>NC_091442.1:45269655-46592119 GCF_964237555.1 Oryctolagus cuniculus | reverse complement strand
ATAACTAGAATCAGTGAGCATAACCATAGACATGTCAACGTCAAACTAAACTGGCTACATTCACACTATGGGATATTAGCCAGTAATTAAAAATGGCGAGTTACGTCTATATGTAAAGATATGGAGAAGTATCAAAGATATCTCACTAAGTGAAAAAAAAAAAAGGCACAGCTACAAAGGGATCCATTTGGTCTGGTCTCATTTTCAATGTAGCAGACCACAGAGGCTAGGAGTGTGGGCTCAGGCTGGGAGATTTTTCATAAACGGTGAGCAGTGGGAAGAAGAAAGCCAGGACGCTGATTATTTATTTTGTGTGAATTGTTAGAAATACTGACACAGGAGACTTTCTATATAATATTTCCACAACCGAAAGTGTAATGGCTATTTTAAAATAAACAAAATGTCCAATTCAGAATAGGTCTCTTCATATGCAGTTACGACTTCCCCGTAATACTTTTTAACTGTGTCTAGGTTTTTTTATTTCATGGACTACTGCAGCCTCATTGATTTCTATCGCTATATTGTTGAATTTAGGATTCATTTTGTACTCATTCAACTTTCAACGAATTTTTATTGAACCGCTGCTACGTTCCAGGCACTCAAGCAGGCAATGGAATTTCAAGTTAAGGTCATCAAACCAGCTCCCTCATAAAGGGGCAAGATATAAATAACCACTACACCAACAACAGGAACCTGGAAAATGCTGGGGCCAGTTCAATCCAGGGAGACTGTAGACCCCAAGAAAGCAAGGGTCCTGAAGCTCTTAATGATCATTCAACTCCCACCGTCAGACGCTGTACAGTAACTGAAGACACGTGGCAGAGAACAGACTTTGGAAGAGAAAGAATAATGTGGTCCAGGCAGGGTCAGGCGTGAGTATTAGGATGGCGGGGAGCAGGAGTGAATGACAACTTAACCAGGAGAGCCAGCAGCTGCCCCCTGATGTTTCCAAAGCCCCTCAGGTTGAGATCTGACCTTCTCTATACAATTGACATGAACAGACGGTCCCCACAGCCATTCCAAAGAGTGCCTGCCTGCTATAGCAACATCCCAGATATTGGGTTGTGCTGTGGTCGGCAGTCTGGAGTCTTAACAAAATATTAAGCATTTGACCCAGGAGAAAGTTCCTGAGGCCAGATGTCAGATTTTCTCATCTTCCTGCCTTGCACAGGAGCCTCGCTGGCATCTTCTGATGAGGCCCACTCTTCCCTGACACAGCAGAGCCATGGTGACAGCTATGGTCTCAAACAGAAACGCCATCCCTACCCTAGTACTTCTTCAGAAAGAGCTGTGGGAAAAAGTACGAATTTCTCCTCAGTAGTTAAAGAGGGCTTCACGGAAGAAAACGCTTATTTGATTTGCCTTTTTTTTTTTTTCTAGAGGTCTATTTTAAAATTAGGCATCCAGTGTCTAAACATTCTCGTTCCAAGCAGAAATGTAGGAAGGTTGAAGTTAAATGGGCTCAATATTGCTATTTTCTCAGCAGAAGCTGAAAATGCCCTGCTGATTGGATCATACAGTTCCGTGAAGGTTAAGCCTCAAGGGTGGCCATTAAATTGGCTAAAATATAATTTCAAACCAGAGTGAAACAACAAAAATTTGGCTTTGTGAAATATTGTCTTTTGATTTTTACCTCTAAAATGCTGATTTGATCATCCCTTACTTATATCTGAATTTTGTACTTCTAATTTAGGGGATAGCAATCTACATTTTCAATTTGCAAAATGACATGAAATAAAATACAACTTGAGAGTTGTGTGAGTTTGGTGAATGAAGTACAGTTTTCCCTCTTCAGAAGTAAAAGTATGACATTTAATTTTTATGTCCAAGTATTACAAATCAAGTTAAAAATAACATGATATGTGGACAGGATAATAACAGAATACACAGTTTTTAACATATTTTTAAATGGATTACAAGTAGCAATTCTACTAAAATTAACTGTGCATTTACTCTGTTATTATAGATCTAAAATTTCTTTCTTTGAGAAGAGATGAAATTATTGCTAATTCCTCTATAGTGAAGTCATTTAATAGTCAAAAATGCATGAAATAATTTTAGCATCAGCTAAATAATTTCACTTGCTAATCCATTCATTTTCTAAAGAGGCAAAGTGATTTGTAAAGTAGAAACTCATTTACTTGAGCTTGAACACATTTCTCACCAAAAATTCTTGAGGTCCCTAAGTCAAGGTATTTCCTTTGAAACTCCCCAACTGCTGATTTTCAATCAATCATGCTATTTAAATAAATTTGTCCATTGAAATGAAAACAGCCAGCAGTGCCATGAATGGTTGGTGAATGGGAGAACAACGAACAAATTCCATACACCTTGGAAGAGCACTTTCTAATTAAAAAAAAAAAAAAATTTAGCAAAGTCAAGCAAAGTAGAACCTTCGCATTCACAAGGCACGGAAGGACTCTGCAAACAGTAAGGCTGAGACTCGTTCCCCCCAAGTTCACGTTCACTGACTTACTCAGGCAAGAAAAAAGCAGCTTGGCCGTTGTCACAGCGTCTGGCCGTCCCAGCCAGGACCTCACCCAGAGACGCGGGGCGCATATGGACACCATTCGCAACCAGTGGAGACAGCACACGGGTCAGCCCAACCTTTGGTGTCCGCCTATCCAACTGTTTTCACATTAGTCGCAAATTATAGAATCCTCCAGCCCCGAATGACCATAAATCAGGACTATGAGTATGTACACTTTTCCCATCTGTCATAAAACAATGAATTAAATTCATGCCTGTCAAAATAGCATGCAGCAAGGAGGCAGCCTTCGGCGGCCGAGGCAATACAAAGCTTCGTCTCATCGTGGTAATTTATGACCTCCGTGGGGCTTCGGGGTGAACAGGCCTTGGCCCACCAACACACAGAAAAACAGTAGGAACTCCAATAACTCCAAATGGAAATCTTGGGTCAAATTTATCAAACAAATCAGAGTGAGATCTAGTTCTGTTTGGAGAAGTGGGAGATATATTGCGTGTTTAGTGTGTATGAACGGCTTTGGAGAGCTTTTGGCTATTTGGTATTTGTGAGTTTTGGAATTTCTCGCTCAAATAGTATCACCAAAGGACATGTCAGGTACTAGACATGAGCCATTTTTAGCCAAATAAAATATACAACTGAGAGCAAAGAGGGTTTTCAATGTTAACATCAACATCTTTGTGCAAATGATGTCACTGCAAAGCTTCTAGGTAGACGTTAAAAAAAAAAAAGCAGAGCTTTAGGGCTGGAAAAATACACGGGAAGAAAATGAAATATGTTAGCAATAGGAATCAGAAAAGGTCATAAAAAGGGAGGAACCCGCCAACACGATAAGGGGTATAGACTTTATTCCACACCGATGGGTTTCTATCAGTCCCACCACGCAGTAAATGTTTCTTTAAAACTTCCTTTCCATAAAACTGCCTGAAGTCAAATGAATCCCGCTTGGCACTGGAGAGCAGAGACAGAGGATTAAAAAGAGAGAAAGAGAGAGAGAGAGAGAAAGAGAGAGACTGATGTTCCACATACAAAACTCCTGGGCCACAAGTGATGAGAACTGGTCAAAGCTCACTTGGTACGGGGTGGGAGGAAAGGAGAGAGGGTCCCCTCAAGCTCCTCTGAAGTTTTTGGCTTTTGTTCCCGCAGAAAGCTTGAGCTGGAGTTTGTCACTGAGGTCCCTGGGCATTTTTGCATCAGAAAGACATATTTCACCAAACACCCCTGCTGTGTTAGAAACACTGGGCAGGGCTGGAGCGTGTGAGATGAGATGATGATGTGGCCTCACCAGACACCACACACACAGATCTGGTTCATATCCAGCCGAGAATTAATGCGGCCCCTAAGAGGAATTCCCTGCGTGCTCAATACCCCATGTCAGGGGACTAGAACCTGCCTCCAACAATGGCTTCCAGGTAGTCAGCAAAGAATTGTGCCTGCCACGTTAGCAGAGATGTTCCATCTTGCTGTATCTCCCTGTGGCTTCCCAGCCATGTGCACAGGGCAGGGATGGGTGTGGCCCAGCACTCGGATGAAATGCCTTTGCCTTCCTTTAACTGCTTCTGCATTTTGGGGGGCGCAGGTAGCAAGGTGGGGCAGAGGTGGCTTGAGATTGGGAAACACTTTCCTAGTGTGGTAATTGTTGTAAAATGACAGGCAAAGATAAAAATGCCTATTTGATATGCCTATTTGATACAGATATTGATAAGAGTAAACTTGAAGTTCTTGGTGGGATTGTGAGACAGCAGGTTCCTAATAGATAAAAGCTTGCTTTCTATATGAAATGCATGAAGTTTGTATACCTTAAATAAAAGGTTTCTATGTTAAAAAAAAAAGCTTGCTTGCTTTCAGTTCTTTAATTTTTTTCTTTCTCTTTTTTCTTTCTTTTCCCATTTTTTCTCATTTTGTTTTTCCTTTCTCTCTGATAAATTTCTTTCCTTTTGCCAACGATTCATTCATGTCTGCAGAACTTCTACTGCATAAATTGAATAATCTTTGCTCACGTTGTAGGGTATAGATGTAGATTATATAGAGCTGTGGATGGTTGGACTATTAAACAATACATTACACACCAAATCATTAATTAATTATGGCAGTGATCATTGCCAAAGTAAATTCTTCCAGATGCTACGAGAAGTCCTGGGGCAGTTGGATGGGATCTGGCCACATATAGGTTTTCTATGCCATTAAGCCCAAAAGCCCCACCCCAAACCAAACCAATCACCCAAGGTCGTTTTCCTCCAAGACACGCTGTAGAACTTATCATTATAACCACGGGTTTATTACTTCATACCCAATAAAGTGCCTTGCTGTAGGCTTTATTACAGCCTTGTATTATTCTTCCTAATGGGAAAACTCTAGTAGCTCCTATTACATGAAACTGACCACCGAATAACTGCAGGCTTATTTTATTTGAGAGAGAATTTATTAAATAAGAACATATGTTTGAAAGAGAAGAGAATGTCCCACTGCATTTCTGTTTGCCTCCTGTTGACTTCCCAACGTAAGGGCTCAGAGAAGGTCCTTGCAGTTGATTAAACCTGTCCCCTGGCCATCTGCATCGATCGCCCTTAACACTCATCAAAGCCAAGTGGCGAAGTTAGAAATAACGACAGCTCCCATAGGTAACGCTGCGGATGGCTGCCGATAGAAATTGTTTCGGAGACTCACTAAAAAACGCCAGAGTGGAGGAAAAACATCTCGCTCTCTTTTGTTTTGATACAACATTTTTTTTTTTGCCAGTTCTCACAGTACACACACATGCCCTTGCCCAAAAATTTATATTATGGTCACCAGACATGAATCCATGGCTTTAAGAATTTGGGGGAAATTAGTTCACCTAAATAAAATTTGTATTGATTCCTAAGAAGTCTGTTTTCCTTGTTCATCTCTACCTGTGAGTGTGTGTGTGTGTGTGTTGATGAAAACATTTTTTTCTTAAGAAATTATTAAAAATTTCCACTTTGTGTGTTCAGTTCTCTGTTCATGTTTGATTTACCCTCATGTGACAACTGAAAATCTGGCTGAACTATTGGTGGATTCACGCATCGATGGCCACAGAGGGTGAGCTAACTACAGTTCTCCTTCCTCATCACGGCTGCAGGGGCCAGATTTGGCGTTGTCACGTTCGAGTAAACCGGGCGCCCGTGGAGGAATACAAAATGCTACCACTTCACCTTGGGCAAAGCGAACGACCCTGGTCTGGCTGCAGATTCCGGAGAGGAATTCTCCCAGACAGCTTTCTTCACCCTGAAACTGGGGGAGGGGACCCCCATGCAGGAGAGCCCCAGGCAGCCCTTCCAGAGACGTGAGGGCAGTGTTCTGTAAGCCACAAACATCTGAGACGACTTCACCCATCTGCGTTTAACAGCCTGACAGGGCCACAAAGTCTTAGCGAGCCATTACTGGAAATTATTTATTTTCTTCTTTTCATATCCATAATATTTCAAACATGAGGTCTGACCATTAAATTGTGGCAAAGTTAGAGAAAACACTGTGCAGCAGCCCGGAGCAGGAAAACCTGCAGGAAGGCTGTGTAAATCCAGGCTGACGTGGGAGAAATGAGACCCCAGCTCAGGGTTGCCCCCTTGGGAAGGGCAGTTGTGCCGTCATGGGAGTGTGACTTGGCAGGCTCTGAGGGGCAGAGCCAGACAGAGACCCAGGAAGGCTGGCAAAAGGGTAAAGTGACCCCTTCAGCGAGCACCAGGACAGACAGACACACACACAGCAAAAGCAAATGAGCCCAAGGAATCCCTGCGGTCTTCATAGAAAACGGAATGAAAAGATAAGTTAAGTATAGTGCAAAACTGTTTTTTGAAATCTGTGCATTTGAAGGGGTTCACAGAAAAAGTATCTTATAAAAGAACGAGACAGATTTCAAAACTTTTTGGCACCAAAATAAAAATATCTTATAGTTCCATTTTCCTGCAAGCTTGTTGGACTATTCCCCTATATGTGCCATTAACCTTAGAAGAATGTAGCTGTTCTCTAACAAGTGTGATCTTGCTCTTAGTGTTCAAGGCTATGACTATGTGCCTTATTTTTGTTGGGGTGGGGGGAGTGATATATTTTCTCTTTCAGGCAGTTCAAAATTCCTGGATAAACCTGGATGAACATGGCTCCAAGAGTGGAGAAGCAGAGACATCGGCTTTCTCTCCTGATACTAGCTCACCAGGAGACTAAGCCAGTTCTGTGTTTACTTCTGGTGCTATCTGAGTTGTAATAATAAAAGTGTGTGGCTGTTATCGATGGCCTATTATGGGTGAACTTGAAACCCAGGGCATTTCCCCAGTCACATCAAAGAAAAGTCAACAGGAACTTCCCCACCATTTGCAATGAACTTCTCATATTGATCTCCATAACTACTGAGAGGTGGGGATTTGCGGGGATGCAGGTTTTATAAAGGATGGGGGCAGGATTACTGAAGTGATTTGTCCAGGTGCCTTACCCCAAATCTCACACTGCCCTTGGCACCGTACTGCCAAATGGGAAGTAAAACAGCCAGAAAACAGTTTCTGTGTCACCCTAGAAATTGGCACGGTGTTGCAAAGCTAACTCATTTCTTTTACCCTGTGGCCACTCTCTGCTCCATCCTCTACACAAAGTGTGCTTCTTCCAAGCCTATGGCTTGTGACCCAGCCATCTGTGATTACAGCAGAGCTTCCGAACTTGTGTGTGATGGGAACAGGTGGCGATCCTGTCCTCTCAGCTTGGGGTGTGGTTGTGGTACCGTTTTGCTTACTAATATTTTCCAAAATTAATCAGCCTGTGTGGGTTCTTGACAAGTATTCAGAGAAGAAGTCTGAATCCTGGCTCAAATAGACCAGACAACATGATACATTTTGAGGATTTTTTTTTTTTTTTTGACAGGCAGAGTGGACAGTGAGAGAGAGACAGAGAGAAAGGTCTTCCTTTGCCGCTGGTTCACCCTCCAATGGCCGCTGCGGCTGGCGCACCGCGCTGATCTGAAGCCAGGAGCCAGGTGCTTCTCCTGGTCTCCCATGGGGTGCAGGGCCCAAGCACCTGGGCCATCCTCCACTGCACTCCCTGGCCACAGCAGAGAGCTGGCCTGGAAGAGGGGCAACCAGGACATAATCCGGTGCCCCGACTGGGACTAGAACCCGGTGTGCCGGCGCCGCAAGGCGGAGGATTAGCCTAGTGAGCCGCAGCGCCGGCCCATGTTTTGAGGATTTTATTCAGTGAGAGAAATGGAGAGAAGAGTGAGGGCTTTATTTGGGGAAGAAAGAGAAGTCTAGAAATTAAGTTGGGAAGTTGGGACCATACCAAGCAGAGGGCAGGCCAGGAGTGAGCCTCATGTAGCAAGCATGCAGGCAGGAAAGCAAGGAGACTGTGGCCCGAAAGCCACACGCCCTGAATACACAGGCAGCAAGGGCCAGGCCCACCGTGCTCGAGGCCTTATATATACTTTTAAAGGGGCAAGGTCATGTAACCTGATTGGCAGGTGGGCATACAGGTGGAGTCAGGTAGGGGCATGAGATCACACAGGGGGTCTGGTGGAGGGCGTAGTCTTCCAGCTCACAAATCTAATCCAACTTATCCTATCTGTCTGCCTAAGGTGACCCAAAGGCAACCTGTTTCTATCTCTGGGAACAGTTGTCCAGGAGGAGCAGGGGACTGTCTTTCCCAGAGGACTCCCCAGGATGAGTGCCTCCTGGCTGGGGCCAAGTGTGTGTCTACCTCCCCTATTCCCTAGAGGACAAGGTCATGTCCTAGTGCTCCTGGGGGGCCAAATGCTGTCCTGGGAGCTGGGAGTGGGAGCACAGCCCCACTCCACTGTCCTCTCGCATGTCACAAACTGATGCCTTACTGGTTAAAGCAACTCTTTCAACCAAACTAGCTTCAGGAAGCCAGTTGCAACTGAGTGTGTGCATGCTGTTAAATACAGCTGCACTGGTCTTTCAAAGTCCTTTCTAGGCACATGAAAAATCTCAGAGCAGACTGGAAATCTCCGCTCATTTTCATGAGATGTTGCAACTGTTCAAGAAAACTGAGCCTTACCGATGCTTTCACATTGAAACTATATAACAGTTTCATTGGGGGGGGGGGGTGCCTACTTGAGTAAATACACTGTTTCACAAGGACTCCAGAAAAGTGGAATTATTGGGGATGAGCCAAGTTTAAGGTCCAACAAGGCTCACTTTTTAACCAGGTCCGTGAGTGCTGGCAGAGTTGCTGGGAGTTATAGAATATTTAGGTCAGGAGGAGGAAGCCAGGTTTTAAGCAGGGCTGTTTTCTACACGAGCAATTTGATAATGACCTAAAGATACAATATAAGAGCGGGACCTGTATCTCCAAGGCCAGCTATTATGACCTTTTGCTCTCATTCAACTAAATATTAGCACTTGTACCTGGCTTAGTATTATTCATTTTCTATTCTACAAACAGAAAACCGGACAGAGTTAGATATACAAGGGCGAGTTCAAGTTCCTCGTTAGAAAGACATGATGAGCGGAAGGGGCTGAAAAATATTTCTTGCCACAGATTCACACAAATCCTTTTTAAAAATATTTTTCTAAAGGATTTAGATTTTCTTTTCCTATTCGATAACATAAAGAGCATGCCGTGGACATCTCACCAAATGCTATGTTCCCTGCTCTGTGCCAGGCCTGCCGTGCTGGGCTTCCCATCTCTGCACCAACAGCCCGGTGGTCCCGTATACACAGGGTCCTGCAGCCCCAGCTCAGCGCCTGTGCAGAGCAGCCCCTCTCCCCCGCCTGGCCCGTGTTCAGGCGCCTGGGCAGGACCGACTTGGCCCTGGGTATCCAGCAGCCGGCCTAACAGTTTACGTTTGGTTGGTTGACAAGCTTGTCAAAGCTGTCTGCGCAGTCACTGCGGGGTGGAGCTGCAAAGGGGCGGATCGATGTGTTTGTGTAACTGCCAACTGCGTTTCTTCAGCATTAGCCAGAGTTTGCTTTCCTGGGACTCCATCCAGTTGCTGAACCATTAGGTTAACCTTTATGGTGTTAAATCACAGTGGTGCATGATGTTAACCATTAACATGGAGATGTTAACATCCTGGTGGTGTGAAATCATTAAATCAATCTTCCTCTGCCCCCTTAGGGTAGGAAGAGTTTCTCTGTTTTGTTTTCCTTGAGGTTGTTGCTTGCTTGCTTTGTATTGTGACTTTGACTCTTAGAAAGGATGCTGGCCCTGCTGGGGTTGTGGCACAGCAGGTGAAGCTGCTGATAGCTGAACCCTTGGGTCAAGTCCTGGCTGCTCCACTTCAAATCCAGCTCCCTGCTAATGTAAGCAAGAAAGCAGCAGGCGGTGGTCTCCCTGCACCTACATGGGAGACCAGGGTGGAATTCCTGGTTCCTGGTTCCTGGCATTAGCCTGGTCAAACCCCCACTGATAAAGGCATTTGGAGAGTGAATCAGCAGATGGAAGATCTCTCTCTCACTACATCTCTCTCTTTCTTATTCTGCTTTTCAAATAAGTAAACAAAGCTTTTTTTTCTTAAAGAGTAATGTCCAGTTATGGTATAGATCATCCTCTCCCTTTAGGTGTGTCTGCTATTTCCTCGGATCTGAGTGGCTACTTGCACGTCTGTTTGGTACTGTTTAGGCAGTGTTTTATAATCTGAGGGATTTTCAGTAAGAGTCATTTTTTGGGCCCAGTTTTCCATGGGGGCATCTGTCAGTCAGTCTAGAACAATTTCCACAATGGAGTTTCTAGACAAACATTGGGGATGAAAAATTATAATTGCTGTCTCAGTCTATTTTGGAACATCTGGCTTTGAATCCACTTTCCATTTTGCAAAGATGGACTAAAATGTGTCTCAACACCATGTGCCAGACCATGCAACAGAAGAGGATGGCTTTGAGAACATGAAACGGACACCATGAGTTCTTCAATTCTCCCTTCAACGTCACTTTCCTACCCTCTCCTTTGCAGATTTCGAAAGAGAAATCAACAATGAGGTTAGAGCCCAGAACTTCTGGTCACAAACAGCACTGATCTCTAGAGCAGTTGATTCGATTTAAAATATTAAGGATGTTAAAGTCTTGTTCAGATGCTTGCTGTGTGCAGCATCTTCCCCCTCTGCTTTGTCTAGGGAACATTGTCTGAGCATCCTAAAGACCATAGTTTGGGTTTGTTTCCTTTCAAAGTCCAGGTCTATAACTTTGGACTTCCTACAATCACAAAGTTTAGGTAAATTAGGAAGCCAGACTATAAACGCCATTGCTGAATAGACTATTTAGATACTATTACAGTGATGACCTTGAATATCACATATGCAGGACTACAGATGTCTTACCCACTGGAGGACAGGTGGAAGAAGCTCATGGGACTCTGGATTTGGAGTTGACTGAGTTTGGATATCCCAACCAGGTGGGACTTGGAACTCACGCTGTGACCTCTGTGAGCTGTGGCGTGACAATGCTGCAGCCAGACAGCTTGTCTACTGCAGCTGGAGCACTTGGCCACGAGGGCAGACCCCCAGGCTGGCCAGCACTAGGCTCCCTTGGCTGTTTATGCACTTGGCAGTATCATGCCAGCCTCAGAAAAGGGGACACTGTTTTCTGATCAGTCTTTGAGAGCAGCAGGGCGTGTCCGGGGGGTCTTTCTGATCCACTCCCATGGAAGACACTGCTTTGCACAATGGGTACAAAGTGTCTGAAGTCCCTCTCCATTTCCTGGTTTCCACGACCTCTTCTGTAAGGTGGCAGCTGAACCAGAAGTTTAAATATTCAACCTGAGGAATGTTAATGGCAGTGGGATTTCAGACAGTGAAGGCTGGAAAACAGCCCAAATGGAGCCAACCAAAGGGAAATGATTAAATATATTATAATGTGTAGGAGGAAGAAAACCATTAAAATCATATTTAGCGCTATGGGAAAATATTCACAATATAACACTCGGTAGCGTTAATGAAGCAGAAATAGATGCATACAAAATGACGCGTTATTATATACATAGCAGTACTGACAGTAATATGTGTGTTTTATATTTTCTTCGTTTGGCATCTTTCATATTTTCTACAGTTTAAAAGGACAACCTGTATTTTATGAGGGAAAAAAAAAGTCATAGTGAAAAAAATTCAAGTAGAAATGTTTGCCTTCTTTGACCGAGATCTTTGACTTCAAACTCTTTATCCTCAGGAAGAAATCTGAAATTTTGATGGGTAACGACTAGAAAGGACATAAAACTGAAAAATAAGCAGTGATGTGGAGAGGGGAACTCTCAGGAGACTGCGGTCCTCACCGAGGCAGTCCCTAAGCACTGTTTATTCCTTGGTCTTAGTCTTAGTCTTATTTTATACCTGCAGGGCTTCTTAGGAGTGTGTGCTCTGGGGCCTTGGGACAAGGGAGGCCCTCCTGGTCCAGTTTTCTATGTACACTTATGAGATTGGCACACTGGTGTTAGCTTTAGACAGATTTCTCTAGAATGAAACGTGGCCATCTGAAAACACTAAAGAAAAACAGAGCACAAACTGGAACATATGCAAGCCCCACAGCTAAGTAAATACTTCACTCTAGCAAGCGAAGTCAACCCTCTACCAGCTAAATACACCAGACATGCACACAGCCATCAGGAATACAGATACCTACTCATCGATGTGTTCTCAAGGTACACAACTGAAGACACAGGCTAGAAGTAGGATGCTGAGGGAAGGAAAGGGAAAGGTTTGAGGATAGAAAATTCTACTCCTTTCTGTACCATTCTAGAACTTTCCATAGTTGCTTAAAGGGACAGCGTACAATCCTCATAGATATAGAACCATGTTTGGAGACAAAACCCGGAAGGAAAGCAATCAAATATCACATGGGTATCTCTGTGATGGACACATTGGTGGTATTAATTTTGTTCATTACCTTTCCTCTACATTTCAATCATTGTATGATTAGCACGTGTTATTTGGAAGATTGGAAAGGGCATGTTTTCAAAACAAAACACCACATAGGTTTTGTCTGACTTGGTGATGCCATGTCACTCTTTTCCCAAAATGTCTCACTGGGTGAGAGTTTAGAGACATAAATTCAATGATGTTTTGAGGATTGTATGCTGTCCCTTTAAGCAATGGTGGAAAGTTCTAGAATGTTACAGAAAAGAATAGAATTTTCATTCCTCAAACCTTTCCCTCTCCTTCCCTCAGCATCCTACTTCTAGACTGTGTCTTCAGTGTGTATCTTGAGAACACATCGATGAGTAGGTATCTGTATGGTTTTTCTGATGGCTGTGTGCTTGTCTGGTGTATTTAGCCGGTAGGGGGTTGACTTCACTTGCTGGAGACTTGTATTTATGGTGTTGTTATGGCTTCCCCTGAAAGTGAGGCATGCTTCTCTTACCTGTAAGTAACTGGGGCACTCTCCTGGGAAGAAGTGTTGAGGGAGACCTATGGGCTTCCCCAGGATGAAGGCTGGCAGGATGCAGAGCCTAAGAAGATGACCCTGTACAGATGGGAAGCTCTGTGCATGGAGACGGCTGTATGCAACTCCACCCCTATCCCCGGAGTGCAGGATCCCCTGGGACTGGGAGGATGCATACACTATGCCAGTGTAGCACCCTCAACAAAGGTCCCAGCAGAGGGGCTGCCAGACTCAAAAGGATCATAGAGGCCTGAGCTCAGAACTCTGGGATTGGGGCTTGGGGTAGGGGAAGGGTGACCCCCACAATGGACAGAATGGACAGGGCTAAGATTTCTTACCAAAGCTGATGAGTGACAGCTCAAACTGTATTCAATTTGACATTTTTTTTAAAATAGAGAATTGTGGCTTTTTTTTTTTTACCCTGGGGTGTCATGGAGAAATTTATGCCTGTCTTAATAAATAAAAAAAGAAACACTTAATAAAACTATTTCTAAGACATAGTTAATAACCTCATTTCAAAAACAGTCAATCTCGGAAAATCCTGATCAAAAGGCTGGGCTGAACCATTAAAACTAGGATCATGGCTCTCTCCTGTCAAACCAGGACTTGGGGCCTGAGTGGGCTGTGTTGACAGAGACCCCAGGCAAAGCCCACCTCCTCCCACCCCTGCTCCCTTGCGCACTGCAGATTTCCTAAGGCTCAGGGTTTTCTTGCTGGAAATTCCTTTGCAAGCTCAGACAGTGATCCTAGCTTTCCCAAACCTGCCCCCACGTACTGTCCCTTGAGGGTCCAGACCCCGAGTGTAACATCTCCAATCCTGTAATTTCCACTGACCTTCATCCGCTTCAGAAATCCCCAAGCCCATGTGCACAAGCTGTCAGCAGCAGGGGGAAGAGAGGGAAATGTATTGCAATTTGGGGGGATTTTATTTTTTTTTTAAGATTTACTTATTTATTTGAAAGTCAGAGTTATACAGAGAGAAGAGAGGCAGAGAGAGAGAGAGACAGACAGACAGACAAACAGACAAAGACAGAGGCAGAGAGAGAGGTCTTTCATCCTCTGGTTCACTCCCCAATTGGCTGCAATGGCTGGAGCTGTGCTGATCTGAAGCCAGGAGCCAGGAGCTTCTTCTAGGTCTCCCATGCAGGTGCAGGGGCCCAAAGACTTGGGTCATCCTCCACTGCTTTCCTAGGCCATATCAGAGAGCTGGATCAGAAGTGGAGCAGCCAGTACTTGAACTGGTGCCCATATGGGATGCGGGCATTGCAGGCAGCTGCTTTACCCACTATGCCACAGTGCTGGCCCCATTTTGGGGGACTTTAGAAGAATAGTCTGGTACACGTAGGGGGTCCTGCAGCATGGCTTTTTAATCAAACACATCCATAGCTCTAATGATATCTCAAAGTTGAGATATCTGCAATGGCTCTCCTAGACTTCACTGCTAAAACCCCTTCCCAGCTTGCTCATGGATCTCGTCAATGGCCAGGCTGCTGAAGCCTTCATCCGTCTCACCAGCCAGTCCCCTTAGTTTGACTTCTGCCCTCCCTCACCAATACCACCCGGTGGTTGATTCCTCCCGCATTCCGGCCATGCTACAAGAGTTTGCCGATTGCGAGCTCACTCACTACTGCTCCACATTGCCCCTCTCAATGCATCCGGGTGGCAGAGGGAGGAATGATTAGACGGCATTAGAGGACTCATCTCAATCATGTAGTGCTGCCTGTTCCTCTTCCAGTCACAACCAAAGTCCCAGGCATGGCCTGCCGGGCCCAGATCAGCAGCTGCCACTTACCTGGGCAGCGTCACCTTGTCTCACCTGCTTTCTCCATCACTGGCCTCTGTTCTCTTGCTCACACCTGCCGTGCTCTGTCCCACCTGGAAATGGTCCTTGGCTCTGCCCTCAGGGAGGCTTTTCCATGTCCTTCCAAACTTCAACCCCATAGCATCCTCAGGACAGCCTTTCCTGCGGAGTCTGTTTTTTGTAGACTCACTCCTCCTTCTTCCCTTCTCACTGTGATGTGACCGTGTTTAGCTGTGGCTAGGACCAACCTCATGGTGTGATGGCTGTTGATTCTGTAGCATCAATTTTCAGGGTTCCCACTTTACCTCCACTAGCAATGTCAGCTAGGGCCTGCCTGGTACTGGATACACAACACAAGTTCGTCAAACACCCAGCCATAACTCTGTAGTCTACCCTGTAATAGTCTTGCGCCAATATTTTAAAATTTATTTTGAATAGTTTTATTCTACTTGGTACTTGAGTGTCATTTCATTGATATAGTTTCTCTCTCTCTACATATACATATTCTTTCATGTGTGTGTTGAAATATTTTGTTCATTTTGAAGCTCGGCTCTTTAGTTTTAGATTTCTGGAGTTCTTTGTGTTTTTCTTGTACATATCAAATGTGTTTGATAGGTAAATTATTGGTTAAGAAGTGAATGATTGGGGCCAGTGCTGTAGCACAGTGGGTTAATGCGCTAGCTGGCATCCCATATTGCTGCCAGTTCGAGACCTGGCTGCTCCACTTCCAATATAGCTCTCTGCTATGGCCTGGGAAAGCAGTAGAAGATGGCCCAAGTCCTTGGGTCCCTCCATCTACATGGGAGACCTGGAGGAAGCTCCTGGCTCCTGGCTTTGGATTGGCTCAGCTCTGGCTGTTGTGTTCAATTGGGGAGTGAACCATCGAGTAGAAGACCTATCTCTTTCTCTCTCTCTCTTTCTCTCTCTGCCTCTCCTCTCTCTGCGTAACTCTTTCAAATAAATAAATAAATCTACAAAAAAAGAAGTGAATGATTGATGAATTGAATGCTTGAATATTAGAGCTAGTCCATGTTCACTATCTCACATGGTACCTGGAATACAGCAAATACTCATTCATTAGAATTATTGTTATTATTTGGTTATTATTGCTGTTATTATTGTCAGGACCTAACGTTGCTAAGTGGCAGGGTGGGGTGGGGGGCTGGTTGTGAGCTCTCTGATCTATGTTGGCTCATTTTCGAATTCCAAATAGGGCTGACACAGAAGGTACTGGTCTTGCCTTCTGCTTGCCTGTTAATGCACAGCTTCTACCAAGGATCATGATCTATGGGCCTCAAGGCTCCCTTCAAGAACTCTAGGGACTTTTAAGTGGGTAATTAAATCTTGAGAGATTGGTCCTGGGCATTTCATTCAGCTCAAAAATTATTATATTTATTGATATTCACCATACGGTCCTCAGAAAAGGAATTCATTGCTTAATGATTAAACTTCACATATGTTACAGATTAAAGTCAATATATCCCATGACATATTTAGATAACACGTTTCCCAATTCTTCAGCTACTCAAGCCCACGTTTCTTTTTAAAATTCAGATTAGTTATCATCTTGACTACCCCAGGTTAGCTATTCATCATTTAAAAAAATTCCCATCCAGTACAAAAGGCCCAAAGTGTCTTGTACTCATGAATTCTTAGCTGTTTCTTTTATTGTTGAAGGGAGAAGAGAGTGATTTCAGATTTTTAAAAGTTTTATTTGAAAGAAAATTAAATGGATCAATTGTGCTTATATAAACATGAAAAAAAAAAACCCTTCCATTGGCTTAAACAAGGCACAGATACATTATTGAAGGAGACTGTTATTACAGGCAGTAATTTAAAACACATATCAAATCTGCTTTCCTCTAATGTAAAGGATCTAGGCTTTTTAAAAATGAGAAAGACATGAAAGACACGTTTCTCATGCCATTTGATGAAATGTTTGACAGAACAGAAAGCCTCAGAGATTATTGGGACTTGCTGTTCTTGGAGACCATTCACCATGATTTCTGCTTTTGTGGTTGCTTTAGGATAAAGAAAATTATGAGCCTTCACCTAATGTGAAAGTCATATCTGACCATCTGGCTCTATTTCAATGAAATCTTCCAAATGTCTTCTCAGAATTAAAAGAAAAACCATGCATCAATATATTAATGCACTTAATATTTGGGAGGGGTGGCACTAACTATGGTTATTTCTAAAATATCTCCACAGCATACCGTTAGTCACCATTATGTAGCCAAAGCCAACAGTAAATACTTCAAATGCATTTAATGATCATCTTAAAAGTTCTCAATGTACCTCCTTCATCTTCTTAAATGAATTCCATTGATTCAGAATTTATGATAACATCCATGAGTTGAATGCAATAGATTCTCTTACCTTTTTAGTTTTAAAAATGGTTTCAATAAGCAAATGTCAGTGTAAATAAGGGTTCAAGTAATTTTCCAACATCCATCATGTGTTTTTACTTCCTGTTCACCCTCATCATCACCACCTCTATGTATGGAATACCAATGGCACCATATTTACAGAAGAGAAACCAGGTCTGAAGAAGTTAATTCACTTGTCTGAGAACAACCAACCAGAAAGAGGAAGCTTTTGTTTTCCCTTACAAATTTCATTTTCTTCCAGTCTTGGAAAAATATGATAGCCATTGGGTTGTATTACTCTATGCAAATTGTTAAAATTAGGGGCTGGCGTTTAGCCAGCAGTTAGGATGCCAATTGAGATACCTGCATCCCGTATCAGGGTGCCTAGGATTGATTCTCAGCTTTTGCTCCTAATTCCAGCTTCCTGTCAATGCAGACCTTGGAGGCAGCAGCTGATCACTTAAGTAGTTATATAGTTTTTTGTTGTGTTTAGACAACCATGGACAACCCACCAGATAATCCCTAAAGCACTTCAAATGTAAAATAAACTTGGAACAACCTAGTACCTTTAATGATTGGGAGTAAGAATGAGCCAATGGAATAAACTATGTGTTGACCCTCAAATGCAGTAACAAGAGTGCCAAACAAATTTCTGGGTTGTTCCATGGTTCAATTGTGGCTGCAGTCCCTGTCATAGGAGATACAAAGCCAGAGGTTAGGTAGACACTGTGTGCTTTATTCTGTCAGTTGGATGTCAGTTGGATCCTTTAGGAAGCCAATGCAAAGACAGAGCTTTAAGTGCAAGAGATTTATTGGGGTAATGCTTGTGAATGATAAAAAAGAAATTCATGGATGGAGAGCCAGAGAAGGCAGGGGAAGGCTTCAGGTCTTGATGTGAGTCTCACACCCATGCAAGGAATCAGGGAAGGAAGAAGGATTGGGTAAGAAGAGCCTAAAATTGCAGAGTAGTCCCTGGAAAACGAAAGGAAGCACCAGTGTTGGGCAGATATGGTCAGGCCCTTGAGCCCCTGCCACCTGCTGTCTCTACTCTTCCCAGCTTTTCAGCAAGTTCCTTCCTGAAGGGAGACTCCAGCGGCATACCTCCACGTCTGTCTGTGATGGTTAATGTTGTGCCAACATTTCAGGACTGGGACGGGGGGCAAGATAACAGGTGAAACATTGCTCCTGGATGTGTCCTTAAGGCAGCCTCTGGAGACCAGCATTTGAATCAGTTGTCTGAGTAAAGAACACCCCTGACCAACGTGGACAAGCATCACTCAATGTGTTGGAGTCCTGAATAGGACAAAGATGTGGAAGAAAAGTGATTCTCCCTCTCTCTTTCTCTCTCTTTCCCTCCCCCCTCCCTTTCTCCATCTTTCTCTCTCTTTCTGTATGTCTCTCTCTCTCTCTCCCTCCCTCCCTCTCTTCATCTTTCTCTCTCTCTCTCTGTCTCTCTCACTCTCTCTCCCTCCCTCCCTCTCACTATCTTTCTCTCTCTGTCTCTGTCTCTCTCTCTCTCCCTCTCTTTCTCCCTCCCTCCCTCTTTCTCTGTCTTTCTGTCTGTCTCTCTCTCTCCCTCTCTCTCTCTCTCCTGGCCATCCCTCTTCTCCTGTGCTCAGATGGCACAGTTCCTGGTTCTCAGTTCAGATTTGCACTAGAACACTCCACTGACTTTCCTGGGGGCTCTGGCTTACTGATGGCGGACACTGGGCCTCTCCAACTCCGTAATCACCTGAGCCAAATCCCTGCACTGAGTTTGCTCTTGAGTATCTATGTGTTCTTCCTTTAGTTCTGTTTCTCTAGAGAAGCCCCACTCATGCGCTGCCCTGCAGTGTCTTAAATAAAATTGTGCTAGTATTTAGAGTTTAATCAGATCACTGCAATATTTAACCCACTAGAATTCAGTCCCAAGTTGGAATTCTAGCTCTCATGACTGAGTCCTTGAAAATCAGCTGAGTGGTGGGACTATTCTCTTTACTGACAGAGATGTGACTATTTTATGGCCACGGTTATTGAGTTTCATGATAGCAGTTTGTCAACATCACTTGTTTCCATAGCAACATGGCAGTTAACCAGTCTCCTAGTTTCTCTATGCTCGTCTTGACTCATAGAAATATATCCTGGGGCATGTTCTGTGGCGTACTGGGTAAAGCCACTGCCTGCCATGCCAGCATCCCATATGGGTGCTGGTTCGAGTCCTGGCTGCTCCACTTCTGATCCAGCTCTCTGATATGGCCTGGGAAAGCAGTGGAAGATGGCCCAAGTCCTTAAACACTTGCACCCACTTGGGAGACCCCGAATAAGCTCCTGGCTCCTGGCTTCAGATCAACACAGCTCCAGCCATTGTGGCCATTTAGGGGAGTGAACCAGAGGATGGAAGACCTCCCTCTTTCTCTCTCTCTCTCTCAACTCTGCCTTTCAAGTAACTCAATCAATCTATCTTGGAAAAAAAAAAAACATATCCTGATGAAGCCAATCACAAATGGCCCCAAATTTTTACTTTTTGGGTTCCACCAATCCTCTTTGGTTTCCTATAGCTGCTCATTTGGTGTGGCCCCAACTTCTCTCAAAAACCAACAATGTGGGGCCGGCGCTGTGGCATAGTGATAAAGCCCCCACCTGCAGTGCTGGCATCCCATATGAGTGCTGGTTCCACTCTGCTCCACTTCTGATCCAGCTCTCTGCTATGACCTGGGAAAGCAGTGGAAGATGGCCCAAGTGCTTGGGACCCTGCACCCATGTGGGAGACCCAGAAGAAGCTTCTGCCTCCTGGCTTTGGATTGGCTCAGCTCCAACCATTTCAGCCATCTGGGCAGTGGACCAGTGAATGGAAAACCTCTCTCTCTCTCTCAGTCAGAATGGGTTTGGGCTGGGAAGCACTCTCTCCCTCCACTGAATGCTTATCTTGCAAGCTTCTCTCCTGTTAACTTTTTCACAAAAGAGTTGATCCCAAGAGTCAAGCCAAGCTATGAAAACTCATGTTCCAGCAGGTTCCAAAATGGTTTCATTTTTTGTGTACACGCTCCTTCAAGCCATCCCAGAGGATAGAGGTTGATTTTAAAAAGCCAGAAAGGAGTGCAAGCCGGATAAATCTGGTTGAACACAGAATGTTAAAAAAAAAATCTGAAGTCTATTCGCAGAATGAACCAGTCACATTGCACAGGCACAAATGAGGTTAGGAATTAAATCAAATAACATTTTCCTTGTCATGGGGGAAGCCTTCGAGAAGGGCATAAATCAGTCCCTGGACTACTCATTAAGGAAGGAGATACTCCTCCTTCTTAGTGCTCAGGGCCGAGGCTCACTGTGGACAGTCTGTTGAATAGAAAGGCGGCATCAGGTCTCCATCAGCCTTTCAGCAGGTTCCTGGCATCTGGGGTGGGACACGCGGTTGAGATTCCCATCTCCTCTGCCTTATCTAGAGAAGAGGATTAAATGTCAGAAGAACACGCGTTTCAGATGGCCATTTTAGTGCTGGTGTCTCTGACATGTTCCGGCATAGGGATGGGGGCAGGGATCTTTCCTTGAGAGACAGATAATTTATTTAAGCCATTTGTTGGATGTTCTTCTGAGATGCTGTCAGAGCATCTCGTGATTTGGAGCCTATCTGTCCCAATAGTGGGCAAAAGCCCCAGTTTACAAGTTGGAGGAGCTGAGTTTCTGATGGATTAATTTCCCTCACTGGTGTCTCAAGCAGCCATGGTAAATGAAGATGGTGGTATGTGGAGCCAGGGTGGGGAGGTGTGGTGGGAGGCACATTTATTCCATAGTCAACACCCTGTACAACCGTCTTTGGTTTGTCCCTGAGGGGTGGGTGTTGGGGCACAGTGGGTTGAGTTGCCCCTTGGGATGCTTTTATTCCATGTCAGTGTGCCTGGGATCGAATCCTAGATTCCTGCTAAGGAGCCCGGGGAAGCAGCAGATACTCAGGTACTTGGATCTCTGGAAGCCACATGGGAGTTCCAGGCTGAGTTCCTGGCTTCTGCCTTTGCCCTGGCCCAGCTGTTGCTATTGCAGGCATTTGCAGAATTAAGGAGCAGATAGAAGTATATCTGTGTGTATCTATGTGGGGGAGTGTGTGTGTATCTGTCTTGCTCTGCCTTAATTATCGGTGGACACACAGTCATTTATTACTGTGTAACAGATAGTCTTAGTAGTTAGTGGACTGAAATAACCCTTTTATTTTTCTCATGGTTTTGTAAGTTGGATGGTCTCTCTCTCTCTCTCTCTCTCTCTCTCTCTCTCTCTCTCTCTCTTCTCCCACAGTGGCTGGGGCAGAAGGACCCACTTCCAGGATAATTTGCCCCCTCACAGGCTGGATGGATACCGTTAGCCACACTCAGGCTTCTCACAGCGTGGTGGTCTCAGGGTTGTTCAGCTTTGCTTGCGGTTGCTGGCTCAGCACAGAAGGGGCTGCTCCATGCAGAGTCTGGAAGTGGCTGCACAGCTTCCTGGGACCGGCTCTTGTTACTGTAGCAGGGCATCACTTCTGCTGTATTTGGTCAACAAGCCTCCTCATGGACAGAGAAGCAAAGGCCACAGCCATTTCTACGATAGCATAACCTACGCATCAGGAGCTCACTGGGCAGGCAGGGAACATGACTGCTGTTCTCACTCTTGAGTCTTCGAATTCCACACAACCGTTCTCTCACATCCTCAGCTTTCTTGTCTGTGAAATGGGACAGCAACACCCGAGCAACACTGTAGTTTGTTCCTGGGATAAAGGCATATCACTTGCAAAAGCACTTTTTTTTTCAATAGTTAGAAACAAAATATGCAAGGACCATGTCCTAGGGAAGGTACTAGACAAAAATATGGGTTTTAGAATGAGGTGAACCTGGACTCAAATTCCTGCAAGGAGAGCTACCTGGGGCCAAAGCTCTCTGAATCTCAGCCCATTCGTGTGTGATGTAACAATGGATGGTAGCAGGAAGGAGTGGGTGTGGGGACCGACCACAGCTCAGCAGGGCACTGGGTAGGGCTGGTTATATATCACTCTTGTCCTCCATTGGATGTCAGAGCCCGGCCTTTTTCTAATCATCGAAGGTGATGATGGCTCAGCCCTTGGCTTCATGCCAGGAAGAGAGGTACACATTGTCCAGATGAGGCCAAGAGTCTCTTGAGTGCAAGGGCTGAGGCTGAGCCAATCCGAAACCAGGAGCCAGGAGCCAGGAGCCAGGAGCTTCTTCTGGGTCTCCCACGTGAGTGCAGGGGTCCAAGGATTTAGGCCATCTTCCACTGCTTTTCCAGGCCATTAGCAGAGAGCTGGATCCAAAGAGGAGCATCCAGGACTTGAACCAGTGTCCATATGGGATGCGGATGCCACAGGTTTGGGCTTAGCCCACTACGCCACAGCACCAGCCCTCCTAGAAGCTACTCTATCATGCAGAGACTTAGTGTTGGGGATCATATACTTGATTTTCATTCTGAGTAGCACTGACATGTGTTTGGATCTCCGCTGCCTGTTAAGGACAAGGAGGCTAACAGAGAGGGAGCACAGAATGAATCTAGAATGTTAATGGTGCTCTAACTTGTGGTGACACACCTGTACACCTGCTATTTCTGCTATTAAGGAAACACTGGAAAAGCAGACTTTAAAGAATTGTTGTAATTACAAGATTCACAAAAATGAGATGTCTGTGAACAAAGCTGATATTTGATTCTCCGTGAGTGAGGTGAATGATGCTATTTCTACACCCATCTTACTTAATACATTGTTCTTTTTATGCATCCGAGTATATTTTACACTCTTTCTTGGCATCCCTCAAAAGGAATAAATAGCATGTGGCTACAAGACGAAAGGGCAGGTGTCGGGGGGCAGGCTGGTTCTGAGCCGGAGAGGTCAGGAGATTTACACAAAGGTTCCAACGGTGTCATAGACTCCTTTCCTCCATCCGCCACCCAAGTCAACCATCCAGAACCAGCCGTGGTCTTTGTTCATGTTGGGTGGGGGGTAGGTTAAAAAGAGTAAGCTCGTAGCCCTAGATCAACAGTGTGTTAAAAGTAGAGGCAGGGGGCCAGAATGATGGCACAGTAGGTTAATACTCCACCTGCAGTGCCGACATCCCATATGGGTACTGATTCAAGTTCCAGCTGCTCCAATTCTGATCCAGCTGCTATGGCCTGAGAAAGCAGTAGAAGATGGCCCAAGTCCTTGGGCCCCTAAACCCACTTGGGAGACCCGGAGGAAGCTCCTGGCTCCTGGCTTCGGATCTGCACAGCTCCGGCCATTGCGGCCAATTGAGGAGTGAACCAGCGGTTGGAAGACCTCTTTCTCTGTCTCTCCCTCTCAGTGTCTGTAACTCTGCCTCTCAAATTAATAAATAAGATATTTAAAAAAAAAGTAGAGACAGTCAGTGGGGCAGCTGGGAGAGATGTTATTTCTCCTGCTGACTTAGGTCTCTTCGGCAGGAATTGTGCATGAGAGCAGTAGGGCCCTCGCAGCTGATACAGTCTGCATCCATTTATATCCCTGGATGCTCACTGGTTCTAGGCATGCCCATGCCTTTACTGCAAGCCTCTCCTGTCTGCTTAGGGGCTTCCTCTGAGAATGAGTTACTGGCTCAGGCCAGTCCAAATCATCAGGGATGTCCCTGGGAGCAGCCCAGAGCTGGGGAGAGAAGGGCTTTCACATGCAACTATCCCAGCTGCCTTGTCCTTGCATGGGACAATGCTGACATGAGCTCTCCACTGATTCCCAGCGGTACCCAGCAGCATTGAGCCTCAGCTTGTCCACAACGGAATTCTTCATGGGCATCCTCCTCTGTTCTCTCTGACCTCCCTTCTCCCTCATCCTCCCTCCCCAAAAGCTACGTGTACCCTCAGCCTTGTGGCAGCTTCAGCTTTGGGGTATTTTTTTTTTGACAGGCAGAGTGGACAGTGAGAGAGAGAGAGAGCGTGAGAGAGAGAGAGAGAGAGAGAGAGAGAGAAAGGTCTTCCATTTGCCGTTGGTTCACCCTCCAATGGCTGCCGTGGCCGGCACTCTGCGGCTGGCGCACCGCGCTGATCCGATGGCAGGGGCCAGGTACTTCCTCCTGGTCTCCCATGGGGTGCAGGGCCCAAGTACTTGGGCCATCCTCCACTGCACTCCCGGGCCATAGCAGAGAGCTGGCCTGGAAGAGGGGAAACCAGGACAGAATCCGGTGCCCCGATTGAGACTAGAACCCGGTGTGCCAGCGCCGCAGGCAGAGAATTAGCCTAGTGAGCGGTGGTGGTGTCAGCCTAGCTTTGGGGCATTTCAACTTCAGATAGAACTCAGCTCATCCCTCTCTCTATCCATTACCCTTGGTCTTCTCCCTATCTTCAGACATTTTCTCTATTTCTCTGACTTGGTAAATTCGGATTCTGTCACACTTGATGCACCATTGGATTTACCTGGTTTTAGGAGGTGGCATGTTGATTTTTTTTTATTTGACAGATAGAGTTATAGACAGTGAGAGAGAGACAGAGAGAAAGGTCTTCCTTCTGTTGGTACACTCCCCAAATGGCTGCCATGGTCGGCACTGTGCAGATCCAAAGCCAGGAGCTAAGTGCTTCTTCCTGGTCTCCCATGCGGGTGCAGGGGCCCAAGCACCTGGACCATCCTCCACTGCCTTCCCAGGCAACAGCAGAGAGTTGGACTGGAAGAGGAGCAACTGGGACTAGAATCCAGTGCCCATATGCGATGCCAGCACCTCAGGCGGAGGATTAACCAAGTGAGCCACGGCGCCGGCCCCGGGAGGTGACATGTTGAGATGTCACATCAGAGAACCAAGCAATTAGCAGAGCTGTCTGAATTTGTGCACCTGCTCAGAACCACAGGCCATGGACAGCTTTGAGGAGGAAGCCTTCACAACCTGTCACTCACTTTTTATGGGGATCATTTTTTTAAAAAAAATATTTATTTACTTGAGAGGCAGAGTGAGAGAGAGAGAGAGAGAGAGAGAGAGAGGTCTGCTTCACTCTCCAAATGGCCACAATGGCTGGAGCTGAGTGGATCAGAAGCCTGGTGCCAGGATCTTTTTCCAGGTCTCCCACGCAGGTGCAGGGGCACAAGGACTTGAGTTATCCTCCACTGCTTTCCCAGGCCAACAGCAGGGAGTTGGATTGGAACAGGAGCAGCCGGGACACAAACCGGCACCCATATGAGATGCTGGCACGGTGGGTGGTGGAGGCTGAGCCTACTGCACCACAGCTCCAGCCCCAGGGATCATCTTGAATTGAATGTTTCACGCCCTCCACACTTGATTTCTTCACCCATCACCTTCACCTATTACTTTGAACCAACTGTTTCTACAAAATAACGGTTCTTTGCAATTTGAAAAAAAAAAAAAAAGTTACACAATACTTAAGACTGCATCTGACCTCTCTCAGATTTCCCTGGCAGAGTTTCTATCTCCAAACATTTTGGAAATGGCTTTCAGATTTCTTCCCTTTATAGTTTACCATGACTAAAAGAGCATGCTTGTAACTCTCTGTAAGACACTTCTCTCTTTTTAAGCTTCAGCCATGTAGCCCCGTCATAGGGACAAGCTCCAAGATTTATAATCAATTTAGCCTTTTGTGCCCGGTCTCTGGCTTCATTTAGGCAGGCTTAATTTCCATCAAAATCATGTCCTAATTAAATCTGAAAAATGGGCGTCTGCCTTTCTTCTTCCAGCGACTTCATGGCTGTGCGATTCTCTCGGCGTGAGTCTGGAACTTCACGCGTCCCTAATCAGGTCTGGAACTGCATTTGTAAAATTCATTTGCGCTTCTTCTTCTGAAAGCACACCCTCATGGAACACGGCCATGACCTCTTAAACCAACGTCTAGCTTGAGACTTACCCTTGGATAAAATGTGCTCGCGCCGAGGCCCAAGAGAGGGACTGGAGGGAAATTGTGTCGAAAAACCACACGGTTAACTTGACCTTCGCTAGGGCAGCCCCCTCATTGCTCCGAGAGCTGTAAGTTTCTGCTTGAGTGAGCCTGCAGCCCATGCCTCTCCGAGTTCTCTACCCACCAAATAAGGACCAGAGGCCGCTAAAATGTGGAAAATTAAGAAAATGCAGAACACATCATTAACTCATAGACTCAGGAAGCTGCGGCAATCTTGACTTCTCCTCACATAAGGCCCTCTATAAATGAAATATATATTTTAATCATTTCCAGTTTAGATATTCCCAGTACGCAAAACACAAGCTCGACTGCTCGCCCTAGAATAAAGGAGATTCGGGCAGGGAGAAAAGGAGAAGAAAGTCGCCGCTAATGCGGAACAGTCCCAAGTCCTCCTCGCATTGCCCTGAGCAAAACTCTTCCTTTTATTTTGTAGAAAAAGCCACGGGTTTCCCAAACGTGCAGCCGCTGTTTGCAGATTCTGTTTACTCCTGTGTTCTGACAGGTTTACGCCAAAGCGGCTTGCAAACCAGCTGCTCGTCTTGCCATCTCTGGGGTTCTAATTCTTTTAAGTTGCAAGGGGAACTGGCAGTGTACGTCGCTCTCCGGGACGTGAGGCAGGCAGCAGGAACGGGAAACATCGTTTATTTTTTACGTAGCGCTTTTGGCGACATAGAATGGCATCACTATGAACTTGTTGTTCGGGGATCCTCACACTTGACATTCAAGGAAAGTCACTTTGGCTCAGCCTCTCTCCAGAAAACCCCGCTAACTAACTAGCCAGTAACATCTTTTTTTTTTTCCTGATTCCCTACTCGATCCAAACCACGCCAGGGTCTTTTAAGCGCACTGAGTGTGTGGGTTCATAGTTCAACTGCACGGGAAGGCTCGCACTGACACAGCTACCTGGAAATCGCAACGCAGTGTTCAAAATGAGTTCACCCTATAAAAATTCATGGGAAAACCAAATGACAAGGTAAGTTGGTTTTGGTGCAGAAAAATATTGAAATATACTTGTAGTTTTTCCTGTACTTTCATGATCTTTGTTTAAAAATTTTGCAAGGTAGAGGACAGAGAGAGAGAGAGAGAGAGAGAGAGAGGAACACACACACACACACACACACACACACACAGAAAGAGAGAGAGAGAGAGAAAGAGAAAGAGAGATAGAGAGAAAGAGAAAGAGAGACAGAGAGAAAGAGAGATCTTCCATTGATGGTTCACTCCCCAAATGATGGCAATGGCCATGGCTGTGCCAGGTCAAAGCCAGGAGCCTGGAACTCCTCCTGGGTCTTCCATATAATGAAAGGGGGCCCAAGCACTTGAGACATCCTCTGCTGCTGTCCCAGGCTCATTAGCAGGGAACTGGATTGGAAATAGAGCAGACAGGACTGGAACAGGCACTCCAATAATGCGGTGCTGGCATTGCAAGAAGTGGCTTAGCCCAATTTGCCAGAACTCTGGTCCCACACTTGCATGAACTACTTGAAGACCCCTCACATGTAAGGATTTCAATTTTTTTGCATCAAAATTAATCCAGCCTGTAATTTGTTTTCTGTGCACTTTTTGAGGCATATAGCTCTCAAACACTTTGATCTGTTGAGTCAGGGCTTGCCTTCTCCCAGTAAAGAAAGAGGAGAAACCTCTTATTTCTCTGAAAGCTCTTACAGTATACAAGTTTTTCAACCTTAGTTATTCTGGACATTAAAATTTGATCACAACAAATCTTTATGCTGAAGAATTTTGACATCTGATTATGGCTTGGAGGGGCTTGGTCTTGTGCAAGATGGGTCTGGTACTTTGAAGAATTCAGAAAAGTTCCTATTTTGTCAAAGGCTTTATAAGCCTGGCTTTGCCGTCTAGTCAAATTGTGCTTGTTAAGTAAACATTTGTTGGTATTATACCTAAATATGTGTGATGGTGTAAAAATGTCCTAGACAATTAGGCATCAGGGAATAGAAAAGAATGGCCATGGGGCCGGCGCTGTGGCACAGTGGGTTATAGCCCTGGTCTGCAGTGCTGGTGTCCCCTATGGGCGCTGGTTCGAGCCCCGGCTGCTCCACTTTTGATTCTTCTCTCTGCTATGGCCTGGGAAAGAAGTAGAAGATGGCCCAAGTGCTTGGGCCCCTGCACCTGCGTGGGAGACCCGGAAGAAGCTTCTGGCTCCTGGCTTCACATCAGCTCAGCTCCAGCCTAAGGAGTGAACCAGGAACGAAAGATCTTTCTCTCTATCTCACCCTCTGTCTGTCTATAACTCTACCTCTTAAATAAATGAATGAATTAATAAATAATAAATACAAATCCGAAAAGAAGAATATGGTTCTTGTTTTTTAATTAATTAATTTGAAAAATCAGAGGGAAAGAGAGTAAGAAAATTATCTTCTATCCATTGGTTCACTCTCCAAATGGCCATCAACAGCCAGGTCTGGACCAGGCTGGAGTCAGGAACCAGGAGTTCCATCCAGGTCTCCCGCAGGAGTGACAGGAGTCCAAGCATCCTCTGCCTCCTTCCTTTGCCATCCTCTGCCTGCTTCCCAGTTGTCCTAGCTGGAAGTCGGACCAGAAGCAGAGCAGCTGAGACTCTAACTGGGGTTCCCTTATGGGATGCTGGCATCAGAGGAGGTGAATTAACCCGCTCTGCCACAATGCCTGGGCCCTCAGCACACAATTCTCAATCGCTGAAGGCTGCAGCTCACATTCGCCTTTTTTCAACATGAAGGTCAAATGATTTTCAAAAAAAAAAAAAATAAGTGCTCAGGGGGCTGATGTGGTATCTCACTGGGTTAAGCTGCCTCCTGCATAGCTAATATCCTGAGAGCAATGATTCAAACCCCGGCTGCTCAGCTTCTTATCCAGCTCCCTGCTAAAACACCTGTGAAGGCAGCAGATGATGGTAAATGTACTTGGGCCCCTGCACCCACATGGGAGACCAGGATGGAGCTCCAGGCTCCTGGATTTGGCTTGTTCCAGCCCCCACCTGTTGCAGCCATCTGGAGAAAGAACTGGCAGAATAAATCTCTTTCTTTCTCTGTCATTCTGTCTTTCAATTAAATAAATGTATCTATTTTGTAAAAAAAGAAGAAAATTGCTTCAGAAATAATAATTGCAATATTTCAGTCCATGGTTGTCTCATCATGTTTGAGCCTTCATTTGATTGTTGCCTACATCTTTTTTTACTTCTCTTATGATCTCAGGTAGAAATATTGTATGTGTGAGAATGTTTTGGGGCCAGTGCTGTGGTGTAGTGGGTTAAGCTGCCACCTGGGATGCCCGTATCCATCTGGGCACCAGTTTGAAACCACACTGCTCCACTTCTGATCCAGCTCCCTGCTAATGCACCTGGGAAAGCAGTGAAAGATGGCCAGATGGCTCGGGTCCCTGCACCCATGTTGGACACCTGGAAGAAGCTTCTGGCTCCTGGCTTCGGCCTGGCCTAGCTCTGGCTGTTTTGGCAATTTGAGGAGTGAACTAGTGGATGGATGATCTTTCTCTCTCTCTCTCTGTAACTCTGCCTTTCAAATAAAATAAATAAATCTTTTAAAAAAGAGTATAGTTTATTTAAAAGGAAGGAAGTGAGTTTGTGTGTGTGTGTGTGTGTGTGTGTGTAAAACAATTAGCACTCCACAAATCACCTTTCTGGTAGAGGAGTGGTGAGATTTCCTGGAATTATTAAAAAACAAAAAGTGGAAACTATTACTCAAGTCTAAGGAGGAGGGAGAACAGGGTGGGAATTGGAGGAGGAGAAACAACAAGAGAGAAGAAACAGAACTAGACAATAAAGAAGACAAGGACCAAGAAAAGAAGAACTAAGAGGAGGAAGAGAAGGGGGAGGAACAAGAAATGAAGGAAAGATTTTCAAATCGTCTCTGACTCCAAGTAGAGCTTGCAGATTTATCAAGAGCTTGCAGGCCAGACATTTCCCAAGTGTTTTCCTTTTTTTTTTTCAAAAAATATTTATTTATTTATTTGAAAGGCAGTTACAGGCTGGCGCCGCGGCTCACTAGGCTAATCCTCCACCTTGCGGCTCCGGCACCCCGGGTTCTAGTCCCGGTTGGGGCGCTGGATTCTGTCCCGGTTGCCCCTCTTCCAGGCCAGCTCTCTGCTGTGGCCCAGGAGTGCAGTGGAGGATGGCCCAGGTTCTTGGGCCCTGCACCCCATGGGAGACCAGGAGGAAGCATCTGGCTTCTGGCTTTGGATCGGTGCAGCACACTGGCCATAGCGGCCATTTGGGGGGTGAACCAACGGCAAAAGGAAGACCTGTCTCTCTCTCTCTCTCTCTCTCTCTAACTCTGCCTGTCAAAGAAAAAAAAAGAAAGGCAGTTACAGAGCAAAAGAGGGAGAGAAAGAGAAAGAGAGAGAGAGAGAGAGAGAATGAATCTTCCAGTTACTACTTCATTCCCCAGATGGCTGCAAAGGTTAAGACAGGACCAAAATAAAGGCAGGAGACAGAAACTCCATCTGGGCCTCTCACATGGGCAGGGGCCCAGATATTTTTGGCCATCAGCTGCTGCCTTCCCAGGAGCACTAGCAGGAGACTAGCACTGAAACAGAGCAGCCATGACTGGAACCAGTGCCCAATGTGAGATGCCCATGTCTCAAGCAACAGCTTAACTTTCTGTTCCACAGCACCTGCCCCTGGTAAATGCTTGATCCATCCTTGGAAGTTGATGTTCTTCAGGGTGTAGTTCCAAGGCCCTCTTCACTGGTCCCATCTTTCTCAATGCTGTTTCCTTAGGGTCCAAGACTAAGATCATCTCATCCATACGCCTAGTTTCCATGATGGCCTATATGCCTATGGCTCATACATTCACTGTTCCAACTCAGAATTCACCCTTGTGTGCTGTGTTCCAGACCCCACATTTCCAAATGCCTGTCTGATAACTCCTCTTGGATGTCCTAAAGATTCTTCAGACTATGTCTAAATTCTTTCAGGCAGAGTGCCCAGAACCTGCAGCATTACCTGATGCATAACTGTTGGTGCATTCTTGTTGAATATCTTAATAAAGAAACAGATGACTTTGAACACATCTAAAGCTAAATGCATAATCTCCTATCCCCCCTTTCCCCCCAAGACTCATCTTCTTCCAGGGTTCCTGTCTCTTTGAATGGAGCTACCTCTGACAACTCTGCTTCCTCTCTCTCTCTCAACACCAACTCCTCTCCAATCCATTGCCTCCCCAAGCCTGGGATCATCCCACTCTCTCCACCACTACAGCCACTTTCAGGGCTACCTCCCTGGGCAACTTTTGGGGTACATCTCAGGGGTAAACCCTCATGCACTCACATCCTTTCCAATCCATTTTCTACAATGCTGCCAAGGTGGAATTCCAAAAGACCAGTTTAATCACTAGTAGACAGGCTTAGGACTCTTCAGGAGTTTTCCAACATTCTTAGAACTAGGACCCAAATCCTTACCATGACCAAAGAGCTACTTGATCTCTGTTGAGTTTCCAGACCCTTTGCCTTCAGCAAAGTTGTTAATTTCTTATAGAGGGCAAGTTCTCTCCTGCCTGAGTACCTTTACTTAGGAAAACACGGCAGCCTAAAACCCTGGACATGCCCCCAACACCCCACCACAATGAGCTGATTCCCACTTATTCTTCTTTTGTTTTCTCTGGATGGGTCTATGCTACTGTTAAAGATCTAGGTAGTCACACTGTGTGACAATTTAATAAGTACTTGTCTTCCATGTGATTATAGACACTAGGGCGGTAAGGAGTGTCCTTTTTTTCCACACTTAATTTTAATCTTATTTACTGTTGCAAATCCCTGTTTGGTAAATAATTGCTGTAATTGTTATAGAAATGTGCTGGTGAGAAATTTATTAAGAAAGATCAACAACAAACCGTGAGTTGAAAAGTTTCTTGAGCTTGAGACATATATCAAGAATACAACAACGGCAGAAACAGAAGAAGGTTACTGATAAAGAAAAAAGATTCCTGAGTGGTCTCATTAAACCCTAAAGGTAGAGTGTGCTAGAAGACATTGTAATACTGTGTTAAGCTTTGAGGAGAAAATCGATCAGCCAAAGAGATCTAGTAAAGTTGTTACTTGACTATAAAAGGCAAAGACTTTTTAAAGTATATGTAGAGCAGTACCCTAACAGTCACCATTGTATATTTCTGATGGTTCATTGTGTGTTTCCACTGTGCACCACACAGAAAATGGACAGAATGATCAGGCAGGTAGAAAAACACAAAATATAGAAATATAAAAATATAAAAAGCTAATAGCCTAGTAAATATGCAAAATCAAATAATAACCCTCAAGTATCGAAAACAAATCCAATCGCTTCTCGGCCTTTTGGCTAAGATCAAGTGAAAACAAATCCAAGCACACTTGCAAGTTAATAATTAGACAAATTTTCAAGTGAAAAGGAAGAGAAAAGTGATCAAAGACCTAAATGTATGATCTCAAACTATAAAACTCTTAGAAAAAGACATTAAAAAGTCTTCAGAAACACTGGGGTTGGCAGTGATTTCTTTTGGCAACTACAGAAAAGAACCATGTAAACTGAACTACAGAGAAATTTTAAACTTCTGGGCATCTAAGGACACAATCAATAAAATGAAAAGACAACCCATGAATGAGAGAAGATATGTGTGAATAACATGCCATAAGAGATTTATAGCCATAGTTGTAAAGCACTCCTTAAACTTAGCAACAAAAGCCTGATTTAAAAATAAGCAAAGGACTTGAACAGACATTCCTCCACAGAAGATACACAAATGACCAGTGAGCACCTGAAATGATGCTCAATTTACTAATCATTAGAAATTTTCAATTCAAAACCCCCATATCCATTGAGATAGCTACTACCAGAAAAACAGGAAAAAAAAAAAACACAAAAAATGAGTGTTGACAAAGATATGAAAAAAATTGGAATCTGTGCATTTGTTGGCAGGAATATAAAATGATGTAGCTACTATGAAAAATACTAAGAGATTCCTTGAAAAATTAAAAATGGAATTTACATGTGATCCAGTATTTCTGTTTTTGGTATTTATTTTCACAAAAGGTATTGGAGCAAGGACTTGAAGAGGTGGTTGTACACCCACATTCATAGCAGCATCACTGAACACATAGAAAAGGTAGAAGAAACTCAAGTGTTCATTGGCAGAGGAATAGATGAACAAGATGTGGCATACAGGTACAAGGAAATATTAGTCAGCCTGGGAAAAAAGCAGGCAGTTACGACACATGCCTCAATAAGGAATGAACCTTGAGGGCTTTAGGCTCTACGCCAACCTCAGAAGGACCAACCCTATACGATTCCACTGCGTGAGGTATCCAGAGAAGTTGTATGGTGATTTCCAGGAGCTATGCAGAAGGCAGAGTGGAGAATTATTTTCTAAAAGGAACAGAGTTTCAGTTTTGCAAGACGAGATGAATACTGGAGATGGTGGGGGTGATAGATGTGACTATACTTGATGCCAATGAACTGCATACTTAAAAATGGTGAATATGGTAAATTTTGTGTTTAAAAAAAAAGGAGGGAAAAATATTGACTATGTAAATCAGAAGTAAAAAGAAAACAAAGGTCAAGCAATTAGTATCAGATATATTAAGGAAAATTTATTTAAATGAGACAGAGAAGCCTACTTTATAATCATTTCACTAATAGTCCTCTATAGTGAAGAGAAAACTTTAAGAAATGTCTGTGAATCAAGTAAATCAACATCAAAATATACAAGTAAAAGCTGCAGAAATCTTAAGCAGAAATGGAAATCAAGAGAACTTTAATAACACGAACCTTAAACATACCTTTCTTAGTTCTTGGCAGATCAAGTAGATAAAACATAAGGCGCAGAGCATTTATGTTTAAAATTAAACTGATGTAAGTTTATGCCAAGCAAAATGCACAAAGAAGTTTTACTTATGTAAAGAATCACTTGATGTCCATCCAGGTCAAGAGCTGGATGCTTCTAGTTCTCAGAAAGTTTCCCAAAGCTCCTTACCAGTCAGTCTCCAAGACAGCCATGCTCTAGCACCAAGGAATTGTTGTGCCTGCTTTTCCATTTTATAGAAACGGAGTCATCAGAACATAGTTTTTTGGGTCTCACATCCATCACTCATCATCTTGTCTTTCAGATCCATCCATGTTGTCCATACAGGAATTCATTCTTAGCATTGTTTGATATCAATGGTATGAACATTACCAGATTGTTTTGTGCAAGTCTTTTTGTGGCTGTATTTTTCATTTCATTTCTATCGAGTATACTGTGAGCAGTCAAACGCCTGGGTATCAGGGCAATGCTAAATTTGTCTTTGCGAAAAGTTGCCATTTCAGGGTTCCAAAGCATTTTTTCCATTTTAAGCTCCAAGCCAGCCACCAACGAGAGTCCCAGTTTCTCCATACCCGTGCAAACATGTGGCGTTGTCCATCCCTTGCGGTTTATGTGTGTGGTATCTCAATACGTCTCCGTTTCTAGTTCCCTGATGAGTCATGAAGTTTGTTGGACATTCAGATATTTTCTTGTGAAGTGTCTGGTTCCTTAAATATGGGCTATGCGTTTTTTCCTTGTTGATTTACATTTCCTTATATATTTTGTTTATTATTATGTTTCCCTATATAACCTATATATTCTGTAAAACAAAGTTCTTTGTCCAATATTTTTTTTAATTTTTTTAACTTTTATTTAATGAATATAAATTTCCAAAGTACGATTTATGGATTACAATGGCTTCCCCCCCATACCATCCCTCCCACCCACAACCCTCCCCTTTCCCACTCCCTCTCCCCTTCCATTCACATCAAGATTCATTTTCGATTATCTTAATATACAGAAGATCAGCTTAGTATACATTAAGTAAGGATTTCAACAGTTTGCTCCCACACAGAAACATAAAGTGAAAAATAATAGATGATTTTTTTTAAATGATGATGAAATCAGATCAGACTTATTGTCATGTTTAATCCCAGTGAGAGTCAAGTTGGGAGTTGATAATTTCTCTTTTTTTTTTTTTTACAGAGGATCAGTTTAGTATGCATTAAGTAAAGATTTCAACAGTTTGCACCCCCATAGAAACACAAAGTGAAATATATTGTTTGAGTACTCGTTATAGCATTAAATCTCAATGCACAGCACATTAAGGACAGAGATCCTACATGAGGAGTAAGTGCACAGTGACTCCTGTTGTTGACTTTACCAATTGACACTCCTGTCTATGGCATCAGTAATCTCCCTATGCTCCAGTCATGAGTTTCCAAGGCTATGGAAGCCCTCTGAGTTCTCCGATTCTTATCTTGTTTAGACAAGGTCATAGTCAAAGTGGAGGTTCTCTCCTCCCTTCAGAGAAAGGTACCTCCTTCTTTGAAGACCTGTTCTTTCCACTGGGATCTCACTCACAGAGATCTTTTGCCAGAGTGTCTTGGCTTTCCATGCCTGAAATACTCTCATGGGCTTTTCAGCCAGATCCGAATGCCTTTAGGGCTGATTCTGAGGCCAGAGTGCTATTTAGGACATCTGCCATTCTATGAGTCTGCTGAGTATCTCACTTCTTTGTCCAATATTAATATTGGGAGTAGTTTCTCCCAGTACCTGAATTGCCTTATACTTTCTTGAAGCTATCTGTCAATGAACAAGAATTCTTAATTTTGATAAAGTGGAATTTACCAGTCTGGGTTCTTTCATGTTTAATGTGTCTTCTCCTTCCCAAGAAATCCTTGTGTGCCCCAAGATCTCGAAGACATTCCCCAATACTTTCCTCTAGGAGCCTTTTGGATTTAACTTTTCTAAGTCAGAGCTACCAACCATTAGCAGCTCACTTACTATAAGCAATTGAGCCAAGAAGTATAAACATACCCAAATCTCTACTTAAAAAAAAGGGGGGGTTTTATGTGTCTATCTGCACTTATAAAATGACCCTAATTTAGGCCAACCCCAAATCTATGCCAAAGCATGAATACAAAAACGCACTCTATGTTCATAATACTTGAAAATGAGAAATCAGTCACAAAATTTAAATATTTACTTGAAAATTTACAAATTCTTCTTTAAAAGCACTGGAAAGAAGAAAGCAATATTCTAAATACAAATATGGGAGAATAATGACTTTTTTTAATCTCTAGGAAAAAGTCAATTCTGTACTAAGATAAAAACCTCACTTTTACCACAAAATGAAAGAAACAAATGAAGGGAAAAGTTGGCCCAACACTGGGGCATAGTAGGCTAAGCCTCAATCTAGGGTGCCGGCATCCCATATGGGCACTGGTTGAAGACTCAGCTTCTCCACTTCTGATCCAGCTCTCTGCTATGGCCTGAGAAAGCAGTAGAAGATGGCCCAAGGCCTTCAGTCCTTGTACCAATGTGGGAGACCTGGAAGAAGCTCCTGGTTCTTGGCTTCAAATCGGCTCAGCTCCAGCCATTGTGGCCATTTGGGAAATGAACCAGCGGATGGAAGACCTTTGTATTTTCTTCTCTCTGTTTGGGACTTTGCCTCTCAAATAAATTAATTAATTAATTTTTAAAAATAAAGGTAAAAGTTAAGTGAAAAAATTTTAAAGATCAGTAAAAAGAATGTAGAAGTATATGAATGTGACACTAGAAAAGCAGCAGTTACAGCCTTCTGTCTGCTATAAAGTATACAAAGCTACCATAAAATGCAGAAGCTACTTGAGATTTCCTTGAAATTAGTTACAGGATTCTATTCTGGTTCATGTGATAAAGTCAGAATCTGCTGAGACTGCATATGTCCTCTTTAAAAAAATGTACTTATATATCAGAGAGAAAGAGAGAGAAGGAGGGAGGTGGGAGAGAGAGAGAGAGAGAGCAAGCAAGCGAGCTTGCTTTCCCATCTGCCTGTTCACTCAAATGCCAATTGCCACTGCCTGCAACAGCCAGGGCTGGGACTAGGTTGAAGCTGGGATCCAGGAACTCAATCCAGGTCTCCCTAGTGACTGGCAGGTACTAAATTACTTGAGCCACTGTCAGTACTTCCTGGGATCTGTATTGGCAGGAAACTGGGGCCAGGAGCCAGAGCTAGGAACCAAACCCACATAATCCAATAAGAGGAACGGGCATCTGAACCACTGGGCTCACTGTCTTTCTCCTCCCCTCTTTAAAAAAATGCTTTTCAGCTGTATTGAGGTCTGACTGACACATCGATACTCCATTTATAAGCCACAGTGTGGTGCTATGATATATGTCTTTATTGTGAAATGATAACCATTAGGTCCCCAGTACTTAGGTATCTTATACCTGAAAGTTCCACCAAACAACTTTCCTTTTCCGCCTCCCTCAGTGTCCAGGAGTCACCATTCTATTCTTTGTCACTGTGAATGTAAGTAAGATCTTGTATTATTTAGCTTTCTGAGTCCAGTTTATTTCACTTAGCATAAGATCCCCAAGGCTCATCCATGTTGCTGCCAACGGCAAGGTTTCCAACTTTTTTGAGAGTTAAGTAATATTCCAATGTGCACCACATTTCTGTAATCTATTAATGTGTCAATGGAAACCTATGCTGCCTCCATCTCTTGGAGACTATGAATAAGATTCGGTGAACCCAGGGAGCACAGGTGTCTCTCCAAGACAGTGACTTTATTTGAATGGACACACAGAGCTGGAACTGCTAGATCACATTACAATTCTGTTGCTAATTTTTTGCAGAACCTGCATACTATTGTTGTAGTGGCTGTATTACCCACAGTGTCAAAGAGTCTTCTTTTTTTCTGTATCTTCATCATTTGCTATCTGTTGATTATTTTTACAATAACCATTCCAAAACGTGCAAGGTGCTATTTCGTTTTGGTTTTGATTTCCATTTCTCTGATGATTAGTGAAATGGTCCATCTTTTTCAGATGTATCTGTTGTCCATTGTAATATATCTGTTGGCCATTGTATGCCTCCTTTGGAGAATTGGCTATGAAGGTTGCAAAATATTTTGGCCACATGTAACTTGGGTTATTTTGATTTGGGGAGTTTGGGGCTATCATTTTGGATATTAGCCCCTTATTATATAGATGGTTTAAAATTATTTTCTTCCATTCCATAGGTTGACTTTTCATTTTGTCAATTAATTCTTTGTTGTGGAGAAATTTTTGTTTTGATGCAGTCCCACTTGTCTATTTTTGCTTTAATTGCTTATGCTATTGGCATCAAATAAAAAAAAAAAAACACTGCTAAGCCCAACAGCAATGAGATTTTCCCCTATGTTTTCTTCAAAGATTTCAACGGGTCTCAGTTTTCTGTAATTCTTTAATCTTCTTTCACTTGAGTCCTGTGTATGGTATAAGAGAAAGACTTGATTGAATTTTCCGTGAAAATACATGGTTTTCCCAGCATCATTTATTCAATAGTGATAGGATACATTGAATTTATGCAATGAATGGTGCAGATTTCCTTTTTTTCCCTTACCAGCAACAGTTAAGATATAGCGGGAAATATATGTTTCTTGAATTTCTGCTAATAGTTACTGGAAAAATCATCTGGGCCTGTTGCCTTTGGGGATGAGGTATCGTTGACCACAATTTCAATTTCTATTACATTTGCTATGGTTGTGGGACTTCTCGGTGGCCTTGCTCTCAGAACAGTCTTGGCATTTACACTCTCCTAGAAAATTGCCCATTTTATGGGTTTTTAAGTTATTGGTATAAAGTTGATCATTATCAATTCATAGTTTTAAAAATACCTTTAAATAGGTTTGTGTTTTATTATTTATTCATGGTATTTCTCTCTCTCTCTCCTTCTCTCTCTCTCCTCTCTCTCTCTCTCTCTCTCTCACACACACACACACACACTCCCTCTCATTTTCTCTCTTCCTTACCTTCAAAAGTTTTTTCTGCTTTATTGCTCTTTTAAAATAATGTTTGGTTTTATCAATCAATTTCCCTTTTTGTTTGTTTGTTATTTAATTTATTCTTTTGTTTTCTATTTTCCTCTCTTTGATTTAGATTTTTGTATTGTTTCTTTTCCCATCTTTTGGTTCAAAGTATAATTTGTTACTAAAGATTTGTCCTTTAAATACAGCTTAGGGGTACAAACTCTGTATCTAGGATGCTTTTGTTTTAAATTTGTATTATATTTCCTTAGATTTACTATCTCAGTAAATTTTTTTCAGAAACACACCCTAACATTTTCCAAGGGCATTTCTAGTTTTATGTGTTGAATGGTCAATATTTTCTCCCCCAAATTCCAACTGAACCTCATATGAGAAATGACCCCAGACTAACCATGTGAAAACCACTGGGAACTACAAATAGAAAGAATCTGTATGATATCCTGACCAGTGTGCCCCAGCACTGTCAGAGTCAGCACAGACAATGAACATTTTGAGAAACTCTCAGAGTTCACAGTGGACAAAGGATGACGCCTAAGTGTAATGTGTTGTCTTGGCTGGGTTCCAGGGGGTGGCGAGGGCAGTAGAGGAAAACTAGTATATTTTGAATAAAGTGTGGGTTTTAATTAATCAAAATCTGCTCACGTCGTTTCCTAGTTGTGAGGAATATGCGATGATAACGAAATATGTTAATAAAATAAACCAGGTTGGGTCGACGGTGAGGTGTAGTAGGCTAAGCCTCTGCCTGCAGTGCCAGCAACCCATATGGGCACTGGTTCAAGTCCCAGCTGCTCCACTTCTGATCCAGCTCCCTGCTCATGGCCTGGGAAAGCAGTAGAAGATGGCCCAAGTCCTTGGGCCTCTGCACTCATGTGGGAGACCTGGAGAAATCTCCTGGCTTCAGATGGGCGCAGCTCTGGCCATTGGGGCCAACTGGGGAGTGAAACAGCAGGTGGAAGATCTCTCTCTCTCTCTGCCTATGCCTCTCCATAACTATGCCTTTCAAATAAATAAAATAAATCTTTAAAAAATAATAAATAAACCTCTGTTCCTTGTAAATTCACCAAACTTGGGAAGTTTGTTATAGTTCCAGGAAGTGGACTGAGATACCTACTTTATAACTTTACCAAAAAAAAAGATGTTCTTGGAAATGATGTATTTCTGATCATTTTATTTAAGATTACAATTTCCCAAGCCTCCTCTATGTCTCTTTATCTCTTCCTTTTGTTTTTCCTCTGTAGTATTTATCACCTCCCCCGATACACACACACACACACGCACATATTTCTTAATGTGTGTCTCCATTCATTAGAATATAAACTTTGTTAAGGTAGAGACTTCTGCACTTTATTCACTGGTGTTTCCTAATTTCTATAAGACATTGGATATGCGGTAAGAAAGAACTCTGTGAATATTGTTTGAATTAAATTTTCAGGAAAGTCTGTTTAGTAGTACCTCACGTAAAGTGGTGGGTTGGGCTTGGTTTACTGCAGGAAAGATAGGAAGACGTGGTCAGCTCTGGGATGTATTTTGGATGTTGAGGAAGCAAGACTTGGGGATGAATTAAATGTGGGTTTTGGAGGAAGCAGAAGGATGAAGCATGACTCAAAGCTGTGTGTTGAAGGTATGTTAACGACATGTGTATGATTTCAGAGAGGTGTATTGAGGTGAAAAACCCAGAGTACTGGTTGAGACATTGGGTTTGAGGTGCCTCCTAGATATGCAAATGGAGCTGTGTGGACAAGGGCATGGACTAGAGGTGCTAACTGGGAAGGGGATGGAAATGGCGCCATATAGCAAGTGTCTACTGCCCAGAACCCAGGTTCTTGACATTGCCTCAAGAAAGAATTCAGGGGGACAGCACTGTGGTGCAGTGGGTAAAGCTGCCGCCTGCAATGCTGGCATCCCACATGGGCACCGGTTTGAGTCCTGGCTGCTCCTCTTTCAATCCAGCTCCTTGCTCATGGCCTGGGAAAGCAGTGAAAAATAACCCAAGTGCTTGGGCCCCTGCACCCACATGGGAGACCCAGAATTGGGATGGAAGACGCCCCCTCCCCCACGCCTCTCCTTCTCTCTGTGTAACTGACTTTCAAGTAAATAAATAAAGCTTTAAAAAAAAGAAAGAAAGAATTCAGGAACAAGTAGAAACCAGAGAATAGGAAGTAGAGAGTGTTTTATTGAGAAAGAAGTACACACTCCCCCCTGAGTTTAACCTTGTATGGGGTCATTTCATGAAAGGGCAGTCATTTTATGAAAGAATGTTCATGATATTTTTTCTGGAGAGTAGATGGAGGTGTCCCAGCATCTATCTAGCTACCCCTCTTTTCACTCCTTATAGGGTCCCACGTGCCCTGCCATGCTGGCTGTCAGGTGCTCACAGGCTACCATGAGAGTATAATGAGCTGTAGGTCAATCAAAGTTGACCTTGCGCCCCTCAACTGGTCTGAACCTGGTCCGCATAGGGGTCTGATTATCTTCAGAGCAAGAAGAACCAAACCTGTATCTTTCAGGCTCTGAGATAACAGGAATCCCGCCCTCCCCAACTGTGAGCTCCACCTGCTCTCTCCACATCCATGTCTAGGAAAGGCATGCCCAGCGTCATCCCTTGCCCTTCCTGCTGGCACTACAGCGGACATGCTAGGCCGGCCACCACAATGGGGCAGTCATGTTTCTGAACCTGAATGTTAGGTCTTCACTAACCCAGGCTCAAGGTGTGCTCAGAACCAGCTGTAACCTCTAGAATGTCTGCTGAGGGCCAGATCTTTCCCGAGCTGGGCCAGCTGGACCAATCGCTGCGCCCTGTGTTCACACCACCTATTTACAGTTCCTGGAGCTTCCAGGCTGTCTTTGAAATCAACAACCCCAAGCCCCCTCCCTGCCCCTACCACTGCTGCCACCTTGCAATTCATTTACCAAACAGCAGAATGATATAAAAACTGGACTCCCTGGCCTGAGAAAACCAGGACCTAAATAGTTGGGATTTTTTTTATTACCCATTTCATTTCATTGTGGATTCTATCGTACTGCAGTGCAATTGTGGGGACTCTGGTCTATTGGAAAGGGGAAGCTGATGATGAGCCTCACTCTCATTGCAAAAAGACTACTCCTGATTTCATCTATTGTGGGTCACCGTTCTGGGTCTGATCGAGTGTAGAAAACATGGGAGTGACACTAGTTTTGAAATATGTGCAAGCCAGTGCATTTTACAAAGCAAATGTCTACATCTTACCCATTCATTTCTGTGGGGAGCAACTCGGACTAGACTAAGTTACTGGAATTAAGACTTATTCTATGCATCTGCTCTCCCACAATATGGCGCTGGGAGAGGAGGCAACAGCTTCTACACAGCTGCCTCTCACCAACTTGACAAGCTGCAGGACCTGCTCCTGATTGGAGGAGAGCAGCGTACTCGGCGTGTGGGTAGCAGAGTTGGGATTGGCGGAAGAGGACTATAAAGGAGGAGAGAGACAACATGCACCAGGAACATCTAAGGGGAACACCTGTGCAGCCCCCGAGAGAGCCGGCCGGCGGTGTGCCACTCCCCCGCGGAAGTGGGGAATGTGGCAGGGGGAACCGCCCTTCCACGGAGGTGGAAGGGTTGGTAGCCAACCCGGGAAGGACCAGCAGCGAACCCGGGGAGGGCCGAGCAGACAAAAGAACAGCGCAGGGTCCTGTGTCGTTCCTCCACGAAGACGGGGAGCGACATAATGGTGCCGTGACTCGGATATGAAGCCTAGGCAGGGTTTAGTGTCGTTCCTCCATGAAGAGGGGGAGCGACAATTTCTCTCTTCTCAATAGGTGTTCTCAATAGGAAGGATGCTCTCTTTTCCAAGGTGAACCTCCGCTTCAGCTCCCAGCTCTGTACCCTCTGCCCTCTCCTGTGTCCCCCAGCCCTGTCACTCACCGTGCATCTGCTCCTCAGCCTGCAGACAGAGCAGCTCTGCTGACCTGGCCCCGTGCAGGATGCCTGCTCTTCTTGCCCTGCCTTACTTGCTCAGGCTCTTCTCTCTCTGTATCTCACCAAGGGCACTGTGGATTTTTCCTGACCCCAACCACAGCCCTGTTCTCCTACCCCCTGAATCTCCATGGAAACCTCTCCTGCTCCACCACACCAACCCATGTGTGTTCAACTGTAATGGTCCTGGCCTTGGTGTCATCACAGTCTCTCGCTTTCGTGGGTCGGCATTGTCCACACAGCCTGGCCCCACTGTCTCTTCCTGCTGAGACTTTCGGCATCCAGCAATAACAGATTGAACCAGCAAAACTGACAACTGACCAAGACTGAGCTCTCCTTTTGCAAGATGTTAACAAGGGGAGAAACTTGGGAACTAGAACATGTACTCTTTCTGTGTGCTTTCTCACAACTACATATGAGAATTTTAAAAATACGAAAGAACGGTAATATGTATATTAATTTTAAAAATAATAATTTTTAAAATGTAAGGTAATAATTTCACGTTATCAACATCCCAAAAGTTTCAGAAGCAATTGAATTATATATATTTTTCCTTTTATTTTTCCATGTTCTACAAAGTACTAATGCAGGCAGCCCAACTTTGTAAACTTCAAATAATTTATGAAGTCAAAAAAAATTTTTCTTGGAATAATTAAACCTGATCACAGAGATGGCTTAGTACTTAGTAGATGGGTAGTATTTGCTTGGTGCCAAGTTCTTTTACAAAAGAAGACTTTCCATCTTGTTGATAGATTTGTAGAATTCATGAATCAACCATCAATTACACAAACGTAGGCTTGGATTGGGGGTCAACCAGTGTAACCAGTTTAGTTTTATTTACATTAAAACAGTTTAAATTAAATTTAACAATTTTTAAATACTAAAAAGTTGATCGTGGATTGGCTCAAACCGTGGATGAAGTACGAATGGCATCTTTCAGTCACAGAACTTCCAGGTAAATGGGATGTTAGTTTCACGTAACATGGCCACGCACACCTGTCCCACATCTCCACACCCACAGCCTTCCAGGGCGCCTCTGGACACTTCTGGTTGCGAGGAATGTGTTTTGGTCCTCACAAGAGGGAGCCCCTATGTCTCTGCAACTTCCATTTACTGGTATGAACTCTTCCTTGGGTCAAAGAGAGGAAAGTCTGGAGCTTTCTCCATAGCAGACTTGCAAATCCTCGCATGTAGTTATGCTCTCCCTGTGTTTTAAATCGTTCCCAAATTTACTACCTCCTAAGTTCACAGAACTCCAGTGGTTTTGCACAAACAGGTGATCAGGCAAAAACGCATTAGTCCTGGGCTGGCCCCTTTTGTTTCCTGTAAGTTTCAGGTTCAGACTTCTGATTAGCAGAGAGAAGATCAAAAACCTCTTTGATGAGAAGAGTTTGGTTGGGATTGGTCCGATGGGAAGACGATAGGGATCATCCCAGCGTGTTTTCCATGGTGGGAGGGAGATGCCAGCCTTTCGCTCAAATTATACAGCGAAACGAACAGCTCTTATTATTTCCAGACCAATAATGAGGCGAATGCTGGAACAAGTTAAAACTTATAAGGAACCGTGCTGCAGAGATGAAAGCATAGTAAGTGGCAAGGTCTGGACTGGGGAGATCTCTCAGGGCAGGGAGCTCAGCTCCTGGGAGTGTTACCCACCCCCACCTGCTCGGTGGGCTGGCAGATGTTACCTGAGCAGGTGGAGCCCGACCACCGTTCTGGATCCTTCCATTCCCGAGTTAGGGATAAGAGCCTTTCATGATAAGGGCATCCTCATAAGAGGCTCTGAGAGATTCAGTCCTCAAGACAAGGGCCAGACCCTCGCAGCCCTGTTCTTGGCGCTGTGTACGGTCCACTCCATCGCTTCCTTTACAGTTTCTGGAACATTTTGACTCCACGTCTCACAGTCTACCCAACCCCGTTCTGGAAAGTTGAGCTTTAACCTTCAGTGATGTACAGAAGGCATCAAAATACAAGGCACGTCTGTGAACTTCAGGTCTCCGAAAATCATTCGCCTGTGTTCAGCAGGTGGCGCTGTTGTCACGAAGCTGTGTCTTTTGGTTAAATCCGAATCCAAGGGAATGAGCTTAAACTGTACAGCATGTTGAACGCAAGGCTCATATTTTTTTAAAAAGGAAAAAAAAAATAACCACCTTCACCAAGTGATGAAGTGATTTTCACCTATAACGGGACAAATCGGTTTCGTGTGCACCAAGCAGGCTACCTTATGCGGTGTTTTGCCAAAAATGCACGACCTGGATCTAACCCTGAAGAAACATCAGGCAGACGTAAAACAAGGGACAATCTGCCAGTTACTGGCCGGATTCTTCAAAAACATCGCATTTGGGAAGCCAGGCAATGGCTCAGGAAATGTTCCAGATTAAATGGCACAGGGAAGAGATGATAACTCCGGGTCATGCGTGCTCTCCGGTTGGATCCTGGACCAGGAAGATAAAGCTGCTATACAGCACATTATTGGAACAATCTGCAAAACAGGGCTTTGGATGCTAGATCAGATAATAGTATTGTATCAGGGTCAAATTTCCCGATTCTGGCAACAGTGCTAAGGTTGTACTGGAGACTGCCTCTGGCTCTTAGCACGGGAAACTCAGCCCAGAGAACCCAGGATAAAGAGTATGATGAAATCATGTCTTCAAATTATTCTCAAATGCTCAGGAAAAATGTTGATGTGCATATTATGTGTCTTGTATATGTTGAAGTTACATCAAAACAAAAACTGTCAAATAGTTACATTGTCTGACCTCCCTACCCAACTTCTCCCAACTACCAAAATAAGCACGCCCATTGAGCCAGCTCCTTTGAGAATGGCTCTCTCATCAGTCTTTCAACAGTTCATGAATTAAGTTGCTTCCTGCTTCCCTCCGGACTCTCAAGTCGTCAATATCTTCAGGGACAGCCCCACCATGCGTTTCGGTCGAGTGATGGCATTTGCTGTGTGATCTCTTACTCTTCAAATGTGTTTTGTGGAGTCACTGCCAACAACCAGTGTAAGCTGTTTACTTAAACAAGAGAACATGTTTGGAGAATATGATCAGCATCTCTAACAGCAGAGCCTGACTCTTAGGATGTAAAAGCCAACGAGATTGTCTTTATCTCTCTTAAAGATTTATTACTTATCTGAAAGAGTTTTGGAGAGACAGAGAGATTTTCTGTCTTTTGATTCACTCCACAAATGGCCACAACAGCCAAAGCTGGGACAGGCCAAAGCCAGCAACCAGGAGCTTCATTTGAGTCTCCCATGTGGGTGGCCCAAATACTTGAGCCATTTTCTGCTGCTTTTCCCAGGCACTTTAGCAGGGGGCTGGATTGGAAGTGGAGCTGCCGGGACTTGAACCAGTCTCCATTTGGGATGCCGGCCTTGTAGGCAATGGCTTTTCCTGCTATGCCACAACACCAGCCCCCCCCCAAAGAAATTTTGGAACCAACCACTCAGACACTGTCCCTCCCCATCCTTCTCCCCACCTCCTGGGAGCTGAAACAGGTAGAGCAGTGACTGACGCATATGTAGGCAGTCATCGAACTGCAATAGTGGGTAAAATGCCTGGACCCCAGACTTTGTTTCTCACCCTGGGGATATGTAAGAGGCATGAGGTTGGGTGCCAAGGTTAGATGTCTAAGGACAACATTACATGGTTCCTGCTTCATGTCAAGACATTTGAAACAGACATAAGCGAATTTCACCTACATTTTCCAACTTAGAAGCAACAGATTGAAAAACCAGTCCATAGTTGTTCCTCAGTTCTTTGGGTCTTTGGGGTTCTTCGGATGCCCCCCACCACCACCACCACCCACACACACCAGGTGCCCAGGGGCAGAGGTCACTGCTGCTTCTTTGCAGGGGACATTGAGAAGTGCCTCAGGTCCCAGGACACAGCAACCAACAAGGGGACCTGAGTTCAGCCCAGGATTCAGCCATCTCTGTCGCTCTGCCCTAGGGCTCTCTCTAAAGACAGCAACAAGTTTCCTCTCCATCAGCAAATCCTGGGCCGGCCTTAAACAGCCCCAATGCTGTCAATGGCTGGAGGTACTGCCTGGCTGTCACTCTCAGGGGCTGTGTGACCAGGAATGGAAGACAGGTCCCTTCAGGCACAGCCAACTTTGTGTGGGAGATGTCTGACTTGACCCCCGACAGCCCTGCCAGCCCCATCCCAACCCCACACACGGGCCTAGCATGCATTCCCCCACTTTTTTTAAAAAAAATTATTTATTTGCAAGGAAGAATTAGAGAGAGAGGTCTTCCATCTGCTGGTTCACTCCCCAAATGGCCACAATGGCTAGAGCTGGGCTGATCCAAAGCCAGGAGCCAGGAGCTTCTTCTGGGTCTCCCACATAGGTGCAGGGACCCAAGGACTTGGGCCATCTTCCACTATATTCTCAGGTGCATCAGCAGGGCGTTGGATGGGAACTGGAGGAGCCAGGACTCAAACCAGCACCCATACAGAATTCTGGCACCAAAGGCAAAGTCTTAACATACTATGCCACAGCACCAGCCCCGCATTTCCCCACTTCTTGACCTGCGTTGTTTAAAATCTTGTCATTCTTCGCACATTGGAAATCCGGAGGGGCTTCCCCTGCTGATCGCCAGACAAATATTTTCTTACCTCTGCAGTAGCGAGTTTCCAGCCTTGCCTCATCTTTGTGGCAAATTGAGGAGGCAAGCCCACTCTGCAGAAGGCAGTCACCCAAGAGGCGGAGGGTCTCCTCTGCCACTTCCCCCAAGCACCAGTTTCTCAGGTTGGAAATGACACAGTACTCCTGCTGAGCCAAGGTGAACCAGGTAAGGATGGACGGGAGAGGGCAGGCGTCCCTGTTAGGTCAAGGATCCCCCTTCAAAGGTTGGAGAAGGGCAGTGTTCCAAGCTTAACAATGAATCCTGCCCGCTCCCTAAATTCAGTTATAGCAAACAGGAAGTCGTTGGCTCCTTAATGCTACTGAAATTACTTGGCTGTCTTGGTCCATTTTCTGTTGCTATAAACGAATATCAGGGATTGCATGATCTCTAAAGAAAAGGAGTTAATTTTTACAGGTCTGTAGTCCAGGAAGTTCAAGGTCAAGGAAATGACTGTGGTGAGAGCCTCCTTGTGTTGTAACATGGTGAGACAGAGCCAGCCTTCTAGAGAGATCATTTAAAAATATTTATTCTTTTGTAAGTCAGAGTTACAGAGAAAGAGAGAGAGAGAGAGAGATCTTCCAATTGCTGGTTCACTTCCCAGATGGCCGCAATGGCCAGGGCACGGCCAGGCCAAAGCCAGGAGCTCCATCTGGGTCTTCCATATGGGTGTCAGGAGCCCAAGCACTTGGGCCATCCTCTGCTGCCTTCCCAGCTGCATCAGCAAGGAGCTGGATCCTAAGTGGAGCAGCCGGGACATGAACCATCGCCCATATGGGATGCCAGCCTCGCAGACAGGGGCTTTACCTGCTGCACCACAGCACTGACCCTGAGAGAGCTCACTTTTACAATGAAGCCTCTCCCATGGTGTAGGCCTCTAAAGGTCCCAGCTCTCAACAAGGCTGCTTGGGAGACCAAGTTTGCAACGTGTGAATTCTCGGAGACACGGCAAACCACCATGCTGACTCTCTCGTTGAGGACAGCAAACAGGCGACTGACTGGGAGTGCCTCCCTCTTGGGTTTGTTGTGCATCTGATGTGAGTCAGTGTCTGAAATGTCCTCATACGGTCTCACTGTAAAGTGGCCCCTCCCACACATGCACCTGTTCCGCCTCCCACCCCAGACTGGGAATCTCACTGCTCCACCCAACCCAATCCCACCCCCTTCCCTTCCAGTCATTAGGGAAGGGTACCTTCCAATTCCAAGCAAGCTCCTTTGCAGGTCTTTTGGTTTGTGGCCATCCTAGGTGACACAGAACTAAAGCAAACAGAATTCATTGTAGCAGTGCAGTGCCAGTGATGTCTGTTTGTAATGCTCCAGCGAGTGCAAACCCAAATTCACACACCATACCCAGACGGGGCAAGTAGACATGGTTACATGTGTGTCGGTTACATGTGACAAGTCCCCAAGTGGTAGATGCTGTGTGTTAGCTAGAGTCACCCCAAAGGACCCCATGACAGGGAGGTATGTACAGGTGGTTTGTTCCAGAAGGGGTCCCAGGAAGCCGGAGTGAAAGAAGTGGGGAGCAAAGCAGAGCAGGAGAAAGTGGAGAATGCCAATCAAGAGTACACTCGGGGTTAACGCCTTGTCTGAAGTGCCGGCATGCCATATGGGTGCCAGTTTGAGACCCAGCTGCTCCATTTCTGATCCAGCTCTCTGCTATGGCTTGGGAAAACAGTAGAAGATGGCCCAAGTGCTTGGGCCCCTGCACCCGCGTGGGAGTCCTGGAGGAAGTTCCTGGCTCCTGGCTTCAGATAGGCACAGCCAACTGGAGAGCAAAGCAGCGGATGGAAGACCTCTCTCTCTGCCTCTCCTTCTCTCTCTGTATAACTCTGACTTTCAAGTAAAATAAAATAAAATCTTTAAAAAAAGAATGTTATCTATGAACTACCGTGAATCTGTTCTTTTTGAATTAATGCCGCATTAACATGAAAAAAGTATCAGATGGTAAAAAATAAACAATAAAATAATACAAAAAGAAGTATGAGCATACACCTCAAATGTGCAGAACACAAGTCATCTGTCCCCTATGAGGCTTCAGGGAAGCTGAGGGGTTGGGGGTGGGGCAGCCTTGTCCTGGCCATAGTCCAGTGGAGAATGTGCCAGGAGCAGAGAAGAAAGGTCAAGAACACGAAGGAGCCTTGTCTGGGCCTTGCTCCCCCCGTGAAGGCTGGCAGAAGGCAGAGTTCTCCTGGCTCCCTGGGCATGACATGAAGGTAGCAGAATTAATGATGGTGGTAGCAGTGGTGTTCAGATGGAGGAGGCAGAGGAGCCCCTGTGAGCCTCTGAGTGTCTGGTGTAGACAAGTGCTCTCTGCACATGGCTGGGGGCACTGGAAGTTAACAGGGAGAGAGGGGAAGATTGGAACATGTGATGGGGGGCTGAGGTTCAGAGGAGACCTTGATCCATGAAGGCACAAGCAGGTACCAGGCTCCTTAGCCATTGGTGAAGTGTACAGATGCCTGCATGGGCCAGATCTTGGGCTCCCGTCCCAGCTGCTTGGTGGTCTAGAAATGTCCTAGAACTTAGACACATCCCCAGAGAGACAGCAGAGAGGAAGGAAGATTTAATCATCAGATTGAGATTGTCCAGGATTCGTTCAGATTAAGGCTTTGTTTGTTGCTGGAATCAAGCACCAGAGAGGAACTAAGTTTAGTCTTGGGGCTGGCACTGTGGCGTAGCGGGTAAAGCCACCATCTGCAGTGCTGGCATCCCATATGTGCGCTGGTTCGAGACCCGGCTGCTCCACATCTGATCCAGCTTTCTGCTATGGCCTGGGAAAGCAGTAGATGATGGCCCAAGTCCTTTGGCTCCTGTACGCATGTGGGGGACCCAGAAAAGGCTCCTGGCTCCTGGCTTCGGATCAGCTCAACTCTGCCCATTGCAGCCATCTGGGGAGTGAACCAGAGATGGAATAACTTTCCCCTGACTCTCCTTCTCTCTCTGTGTAACTCTAACTTTCAAATAAATAAATAAATCTTTAAAAAATTTTAGTCTTGAAAAAATAAAGTTACTTTTTTCATACCTGGGTTTTGAGTCTGAGAGATTCAAACTCCTTGTCCCTCACATTGGTCCTTCAATTGCCAGATCAAGTACATTTGGACTTTTTTTTTTACTTTGAACTTGGTTGGCACTTAGGTTGGATTTTCCCACCAGAGGACCCTGAAACAAGAATCTGAGCACAAGTTCTTTAAGGTGGCAGTGGACCACCCCTAAGGGCATGTAGAGATAAGGGAAGAAAGGTGGATCAAGCTTGTTTATCTTGGGGACATTGGGATTTGAATTCTGCAGAGACCTCTAAGAGACAGGAAGGAATACATCCCAACTCTCCTTGGTTATTGTTTAAGTGCTGTTGCTTGTGGTGGATGTGAAGCCCCATGCACAGGCTCAGAAGACACGGGGAGCTCCTGGGTGGAGTCCCAGGGGGTGGAAGGAGGAATCCCACAAGTGTCAGAAAGGGCACATGTTAAGAAGATGAGGACAGGGTATGGATAGCACCTGCCACAGAAGCCTGAGAACAAAGAGGAGAGCATCTTCAACAGTCCGGAAACGTGGAATGAAATGTTTGTGTTGGTGCAAAAATATTTCAAAGTCCATGCATATGAGAGGTCTTCAGAACCTTCATGGAAAGTGAATATTATGAAAAAAATTATGTGTGCATTCCAAAATATTCCGGCATCAAAATAAACTTACCATTCAATTGCATGGTCCACAAACATTTTAAAATTTTTTTAAAAAAGGATTTCTTTATTTGATTTGAAAGGCAGAGTGGCAGTGAGAGAAAAAGGGAGGAGGAGACACACATACACACACACACACAGAGAGAGAGAGAGAGAGAGAGAGAGAGCAAGCCAGGGCTGCACCAGCCCAAAGCCAAGAACCAGGAGCTCCATCTACATCTCTCATGTGGGTGGCAGAGCCCCAAACTCTTGGGTCATCTGCTGCTGCTTTCTCAGCAGGGAGCTGAATCAGAAGTGGAGCAGCCAGGACTTGAACTGACACCCATATGGGATGCAGGTGCGCAAACCGTGGGCTTTAACCAGTTGCACTACAGTGCCATTGCCGCTCCACAGACTTTTTAAAGTATCTCATTCCAGACTAGTCCCTGGGCATCACACCACTGGTTTACTCTTGACGTCTTCACCTTTAGTGTGGCCAGAGGAGAAAAGAGATACCCCCACAGGAGTGCAAACTCCTTGCCCTTCACATGGTCTGATGGGTTACCCCAGCAGGGGATCATGGGCCACTGAGGGAGGTGTGCGGGTGAGGGGGTGCAGCAAGACAAGGTGTATGGGACCTGATTGAGGCCACCTGGAAAATCACCTGCCTACTGAAAAAAATTAGTTAGGGGTTACCTCAAAAAGGTTGGAGAAAAATGGAATTGAAAGGTACGTTTTGCTTAGTGCAAGCAAATTTTGAAATCTATTCATAGTTTTTGCATAAAGCACATTTTTCATGAAGCTTCTGAAGAACTTTCATATGCATGAATTCAAATTTTAATTTTAAAAAATGTTTTATTATTTGAGAGGCAGAGGGGGAGGGGGAAAGAGAGTGATGGAGGAGGAGGAGGAGAGAGAGGAGAGCTTGCATCTTCTGGTTCATTCCCCCTAAATGCCCACAGTTGCCAGGACTGGGCCAGGGTGCAGCTGGGAGTTGGGAACTCTGTCCAAATCTCCCACGTGGGTGGCAGGAGCCCAAGCACTTGGGCCATCTTCTGCTGCTTTCCCAGGAGCATTCGCAAGGAGGCAGATGGGAAGAGGAGCAGCCAGGGCTCGAACTGATGCTCTGATATGGGATGCTGGCATCATAGGGGAAGATTTGCTGACCAGGTTCAGTGGACCAGGGGAGGAGAAGTTAAAGCAGCTGCCACCTTTTGCAGTCACCAACCTTTCAGCCTAGGAATGATCCAGTCTCGTCAGAAAAAAAGAGGATTCTCAATTCAAGACTTTTACACAAGATGCTCAGAGTGACCCTCCGTGTCGTCATCTTCAGCCAAGGATCAGCATTCCCACTCAAACATGGCAGTTACCAAGCACCCACGTCTATTGGATCACATTGCCAGGTGCACATAACGGTCAACAGAAGGGGAGAAGGTGAAGAAAGCTGCAGATCACCAGTTAGGTCAACCAAGCTGTCAAGGAGGCAGAAGACAAGCAGGACTTAAGAGATTATCCGCTCCATCGTGATACCTCCCATCTGAAGCTGTCAGCGCACCCAAATGTGGAAGCACTCAGGAATTTGATTTCATAAAGACAGGAAGATGGTTCATGAAGAGCCATTGCTTTGGAAGCTGAGGAGAGATAAGACTATTGATCTGGACCCAGTGCTGCTGGAAGACATCCTTGTTTGGGCACAAAAGCAAGAGGACAGACTGGTATTAAAGTGCCATAGTAAGATTTTTGGCATAGACAGTGGATAGCAAACACATGTTCAGCCCCGTTCTTAAGTTGAACGCAGTGCTGGTTTGACAGGTGGCAACAGATAACAAAGCTTGATGTGTCACGTCCGTGTCTGACAATGGAGCCCAAATCTATGAACTGGTGGCACAGACCATTTCTGAGCACACTGGCAGGACCTAATCTATCAGAGGACCGCTCCAGCAAAAGAGCCAGTTCCATTATCCGAGTCTGCACCTTGCGAAGGAGACAATGATGAGGAAGAAGAGCCTCCGAAACGAACACCATGGCATTTCAGTTACTGGTCTGCAGAGTTCACACAGAGATTGGGGAATAGAACCTCCCTCCAGATCGCCCAAACCTCAGGCCCTTTCACCAATTACGTCTGAGAAATCAGAGATAGAGGATCTCTTTGCAACCGAGAGACAGTTTGCAAAGAGCAGAATACAGACGGAGCACTAAAGGAAGTTGGGATAAAAGATCAGATCCCAATCCCGGATTCACACTGGCCTGTCTCAGAAGAATGGTGGGCTTTGGCCACACAAAGGAATTTCAATTTGTTGAGGCAGTTGCTGGCACAACAGCTGGGTGTGACTAGGAGAGCCCTCAGGAAGACTGGTAACATTTCCCAAGCTTAACCGGCCCCCTTGATCTTTTTATTCAATTTTCTGTCTTTGATCAGTATTTCACATTTCACGCCAACTTATAACCAGAACCTACGGCTGATGATTCTTGCTTTACCTTTGCCCAGAACTGTGGTCCAAGCTGCATGTAAACCCCTCCATGCACTCATCCATCTCACTTCCCTTTCCTTCTCTACTCTTCAGACTCTGGTCCTAGCCTACGCCAACTCAACAAAGCAAGAGATTAGGATGTCTTCCTTCGTTCCTCCATTGCACCACCTAACCATCCTGGCTCCGAGTCCCATGACGTTATCAGAAGAAAACTTTATGTGCATTCTGCCAACTCAGCTCTCATTTTGATTATGACAGTGGCCCTAAGCCATTCCTGCTCTCTGGATTGGGCTCTGCTCCGATTCGTCTTACACATATTTCCAGGATCTTTCTAGAACATGTGATGTGTGTCTCATCTACTCAAAATTGTTGGAGACTTTAGGACTTACTCCATTTTCCTAGCATGATATAGGGCTGTCTCCAGTTCATCACCTACACTTTCTGTTTTTTCATCATCATCATTTCTCTCTCTCTCTCTCTCTCTCTCTCTCTCTCACACACACACACACACACACTCACTTCTCCAGCATTGCTTCTGAAGCTCAGGCAGTTTTGCTCACCCTTCCTCTTGCCAACAATCTACACCCAGACCTCAAGGCTGGTCTCACCTGTTGCCTCCTTAGTGACTGAGTCTCCTCTCCCAGTCTAAATTAGATGCTTCTTTTGCATGTTCCTATGGTGCTCTCTGTCTTCCTTTGGGAAAGTTTAGGATGCTGCATTGCAATTGTCTGCTTGCTTATGGTCTCACTGAGAACAGGGACCTTGGGTTTTCATGGTGATTTTTTGGCCATATATAGCACAGCACTTGGCCCAGAGCTGAAGTTGCCAAAAATATTTGATGACTAAATGGAAAAATGAATGAGTGATACCTGATCGTGCTGGGCATGGAACTGTATAGATCAACAGTGGTCAACATTTATGTCCTCTGTCCTCTGGTCTGCATGTCTCCATGACAACCTACACAGCACAGCCAAGGTCATGGGTGACCCAAGCCTCGGCTACCTCCCCAGCCTGCTCTGAGAGTGAGAGTGGAGAGGAATGCTGACTCTGTCTCAACTTTGGAAGACTTTACATGTTCCAGAAAATGGATTTTTCCAGGCCTGCATGGTTTGGCATAAGAGCCAGACAGATTTTTATTGAATCTGGCCTTAGGTGGTTAGATTTTTGACCTTAGAAATGTGGCCAATAGATCCGACTATGAATTCTTTTTCTTTCCTCACTTTCAGTGCATGGGTTCACTTTCACAGACCAGCCAGTGGGGTTGGCATCATCGCTTTCCCCCTGGGATCTGCTTTCTCTATTTCTGTGGCATCTGCAGTTGTGACCAAGCTACGGGTGTGTTTCTGGGAGGTGGAGGAGCAGCCACGGCATGCTGGGCAGGAGACGGGTGTCTGCTGGGGCTCAATGGCTGTTTATGTTTCTCAGTGGTCCCTGTAATTGGAAGGCTGCACTGCCTTCCAATTATGCAAAGGGCAATAAAAAGAAAATTAGGGAAAACATATGAGTATAACATCAGATCTAAAGCACTGATATTTGTTAATTTTACACAAATACAATACAGATTTTTTTCTGCCCAAATCCACCCAACTGCAGTGAATACCAAACAGAGAAAGCTCCAGGCACAAATGGGTATCTAATCTTTCAGTCTTTGAACCTGATACCATGCACTGTGAGAACCAATTCAATTAAGGCAGGGATCCAGGGTTGTTGCTTCTTCTGATGAAAAGCATTAATTACGAGGAAAAGGGAGAACTTTAATAGTTTCAGGGCCTCGGCCACATCCTTCTGGGACAGTCTTTGCAATGCACCTCGCCCATGAAGACACTGCTGTACCTGCTGCAAAGAAAGAAAGAAAAGAGAGACGTCTCCCGACAACATGCAAGGTTTAATGATGTAGACAGGGGAAGACCATCAACACATCCCAACTTCAAACGGAAATTAAAAAGTAAAGTTTCTAGACGCAACCTACTTTCTCATTTAGGAGTTGTTTCTTGGTAAGAAAATGAATCTATGTAATCTCGTGTGGGGTAACCTTGAAACACTCATGGCACCAGATTTTAAAAATATGTCTATTTTAGTGCAGAAAAGCTTGAAATCCATGCTTAGCATTTTCATAATATGCATTTTTATGCAAGACCACTCATATTTTCATTGGAAGATTCTTTGTAGGTTTTATTATAGACACATCACGAAATTTAAAAAAAATTAGCTATTACTCCTGTGCATTGTATATATCCTGGGAAAAAATATCCTTGGAAAAATCAGGTCTGCCTGTGATCAGTCTCCCTCGCCAGATTCTGAACAGCAGCCCCCTGCTTCCTCATGGGCATACCCTCTCCACATTCACACGACTATATCATATTTTGCTTTCTTTTAAAGGAAATTTTACTTAGTTGTTTACGTTTATTTAAAAGGCAGAATTACACACACATGCACATGCACATGTGCACACAGAGAGAAAAAGAGAAAGAAAGAAAGAAAGAGAAAGAGAGAGAGAGAGAGAGATACAGGCAGAGACAGAAAAAGATTTTCCATCTGCTTGTTCACTCCCCAAATACCCACAACATCCAAGGCTGAGCCTTGCCTAAGCCAGGAGCCTAGAACTCCATCCAAGTCTCCTCTAGGGAGGCAGGGACCCAAGTACTCGAGCCATCACCTGCTGCCTCCCACAGGAAGCTGCATTGGAATTGGAGACGAGACTTGAACCCAGGCACTCCAACATGGGATGCAGTTATCCCAAGGGGCATTTGAACTTCTTCTGCACAACACCTGCCACTCACTTACTTTTCTCTTCCTGCCTGGTCATAGGACTTGTGACAGTTATGTCACTGAAACATAAAAAAAAAAAAAAAAAAAAACAGAACAGAGGTTTACAATGCTTTGTCAATCATACCAGTCATTGGGGCCAGCGTTGTGGCTCAGGGGGTTCAGTTTCCTGTTGGCTTCAGCATCCCCTATCAGAGAGTCAGTTCGAGTCCCGGCTCTCCCACTTCTGGTCCAGCTCCCTGCTAATGCACCTGGGAAGGCATTGGAAGATGGGCCAAGTGCTTGGGCTCCTGTCATGCATATGGGAAACCCAGATGGAGTTGCAGGATCTTGGCTTCATCCTGGCTACTAACACCATCTGGGGAGTGAACCAGTGGATGGAAGATCTCTGTCTCTCTCCATCTCTCCCTCTCTTTCTGTCACTCTGCCTTTCAAATAAATAATCTTTTTTTAAAATAATGCCAGTCAAGATTTTAATGTTGAATTCATTTGCTGGAAAAGAGCCTTTGTTGTTATTTACATTTTTAAAGATTTATCTATTTATTTGAAGGGTAGAGTTACAAACAGAGAGAGAGAGAGAGAGGTCTTCCATCCACTGGTTCACTCCACAAATGGCTACAAAGGCCAGGGCTGGACTAGGCCAAGCCAGGAGCCAGGAGCTTCTTCTGGGTCTCCCACGTGGGTGCAGGGGCCCAAGCACTTGAGCCGTCTTGCACTACTTTCCCAGGCCACAAGCAGAGAGCTGGATGGGAAGTGGAGCAGCCGGGACTCGAACTGGTGACCACATGGGATGCCAGAGCCACAGGCAGAGGCTTAGCCCACTGTGCTATAGTGCCAGCCCCTGTTGTTATTTATGGATGTTTATAGTTAAGTTGGTCCACTCTTTGCGCTCATAGATTGCTTCATCAGTTTCTCTCCCCCTCAACACGGTCTTTAAGAGCTGCACGCAGAGTGCTGAAGAGTGGCCTTGCCCGTGCGTGCATCATGAGCTGCTCCCCTGGATGCACCCCCTTTTTGTGGACAAGGTGCTCTGGATTCCTGGGAACCCCCCTCCCACCCCACTCCCTGCATCTTTCCCAGAACAAGTGTTGTGTGAGCCAGAATTGAGGGCTGCCTCTCCAGGCCTCCATCAATCTCTCCATCGCTATGAGTCTGTTGCCTGTTCAAGGAACCCACTGGAAAACCATGAGCTTGCTCGCGGACGTGGCCAGGATGAAGTATGACCCTAGTGTTCTCCTGGCAGCCTACAGGGTGTTTGAACTTCTTTAGACTTAACGTGCTTAGCATCTGGCCTGGCTTAAGATTCCCTCGGCAATGTTCTGGATACTCTAATGGCTAGGAAGTGCCTTCTCATTTTCTCTCCTTTGGGGATCCAAGACTTATGGACAGATTTTCCTCTCAGGTTGGAGTGAGAGGCCTCCCATCAAAACCAGAGCTGTTTTTTTTTCTTCCCTCCGTGAAACAGGCCATTGGCTCCAGGTCTGGAAACACAAGTCAAAGGACACAGCAGAAACTGAGGCAATGAGCAGTTACCTCCCTGCAAAAACCCCATACAGGTGACCAGAGGATGGGTGCATACAGCAAAACTCCCCGCTTCCCCATAATTAGTTTCAAATTTACAAATCTTGGTACTTTTCACGTTGGAAGAGCTGTTTGTAACTGTTTTTCTTGGCCCCCAGCTGAGGTTTGTTGGGAACTCAAGCCAAGATGGGGAAGAATTCAGAGGATGGGGAGGGGGACACTTCGCACTCTTTTTGCGGTCTTGTACAGTATGACTCTGGATGGCTGGGACTTTGCCACCTTTAGCCAGCAGAAGGGACAGCCAGGGTGGACTCTGGTGTTATAAGATCTCACAAGGAAATCAACTTCAATCTAATGCAAAGTAAGCTTTCTCCTTTACGTGTCATCAAAAAACAACTGTAAGATGAGATACAAAGGTGATTTTAAAGGAAATGTGAAATCTGATCACTTACAGAAAAAAAAACCTTCAAAGACCATGAAACTCTGAACCCAAGAGCCAACAGCTACAGGTGGGAACTTTGTCCACTGCTTGCCAAGGTTGCAGGACCCCTCTCTCCCAGGAACTCCCTGTCTCACCAGCAAATATGGACAATGGGCACCCTGACTTTGAGGAGCGCCCAGGATGGTGAGAACACTCAGAAATGTGTTGAACGGAGGGAAGAAGGAGTCAGAGTGGAGTGGTGAGACCCCCGTGTCCAGACCCAGTAGCACTGACTTCAAGGTGTTTGGAGAACAGAATGGACATGCCTCGTACCACGGAACAAACTGGGGCTGCCAGAACACGTATAGCCTGCCTGCTGGGAAACACTTTATTAGACTCCCTGCAATCATGAGTGGGCTCGTACACGCTCACTCAAACAACCCAGATCAATTCCCACGTCTGCTGTTTGCAAGGCTCAGTCACATCCATCTATTTCTTTTGGAAAGCATTCCTTGAAAAGCCAACGTATTGGGTTTCACGGTTGTATTTTTTGGTTGAACTCTGGAGCAACAACATGGGCTCACAGGAGAAGCTTCTCATCGGCCTCGTTACAGTTTGTGTTTGTCTTTATACAGAGAAGCAACCTTTACTTTTAAAAATGTACTTAGATGAATGGAGAACGGGCATTATGTGAAAAGAAATTTATTTGCAAACTTGAGACATAGCTGCCATCTACAAGTTGAAATTTAAAATTTTTTAAAATTTTATTTTATTTACTTGAAAGTGAGAGAGAGAGAGAGAGAGAGAAAGAGAGAGAGAGACTACCATGCATTGGTTCACTCCCCCAAATACCCACAATGGCCAGGGGCGGCCAGGCAGAAGCCAGGATCAGGGAATTCTGTGTATGTGGGTGACAGAATCAGCGGCTGGAACCATCAGCACCACCTCTTGGTCTGTATCAGTAGGAAGCTGGAGTCGGGAGCCAGAGGTGGGTGTTGAACCCAGACACTGTGGTTAAACATCTTAATAGTTGTCTTCCCCATTAGGCTATATGCCTGCCCCCAGGACCCTCTCTGAACTCCGCCTCTCCTTGTATCCAGCTCATAGATGAACCATGATATACGATCTTGAAAGAATTTCTTAAAATATTAAACGAGTAGCTCATGAAAGCATCAAAAATTATCCCAATGCTAATGAATGATGGTAACAAAAATTTATTGATCCCAACTTTTAAAATAAAATAGCAGTGGCCAGTGCCATGGCTCACTAGGCTAATCCTCTGCCTGCAGTGCCGGCACCCCGGGTTCCGGGTTCTAGTCCCAGTTGGGGTGCCGGATTCTGTCCCAGTTGCTCCTCTTCCAGTCCAGCTCTCTGCTGTGGCCCAGGAGTGCAGTGGAGGATGGCCCAGGTCCTTGGGCCCTGCACCTGCATGGGAGACTGGGAGGAGGCACCTGGCTCCTGGCTTTGGATCAGCCCAGCACACAAGCCGCAATGTGCCAGCCATAGCGGCCACATGGGGGTTGAACCAACGGAAAAGGAAGACCTTTCTCTCTGTCTCTCTCTCACTGTCTTACTCTGCCTGGCAAAAAAAAAAAAAAAAAAAAAAAAAAAAAAAAAGCAGTGAGTTAACTGGGGATGGGGGGAGGAAGAAGAGAGATTTAAATTCCAAGAAAATCTCTTTAAATTATGTTTTTTTCTTTATTGGGGAGAATTCAAACGAGCTATGCTGCATCACTGTAAAGCACTGGTTTCCAGAAACTCTTAGCCCCTTCTTTGGAGGATTTTACAGTGTTGGACGAATGAAAGACCCAAATATGAAGCTGCCATGGTGAGAACAGGGTCCCAGTGACCAGAGTTCCCAATGTCTTGCTGGGAACTGCAGGAGCCTGCCGCACGCACCAACTCTCCTAGGCATGTTACACTCAAAAATCATCTGGGAGCATGCAGGCCACTCTCTTCACAAACTGCTAGCAAATAAATGATAAAAATTGAGACATGTTTCTATATATTCCTATAGAAAGTATTCTAGGATATGACGTTCAAAATGAAAAAATTCAAGTTCAGAAAAAAAAGTGAGTTAAATTCTTATGACAATCAGGATGGAAAAGTGATATGAAGATATGATTATGTGAATTTTCTTTTTTAAAAAAGCACGGGAAATATAAAAATTATTTTAAATAGTTTATCTCTGGCTGGTGCTGCAGCTCAATAGGCTAATCCTCCGCCTGCAGCGCCGGCACCCCAGGGTTCTAGTCCTGGTCGGGACGCTGGATTCTGTCCCGGTTGCTCCTCCTCCAGTCAAGCTCTGTGCTGTGGCCCGGGAGTGCAGTGGAGGATGGCCCAAGTCCTTGGGCCCTGCACCTGCGTGGGAGACCAGGAGAAGCACCTGGCTCCTGGCTTTGGATCAGCATGGTGTGCTGGCTACAGCACGCCGGCCGCAGTGGCCACTGGGGGGTGAACCAACAGAAAAGGAAGACCTTTCTCTCTGTCTCTCTCTCACTGTCCACTCTGCCTGTCAAAAAAATAGTTTATCTCTGACAGAAGGGCGGAGTGAGAGGGAACTTGAACAGAAACCAAGCTTCTTTAAATGTGACTTGTTTTGCCCATTTAATTTGCAACTCTACAGGACTGACAATATTTTTATATAACTTGAATATGCAAATAAATGAAATGATCTCTGAAAATTAAAAGCAACAGGGCCAACATTTTATTTTTTTAAAGATTTATTTTATTTATTCGAAAAGCAGAGTTACAGAGAGAGAGAGAGAGAAAGAAAGAAAGAAAGAAAGAAAGAAAGAAAGAAAGAAAGAAAGTCTTCCATACAGCAGTTCACTCCCCAAATGGACGCCAATGACAGGGGCTGCAGGCTGAAGCCAGGAGCCAGGAGCTTCTTTTGGGTCTCCCACGCATGTGCAGGAGCCCGAGCATTTGAGCCATCCTCCTCTGCTTTCCCAGGCTCATTACCAGGGAGCTGGATCAAACATGGAGCATCCAGGACTCGAACTGATGCCTGTATGGGATGCCAGCACTGCAGACTGGAACCATAACCTGTTCGCCACAGTGCCAGCCCTCAGGGCCAACATTTTATAAAGCACAGTAGTTTAAGCTACCTCTTGTGAAAGCAGCATCCCATATCAGAGAGATAGTTGAAGTCCTGGCTATTCCACTGGTGATGGCCCAAGTACTCAGGCCCCTGCCATCCATGTGGGAGACTAATGGAGCTCCTGGCCCCTAACTTCAGCCTGCCCCAGCCCCAGCTTTTGCTACCATTTGGGGAGTGAAGCTGCAGATAGAAGATCTCTCTCTCTCTCTTTTTCTCTTCTTCACCCCTTCTCTCTGTTACCCTGGATTTCAGATAAATAAATAAATATCTAACAAAATAATAAAAATCAAAAGAAAAGGCAACTGTATACGTAATTAGTGGCACGAACTCACTGAGAGGAGACATCCCTAGCTACTTTAAAATACATTATTTGGGGGCCGGCATCCCATATATGTGCTGGTTTTGAGTTCTGGCTATTCCACTTCCAATCCAGCTCTCTGTTGTGGCCTGGGAAAGCAATGGAAGATGGCCCAAGTCCTTGGGCCCCTGCACCCACATGGGAGACCCGGAGGAGACTCCTGGCTCCTGGCTTCAGATCGGCACAGCTCCGGCTGCTGCAGCCAACTGGGGAGTAAACCATTGGATGGAAGACCTCTCTCTCTGCCTTTCTGTAACTCTGCCTTTCAAATAAATAAACAAATCTTTAAAAAAATACATTATTTGTGAGTATAGCGCTAGCCATATATGTCTTAAGAACAAGAGAAGTACAAAAAACTGTTCAAGGTTTTGTTTGCTTCTCATTATCCCCATACGGGTAGTAACAACGAAGTGTGTGTGTCATGGAATGAAACAAGTTGTTACATTGGTGTTACTGAGTACAACAATTTCCAGTGTGACATTGTGATGTATTTTATAATTGAAAAAGAATAACGGATTTTCTGGGAACATACAGGGAAGAGGACTAGACACTGTAGCAGGATTTGTCTACTGAGACAAGACATCAAGACCTCTTAACCGGAAGTAGTCTTTCATCATGCAGGCTAAGGCCCAGGTGGAATTTCTTATCCAAAATCTTGAGCCCGGAACAAAGAAGAAATTTCCCTTATATATGGTTTTAGCCTCTTTGTCTCCCTTATATGGTGACCTGCACACATCTGATTGGATATTCTAATGTGCCAAGGTGGTCAGTGGCCAAAGGACTGACACCATGCTGTGTATGGGGAAGTAGTTATTGTAGATGTGGTTTTTTTTTTTTTTTTTCACATATCCTGAGCTGTAAGCTGTCTGGCAAGGGTTAACCATCTGGTCTGTACTTGCAAGCAGAACCGGAAAAGGTTCCCTATAAGCAGAGAAGGACCACAGTTGGAGCGTTCACAGGCAAGCAGAGAACAGACACTCTTCCCTCCCAGGACAGAGGCCTCCCTTCTTCTTCTGACCTTGGGGAGGCTCTCCCACACCTCTACTCATTTCAGAACCATGTTTAATTAAAAGACAGAGGCCTGTGCCACACACAGTCACATAACCAAGATCCAGAACTAGTTCTGTCATCCAAATTGTGACCTCTAAGTCCATTTCCTACTAAAAGGAACAGCAGCTCCTTTGGGAAAGAATTTTAATTTTGGCAGGAATGATACAAATTATATTTTGCATAATTAAATATAAATTATTATAAAAAATATGGATGCAACCAGGACTCAGGAATGAGTGAAACATAAAAATAAAAACAAAAGTCAAAGAATGGGCCGGCACCATGGCTCACTAGGCAAATCCTCCGCCTTGCGGTGCCGGCACACCGGGTTCTAGTCCCGGTCAGGGCACCGGATTCTGTCCCGGTTGACCCTCTTCCAGGCCAGCTGTCTGCTGTGGCCAGGGAGTGCAGTGGAGGATGGCCCTGCACCCCATGGGAGACCAGGAGAAGCACCTGGCTCCTGCCTTCGGATCAGAGCGGTGCGCCGGCCACAGCGCGCCGGCCACGGCGGCCATTGGAGGGTGAACCAACGGCAAAGGAAGACCTTTCTCTCTGTCTCTCTCTCTCACTGTCCACTCTGCCTGTCAAAAAAAAAAAAAAAGTCAAAGAATGATCAATGACCTCAGAAGCAGCACACTTTGAAGGAGGTAAAATTCCCAGGATTGATCACACAGATTGCTAAGCAAATAAACTAACAAACCCGAACAATACTGGCAAGTCTCTAGGGGTAAGGTTGCACTATTCAGAACCCAGAGTTGTAATATATTATTTAAAGTGTCCAGTTCTCAGCAACAGAAAACAAATGAGACATCAAATAAATAAGATAATGTGATCCTTGAAGGAAAGAAGTCGGCAATAGAATCTTCCTTTGAGGAGGCCCAAATGTTGGATGTAGTAGACAACAACGTCAAAGCAGCTATAATTTTTTAAAAGATTATTTATTTATTTATTTATTTGAGAGGTAGAGTTACAGACAGTGAGAGTCAGAGACAGAGAGAAAGGTCTTCCTTCCGCTGGTTCACTCCCCAGATGGCCGCAATGGTCGGAGCTGTGCCAATCCGAAGCCAGGAGCCAGGAGCTTCTTCCTGGTCTCCCATGCAGGTACAGGGGCCCAAGGACTTGGACCATCTCCTACTGCTTTCCCAGGCCACAGCAGAGAGCTGGATTGGAAGAGGAGCAGCCGGGACTAGAACTAGCGTCCATATGAAATGCCAGCTTCGCAGGCGGAGGATTAACCCACTGCGCCACAGCACCGGGCCCCCAAAGCAGCTATAATTTTAAAAATTCAAAGAATTCATAGAAAAGATGTTTAATGAATTAAAGGACAGTGTAATGACAATTGGCATTAAATATTATCAATGAATAAAATAATTTTTCAAACAAATGAAAATTTGTCCAAAATGGATTTGAGCTGACAGAAAGAATAATCAGCAAACCTGAAGAGAGGTCATTTGAGATTGCATAATCAGAACAACAGATAGAAGAATATAATCAGAGACCTGTGGGAAACCATTAAGCATAGCAGTATATCTAAAATGGGAAGATCAGATGGAGAGGAGAAGTAACAGGGGACATAAATACTTGAAGGAATAATGACTGAAAATTTCCCACTTAAGGTGGAAAGCATTAATCTATGTAATCAAAACAATCTCCAAGTAGGACAAACACAGAGATTCACATGTGCATAGATTAGTATCTAAACGTTGCAGGAGGAGCTCCCATTGTGGCTCAGCAGATAAAACCACCACCTGCAACACTGGCATGACATATGGGCTCCAGTTTGATTCCCAGCTGCTCCACTTCTGATCCAGCTTCTTGCTAATAGCTTGGGGAAAAAGTGGAGGATGCCCCAAGGTTGTGGGCCCCTGAACCCATGTGGGAGACCTGGAAGAAGCTCCTGGTTTCTGGGTTCAGCCCAGCCCAGCCCTGGCCATTGCAGCCATCTGGAGAGTGAACCAGCAGATGGAAGATCTCTCTCTGAGTCCCAGCCAAGTGCAGGTAAGAGATGGGGTATTGCTTTTCCTACCAAGTCCCTACTTGTAGGAAAGAGGCTCTGCTGCAAGCACAGCACATTGAGGATACAGGAGCCCCAGTAACAGCCCTGCTCTGACTGATGAAGCATTGTTTTTCTGCTGAGAAAGGCAAGCCGAGAGGATCTTGGTCTGCCATTCCCCACCAATGAGTGCCTTGCCCCTAGAGCAGCGGATGTGATCAAAGCTTTCTGCTTCCCCTACCACCAATTCCAGAAAACTAGTTCAGTGCTTTCACTGGGGGAAAGCTGCCTGTAAAGCAGCTCCAAATCTCTTCCCAAAGAAGCTGACATCATTTTCAATAGAGCGTGTAGAACTCCAGACCAAAGAGCACACCCAAGAACAGTGGAGGCCACGGTGGAAGTACAGTCTTGGATTTATTGGACATATAGGCTGTACAGTAGGCCAGCTAGAAACAGGAAAGACAGTGTGAGGAAGCTCGCCTGGGGTTAGGATCAGTATTTCACAGAACAGAGTCCTAGCAACACTGCTTTCATCTCAGATGGCTGGTGATGGACAAACTCAAAACCGCAACTCCCCAAGAAGGACTTCAGAGGCTTAACACTTAGAGGAGGGATGGTAAATAGACTTCACTCAAAGAATCCAGGCAGGTGCCGGCACTGTTGCTTAGCATGTTAAGCCCACACTTAAGGAGCAGCCATCCCATATGGGCACTGGTTCGAGTCCTGGCTGCTCCACTTCCAATCCAGCTCCCTGCTTTGGCCTGGGAAAGCAGTGGAAGATGGCCCAAGTCCTTGGGACCTTGCACCCGTATGGGAGACCCAGAAGAAGCTCCTGGCTCCTGGCTTTGGATCAGCTCAGTTCTGGCCATTGCGGTCATTTGGGAGAGTTAACCAGTGGATGGAAAACCTCTCTCTCTCTCTCTCTCTTTCTCTCTCTCTTTCTTTCTCTCTCTCTGTGTAACTCTGACTTTCAAATAAATAAAGAAATCTTAAAAAAAAAAATCATGAGTCTGTAATAACAGGAGCAGAAAAATATTCCAAGAATAATGACACAAAAGCTCCCCAGATTTATTGAAGATCAATAACCCACACAACCAGGATGCTCAACTAGACTACATGCAAAGAAATTCACAAGCATATGCATCAAAGCAAAAATGCTGAAAGCCAAAGAGAGGCAGAACATGCTGACCACAGCAAGTACTCGTCATTAACAATGGAATCCCTTGCTGCTACCAGCTCCCTCCTGTTCAGAAGCAATGGAAGACGGAGGCAGAGGGCTAACTCACCCAAAGTGCTCCACCACCACCTACAACAGACCTCTGACCAAGAATCCTACATCCAGCAATGCCATCTTCCAAAATTAAAGATGGTTTTAGCACTTTCCCTTGATAAACAAAATGGAGAGAACTGATGCTCTCAGACTCAACAAACAGAAAAGGGCAAAGGAAGTCATCAAAGCCAAAAGGAAGTGAGTGGCCCTAGACACTAACATGGATTCACACCCATGGACGCATGCGCGCACGCACACACGCGCACACACACACAGTGAAAAACACTGGCAAGGATTATTTTGCAATTGCATTGCCTAACATTATGGCTATGGTTAGGGTGTGGTTTGTCCCCCAAGGGTTCATGGGGTGGAGCTTGGTCCCCAAAGCGGTGATGTTGAGAGATAGTGGTGTCTTTAAAAGGCAGGGGCCTAGAGGGCAGTCTTTAGGGTCTTTGGAGGGGATTGAGATAGCTCTCGTGGCAATCACTGGTCCGTCTCTCAAGAGGGCTGTTGGGAGGGAGCCAGCGCGGCCCCTCCTGTCACTCACTTCCTGTCCCACCAGGTACCCTCTGCTTTGCGGTGCACACCTGCCCTGACACCATCCACCATGAGGTCCCCATCAGAGCTGAGCCCACGCCAGGTCCATGTCTTTGAACCTCTGAAACTGTGAACTAAATAAAACCCTTTTCTTAACCAGCCTGAAGTATTTCATTACAGTAACAGAAAACAGACTGATACCAGTATATGTGGATACTTTCATCTCTTAACATAATTGATTGAAGAAACAGTATGTATAAGATGTAAAGTTGAATGAATCCCATGTAGATGTGAAATATATTTGCCAATAACATTGCAGAGGAGCTGAAGGGAGAGAGAAGTTACACTGGGCTAAGGAAATCACTACAGTAGGGAAATTAATAATTATAATGTGGTGGGAGTTTGGTGGAACAGTTAAACTGCCCCTGGGACTGCCTGCATCCCCGATGGGAGTGCCTGATTTGTGTCCAAGATCCACATCTGATCTGTTTCCAGCTAATATGCATCTTGGGAGGCGGCGTGTTGTGGCCAAAGTACTTGGGTTCCTACCACCCCTGTGCAAGACCAAGATTGAGTTCCAAGCTCCTGGCTTCAGCTTGGACAAATTCTGGTTTGTGTGGACTGTCAAGGAGTGAACCAGTGGATGGAAGATCTCTCCCTTCATTGTCTGTCTCTTCTGTCTCTCTGCCTTTCAAATAAAATGCAAATAAACCAATGATTATTTAATTAGGATGAAGAAAGAAAATATTCACTTAATGCAGCAGCGAGCAGTGAAGGAGAAATAATGAAATCAAACAGAAAACAAAACTAAAGTAGCAAATGTGAATGCAGCCATCAATAACGGAATTAAAGTTGGGGGGATTGAATGGTCCAATCAAAAGTTAAGATTTATCAGGCAGCATTTTTTTCTTAAGATTTATTTATTTATTTATTTATTTATTTGAAAGTCAGAGTTACACAGAGAGAAGGAGAGGCAGAGAGAGAGAGAGAGGTCTTCCATCCGCTGGTTCACTCCTCAGATGGCCACAACGGCCAGAGCTGTGCCAATCCGAAGCCAGGAGCCAGGAACTTCTTCTGGGTCTCCCATGTGGGTGTAGGGGCCCAAAGACTTGGTCCATCTTCTACTGCTTTCCCAGACCACAGCAGAGAGCTGGATCAGAAGTGGAGCAGTCGGGACTCGAACTGGTGCCCATATGGGATGCTGGCACTGCAGGTGGTGGCTTTACCCGCCACCCCACAGTGTCGGCCCCAGGAAGCATTTTTTTTAAAGTGATCCACCTATGTATTATCTACAAGAGGCACACTGTGGATGCAAAAATAAATAACAGAGAGAAAAAGGATGAGAAAAGGTGGAAAAGTACATGGGAAAAAAAGAACCGTGTCTCTATGCAGCTAACGGGATTCAATATTACATATAAATAGCAGTACCTTTTATGTGGACAACAGACCTTCTCCCACAGGTCCACACTTTGGAGACCACAAATATTACAAAGAAAGCAAAAATGAGCAGACACATAGTCACCTGTCATCAAAGGACCCTAAACATCCATCTTGAGACTAACTCAGGTCATGCCCCAGGGAGAGGCTCCTCTGGCTTGCCTGCCTTATGTCCTCCAAGCAGAGGGTGACCGTGAAGGCCCTGAAGGCCTGAGGGCCGTGCCACTGCCAATGTCACAGACAGACTTGTCTTTGGGGACGCTTTCACCAAGGCAGGCACTCAGGCAAAGCCAGTCCATACAGAAATCAATCTTCTCCTGGTGGTGCCGACCATCCATTTTCTTGCTGTTTTCTGTGTTCTTATTAGGCCTTTCAGAAGTATTCATGAATTTCCACAATAGTACCCTTAGTTTCATTTGTTGCCATTAAGAGACATTTGGAAAATGAATATTAAGCAATTCATGTCACTTTAACTATATGTATTTAGTATGGATGATATTATGATGGATATTGGGGGGCGGGCTTTGTTCATGGTTCTTGGCTCATAGCTCCCTCTCCAAGGGAGGTCATAAGACCCCCTTCACTCCCAATGGGTTCCCGCCCCCTGTACTCAAGGATAGATGGCTGCAGAACTGGACAGACAGGCCTTAAGGGGTTTCCTCACCCAATCTATTAGCAACCACAGATAAGCCATGAAGTCTCCATCGTAACCCAAAGGACAGGGCTCAGGGAGCTTCCAGATGGCTGAGCACATGGAGGTTCCTGAGAGGGGGTGGAGGGGACCCCGGACAGGGCATGGGAACTCCATAACCCTCCCCTCATGTTGCACCCTGCACATCTCTGCACCTGCATCCTTTACAATAAACCAATAAAGGTTCAATGAGGGCTGGCCTGACCTACGGACCCCTTTGAGCAAACAAGCCCAAGGAGGACGCTGTGGCAACTTGGATTGATAGCTGTCAGAAGCGCAGGTAAAGCCACGTGGGACTCATAACTTAAGGCTGAAGCGGTGGTGCATGAGGGGCGGGGGAGAGTTGTCTTGGGGGACTAATGCTGTCTCGGATAGAATTGAGTTGCAGAACACCCAGCCGATGTGTGTTGCAGATCTGATTGCTTGTTTGCTGGGGGGGGGGGGGATTGCTGCAGCTTTTGGGGTCACAGATTGATTTGCGTTGATTGTTGTGGTGTGAGAGCAGGTGAGAAAATGATTTGTGCTTCCAATATGCATAAAATACATGTTTAAAAAACATATGCATGTGCATATATGCACAGGTGAGAGTATAGGTGTATGATTCCACATTTAAGAATGGGGTGGACACTGAATGTGTCTATGCTAAGAATTTCAAATGACCCGACTGAACACAGAAGGCATATTTGCTTTAATACAGCATGGTGCACATTATCTTTTGTAACATCATACCTTGGAAATCCTCTAATTTTGTTTTTTTTTTTTGTTTGCTTATTTTAAAGATTTATTTTATTTATATGAAAGACAGACTTACAAAGAGAGCAGTAGAGCCAGAGAGAGAGAGAGGTATTCTATCTGCTGGTTCACTCCCCAAGTGACCACAATGGCCAGAGATGAGCTGATCCAAAGCCAGGAGACAGGAGGCCTCTTCTGGGTCTCCCACATAGGTGCAGGGGCCCAAGGACCTGGGCCATCATCTACTGCTTTCCCAGGCCACAGCAGAGAGCTGGATAGGAAGAGGAACAGCTGGGACTAGAACCGGCACCCGTATGAGATGCTGACGCTGCAGGCGTGGCTTTAACCTGTTGTGCCATAGCACCAGCCCTGGAAATCCTCTAATTTTGAACATTTATGTCTCTATTTTCACTTTTGTAGTCAGGGCTGAGATAGAGTGTTACTATTGAAGCTTTGCAAACATTCACGGAGTAATTTTCTAGCAACTACTTGCTGAGTTAAAGGGAACTTAATTTTTTAACATGGCCTTTTCACAGTTGTTTGTAATTATTCTGGTTTAATAAGTTTCATAAACATTTGGGGCATATGGATGTATGTATAGCCTCTTATGTGTTATAGCCTCTTCTATTGACTTTTTCAGATTTTTCACGTAAACTACCAAATTTCATTTGTCATAGAAAATATCATGAAAGTAAGATACTCAAATTAGCCTCAGAAAATGCCTACTGCTTAGTTGAGCTAAAAGTGGGCAATTTTAGTGACCTTTGAATCTTTTGAAAGGGATGGGCCACACACTTAGACAAAATATGCATGCGTGTAGTACACGTGTATGCATTTGTGTGTTACTTTATGTACTTATTTACTTATGAAACATGATTACGATACTTGTGTTTTAGAATGGCATTTGGGTGAGTACTCAGATCCCCAAAATAGGCTGTGGCTCAGAGGAATTCTCCCATTTGCAGTCTGGGTAAGTTCAAAAGAGAAATTTTCTGCTTTGGGTAAATATTTATTTACAAAAGAGAACCAACAGCAGCCAAACTTCCTTCTTGCTAGTTCTTTTTCAAGTCACGTCTACTTTAACTGAAAACACAATAAATCTTCGGTAATAGGGAACAGAACTTAGGTTACTGAATAAAAACTATTTAATACCAGATAACAAAACAGACTCATTCAAAGGAAAGCTCATCTTAAACTATTTATAGCATAACCATCTTCCGTTGCTTTCATGTGCTGTTGGGGTCTCTGCGTGAGTCGCACCAACTTATGTATAAAATCTTCTGTGTTATTTGGAGGGAACCTATTCAGGGAAAAATTATGTATATTGTCTAATTCATCTGTTTCGCTTTAAAATTCATTTACACAAATGCCTTCTTGCCAAATTGGGTTGGAATTTTATCCGTGGTCTACATTTTCCTACTTTCTGTTTGTACAGGAAAACATTAATACTTTTAACACCTTACCAAATAAAATTAATGAGCACTCGCTGAGAGTTGCATACTGAAGTCGTGTGCATGAGAATGAAATGCATTAAATAGAATTCTCGCACACACACACACAAAAAAAACCTGCCAGTTCACCATGGTTTAAATATTTACATACTCATTTGACACTCATCACTCTGACTTAAGCACCATAAATATGCAGAAATGGTGCAAGGTAGACAAAATTAATAAGTCATTTTCTCTCACATCCCCATGTTCCCCTACCCCCCCATGACATTTTCTCTTCAAAAATCTCCCTGACCCTATGCCACTCACTGCCAACTCTAGGAGATCATTAAGAACACCTCCATTTGTCAAGCCCGGCTGTGATATTTATCCTGTGTGAGCACTCTTAAAAAAAAAAAAAAAAAAGCTGGTGGTGATTGGTGTTCAAGTTAGATCTCACCCTAAGCCACAAATGGAGCTGAGCCACAATAAAATCCCCTGAATTATAACTTCATTTAGGAAGCTGTCAACCCAGAGCGCCGGAATGAAGCCCACACAGGCATGCGTGGGGTCAGTGTTACAGTGGGAGTGAGGATGTGAGGATAAGACAATGCAGGAGCGTTCCATTCTCGGTCCATTCAAGATCTGCTCTCTTGAATCCCGAGAAATCTCTCTTGGAAAGGATCTCAATTTCGCAAGAATGACTGGAGAACACAAACACTGGCTCCCAATGGCTGTCTTGGCACTGAGGACCCTCCCTGTTAGCCCGATTCTATGGGGACCAGAGCTGCTTACACTAGTCCTGGCTTTCCTTGGAATTCTTTAATCCCTCAAATTAACTTCAGGCTACACGAGAATCAGAAAAGCAAACTGCCCCTAGATGCCCCTGGCCCCTGTTAATGGTGGCTGGATAGAAATGTCACCACTTCAGCCAAATGGCTCTGGCACAGCATCTAGCAAGATCGCATATATTGTTTTAATTAAGCAGTATTGTACAAAGTCTTTTTAAACAAAAAAAAAAGTTCCTAGTAGAAAAAGTAATTTGTCAGTGAGCATAATTATCTTTTGATTAACTACATATTGCTGCATTTGAAGGGAAATGGTCCAATAATTACGTTGCTAGACATTTCCAATCTATATTTTCATAAAACATGTAGTGTTTTCTTTTTCAACAGCAGGAGAAACATACTGTAGATAAGACAGATCTAAAAAATAAAAGGATGGACATATTCATTTTGAACTCACTGCAAGCCAAAAGCATTTGAAGAATCATGAACTTGCTTATTTGGAAGCAAAAGTTTCTTTTTTTTTTAAGTATCTCTGGCAATGGGTCTGTTTCCCAGCTAAGAGAAAAAAAAAAAAAAAAAACATGTTCAGAGTTCACACTGCTGTTGATTTGCTGTAACCAGCATGTGCTGTCCAGCTTCTCAGTAAAGACAGGTGGCCAGAAAGGGGATGTGCTGACCAGGTCACATGTGCTGAGTCCACAACCCAAGTTCTTTTGCATTGCGTTGGGTCCTCCATGCAACATGGAAGCCATTACATTGACTGGTGTGAAGACACCATGACATCACGTTCTCTCGTTCCCATCAGTAGGGCGGGAATGGTTCCAACAACCCTGCATTGTCCTTCCTCCCATGTGACTATCAGTGAATGGGCCATTTAACAAAGGAAGGACCCCTGTTACTTTATCAGAAAAATGAAGAGGTGGAACGCAAGCTTTAGCTTCCTTTCACGCTTATTCAACTGGTTGCAAGGTAAGGCGATGGTGAGATCAATGACACAATTCCTTTTCCTGGGTGAGTACGAATTTTTGGAGTTGAGATTTGTGAGCCTCTTTAGCTCAATAATTTTATGGTGCTTTGTGGTAGGCAGTCACTGAGCTGGTCCTCAACAATGCCTCTTGGAATTCTCTCCCTTGAGGGTTTGTTGCATGACTAATGCATGTGAAAGAAGCCACGGTGTATGTGTCTTTCCTGATCCCATTGAGTTTGTAAAGGTGTCTGCTTCTCTCTCTCCCTCTCTCCCTCTCTCTCTCTCTCCACTCCCTCCTGCCCTCCTCCACTGCTCTTTCAGTCTCTCTTGGATCTCATACCCTGGGAGAAGTACAGTGCCATTTTGTGGGTAGCCCTGTGGAAAGCCCAATGGGACAAGATGCTGAAACTTCTGACTCAGAGCCAGCAAAGCCATGAGCCCTGCTCCGGGCATGAATAAGAGTTTCAGAGCTGATTCTCCAGCCACCAGGGGACCTTGGGATGACTGTGGGCATGGCTGGCAGTTCAAATGCAATTCCTCATCAAAAAGACTGTGTCTTTTTTTTTTTAAACTTTTATTTAATGAATATAAATTTCCAAAGTACAGCTTATGGATTACAATAGCCCCCCACCCCGTAACTTCCCTCCCACCCGCAACCCTCCCCTCTCCTGCTCCCTCTCCCATTCCATTCACATCAAGATTCATTTTCAATTATCTTTATATACAGAAGATCAATTTAGCATATGTTAAGTAAAGATTTCAACAGTTTGCACCCACACAAAAATACAAAGTGTAAAATACTGTTTGAGTACTAGTTATAGCATTAAATCACAATGTACAACACATTTAGGACTGAGATCCTACATGAGGATTAAGTGCACAGTGACTCCTGTTGTTGACTTAACAAATTGACACTCTTGTTTATGGCATCAGTAATCACCCTAGGCTTTTTTTTTTTTTTTTTAAGCATCCCATAAACCCATTCCCAGATCTCTGACCCCTGGGCACCATGTGAGATAATAAATGATGTGTGAAACTGCTGAGTCATGGTTAATTTGTTCTGATGCAGTAAGTAATTAGTGGAGTGGTCTCACTCTGAGATTGTGCAGTCCGGTTGAAACAGCATATCCGAAGACCTGGGTTCTCCTTTCCTACACAATGCTGGAGAGGTCATATACATTTTTTTAAATAATTGTCATAACCTGCAAATTGGAGAAGTATGCCTATAATTGGACACTTCATGGGAAAAGGAGTCAACACTGATGGCAAACAAAATAAGATGAGTGTAATCAATGCAGAAAGAAAGGATAACTCTTCCAAAAAGCTTAAGAGACTGGACAGGGTAAAAAGGACAGAAAATAGAGGAAAAGTGGACATGAGCAAAGAAGAGAAATAGTTCAGTGGTGCACTAAAGTGAGTTTACGCCAGCTCGTGGCAGAGGACTGTTACATTTTCAGGAGATTAATGAGCTGGGAGTTAAACACTTAAAATTATTATTAAAAATTATGCAGGGTCCGGCACTGTAGTGTAGCAGGCAGAGCTGCCACCTGCAGTGCCAGCATCCCATATGGGCGGTGGTTCGAGTCCTGGCTATTCCTCTTCCCATCCAGCTCTCTGCTATGGCCTGGGAAAGCAGTAAAAGATGGCCCAAGTCCTTGGGCCCCTGCACCTGTGAGGAAGACCCTGAAGAAGCTCCTGGCTCCCGGCTTCAGAACGGTGCAGCTCTAGCCGTTGTGGCCATCTTGGGAGTGAAGCAGTGGATGGAGGACTTTCTCTCTCTCTCTCTCTCTCTCTCTCTGCCTCTGCCTCTGCCTCTGCCTCTGCCTCTCTGTAACACTGCCTTTCAAATAAATAAATCTCTTTAAAAAATTATGCAAACTTATGATTGAGTCAATCATGTTCAAAACAAAGATAACATGTATTCAAATATTATAAGTTGTAAATATTAAACATTTATTGAGTTTTGTTGAATCTGGGCTCTGTGTGGTGGAGAGAGGATCTCATGGCATACCACTGCCAATCTCTTCCCAGCTCTGCCATTACTGACCTTATGGGCAGCTTAAACTCAGCAACAGTATTTATACCATGGAAATCGGCACAAGCAGAGACTTCCCCACCCCTTACCAGAGCCAGGTGTTAAATATTCTGCAGTAGGGCTCTTGAAATGAGTTATTAGAGGTCCAAGGCAACAGTAAAGAGAATTAGCAGGTGTTTTTGCTTCCTTGAGAGTGCAGTGAGTATCCAATACAGAGTTAGTGTGAGAACAGAGGAGACACATGCATGCCAGAAAAGACCCTCTAGTGCAAGAGGAGATTCAGCTCATCCAAAGAGAGAGACATGTCAGATGCTACCAAAGATGGATCCCACTGCTTCCCACAAAAGCATGGGAGGAAGCAAGGAAGAAGCCCTTTCAGCAGAAAGCAGGTGGTTCAAGAATCCAAGGCCAGTTCCTTGGCAGGGAATGCACACATGAGATGCACAAGCCAAGAATTTGGTCTCACATGAGTGAGCTGGATGAAGGAGAGTCATCAGGGGACGGAAAAACCATAGCAAAGCAACCTCAGGAAAACTACTATAAAGAAACAAGGAAATGATACCAGGGAGGATAATTTAGAATGAGCTCTGTGATTCAGGGGGGAAACAAATACCAGCAGAGTGTCTAGTCAAGAGAAGCACTTGTTGGAGCCACCCCCAGAACAACTTTAGGGGTAGGTAGACCCCACATCATTAGCACATGAGCGTGTGTATATGAGAATTTGGATTCTGAACTTAGAGAAAAGCTTAAAGCTTCCATCATAAAGCTATCAAGAGAATGAGGGATGGGACAATCGGGTAACACAGTTAACTACTCAGCTACATGACAGAAAGTCAATATTTATAGTGATACAGCCTGGGGATTCAAAGATGAAGACAGGTGTCTCTGGGAAAAAGGCAAATCTGGGGGAGGTATGGTAGAATGGGGAGGCAAGGTGGTAGATGAGCACTATGTAGCATAAAAATGTGTTCCTATGGTTCTTCTATTAAAATGGTTAGTTTAAATAAATGTGATGGGGCCAGCACAAGGCATGGCAGGTTAAGCTGCCTGAGACACTGGCATCCCATAGAAGCACTGGTTATCCAGCTCCCTGCTAACAAGTTAGGGAAACAGCAGAAGATGGCCCAAGTGCTTGGACCACTTTCATCCACATGAGAGACCCAGATGGAGTTCTAAACTCCTGGCTTTGGCTTGGCCCAGTTCAGGCTATTGCAGTCATTTGGGGAATGAACCAGCATATGGAAGACTCTCTCTCTCTCTTTCTCTCTCTCTCTCTCCCTCATTCTTGCCCTCTCACTCTGCCTTTCAAATAAATAAATAAAGATGAATAAATAATAGATTTTTAAAAAAGAAATATATGTGAGCCCTCACAGTGTAGTTCAAGTTGACTCCTGGTGGTGCCTACCTGATACCTCCCTTGTGCAGCAAATAAAATACATAGGACAAGGCATTGCAACTCACATTCTTCCATAAAAGTGGGTGGTCCCGGCAGTAGCTGGTGTCCAGCAATGGCTTCCATGTTTCTTTCTGTCCTGGTGCAAGCACAACACTCCACCCACTAGGAAGAAGAACCTATGAGTATTTCCCTTTCCCACTGAATGTGGGCTGGCCTTATGATTTGCATTAATGAATAGAATACTGTAGACATGACACTGTGCCTGTTTGGAGTAGAATTTAGAAAAAAAAACTGTAAGCTTCCACTTTCTTTTTTTTAAAGATTTATTTATTTATTTATTTATTTGAAAGTCAGAGTTACACAGAGAGAGGAGAGGCAGAGAGAGAGTCTTCCGTTCGATGGTTCAGTTCCCAGATGGCCGCAACGGCTGGAGCTGCACCCATCCAAAGCCAGGAGCTCTCCTCCGGGTCTCCTATGCAGGTGCAGGGGCCCAAGGACTTGGACTTGGGCCATCTTCTACTGCTTTCCCAGGCCATTGTAGATAGTTGGATTGGAAGAGGAGCAGCCGGGACTAGAACCGACGCCCACATGGGATGCCGGCACTTCAGGCCAGGGCATTAACCCACTGCGCCACAGCATAGGCCCCAGCTTCCACTTTCTCTCCCTTACAAGACCTGGGACCACCATACTACAACAAAGTCCAAGAGAGCCACATGAAGAAGCCATGTGGATAGGAAGTAATGCCTGGCTAACTCCCCGATGTCCCAGTCATCCTATTATAGGCAGGAGACAGTAAGCTAATAAGCCATCTTCAATGACCCAGCCTCAGCTGCTAGCCACTGTGTAGAGCAGCTAAGGCAGCCCACTGAACCCAGCCCAGATTGTTGTATCTCGAGAAACAGCTAAATGTTGGTCTTTGAAACCATGGCACGTCGGGGTAGTTTCTTAGACAGCAATAGATAACTGAAAAAGAAAATGATTCCAAATTACACAGCAATAGATAATTAAACAGATGCAAAGATAGCAAAGATATGTATTCTGATTTCAGAATTAGTAAGTTATTTATGTGGGGGAAGTAAAAACACAAAGAAATGGTACAACACAACCAACTCAAGACAGCTTCAGTAAGAACTTGTATGCCAATTTGAGGAGAGAGGCTGAGAAAAATTGATCACAAGGATGAAATAATAGAAGAGAAAAACATTTTCCACCAAAAGAGACAAGATTATTGATTAGAAAGGGTCTGAGAGAAAGAAAATTCTTAATTTAATTTGATCAGAATTTCCAATTTAGGAACAGAGCAAAATAAAAGTTTTTAAGATTTTAAAAATAAAACTAGGCAATGAGTTGTCCTGATATAGATAGATAGATGATAGATAAATAGAAAGATAGATAGATAGATAGATAGATAGATAGATAGATAGATAGATAGATATAATGGTAATATAAAGCAAGAATGAATATACAAACTATTTTAGATTTTAAGGTTTTTAAAATTTATTTATTTATTTGAAAGGTGGAGTCACAGAGGCAGAGGGAGAGAGAAAGAGAGAGAAAGAGAAAGTCTGCAATCCAGTGGTTCACTTCCCAGTGGCTGCAATGGCCAGAGCTGTGCTGATCCGAAGCCAGGAGCCAGGAGCTTCTTCTTCCGGGTCTCCCACATGGGTGCAGGGGCCCTAGGATTTGGACCATCTTCTACTACTGTCTGAGGCACATTAGCAAGGACCTGGATCAGAAGTGGAACAGCCAGGACTTAAGCTGGTGCCCATATGGGATGCTAGTGCTGCAGGTGGCAGCTTTACCCTCTATGCCACAGCACCGGCCCCAAGATTTTAAGATATTATAGTACGAGATATTGGGTGACAAACATAGCTTACTAAAAGGGTAAAAAGTACAATAATGCCACAAAATGCACTTATTGGGCAGAGGGGTTGGGGGAGGATAATATCACTAGGAATTGACAATTCAATACAACTGATCCAACACAACAAAATTTGTGAGATGATAGGGCTATAAACTCTAGTGCTTGATAACAGGCATGACTGTATATGGTAAAGCCTCAACAAATCCCAAAGAATGATAAATGCAAAAAAGTACCACACCAAAATACAGTATCATCAAATTATCAAAAGGTATCCTCAACTACACATGGACTATTTTCTAGGACAGATAATATGTAAGGTCACAAAAGAAGCCTTGGGGCTAGCACTCTGGCACAATGAGTAAAGCCACCGCCTGCAGGGCTGACATCCCATATGGGCACCGGTTCCAGTCCTGGCTGCTCCACTTCCCATTCAGCTCTCTGCTATGGCCTGGGATAGCAGTAGAAGATGGCCCAAGTGCTTGGGCCCCTGCACCTGAATGGGAGACCCAGAAGAAGTTCCTGCCTCCTGGCTTTAGCCTGGCCCAGCTCCAGCCATTACAGCCATTTGGGGAGTGAACCAGCAGATGGAAAACCTCTCTCTCCCTCTGTCCAAAACTCTCTCCCTCAAATAAATAAATAGATCTTTGAGTTTATTTATAAATTTATCCATCAGTCAGCAAACATTTATTAAATTTCTATTCATTTGTTTCTTGTCCAACTCTTTTTTCCTATTCAGACTTTGAGTGAAACAGATTTATAGTTTTTTTAATCTCTTTTTTTAATTTTATTTTATTTGAGAGGTCGAGTCACAGACACTGAGAGGGAGAGGCAGAGGATGAGAGAGAGAGAGAGAGGTCTTCCATCCAGTGGTTCACTCCCCAAATGGCAGCAATGACTGCAGCTGGGCCAATCCAAAGCCAGGAGCCAGGAGCTTCTTCCAGGTCTCCCATGCAAGTGCAGGGGTCCAAGCACTTGGGCCATCTTCTATTGCTTTCCCAGGCCATAGCAGAGAGCTGGATCGGAAGTTGGGCAGCTGGAACTAGAACTGGCACCTATGTGGGATGCTGGCACTGCATGTGAAGGATTAACCTACCTCACCACAGCACCAGCCCCTGGATTCTCCTTTTAACCCAGTGCATCAGATTCTCAAAGGGTCAGCACCCAACACTCGTCAACCCACCCATGATGCAGGTGCCCAGCGAGCGGTGGAGGTTCTGGTGGCAAATGTAGCATAACTGCACCTGGGACCTACGATGCTTTGATCAGGGAAAGAGAATATTCCTGCTTAAGCCTGCAACTGTTCTGCGGAACTGAGTCTGTGCCCACACTTGTGAAATGGGTGGCTTCTTCGTAATATTTGTTAAATGAAATGCAAGGAAATGGGAACACTCACCTATAGCTGGCCTATACACCAATCTGGGGGACACTGGACACTTTAGGACCCTCTGGAGGAGATGTCCAGGTTCACCTTGGTGAGATCCATGCTGAGACCCCTACGACCTGCTGCCATCATTATCATCCCGTTTTCTTGGACCACTCCCTATCTCTGGAGTCCATATTTCTGGGAACAAAGCAGACAACTGGAATAATTGTGTGCTTTGGAGACGCAAAGGGTTTCACATCACAGCTCTGCCACTTTTAAGCCTGGGGACTCTCAATCGACATGCCTGAAATTATTCTCTCGGAACCTCCATGTCTCTGTTTTTGAAGCTATGAAGTGGGAATGAAACACCTGGCAGAGCTGTTCTGAAGATTTAATGAAATGATGGAGTGGAGCTGTCAGGAACATCACATGTAGAACATAGAAGAGTTTTAGGGTGACAGAGGAGTTATGGAGAGAGTGCAGAGTTCACTCATGGCCTACACCTTGTTCCCTCTCTTGTTAACATCTTACCTTAATGTGATGTATTTGTCACCTCTAAAGAACTGATATTGGGGGCTGGTTCTGTGGCGTAGTGGGCTAAGTGTCTGCTCGCAGCATCAGCATCCCACATGGGCACCAGTTCGAGTCCCGGCTGCTCCACTTCCGATCCAGCTCTCTGCTATGGCTTGAGAAAGCAACAAAAGATTGCCCAAGTCCTTGGGTCCCTGCAACCACATGGGAGACCTGGAAGAAGCTCCTGGCTCCTGGCTTCAGATCGGTGCAGCTCTGGGCCATTGCAGCCATCTGGGGAGCGAACCAGCAGATGGAAAACCTCTCTCTGCCTCTGCCTCTGCCTCTCTGTAACTCAGCCTTTCAAATAAATAAATAAGTAAATAAATCTTTTTAAAATGAACCAATATTGGTACGTCACTGTTATCTGGAGTCCACGCTTCATTCCCATTAGCCTAGATTTCCACGAATGTCCGTCTCTGTCCTAGGATGCCGTTTAGGATTCCACTTCCCATGTGGTCATGTTGCCACCCAAGCCTTCTCTGGACTGTCCGTCTCTCAGACTGTTCCAGTTCTCTACAACAGGGCAGTCTTGTGGGGCACTGACCAGGAATGTTGTGGAATGAATGTCCTCCAACATGAGTTCGTCACATGCGTTCCTGATGCTCAGATGGGGCTATGGGTAGGTATTCTTCTTCTCTCTGTAGTTTCCAGTCAATGTCATTCAGATCCTCAGGGCCCGAGCCCATGCTGATTTGCACAACTGCTATAAATCACTCTGAATAAGAAGGTTGGGAGGAAGGAAGGTGCCATTCATTGTAGAATTCAAGCTCCAACCAGAAGGCACCAGGGGAACGTCTAATATCTATACCCAGAGCTTAGATTTGCCAACAAAAATGTGGTTCTTCCTCATTACACATATGCTTATAGTCAACTTAATTTGGGATTTTGTCCCAGGAATGGGTACAACAAAACAGTTCTTACTAATTCCCTAACTATAGGCAATAAATATTAATAAAAAGTCCCAACTCATTGTTCAGCACCATTGTGTTGCATAATTTGCAGGCAGTTTACTTCTCTGTGTCGTAAAATTTAAACAACAAGCTACTCCTTCAAGGTCAGTTAGCACAAACTTGAAAGATCTGAGTCAGACCATCAATAAGCTGTGGCCAAATGAGTTCCAGGTGGACAATCTGTCGTGTTCAAAAGTCTGAAATGAAATATGATCACCAAATGATACAGAAAATTTCAGCAGCTAAAAAATCTGCCTAGATTACTCAGGGAAGGTTGCCTGCGCTGGGTAACATCTGTTACAAATGCCAGAGGTGCAGTTACTGTTAAACTGTAGAAAACATCCTTTAAGTAAAAACATCACACTTCCCAGCAACCATTGTCAGGGCCTGAGACATTTGCATATGACTGCGAAATGTGTGCTGTCCAGAGGCTAAAGCCAAGATCAAGGATAAGGAAGGGATCTGTTCTTGGCTCCCTTCAACCGCACACAGAACTCCCTTACAGGGGAAGGGGCAGTTTCGTGTACATATCAAAAGCCAAGCGAGCAGGCAGCGCTCAAAGATCTCCAGGGTCCCCTCCAGCTTGGAAATCCTAATGTCCTGTAATTCTATTATCCCAGCCTTTGATATGGAATACTCAATGAGAAATAAGCTCAAATCAGGCCTGACAGCCCAAATATAAGGCAAAGAATCAGTCTTCCCCCTCCTAATGCACTAAGTGAATTAATGCTTTAGGAGCAGTAATACATGACTTGCCCTGACAAATTCCATTCTGGATCTGGTATCAATACCGGGCGGTGGGGGGAGGGGTGTCCCCGGCATACAGCTGTGCGCGCGTACACCCGTGTGCATGCGTGTCCACAGTGATAACGCCCGTGGAGTGCTGTGGGGGGAAGGGGCTGTTTCAAATCGGCCCCGATTTTTTTTTTTCGGCCCCGATTTTTGAAGAGAAATACACATCAGGAGATTTTCCAGATTAGTCGGCTTTTTTCCACTTTTGAACTTCGGGAACTTTGGACGTAGGCCCAGGCGCGCAGAAACTTGCCAACAAGGGCAGAGGCGGGGGCGGGAGCATTGGGTCTGGGGAGTGGGCAGTGGAGGGCTTTGGATCTACGTTCCTTCCCTCTTTCAGACACTGTCCCAACACCCAACGTGGGTCCCTCTTCCTTTACCAGATCGGTGACCCCAGCATCAGCAAAGACTAGCCAGCTTTCTCCGTAGCCTGTGATTGGCTCTGGCTGGGCAGTCACAGTGATGCTGCCAGACCCTGCCTCCTCCCACCCAGCTCGGGGATGTCTGCTCTCATAGCATCCCCTGGAGCCTGCCGCCCTGGGAGCCCGGCTCAGGCCCAGATACCTCATGAATGATTCTGTGGGTAACCGACAGGGGGCACTTAGCCTTCTTGCCTTTGCTACTGAAAACAAGGGGCTGGCGCTGTGGCATAGCAGGTAAAGCAAAGCAGTTCCAGCATCCCAAATGGGTGCCAGTTCGAGTCCCGGCTGCTCCACTTCTGACCCATCTCTCTGCTATGCCTAGGAAAGCAGTGGAAGATGGCCCAAGTCCTTGGGCCCCTGCACCTGTATAGGAGAGCGGGAAGAAGCTCCTGGCTTCAGATTGGTAAGCTCTGGCTGTTGTGGCCAATTTGGGAGTGAACCAACTGATGGATGCTCTCTCTCTCTCTCTCTCTCTCTCTCTCTGTGTGTGTGTGTGTGTGTGCAACTCTGACTTTCAGATAAATAAATCTTTTTCTTTTTTTTTTTTTTTTTTTGACAGGCAGAGTGGACAGTGAGAGAGAGAGAAAGGTCTCCCTTTGCCGGTGGTTCACCCTCCAATGGCAGCCACGGTTGGTGTGCTGCGGCCGGTGCACCGCGCTGATCCGATGGCAGGAGCCAGGTACTTCTCCTGGTCTCCCATGGGGTGCAGGGCCCAAGGACTTGGGCCATCCTCCACTGCACTCCCTGGCCGCAGCGAGAGCTGGCCTGGAAGAGGGGCAACCGGGACAGAATCCGGCGCCCCGACAGGGACTAGAACCCAGTGTGCCAGCGCCACAAGGCGGAGGATTAGCCTAATGAGCCGCGGCGCCGGCCCAGATAAATAAATCTTTAAAACAAAACACACACAGCCAGCAGCAGCACCTGGGAAGCACACTAGAAATGCAGATTCTCGGGCCCCGCGGGGAGAGCCCCGGAATGCACACTTGCATATTAATGAGCTCCCAGCGGGCTCCTGTGCCCGCTGACCAGTGTAAAGCACTGGCCCAGAACTTGCCTTTTCTCTCTTCTTTGGGAGGGAAGACAGCATGCTTACTTGAAGTAAGGCCTTCTGATTTCTGGAAGGAGCAAGGTCCTGAGCATCTGGAGAAGTGACCTCCAGGGACTGGCCTTGTGGCAAAGCAGGTAGAGCTGCCGCCTGTGACGCTGGCATCCCACTGGGGTGCCAGTCTGAGTCCCGGCTGCTCCTCTAGGACCTATCCAGCTCCTTGCTAATGCATCTGAGAAAGCAGCCAAAGACAGGCCAAGTCATCAGTCCCTGAACTCAAATGGGAGACCTGGAGGAAGCTCCCCACTTCTGCCTTTGGCTTGGCCCAGCCCTGACCATTGTGGTCATTTGGGGAGTGAACCAGCAGATGGAAGATCTCTCTCTCTGTAACTCTGCCTTTAAATAAATAAATAAATATTTTAAAAAAGGAGGGGGAGAGAGAGGGGGAAAGAGGGGGGAGGGAGTGGCCTTCAAAAGTAGAGCTGAAACTTCCTTCTGGATTCTTCTCTGTATAAGAGGGTGAATTTGACTACAGCCTTTTAGGGTTCATTTCTTAGCCATGCATCTGCAGATGCAGCATCTTCATTTAGCTGGAAAACAGAATAACTACAAATCTACACTGTCAAAGAGTTTAAGTTGTCTTGGAACCAAAGATGCTTTTGTCGTAGTGAGCCTTGGCCACCATCATTTCCAGTATAACCCACGGCTCTGCTGACTACGTGCCCTTGGCACTGGGGAGGCAGTGACCTTCAATCATGATTCCTTCCCTCAGGAGACAAGCCACGTGGTAGGAAGGCTGGCATCCACACGCAGAGATTCATGGAGGTAGGAGGTAGTCCTTTGAATTTCTAAAATTAATCCCATTCACGATAGCTACAAAAAAATCAAATACCTTGGAATAAATTTAACCAAGGATAGCAAAGATATCTATGTCAAGAATTATGAAACATTAAAGAAAGAAATAGAAGAACAAAAAAAAATGGAAAAAACTTCCATGGTCATGGACTGGAAGAATCAATATCATCAAAATTCTTCTGAAAGCAATTTACAGATTCAGTGTGATACCAGTCACACTACCAATGACATTCTTCTCAGATCTAGAAAAAATGATGCTGAAATTCATATGAATGGGATGCTCTCTCTCTCTCTCTGCCTCTCCCTGTCTCTCAGTCATGCTTTCAAATAAATAAAATAAATCTTTAAAAATACATAAGTACTGGGGCCGGTGCTGTGGTGCAGCAGGTTAATACCCTGGCCTGAAGTGCTGGCATCCCATATGGGCGTCGGTTCGAGACCCAGCTGCTCTACTTCCGATCCAGCTCTCTGCTATGGCCTGGGAAAGCAGTAAAGGATGGCCCAAGTCCTTGGGCTCCTGCACCCGCAGGGGAGTCATGGAAGAAGCTCCTGGCTCCTGGCTTCAGATCGGTGCAGCTCCGGCCGTTGCAGCCAACTGGGGAGTGAGCCATCAGATGGAAGATCTCTCTCTCTCTCTCTCGCTCTCTCTCTGTAATTCTGACTTGCAAATAAATAAATAAATAAAAATAAATCTTAAAAAATATATAAGTACTTTTCTCTATAGACATTACTCATGTTTATTGTATGTGTTTGGAAAATTAATGCATACCCAGAGTTAGGAGATTAACCTCAAAGTAAAGCCAGAAAGAGAAGGAATTGGAGATGGAGGTGATGTAAACCATACCTGGAAAGTGAGGCGAAGTTTCCTGAAGAGCATGGATCAAACAGGAGAGAGGAGTGCGAAATTAACAAGAGGGGGTGGACATTTGGTACAGTAGCTGAGTCATTGCTTGGGATGCCCACATCCCTCATTGGAGTGTCTGGTTTGGGCCCCGGCTCCTCTGCTTCCAATCCAGGTTCCTGCTGATGCACACTCTGATTGGCAGCAAATGATGGCTCAAGTACTTGGGTTCCTGACACTCAAGTGGGAAACTTGCATTGTGCTCCAGCCTTCTGGTTTCAGTCTGGCCCAGCTCTGGCTGTTGCAGGCATTGGGGAGTGAATGGAAGATTTCTCTCAGTCTCATTCTGTTGCTCTGCCTTAGGAATGAAATGAAAATAAATTTTTTTTTTTTTGTAAAGTCAACAGCAAAGGAGGACTCCAAACCCACTCAGTGATACTGAGCTGCAGGTTAACATTATCAGTTAATTCCATGATCCACCACCCTATTCCCCTCCAACCCCCCAAAAAAGGAAATGTTTAGGGCAGGTGTATAGACTAGTGGTTAAGATACCTGTGTCCCACATTGGATTGTCTGGGTTCAAGTCCCAGCTCTGGATCCTGACTCCAGCTTCCTGTTAATGCAGACCCTGCCATGTACGTCAGAGACTTGTATTGAGTTCTCAGCTTCAGGCTACTCCTGGCCCAGCACCAGCCATTGTGAGCAATTGGGAAGTGAACCAGTAGATGAGAACTTCTATATAATCTCTAACACCTCTATCTCTATCATCTCTATCTCTATTATCTCTATCTCTATCATGTCTATATTCATCATCTCTATCTCTATCAACTCTATCTCTATCTCTACCCCTATCCCTATCCCTACCCCAACCCCAACCCCACCTCTGCCTCTATCACTATCTCAACTTCATCCCTATCCCTATCTCTAATTTGTCTATAAATTCAAACTCTATGAAAATTAGGGCAAGTCCTGAGCCAGGGTGTTGGAATAAACTCAGCAAATGCCTCCGCTTTCCCTCCCAGCTTCACTCCCAGCCACTGGTCTACTGAACGAGTGGTTTCTGAAACTCACCTCTTGGAGCCTCTGCACCTGCTGCTGAGTCTGCAGAGTGTCTCTCTCCTGCCTGACCAGCCACACTTGAAGCCATTCCTCCCCGTGGGGAGTCTCTGCAGAGACTCACACCTGCAAACCTCACTCATGGGAGCATAAGCTTACTTTGATTGAAAATCATAAACTCGACTGCTTACTTGTTATCTCCCCACCTGGATAGGAGGATCTTTATATGTAGAGCTGATCTTGTTACAATTTGATTTCTGGATGACTCACACACGGCTAGCATACATCAGGCACCCAACACATATATTCTGAATGAATTAATAAGCACTCTATGGAACTCATTGATCAGCATCCTCAAATGCCATTAAGTTGTCATACAGTGGCTCTTAGGCAAAAAGATTATTTCCTGAATTGCAGTCAGTGTATTTTTCTTTGCATCTGTCATTTATTCTCCCTCAAAAGTAGGGGGGGTGCAGAAACCTTGTTATAGCCACAGTTTCCAATTCACACCCTTGTGATGTTCGTTTGATGTTGCTATTGAGCTGTCTATAGGCTTGTGTGGGCACTTGGGAGAAAGAAGGAAGACACGGTGATGTTTCTGTCCCTTCCTCCTCAGAGGCTCTCTTCAGATAGCTCATGTTCTCTCTTTCTTTGCAATTTTGGTGGGACTTCCTAGATGCTGCCACAATCCATATCTTTCTCTAACAGCTCCCGTCTGGCTCTGGACACAACCTCCCAACCTCCTCTTGGCTGCATGCCTGGAGATCTGCTGCAGAAGCACAAGGCGTGGCAGCGGGACGGGAGGAAGCTCTCTGCACTGAGGGAGTCTCCTCTCCTTCCCCCACAGGCTCATTCTCCCCACTCTGGGGTCTTCTAAAACATGATCTCTGTGCTGGAAAAGCCCTGGGCTGGTGTTACCTCCATTCTAGAGTTCAGCAATGATACAAGTTACTGTGTGCAGTGCATTCTGTCTGGGTCTTGATCCCATAGCACCTGATGTTTGTCCCCTTGAGTTGCTGCTTCCCGACCACCTCTGCCATTTCTATAGGAACCGGCTATCAGCTTTTTAGACTGCTGCTCAGACGAGAAACACAGAGCCACAATGACCGTGCGGTCTTCCCAAACACAACCTCACAATGGATTTATAGAGCTGGAGGCATCTTCAAGGTAATTCAAAGACCACCGCCCATCAACTCTGCCAATGTTTGAATGTTTATAAATTTAACTTCACTTATTTGAGAAGGAGAAAGACACAGTTGCCATTCAGTGACTCACTCCCCAAATACCTGCGAAAAATTGGGACTGAGTCAGGCTGAACCCAACCTGATCTCCCAGGTAGGCAGCAGGGGCCCAACTATTTGAGTCATCAACTGCTCCCTTCAAGAGTCTGTATTTGCAGGAAGCTGGGATCAGGGGTGGAGCCAGGACTCAAACCCACTATGGAAAACAGCATTCTTGGTGGTAACTTAGCAGCTTCCCTTCATCTGCCCCTTGAGACTCCCATTTCATAGGTTCATAAAGTGAGGCTCACAGAGGTTTGGTGCATTACCCAAAAGCCAGGGATTGAGTTTCTTAATTTCTGGTTTAACCTGCCATTCATCACAGCCATGGTTCTTGAAGGGTGATACACACACTGTGAGCCCCAGGAAAGCGTGGGACTTCTTAGGAGAGCACACCTCCCCCCAGTAAGATCAGTTGAATGAGAGCCTCCAGTCGTCAGGACAAGGAAGATGTTTTTGCAAGCTCTGCTGAGATTTCAGATTCACCCTGAGTCTGAGAACCACCACGTGTGCACTATACACTCTCCAAAGCTTGATCAACACCGAGAGTCAAATCTTGTGAGCCAAGATTAGGTTGACCAGGGAGTGGGGAGAAGAGAGACATTTTGGCAATCAAGGGAAGCTTGATAGAATAAGAATGAAGATGTAAAACAAAGAGGAAAGAGGGTGGGGTGTCTGGCCTAATGCTGTCCACATCCCCTATTAGGGTGCCTGGGTTTGATACCCAGCTCCAGCTCCTGACTCTGATCTCCTGCTGATGCAGCTCCCCAAGACTCAGGGACTGGATCCCTGCTGCCCACGTAGGAGACCCTGACTGGATGCCTGCCTCCCAGGTTTGGCCTGGGCCCAAACACAAGTATTGTGGGCATTTGGGGAATGAACCATTAGATGGGAGCTCTCTCTCTCTCTCTCTCCCTCTCTCATCCTTTCAAATAAGTAAGTTAATAAAAAGAGAGAAAAAACACAGACTCAGAATCACTGTCAGGTGCCTGTTAAGGGACCAGTTAGAACTTGGCATTAAAATATAGAGGCTGTCACCCTTCAGAAAATATAGTATGAGAGGGGAGAGGAAGAAATAGGATTATCCTCTTTGCCCAGTTTGGTCTTCACTCCAGACACTTTGCCTCCTAAGAGGCAACCAAAGAAAACGACTCCAGTAAGAAGTGGAGCAAGCTGTTTTCTTCTAGAACATTCCTGAGAGCTTTCAAAGTCATCACCCAGCCCTTTCTCAACCCTTCCCCTCCCACGCGTAGATCTCAGTCTCTCCTTCCTTCAAGAGGTCAAGGACGTGACTTCCTTCTTATGATGGGGGATTGCCAGGCCTAGGTCCTCATAGTTCTTGCCAATGAGGGAGAGAAACCTACCTCACAGCTTTTATCTATCACTGCACATGGAAAACCCTTGTTGTTCAATTTTGTGGTTTAGCCACAGATTGGATGAGGTTCCGTGAATGGAAAGAAAAGATGTCATGATTGACAGGTCTGTGTTGTAGGTCTCCACTCTGAGCCAGGCATGGGCCACTGAGTTAGGCTTCTGCACCACCGATGCATGGCTGAAATAAGGAGGTGAATGGTACCCAAAAAAAGGAAAAAATGGGGGAGATGGCGGCCTTGTTCCGGCTCACAGAATTGGTTTTGTGGAGCTTGGCGGTCAATGGCACATCCGGATCAGCCATGAGTGGGTGGGGAACTGATTTTGTTATTAGACATTTTGTCATCACAGGAACCCATTTGCATGGTTCATAGAGTAGAGAAGGACATGGAGACACAGGTGAAGGATGGTGTTGGCAACACAAAGCCCAATGACAGGCATGGTTCATGTTGATTGGGAATAGAATTTTCAGGAACCGAAAGGTCAGTCTATCCAATCATGCTCAAATCTCCTTAGATTGTTCTCAACTTTGAGATGACAATAGATAGAATATTAGCACTCCCATTTACTGAGAAGACAGTAAACATTCATGGGAACAGAACTAGAACTTGACCTCAGCAAGCACAGACCCTGGTTCACTTTCCCTCCAACTGTACCAGGTCGTTGAGGTCAGTGTTTGGTGTAGCGGTTAAGATGCTACTTGACATGCCCACATCCCATGCTAGAAATACTTGGATTAAAGTCCCAGCTCTGCTCCAGTGTCCATCTTCTTGCCAACGTGCACCCTGGGAGGCAACAGGTGATGACTCAAGGATCTGGGTTCCTGCCACCCACATGGTGAACACCAATCGAGTTCCCAGCTCCTTGCTTCAGCCTGGCCCAGGCCTAGCCATTGAGGGCAGTTGGGGAGATAACATGGAGATGCAAGATCTCGTCTGTTTCTTCTTTCAAATAAAAAATAAGTTTTCTTTTAAAAGCTATCTCAGGAGCCAGGTAAAGCCACCGCCTGTAGTGCCAGCATCCCATATGGGTGCCAGTTTGAGTCCAGGCTGATCCACTTCTGATCCAGCTCTCTGCTATGGACTGGGAAAGCAGTAGGAGATGGCCCAAGTCCTTGGGCCCCTGTCTTCGTGTGGGAGATCTGGAAGGAACTCCTGGCTCCTGGCTTCAGATTAGCCCAGATCCGAGATCCGGCTGTTGCAGCCAATTGGGGAGTGAGCCATTGGATGGAAGATCTCTCTCTCTCTCTCTCTCTCTCTCTTTCTCTCTCTCTCCCCCACCCCTTTTTCTCTCTGTATGTAACTCTTTCAAATAAATAAATAAATCTTTTGAAAAAAAGCAATCTCAGATAATTGCTTAAAAAGATTTATTTTATTTATTTGAAAGACAAAATTAGAGAGGTAGAGACAGAAAGAGAAAGGTCTTCTATCTGCTAGTTCACTGCCCAAATGGCAGCAATGGCCAGAGCTGGGCAAGTGAAACCAGGAGCCAGGCACTTCTTCCAGGTCTCCACTGTGGGTGCAGGAACCCAAGTACTTGGGCCATCTTCCACGGCTTTCCCAGGTGCATTAGCAGGGAGCTGGATTGAAAGTGGAGCAGCTGGGACTAGAACCAGCACCCATATGGGATGCCAGCGCCAGAGGCCAGGGCTTTAACCTGCATCAAGATGCTTAAGTGCCTGAAGGATGATCTGACCTTGATAGCCTTGATCACCGCTATTTTTTTCTTTTGTAAAAATTACCTGAAAGAGACCAGCGCTGTGGCATAGCTCAGTGAAAAGTAATCACAATATGTTGTTCCCTTGAGAAGGACCAGAGGTGGGTGCGTGTCACACGCTATACTTTCTTCCTCCAAGTGAGTTTCCTAATTAGAGTTCAAGCATAGTTCAGCTGGGGGTGGGGGTAGAGGAGCTATTGTAAGGGACTTTTATGGATCTGTTGCTGTGTTTTATTTTTATATCAAACTCTGGACCACTCTCCTGACTTCCGATCTGATTTATGATGATGGAGGAAATTGCATATAGGTCTCTCACCACTAAAATATGGGACCATTTGCAAAGGAAGGTGGAAAAAAAGGCCTGAAGGCACTCCAGGAGGTCATTTAAACTTGGAGGGGGCAAAACATAGATAAAATGTGGAAGGGACCATCAGCAGAATAAAACCCAGCCACGTGGGTCCTGGTTGGGAGACGATGGTGTGGAGAAGCAGCAAGCTGTGCGCAGTTGGAGCAGTCAGCAAGCGCTCACTTCAGTGGCCAGTTTTTGAACATGTCAGTTTAATTATGATGCATCACGGTTGACAGCGAGGCATGTGGAACTGATTACAGCGCATGTTAAAATCAATTATTGCATATTTCAGCCATCCTAAACACTGTTGCGAGCATTCTGGGCATTGCTGCAGATCCCAGCTCCACTAATCATTTTTACTATCCTGGTTCAACAAGAAATATACATGCATATACATAGACATTTACATGCACGAATCTGCCTGCGTGTACCAAGAAAAGCACATTTCATACTCAACCTAGAATGCAAATCCTGGAAACAGTAGCTCAGAGAGGAAACTTGAAATATTTGTACAGACAAGAGTCTAAGCTTCCAATATACTTGTATAAGAGAAATAACAGAGAAAAGAAGTCTTTGCTTGGGTCCATTTAATCCACTTTTGCCTCTTTTATCATCAGTGAGTTCCATATCCCAGCTTCAGGAGCCTGGCTAGTTTGGTCTAAAATATTTGTCTTAACTGTTTACCCTGCTCCTGTGGCTTTTTCTTTTTCCCTTTCAGATTTCTACCTTGAAAATTGTCCTACACATTCCACAGCTTATTAGCTCTCTGTTTGCCTATTTGTGCAACAGAAAATCACTAGTTTACTGAAAAAAAGAGATGTGGAGGAGGAGGAGGAGGAAGAAGAGGAAGAAAGTGACTGTGGATGGCTTTTCCCTGTTTGGAGATCTGCAAGATGAGCTGGCTGTATCCAGTCGGTGGCCAGCATGCTGTGGTGAGCTCTAAATTAGCTTTACTGTGAAGAAGGCTTACAGTCTACAAACTTGGATTTCTGCTTCCTGTCAACTGTTCACGGCTGCAGAAAACATGCTATTCTAGACCACATGGAGGGCTTGGAGACTCACAGTGGTCGTTCGTGGTGGGAATTTATCTACGCAAATCCTCCCGCCCTGGAATAAAGATCCAATGCTCCAAGGAGACCGGGCATTCCAAAACAAGCCGCACACCTCACAGAACTTGGCTCCCAGGAGCAGGTGGGTACGCGTCCCAGGAAAGGGATCAGCAGTGTCTGAATCAAGAGGAGCTGAGTGATCCAAGCAAGGGCGGAGAAAAACAGCCCGTGTGGTTTAAGGAAAGCATGGGACAGGATGTTGGGAACCCTGCCTTCTCTGCCCAGCTGGGGCGAGGTGTTCAATGCCTTATTGTCCTCCAACCATAGCGTAGCACAGCAAGAAGCAGGTCAAAGATGGAATAAGGCCTCCAGATTGCTGTGGGGCCCGTGGAAGGAGCCCTGTGTTTCTAGGCTCTGAGGCTCAGAGTGGGCGCTGGTTACAGCTATTTGTTCTGTGGCTGCACAAGGGACCCCCAGATCTTGCCACCTGTCATTCATTCATTCAAGAAGCATTCATTCTGAACTAGCCTTAGAGAATCAATCCTCCTCAATTGGAGTTAATAGATTTCCAGAGAAGACAAATGCATCAACCATTGCACCGACATTAAGCAAAGAAAAATAACGTGAGCTCCCTGGGTTGTGTGTTTTGGATAAAGAAAGAAGCTGCCTTACAGAACACATGTACCTTCAACCTACTACAAAGAAAGTGCGATGGGAAATGTCATAGAGGGACCCCAGCACCCTGGCTTCCCACGGATCTGATGTGCTCCACGTCTATCTTATAATCTCTGCTTTGAAAGCTGTCTTGTGCCTGGCCGGAAGTGAGAACTCACCCTTGTGGTTCAAAATGCTGACAACAGAGCAACCGCCAGCATTGTGGACAGAATGTGGCCCCCAGAGACCAACAGCAGTGGGGAGACTTCACTGCGCCGGAAAACCTGAGGCCGAGGAAGGAGGCAGCAGGTGCGGCTCCCATTAGGAAGGGAAGAAGCAGCCACAGTTGGAACTGTGCCATCAGGTCAGGGAGCTGGTGGAGAGAAGCCCCGCCTCCCCTCCTGCGTGGCTGGCTTCCCACCAGGGAGCCAGAGCCAATCCTTACACATCAGTCTTAGCAGCCAGAGTAAGAGCTCCAGCAGCCACAGACCATGCCCAGCAGTGCTGGGGAATCAGGGGCTATTATCTCAGTGTACCTGTAACCAGATCTGACACTCAGCTCCCCATGTGGCTGGGGAGGGAGGCCTGAGAGAAGCTGGGAATATGGGTGAAACCTGGGTTGGGGAGGCGGGGCTTCTCCAAGGCTTTGTGCTTGATTCTCAACCGGAAGAAGCAAAAGGCTCCTCTAATGGGTTCACTCCCTTCTTGCATCTGTGTAGAACCTTACCTGTGAGTAGAAACAAGTGATGGGGCCAGCACTGTGGTGTAGCAGGTAAAGCTGACACCTGCGCTGTGGGCATCACTTATGGGCGTCGGTTCAAGTCCTGGCTGCTCCACTTCCGATCCAGCTCTCTGCTGTGGCCTGGGAAAGCAGTGTTAAGATGGTCCAATTCTTTGGGCCCATGCATCCAACATGGGAGACACAGAAGAAGCTCCTGGCTCCTGGCTTCAGAACAGCTGAGCTCTGGCCATTGAAGCCATCTGGTGAGTGAACCAATGGATGGGAGATCCCCCGCCCCTTGCCCCGCCTCTCTGTAACTCTGCTTTTCAAATAAAATAAGTAAATTTAAAAAAAAAGCGGTAACTCATTGGAAAAATAGCAAAATAATTTCATGTTTAGTTAAGAGCAGAGGGGGTAATTTCTAAATATCTGAGTCCAGCCCTTGTTACACTACTTTCTCGCTCTGTGATCTTGGGCAAGGTACAAGCTGTGCCTAAGGTTTGCTCCTCTGGAAAATGGGTATTACAAGGTCCCTGGCTTTGTTAGAGTGGTTCGAGCACTAAGCAAGCTACTGTGTTTGAAAAGATCTTGGAGAAATCCTTACTATCCACCTTGATAGTAGCCGCATTATGAACGTGCTTACATGTTCAAAAGAGAGATTGTTGTAAGGCCAACTGCCTTCCCAGAACGATGAGAAGACAGCGATGGAAAGAGTCCCCACTAAGAGCTCTCAGCTGCAAGAAAGATTCAAGGAAATGCTGCTGGCCCTGGGCTGCAGACTCATCAAAACCATCCCAGCCCAGACCCCACGGCAAAGCAAAGCACCGGACGGCAAGATGTGTGTATATAAGGAACCTACAAAGAGTTCATGCAAAGTGCTCGTTATGAAAAACATCCAGGCATGCACTTCAAACCCTTTTCGCACCAAACCAAAACTCTCTTTAATTACGTTTTTGTCCATGAAGATGTTGAAGTCCCCTGGTATTTGCAGAGACCTAGTGGCCCGTCACTTGGGAAGGGCCTTCCCAAGGTAGATGTCCAGTGTAACCTTCCAGAACTTTCCCTGAAGGCAGCTCAGACCAGCTTCTTCCTGGTCACCTCCTGTAGCCCTGAGGGATGGTCACACATCACTGAGAGTTTCATGGTGTCGCTGATCCGTAGCCACACCCACCAATTCCCTCCCCCTAGCCCCAGGTGACTCACTTGGCCCAAAGAACCAGTGCAAACGCCCGGGTTGTGGTCTGGGACCAAAAGACCGTTCAGAGAAGAAAACAAAAAATGTCACAGTGTCTTCATCTCTCTCTGCAGAAAATGCAAATCTTTTTCTCCTTCTGTTCTCTTCGTGGCGTGCCTGGCTGCACGGTTGACATCTGAACCTTTCACGGAAGGAGTAGGAGCTCCCCAGAGGGTAGGGGAGGTGGAGATGCTTTGCAGTTGATCAAATCAGGAGTACTGATCACTCATTAATTTTTAAGAAGCCCTTGGGCCGGCGCTGTGATGCAGCAGATTAACGCCAAGGCCTGAAGCACCAGCATCCCATATGGGTGCCGGTTCGAGTCCCCGCTGCTCCACTTCCGATCCAGCTCTCTGCTGTGGCCTGGGAAAGCAGTAGAAAATGGCAAAAGTCCTTGGGCCCCTGCACCCACATGGGAGACCCAGAAGAAGCTCCTGGCTCCTGGCTTCTGGCTTCAGATCGGTACAGCTCCGGCTGTTGCAACCAATTTGGGAGTGAACCAGCGGATGGAAGACCTCTCTCTCTGTTTCTCTCTCTGCCTCTCCTCTCTCTATGTAACTCTGACTTTCAAATAAATAAATAAATCTTTAGAAAAAAATTTAAGACTTCCTCAGCCTCAGGCAGGGTAGTTATTTTGCTCCCTGGTAATCTCACTGATGCAAACCCTGCCACTCACTGCAAGTGTTAATGGCAAAGTAATTCTGGGGTCTCTGGATGAAGCAGACATTCCAAGTGTGTAGAACTCACACGGAGAGGGGCTCCAAGGCCAGCGTTTCTGAAGGATTTTTATTTCATGGCTCTGCTGATTGGCTTTCTGGGATGTTCTGAGGAGAGAGGTCTTGCAGAAGTGCCCGTGCCTGTTATAGCTCAGCTATGTCCACCCGCGTGGCCCTCACTTCTCTTGAATGCTGCACTGCTCAGAAACCAACCAAGCAGGAGAGGAGCCAGGAGATAGCAGACATATCAGAGAAACCTGGGTGGGCTCCCATCCCACCCACTAAGACCGACTCTTTCCTCTGCCCTCCACAGGGTCGGATCCTTCCCCTCCTCCCTCCTTCCAGCCACAACGGGAAGCCCCTTTCTGATGGTTGAATGGATCCATGAAATCATAGCCCTTTGGGCTCTGTGAGTCCTATGAGGTTGGTCCTCTCCTTTCCTCTCTTTCTGTATAATGATGGGGGCCATTCCTCAGTGCAGAACTTTTCTGAATGTTCCACTGCCATTTGGATTCTTGGTCCTGCCTTTCTTTGCTAGTTTGAGCAATGCACCTTTTAGAGGGTTCTGGGTCATTTGCTTCCCTTGCTTATGGTTTCCATTTGTCACTCTCTGGATCATGCCATGATTAACATCCCCTGGTACAGTGGTTGTCAATGTTGAGTGGGCATCAGAATTACTGGGTAAGCTGCTCAGTGTGCACATAGCTGGGCCCCTACCCTGGGCTTTCTGCTCCTGCAGGGCTGAGGCTGAGCCTGAGCCTGAGAATCTGCTCGTCCAAACATTGCTCTCCGGACTGCAGAGTCACCTTTTGAGAACAATTGTGGTTTTTTAAAAAATATTTATTTATTTAAAAGAGTTACAGAGAGAGAGAGGTCTTCCATCCACCGGTTTACTCCCCAGATGACTACAAGGGCTGGAGCTGTGCTGATCTGAAGCCAGGAGCCAGGAGCTTCTTCTGGGTCTCCCACGCAGGTGCAGGGGCCCAAGGACTTGGGCCATCTTCTACTGCTTTCCCAGGCCACAGCAGAGAGCTGGATCAGAAGTAGAGCATCTGGGACTAGAACCAGGACCCATATGGGATGTCAGCACTGGAGGCCAGGGCTTTAACCTGCTATGCCACAGCGCCAGCCCCTAGAACAACTATTCTTGAGCTCTCTTGCCCCGATGGTGTCTTCATAGTGTGTGTGTGTGTGTGTGTGTGTGTGTGTGTTCGTGCATGTTCATGTACCATGGATGCCTCTTCCGTACCCCGTCTTGGGCTCCTTGCTCCCAGGACACCTTTTCTCTCCTACATCTTCACTGCCCAGCCCCCATGCTGTGTACCCTGCTCCGAGCTCCCATCTGTGCTTACAACTGCAGGTGCATAAGTCATGACCCTCATGAGGCTACCAGAGATGCAGGCTTGACCCCAAAGGCAGTCTATTTTTTACATAGCCAGCCATTTAAATGTCAACATCCAAATGCTAACAAGGTATAATGAGGAATAAGAGAAATAGCTGTTTGCCGTGGCGTTCAATGATTTTTTCCATCAAGAATTTGCTAAGTTAGGAACTTATATCTAGGTCTCATAGAAACTGTGGAACTAGAGGGGTGCTCAGAGTCCATTAGTGCTTGGTCTTTGCTTGGGCTGACATGTGGACTGGAGCTTCCTGGGTGGTGTGGGGGGGGCAGAGAACAGGGCAAAGACATTTAAAAGAGCAGCAAAATGAGGCACACTCTCCCTATCTGCCTGTCTGCCCATCCATCCTTCCATCCACCCATCCATCTTACTGTAAAATTATATGAAGATACTGCATGCCATAAGCATTCAGTAGAAACAATCCTTTCAAATTTGAATTTGGAATTTGGGTCTTTCGCTGGGCCAGCACCATGGGATCTGAAGCCTGGGCATTGGCAGTGAGCAGAGCTCCCAGGCAGCCCTGTAGACACGAGGAGAAACCATCAGCTTGCTTGCAGTGGGCTGTGCTGTGGAGCAGGGAGGCTCAGTAGCTGAGAAGCACTCAATGTGTTTCTCCAGGTTCAGTTCTTACAGCCTACAACAGGTCTATGGGGAGGGAGCCCATTGTAAATCAACAAGCACCTGTAGACTGTTAGGAATTAGTACCTCGTTTCACCTGCTATGACAAACAAACCAAAAGTTCCCACAAGTAGTGGCTTGCCTGAGATGAAGGTGGTTTCTTGAGCTTCAAGCACAGGCAATACCAGGGCTGATTGCCAATGCCTGGTGACTCAACAGCATCAGGGTTCCAGCCTCTGCTGTTGTTGCTTCAACATCCCCAGGCCCCAATCCAAGGGCGCTGCTTCAACCTCCCCCTGTCATGTGCAGAGCCCGAGGGCTGGGAGGAAAGATGAGAGCATGACCGAGAGGTGGCATTCACTGCCTGGCTTTCCTTTCCATGGCCAGGTGCCACTTGAAGGGTGTCTGGAAGATTCTGGACAAGGGACCAGAGAAAGTACAAAGTCATAAATCAGAAATCATTCCTGACAGGGAAGCAAGAGGGACACCACCCAGCCAGCAGCCCTGTGCCACTAGCCACCCTTATTTCATAACTCTGGAACCCCCAAATTGTCCAAGAAGACTTGGATATATATAAAATGCCTTCCCCAAGAGGTGCATCTTGGGCAACAGTGACTTGTCACTTTGTGTCATTTGTCACATGAGGCTTCCTTCCTCATCCCTGCCTATGTTATACCCATGGAAATTCAGTTCATGAACTCTGAGACTTTTCATCACTTTGTAAATTGTACCTTAGAAGGTGGGTTTAATTACAAATGTGATACAAGGTCATTATAATATAATTCAAAAATTCTAAGAACCAAAGAGAAGGAGAGGAGAGAGGCAGGAAAGAAGACTGTTCTGGGGCGTAGTGGGTAAAGCCGCCGCCTGCAGTGCTGGCATCCCATATGGGCGCCGGTTAGAGTCCTGGCTGCTCCACTTCTGATCCAGCTCTCTGTTATGGCCTGGGAAACAGTAGAAGATGGCCCAAGTGCTTGGGTCCCTGCACCCCCATGGGAGACCCAGAAGAAGCTCCTGGTTCCTGGATTTGGATTGGCACAGCTCCAGCCATTGTGGCCATCTGGGGAGTAAGCCAGCAAATGGAAGACCTCTCTCTCTCTCTCTCTCTCTCTCTCTCTCTCTGCCTCTCTTTCACTCTGTATGTAACTCTTTCAAACATACAAATAAATCTTAAAAAAAAAAAAAGACTCTTCTGTGATTCTACCCTACAGAGATGATGACTCATAATCATTTAGGAATATAATTTCATCCACACACATTTATTATGTTTTACAAAATAAAATCACAAAGTATGCATTGCTTTGTTCACTTTACTCCTCTCTGCACCACATTTAACAATATAGCACAGAATTAGTTCCAGTTGAAGATAATGCCTCTCCCAGAACTTTGCTAACATCTATTGGAATATGCTTTTGTAAAGATTCTTAAGAAGCCAGTTGTTGAACATGAAAGTTTTGCCATTGAAAACAAACTTGGGGCCGGTGTTGTGGTGCAGTGGGTTAAACCACTGCGTGTGACGCTAGCATCCCTTATAAGTGCAGGTTTGAGTCCTGGCTGCTCCACTTCTGATCAAGCACCCTGCTAAGGCTTCTGGAAAAGCAGTGGAAGACGGCTGAAGTGCATGAGTGCCTGCTACCCACATGGGAGACCCCAGTGGACTTCCAATTGTTGTGGGGAGTGAACCAGTGGGTGGAAGATCTCTCTCTCTCTCTTTCTATCTCTCCCCCTCTATCTCTCTCTAACTCCACCTTTCAAATAAATAAATAAATATTTTTTAAAAAAGAAAACAATATACTTTTTTACTCCATCACTGCTTCCAAAAGATAAAGTGTTTGTGTGGAGTGAGGCAGAGCTAAAGAAAGCAAGAGTTATGTCATCAGCATCTATGCTTTGAAATGGAAGATTCCCTTGGCAACCTATGGCCGAAACAGGATGGGAGGACCAAACTCACTCTTGTATCATGTGATCATGATCGTATTCACGGAACTGGTTTTCTGGGGACTGGAACAGGAGGATTCATTCAAGAGAAAGGAATCTAGAACACATTAGATTACCAACATTCCACCCTGTGTGAAGATGATCAAAAATAAGCGAATTGAAAGGCGAAGAGAAAAAAGGTTGTACTGATGTCCTAACCAGGACAGCCTGCTCCATTGTGGCTGATGTTTCGCCTTCTCTTATAATCAAGCTTCAAAGGCCTTAACAGACAATGGCTAAGTTGTCCCAGATGGCAGCACAAACACGGGACAGGGAAACCAGCACGTGACTGTGTTAATGAGAGTAGGATGCGTTTCCTAAATGTCCGTCCAGGAGGGCGACCCGACCCGGGCCTGGCCAGCCAGCAGCTGCAGCTACACAGGACACACCTGCAACCTGACATTGAACTAACTGGGCAAGGCTGTTTGGGTCCTCGTCATGGCAACCAGCATGCACAGGTTGCTTCCTGTCTGTAGCTCCCTCTGTATTCCTTAGCCCAGTGTAGCCCAGTGCTTCCAGGGCACAATGTGAAATAAATTAAACTGACAGGGCTCTGCTTTCCAAGAATTTATGATGCTTTTTTTTTCTCCATGGTCATGCTGAGCTCCCGCAGGGTTGGCACTGGAGTCCCTCCCACCATGTCCCAGCTCCAGGTTGCATCATGATCAGGTGACCTAAAGCCCCCTTCACTCCCACCCCCACCCCCCCCACTCCATGCTTGGTTGGGGGAGGGAGAGGCAGGCAGATACTTGACTGCATTAAGGCTAGTGCTTTGTTTAAATGCAAATCCTGACAAGTACAATGAAGGCAGGGATGGCTTTTCCCTCCCCAACAAAATTCCAACCTTTGTAGAAGAATTTCTCAGAGAATTTTGTTGCATGTGAGCTTTCGAAGTAAGAGACAACTTACAGAACCTCTATTCATTCTCAACTTTTTTTTCTCTGAGAATCTCTATTGTGTAAAATTAAGTACAACCACATTGCTAGAGTCAACATAATTATATCAGTTGGTTCGTATAATAAAAACCACCAGTTACATTGTGCCCTATGGTTGACAAAGCACGTTCATAAATATAATCTTACAACGGTCTCTAATGAGGTAGCTCAAATATGAGGGGACTTTAGAAAGTTCCTGGAAAATGAGGTTTTTGGGTTTTTTTTAAATGGTGCAAAATTTTTTTGCAAAAAAAATTTTGAAATCCATGCATATGAGGGATTTTTTTTTTACTTTTATTTAATGAATATAAATTTCCAAAGTACAGCTTATGGATTACAATGGCTTCCCCCCATAACGTCCCTCCCACCCGCAACCCTCCCCTTTCCCACTCCCCATATGAGGGGTCTTTTTAAAAGTTCAGGGAATACAGGTTCTGAAAAAAATCATGCATGTTTTGCACCAGAAGAAACTTGTCTTTCTGTTCCATTTTTCCGCTAATATTTTCAAGTGCCCTCATGCACACTAAGGAAGAAACCCAGACCTCAGAGAGGTTGAGTAACTCGAGGGTGGGCAGCTGGAGGGCGGGCTGGCAGAAATGGGACAAGAGCCCATTCCTTCTGACTCTCCTCTCATTGCATTTCTTAGTCATAGAACCTCATGTCCCAGCTTGGCCACGGTGGTCCCTGTGGAAGCCTTTTTCCCAGAATGAATGGATTAAGGATGTCTTCTTTTCTTCCCCAGAGTGACCCAGTTTGGATGACAAATGACAGAACAGGGTTTTAAGCGCGGCAGGGTTTTAAGCGCGGTGTCTCACAGGCTAAGACTCCTCCCTCTGCCACGCGTGGGTTGGAATCAGGGACAGGACAAAGACGCGGGGTTCTGTTAAGTCAGTTACCTTAGCACCAGCAGATTGCACCCCACTGCCCTCCCTCTCCTGTGATCTGTCTCTGAGTCCTTGTTCTGCCTTGGAACCCAGTGGAAACCGGATACTCTGTTATAAAAGGCTCTAAAAACCTTCTGTGTATAAAAATAAAAAAACTTTCTATCTATAAAAATAGAAGTCAGTCACTGCAACAGACACACTATCAGCACAATCTCACCACTCAGGGTGGGAAGTAATGGATTCTAATACCAACACTGATAGCCTTCTACATTCAACAAAACCTAACGAAGTGTACACCATCACATGTCTTAAGACTCTGGTACTTGCTATATAACTGAAAATAGCATTCAAACGGATTTGATTAAAAAGAAAGGGAACATAACAAGAGAAAGTAAAGCAGGGAAGGTTAAAGGAAGTGCTACATCGACTCATACTGTCACCGGAGAAAAGTCCGTGGGGGAGAGCGAGGTTACATGGTTAAATGGAGAGAAAACATCTGGGCAGGCCAGGTGGGCGAGGACAGACAGAGAGTGCCCAGTCACTCTGACTAGAGGAGAGCAAGGTTACATGGCTGAATGGAGAGAATACACCCGGGCAGACCAGGCAGGTGGCTCAGCAGAGAGCAGAGAGCTGAGCATGCCCAGCCTTTGTTTAGACTGGGGCTTGGGAGCCAGGTTTCTACTCCCTGCCCCACAACAAAGGGTTAGCAAATTCCTCCCCAGGTTTGTAGGGCACCTGGCCAAGCTGGGCAGAGGGGCATCTGTGAAAGTTTTATTGTCCCATGTTATCAGGTCAGGTAACCCATTTGGTCCTGAGGAGAGAATTCTCCTGGGAGCTTTCCTTGGAGGAATGGCTGGGACCTCCTGGGAGGTTATCAGGATCTGAGCAAGACTTTGAAGTGCAAGATGCTGGGCTTCTGGGGCTTCCACAGTAGGTGCTGGTCTTCAGACCCTTCACACACACACATAGGCTAATTTCTAACATTTTGCCTAACACTTCAACTGAAAGGTTTGGGCTACAGCCAGATGTTCCAATCTGTCATTATTCCATCTTTTCTTTCTTTCTTTTTTTTTTTTTTGCCCAGATTTACTTATTTTATTTAAAAGGCCAAGTTATAGGGAGAGAGAGAGAAAGAGACAGAGAGATCGATCTTTCATCTACAGGTTTACTCTTCAAAAGGCCACACCAGTTGGGCCAAGCCAAAGCTGAAAGCTTGGAACTCCATCCGGGTCTCCATGTGAGTGGTAGAGGCCCAAGCACGTGGGACAGCCACCAGTACTTTCCCAGGTGCATTAGCAGGGAGCTGGATTGGAGGAGGAGCAGCTGGGATTCTAACTGGTGCACATGTGGGATGCCAGCCTCATTATCCATCTTACCCCATGCTGGGTACATTCTCAAGCCCTCATCTGCTCCCTGGCAGTGTAGAAATTGCATCATTAAGCCAATACCACCAGCTAATGATTCTTTGTGTCTCCCTGACTCCGATTCCCTCCCTTTCTCCATTCAAAGACACCATGAGAGTCAGGTGAAAGCAATGCCCAGGTGGTCCACTGCACCTGCAGCCCACATTCTTGACACAGAGGTGGGGTCCACCCAGAGCACGTGGCAGTGAAGCAGAAGACTGGTTATGCAAAGAAGATCTGGGATTTGTTTGAAATTAGGAAGGAAGACAGAAGACAGTCTTTATTTCCAAAACACACCATCACTTGTTCCAGGCTGTCTGATTTATGAACCTAGAGTTACTTCCAGAATATGGAGAATTTTCATCTCTTTTTATATCTTTATATCCTGCAGTGATTTCCTCTCTTTATTCCTGGGGTTGCTAATTGTGTCTTTTCTTTTTTCCTTTTTATTAGTCTTTCTAGAAGTTGATCAATTTGTTGATATATATATATATATATTTTAAATAACCAGCTTCTGTTTTCATTGATTTTCTCTATTTCTTTGAGTTCTAACCTTGAATTACTTTTCCTTGCTGATTTATAATGTGTTGTGCTGATTTAAGCATTTTTAAGTTTTATTTATTTATTTTATTTTGAAAGGCAGAGAGAGAGAGAGATATCTTCCATCCACTGGTTCACTACCCAAATGCCCACAGCTGCTAAGCCTAAGCCAGTAGCTGAGAATTCCATCTAGGTCTCTCTCCCACATGGTGGCAGTGATCTGAGTACTTAAACCATCACTTTCTGCTACCCAGAGTACATATTTGCAGGGAGCTGGATTGGAAGCAGAGCAGAGACTTGAACCCAGACTCTCTGATACAGATGGGGTCATCCTAAGTGGCATCCCCTAATTTAAGCATTTAGTGCTGCAAATTTCACTCTCAGCACTGATTTACTTGACTGCTACAAATTTGGATGTGTTGTATTTTTATATTCGTTCAATTGAGAACATTTTTTAAACTTTTTTTCTGAAAATTCCTCTTTTTAAAATTTTTAACTTATTTATTTGAAAGGCAGAGAGATATAGGGGAGACTAAGAGAGAGAGCACTCTCATCTGCTGGTTCACTCCCCAAATGCCCGCAACAGCCTGGGGCTCGGTTTGAGTAGAAGCCAAGATCTGGGAACCAAGCCCAGGTTTCCACATGGGTTGCAGGAACCCAATTACTTGAGCCATCACTACTTCTCCCAGGGTTGGCATGAGCAGGAAGCAGGAATGAGGACTCAGGGCTGGGACTCAAACCTAGGTCCTCCAGCTTGAGATGTAGGCATCTTAGCCACGAGGCTCAATGTGTTCCCTTTGACCATTGACCCAGGAGTTATGTGGAATGTGCTGCTTCATTCCCAAAGACTTGGATGTTTTCTTCCTATCTTGTTGTTATTGAGCCCTAATTTAATTCCATTGTGGTCACAGAAAATATTTTATATAATTTATATCATTTTCAATTTCTTGGGACTGGTTTTCTGGCCTAGTATGCAATCTAGTCTACTAAATGCCTCCTGTACTTTTGAGAAATAGACTTGTGGATAGAGTGTATTTAATGTAACTGACATTGTAAATACCAATTAGTTGGATAGGGTGTATTTAATGTAATTGACATTGTTAATACCAATTAGTCCAAATTGGTTAACAGTGTTATCAAATCTACATCCCTCTCATGTTCACCTACACGTTGTCAATTCTTGAGAAAGGGGCAATGGAATCTCAGATAACTGTGGGATTTTATAAGTCTATTCTGACAATGTCATTTTATGGGTTCATTTAAATTATCTATATAATGCAATTACTGATATATTTTCTTGGTCTTTTATCCATCCATTGTTTTTCATTTCTGTTTCTCTTTCCCTGAATGTATTTGGATTATTTGAACCTATTTTTTAGTATTCTAATTTAATTCTATCTCTTTGCAGATTGTATTAGTTGCTCTAGAAATTACAAAATATATAAGTTCTCACACTCAACGTGGAATCAACATTATATCATTTTGTATGAAATGTAGACCATTTCCTCCAACTGTCTCTCCTTACGTTATACTTGCCTTACATTTTATGTATGCATAGATTAAAAGCCCAATTGGTTCATATTCATATTGTTACATTTAACCATCAAATATATTTTAAAGAACTCAGGAAGAGAAGTATCAATTACTATATCTACCTAGTTATTTATTAGTTCTGTTGTCCTTTTATTCCTAAGTTGTGTGTTTTGTTACTTGTCATTTCCACTCTTTGGGAATGTTTTATGGTTTTTGTCCAAAGTATTTTGGTTTGCTTTTCTTTTTCTTTTTTTCTCTTCTTTCTTTCTTCCTTTCTTCCTTCTTTTCTTCTTTTCTTTTCTTTTAGCAATTCTTTCAGGCATAATTATTGTCAGGGAATTCTCTCAGTTTGTCCTCATCTGATTACACATATCTTTTTTTTTTTTTCACTCCTGAAGGACATTTTCACTAGATATAAGATTTGAATTTAAAAGTACTTCTATTTTAGAATTTGAAAATTTGTGTTACGCCTTCCGGCCTTCATGATCTCTCAAATATCCCAGAACTTAATGCATCATTATTTTCTGGCTATTTTCAAGCTTTTCTTTGTCTTTCATAATGAGAGTTTTAATTATGATGTGTTTAGGTGGATTTCTCTGGGTTTCACATGTATAGAGTTCGCTCAGCTTCTTTGATTGAAAAGTTTTTTCTTTTGCCAAACATCAACAGTTCTCACCCACTGTTTCTTCAAATACTTTCCCTGCACCACACTCTTTCTCACCTCGTTCTCATTTTGGTGTCACATATGTTGGGTATTTAGTTAATGTTCCATGGTCTATAGCATTCTCTTCTTTTTCTTGTCAAATCTTCTTTCTGCTGTTCAGACTGGATCATTTCCTTTTATCTATCTTCAATTTTACTCTCTCTTATCTCTTTCATCTCCTTACTAAATTAAATCTACCTATCAAGTCTGATCTTTTTATAACTTCTATTTGTTGAGACTTCCTTTTTTTCATTCATTTCTAGAGCACTCACAATTATTTTTTGGTGGTATTTTAAAAAATTTATTTATTTTATTTGAAAGGCAAAGTTAAGAGAGGCAGAGAGAGGAGACAGAGAGAGAGAAAAAGAGGTCTTCCATCTGCTGGTTCACTCCCCAAATGGCCACAATAGCTGGAACTGCACGAATCCGAAGCCAGGAGCCAGGAGCTTCTTTCAAGTCTCCCACGCCCCACGCAGGTGCAGGGGCCCAAGGACTTGGGCTATCTTCCACTGCTTTCCCAGACCATAGCAGAGAGCTGGATAGGAAGTGGAGCAGCTAGGATTCGAACTGGTGCCCATATGGGATGCTGGCACTGCAGGCGGCAGCTTTACCCACTATGCCACAGCGCCGACCCTTGTAGTATTTTTTACAATAACTACTTTAAAACATCTGTCAGAGCGTGTGCACTCAGCCTAATGGTCCCAAATTGCTCATGTCCTGAATTGGAGTGCCTAGATTTGATTTCCGGCAATACACATCCTGGGAGGCAATGGTGATGGCTCAAGCATCTGGGGTCCCCACCACCCACATGGGAGACCTGGATTGCATTTCTAGCTTCTGTTTCAGAATTAGTGCCAGCCATTGTGGGCATTTGGGAACAGTGAATGCAAATGTGTTCTTTCCCTATTCCTCCACTGCCTCTCAAATAATAAGTCTTTAATTAAAAAAGCACTGTCATACAATTTCAACATTTATGTCTCATCTTCTGGTAATTCTTTATGCAAGCAAATGCAAATATTTCCAATTTGTATGCTGGGTAGTTTTGGAGTGCATTTAGATATTTTATTATGTTACAAACCCAGGAATTTTCTTTAGTTCCATAAAGAATGTTGATATTTTTATTTCTGTGGCAATTGATCTGATTAAGTAAGCTGCCTGCTCCAATTCACCTCCTGTGCTCTGGAATTCTAACGTCATTTACATTCTCAAAACTTTTGCAGTGCCATTCAGTTGAGATAGGGCAGTTTCTCAACAGATCATGCTAGAATAGATACCCACATGCCAAGAAGGAAAATCTAGAAACAGAACTTACAGCCTGGCTTGGGTGCACTGGGTGGTGCAGTCATTACCATAGCAACTTCAGGACCCTTAAACCTGCCCATATGGATGCGTTGACCTTCCTAAGAGGGGCATCTTTTAGGCTCCTACTAGGAAACTTAAATCTCTCTTCATATCCTGAATGATGGACAGGGACTTGTATTGGAAATGCATCTAAGCTCTGACAAAATCAGCAATCATTTATGCAATGCGTCATTCACGAATGCATTATCTACTAATGGAATATTTACTAAGAGGTGCTCCATGCTCAGCCCAGCACTTCAGAGAGGACTTCCCAGGCACATCTTTCTGAGAAGGAGGTGCCAACCCAGCCATGGAAAACAAGGGGATTTTGAAATACACAGTGCATCCTTTAGCTGACCAGAGTCTGGTCATCATTCTGGAGGTCATCATTTCATAAGAAGGCCCCACCCAGGACCGTCTGGAAGGAAAGTCCCCTTTTGACAGGTATGGCCGCTTCTCACCTGGCCCCTGTCCTAGGCCATCAATGAACCAGCCTTAAGTAGCCTTGAACCTTCCCACTGAGCGTGGAAGCATCCAGGGGCCCTGACGATGCAGGTGCAGGCTGTGCAAAGGCCTGGGTGGGCAGCCTGAGGGAACTCTCCTATCTGGTGAGCTTCCTCTGGGGCAAGTAAGGCAGGTACCCATGAGCTACATTCATGCACACATGCACATGTGCACACAATCACACATACACACTCACATGCACACATGCATACACACATGCACACTCACACACATGCACACATTCACATACACACATGTGCACTCACACATGCACACACTCTCGCATGCACACTCACACATGTATGCACACTCACACACACGCTCACATGCACTTACATGCACACACTCACACGTGTACACACTCCATGAGTCATCACAAGGGAGCAGCCTGTCTCTGGAATCTATAAAACAGGGCAAAAACAGGAGAGAAGGTTGACGTTGGACTCAGCATCATTGAGCACTCATTCATTCATTCACCCATCCATCCCACAAACAACAAAGTACTGACAGTGTTCCTGCAGGACACAGGCTCTGCCCTCCTGAACATCACAGTCCACTAGGGTAGAATTCTCAGCAGGGCCCATTAGTCCCTCCCTGGGAAACTCGAGCGACAATAAGGAGAAACTCCACCGAGGGCTAGAATGCTCTCAGTGTTGCATGGAGGAGGGGCCCCGAGAATTTCTGTTGAATGTGGCCAGCTCACCCCAGGCTTGTCCTAGGGTGGAGTGCTTTGGGGTAACACAGGCCTCCCTGAGCTGGAGGCAAAGAGAGTTTGGCTGTCAATCAGTGCAGCTGAAAATGGAGAATTGGGAGGGCATGGCCAAGAGGTAGGTAGCAGGTCTTCAAGAATCCTATACACCTGCTGAGGGAGGAGTCAGAGCTTTCCACTGAGAGAGCTGTTATGTTTCAGACAGCAAAACAATAGAAAGTGGTGATTCTCAGTCCTGCTATGTGATGGAATGGTCTGAGAAGCAATAGCTACAGAGAGCCAAGTTAATAATCATCGTCAATTATCTAACAATAGCGACATCCTTAAGAGGTGAGTGCTTCCTATGTGCTTGGTGCATCCACACCCTTTTATGCTGTCCTGTGTGACTCTACCCTGCAGGTGAGATAGTGGAGACTCAAAGACACTAAGTGTATGTAGCTCATTAGTGGCAGGACCAGGACCAGAACCTAGAGCTGTCGGCTCCCCCAAATCTGTCTCCTTAACACTGTACTAATAAGGCTCACCTCCACCTTATGCACAAACTTTCCACCTGGATCAGGGAAAGGGAGTAGAGAATGGAATAGAAGCAAAAAGCTACAACTGATTCCTTTAGACTTCATCAGAGTAGGGTTGACCCAGGATGTCCAACATACTTGGGGATGATTTACAGTCAGATTTTAGATTTAAATTCTTTTATGCTACCATAAAACTTATATTAATGGTTAAGTGTGGAGCTTGAGGTTGACCTGTAGCTCACTCCTACGGCTTCCTTTGTTGAAGTTGAATGCTGGGGCACGAGATCAGTAATCATTTTGAGAAAGACACAGGGTTCTGTGTTTAGAATATAATGGACCAAAGTGTTATACTTGGTGTGACAGTGAGAGCAGGGTCTGGACAGGTGATGGAAGGTTGGATTTTAGGCTAAGCACCAGGGACCAGCAAACATTTTCTGGAAGGGACCAAATAGTATCTACTTCTGGTCCATAGTGTCTGTGTGCCATGTAGTCAGCTGAGGAGCAGGCAGCCCCAGCCCCTGGCCACACCCTTGTTCCATTACAGACTACAATCCCTAAGGGTAAAATCTAAGTATTGGTGCTTGAAGGACATAAGAGCCTTCACTAGTCACGGGTCACTCATCTATGGCCGTGGCCATAATTGGCACTCAGTCTCACCATCATAGAAATCCACAACACTTTAAGCAATAATCTAGGAGGACATGGGAACTGAAGTAGGTGTCAGGGGTTGAGGAAAGACGCCAGAACTGGGGGATTTCTAGTCGAGTACCATCAGCAGGTGGGCATTAAGAGTTTCAGGACAACTCTCCAAGAGGGGAGGGTCCATGTGGGAGTGAGTCCTCTGAAGGGGAAAACAGGGATGGAGGGAAAGGGGCCCCAAGGGGCTCAGGGACAAGGTGTGTGTGATGCCCAGGGCAGTGCTCTGAGAGCCAAGACTTCAACAAGGTCAGCCCCTTTCTTTCACGAAGGATTAATTTAATACATGTGATTTTGTCACCATCAGCTTCAGATTTTCTCATGGACACCTTAACAAAACAGAGCCACTGCTCTACCCTGGTTCATCTTTTACCCAGAGCTTTCCAGAGTTTTAGTGGAAGCTGAGTGCTTGGGGAAGCCACACAGCAGCAGGATCTGACCGGAGACCAAATCTGCATTTTTTTTGAAGTACATTTGTACAGCTGATCACGAAGAAAATAAAAGTCACATTCTCAATTTTAATAAGGCAATCAAATATAAATAAAGCAAAGATCTATGAGAGCATTTTATTACTTCCAATCAATTCTTTCAGAAGCAGATGTACAAGAAAATAGATTCAGAAATTATTCTGATTGTAATGGCCACCAGAGCATGTTCCAAAAATATAAACCTATGATCATACACCCAGTCCTTTATAATGTTAAATAAGAAACCGGCCATGTGTTTGCGATTAAACTTGAATTTGGAATTAAGGTATTTTGGGGACTGAATTGAGTAGCAAATCATTAACACAGAATTACCTCCCAAAACCATCATATAATAACATGAAACATGACACCAGCCAAACCACACAGCTCCAAGCCATGTATTCACAGAGGTGAGATGGGATTAAGATTTCCCGAGTATCCGCTGGGCTCCAGGGAACTGCACTGGTCTTTACACATTCTACCATGGTTCATGTTCACATTTCACCCTCTATGATGATAGCTATTGGTCTATTTGAAATTATAATTAATCTGTATAAGAAAATTGGGTGCACATGGAGAGAGGGGTAGTTGAGATTCAAGCCCAAATCACTACAGCCCTTCTACACTTTACAGAGAACAGGAGCAAAGGGGACACGGCTCTGTGGATATATTAAGGTCAGATTGTGCTTATATTCATTTCTCCTGGGATCTCCTCAGTTGCATATTCATAAATTTGTTCGTCACTAGTTGCTGTCTCCCAGAAAGAGCCAGAGACCATCAGCTCTAATTGTCGTGAGATACTTGGATAACTTCACCACCATTGTACTTAGAGAGGAAGGCCCACCATTGTCTCCTTTTAGGTTTCCAGGCTTTCTGGACTGGGCTGATGTTACTCCAAGCAGTCTCAAGGCAGGAGGACATGCAGATGTGAGCCCTTGCAGACTACTTTTCTGCTCTGAGACTCAACGTAGCTTCTCACAAGGGCATGAGACACACAGAGCTAATCATATCAAAATACTGACTTCTTAAAAAGAGCTACCTTGCCGGTGCTGTGGCGTAGCAGGTGAAGCATCCCATAGGGGTGCCAGTTCGAGACTCGGCTGCTCCACTTCTGATCCAGCTCTCTGCTATGGCCTGGGAAAGCAGTAGATAAGGTGGCCCAAGTCACTGGGCTCCTGCACCAGTGTGGGAGACCCAGAGGAAGCTCCTGGCTCCTGGCCTCAGATCAGCGCAGCTCTGGCCATTGAGGCCAACTGGGGAGTGAAATAGTGGATAGAAGACCTCTCTCTCAGTAATGCTCCACTTTCAAATAAATAAATAAACCTTTAAAAAAAAAAAAAGAGCTACCAACATGCAGCACCACCACTTCTGTCACCAGAGGGGGAAAAAAAATAAACTTAAGTTAGCATTTACTACAAGGCATAGAAAAGGATACTTCCCAGAAGGGTTCATCTTGTGATTTATGGCATGAATCTGGCTGCAATTACTCTGTGTGTTCTAGGGTAAGCAGCAGCACCCTGGTTCTCTTAAACAGAGCTCTGTGTGATGCAGGCATAACCTCTCATGCTGCCAGTGAAGTGCCAGTGGCTCTCTTGCTTGCTAACCGACACTAGGAACCCCAGCCAATGAGCTCTTTCCAACAGTTTTTGCCTCTCTAGTATTTGAGATCATGAGAAAGCTTGGGGGTAGCCTAGAGTTAAGACACGTGCATCCCGTATCAGACAGAGTGCCTGGGTCAGAGTTGCAATTCTAGCTTCTGACTGCAGCTTCCTCCTAAATGCAGACCCTGGGAGACAGTGGTGATGGCCAAATGGTTACCCCCCCAGCCCCCGCCACTGGTGCTTGGAGTCCTGGATTGCGTTCCTTGCTTCTGGTTCCAGCCTGGAGCCCAGTCCTGGCTGTTGTCGGCATTTGCAACATATCGGAGTATTTCTGCTCTCTATCATTGTCTCTGACTCAAATGAAGGATTTTTTAAAAATACATCCTTGAACAATAAAATCACTGGCAGGAGGTAGCTGGCCCAGCAGCTAGCTCTGCACTAGGTAATTGCTCACGCTAATTAGGTTGACTGCTATTGTGTAGCAATCCCCACCCCCAGATGGAAGCTGCCCAAACAGGGAAGCTCCGCAAATTCCATTTCCCCTGCTGGTTATAAATCAAAGGGCAGGAGCAAGGCAAGGCTTTATTCCTCTACTTTCAGAACTAAAGGAACTTCTCTTACCACATGTCGCCCTCAAGAACTGCCCATGCATTCTGACTTTGAGCCTTATAAAAATTGTCATGTTTCAGAAATGCAAATATTGAAAAATAACCCACTTTTCCTCCACCTTCCAGGCTAATATTTTGTCTAATAAGAGTGCTTTTTTATTTCTCAGGCCAGAATTGTATGTTGAATTATAACTAATCCCATTTACTGTGTTTCTTTACAAATTAGATTAATTATGTAAAAGTCACCCTCTTCCTCTCCCTCTTTGTTCCCAGGGTTTCTCTTGCAAGATGGAGCATCACTAGGCTCTTCTTAAAGGAAACGCTGGTATCACATCATAGTCCGTACCAGTTCTCCCAGTAATTCCAGCCCATGGCATCAACGCCTTCTTTGAACAAAGGTGTCTTCCCCTAAAGACAATTGAAGGTTAATTTAGTCTGTGTCCGTGTAGCAGCGTTGAGGAACCCATCGTTGAAGCGGTGGAGGAGAAGGTAGAATCCCCAGGTACCCCTTCTTCAACAGCACAGCCCATTTACCCTGCAAGGCTCGCTTTAGGGCCGTACTTCTGCCCCCTACTTCTGTTTGTAAGTCCCGTGTAGCACTAGACAACCCAATTTCTTAATTCAAAGATGCTTTAGTCAAGCCTTCAGGAATCTTGTTAAAAGGATTCATAACATTTCCTGAAGACAAAAAAAAAAAATGAAACAATTCTTTCAAAATAACATTTTGATGAGTTGAGTGTAAATGAATTAGAAACACACGGATTAAATTTCCCTTGAAATACACATGGGTTTCAAAATTAAGGGGAATTAGCTTCTCCAAACATGTTTTCAATTTTGCCTAACCTCAAAAGTTTGATGCATGGTTTGAGGCAGTTGGCCCAAAGCCAGTTTTGCCTATCCTTACCACGTCTTTTACCTGGAAAATCATCTTATTTCCAGCTCCTCTTGATCTGATGGTTTAATACTATTACCAATAATATCAGTGTGGAACTTAATCCATCGCTATAACTACTACAGCAAAAAAGTCAGCCTTTGAAATGATCTTGTAGCTTAGCTAACGGCTCTCTGATTTGATACAGCATCGGGTGGTACAAGATTCCAAAGCCTCCAGTGACTTTATGAAATCTTTGGAAATGGTATGGGAGGTTTGATCACTGATATGAGATGATCGACATCCTCTTAGGAACATATTAAATACAATAAAAATTTAAGGAAATATTTAGGGGCTGACGCTGTAGTGCAGCGGGTTAACCCCCTGGCCTGAAGCGCCAGCATCCCATATGGGTGCCGGTTCGAGTCCCAGCTGCTCCTCTTCTGATCCAGCTCTCTGTTTTGGCCTGGGAAAGCAGTAGAACATGGCCCAAGTCCTTGGGCCCCTACACCTTCGTGGTGCATGGGAGACCTGGAAGAAGCTAGTGGCTTCTGGCTTTGGATCAGCACAGCTCTGGCTGTTGTAGCCATCTGGGGAGTGAACCAGTGGATGGAAGACCTCTCTCTCTCTGTCTCTACCTCTCTCTGTAACTCTGTCTTTCAAATAAATAAAAATAAATATTTTTTTAAAAAAGAAAATATTTATTGACAAAGCAATTGGACATTTAAAAATTCTGAATATTTTTAATCACCTCTTCACCCAACACTTTACAACTCATATCATGATTTTTTTTTCCTACCCCAGAAACTTTGAGCTTCAGTGAGGTCCCTGGAAACTCACTGTGATGAGGCATTGCAATGTCCACTTTCTTTTCTGCTCATGAAGATTTTCTGCTCGCACAGGCCACTGTGCTGTATTATACTAGGAGGGGTCCATCCTGGCCCAGTAAGTCCCTTAAGCACCATCTTCATTGTAGGACCTGCTTCTGGAGGAACTCTCAAGTTCCAGAAATGTAATCCTGCTTTAGTCTTTCCTGCCTTGCAACAAAAAGCGAGACAGGAAAATAGCATGAATCCACGCAACTAGCAGAAAGTACAAATCACTGTTTGGGGGCCTCTCTCCTGATTCTAAGCTGAGCCTGGCTGGGGACAGAAGGCAGGGAGAAAGGAGTAGGGGACGCTGATCATGGTGTGAGGAAGTTAAAGAGGGAAGGTGGGACATCAGGGGGCAGTGAGAGCCGTATCCCATGGGGAAGCTCAGCTGGGAAGTGCAGTAGATGGAGTTCCTCCCCTGAGGTGTTTATACCCCAGCACCCATCTGTCATTGGTTGAGGCTGCTGTCATTGGTTGAGGGGTGGGACTGGGGGTGGAGCTCTTATTGCTTACCACTTCCCCGGCTTGCAGTAGCTGTCTCTGGCAGCAGAGGAAAGCTCTCAGGCAAAGGCAAGGGGATGCTGATTTCAGGTGGGAGCCGAATGCAATGAAGCTGTCGGTGCTGGTGGGTTGTGAGTAGAACTCAGAGGTATCCACTACAGGTGTCTCTGAGGGATTACAGAAGCCCAGGCTTCTCTCAGCAGAGCCCTCCACTGACCCTCAGTTTGGTGGATGCAGCGAGAAGAAACTATGGGACTCTCCTATTGCCAGGAATCATTGCTCTCTTTATTGGTGAATCGCACTCTTGTTCAAATTTTTCTCAAATAATTGACTCTCTTTTCTGATTCCATTTGGATCAACCAAAAGATAACAGCTTTGACATTGCCAGAATTTCAAGAACTCGTCCTAGCCTGCTTCCTAATTACCCCCATAGGTGGTATCCATTGGCACTAAGGTGTAAGTTGCAGAGATGGCAGGGCTTTGGTGTTCAGGGTGGCCTTTGAAGATGGGCTCCATTACTCCTTGGCATGCCATGGCTTAGTCTAGAGTACTAGGGCCAGGACTCACTTCCTCTGTCCCCTCAACTCTCCTAGAAAGTGTGTGTGTGTAGGTGCCAGTGCTGCCAGTGCTGTGGCATGGCAGGTAAAACCCCTGCCTGCAGTGCCAGCATCCCATATGGGCACTGGTTCAAGTCCCAGCTACTCCACTTTTGATCCTGCTGCTCCACTTCCGATCCAGCTCTCTGCTATGGCCTGAGAAAGCAGTAGAAGATGGCCCAAGTCCTTGGGACCCTGCACCAGCATGGGAGACCTGGAAGAAACTTCTGGCTCCTGGCTTCAGATTGGCGCAGCTCCGGCCATTGCGGCCATCTAGGGGGTGAACCAGAGGATAGAAGATCTCTCTCCCCCCCCCCCCCATCTCTATCTCTCCCTCTGTCTCTCTCTCTTCCTGCCTCTCTGTAACTCTGCCTTTCAAATAAATAAATAAATCTTAAAAAAAGAAAGTTTGTATGGGGGGTGCATCTTAGGCCCCTTTTAATGTTTCTATAACTGAGTACCACAGGTTGGGTAATTTATAAAAAATGGGAGCTTACTGAACTCACAGTTCTAGGAACAAGAGGTTATATTTGCTGAGAGTCTTCTTCCTGGTGGAGACTCTGCAGAGACCCAAGGCAGAATAGAGCATCACTTGGAGAGAAGGGTGCAAGAGGAGATAGAGCCAAACTGGCTTCTACTGCAGACACACTCTCACAAGAATTTGTTTATCCATTGATCCAGGATGGATTAATCTAGTCTAGAGGACAGAGCCCTCCAGATTTAATCACTTCTTTTTCAAGATGTATTCATTTATTTGAAAGGCAGAATTACAGAGGCAGAGAGAGACAAGAGACAAAGAGACAGGTCTTCCATCAACTGATTTACTCCCTAAATGGCTGCAATGGTAGGAGCTAGACCAATCTGAAGCCAGGAGCCTGGAGCTTCTTCCAGGTCTCCCATGTATGTGCAGGGACTCAAGAGTTAGCAGGGAGCTGGATCAGAAGTGGAGCAGCGAGGACTCGAACCGGCGCCTGTATGGGATGACAGCACTGCAGGCGGCGGCTTTACCTGCTATGCCGCAGCACCGGTCCCAGATCTAATCACTGAGTCACGATGGACCACACCTGTATTTGACTGTTCAGAATCCCATGAGCCAAGAACTCTTGTGAATTCGAAACAAAAGTTATAGGACTGCAGAAAAAGCTGGAGGGGAGCTGTGCCCACCCCCACTCCTGGGGTCACCCCCCTCTGTGGGCTTCCAGAGATCCCACAACTAGAGATGACAACCAGCAAGTGAGACACAGATGAACACATAAGAAAAATTGAGAACAGATTCCATGTACTACACAGAGACAGCTCTTTCGTTCTTTTTTAACTTTTGAGATAACATCTATTTAATTTACATTATAGTCAAAAGCTTCATGCTCCACTAAATAAATAGTTGAATGAAGAAAATGACCGTAGTTCAGTGGGTAAGGACTATAAACCAAAACCAAATGAAAAATTTCCATTTCACTCATAGACAGTAAATTTTTAAATAGTCGTAGATTAAAACTATATCTGTTCTCTTTGTGTTAATATCACATTAACATGAGAATTGAGGAGACTTGTGCTGAAGTGATTATCATGCATTTACTATGACCCTAAGAATCTAAAGTATTAATAAATTCCTTAAAATAAAATTTAAAAAATAAAATTTGAGGATCTTTTTTAAAATATATTTTTATTTAGTTGAGAGGTAGAGTTACAGAAAGAGGCAGAGGTCTTCCATCTGCTGGTTCTCTCCTCAAATGACAGCAATGACCAGGGCTGGGCTGATCTGAAGTCAGGAGCCAGGAGCTTCTTCCTGGTCTCCCATGCAGGTGCAGGTGTCCAAAGCTACAGAACAGACGACATCACCAGTGAACCCTGATCTAAACTGTGGACCTTTGGGAGATGAGTGAATGTCAGTCCATCCATTACAACAACTGTACCCCTTGTGGAGGGGATGTTAACAACAGGGGCAGCTATGCACAGATTAGGGTACATGATGATATCTTCCTCTCAATTTAGCTATGAACCTAAAATGGCTCAAGAAATACTAAGTCTTTTATAAAAATGCAATCTTAAAATGGATCCATTGGAGGCTTTGTTAAAATGCAGATTCTGGGGGCCAGCGCTGTGGCTCACTTGGTTAATCCTCTGCCTGCGGCGCCAGAATCCCATATGGGTGCCGGTTCTAGTCCCGGTTGCCCCTCTTCCAGGCCAGCTCTCTGCTGTGGCCTGGGAGTACAGTGGAGGATGGCCCAAGTCCTTGGGCCCCTGCACCCGCATGGGAGACCAGGAAGAAGAACCTGGCTCCTGGCTTCGGATCAGAGCAGTGCCGGCCATGGCAGCCATTTGGGTGGTGAACCAATGGAAGGAAGACCTTCCTCTCTGTCTCTCTCTCTCTCATTGTCTAACTCTGTCAAATAAAAATTAAAAAAAAGCAAAAGAACAAAAATGCAGATTCTGATGAACAAGGCCTGAGATGGATCTTGAAGTTCTACACTTATTACCAGCTTCCCCAGAGGCTGATACTATTCATCCAGCTCACACTTGAGGTGCCAAGGACCTTAGAGGGCCATACAGTTGGTGCAGGCACAAACTTCTCCGTTGCCTACAATGCTAACATCCTATATTGGACTGACTGTTCAAATCCCAGCTCCCTGCTAATGTGCCTGGGAAGGCAGTGGAAGATGGCCCAGTGGCTTGGATCTCTGCCTCCTACAAGGGAGACCCAGATGGAGATCCCGGCTCCTGGCTTTGATCTGGTCCAGCTCCAGCTGTTGCAGCCACTTGGGAGAATGAACCAGTGGATGGAAGATCTCTTTATCTCTGCATCACTCTGCTTTCCAAATAAAACTTTTCACAAAAAAAGATGCCCATGTCCCATTCCCCCATCAGCTCCTGGATTCCCAACTCCAGCTCCCGGATTCCAACTCCCTGCCAATGCAGAACCTGGAAAACAATGGTAGTATCTTTAGTATGTTTCTGCCAATCATGTGAGAGGCCTGGGTTGAGAGCCCAGCTCACAGCTTCAGCATAGCACAGTCTCAGCCACTACAGCCATTGGGGGAGTTAATCAGTGAAAGGGAGAGATTTCTCACTCTCTCTCTGTCTCTCAAATTAGTGAATCCCAAAGGTTTAATTTTCCTTTCTATAATATAACCAAACTTTTATTTTTCAACCTTTCTTATGTGTGTAACTGCCTGCTGCGTGCCTCTTTCCCACCTTTCAATCTGCCTCGATGCCTTCGTGCACCTGCACAGGATCTGACCCTTCAGGTATTGAACTTGGAGGTTCTGGTGTCATCTTTCCCTCTGTAATAGCTGAGGATCTTGGAAAAATTTGTTGAGCTTCACTAATCCTCTATCTGTTCATCTGCAAGATGAGAATACCATAGTGTCTGCTACACATGTCAAGCACTCAACACAAGTCAAGCTCCTGGTGAATGCCCAGTAAATCGAATGCCACTGTTATCATTAGCACTTTGCTCTTGCACAAGAGAGGAGACAGCTACTCTTTAGCCGCGGACAACAGACCCACGACATGAGGCTGGACATGGTAATGGATTACAATGATACTTACACAATGGGCTACTTCCCTTGGTATGTGCTCAGTCTGTTAACACAGCAAATGGCTCATCCTTCTTTCCATTCCCTACCCTTCTAAAACTGCTAACAAATGCACGAGATTAGCTCAGAGATGGTCAACTAGAGCTCACTGAACCCAACCATGCTATTGGTGCCCTGGCTGGATCCTTAGACACAAGAACATGTGGAAAGGCAGGGTTAAGTTTCTAAAACAGGTCAAATTTGAACATTTGCAGCCTAGATTATAGCTCCCTTCTTTCTTTAAGTGACATATAAATTTTATTTTTATATAATGAGAAGTGTAAAATAAATTATGTGCTCTTAACTAAAAATATCCTGGGTTCAAGTTTTCCACGGGGAGACAAGGTGATTATTAGTTTCACATGGAAGAACAACCAAGCCAAGGATAGTCAGAAAACTCCTGCAGAAAAGGAGCACACTGGTAGAAGACAAGGGCAACAGAGCTCAAAACAGTGTGATATTCATGTATAAAGGGCCAGAATAATGGTCCACATATTGATTCAATTAATACGGAAATTTGACATCCAAAAGGCAACCAACATGTTAAGTACTAAGAAGATGAGTTTTATTATATTATTCTATGATAACCGTTTAGAAGAAACAGTGAAATACACCCCCCCAAAAGCTGAAAACTACATCAAAAGAAGTAAAGAAGTTATATCCCTTCCCCTCCCCGGCCAAATCACTGTTTCTTCATGTCAACATCAAGGGAGATTCTCAATGGGTAAATACATGAATATAGAAAAAGCAGTAGGGGCCAGTGCTGTGACGCAGTAGGTTAATCCTCTGCCTGCATCCCATATGGGCACTGGCTCGAGTTCCGGCTGCTCCTCTTCTGATCCAGCTCTCTGCAATGGCCTGGGAAAGCAGTAGAAGATGATCCAAGTCCTTGGACCCCTGCACCCATGTGGGAGACTCAGAGGAAGCTCCTGGCTCTTGGCTTCTGATTGGCACAGCTCCGGCCATTGCGGCCATTTGGGGAGTGAATCAATGGAAGGAAGACATTTCTCTCTGTCTCTACCTTTCTCTGTCTGTAACTGTACTTCTCAAATACATAAATAAAAACCTTTTAAAAAAGAAAGAGTAGTAAAAATTATCTTTTTTATTTCTTTACATGGGACTATTTCTCTGAGTTCTTTATGTCAAATGTTGTAATCCCCAAGAAGAAATAATGGCCTGTATATGGGCAGTTTGGGCATGACATCATAATCAATAACCTTTAGAGTGTGTATAATCAATACTCTTTATCTGCCTGTGTATTTTGTAGTTTTACTCAAAATAAACAGGGTTGTAATACCAAATAGTAACCACTTTTCCAATACAACATGTCAAGACTTTGATCCACCGAATATGGTATACTGGAGCTGCAACAGATATAAAATCGTTCCAATTTTAGTATATGTGCTGCTGAAGTGAGCACACAACAGATATAAAATCAACTGATCACATCTTAAAACACAAGATCAGCTTGATGGCTCCAGGAGTGTATAAGCAGAATCAGGAAAACCAATACTAATGCCAAAACAAGGCTGTGCTTACTCCTTTAAAATTGTTTCCATTGGCTTCCACCTCTTTGTAAAATGTGATAATTTCACCACAGATCGACTGAGATAACATTTCTTTTATACTGTTCATGAGTAAATGGCTTGCCAAACTATGGGAATAAAAAGTGGTCCAAAGCATTCTAAAAAACTATTTGACAGGGTTAATTAAAGCAAAGCACACACATACTGTATCAGTCAGCAATTCCATTCCTGGGTATTTACCCAACAAAAATAGACCTGTTTTAACAAAAGACATGAGTAAGAGGATGTATCTCAGCATTATTTGAAACAGCTCCAAATTATAAAATACTCAGAAGCTGACCCACAATAAAATGAATAAAGATGTTGTAGTAATTAATTGCAAACAAGATAGCCATGAGTATAAATGAATTCCAATACCATACAGAAAAGTGGATGGAACTCACATATTGTTGAACAAGAAGAGCCATACATACAAACATGTGTACTGCACAAATAGTGAAGCTAACCCATGGTATTAGAAGTTGGAAACTCTGTCCAGATGGTGACCATAGCAAGGGTGATTTAGAAGCTACTTATGCTAGAATATTTGACTTGTGGAAACCCACTGAGCTGTAAACATGTTACCTGGGATCTTTCTCTGAAAATATTTCATTCAAAATGTGCACTGATGGTGCATTCTCACCCAAGTGCTTTTTTTTAGTTATTGCATTATTATTATTATTATTATTGCTTTTTTTTCTGTTCTACAGCATCTGATTGAGACAATCTGGGACATCCTTATCTCAGCTGAGACAGAAGAATCTTGCTCCAGCATCTATCATGGCTTCTGGTCTTTCTCTTTTCCTTTTTTCCTTATAGTTTTGTTTCATTTCCTTTAGGCCCATGGGGCTCTTGCTACCCCTTCCTTGTTGCACCCATGACTCAGTCTACTGTGTCAGTACAAAGGAAGAAAGGTGAGCAACTATCAGGGTGAATCCATGTGTGTGCAATCATTGCTAATGGCAGATATCTTCACCTGTTTTATTTACCATCCAGTAGAAGTCACTGCTTTGGGGCTACAGGTACACAATTTACCTACAATTCATCATTCTATATGTATATATCATATTACACAGCTAATACATTTGTCTTCTATATTTATCACTATGATTCCTCAAAAGTGCTTTTTACACAGTTCGACTAATACATTCTAATGTCTGCAGAAAACTCCTACCAAAAAGTCTAGAAGGGGACATTATAAAAATTATTATTGTTAATATTGCAATCTATTAAACAAATACATATGAAATACCTGTATCAGACACTGTTCTCTATAAATACTATAAGCAAAAGAAGATTGAAGACCCAGGATCGCCATGTTCCTAACGCATAATCTGTAGGTGGAGCATAAAGTTCTCTTTCAGAGGGGATCACCATCTTGGGGTAAGTTTACAAATGAACAAAGAAACTCGTGAATTATCCAGCCAGCCAGCTAGCCCAACCAAGACCATTCTGTCAATCAAATTGGAGTACAACCAGAGGAGCTGATGTCTCTTGCCTTGGATATCTGAAACACAAGAATCTGCACCCCAAATGTAATGGGTGTTTTTGGAACATGTAGCTGACAAAGCCAGAAACACCAGGAACACACACTGATCAGTAACAGAGAAACACCTGACTGGTGAAAGAAAACCCATCAATTCTTCCTGGGATAGGATGAATGTGATGGGGGGTGCATCCTGGCTTCCTTTAGCTTATTTTTTTTTAACTTTTATTTAATGAATATAAATTTCCAAAGTACAGAATATTGATTACAATGGCTTCCCCCCCATAACGTCCCTCCAACCCGCAACCCTCCCCTTATCCACTCCCTCTCCCCTTCCATTCACATCAAGATTCATTTTCGATTCTCTTTATATACAGAAGATCAATTTAGCATACATTAAGTAAAGATTTCAACAGTTTGCTCCCACACAGAAACATAAAGTGAAAAATACTGTTTGAGTACTAGTTATAGCATTAAATCTCAATGTACAGCACACTAAGGACAGAGATCCTACATGAGGAGCAAGTGCACAGTGACTCCTGTTGTTGACTTAACAAATTGACACTCTTGTTTATGGCATCAGTAATCACCCTAGGCTCTTGTCATGAGCTGCCAAGGCTATGGAAGCCCCCTGAGTTCACTGACTCTGATCATTTTTAGACAAGACCATGGTCAAAGTGGAAGTTCTCTCCTCCCTTCAGAGAAAGGTACCTCCTTCTTTGATGACCCATTCTTTCCACTGGGATCTCACTCACGGAGATCTTTCATTTAGGTTTTTTTTTCCCCCAGAGTGTCTTGGCTTTCCATGCCTGAAATAGTCTCATGGGCATTTCAGCCGGATCTGCATGCCTTAAGGGCTGATTCTGAGGCCAGAGTGCTGTTTAGGACATCTGCCATTCTATGGGTCTGCTGTGTATCTCACTTCCCATGTTGGATCGTTCTTTCCCTTTTTGATTCTATCAGCTAGTATTTGCAGACACTATTCTTGTTTATGTGATCCCTTTGGTTCTTAGTCCTATCATTATGATAAATTGTGAACAGAAATTGATCACTGGGACTAGTGAGATGGCATTGGTACATGCCACCTCAATGGGATTGAATTCGAATCCCCTGGTATGTTTCTAACTCTACTGTTTGAGGTAAGTCAGCTTGAGCATGTCCCGAATTGCACATCTCTTCCCTCTCTTATTCCCACTCTTATATTTAACAGTGATCACTTTTCAGTTAAGTTTCAGCACTTAAGAAGAATTGTGTATTGATTACAGTATTCAACCAACAGTATTAAGTAGAACAAACAAAAAAAATACTAAGAGGTGTCGCTCCCCCTCTTCATGGAGGAACGACACAGGACCCTGTGATGTTCTTTTGTCTGCTCGGCCCTCCCCGGGTTTGCTGCTGGTTCTTCCCAGGTTGGCTACCGTCGCTTCCACCTCCGTGGAAGGGCGGTTCCCCCTAGCCACTTTCCCCACTTCCGCGGGGGAGCAGCACACCGCCGGCCGGCTCTCTCGGGGGCTGCACAGGTGTTCCCTCAGATGTTCCCCTTAGATGTTCCTGGTGCATATTGTCTCTCTCCTACTTTATAGTCCTCTTCCACCAATCCCAACTCTGCTACCCACACGCCGAGTACGCTGCTCTCCTCCAATCAGGAGCAGGTCCTGCTGTTTATTGGTTGAACTGGAGGCAGCTGTGTAGAAGCTGCTTCTCCCTTCTCAGCGCCATATTGTGGGAGAGCAGATGCATAGAATAAGTCTTAATTCCAGTAACTTAGTCTAGTCCGAGTTGCTCCCAGTTGCTCCCCACAAGAGGGATAACATATTAAGCTGCTCATCAACAGTCAGGGTGAGGGCTGATCAAGTCACCGTTTCTCATAGTGTTCATTTCACTTTAACAGGTTTCCTTTTTGGTGCTCAGTTAGTTGTCACCTATCAAGGAGAACAAGTGGTATTTGTCCCTTTGGGATTGGCTTATTTCACTCAACATAATGTTTTCCAAATTCCTAACAGGGATCACTTTTCAGTTAAAATTTAAACACCTAAGAATAATTGTGTGTTAATTACAGAGTTCAACCAATGCTATTAGAACAAAAAAAATACTAAAATGGATAAAGTATTACATTGTACATCAACCGTCAGGACAAGAGCTGATCAAGTCACTGTTTCTCATAGTGTCCATTTCACTTCAACAAGTTTCCTCTTTGGTGCTCAGTTAGTTGTCGCCAATCAGGGAGAACATATGATATTTGTCCCTTTGGGACTGGCTTAATTCACTCAGCATGATGTTTTCCAAATTCCTCCATCTTGTTGCAAATGACTGGGTTTCGTTGTTTTTGACTGCTGTATAGTATTCTATAGAGTACATGTCCCATAATTTCTTTATCCAGTCTACTGTTGATGGGCATTTGGGTTGGTTCCAGGTCTTAGCTATTGTGAATTGAGCTGCAATAAACATTAATGTGCAGACAGCTTGTTTGTTTGCCAATTTAAATTCCTTTGGGTAAATTCCAAGGAGTGGGATGGCTGGGTTGAATGGTAGGGTTATATTCAGGTTTCTGAGGAATCTCCAGACTGACTTCCATAGTGGCTTAACCAGCTTCTAATCACTGATTCCAGATGCAGTGAGAATTAAGAGTTTTCACAACAGGTGCAGGTAGCAATTGAAGAGTATGTACCAGTGTAAAAAAAATAATAACATCTAAAAAAAGTCCATCTGGAAGAATTCTACTAGGTGGGTGTTAGATTAGATGCTAGAATTGGGACTAGTTATATTTTATAAAAAAAAATACTCTCAAAAATGTTAATTTTGGAAAAGATTATCATCTAAATGTCGGCTTCAGTTAAACAATGCAAAAGACCATCCAGGGCACCTCTGTGATAACAGTGCTGACATGGTTGGTGAAGAAGAAAGATGTAAGGCCGCAAATTTAGCTGAGAACCAGAAGCATTCCTTGTGCCAGGCAGGGCATGTGTTTTGAATTTGTTACTCTGAGACGCGGTCTCAGCTGGGCCAAGAGCAGTGACAGTCTTGGGAGTGATTGAAAATTGTCTATGACGTTTTCTGGACCTGCCCCAAAAGGGAACTTCTCAATGAGATGCTATCAAGTCTGACCTTATGGCTCCTCTTGGTCACTCAGACTGTGCTGACTGAAGTCTGATAAAAAAAAAATCAACCTAGATTTAGTCAAGACACAGATTGGGCAGATGTATTCTGTGAGAAGAGAAGCTGTTCAAATAAAGACAAAATCACAATCTTTGGAAGAAAACTGAATTGATTGTGAGTTTGCTCTACATTTGCTAAGAGCTCTGATTCCTGATTTTTGTAATCCACGGTTAACGCAAGCAGATCCAACTTTGGCTATTTTGTCTTACAAAGAATAATTTTTAAAAAATTTGTATAAAATGTGGGATTTTTTTTTCCTAAATTGAGAGTCATGTGAATTATGTAACAAAGTAATCTTTCTGAAAAAAAGAGAAATTAGAATAAAGGAACAAAATCTTTGCAATTATGAAGGGAGAGATTCAATATAACTAATCCTCAGATAAATTTCTTTTTTTTTTATTTGACAGATAGACAGTGAGAGAGAGAAACAGAGAAAGGTATTCCTTCTGTTGGTTCACCCCCCAAATGGCCACCACAGCCTGAGCTATGTCGATCTGAAGCCAGGAGCCAGGTGCTTCCTCCTGATCCAAAGCTAGGAGCCAGGTGCTTCCTTGTGGTCTCCCATGTGGGTGCAGGGACCAAAGCACTTGGGCCATCCTCCACTGCCCTCCCAGGCCACAAGCAGAGAGCTGGACTGGGAGAGGAGCAACCAGGACTAGAACCCAACACCCATTTGGGATGCTGGCACCGCAGGCGGAGGATTAACCAAGTGAGCCATGGCCCCGGCCCCAACCCCAAATAAATTTCAACAGAGAACACTTAATGAACACTAATGCCTTTCTTAAAGAGAGATTAAACTGAGGGACTGGCACTGTGGTGTAGTGGGTAAGGCCACTGCCTGCATTGCCGGCATCCCATATGGGGGTCAGTTCGAGTCCTGGCTGCTCCACCTCTGATCCAGCTCTCTGCTATGGCCTGGGAAAGCAGTAGGAGATGGTCCAAATCCTTAGGCCACTGCACCTGCGTGGGAGACCCAGAAGAAGCCCCTGGCTTCTGGTTTCAGATCAGCGCAGCTCCAGCAGTTGTGGCCATCTGGGGAGTGAACCAGAAGATGGAAGACCTCTCTCTCTCTCTCTCTCTCTCTCTCTCTCTCTCTCTCTCTCTCTTTCTCTCTGCCTCTGCCTCTCTGTAACTCTTTCAAATAAAATGAATAAATCTTTAAGAGAGAGAGAGAGAGAGATAATTGAATGAGAGGTAGTATTTTTGGTTTCCTTTATAACAGCACTGACACTTTTGCAAGAAGAACCTGAAAACTATGTGTCTTCATTGCATGAGTTTAGATTTTACTCTAAAAGTAACATCTTGTTTGATACATGATCTCAATCCATCGATGGCCATTGGAGGGTGAACCAATGGCAAAGGAAGACCTTTCTCTCTGTCTCTCTCTCTCTCTCACTGTCCACTCTGCCTGTCAAAAAAAATTTCAAAATAATTTCTGTAATAACAGCATATGAGATGTAACAGACTTACAATATTTAAACATGATATGCAAATGTATTCCTTCTTCCTCAATTAAATATCAGTTAAGAATTGTATTGAACATCCATTTGCTAGGTCTTAGCTGAGGACTATCTCTCAAAATTGAAATTGATTTTAGAAACCTATTGAAGAATAATTACATCCAGACAAAATCTACTCATTCAGCATTGATTTTCATAAAATGTGAATAACATATAAGATCTTGACTCTAAATGTCGAATTCATGATTTGACCGAAATAAAGACAAGGACATCTTAAGAGTAATATCTTATAATTTATGAATTGTGCATGTTTAATTACTTACTTAGTATCACTGGCATATGCACAGTCATAATTAAAGGCAGCCAGCTTTGATAGCGCTCTAACTTTCTGTCACATTAAAAACCAGAGTCTACACATCTTTTTCTACTTTATCATTAGGAAGATTTATTTGTCGATGTGGGAGAAGAGAATCTGTTTTATTTCATGGCTTACTGGCTTGATTTATAACCTTTAACTATCACACCCAGGCATGGAGGCCTGCGTTTGTGTTTTCTCCCCAAGCTGCGTGCTCGTTGGGGGTGAGCCTAGTGAAAGGGCCACGCAATGCAAATGCAGTTCTTATCAGTGGACAGCTCACTTCTTCACCCTTGGAGATATGCCACAGCTAAGCAAGTGTCGAGAGGGAGCCATGGACACGGGGGCAGTTAGCTGACAGACAAGCTCACGAGGCTTGATGAAAATAGGACTGGAGATGATAGAGGGCGAGGTTTGAGTTAGGCCACTGTCATCTTACCCAATTATTCTCTGAATTCCAGGTGGTTGCTGCCCTTGCACTGCCCAAAGCTGCTCAGGTTCCCATGGGTGATGGGCTGCCTGCACGGTCTTTTGCAGCTTCTGCAAGCTCCATATCCTCTCTCCTCCTTTTGCTGCCAGAACCTGCTTGTCTTGCTCCCCATTTCTGGATGTTGTATCCACTGCTTGATGCATGAGACAGGTTGGCTGTCTGCACTCACCTACCTGAGATACTGTCATTGTTTCAGAGTGCTGAACACACAGAGAATTCCAGGCACTCCAGGGCATAGCTTTTCAGAGCTCCTACACCCCACCTTGGTTTACACTTCCACACAGAGCCAGTGGAATCTCACTGATAAGATGCTGGGTGCTCTCTCTGCCATCAGAAAGCCAAGATCATCAAAAAACTCTAAATCAGATCAGATACTGCATGCTCGAGTTCTACATCTGCAGTACATTTGGCGAGCATGGAGAGAAAGTGTAACAGGAAGGAGACATGAGCAGAAATGGATCCTTCCAGAAGGCCAGCATCCCGGTGGCCTGCTTGTGCCTGTCCAACCCCTGTTCCTTTTCCCAGCAACTTGTCCTTTCATGGAGAGTTTCTGAAATACATGGATCCAGAGCAGGCACCCTGTAAAATTTCAGGTTGGTTCAAAAACTCCCAACCCTATGAGGCTGGACTGAGTTCCACACCTCACAAAACACACCTGACTTAATCACCAAATAGATGGAGCAGCACTGCAGAGTTCCTGCTAATCTCTTTACATCAAAGATCCTGTCTCTTTCTCTCTCTTTTTTTTTTTTTGAATCAGATAGTCCCCAGTTCATTTCACACACTCATAATTCACCATCCACTCCACAGACGTGGAGATTTCTTTTCCCTTCATTGTTTCATCCTCGCTCTCAGCACGCTCTGATTTCCAGAGGTCATTCCACACGTGAAGTGATGCAATTATGCAGTTCTTACAGATCTTGATAATGTACTTCCAACTCCTGAACATGGTCCTCATTATCGACCTGAAATCCTTGGCAAGCAGCAGTGTCACTGGAATAAAAAGAACTTGGACTAAAAGTGATGATTAAGAAAAGCAAAAATCTTTGTTCGTGAGGCTGTGGCCAAAAAGACCACGATTCCCCTTTGTTTGCCAATTGGAAAAAAAAAACAGATATCAGCATCAGAACATTGTTTTTGAAAGACTTTGCAGTGGTATAATTTCCTGCAGCTGCCTAGTTTGTAAATGGCAATGAATTTAGAAAAAAGGGCTGCGACATGACCGCGGTAGAGTGTTGGCTTGAGTTGATCAATGATGGAATCTGAAGATGCTTCCAAAGAAATCCCTTATTGTAAGCATTCAGATAACTGGATTCCACTGGAGTCCACGAGTTACGCTCTGGTGAAGTTGAAGGGCACTGGAGTGCGACATTGAGTGGCCTCTCCCTTTGGTGAGGTTTTGACTCGGTGGAGGGAAGTCACAATTCTTAGGAAACATAAAGTTGTCCAATAAAAAGCATCAAAATCCTGCAAGCTCGGGGAGTATGAACTGGGCAGTGGCAACTTCACTCTCTCAACACACTAATTGTGACACTGGGGTTAGCTTTGAAATGGTCACCAGCCCACACTGAGAAGTTCTTTCCTCACACAAAGCTAAGAGAAGTTCATTTTCGGGGAATTTGACTCTTCAAGTCTGATGAGTTCCAGCACAAACATTTTGCCTGAGGTCTGTAGAGAGAAGGAAGTGATGAAAAGAAGGTTCCTGAAGCCTGCTGGGCAGAACAGCACTCAGAAGGGGAGCTGCAAACCAACAGAGACCAGTGGAGGAAATGGAAAAGAACTTGAATCTGGAACTTACGGGTCTACAAGCCAAAAAAGAGGGAGGGAGGTTACAGGCTAAACCTGATCTTGGATGGAAACGGCTGCCTACAAGAAAAAGGTCTCATCTATGGTCTCATCCACTGCTTCCTTTTCTTGAAATCAGTCTTCAGATTTTTATGAGAAAAAAAAATGTGCAGGCAGCTTTTCTGTAACCAGGAATCACTCAAATGCTGCCCAAGTTCCTCCAGACTCCAAGGCACCCAGGCTCCTACGGCTGCACCCATCTTCGAGCGCCAGACAGACTGGTTTCCATCAGGCCCCGGCTTGCCGGTCTTGGCAGTCTGTCCTGGATGGGGCAGATCTCCCCAGGATCGCAGGAGTGGCGAGTGTTCTGTTTCACGCGACTCTGGCTCTGTTCCCTACGCCTCTCACCTTCCATACGAGAGCAGCACTTTCCCATTCCCACTCCCGGATCCAGAAATCTGCTCCTGATTTTCTGGGCAAATTGCCTGCTGAGGATCTGTCTGCAAATGTGATGTTCCCTCTGGTGTTAAATGAGGAGATGGCAGTGACATCAACGGGTTCCTGTTGCCTGGAGACCTTTGTGACCCATAGGCAGCCAGCGGAATCGGAATCGTATTTGCAATTCCAGTCCTGCTCAGCTGGAGAATCTACAGAGCTGCCAGCAGCTTGGGTTGTGATGGTGCAGTGGTTGGCAGGACACCTCCCAAAGGCAGAAGGCATGAGTTCAAATCTGGACTCCGGCGTGAGTGAGCTGTGTGCAACATGAGCTCATCATGTAACCTCGGTACCTGAGTTGTCTCATCTGCCCAATAAAGATGATGGTAGGGGCTGCTTAAGCATGTTAAGCACCTGCCTGCAGTGCTGGCATACCATCTGGGCTCCAGTTAGAGTCCCAGATGCTCTGCTTCTGATCCAGCTCCCTACTAAAGCACCTGGGAAAAGCAGTAGAAGATGGTTCAAGTGCTTGGACTCCTGTCACCCATGTGGGAGACCTGGAAGAAGCTCTTGGCTCCTGGCTTTGGCCTGGTCTAGCCTCTGGCTGTTGAGGCTATTTGTGAAGTGAACCAGTGGATGGAAGATTACTCTTTCTCTGTCTCCTCTCTCTCTCTCTCTCTCTCAAATAAATAAATAAATCTTAAAAAAAAAAAAAGCTGATTCAACAATTGTTTATTTCCTTCCCTAGGGGGTTCCTTACAATTGTGTACTATTTCTTCGATGCTGACATGAACTGTCTCAGATTATCAATATATTTAGGGCCGTTTAAGTATTTTAATTAAAACATCTGCATTTTACTGGCTGGGCTCGGCGCTTGGAGGAAATTGTCACAAAGACCAGTAATTTTGTAGCATCTCTCAGAGTTTCTTCTAAGGAGTCCTTAAAAGGAAAAAGAATTATTACCCAGATTTTGGGGAACCTAGCCTGAAGCTACCCCCTCACCTATAACCTTGACAATATTTTTAAAGATTTACTTATTTATTTGAAAGAGTTATACGCTGGCGCCGTGGCTCACTAGGCTAATCCTCTGCCTTGCGGCACCGGCACACCAGGTTCTAGTCCCGGTCGGGGCGCCGGATTCTGTCCCAGTTGCCCCTCTTCCAGGCCAGCTCTCTGCTGTGGCCAGGGAGTGCAGTAGAGGATGGCCCAAGTACTTGGGCCCTGAACCCCATGGGAAACCAGGATAAGTACCTGGCTCCTGCCATCCGATCAGTGCGGTGCGCCGGCCACAGCGTGCCGGCCGCGGCGGCCATTGGAGGGTGAACCAACAGCAAAGGAAGACCTTTCTCTCTGTCTCTCTCTCTCATTGTCCACTCTGCCTGTCAAAAAAAAAAAAAAAAGAGTTACACAGAGATAAGGAGAGGCAGAGAGAGAGAGAGAGAGAGAGAGAGGTCTTCCAACCGCTGGTTCACTCCCCACTTGGCTGCAACGGCCAGAGATGTGCCGATCTGAAGCCTGAAGCCAGGAGCCAGGAGCTTCCTCCAGGTCTCCCACATGGGTGCAGGGGCCCAAGGACTTGGGCCATTTCTACTGCTTTCCCAGGCCATAGCAGAGAGCTGGATCAGAAGTGGAGCAGCCAGGACTCGAACGGGTGCCCATATCGGATGTTGGCACTGGAGGCAGCAGCTTTACCTGCTACACCACAGTGCCAGCCCCAACACTTATTTGAATATAATCTCTCTTAAGGATGCCTGGACATTTCATTGTGCCCTTCAGTATACATCTGTTTATTCATTTTTACACAAAATTATGGTTTTAATTACTTTCAAAGAAGTTGACATTCCAACACTCCACAGAACTTGCTAGAATATATCTTGTATCTAGAGACCTCAAGAGGATTTTCAGGACTCATGTATAAACTGCCCTTTGGGCCTTTTTTTTTTTTTTTTTTTTGCCTTTTTTGGGTGGCACAAAATTCTTAAATGATTTAAATTAACTAGTACCTAATCAATTAAGAGCTTTCATGCAAAAAAGTTAGAATTTCTGCTGGTCATCTATTTATTAGTTTGCTTGCTAACTGGGAGGTTTGCCTTTCATTGAGTGTTATCGCCTCATACTCCCCAGTCTCCTTCATAGCCATGGTCTCATCTGTAGCCCCTGAGACACCTTAGAAGCCATGGGGATGTAACTCCCACCATGTATCGGGCCGGGCAGTCCACTGTCTGAACGCAAAGCACAGCAGACGGGAAACGTCATGTCAGCCTGCACTCCTGGTGACGGACTGATCTGCTTCCTCTCACCTTGCCTCCACAAGCTCCATCACCATCCCGGGCTGAATACCAAATAGATCATTCTTCAGAGAACACCATTTGAACAAGGCGTCCCAGCCCAGGTCCGTGTTAGGATCTTCCCCCCAGTACCCTCCCTCAAACCCCTCCCGGACATTGATCAAATAACGAACTGGAGAGTGCACCTCGCAGGTGGCCTGCAGAGCCCTGCCACTGTGTGAGTGAGCTGCTTGCCCCTGGTTTGCAGCAAAGTGAGCCGCTGAGAGTCAGATGCCTTTAGAAATTCTCACAGCTGGGGCCGGCGCTGTGGTGCAGCGGGCTAAGGCTCCGCCTGCTGTGCTGGCATCCTATATGGGTGCCGGTTCGTGTCCAGGCTGCTCTACTTCTGATCCAGCTCTCTGCTGTGGCCCGGGAGGGCAGTGGAGGATGGCTCAAGTCCTTGGGCCTCTGCACCTGCGTGGGACCTGGAAGAAGCTCCTGGCTCCTGGCTTTGGGTCAGCTCAGCTCTGGCCGTTGTGGTCATTTGGGGAATGAACCAGTGGAATGGAGGACTCTCCCTCTCTCTCTCTCTCTCTCTTTCTCTCTCTCTGGATCTATCTCTCTCTCTACAACTCTGCCTTTCAAATAAATAAAACAATTCTTAAAAAAACTTCCTCCAGCATCTCTTAAATAGGACGAGGAGAATTAGTGTGGTCTTATATCAGTTGGATGGTATCTCACTTTCATTTTCAATGAATTAGCCGTCCTGACACCACTGCCTAGTCCTCACACCTTCCTCATACTGCGTCAGAGCAAGCAAGTCACTCGGGAAGCACAGATGGGATTTGTGCTGGGAGTTGCACAGTAGGGCAACCCTCTGTGTTATGCTACAGAGAGATTCCTACGTGCCAACTGCAGAGGGTGTCTCCAGGTTGCCACAGCAACAGGGCTAAACTTGGGTTCCTATATTTGATCTCTATGTTCACTCTGATAAATGGCAAACCAGTGCTGTTGACCAACCATTACAGAAAACCTAATGTGTTGTGTGAATGCCATTTGTTAAGACTGCAGCAGGGCTTGGCATTGTGGCATAGCTGGTAAAGTCACTGCCTGCGACACTGGCTTCCCATAGGGGTGCTGGTTCGAGTCCTGGCTGCTCCACCTCTGAACCAGCTCCCTGCTAATGCACCTGGTAAAGCAATGGAAGATAGCCCAAGGGCTTTGGCCCCTGCCATCCACGTGGGAAACCCAGAAGAAGCTCCTGGATCCTGGATTTGGCCTGGCCCAGCCCTGGCCATTGCAGCCATCTGGGGAGTGAACCAGCAGACGGACCTCTCTCTCTCTCTCTGTCTCTCCCTCTTTCATCTAACTTTGACTTTCAAATAAATAAATGAATCTTGAACACTCACAACAAAAAGACTGCAGCAAACACCCCTGACTCCAGCAATTCTGCTGGTGTTCTGGGAATAGTGCTGAATTCACAACAATCCATCCCCCTCTGTGCCCCTGTTGTTATGAGCAAGGGCACCCTTCTGCAGGTGGGGACAGGGATGTCCAATGTGCCTGTGACAAGGACCCTCACTCTAACACTGATCAGTCTCTAGGGAAAATCAACATCTTACTTATGCTGCGTTAGCCAAACACCCCGATTGGTCAGACACAACATGCTGGTCTTTAATCACCAGCTACTTCTGCAAGGAGAAGAAAAAGTCACACGCAGTGGCCCTTTCATGGACATCTGTGATGCTAACATTTTAGAAACTTCCGTCGCAAGTAGGGATTCACCATCTTTGAAGACACCAGTATCTCTGTGTGGACATGAGCCAAACACATAGATTAATGATAGGTATTACATGGTTAGAAACAACTCACGCTAATTTTTCTGCTAGGAGACCACTTATCCTTGTCTTTGTGTGTGCAGATGCACTTAAACACATAGAAGCAACTACAATACAGTACGGTTGCATTTGCTGGCTATAAAAGTTGGTTACAAAGATTTGCACAGTTCTTAATCTCCTTGTGGTTGATACTCTGGCCTATTTGGAAAGTTTTGTGAATAAACTATATTCATTTGTAAGAAATACACTCCAAATGTGTGTGCACGCATTTTTTTTTTATTTTACTTGAGAGACTGGGACACACACACACACACACGCACACATACACAAATTATCAAATTCAATTATTATCAAATGCTGGCAATGGCTGGGGCTGGCCTAGGACGAGAGGTACACCCTGGGAACACAACACAGGTCTTCCATGTGGGTGGCAGGAACACGATAACTTGAGCCAACAAGCCCAGCGTCTGTAAAGGCAAGAAACCAGAGGAAAGAGTTTGAGCCGGGACTAAAATCCAGGCACTTTTATATGGGACACAGGCATCTCTCTCCTGCTAGGGTAAATGTCATGCCCAGAATATATTTTTTTTAACTTTTATTTAATGAATATAAATTTCCAAAGTACAGCTTATGGATTACAATGGCTTCCCCCCCATAACGTCCCTCCCACCCACAACCCTCCCCTTTCCCACTCCCTCTCCCCTTCCATTCACATCAAGATTCATTTTCGATTCTCTTTATATACAGAAGATCAATTTAGCATACATTAAGTAAAGATTTCAACAGTTTGCTCCCACACAGAAACATAAAGTGAAAAATACTGTTTGAGTACTAGTTATATCATTAAATCTCAATGTACAGCACACTAAGGACAGAGATCCTACATGAGGAGTAAGTGCACAGTGACTCCTGTTGTTGACTTAACAAATTGACACTCTTATTTATGGCATCAGTAATCACCCTAGGCTCTTGTCATGAGCTGCCAAGGCTATGGAAGCCCCCTGAGTTCACTGACTCTGATCATATTTAGACAAGGCCATGGTCAAAGTGGAAGTTCTCTCCTCCCTTCAGAGAAAGGTACCTCCTTCTTTGATGACCCATTCTTTCCACTGGGATCTCACTTGCGGAGATCTTTCATTTAGGTTTTTTTTTTTTGTTTTTTTTGTTTTTGTTTGTTTGTTTTTTTCCCCAGAGTGTCTTGACTTTCCATGCCTGAAATACTCTCATGGGCTTTTCAGCCGGATCCGCATGACTTAAGGGCTGATTGTGAGGCCAGAGTGCTGTTTAGGACATCTGCCATTCTATGGGTCTGCTGTGTATCTCACTTCCCATGTTGGATCGTTCTCTCCCTTTTTTATTCTATCAGCTAGTATTTGCAGACACTATTCTTGTTTATGTGATCCCTTTGGTTCTTAGTCCTATCATTATGATCAATTGTGAACAGAAATTGATCACTGGGACTAGTGAGATGGCATTGGTACATGCCACCTTGATGGGATTGAATTGGAATCCCCAGAATATATTTTTTTACTTTTGTTTTATTTATTTATTTGAAAGAGAGAGAGGACAAAGAGAAAGAGAGACAGACAGGAATTCCATTCATTGATTCACTGCCCAGTGGACTGTGAAACCAGGAGCCAGGAACCAGGAGTCCAGCTGGGTCTCCCACTTGGGTAGCAGGAGCTCAAGGACTTGAGCCATCATCTGCTGCCTCTCAGGTCCATTATTAGTAGAAAGGTAGATTGAAAGCTGAGGATGGGGCCAGCGCTGTGGCGTAGTGGGTAAAGCTGCCTCCTACAGTGCCGGCATTCCATATGGGTGCTGGTTCGAATCCCAGATATTCTACTTCTGATCCAGCTCTCTGCTATGGCCTGGGAAAGCAGTAGAAGATGGTCTAAGTCCTTGGGCCCCTGCACCCACGTGGGAGACCAGGAGGGGGCTCCTGGCTCCTGGCTTTGGATCAGCACAGCTTTGACCATTGCAGCCATTGGGGAGTGAGCCAGCAGATGGAAGACCTCTCTCTCTGCCTCTCTTTCTCTCTCTATGTAACTCTGACTTTTAAATAAACAAATAAGTCTTTAAAAAAAAGAAAGCAGAGGAGGGACTCGATCCCTCTCCTGTATGGAATGTGGGCTTTCCAGGCAGCAGCCTAACCCACTGTGCCACAATGCAACCCTTTCACCCCCACTCCCAGCCAAATATATGTATTTTAAAGGACAAGCATTAAGAGAGTTGCACGGCATGCAGCGGCTCGAACAAAACAGGATTTTTGTCGTGCGATGAATGTGTCCACTTGTTGACATTGAAAGAATGAGATGACATTCCCCCATAAGTGGCATTTCCTTGGCAATTGCCTCTCTTTCTCTAGGTGCAATTGCTATCATGCATTTGCGTCTTCCGCTTCAATAGCAGGGAGTATGGAGTGGCACGTTCATACCTAGCAGCAAGGCATGGGGGTTGATTTCTATCACGTGGGTTTGTGGTAAATGATGTGTTGCTGCAATCCGGGGACATCTACCATCTTGGGGGAAAAGGATAAGTAAATATCAGTCCACTAGGAATCCCCATGTAAACCCATGAGGCTCAGCTGCGTTAGGTTAGCTTTAATCTTATTTGTCAAATTTATGTCTGTTTGCAGCATTAGAAGTCTTTTCTCTTTATTTGTCTTGCAACACAGAAGTTAACCTGCAGGGTCTAGGAGGTTGCCTTGTTATTTTTTCCCCTGTGGTTTTGCTATATATTATTAATTTATCTTGTTGCTTTCCCCAGGGGCCACAGGAAAGCTAGCAACACCGACCTTTCAATGCCCGGCTGCCAGAAGTCCCACGGGATGGAGAGCGCATTCAGGCTCTGCCTCACAGTGGTTATCCGCACTGCCAGCCTCTTCTTGAGCGGCCGTGTCTGCTCCCAGCTTCTTCTGCACACCCAGAAGGAAGCCATAACCTCACGGGGCAAGAGGATCCCCAGCCAGGCTCTCTGTCACAACCTTTGCAAAGCCAAGCCAGCCAGGATGCTGGTAGACAGCGTGCGCTCATGCATGCCAAAAGGTGATTCGGAGATGCAGCAGCCCGGTGAGACAGCAGTGGATGCAGCAGACGGAAGGATTTGGAATCTCCACAGGGAGGCTCACAGCTGTCGGATGCCCGGCACACAGATGCTCCAAACAGCATGGGAGGGACCAGAGTACATCCACGTCAACACGGAGCAAACACCACACATCCTAAACTTCACAAGAGGCAAACGAAAGGATTCGAGCACATGCAGACATGCAGTGTCTCTAAGTGGCATTGCTGCTCCGAGCTCACAGCTGAGGGTGCAGGTCATGTGTACCCTCTCCTTCAACTGTCTACCTATTCCTATCCTTTGGAAAGATTTTCAGTTCTAGAAAGCACCTCCTGTGTGCCAGGTGATGCCAGGGTTTCATTCGTTGAGCATTTACTAAGTGCCATGCATTCTCACAGGCTCTAAAATAGACAAAGTCATGATATTCACACATTGAAAATAGGGAAAGAGGGGTCCAGCTAATAACCTGATATGACAAGCCCTTTGGAGTTTCTTTCCAATTTTGATACAGTCAATGCCCTCTCTCCTATGGGTGATTCTTTGGAAAACTTGCCTGGTCCTGACAAATAGGGGTGGGGGTGCTGTGGAGCAAGTTAGCTCATTTCCTCATGGAAATCAGAAATCATCTACTCATTTTGTGGAAATGGCAATTTTATCACACCTCCATAAAATCCTGTTATCGAAAGGAAAAACAAGCAAGCAACAAATAAACAAAACAAAACCAAAAAGCCAACACCCACGTGAAGAAAATAAACTGCGGTGAGTTTGCAGTGTGATATTGTCCCACTGATGTTAAATCATTGCCCACGAAAAAATCTCTTAGTGGTTTCACTTGTGCTAACCATCAGTCACCTTGGACAGGGCAAGAGAGGGAGATGCATGTGTATTGTGCAAGCAGCTATTTTTTTAAGACTTATTTATTTATTTGAAAGGCAGAATTACAGAGAGGCAGAGGCAGAGAGAGAGAGAGAGAGAGAGAAAGAGAGAGAGAGGTCTTCTATCTGATGGTTCACTCCCCAATTGTCTGCAACTGCTGGAGCTGGGCCGATCCGAAGCCAGGAGCCAGGAGCTTCTTCCAGGTCTCCCACCCAGGGGCAGGGGCCAAAGGACTTGGGCCATCTTCTACTGCTTTCCCAGGCCATAGCAGAGAGCTGGATCAGAGGAGGAGCAGCTGGGACTCGAACCGGCACCCATATTAGATGCTGGTACTGCAGGTGGTGGCTTCATCCGCTATGCCACAGCATGGGCCCCAGCAAATAGAAACTATCTCTCAACACAGAGTATACTGTGTGTGCACATGATATTACTGGCCTAAAATTTGCTTTGCTTTCCTTTTTTGTTTGCCCAACATCAACGTGTTCCCTTCCACATAAAGATAGAGGGTTTATTGGAGAAAAGCCAAGAATGTTGACCATCTGGGAGTTGGTGGTCTTGACACCCCAATTACATGTGCAGATCCACATTTCTCATTCATAGAATCCTTGCCTAAAAGCTTTCTGGAGAGCTGAGGTCCAAAGACTGGTGTAGTGCAATGATCTTAGCTCTGTCACTTTGGCAAGTATGCTCGCTGGTGCTAAAGTGCATTTGATAGTCACTCAGAGCCAATTTGGCAGAATGCAAAGTGATAGAGTAGGAGAAGACAGAGTTATGGTCAGTTACACACAGAGAGAATGGGGGGGGGGGAGAGAGAGAGACAGAGAGAGAGAGAGAAAGTCATCCATCCGTTGGTTCACTCCCCAATTGGTTGCAACAGCCGGAACTGAGCTGATCCAAAGCCAGGAGCCAGGAGCTTCTTCTGGGTCTCCCACATGGGTGCAGGGATGCAAAGACTTGTGCCATCTTCTACTGCTTTCCCAGGCCACAGCAGAGAGCTAGATCAGAAGTGGAGCGCCGGAACTCAAACCAGCACCCATATGGAATGCCGGCACTGTAGACAGTGGCTTTACCCACTACGCCACAGCACCAGCCCAAAAGACCATGGACTTTTAAACCAAATAGACCTGTGTAGTCATCTAAGCTCTGCCACTTGCAGAGTGGATGACTTTGCGTAAATTATTGATACTTCCTGAAACTATAGTTATCCATGCAGTTCCAAGACAAAACTATCTAAGATTATCATGAAACTCAAATGAGCTGATAAATTAAAAAAAAAAAAAAAAACACTTGGGCTCAATGTTTGGCACTCAGAAAGCTTGATAAAGGACAGTGATGGTGACAGTGACAGTGTTAGCAGTGGCAATGGGGGAGCTCACAATGTGCCTTGATGCCTTGAGACCTGGTACTGAGCACCCCAACCTTAGAAACTGGTGCTTCCCTTCACCCTCAAGGCTACCCCATATGGAGAAAGGAGAGCAGAAAGAGATGAGGGGTTGAAGTTGGAGAGTCAGTTGAGTGGCACTCTAAGGGAGCTGCCTGGAACCTCACCAGTTTCTTGGGCATACTCAAGTTCAGATAGAACAAGGAGAGATAAAGACAGGCCAGCAAGAGTGCTTCCCCATCCCCCTGAGATTTGACTTCTTCCTTTTTGATTTGTGCTTTACTCAGTAGAATTTCTAGACCCCAGAGAGATGGGGAGGACAATTTATCTACATTCCTAAGTCAAATCTGGGGTGAGTCTTTGATTTCTAGCCCCACCCCCAACACAAATTATCTGGCAAAGCACTGGAGTTTAGCAAGAGCACCTGCTATGGGTCTAAGAGACTGAGCCCCGTCACTCTCATCCGGAAATGGGCACAATGGCAACTGTGCTGCTAGTCTTGCAGGGTTCACATGGAGGGTCATTGCAAACATTAATAGCCATAAACAGGTAATAATTGTTTCACGATGGCATTATCCAAGGCACAGCCCCAGAGTCCTGGCATGGTGGTTTCTCTTACTGTTTCTGTGGATGCTATGATAATGATCTTCCCTAGATAAAGGTAGACGGTCCTGGGAAAGTGCCCCACCCCCAACTTCATGCCTTTAGGGTCTTGCATGACCTGTGTCTTCCACCTTTGCACCACTGTTCCTCACACACACCCTGAGCTCCAGCAGAGTCGAACTCGAAGCAGGTCAAAGTTTTCTCGCCCTCTCCTAAGTGGCTGTGTTGACAGCCCCTTCTGCCCAGTAATATCTTCATCCTTTTCATGCGTGGGGAGCCTCCTTCTCATTTCAGCCTTCTCTCCCCTCTTGGAAGCTTCCATCCACCCCTCCCCAGTACCAGGGCTCCTGGCATTCACAGGGGTGATGTAAAAACTTCCTGGAGACATGGAATTCATTCATAAAGTTTATTTTGGTGCCAAAGGGATTGAGATCCATGCACACAAAGGGTTTTGCAAAAGTTCATGAAAACGCATATTGTAAAAAAAAAAAAAAACACTATACATAACTTTCAACCTTTTGCACCCCAAATAACTTATCTTTTAATCCCATTTTCTACAAGCTTTTGGAAGTCTGCTCATAGTTCCCTCAGTGCACACATCATGTTGTCATGTTTATTTCTGAGTCATCGGCTTTTTCACTCTGACCTTTGAGCCACTCGGGGTCAGGGAAGGGGTACCACACTCCATCAGATTATCTGCATCCAATGGAGTTGGCGTCCACTGAGAACACTTCACGTGCCAGGTATTGTCCCAAGTGTTAATATCCATTATCTCAGCTGATCCTCACAAAGCCCCGTGAGCCAGGTCCTGCCAGCATCCAATCACAAACATTTATCCAGCTCTTATCATCAAGCCCAGTTCTCAGAATTGTGAGCAAGATCAGACACGGTCTCTGTTCTCACTGAAGCTTCATTCTCCTCTGATTCTAATAAATAAAAAGAACTAGACCCATAAGAATAGAATACCAAGAGAGTAGTAACTGCTATGATGGAAATAAAATAGAACTGTGTAATAATGAGTGGCTACTTCCGGGTGGATGCTTAGGAAATAGGTCACTGGGGAAAGAGACATTAAGAGATCTGAACACTAAAAGTGAACCATGACATGACCTGGGGGAAGAGCATGCTAGACAGAGGAAAGAGCGAGTGCGAAGGCCCTGGGGTAGGAAAAAGCTTGATGTGTTTGAAGAATGGAACGACATTCAAGATGGCTTGTGATCCTGGAGGAGAAAAAAAATCAGGTGAGAAAGCTGGACCAGGCCATGCAGAACCTTTCAGCACAGGGGCAGGACTTCAGAAGAGCTTCAATCTGGAGAAAGATATTTCATTTCTCAATGAAGAATGGGATGGGAGAGGGAGTGGGGGATGGGATGGTTGCGGGTGGGAGGGAGGCTATGGGGGGAAAAGCCGCTATAATTCAAAAGTTGTACTTTGGAAATTTATATCTATTAAATAAAAGTTGAAAAAAAGAACCTAGAAAAAGGATGACCTTGACTTCTGATGGAGAAAGGCATTTAGACGGTGAGTATGGAGGAAGAGAAATGTACGGGACCCACAGGCTGATGGGGATCCTGAGTATCTTAGACTAAAGTGTTAGTGACTGACATGGATAATCCTTTACGGAGTGTTTGATTTGTATCAAGCACAACACTACAGGTTCCCAGTCATTCAGCCTGTTACTTCTTTCCACAGCCACAAACAATGCGGGTCTTATTTCACTGCCCACTGACAGGTAAGGAAGCTGAAGCAAGGAGGTTGATACCACCACCAAGGTTACAGGAGGATGAGGCAAGAGCTAGGATTTGTCAAAGCAAAGCCCTCCCTCCAGCAGACTCAGGGTAGCCACAAGAAGGGCTTCACAGCGAGGACGCAGTCTGAGAAATGTGTTGCTGTCCGAAGGGCACAGACTACGGCCTCGCAAGCTAATAACGGCTCTGACACCAGGCAACAGAAGCCTAGAGGACCACCATCCTATATGCAGTGCCTCGTTAATTGAGATGTTGTGATGCAGCCAAAGACCAGAATTGTTAGCAGTAAGATCAAAGGCATGAGCTGGGGTTGGGGGAAATACTCATTGCAGGCAGGCAGGATGGATGGACGGATGTTTAAATGATTGCTAGCAGATGCTTGCTTTGTATCAGATAACAGTATACTTTTCACTTATTATCTCATTTAATCTTTACCATAACCATGCCAAAAAAAAAAAGTTTTTAATCCTTATTATGCCCATGCAAACACTGGGGATATGAACCACTCCTTACAGCTAAGAACAGTGAGGCAGAGAAATAAGATGACTCACCTAAACCTGGCCCAGTCACTCTCAGAATTAAATGATATAATCTGTGCAAACTGCCCAGCAAGTATATAATAAGTAGATATTATTGTGTGGTTATTAGAGAGATTTTTTTCCAAGGTGCCTACTGTGTGTCTCTGCTTATGTTGGTCTTTTTCTTTCTTTTTTTAAAGATTTATTTTATTTATTTGAAAGACAGAGTTACAGAGAGAGGCAGAGACAGAGAGAGAGGTCTTCCATCCGCTGGTTCACTCCCCAGATGGCCGCAATGGCCGGGGCTGCACCGATCCGTAGCCAGGAGCCAGGAGCCTCTTTTGGGTCTCCCACGTGGGTGCAGGTATGCTGATTTTTTTCTTAAACACTGATTTTATAGCTTAGCAATAAATAAAGTCAGTATTTCGTAGCCTCTTGGTTTATAAATTATTCTCAACACGTTACCTCACTTAATGCTTACTAGAACTCCAAAATGTAGTGTCCACCCTACAAACGCATGCACAAAATTGTTGAATGATTTGAGCAAGAATAAAGAGATGGTTACTGATGTGACAAGCAGTAAGCCCAAAACTTTTTTTTTTTTAAAAAAAGACCAATGTTCTACCTCGTTCTCTCACTCCATTATCTGCTTTTCACTGATTGCTAGCTTCAGTCTTTTTCAAATCTCACCTCCTCCATGTAGCCTTCCCAAATTACCATGGAAATTCTAATCTCATTCTCTTCTACTCCATTTTCACGTTGCTGGATCTGAGTGGTCATGTGAGTCAGCCTCTCGCTCCCGGCTAGAGTATAAACGCCTGGCGGACAGGGCTTTTCCTTACTCAGCTTTGGAGCTCCTAACTCGACGTCTGATCCTTCATGGCACACTCAGTAAATATTGCTTGGGTTCATGAAATTCTAGAAAAGGAGGCTTTTGTGCTAGGGAGCAGATGTCACTGTGGGTCCCGATCTCTCTGTGAGCCAACGCTGTTTCAGTTGAAATGATCATCCTGTGGTCCTGTTGTAATTCAGACTGCCAACTGATGACAGGCAGCCATTCCCTCTTACCTGGATCCCAGCCGACTCCCTGAAATGCTGGCTTCTTCCTGTACCATCTGTGGCAAGCTAACGTTTCAATCTTTGGACCCAAAGAGCTTCATAGTTGAAGTTAACTTAGTAATAGGTAAGACAGTGAACACCTGGGGAGGGCGTGTAGCCCAGCATCTGAAACTCTTGCAAGTCAGTCTGAGTTTGAGTCCTGCCCTAGGGGGCAACAGACGATAGCTCAAATAGTTGTGTCTCTACCACCCGCACGTGTTGGAGACCTGGGCTGTGTTCTCAGCTTCCGGGTTGCACCTGCTCAGCCCCAGAATTTGTGTATGAATTTTGGGAGTGAACCAGTGGATGGAAGTGCTCTCTCTCTCTCTAATAAATATAATAGATTTTTTTTTTTACAAAAGAAAAGAAACTGAACTCTGAAAGCAGATCTTCTGGGTTTAAATCCCATCATGGTTGTGATGTCAGTGGACTCTGAGATCTTGGAGAAGTTCCTTCATTTCTCCATGCCTCACTGTAAAAATAAGGATCTATTCCTACCTCCATTAAAGGCTTATAAGGATTCAATTAAATCATTCCTATAAATTACACAACCTTCTTGCTCCAGGCATAACACACGATCAGGGCTTGGTTGGCCATGCCAGAGTCTGAAGCCTTTTGCTGAATGTTAGCATGCACTGTTCCTGGAAGCTCTGGCAAACCTTTGAAAGTGCTTTTAAAGAATGGAAAATGACAGCAGCTCACACGCTGGTGAACACCAACCCTGCAGCACGTCCCGTTGGGTTTTAGGGCAGCACAGTTGAAAGTCTTCCAGTCTCTTGCCTGAGTGGTGCGTGACAGCAAAGTAAGAATCCCACGCACAGTGTCTCACAAGGGGGCTCAGCTTTTTCCTGGCAGTGTCAGCCTCGGACAGCTTCTGCCCAGCCATTCTGCACCCACACTTGGCACAGCGGGAGTTCATGGGCATTGCCGAGCAAAACCCACCATTGGAAAGAGAGATTTCCCCCACAAGCATCCAGGTCAGCTTTGCTTAAAGCTTGGGTTCCTTCCAGCGGCCAAGTGATTGAACGATAAGCAAAAGCCAAACCCACTGACAGTCTGACACCAGTGCCAGTCATTCAATAAAGTACCCTATTCAAGTCTGACTCTTGAATTTCGTACTAATTTAATTGGATTTGTCCTAAGGAGTGTTTCTGTTGATCCAGAAGCTGAATGAAAAAGGTCTAATGCAATGCAACAGTTTGGGAAATTGTATAATTTCTAGTGAGGCAGGAAGTGCACCATTTTATGTATAAACTTGTTATCTTTTTGACTTTGTAAAAAAACTTTCATTTATTTTCATTTTATTTAAAAGGGAGAGAGAGAGAGAGAGAGAGAGAGAGAGAGAGAGAGATCCATCTTCCATCTACCTGTTCACTCCTCAAGTGCTTCTAACAGTGAGAACTGGGCCAGGCCAAAGCCAGGAGACTGGAACCAAGTCTCGGTCTCCCCCATGGGTGACAGGAACCCAAGCACTTGAATCACCATTTGCTGCCTCACCAGGTGCATATGCACAGGAAAGTGGAGTGACAGACTGGGACTCAAACCCAGGTACTTTGATACGGGATGCAGGCACCCCAGCGGCAACTAAACTGCTTTGCCAAAGGCTAGCTCAGCAACTAAACTGCTTTGCCAAAGGCTAGCTCCTTTTTTTTCACTTAAGGTATATAAATTTCATGCATCTCATAAATGCAAATTTAGGAACATAGTGATTCTTCCCACCTTGCCCTCCCTCTCACCCACACTCCCATTCTTCCTCCTCCCTCTCCTTTTCCTATTCTGCTTTTGTAGTAAGATTTTCAGGGAAGTTTCTACACATTTCATTCTTCTAACGTCAACTGGGCTGAATAGTGTGTGAAATGACCAGGACATTCAGGGAAAGCTGAAGGCACTTCCCAAAACTGCCCCTCCCCGGGGATGTGGGCTCCGAGAGGCATTTTTACACCAAGAGGATTTGAAAGCAACAAGTGAGCACTTCACTGCCTGCGTTAAAAATCCATTTTCAGTGGAGGAGAAATAGAACCCAGGCCTTTAACACCACAAAAAAACCACGAAATCCTTTAAGAAGTTTGTGAGCTGCCGGCGCCACGACTCACTAGGCTAATCCTCCACCTTGCGGCGCTGGCACACCAGGTTCTAGTCCCGGTCGGGGCGCCGGATTCTGTCCCGGTTGCCCCTCTTCCAGGCCAGCTCTCTGCTGTGGCCCAGGAGTGCAGTGGAGGATGGCCCAAGTGCTTGGGCCCTGCACCCCATGGGAGACCAGGAGAAGTACCTGGCTCCTGCCATTGGATCAGTGCGGTGTGCCGGCCGCGGCGGCCATTGGAGGGTGAACCAATGGCAAAGGAAGACCTTTCTCTCTGTCTCTCTCTCTCTCACTGTCCACTCTGCCTGTCAAAAAATTAAAAAAAAAGAAGTTTGTGAAAAATTGAAATAAGATAAGTGCATTTGGGGGCTGTTTTAGGACCCTTGGTATGCATAGATTTCAATTTTTTTTGCAACACATAAACTTACCTTTTTTTAAAGATTTATTTATTTATTTGAAAGTCAGAGTTACACAGAGAGAGGAGAGGGAGAGAGAGAGAGGTCTTCCATCAATGGTTCACTCCCCAGTTGGTTGCAACGGCCGGAGCTGCGCCCATCCGAAGCCAGGAGCCAGGAGCTTCTTCCAGGTCTCCCACGCAGGTGCAGGGGCCCAAGGGCTTGGGCCATCTTCTGCTGCTTTCCCAGGCTGTAGCAGAGAGCTGGATTGGGAGTGGAGTAGCCAGGACTCGAACCAGCACCCATATGGGATGCCAACACTGCAGGCAGTGGCTGTACCCGCTACATAGGCCACAGCGCCAGCTCAATAAATATTTTTTAAAAAAGGAATCTCCATATTAAAGGAAGGTGCCTGAGTGTCTTTTTCTGGACCCACCAGCCACATATCAATCACCCCTCTCGTGTCTTCCCAAGTGGGATCCAATGTATGCCTGCACCATCTGTGCACGGCCCGCCACCCAGATAATTAGATAGAAAAGGAGGTTCATGTTGTGTGATGAATCTAAACTGTTTTAACAGAAAATCAGCACACTTGGAGAGCTGATCTCTTACGTGACAGCAACTCGGCTTCTTCTACCTTGACATTTGGCAAATCTGATAAAGACATTGAGTACCTCGCAGGGTAATTTACTGTCTTCATGTTTGTTTTGAGTTCAGGTCCCCGCTGACCCGTAAAAAGTTGTGGCTCCCCTGGGAGAGTGGAATAATAACATACAGACCTTCTCGAAGGCTTTTACTGATTCTTCAACTGTGCTTTGGTTATTTGTTGTCACCTAATGCAAGTGATTTTATTATTTTTTTTAAAAAGATGTGCTCTGATTTCCATCAAGTTGGAAGACTTTTCTTTCTCTTTGTCTAAGAATGTGCTTGGACAAACCCTAGGTCTACAGTTAGTTTAGAGTTTCATCAATTGAATAATATGCTAAATATCTTACAAATTCAAAAGTAGACGCTTGAAATGCTTTCTTGTCCATAGCTGTTCCTGCGAGACTGTCATAAAGTCGGGGTAGGGCATGCTGAGGAAGACTGTTCTATATCAGAGACTCATAGCATCATAATTATGAAAAAGCTATACATACATTTGAAGTTTTTTGCACCAAAATAAATGTATTTTTTTTTTTAATTTCTTTATTTAAGAGAGAGGAGTGGGGGGGGCTCTTATCTGTCAGCTTACTCTCCCGCAAGCTCAGAATGACCTGGAGGCCAAGGCTGGGAGCCAGGAACTAGATGTTGTCTCCCACGTGGGTGGCAGGAACCCAGCCAAGGGGCTGTCTCCACTGACTCCACAAAGTGCAGTAGCAGGAAATAGGAGCAGAACCCAGAGCCAGCTGTCCAACCTGGGCACTCTGATTTGGAATGCAAGCACTCTAACTAGCATTTCAACCACTAAGCCTACCCTAAAATATATCTTTAAATTCCATTTCCCGTGAGCTTTTAAAATCCCTCCTCTGACAGTACCATACTGCTTTCCTGTGTATTATATCTATGGGTGTTACAAGCTCTCTGTGTTAGAAGTTTTGCTTTAAGCTAGAAGTTGTCAAACCTCTTCTGTAAAGGGGCAGATCATCAATATTTCAGGCTCCAGGAGCCACGTGGTTTCTATCACGATGATGTAGCTATGCTGCCGCATTGCAGGAGTAGCCACGGGCAATACACAAAGGGACGGACATGACGCGCTTCCAATAAAACTTTGTTTACAGAAGAAACAAGCAGTGCACTGGACCTGACCCTCGGCCTGTGCTTTCCAAGATCAATCTTTGACTCCCAGCATACACAGAAATGGGTATTTTTAATAAGTTAAGAAAAAACATACTTTCGTATTTGTACACATAGTTATCATTTTAAGGTTTCTTCTCCCCCCAACAACAACAACAAAAGATGTGACTTTCCACTTGGCATGATTTCCCTGCAGCATTCCCTGGTGGAGGCGGGTGCTGTGGTGCAGAGGCAAAGTTGCTGCTTGGAACTTGCACATCCATACCTGAGTGTCTGGGATCAAGCCCCAGCTCGGCTTCCAATCCAGCTCATGGTGTTGATCAAGAGGGACCCAGAGCAAAGGTGAGATGCTGTCACCAGAATAAAGTAGTGTGGTACTGGCCAGACAAAAACAACCTTCATCCACTCCAAGAGCCTTGAGGCAGCTTCATAAATTCTTGCAGCCTTTGAAGCAGACTTCTGCCCAGAATGTCTGGCTCAGGTTTATGTCTCTTCCTTCAGCATGGGTTCCACTGGGAGCAGACTAGGAGGCAGGGTAAAGGTCAGGCCCCTTTATCTGGAATGAGGATGTTACCCCAGGAGACACTGCAGGGAAAAGCAGAGGGGGTGAGGAAGGGGAAGAAGACAAGGCAGTGTGCTGCAGTGGGCAAAGGAGACCCAGTCTCCCCGGGGTGTTGGTTGTGCCTCGTGGTCCCATGCAAGGGATGGGACACTGGGGGTACGGGATTTGCATGAGTATCCCATTGCTGCTGTAACAGTTACTGCAACTTTAGTTAAGGGACAGCACCTGCAATGTATTCTCTTACAGTCCAGAATGGGCTGAACATGTCTGCAGGGTTCCCGCTGGAGACTTGAAGAGTGAGTCCGCTTCCTCGCTTTCCCCAGCTTTGAGGGGCTGTCCCTGTTCCTTGGTTCCTGACTCTCTTCCATGCTGAAGCCATTAGTAGTCAAGTTTCTCCTCGCTTTGAATGACATTAACATTGCTTTCCCTTGCATCGCTAAGGACTTTCGTGACAACACTGAGCCTGCTGAATGAATCCAGAATGCTTCCCTAATCTTGAAGCTGGCTGACTAGCCATGCTAATTCCACCTGCCCATAAATTCCCCTTCCCACGTAAAAGACCATATATAGGCACAGGCTCCAGGAATTAAGACATGGATACTTCTGGGGTGGGGGGCATTTTTCTGCTTATCACAGAATGCACAGCCAGCTCTATTCTTCATTGGGGGAGGGTTTCCCCTGGGGGAAGTTAGCTCCTCAGGATTTCTGCCTGGCCATGCATGGCCCAGGATGCTCCAGGAAGCCCTGGACAGAGGGTTGTGGGCAGAGTCATCCCAGCTCCAGGATGGAGCAGGCAGGGTGGAGGTGATATGGGTGAGAAGTGCACAGGGCCTGCATGGCCTCATTACTCACCTTCTGAATGCTAGTGGGCTCCGAATGGGCCTCTCAGGCTGGACTCTTTGACTTTCCCAGATCTTGCGGTCTGACTCTCCCCTCCCTGCCTTGGATATCCAGGAAGACTATGGCCTTCAACCTGGCACCTCTCCCTCAAGTTGGCAGGACCCAACCCTCCTCATTCCAACAGCTGACTGCAGCAACCCATGGAGGCCTCATGAACCAAGGGGCTAAGCTGAGCCAAATGGTCCTTCTTGCTCCCTCCAGCAATGAGAGACCCCAGGAGCAGGGCCAGTCAGCAGTGGATGTGAGACACGAAGATTCTCGCAGACTTGGGGCTGTGGTTCCTACGCTGGGCTTAGCAAGTGAGCCGAGGACAGTGCAGAGTGGGGCAAGCAGAGAGGTCAAGAGGAAAAACAAAAATCTGTGCACTCGGATCAGCGGTGTGGTACGGCAGGTTAAGCTGCCCCCTGGAACACCAACATTCCCTGGGAGCCCTGGTTCATGGCCCAGCTGCTTCACTTCCAATCCAGCTCCCTGCTAATGTACCTGGGAAAGCAGAAGAAGATGCAGGCTACCCACAGGGGACACCCGGATGGAGTTCCAAGATTCTGGCTTCCACCTGGCCCAGTCCCAGCTATTCCAACCATTTGGGGAGTGAACCAGGAGATGGAAGATTTCTCTCTCTCTCTCTCTCTTTCTCTCTCTCTCTCACTTCCTCTATGTCTTTCTCTGTGTAACTCTAACTTTCAAATAAATAAATAATTTATTAGAGATTTATTTATTTATTTGAGAGTCAGAGTTACGAGAGAGAGAGAGGTCTTCCAACCGCTGGTTCACTCTCCAATTGGCCACAACGGCCGGAGCTGTGCCGATCTGAAGCCAAGAGCCAGGAGCTTCTTCTGGGTCTCCCACACAGGTGCAGGGGCCCAAGGACTTGGGCCATCTTCTACTGCTTTCCCAGGCCATAGCAGAGAGCTGGATCGGAAGTGGAGCAGCCAGGACCCAAATAGGCACCCATATGGGATGCTGGCTCTGCAGGTGGCTTTACCTGCTATGCCACAGTGCTGGCCCCCTAAATAATTTATTAAAATATCTATGCACTCACCTCTCACTCTGGATATCCTTACATCTTTCCCAATCTACACAAAACACACTTTGCATGAAACTTTAAATCCATTCACTCAGCTGGGCAATGTGTTGCTCACCCAACAGAACATTGAGGACTTTGCTTTCCTGTTTCACTGAGAAAATGGTCAGCACTAGAGACTGCAGGGGCTGGTGCTGTGGTGCAGCGGGTTAACGCCCTGGCCTGAAGCACCGGCATCCCATATGGCCGGTGGTTCAAGTCCCAACTGCTCCACTTCTGATCCAGCTCTCTGCTATTGCCTGGGAGAGCAGTAGAAGATGGCCCAGGTTCTTGGGCACCTGCAACCACATGGGAGACCTGGAAGAAGCTCCTGGTTCCTGGTTTCGGATCTGTGCAGCTCTGGCCATTGCAGCCATCTGGGGAGTGAACCAGCAGATGAAAACCTCTCTTTCTCTCTCTGCCTTTCAAATAAATGAATGAATGAATGAACAAATCCTTTTTAAAAGCAAGTGCACCATGGGTGTGAGCCCTGGAGGCCAAAGGCCAGCAACTGACATCCAAGACATGAGTCATGCATGTCCAGCTTGCTCTCCACCAGAGCCCCAAATCACCATCTCCCTTAGCGTCCCCAAACCCCCTCTGCACTGATGCTGCTTGCCCAGCGAGGGCACTCAGACCTGTGTGCTAATCCCATCTGGAAAGACATTCAAAGACACACCCAACATGATGCTTTCCCAGGTTTCTAGGTATTCCTTAATCCTGTCGAGTTGACACCATCAAAGTAACTGTCACAACCATTACCGCTTGTGTGTCCTCGGGTTGGCTGGGAGTGGGGCATTAGGTGGTCAGCTGAAGTAGGCTGGGTTCTAAGAGCAGCTCTCTCTTAGAAAATTATTTATTTATTTGAAAGGCAGAGCTACAGAGAGAGAAGGAGAGAAGGAGAGGGAGAAAGAGAGAGATATCTTCCATCTGCTGATTCACTTCCCAAATGGTCACAACAGACAGAACTGGGCCGATCCAAAGCCGGGTGACTGGAACTTCTTCCATTTTCCTCGCATGGGTGAAGGGGCTCAAGCACTTGGGCCATCTTTCCACTGCTTTCCCAGGAGCATTAGCAGGGAGCTGGGTCAGAAGTAGAGCAGCCGGGACTTGAACTAGTGCCCATATGGGATGCCGGCACTGCAGGCAGCAGCTTTACCCACTACACCCCAGTCCCAGCCCCAGAGCAACTTTCTTGAAGCTGTAGATGCAGCTGGCCTGGTCTCCTTGCTGTGTCTGCCCGTGTCTTCTCCACATGGGCTCATTCTAGGCCCCAGAGCTGAAGGATAACAGTCACCCAGGAGAAATTCTGCTCCTGGCAATGGCACAGGTGTGGGAGAGTGCAGGTAGAAACCTTCAGGGACTCTAACTCCATTATTTCCACCCACATCCATCTGGCTAAAGCAGGAGGTAAGGAAACACACTTCCCACGACTCAGCCATTGCAAGAGTGAAGATGGAAGAAGGGATGAAGAAAGAACGGAGCCAGCAAAGCAATCCGCCATGGCTGGGCTCCGAGGGGAAAGAACATTACACACAGAGTTCCAAAAAGAAGGCAGCAAGTCCCAGGAACAGAGAACTGTGTGCAAAACCTGGTTTCCGGAGAACAAGTAGAGAGCAGTACTCTGTGAGGCTGGAGATGAAGACAGCCCTGGATCTCTAAGGCTCACTGAGCCAGGATAAAGAGCTTGGGCTGATCCCAAAGCTACCAGTGAGTTTGTGGGCAATGGACAGCAGGAAAGAGCTGATCAGATTCTTATTTCAGAAAAACATTTTCAGTTCCATGAGAGGAGTGGATTAGAGGAGGCAAGAGAAGAGGAAGGGAGGGAAGGAGGGAGGGAGAGGAAGAAGTCGGTCCTGTGATGCTGGCCAGGAGGCAAAGAGATCATCTGTGTGATCTCCTACAGGTTGAGCCGGCCCCCGGAGCAGGTGGAAAGCACTCTTGGCACCCAAACAAGGAAAGGCCCCTGATGCAAAACCAATGACTTGCAATCAGAAAAGGCAGCAGAAGCATGTCTACATACACCACATGTAAACCACATAGGAGGGGTCTTCATAAAGTTCATGGAAAATGTGTATCACTGCAAAATTATGCATGCATTTCCAACATTTTCTTGCACCAAAATGAATCTATCCCTCATTCCCATTCTTTTACACGTTTTTGGAGTACCCTTGTACATATCATGGATTTGCACACACACACATACACCACACGTGCACATGGTACTTATGTACACACATGTATACACACCACACCTGCACAGGCTTACACAATACATATACCACGTACACATGCACATACCATATAACACACCACACACATGCTGTTAGCTGGTCTAATAACATGAATGATATTCCTATGGCCACTTCCTAATACTCACAGCCCCTTTTGTTGGCAAAATGGAAGTCTCCTAATTGGTTAGCTGGGCATGCAATTTTACATATATACACACATGCACACAATCACACACATATACATAATCACACAGATGTACACATATAAAAAAATCTCACACCCCACACATGCACATAGTGTATATATATATGTGTATATATATATATATACACGCACACATGTGTACATATACTAGTCACTTGATGTATACATCATAGATACATACATATAATACAAATAACACACATGCCCACATGCATATACATACATACCGCATGCACAAACACACACACACAAGGTACTATGAGCAGTTCACATGAATCCCTGCCACACTTCCAGGTTTGATGTTTTCTGATTGCAACACTCTTCCGCCTCCAGGCCAGGGCCTCCTTGCAAGCCTGCTTGGCCTCATTCGAACCCAGGCCCATTCAGACCATGCGCCCACATGTTCAAACTGGTCAGATGGCCCCACTCTCAGCAGTCAGCTGTCTCAAGGCCAGTCCTGGGCAGGAGCCCAGAGTGGGCAGAAACAGCTCTCTGCCCGTGACCCCAGTGGCTGTCCTGGGGGCTCTTCCTTAGAGAGGGGAGGGGCCTGCACACATGCAAAGATAGGGGGTGCAGGAGAAGTTCTCAAAGGCACGCTCTGTGAGGCTTTTTTCTCCAAACCTGAGAAAAAGTGAGCAGGCGTGGGAACAAGTCACCTAGTTTCAAGGCAGGGCTGCCTGGTTCCACGCCACCCCCGCGTTTATTTCCCCTCATCCTGCCCTGCACTTAGCAGCCCTGTCTGCTCCAGCCTTGCTTCAGAGGACTCATGGAAAGCAGTAATAGAAGGGTTCGCAGTTGGTCCCTTTTTAAATGTAAAACAATTTGCTTCTTTTGGTATAGGCTGATGCTGCTAATTTTAGCTACCTTCTCCCACAAGGATTTTTCATCCAAACTGGGAAGATTGTAAGCATGTGGCAAGAAGACCTACAGGGGGGCCAGTGCTGTGGCAAAGCTGGTTAAAGCCCTGGCCTGAAGCGCCAGCATGCCATATGGGTGTTGGTTCAAGTCCCAGCTGCTCTACTTCCGATCCAGCTCTCTGCTATGGTCTGGGAAAGTAGTGGAAGATGACCCAAGTCCTTGGGCCCCTGCTCCCACATGGGAGACCCAGAAGAACCTCCTAGTTCCTGGCTCCTGGCTTCGGATCAGCACAGCTCTGGCCATTGTGGCCATCTGGGGAGTGAACCAGTGGATGGAAGAACTCTCTCTGTGTCTCTACCTCTCTCTGTAACTCTGTCTTTAAAATAAATAAAAGTAAAAAAGAAGACCTATAGGATGAAAACCCTTCGGGGTCCCACAGGGAAGTTCTCCAAGGGTGTTGATTCAGGGATTCACATCTTCGAAGACTTTGGGTGAAGTGCAAACGGATGTTTGTGGAATCTGTACCTGACTTCCATAGTCAGTGGGAATTTCTTGAATATAAATACACCTAGTTGAGCCAGAGGAAATGACAGCAGTTTGTCAATTACATGCATATGCTATTTCCTTTTATGTGTTAGCGAAGAGAGAAAAAAAGTGCTTCCACAGGTATATCAATGTTAACATTCGATGCAGGGGCCGGTGCTGTGGTGCAGCAGGTTAAAGCCCTGGCTTGCAGTGCCAGCATCCCATATGGACGCCAGTTCTAGTCCCGGCTGCTACTCTTTTGATTCAGCTCTCTGCTATGGCCTGGGAAAGCAGTGGAAGATGGCACAAGTACTTGGGCCCTTGCGCCCACATGGGAAATCTGGAAGAAGCTCCTGGCTCCTGGCTTTGGATCGGCACAGCTCCGGCCATTGCGGTCATCTGGGGAGTGAACCAGCAGATGGAAGACCTCTCTCTCTGTCTCTACCTCTCTCTGTAACTCTGTCAAATAAATAAAAAAAAATTTTGAAAAAAAAAAAAAACATTCGATAAATAAAGGGGAGAGTGATCCAACATGGGAAGCGAAATACTCAGCAGACTCATAGAATGGTGGATGTCCTAAACAGCACTCTGGCCTCAGAATCAGCCCTAAAGGCATTCCGATCTGGCTGAAAAGCCCATAAGAGTATTTCAGGCATGGAAAGCCAAGACACTCTGGCAAAAAAAAAAAAAAAAAAAAAAAAAAAAAAAAAAAAAACTAAATGAAAGATCTCTGTGAGTGAGATCCCAGTGGAAAGAACAGGTCTTCAAAGAAGGAGGTACCTTTCTCTGAAGGGAGGAGAGAACCTCCACTTTGACTATGACCTTGTCTAAACAAGATAAGAGTCAGAGAACTCAAGGGGCTTCCATAGCCTTGGAAACTCATGACTGGTGCATAGGGAGATTACTGATGCCATAAACAGGAGTGTCAATTTGTAAAGTCAACAACAGGAGTCACTGTGCACTTACTCCTCATGTAGGATCTCGGTCCTTAATGTGCTGTACATTGAGACTTAATGCTATAATGAGTACTCAAACAGTATATTTCACTTTGTGTTTCTATGGGGGTGCAAACTGTTGAAATCTTTACTTAATGTATACTAAACTGATCTTCTGTAAAAAAAAAAAAAAAAAGAAGAAGAAGAAGAAGAAGAAGAAATTATCAATTCCCAACTTGACTCTCACTGGGATTAAACATGACAATAGGTCTGATCTGATTTCATCATCATTTAAAAAATCATCTATTATTTTTCACTTTATGTTTCTGTGTGGGAGCAAACTGTTGAAATCTTTACTTAATGTATGCTAAACTGATCTTCTGTATATAAAGAGAATCGAAAATGAATCTTGATGTGAATGGAAGGGGAGAGGGAGTGGGAGAGGGGAGGGTTGCGGGTGGGAGGGACGGTATGGGGGGGAAGCCATTGTAATCCATAAGCCGTACTTTGGAAATTTATATTCATTAAATAAAAGTTAAAAAAAATAAAGTAAATAAATAGCAAAAAAAAAAAAAAACATTCGATGCAATCAAATTACACAAAATGCTTATATTTGAAATAAAAAAACACTACCTGCATTAGCTTAACCTGGTATTGTCCAATCTCTTGAACCAAATGCATAAGTTGATTCTATAAATCAAAGACACAGCAGTTATGGAAAATTGCACGCCCAACTAACCAACTAGGAGACTTCCATTTTGCCAACAAAAGGGGCAGCGAATGCTGGGAAGGGGGCATAGGAATACCATTCATGCTAATAGGCCAGCCAACAGCACGAATCTCCAGCTAATTCCATTCAGATGTATAAGCTTGTCCTTAATTGAACTTTAGCAAGAACACCTACACTCTAAGTACACATTAGCTTTTGCTATGCTATTCACGGGGTCCTGCGTACATTCTAATTGGCTAAGAAATCATCTTGAGGCTATACCTTTCCTATAAGTCAAAGGAGGAGCAACTTGGGGAGTGTTTTTAATCAGGAGAGAAAAAGTAGTAAAACCCTATATCAACCAAGGCTCTACGAGTCTGGAACCAGGAACAAGATTTGTAAGTTAGCTCTTAGTCATGGAAAAATCTATGCGTGAGAGGCATCACCAGTAACTTCCTCCAATAGCTTCCCAGGCTCTGTCATTACAAGGACCAAGGGCATCTTCTTCCCCAAGCCTTTCCTTAAGCATCATCATCTTGCTGACTCAGCACTTGGACTCACAGCTGGAAGGGGTTCACGCCAAAGACCCCAAAAGAAGATATGTGCAAACTCCTGCCTTCTCCAGCTAGTTCCAAGTCAATGGCTGGCGGACTCCAGCAAAGAGAGGAGAACACAGGGCTTCAATTGGGTGGAAGACTCAAGTGGAAGTAATTTTGTTGTCTTTGTAAGGCATGCTGGGAGTTTTTCCATTGCAGGTGAATCTCTCAAGTTCCCAAACAAGCGAGATTGCTGGTTAGGGTCACGCAGAGGCAAGGACACAAGGGGGCTACTTTACAGGCAACTGAGACCCCTCAGACTCCCACATGAAGAGCACTTTGTGGTACACAACCATCACCTGAGGAATGCCCCCAAAGAATCTTCTAGAGCTTTCTTGTGGGGACACAGGCATCCCAAGTCCCCTCACCACATCCCCTGAACTCTGGCCGGTGAAGGGCAGAGGTGCTGTTTATACTCCATGAACATAACATTCACAGTTTAGAAGAGAGAGAGAGAGAGAGAGAGAGAGAGAGAGAGAGAGAAGAAGAAGAAGAAGAAGAAGAAGAAGAAGAAGAAGAAGAAGAAGAGGAGGAGGAGGAGGAGGAGGAGGAGGAGGAGGAGGAGGAGGGGGGGGGAGGAGGAGGAGGAGGAGGAGGAGGGGGGAGGAGGAGGAGGAAGGAAGGAAGGAAGGAAGGGAGGAAGGAAGGAAGGAAGGAAGGAAGGAAGGAAGGAAGGAAGGAAGGAAAGAAGCCTTGAGCAACGGCTTGCAAACACAAGCGTTCAGGTCTCATTCTGCAGCTAAGCCTTGCAACAGGAGCTAAACTGTAACATCCTTTCGGGTGCCCTCCTGGGGTCCATATGTGCAGACTGCTAAAACTGTTAACGGACCCAATTAGGTTTTAATTTATCTTCGTTTCCTCGGCCCTGCCATTAAAAGTCACACCGTAGAGCCATCAAGTCCGGCCTCACCAGCCTCAGAGTTTGATCAGGTGCTACCCACAAAAGCTGTGGACCTTGCACCTTCGTTCCCACTAAGAAATGTTGGAATGGGTCAGGAGCATTTACCCCCGACATCTGTCGGATGCATAACCTAAGGATATTTAAAAGTTTCTTAACAAAACAAACCAGGGCTCCCAGGTTCCCAAGAACAGAAACACATCTCTTTCAAGAGTGTAATATTTTGGCAGGACATACGTGTCAGTAAAATGTCGAGATTTATAGAGGCGGATTGTTGCTTGAGTCTGCTTAGACGAATTCTGGGTAGTTGTGCTCACCCTGGGTAGTATTTTCCCTCCCGCATTGCTCGGATTGCTTCATTTTTTTTAAGAGCAGCTTGCCCGTGAGCTCACAGATTGCTCAGTGCAGGCACACAGCTGATCCATTTATTATAGGAGGGGACTCAACACCTCTGGTGATGTCACTGATATGCCTTCACGCTGTAGGTGATGAAATCGTGTATTTATCTACAACTTATTAGATTCGTTTGATTGACTAGGGATCCATTTTTGCCTAGCCCACTGCACAGGTGGCTGGGTAGGAGGCTCCTTGGTACACCGCTGGGGTGTTTTGTAACAGCAGTGAAAATAATTATCTTAATATGGGACCGCCGGGTTGGTCGCAAACACATGTTGGAGAAGGGCTGGAGACGGTGTTTAGAACTAAAAATACTGAACACATGGAAAAGTCGTTGTGCTCCAAAGGCATTGTGGCTTCTTTATGGATTAGGAATGGTACGGCGAACGTGTGGGATCGCTCAGGCCGCCGGTAGGCCTTTCCTGCCGGGGGTGAACTTGCGACCTTGTGTCCTCCGAGGGCTGTTAACGCAAAGTCAGAGGGCAGCAGAGTTATTTGCAAGCACCCTTTGCACTTGTGTGGTCTGAAGAGCTAACAGATTTCTCCAACCGGTGGACAGTGCGCGCAGACTCACAGAAGCAGCAGCCAGTGAATTAGGCAGCGGGCTCAAGACACACGGCGACCCCCAGAGATAGAGCTCTGAGGGGCCCTCTGGCTTGCTAAAGGCAAATCCTTTTCTGAACAACAATTTTGCTCTCGTTGTGTAGCCCAAGGAGACTCTAGATATCCTGCTAAAACAACGAGGCACCCTGATAAAAAACAAGGTCCCTCTGTCACGTGCTGGGACCCATGGGGGGCTTTAATTTTGCTACCATGGAGAAGGGGACGGGCAGAGTGAGCACCCGGGGTACTAATCGCTTCAATAAACTCTCCAACCATCAAGAGGGTGCAGGACTAATGTAAAGACACGCCCAGGTTTCTTTGCCTCAAAGAAGTGATGCCACTTTGAAACAAAGACCTGCAGGGCATAAAGAAGAAGGAAGAAAGGAAGCGAGGAATTAAATGGAAGACTGAGGATTCAGGCGGAAGACTTGTGATTCAGTGAGCAGAGTTCTGCCTCTCCCAGCTCAATGCCCTTCACCCAGAGCTCCAGCTAGCTTCTTCAGCACTTTCACTTTTTATTATGCACCAGAACTTAACAAAGACATCATTTGCATTCTGATCTAGGAATAGTACCTGGGCATTAAAGAGGTAATCCTCAAGACAGAGAGTTCCAGAACAAAAGGCAAAGGTGGCAGAGATTGGGTTCAGTGGAATCACCTCTGTGTTCAGAGCGCTCCAAGTCTCAGGTTTCCAAGTTCAGTTTCACCCCCTAAGAGCTAAGAAGCATTGCGGTTTTACAGGGTCTTGCAAGTGGCAGGTTGGGATCAATTTATGGGTCACAACAAAGGATGCTTCCATAATTCAGAAGAAACGCTAGACTGATTAGTGTGCATTGTCCACAGTAAAAGCAAGTAATGGTGGTGATGCTTTGACCTGATGCATCTCTGTGCTTGATCTTAACCTAACACATGATTCTGACCATGGGTCATGGACAGAAAAACTTGAAAACTCACCAAGTCAGTCTATAGTTTTCCAGATTCTTGGGAGAGGGTACAGGAGGCATTCGGAATGTAATGGGAATGCTAATAAATACTTATTCCTCGGGCAGCCTGACTCCGGACTGGCGCATCCGTAAAGAGGCAGGCCTCAGAAGCTTCCCAGACGACTTGCTGCAGCCAGTTCACACCTGGGGCATGACCAAAAGCACCGAGTCCTTGGAGGGATTATGTGCGTTCCCTGGGGACCCCAGCAGGGTCAGTGGGAGAGCCTTACTCCTCCACCCTGCCCAGCCCTGTCGCTGAGACGTTGTTGCCAGTATTCTTTTGAGTGTCCACCTGGGGCTTATCTTTAAGGCTTCCTTAAAAAATAGTCTCTACGCTGTCTTTGATTTATCAATGAATGACTGTATTTGTAAAGATACGGCAGAGATAAGGCTGGCCAAGGTAGAGGCTCAGCATGACATCTATCTGTGGGGGTGCCAGATTGATCATCACACATTAGGACCTAGCTGAGAGAGGACTGCTGTGTCTACCTGGTAGGATCTTCAGAACCCAGTTTGTAAAGCAAAAGCGAGCAGCTCCCTAGGTCACATAGGTTAGAGCACAGGGCTAACATTTTCCTTAAGAGTCAGCCAGGTATTTCATATGTCTGCTGCATCTGTTGCACCTAGATATCTTTACGTGTATCTTCAAATTCTTGCCCCACATTAGAGACAGTCACATTGGAACTTGCAGAAAATGTGTTATAGTTTGTTTTTTTTTTTTTTTTCAAGTAAGGCAAAGTGGAACTCCAACAGAAGACTACAGATTCACACGAAAGGCCTGGTCCCATAGCAAAGATTGAAAAGTCAATGTCTAATTGTACACCTTCAGGTAAATAAAAATGTCAACGTTATAAACAGATCATCTTTATTGTCATCCATCAAAAAGTAATCAGTATTTGCGTTGGCTGATGAGAGACTAGCCTTTTATTTCTAAAGATTTATTTGTTTATTTGAAAATTAGAGTTATTCAAAGAGAGAAGGAGAGGCAGAGAGAGAGAGAGAGAGATGTCTTCCATCCACTGGTTCACTCCTCAACTGGCCACAATGGCCGGAGCTGTGCCAATCCAAATCCAGGAACCAGGAGCTTCTTCCAAGTCTCCCACGTGGGTGCAGGGGCCCAAGGACTTGGGCCATCTTCTACTGCTTTCCCAGGCCACAGCAGAGAGCTGGATCAGAAGTGGAGCAGATGGGACTTGAACCGGTGCCCATATGGGATGCCGGCACTGCAGACAGTGGCTTTACCTGCTGCACACAGTGCCGGCCCTGAGATTAGTCTTTATTGTATGGTTTAAGAGTTGATGTTTCTGCTAGACACAGTATATCTCTCTTATTTTGGATACTCTCTTTTTCATAATGTATCCCTTCAGAAAAATAAGATGTGAAAAAAAAAAAGCCTGTTGATGTGTAATGCCTTAGGATTAAAAAAAATCAAAACAGTATTCCTGACAACCAGGATAGCCCCCATGAAAGCCACATCTGACTGCAGGATCCACACCACGCATTCCAAAGCTTACTTTTGGGGAATAAAAACTCAGTCTACCAATTGCATTCATGCGCCCAGACCCCAAGGCAGGAAAGAAGAGGCGTGCGGGCTTCCCATCACAGTCCCAAAAGCCCTGGCCACAAGTCCCTCCCCGACCACACCCACTGCACCCCACGTGTATCACACCGAGCCCCACCAATTGCTTTTAGCTGGGCCCCGGTGATGAAATGATTCAGACATCTGGTCCTGGAGATTAATATCTGTGAAGACCGGTCTGGAGACATCCCAGAAACGGATCAGGAACATGTGGCATGAGACAAATAGAAATTCTGAGCCTGGGCTCACCGGTCCCTTCGTCACCTGGGCTCTCAGGAGTCACAAGAAGACCCGTGGGTGAGACCAAAGGGCTGGGTATGAGCCCATGTTCAGATGCTGAAATCTCAGGAGGTCAGTTCCTATTGGTGAGTCACAGAGGACGTGGGCTCCAGGGCAGGGCTGATCCAGCCAGGGGTCTCCTTACAAAGTAAGCTGGGAGGGCCTGCCTGTGTAGCTTGGGTGCTGCCTTGTGGATTCAGAGTAATACAAAGCTTTTTCTACTTTCTCCCATCCTCAGAAGGCTACATGGTGTGGGCTTGTATCCAATATCCCTTTTAGCTATTTCACCATTTCCCAGAAAACAAATGTCCCAATTTTCTGGACATTAATCTGAAGATGATCCTTATAGAAAAAAAAAAAAAAACAAATTAAAAAAAAAAAACTTATTACATAGAATCTCCAGGATTTTCATGAAACAGGAGTTTCACACAGGTTCACTCCTCTAGAAACACTATTTGAAATGATTACAGCTGTGGCGAAGAAATACGTGCTGGTGTTTTGAAAAAGCGTGGGATGCAGCCAGTTCATAAGTTGGAGGTGGCTTCTCCAACTGAGGACTTGATTGAGTTTAACATTGTATATGTCCTGGAAAAGGACATCTGGCTTTCAGGCAGCACATAAATACAGACAGACCAACACACACACACACGCATACACACACACACACACACACACTGCACATGCATACATACTATACCATCAGTTAGACTTGAGAAGGAAATTATTTTATAACGAAAGATACCTAGGTGTGCTGATTGCAACCAAAACGTTACCAGCTTCAGGTTGTTTCTGCGAGACTAGAATTGTACAGTCAAGGTGCTTCGAGCTATTGAAGAAATTAGAAAATGTAATAAAAGGAAAGTGGAGTGTCCTCAATGCAAATATTAGACACAATTTTATTTCCAGAGAAGAGCAGACAAAAGAAGATGCCCTCCTCACCATTTCCCAGCCACAACTCATTATTTAATAAGGAATGGCTTGACCATTGCTTTGCTATAAAAGGTTGCACTGTGTACAAGTCAAGGGTGTTGGGTGGGCCGACACTGTGGCATGGTGAGTGAAGCTGCCACCTGCAGTACCAGTATCCCATATGGGCGCCAGTTTGAGTCCCGGCTGTTCTACTTCTGATCCAGCTCACTGCTAATGCACCTAGGAAAGCAGTGGAAGATGGCCCAGGTTCTTGGGCCCCTGCACCCACATGGGAGGCCTGGAGGAATCTCCTGGTTCCTGGTTCCTGGCATAGCTCCGGCCGTTGTGGCCATTTGGAGAGTGAACCAGTGGATGGAAGACATCTCTCTCTCTCTCTCTCTTTTTGCCTCTGCCTCTCTGTAATTTTGACTTCAAATAAATAAATAAATCTTAAAAAAAAAAAAAAAAGAGTGTTGGGACAAGAGAGCAGTAGATTTGATTATCCTGGGTCTCCAAAGTAGGGAATTGAATGCTTTCTCAGCTTGGCTACACCGGTATTCCAGATTTTCCTCCAAATCAGTGAAGCAGAAATGAAGGCATTCTCTCTTCCTTTTTGCTGCAATGCTTCCAAAAATGGTGAAATTGTCAAGATAACTCTTCTATCCATCCTGCAATAACACAGGGAATCAGCTTGGAGGACAGTCAGAGAACCCGTCATGGGAAAGCTAGGCAAATTATTCAATTTCCTTAAAAAGAATTGTAACATAAACCACCCAAACCTAGAGGGGTGCATCAATGTTAACAAACAGGCTAATTGCAGATTCTCCCACTTGTCAAATTCCTACCTAGGGCTTAGAAAGCACTGCCCGATTCTAAGGTAATTTTTTTGATTCAGAAAATAGATTTTTGATGGAGGGGTTTGGGGAGATTGGTTATTTGGTGCAGCAGTTGAGTCAACACATGAGACATCTGCACCCCATTATCAGAGTGTGTGCTTCCAGTCTTGGCAATCCACTTCGGATCCAGCTTCCTGTTAAATGCACACCCTGAGAGGTGGCAGGTGATAATTCAAGGTGTTGGGTCCCTGACACCTATTTGGGAAGCCCAGGTAGAGTTCCAGGCTCCTGACTTTGGCCGGGCCCTACCCTGACTGTTTAGGGTATTTAGGGAGAATGAATAAGCAGATGGAGATCTCTCTCTCTCTCTCTCTCTCTCTCTCTCTCTCTCTCTCTCCCTCTCCCTCTCTCTCTCTCCCTCCCTCCCTCTCCCACCCTCCCCACTTTACCTTTCAAATAAAATAGGAAATAATTTTTTTAAAAAAAGAAAGTAGGATTTTATTTGACACTTTTTGAGGATATAGTTTCATTTGAGGAGAAATACTGAAAGATATTTCAAATATTCAAGAGGCAACTTGAGCTGGAACCCAGGAATCATTGTGCATCCACACAGAGATGTGAGATGGTAAGTAGGGTTTCTTTTTAAATGTTTTTCTTTTTCCACCCGTGACAGAACTCCCAGAAAGACAAGAAGGATTTGGAGTTTGAGGCGATATTGGTCAAAGCCCCTGGAAAATACAATTTGTTCATAAATATTTTCTCAACAACCTCAACCAAGTTTATTATTATCTGGTTTTTGCTTATTACTTATAATAACATCAGTGTTATTAATTACATGAGACAAATGGGACATATGAATTTTAAAGAGTTGATTTTTACTAAGACATTCACCCAGATTATTTTAGAAAATAATCCATTTAGCTGAAAAACAAAGCAGTTGCTATGGAGATTAAATATATTGATCATATTTGTTATCTAGTATTTCACAAGTTGAATCTAAACCCAGATTCACTAGAACTTTTGAATAAAAAAAATAAAAATCTTACCCATCTCTTTGGTTTAAAATTCACAAATACCTTTGTTGACCTATCTTATAAAAAATCTGTTTATTGTAGAATTTTGAAAAATATATATAGAGAGAGAAGTCATCATCCAAATACATACAGATTAGCATCACCCAAATTCCCATTATTTTACTAATATTTCAATATAAATCTTTCCATGAATATAACATAAGTATATAAATATAACCACAATATAAAATCTAACCAAAAAGAGTTCAAATTGAAAGACTTTTTTGTAACCTATACTTTTCACATTTCATAAGCATTTTTTATTCTTCTGTACATAATTTTAGTGGACTTACAAATTCCATTGCATAATTGTAATCACTTATTAGTGGACATATCACTCAATTTGAGATTATTTTCTATTGAAGTAGAACTATGATAAACACCCTTAGAACTGCATTTCCATACAGATTATTTCTGTGGGTCAAGTTTCTAGAGGAAAATGTTTGCACCTAGAATGTGTTTAAGGTTTTGAGATTTGTTGCTAGATTGCGTTTATGTCACACTACATCAGGGGTGCTCATTTTTTTAGACTTTGTTGAAGCTGGGTGTTATACACAGTTTCGGTCCCTTCCCACTGTTACAACCAAATATCTCAGACCAGATAGTTTAGAAATTAGAATTAGTTTCTCACAGTGCTGGAAGCTGAGCAGTCTAAAATCAAAGCTGCCACCTGTGTTGTCAGCAACCCATGTCACAGCCCCAGTTTGACTCTCTGCTGCTCTACTTGCAATCTACTCCAGCTCCTGACTAATTCACCTGGGAAAGCAATAGATGTTGGTTCAAGTAATTGAGTTCACACCACCCATAGCAGTTGATCCATTTCCTGGCTCCTGGCTTCAGTTTGGTCCAGCTCTCTTGTTGTAGCCACTTGGAAAGTAAACCAGCAGATGGAAGATATGTGTGTGTGTGTGTGTGTGTGTGTGTGAGACTTTTCAAATAAATAAATAAATCATACATGATAATCATATAGAATAATCATATATGTCATAACATATATGTATATATTTATTTAGGGTGGAAAGGGCAGAATGGGTGAATGCCATGTCCTCATGTGGCAGAAGAGATGGAGAAGCCAGACATCTCTCTGCAGCCTGGCACTAATTCCATTCATCAACACAGAGCCCTTATGGCCTAGTCCCCTCCCAAAGGCCATACTTCCTAACAAATCATCTTGGGATTTAAGTTCCGCCACATGAATTTTGCAGCAACACATGCATTCAAACGTATTCTGATCTTTACCAAGTCAGCAGGCAGAGAGATGGATTTTGCTGTTGTTTTACTTGGTCATTGCTGTCTTTCTCCTCTCTGAATTGCCTTTTGATGTTACTTGTGTCTTTTCTCTGATTGACATGCACAAAATCTTTTAAACACCATCATGCAAATAAGCAATGCAAAGATACCACCAGATAGTACAGATACTATTTCTTTTTTTTAAAGATTTATTTATTTGAAAGTCAGAGTTACAGAGAGAGAGAGAGAGAGAGAGAGAGAGGTCTTCCATCCACTGGTTCATTCCCCAATTGGCGGCAGCGGCCAGAGCTGAGCCAATCCAAAGCCAGGAACCAGGAGCTTCCTCCGGGTCTCCCACGTGGGTGCAGGGACCCAAGGACCTGGGCCATCCTCCACTGCTTTCCCAGGCCATAGCAGAGAACTGGATTGGAAGTGGAGCAGCGGGTCTCCAGCCGGCGCCCATATGAGATGCTAGCACCGACCCCTGAGCACAGATACTATTTCATTCATGGCTCAGCTACATAAACTCAGGTATTTACTTTAATTGAGTATAATAAGAATGAAGGTGAGAAAACTGTACTATGTCATCAATGCTGATAACAACACCTGCAATGAAAAAAAAATGAGACATATCGCTACAATGAATACTTTGAACTTTCCTTTAATTATCCCTTATCAGCCTGCCACTCAGGCAACCCAAGCTCTGTATTCTGGTACTCAATGAAATAGGAGAATGAGGAAAGAATGATAGTGAGGAAGAAAGATTCACACTGAGAAGCCAGCACTGTACATTTTTATTTTAGGTCTAATGCCCCAGACATGCCCTAAAGAGGTGCTCTGGAGCCAGCATTGAGGGACTCCTCTCGCTACAGTCTCTGCATTAGGACTGGGGCTGCTGCTGAATATCTCCCCTGACATGAGGCAACCGCAGTCTTTCAGCACATAAACATCCCTACAGCACCCGCTTCTGCTGGAGTCCATCTGCTGGGTAAATAAGCTCAGACAGACAGACGAGAGAGGGAGAGAAAGACAGATGGACATTAAAAAATAAAAGAAAAAACAAAAACATTTTAGTATCTGAACACTTTTTTTAAAAAGATTTATTTATTTATTTGAAAGTCAGAGTTACACAGAGAGAGGAGAGGCAGAGAGAGAGAGAGAGAGAGAGAAGTCTTCCGTCCGATGGTTCACTCCCCAGATGGCTGCAACAGCCGAAGCTGCGCCGATCTGAAGCCAGGAGCCAGGAAATTCTTTCAGGTCTCCCACACAGGTACAGGATCCCAAGGACTTGGGCCATCTTCTACTGCTTTCCCAGGCCACAGCAGAGAGCTGGATTGGAAGTGGAGCAGCAGGGACTAGAACTGGAGCCCATATGGGATGCCAGTGCTTCAGGCCAGGGCATTAACTCACTGCGCCACAGCGCTGATCCCTGAACACTTTAAAAAGACTTGTTCTTTAGCATCTTTAGAACCACACTGTTCACAAAGTGAGCTCCTCAAGCCAGCGATTTTTGCAATATGTATTGCATGACTCCTAGAGGTCCTTGTTTTGTAATTTTTTAAAGTTTTTTTATTCATATAAAGAGAACAGACCATGCATTCCATAGGTACAGTTCCAAGAAGACAACCACACTTCCCTCCCTCCCAATTCTCCTCTATCCATCCCCTCTCTTCCTTTCATCAGTTTTTGTAAAGATGTAATTTAATCCACTCTCTATTCACAGACTTAATTCACCGCTAACCATAATATTCAGTGAGTAAAAAGTAGGAATACAAACAAGGATTAAAAACAATAGTCATATAACAAAATGTCTATTTGATTCCTATGCATTTTGTGGTATTCTGTAAAAACTGCCACATATCAGGGAAAACATGTGGTCTCTTTCTGATACTGGCTTATTTCACTAAGCATAATGGTTTCCAGTTGTATCCATTTTGTTGCAAAAGACAGGATTTTGTTCTTTTTTTATGTCAGAATAGTATTCCACAGTGCATATATACATTTTCTTTATCCATTCATCAGTTAGAGAACATGTGGGTTGATTCCATATCTTAGTTATTGTGAACTGAACTGTAATACACATGGGGGCACAGATAACTCTTTGATATTCTGATTTCATTTAATGTGAGTAAATTTCCAGGAATGGGATAGCTAGGTCATATGGTAGATACATTCTCAGATCGCTGCAGAATTTCCATACCATTTTCAATAATGGTTTTACTAGTTTATATTCCCACCAAGTGGATTAGGGTACCTTTTCCCCCACATCCTTGCCAACATTTATTTTATTTTATTTTATTTTTGATGATAGCCATTCTAGCTGGTGTGAGGTGAAACCTCATTGTGATTTTCATTTGCATTTCTCTAATGGCTAGTGATCCTGAGTATTTTTCATGTGTCTGTTGGCCATTTGTATTTCAGCCTTTGAAAAATACCTGTTCATGTCCTTTGCCCATTTCTTAGCTGGATTATTTGCTTTGCTATTGTTGAGTTTCCTAAGATCTTTATAGATCCTTTATCAGTTGCATAGTTTGCAAATAATTTCTCGCATTCAGTTGCTCCTTCACTTTGCTGAGTGTTTCCTTTGCAGTGCAAAAAATGTAATCCCATTTGTCTATTTTCTATTTTATTGCCTGTGCTTCTTTTCTAAAATGTTTTTGCCTATGCCAATGTCTTGCAGTTTCCCCAATGTTTTCCTCTAGTAATTTGATTATATCCGGTCATAGATTTGGATCCTTGATTCATTTTGAGCGTATTTTTTAAGATTTATTTTCCTTGAAAGTCACAGTTACACAGAGAGGGGGAGAGGCAAAGAGAGAGAGAGAGAGAGAGAGAGAGAGAGAGAGAGAAGTCTTCCATCCGCTAGTTCCCTCCCCAGATGGCTGCATTGGCTGGAGCTGCATCAATCTGAAGCCAGGAACCGGGAGCTTCCTCCAGGTCTCCTATGTGGATGCAAAGGCCCAAGGACTTGGGTCATCTTCTGCTGCTTTCCCAAGCCATAGCAGAGAGCCAGATCAGAAGTGGAGCAGCTGGGTCTTGAACTGGCACCCATATGGGATGCTGGCACTGCAGGCGGCGGCTTTATCTGCTACGCTACAGCGCCAGCCCCTTGAGTTGATTTTTGTTTGTGCTCTAAAGTTGGGGTCTTGTTTCATACTTCTGCATGAATAGATATCAAAACAACCTGGTGCTGGCACAAAAACAGACATATAGACAATGGAACAGAATAGAATCCCCAGAAATTGATCCACTCATCCACAACCAACTAATCTTTGACAAGTGAGCTAAAATCAATCCCTGGAGAAAGGACAGTCTCTTCAACACATGGTGCTGGGAAAAAAAAAAAAAGTCAATTTTAAGATAATTCTATGCACCAGGAATAACTAATCAGGTATATTTGAATGATTTTCAGAAAGTTTGGGGAAAAGACTTACCACAGAAAAACTACATATGGATTTAAATTTTTACACCAAAATAAACATGTCTTTTAATTAAATTTTTAAAAATTTACCTCATCTTAAAATAATGAACATGATTGGGTGATAATTATATGCAAGTCACCTTATATCATCATCCCAAGAAAATCACTACAAAACCTTCCAAGAAAAGTGCTCTTGTCATTATTAATCCCATACAGTTTTAAAAAGCAAACAAAACTGAGGTCAGAAAAGAGATTAAGAAGTAGATTCAGAACTTGAACCCATATGCAGCTGCCTCCTGTTCCCCAGGGCTCAAGTTAACAGTGTCCCAGAAAGGAAGCTCAAATTCAGGGAGCTTTTACACCTTCACGAAGCAGACCATAAACCTTCCAAGCAGATTCTTGAACTGAAAAACAGATGAGCAATAAAGAGTTTTCATATCGGCCAAGTAATCCCATTTGCAAATGAAGTATTTATGCTTATCTAAGAACCATTCTTCCTCTTCCTCTTTTGAATTTGATTTTAAAATATTGCCTAAAAGACACACCAATCCTGAAAATGCTGCACCCCTAAATCTCCAAAGTCAGCAAGACGGGAAAACGTTAGAAAGTGATCAGGATTATTCATCTCACTTCCTCTCTGCTAAATCAGTCATTTGACTCTTACGAGTGGATGGAAAAACCCCGTAATCCTCAGATGTGCCATTAAACTCGTAAATTGCAAGACTTCTAGGACATTTTATATTACAGTTGACACTGCTCCATGGTATGTTCAGGAGCATTGTCCAAGAGAAGCCACTCTCTGAACATTAAAATGGCCTTTTCACACTCTTTATATTGTAAAAGAAGAAACATATCAACTCTTCATTATGCTTCCAATTCCTATCCAAGTTTCAGTGAAGTAGGAGCCCACTATTGCCTTTCATCAAACTACCATCAGCTCCCCATGGAGCCCGAGCCAGTAGCTCTTAGTTGCCAATTATTTGTATTTGCACTGTGTGACCTTTGCACCTAACAAGTTGGGCTTCGGTTTTTAATTATATCAGACGGAATAGAAAATGGAAAAACAGAAGTGAGGTTTCAGCTTGCAAAGGTTATTCCTTTTCAATCTAGAGAGTTTTGTTTTAATGGAGCAAACACGTTTGAAATGTGTTTTGTGATGAGATCAACCAATGATACCCATTAGTCTTGATACACAATACCTAGAGATAATCTTTTTGACATATTTTGAGGATAAAATGAAGGCTATTGGGGGCCGGTGCCATGGCTCACTTGGTTAATCCTTCACCTGAGGCACTGGCATCCCATATGGGCTCCGGGTTCTAGTTCTGGTCGCTCCTCTTCCAGTCCAGCTCTCTGCTTTGGCCCTGGAGGGCAGTGGAGGATGGCCCAAGTGCTTCGGCCCCTACACCCTCATGGGAGACCAGAAAGAAGCACGTGGCTCCTGGCTTCGGATCAGAGCAGTGTCAGCCGTAGCAGCCATTTGGGGAGTGAACCAACGGAAGGAAGACCTTTCTCTCTGTCTCTCTCACTATGTATAACTCTACCTGTCAAATAATTTTTTTTTAAAAAAGGAGGCTATTGTTTTTACAGGGTAAAAACCAAAATCTCCTAAATTATTGGATTTGTAGGTAAAAATCTCAGCATAGTTCTTACAGTGGCATGTTAAATGGCTGTCATTTAAGTACTGTGACTTGTTGTCTTTCACTGAGTGGTGTTCTCTCTTCAACCAAGTTGCATGTGCTGCTAAAGTCTGGGAATTCTATGTAGCATTGAGTCTACACACAGTTGCTTCTCCATATTTGTCTATCAAGTAAGACATCAGAAGAGGGATGTTTGAAAATCTGAAAATATTTTACAGTGTGGATACCTCCCATTTGCCCCATAAAAGCAGCCATTAATATTTATTTGGCCATGACTGCATTTTAGATGCAAATTCATTCTCTAAAAGCTGCCTAAAGTAGGAGTCAGCTAATTCTATAAAAGTCCAGACTGTAAATATTTTAGGCTTTGGAAGTCGCGCAATCAGTGTTATAACCACTCAACTCTGTTGTCACAGCAAGAAAACAGTCCATGAGCAAACGAGCATGGGAGACAGTGCAAGGTGGTGGCTGAGTTACACTTCTCCATCTATCTTCTCTCCACAGAGACGCCAGCTGGAGCAACTGGTCACACATCTATCCACTTCACAGCAGCTGGGGGAGCAGGGTGAGAGACCACAGTGCCTGGATTTAGTACCATCATCAGAGAAGATGCCTTGAAGAAGGCAGAGGGACCCGAGTTATCTGGTATTGTGATGCCTCCAGCTCTGTTTTTCTTGTATAAAATTATCTTCACTATTTGGGGTCTCTTGTGTGTTCATAGGAATTTTAGCATCTTTTTTTTTTACAGATCTGAGAAGAACATCCTTCGTATTTGGGAACACATTGAATCTGTAAATTGCTTTTGGCAGTATGGGCATTTTGATTATATTAATTCTTCCAATCCACAAACATGGTAGCTTTTCCAATTTTGGGGTGTTTTCTATTTCTTTTTTTAATGTTTTATAATTTTCAGTGTAGAGTTTTTTCATATCCTTGGTTAAATTAATTCCAAGGTTTTTTTTTTTTGTAAATATTGTTAGTGGGACTGATCTTATAAGTTCTTTCTCAGCCATGGATTGTCTGTGTATACAAGGCTATTGATTTTTGTGTGTTGACTTTATATCCTTCCACTTTACCAAACTCCTTTATGAGTTCCAATAGTCTCTTAGTGGAGTCTTTTGTTGGCATATGAAAGAGTTATCTGTATCCCTACATTTATTGCAGCTCAATTCAGAATAGCTAAGATATGGAATCAACCCAAATGTCCATCAGTTGATAACTGGATAAAGAAATTATGGTAAATATTCACTATGGAATACTACTCAGCTGTGAAATCCTGTCTTTTGCAATAAAATGGATACATCTGGGAATCATTTTAAGCCAGTCCCTCAAACAACCAATAAAACATGTTTTTCCTGTGGTAACTAATAGAGTACCAAAAATGTAATGTGTATGGCATTGAAATTGACATTTTGAGCTTTGGTGATTATTTATAGCTCTTGTCTCTACTGCTGAGGAATACTGCTTTTTTCTTCTTACTATTTGTTGAACTCTTTACTTAGTTAAATTAAGTTGAACTTAACCTTATCAGTGTCAAGTAAGCTTAAAGCAGATCATTGTAAAAACTAAGAGAGGGAATAGGAGAGGCAGGAAGAGGTTGGGTGGGAGCATGTGCAGGAGGGAGGGTAGGGTGAGCAGTATGACTATGTTCCTAAATCTGTATATATGAAAGACATGAAACCTGTATACCTTAAATAAGATTTTAAAAAAAGAAAGATGCGAGTTATCCATATCACCCCTGCCCAAACTCCAAGCAGTGCAACACAGAGATGCCTGCTATTGGGAAGAAGGAATTAAGTCCAATCCTTAGTACCAGGCCAGGTAGGATGAAACCAAGTGCTGGGAAGAGTGCCACGGCCCCTGCCTCCAGACCAGTAACCACTCACTGAGTCCCTGGAACTGCATGAGTCAAGCAGTCTAGAGACTGCCGCACCACCTCTTCCTTAACTTCAGTAGCACAGCTAAGAGGAAGACTCTACCCACTGGGTACTGGGGCAAGAAAGTGGGCACAGGACTAAATATTGCAGAGCAAGGAGATACACCATGGCCTTACAAATACAGGAACACATCTGCTCTTTTGTCTCTTGAGACCAGTGCTGAACTAAGGGCGACTTCACTTAATAAGGTAATGGATAAGCAAGAGACCCTCAGCAGTCCCTACTCATGCCACAGAGCCCTAGCCATTTACTGTGGGGAATGCTGCAGCCCTCTCTGGCTCTGAGCCCCACATGGGGAGCTGCTGGGTAACCACATTGTTGCCTTGCCCTAGAGAAACAGCTCAACCTGTGCCCTCCTCTAATCAGGCTCTTGCATCATGGAGCCATCTTGAGAACTCAACCACCCAGGGTTCTGTGAAGCCTTTGTTGCCAGCAGTTCCGCAGATCCTCCCCTGAGAGGCAGCAAGGAGGCACTACCCACCCTTCCATAGCCTCAGGAAAGAGCTGGTGAGTCCTCTCTGAGTGGCTGAGCCTGCAAGGTTGCCCCCCCCCAAAAAAACACTCTTGGGTCACCCCCATCTATCTACGCACTGTCCTGGACACAGCAAAGCAGCACCATCCGCCCACCTTTCATTCCAGAGAGCAGCCAGGTAGTCCTGCCCACATACTATCAGACCTCAGTGGGAACAGATAATCATCCCTGAGCAGCTCAGCTCATAAAGGCCCAGAGAAACAAGGGGCCCTTCCCACCTTCCTATCACCTTGGGAAGCAGCTGAGAAGTTTTGGTAGAGTAGCTTAGCCTGTGGAGGCCCCCCAAGAAGCAGTTGAACAGCCCGTTCTCAGAAGCTCAGCCCACAAGGCCCTGAGAAGCAGATGCCCGGCCCTGCCTATCCACCCTCACCCCCAAAGAGCAGCTGGGGAATCCTCCCTAGGCAGGTCAACCATTGGGGTTCCCTGTGCAGCCCTCAGGCCATAATGAGTGCTCCACTCAGACTCACTGGTGTAGCCAGGCACCTGTTCATGCCTCAGATAATGACAGACAGGCATCTCATCTTGCCACTGGGTATGTTACACTACCCCTACTTGAGCTCATGGGGTGCCCCTACCTTACACAACCTACAGAAACCTAAAGGCACCCCACTCCCACAGCTAAGGGCACTGCAACCAGAGGTGCCAGCAAACCTGCCTTGCCTAAAGGAGCTGCATACTAATCCATGTTACAATCCCACAACCCCAACATCTGTGGCCACTGAAATACCCGAAGACATCACTAATGTTGGTTATACAAAAGATGCTACATGGGCACTACACTAAATTGTCAACCTGCAACCAAAGCCAACCCAGCATATCCAACCAACTCCCCAGGTAGTGAAAGAAGCTACATGGACACTACACTAAATTGTCAACCTGGAACCAAAGCCAACGCACAGTATCCAACCAACTCCCCAAGTCAATTAGCAGCAGCAACTCTTTTACTGTGGGGAGCAACTGGGAGCAACTCGGACTAGACTAAGTTACTGGAATTAAGACTTATTCTATGCATCTGCTCTCCCACAATATGGCGCTGAGAAGGGAGAAACAGCTTCTACACAGCTGCCTCCAGTTCAACCAATAAACAGCAGGACCTGCTCCTGATTGGAGGAGAGCAGCGTACTCGGTGTGTGGGTAGCAGAGTTGGGATTGGTGGAAGAGGACTATAAAGGAGGAGAGAGACAACATGCACCGGGAACATCTATCTGAAGGAACACCTGTGCAGCCCCCGAGAGAGCCGGCCGGCAGTGTGGGAACCGCCCTTCCACGGAGGTGGAAGGGTCGGTAGCCAACCCAGGAAGAACCAGCAGCAAACCCGGGGAGGGCCGAGCAGACAAAAGAACAGCGCAGGGTCCTGTGTCGTTCCTCCACGAAGTCGGGGAGCAACATTTACTATGAAAGCCACCCTTAGAGGATTGGTAGGAACAACGTATCCACCAGATGCACAAAAAACAACTTAGGGATTAGGGACACAAGTACAAGAAGTATGAAAACGCATCATAATGGGACACCTTCAGAGGCACACAGCTACTCTCTAACCACACATCACAAAGAAATAAAAATCAGGAATTCAAAATGATCAGTTTAAGGACACTTAATACTGGATAGCTTCACCAGTGAACTCTACTAAATATTGAAGAAGAAATAATATCACAATAATATTTTTCCAGAAAATAGAGGAGTGAATGCTTTCCAAGGCATTTTTTTCGTTAATCTTTTTTTTAATTTTTTTAACTTTTATTTTTTCCAAGGCATTTTAAGAGACCAACATAATCTTTATGTCAAAACTTACTGAATAAAAGGGAACAAATTGCAGAACTGCAGTACTGAATAGCTCAAGTGAAAAACTCCCTTAATCCAAAAGAATACAGTCAGATAATCCAATGAAATTAGAAAGACAGTTTATTATATGAATGAGAAATTAAGCAAAGAGAGATCATGAAAGAGAACAAATTAAAAATCTTGGAGCTAAAAATTTCAATAAGCGAAATTAAAACTATAACTGAGAAACTCAAAAAGTTAAAAAGGAAATAATTTAAAAGGATGAAAAAAAATCCTTTGAGACTCATCAGATGCCATTAACCAAGGAAGCATTAATCCTATGGATGTTTCAAAAGAAGAGAAAACCAATTCAATGGAATAATTGCTGAAAACTTTCCGAATCTTGGAAAGACATGGAGCTAAAAGGATCCCTGATAGATTTAACCAAAAGGATCCATTCTGTGGCATAAAATAGTCAAACGTCAAAATGGTAAGATAAAGAAAAAATTCAAAAAACAGCAAGAGACAAGTATCAACTCACTTATGAGGGACACACGCGAGACTACTGACGTCTCTGCAGTATTCTCACACTGCACAGGAGAGAATCGTTCACAGGAAAACAGTGTTACACCAAACACAACCACCCCTCCGGAATGACAGCAAAGTGAAGACCTGCTATGGCAAAGATGGAAGGAATTCATCACCGCAGCCTGGCTTGGCAAGAGTGCTTCAGAGAGTTCCGTAAGAGAAGGACAACGATGGTAAGTATCATGAAAACACGTGGAAGTATGAACGTCATCTGTCCTTTCATAGGGTACAAATCTCACTTGTAGTCTCACAGAGCAGAGAAAACTCTCCTATGGAAAAAGAGAAGAAAAATATTAAGATTCACATTTTATTTGTACCCCTTTCTGGATGTGATATGCTATGTATTTTGAGCTAACGGTGTTTTCACCTGTATCACTTTGTACTACAATTCTGTAACTTGTTACCTTGACCTGGTTAGGTTTTGATATCAGAAGTATGTTAGTCTCTTAAAATGACTTGGAAAGCGTTCACTCCCCTATTATATGAAAATAAATATAACTGTGATGTTATTTACTCTTGAATGTTTAGTAGAACACTGAAGCTATTTAGGCCTTTAGGTATCTCTGAAGGAAGATTTTGAAAATGAATTTGGTTTTCAAAATCTGTATGGGATATTCAATTTTTTTCTATGTCACTTTTCTAAGTGCATTTCCCATAAGGTACTAAAATTATTGGCAAAAAGATTATGTTTAACATACCTTTTTTAAACTGTGGAGACACTCTGTATTACAGCAATCACACTACTGGGCATATGTCCTAAAGGAATGAAATCTGTATGCTGAAGAGATGTTTGTGTGCCTATGTATACTGTAGCATTATTCACTATCATCAACAAGTTGAATGAGTTGAAGTGTCTATCAACAGAAAGAGCAGGTGAGGAAAGTATGTATTTAGTGGATTTCAGCCACAAAAGAGATGAAATCCTGTCATTTGTGACAACACGGATGAAGCTAGAGGACATTATATCCCATGACATGAGCCAGGCACATAAAGACAAGTAGCACATGATCTCACTAATACGTGCAATATAAAAATGCTGATCTCCTGGAAGCTGAGCATGAATGGTGATTATCGGAGGCTGTGGAGGAGGGGGTGCAGGGCAAGTGGGGGGGAGTAGTCATTGGGTCCAATGCTAATTCAGATAAGAGAGGTAATTTCTGGTACTCTCTTTCACAAAAGTGTGCCTGTATAGTTAATAATCATATAGTGTATGCTTTAAAACAGGTGGAATAGAGGATTCTAAATGTTCTTACAATAAAGAAATGACAAATTTTTGAGTTTATGGATATGTTAATATTTTAATTTGATCTTTACATACTATGTACATCTATTGAAACATCACTTTGCACCCATAAATATGTACACTCATAAATCAGTCAAAAATAACTGAACAAAAGGCACCTTACCCATCTGCCTTCCAATGCCAATTTTTCTGTACTGCCTCTTCTTCTTTTCTCTTTGTGTATATGAGTTCATGCTTTCGCTGCCTCATTAGTATATTTTTTCCTTGAAGGAAGAATATAAATACACATGTACAAAGTACAAAAAAAAGAATGTGTTCTAATAAAACTTTAAAGACAAAAAAAGCTGGTGGATACAATTCAATCTACAGATAGTTTACAAGCTTCTGTCTCAAATGTGAGAAAGAGAAAATGAACATTATGAGTGACATTCAAACAAATAGATTGGATCAAATGGAATACAGGGAATTCAACCTAAACATTTAAAGAAAACAAAAATATGGGAAAAGCTTAATGACATAAGATTTGACAATGCTGTCTTGAATATGACATCAAAGCCCATCCAACAAAGTAAAAATAGACAAATTGGACTACATGAAAATTAAGTTTTCTGGGGCTGGCGCTGTGGCATAGCAGGTAAAGCTGCTGTCTGCAGTGCTGGCATCCTATACGGGTGCCAGTTCGAGACCTGGCTGCTCCATTTTTGATCCAGCTCTCTGCTATGGCCTGGGATAGCAGTAGAAGATGGCCTAAGTCCTTGGGACCCTGCACCCACCTGGGAGACCCAGAAAAAGCTCCTAGCTCCTGGCTCCTGGCTCCTGGCTCCTGGCTTCGGATCAGCTCAGCTCCATTGGGACCATTTGGGGAGTGAAGCAAAGGATAGAAGACCTCTCTCTGCCTCTCCTTCTCTCCCTGGATAACTCTGACTTTCAAAGTAAATTTAAAAAATCTTTAAAAAAAAGTGTAGACTCAGATACTTGTACAAGAATCTTCATAGCAGTATTATTCCACAAAAGCCAAAAGATGGAAACAATTCATATATCCACCAGAAAATGAATGGATAAACAAAAAATATAAGCTTAAAATGGAATATTATTCAACTTCAAAGATGAACAAAATTCTGACACACACAGCAGGGCAACGATCTGAAAACATTATGTGAAGTGGAATAACACAGACACCGACAGCCAAATATTATATGGTCCCACTTGTATGAGGTAACCAGAATAAACTAATTTATAAAGGCATAAATTCACATAGAAGGGAGGGGACAACAAGGAATTATTGCTTAATGGATACATAGGTCAGTGTGCAAAAAAGTTAATAAAATGGGAAATATAAAAAGTTAATAAAATGGAAATATATAATGTTAATAATAATAAAATGGGAAATATAAAAACTTAATAAAATGGGAAATATTGGGTTTTGTAGCATTGTGAATGTACTTCATGTCATGGAATCATACACTAAAGTAGTTAAAAGTGCACATTTTATGTACATTTTATGTAAAGACTATGACCCTTTTACAGCTTAAGGAATAGATAGAGCGAGAGATAATTAGTGAGCTGGAATGTAAGGCCAGGGAATGCTCATGGAATGGATCATGAAAGATGAAAAAAGCTGAAATTATGATGGAAAATTTAAGAGGTATTTATAACAGACTTAGAAATGCCAGTATGCACTGAATAGAAATTCCAGCTTAAAAGTGAGGAGAATGTTAAAATACTACTACTACTACTAAATAATAATAATAATAATAATAAAACTTCTCAGAATCAATTGTAAATAGAAATAAAGCACTGATTTAAACACAGAAACTTAACTGGAGATCCAAGATGGCTAGTAGTGAGAAACCATCCTGATCTCATCTACAGAAAGATACTAGAAAAACAAGAGAACAATCATGTTCCCAGGGAACTGACTGAAACTTTCAGTGGAGAAGTGGCAGAACACAGCAGAGACTCCACAGGGCAGTGAGGTGCGAAGCCACACACACCGCCACTGGCATCTGCACCACGAGCCATCTCTGCATCTGTCTCCCAGCTCCTGGCTGAGAAACAGCATCTTGTTAAAATCAGGTAGAGAAGAACGTGCAATGGAACCGTGCCACCAACAGCTTGAACTGCAAGAGAATTGCACAGTCCCCTCTGACTTCAAACCCAGCCTGCAGAGTTGAGTGACAGCTGAGTGACAGCTTTGCTCCAACAAGGGAAGCCATGTTGATTCCCCACCTTCCCCTCTGCAAAATGCCACACTCAGTTTGCTGTGGTATAATCACTGCCGAACACTGTTCTGACTCAGTGGACAGCAAGCAATTCTGCTGCTCCCAGAAGCCACCAGAGCACAAGACTGGGCAATTTACAGGGTGAAGAGATCTGCTCCCTGCAACTGTGGGAGTTCTGAGAGTAAATCCTGCAGCTGCCCTTATTCACTCTGCATGCCCTAGAGGAGTTCCCTTAGGCTTCTCGGGTCTAGCACCTGCAGCAGCCCATAAAATATCTGAACCAGAATTGAGAAAGTTCCCTCTGTACCTCCCAGGCACAAGCCCCAGTACCTTTACATGCTGGGGGGGGGGGGGGGAGTTCCACCTTTTCCTTGCAGAGCTGTGACTGCTGATGTTGGCATAATGATCTCTGAACTAACTTAACACTCACAGTATCTGGAGAGTTCTCTCTTCATTACTCTGCTTTAGGTAAGGGGGCTATAACCATCTCCAACCCGGATCTCACCTGGGATGTATGGGTGATGATCCTGCTGCATCCTCCCCCATCAGAACTGTGACAATCAGTACCAATTTCCTCAAATCCACTGGAATGTACCAGGTAGGACCTAAGGACGAAGTTGCCTGCAATCCACCTCTCTGGACCCATCCATACTCAGCAGCAAAAACTTTCCTGTATATCTTACAGTTACCCAGTAGGATGGGAGCACGTTCCCAGTCCTGGGAATCAGGCATTTGGTGCTGTGATCCCAAAACTAGTCACAGTATCCCAGCAAAACCTAGGGAAAGTCCCATCCGTATCACAGAGTCCTAGAACCACAGCTAGAGGCACCACAAGCCCCAGCAATACTCAGGGCACAGTTCCCTTGGTGTCCCTCAGCACCAAGAACAAGGCTGTGATTATCACACTCCCAAATGCAGCTTACATCCAACTCCCTGAGGACTGGATATGCACACCCTGGGGAGCCCACATACATCTCAAAGTCACACTTCTTCCACCATGAACTTCTGTAGACTAGAACACTGACTTAGACAGGGCTGGCATTGGCTAAAGCAAAAGAAATCATTCAGAGGTTACACTTCTGGACTCACGAGGAACAAGGGCTAAAGCATGAAGCAAAGGGATACCCTGCCTTCCATCTAAACAATAAATTATTTTCCAATGAATCTCACTCCACAAAGAAGCCTTAAGGGCAGATCTCAACATGAGACACTGGAAACAAGAAGATGCAAGGTAACTTGACACCTCCAAAAAAACACAGTAGCTCTCCAGAATTAGGTTGTGACCAGAAGGAAATCTATGAAATGCCAGAAATATAATTTAAAATAATAATTGTAAGGAAGCTCAGTGTTATGTAAGAGAATACAGATAGACAGCTTAAAGAAATGCAGACAATAGTAAATGATGTGAATGAGAAAGGCATCATCAAAAAGAACCAAGCAGAAATTTTGGAGATGAAAACTTCCATCAATGAAATAAAAAATAAAATTAAGAAATTTAATAGCAGAATAGATCAAGTAGAGGAAAGAAGTTTTGATCTAGAGGACAAGACTTTTGAAATAACCCAGTCAGACAAAAATAAAGAGAAAAGAATTAAAAAGATTGAAGAAAGCCTACAGGAGATACTGGATATTAACTGACCAAAGATTTGCATTATAGGGATTCCTGAAGAAGGGAAGAAAGGTGTTGAGAACCTACTAAATGAAATAATTTTTGAAAGCTTGCAAAATCTTGACACAGATACGGACATCCAGAAATGTGAAGGACCCCAGGTAGATTCAACTGAAAAAGATCTCCGAGGGATACTGAGTCATATTGTAAAAACCTAACAACAATGAGAGAATTCTAAAGAGAGTAAGAGAAAAATATCAAGTTATATACAAAGAAAAACAAGTTAGATTAACAGATCTCTTAGCAGAAAGTGTACAAGGCAAAGGAGACTGGGATGATATATTCAGGGTTTTAAAAAACCTTCCAACCAAGAATATTATATCCAGTAAAGCAATCTTTTAGACATGAAGAAGAAATAAAGTATTTCTCAGGTAAGCAAAAACTGAGAGAATTCATTACTCCAGACCAGCATTACAAGAAATTCTGAATGAAGTCCTACAATTAGAAGTAAACATCATGAAAATACTTGATGCTACCAAATTCACTAACAGAGCAGGTGCAATCAGTAACTAATTCACAAAATAACAGTCTCAGTTCTTATCTATCAATATTAACCTTGACTGTAAGTGGGTTAAATTCCTCAGTCAAAAGATGTAGGTTGGCTTAATGGATAATAAGCCAATACTCAACCATATGCCACCTACGAGAAATTTACTTTACAAATAAGGATACACGTAGTCTGAAAGTGAGGGGCTGGAAAAAGACATACCAGGTAAATGGAGCACAAACCAAGCAGAAGTAACTATATTCATAATATATAAGAAAGACTTTAAATTAAAAATTGTAAAATAAGACAAAGAGGAACATTACACATTTATAAAAAGACTCATTCACCAAGAAGATAGACCAATCAAAAATAAATATGCACCCTACACAAGACCATATATATATATATATATATATATATATATATATATATAGTAAATGCTATTAGATCTAAAGGGATAGACTCCAATACAATAATAGTGTGAGACTTTGACACCTCACTGCCAGCAATGGACAGATCAGCCAGACAGAAAATCAACAAAGATAAATTGGAGTTGCATCACTCTATTGAGCAAATGGACCTAAGCAGACATCTGCAGAACAGTGCACTCATATATTTTGCCACAAATATAGTCTCAGTAAAGTTAAAAATAAAAATATCTTCTCAGACCACAAAGGAGTAAAACTAGGAATCAACAGCAAAAAAGAACAATAGAACATTCACAAATACAGGGAAATTAAGCAGCATGCCATGAAGAAATTAAAAAAAGAAAACAAAAACTTTCCTGAAATAAATGAAAATGAAAACAATATTTCAAAATCTGTGGTGCACAGCAAAAGCAATATTAAGAGGAAAGTTTATAGAATTAAGTGCTTACATTTTTTTCAAAAAGTTCTCAAATAAATGACCTAATGATGCATTTCAAGGACTTGGAAAAACAAGAACAAACAAACCCCAAATTAGCAGGAAACGAGAAATAATAAGAATCAGAGCAAAAATTAATGAAATTGAAATTAAAAAAAAATACAAATGAGCAACCAAAAAAAAAAAACTGGGTTTTTTTTGAGAAGATAAACAAAATAAACCTTTAGCCAGACTAACTCAAATAAATAAAATTACTGATGAAAAAGGAGACTTTACAACTGAAACCACTGAAAGAAAAGGATCACAAGAAAGAGCTATGAACAACTATGTGCTAACAAATTGGAAAACCTCTAAGAAATGGATAAATTCCTGGATACATATAAACCACCAAGATTAAATCAAGATGATACATAACAGATACATAGCAAGTAACAATATGGAAGAAGTAATTAAAGTCTCCCACCCAGGAAAATTGCAGACTTTACTATTGAATTCTACAATACTTTTTAAACTATGCCAAAACATTGAACAGGACGAAACTCTGCAAAATTATTTTAATGAGGTGTCACTCTGATACCAAAACAGAGCAAAGACACAAGACAAAAAGAAAGCTACAGACCAATATCCTTGATAAACATAGATGCAAAAATTCTTGACAAAATACTAGTGATTCAAATCCAATACTACATCACAAGGATCACACATCATGATCAAGCAGGAATTATTCCAGAGATGGAAGGGTGGTTCAGCACTCACAAATCAATAAATGTCACAAAGCACATAAACAGAACGAAGAACAAAAACCATATGATCAATCATCTCAAAAGATGCAGAGAAAGCATTTCATAAGATTCAACATCCCTTCATGATTAAAAAAAAAAAAAACTCCACAAATTAGGTACACATGGAATATACCTCAAATTTATAAAGGCTATATATGACAAACCAACAGCCATTATCATACTGAACGGGGAAAAGCTGAAAGCATTTTCTGTCAGATCTGGAATAAGACAAGATGTCTACCTTCATCACCGTTATTCAGTATAGTACTGGAAATATTAGCAAGAGCAGATAGGAGGACAAAGAAATAAAGGGCATGGAAACTGGAAAGGAGGAGGTCAAAACATCAGTGTTCACAGATGACATGATGTTGCAAAAACCTAAACACTCCACCAAAAAGCTACTAGAACTGATAAAACAATTCAGTAAAGTTACAGATTACAAAACAGACACACACAAAAATAACTTTTTATACACCAATGATGACTCTCTGAAAGAGAAATCAAGAACAAAACTCCGTTCATTATAGACACCAAACACATCAAATGTTTAGGAATGAATTTAACCAAATAAGTGAAAGATCTCTACAATGAAAATTGCAAAACACTGATGAAAGGGGGGATTGACACATTAGGTGAGTTCCAGGCTCCTGGCTCCAGGTGAGCCCAACTCCAGCTGTTGTAGTCTTTTGGGAACTGAACCGATAGATGGAAGAGTCTCTCTCTCTCTTTCTCTCTCTCTAGCTCTATCTCTATCTCTATCTCTACCTCTCTCTCTCTGCCTCTCCTTTTCTCTCCGTGTAACTCTGACTTTCCAATAAATAAATAAATCTTTAAAAAAATAATAAGTTACAGCCTTACCTCTTATCACTTACAAAAATCAACTCAAGACCGAAAACAATAAAACTGCTGGAAGAAAATGCAGGAGGAGCACTTCAAGACATTGATGCAGATGATGACTTCTTGGGTAAGACCCCTAATGCACAGGCAACAAAAGCAAACATAGACAACTAGGATTATATCAAACTCAGAAGCTTCTGTATATCAAAGGAAGTAATCAATAATGAAGAGGCATCCAGCAGAGTGGGGAAAAATATTTGCAAAGGATTCATATCCAGAATACAGCAGCAATTCAAAAAATTCAACAGAAAAACGACCAATCCAGTTAAGAAACAGGCAAAGGACCTCAATAGACAGTTGACAAAAGGAAAAATACACATGATCGACAAATATGTGGGGCGGGAGTGGGGGTGACACTCAACATCAGTAGCCGTGAGGGAAATGCAAATCAAAACCACAATGAGGTATCACTCACCCTGTCAGAATGGCTATTATCCCAAAGACAGAGTAACAGATGCAGGAGCGGATGGGGAGAGAGGGGAACACTTACATACTATTGATGGGAATGTAAATTACTGCAGCCACTATGGAAAATAGTATTGAGATTTCTTCTAAAAACTAGAAATAGACTTGTCATGTAATCCAGCAACCTCACTGTTATACTCAAAGGATGTGAACACATTGTATCAAAGAGATATTTGCATCACCAGGTCCATAGTCTCATTGTTCACAACAGCTGAAATGTGGAATCAATCAAGGTGTCCATTATCAGATGAATGGATAAAGAAAATGTCTATGTGTGTGTATATATATATATATTATATGATATATGTAATCCATGGCATACATATATAATAGAATATTATTCAACCATAAAAAAGAATGAAATTCTACCATCTGCATCAAAATGGTTGCAACTGGAAGACATCATGTTGAGTGAAATAAGTCAGACACAGAAGACAAATACCACATGTTCTCTCTTATATGTGGGAGCTAAAATTAAAAACACACACAAACACACTCACCAGAAAACAAAAACAAAGAAAGAAATGCCCATGTGTAACAGTATTGTTACCAATACAGTTTTGTCAAGCTTTGTTTTACATCTTTGCCAAACAAATTGTTAAGAATGATATACTACTATAATTTTAATCATCTGTGATCATTTTAAAATTTACTGCCTATGAGTGAAATTGACAGCTTCTCATTTGATGACTGTTTATAGCTCTTCCTTATTCCTGCTGAGCTATGCCTTTTTCACTTGCTTAACTCTTTAGTGAGTGGAACATTAAGTCCTTGACTATAATGTAAATTTAAAATGTTATCTCAAAAATCAAAAAATCAAAATGGAAATAGAAAAACAGGGAAAATCAACAAAACAAAAATTTTCTTCTCCTGGCTGGCGCCGTGGCTCACTAGGCTAATCCTCCGCCTAGCGGCGCCGGCACACCGGGTTCTAGTCCCGGTCGGGGCGCCGGATTCTGTCCCGGTTGCCCCTCTTCCAGGCCAGCCCTCTGCTGTGGCCAGGGAGTGCAGTGGAGGATGGCCCAGGTGCTTGGGCCCTGCACCCCATGGGGAGACCAGGAAAAGCACCTGGCTCCTGGCTCCTGCCATCGGATCAGCGCGGTGCGCCGGCCGCAGTGCGCCGGCCGCGGCGGCCATTGGAGGGTGAACCAACGGCAAAAGGAAGACCTTTCTCTCTGTCTCTCTCTCTCTCACTATCCACTCTGCCTGTCAAAAAATAAAAAAAAATAATAATAATAAAAAAAAAATAAAAAAAATTTTCTTCTCCTAAAATATCAAAAAAATTTAAGATGTCTATTCTGACCAAGAAAAAAGAGAACAGGATCAAATTATGAACCTCATGAATGCATGAGGAAACTGACATTACAAAAATACAAGGTACTGTAAGTGAATATTACAAATAATTGTATGTCCACAAATTTGATAACCTAGATAAAAAGAAAATCTACAAAAAAGACACAAACTACCAAAACTAATGAAAAATCTGAATAGGGAAATAAAGAGTTTGAATTATAATCAAAATACTTCTAACAAAGACAAGTCCAGGACAAGATAGCCTAAGTGGTAAAGTCTAATACACATTTGAAGAATTAACACCAATTCTTCACAAACTCTCCAAACATATATTAGATAAAGGAATATTTCCTAACTCATTATATGAGATTAATCATATAAGACCAAAGCCAGAAAAAAAAATCCCAGAAAAAGAAAATAGACTGTTCCTTATGAATGAATATATGTGCAAAAAATAGCCAACAAAAGGTTAGCAAATTGAACTCAGAAGAATAGGGGTAAAAAGGATTATACAAGGGTGCCTCAAAAAGCCTGTGGAAAAATGGAATTGAATGGTAGGTTTACCAATTTGATGCAAGACAATTTGAAAGTCCTGCATGGTCTTTAAATAAGCATTTTCATGAATCTTTTGATTTATCCTGGGAGTGCAAGATTGGTTCAAATTACAAAAGTCAGTCACTGTAAAATGCTATTTTAATAGAATAAAAGGAGAACTACTTGATCAGATCAATAAAAGCAGTAAGAGAATTAGACAAAATCCAATCCTCTTTCATGGAAAAACACTCAACAGTGATGAGTGTTCAACACAGCAGTAGCAGTGAAGCCATTCTTGAGATGCCCACATCCCATTACTGAGCACCTGGGTTCAAGGCCTGGCTCTGCACCTGATCCCATGCAAACCCTGGGAGGTAGCAGGTGTCGGTACCTGCCATCCACATGGGAGACTCAGACTGAGGCCAGGGTTCAACTGGCCCAGCCATGACTGCTATAGGCATTAGGTAAGTGAACCAGAAAATGGGATATTTGACTGATTATCTATCTGTCTATCTATCTACCTATCTATCCTCCCTCTCTCAAATAAATAAAAAAAATTAAACACCCAATAGGTGATGATGTTGTGGCACAGCTGATTAAGCTTCAGCTTGCAATGCCAGCATCCCATGTCAGAGTGCCAATTAGATTCCCAGCTGCTTTGTCTCTGACCCAGCTTCCAGCTAATGCACCTGGGAAAGCAGCAGGAGGTGGCCCAAGTACTTAAGGCCCTGCCACCCTTGTCGGAAGACCAGGATGGTGTAATTGGCTCCAGGCTTCAACCTGGTCCAAGCCTGGCCATTGTGGCCATTTGGAGAGTAAAGAGTAGTGAGAGATTTTCTCTCTCTGTGTCTCTCTCCCTCCCCCTCTCCGTCACTGTGGCTTTCAAATAGATAAGTAAATAAATATTTTTCAAAATGCTCGATAAACTGGGGCTAAAAGGAAACTTACACAATCTGATAAACAGCATCTACAGAAATCCCACAGTTGGCATCACACTTGTTTTTTTAAAAAAAGATTTATTTATTTATTTGAAAGAGTTGTACAGAGAGAGAAGGAGAGCCAGAGAGAGAAAGCGAAGTCTTCCACCCCCTGGTTCTATCCCTGATTGGCCACAATGGCAGGAGCTGCACTGACCCAAAGCAAGGAGCTTCTTCTGGGTCTCCCATGTGGGTGCAGGGGCCCAAGGACTTGGGCCATCTTCCACTGCTTTCCCAGGCAATAGCAAAGAGCTGGATAGGAAGAGGAGCAGCCAGGACTCGAACTGGCGCCCATATGGGATGTCAGCACTGCAGGCAGAGGACTAACCCACTGTGCCACAGTGCTGACCCCAGCATCATACTTGCTGATTTAATGTTTTCCTCTAAGATCAAGAACAAGAAAAGGATATCATCCTCTCTACTTACATCCAACATTCAATATTAAATTCAAGTCCTATCAATATTAGACAGAAAGGGCAATGTTGATTCTAAATCTCATATGCAAAGTCAAGTATAGTCAAAACATCATAATGCACACATGTATCAAAAATCACTTAGTGAGGAGCCATCAAGAGTAGAATAGATAAAAATTACTAAGAGGAGCCATCAAGAGATGTACAGTTCGGCACATGGTCACTTACCCCTAATGGTAGAGCTAGAAATGTGCCAGGGGATTCCAATTCAATCTCATCAAGGTGGCATGTACCAATGCCATCTTACTTGTTAAATTTATCAGTTTAAGTTCATAATTGATCAAAAAGATAGGATTAAGTGTCAAAGGGTTTAAATAAAAAAGACCAGTGTCTGCAAATAATAATTGATAGAATTAAAAAGGAGAGAATGATCCTACATGGGAAGCAGGATACACAGCAGACTCAGAGTGGCAAAAGCCATAAACAGCACTCTGGCCTCAGAATCAGCCCTTAAGCATTCAGATCTAGCTAAAAAGCCCATGAGAGTTTCTCAGGCATGGAAAGCCAAGACACTGTGGGAAAAAAAAAAAAAAACCCTAAATGAAAGATCTCTGTGAGTGAGATCCCAGAGGAAAGTACAGGCCATCAAAGAAGGAGGTACTTTTCTCTGAAGGGAGGAGAGAACTTCCACTTTGACTATGGCCTTGTCTAAACAAGATAGGAGTTGGCAAACTCAAGAGGCTTCCATAGCCTTGGCAGCTCATGACAAGAGCCTAGAGTGATTACTGATGTCATAAATAAGAGTGTCAATTGTTAAATCAATGATGGGAGTCACTGTGTACCTACCCCCCATGTAGAACTTCTATCCTTAATGTGTTGTACTATGCAAATTAATGGTAAAACTACTACCCAAACAGTACTCTATACTTTGTGTATCATTGTGGGTACAGTCTGTTGAAATCCTTACTTAGTATATACTAAGTTGATCTTCTGAATATAAAGATAATTGAAAGTGAATCTTGATGAAGAATGGGATGGGAGAGGGAGTGGGAGATGGGATTGTTGTGGGTGGGAGGGAAGTGATGGAGGGAAAAGCTGCTATAATTCAAAGTTGTACTTTGGAAATTTATATTTATTAAATAAAAGTTTAAAAAATAAAATATCTAAAAACATAAAAAAATCACTTAGTACTCACTGAATGTGTACAATTTGTGTAAGTCTCCAAAATTGTTCAATAATGTTTAAGTAAAAAAATTGTTAAAATTTCTGTGTGGGTGCAAACTGATGAAATCTTTACTTAATATATACTAAATTGATCTTCTGTATATAAAGATAATTGAAAATTAATCTTGATGTGAATGTAATGGGAGAGGGAGTGGGAGATGGGAGGGTTGCGGATGGGAGGGAAGTTATGGGGGGGAAAGCAATTTCAATCCATAAACTGTACTTTGGAAATTTATATTTACCAAATAAAAGTTAAAAAAATTTTCTTTAAAAAGATGAACAAGGTTGGTGAACCCATACCTCTTGATTTAAAAACTCCATAGTTGCAGATATCCAAAGAATGAGGAGCCAGCATAAACATATACATAAGGATCAATTGAATAGAATTGAGATTCTGTAAATAAATCCATACATCATTGGTCAATTGTTTATCAATAATGGAGTCAAGTCTTAGTGGGAAAAAATCATCTTTTCAACAAATAGTGCTGGAATAACTGGATATCTTTATGAAAAGAATAATTGGAAATCCCCATGCCATACCATATATAAAAACCAATTCAAAAATCATGATGAGGGGCTGGCACTGTGGCATAGCGGGCTAAGCCTTCACCTACAGAGCCAGCATCCCATATGGGTGCCAGTTCATGCCCGGCTGCTCCTCTTCTGAACCAGCTCTCTTCTTGTGACCTGGGAGAGCAGTGGAGGATGGTCCAAATGCTTGGGCCTCTGTACCCACATGGGAGACCTGGAAGAGGCTCTTGGCTCCTGTCTTCAGATCAGTTCAGCTCAATGCAGCCATTGGGGAGTGAATCAGCAGATGGAAGACCTTTTTTCTGTCTCCCCCTTTCTCTGTAATTCTACTTCTCAAATAAGTAAATAAAATGTCTAAAAAATAAAAATACTAAAGTAAAAATCATGATCAGTAACTTAAACATCAGAGCTAAATGTATAAAATTCTTAGAAGGAAACTTGGGTGTAAATGTTCATGATCTTGTGTTTGGTAATAGTTTCTGAGGTATAGCAGCAAAAATACAATAAATCAAAGAAATGGATGAATTGAATTCCATCAACATTAAAAATTCTTATGTGCTAAGGGTCACTATCACAAACATGAAATACAATCATAGAATTAGGCAAAATATTTTCAGATCATATTTCTAGTATACAGTGTATCCAAAATTCTTAGAATTTATCACAAAAAGAGAAATAATCCAACAAAAATTGTCAAAAGATTTCAAATAAAATTCTCCAAAGAAAACATAAATGCCCAACAGCACATGAAAAAATGTTCAACATCAGTATGCATCATTGAAATGCAAATAAAAAGTACAAAAAGAAATTACTGCATACCTATGGAGATGGTTACAATAATTTAAAAGAAAAACAGAAAACAACAAGTGTTGGGAGGATGTGAGAGTTGGAACCTTTGTGCGTTGCTGGTGCAAATGTAAAACGGTTCAGCCCCTTTGGAATACAACCTGACAGTTCCTCAAATGATTAAACATAGAGTTACCATATGACACAGCAATCCCTTTCCTAGATATACACACAGGAGAAGTGAAAACACATGTTTAAGCAAAAACTTGTACACATGTGTTTATAGAAACATAATTAGTAACAGCTGAAAAGTGAAAACAATCCAGATGTCCATCAACTGATAAATAGATAAACAAAATGTGAGTTAGCCATGCAGTGGAATATTATTGAGCCATTCTGAATGTCATTCAGGATGAAGGGTACTGGCACAAGTTACAACATGATGAATCATAAAATGTTATGCGAACTGAAAGAAGTCAGACTCAAAAGGCCATGTTTTATATGATTCTATTTCTATGAAAAGTCCCAAATAGGTCATTTATAGAGACAGAAAGCAGATTAATGGTTGCCGGGGATCAGGAGTAGAGGGAACGTGAGGATAAAATTCAGAAATTGGGATATGGGATTTCTTGGTGGATGATGGAAACATTCTAGAACTGGATAATGGTGATTGCTGCACAATCTTGTGATTATATTAAAGCTTATTGTATACTTTAAAAATATACTTGTAATGGCCAGCGCCACGGCTCACTAGGCTAATCCTCCACCTGTGGCGCTGGTACCCCGGGTTCTAGTTCCGGTTGGGGCGCTGGATTCTGTCCCAGTTGCTCCTCTTCCAGTCCAGCTCTCTACTATGGCCCAGTAGTGCAGTAGAGGATGGCCCAAATGCTTGGGCCCTGCACCCGCCTGAGAGACCAGGCAAAAGCACCTGGCTCCTGCAGCACCGGCTGTAGCGGCCACTTGGGGGGTGAACCAATGGAAGGAAGACCTTTCTCTCTCTCTCTCTCTCTCACTAACTCTCTGTCTGTCAAAAAAAAAATATATATATATATATACTTGTAACTAGCATACATTTTATTTTATTTTATTTTATTTGAGTGGAAGAGAAAGGAAGAGAGAGAGAGAGAGAGAGAGAGACAGGGAGAGATCTCCTCATTGACTCCTGAAATGCCTGTAGCAGCTTGGACTGGGCCGGGCTGAAACTATGAATTGGAAACCCACAGGGAGCCATCTCCAAGTGTGCACATTAGTAGGAAGCTGGAATCTGGGACAGAGCCAGGACTTGAACTCAAGGACTTCCATGTGAAATAAAGGCATTCCAATGAGTGCCTTAGCTCCAGTCCAAATACCCATGCCCTTTGTACATTTTTAAATGATGAATTAATTTTTGTACAGAATCTTTGATAAATGAATTATCTATTATCTATTATTTTTCACTTTATGTTTCTGTGTGGGAACAAACTGTTGAAATCCTTACTTAAGGTATAATAAGCTGATCTTCTGTATACTAAGATAATCGAAAATGAATCTTGATGTGAATGGAAGGGGAGAGGGAGTGGGAAAGGGGAGGGTGGTGGGTGGGAGGGACGGTATGGGGGGGAAAGCCATTGTAACCCATGAGATGTACTTTGGAAATTTATATTCATTAAATAAAAGATAAAAAAAAAAAGAAAAAAAAATGATGAATTAATTTTTGTACAGAATCTTTGATAAATGAATTATAAATAAATAAAAATGGAATTTAAATCTATATAAATTTTTCAATAGCAATAATGAGCATACTATTAATAAACACATATGACATTGTATCTGAAGAGGCAGACAATGGAATGTTGGAATGCAAAGACTGAAAATAAATGAACTAATGTACCAAATGAATAAACAAGGAAAACAATTCAGCGAAAGCAACAAAACTACAAGAGCAGAACCAATGAATATAAAAACCTTAAGCATGAATTTGAAAAGTAAAATTCAGTAAAATCAACAAACATTAACATCAGCCAAGTAGACAACCTTTTGCAAGTATGATCAAGATAAAAAAGGAACAGTAGAGAAAAGCTTGCTTGGAGATTCCAAGATGGCTGAATAGGGAAAAGACGTGTTGATTTTGACCAGGGAAGATAACAGAAGAGAAACAGTGGAAGCGCATTCTCAGGGAAGAGTGGGAAAGAAGTTTGCAATTGAAATTCTGCAGAAAGAAGAGAGACACCATGGAGCAGTGTGGACAGTACAAACACACAGCAGTGACCAGGACATCATTAGAGACTCCCACAGCTAGGGGCTGGAGGAGATGCCAGCTTCTGAGACCAAGTGGAGAGCAGACTGTTGGCAACCCCTGCCATTGGTGATATTGCCTGAGGGAGAATCTTGCAGACTATATGGACTTTGAGTCCAGCCTGGAGTCCTAATGGGTGTATGAAAAACAAGCACATTTCTTTCTCTCCATCCCTTAACAAGGGCACCCATCAACCCACAGAGAGAAAGTACCATGTTGGCTGGCACCACGGCTCAATAGGCTAATCCTCCGCCTGCGGCACCAGCACCCCAGGTTCTAGTCCTGGCTGGGGCACCAGATTCTGTCCCAGTTGCTCCTCTTCCAGTCAGGCTCTCTGCTGTGGCCCAGGAGTGCAGTGGAGGATGGCCCAAGTGCTTGGGCCCTGCACCCGCATGGGAGACCAGGAGAAGCACCTGGCTCCTGGCTTCAGATCAGCGTGGTGTGCTAGCCACAATGCGCTGGCCAAAGTGGCAATTAGTGAGTGAACCAATGGAAAAGGAAGACCTTTCTCTATGTCTCTCTCTCTCTCACTGTCCACTCTGCCTGTCAAAAAAAAAAGTACCATGTTGACACCAGTAGAGATTGTGGCAGTTCTTGCACATGCAAAAATGGGATTCTGTCAAATGGATAAATCCATGTTATCCGCTGACTTTGAGTCTGGTCTGGAGGGTTGGCAGGGGGCTGGGCACCAACTTAAGACTGTGAAGTGCTGTCTTCCCCATACTCTACCCCAAGCTGCAGAGCTCAAACTGCCAAGGCAGAGCTCCCATAGGTAGCTGGCTCTGGAAATATCTCTGCTCCTTCTGTGGAAAGGGAAGACATGTGGAGCTGGGAGTGTATCCCCTCTCCCTGTGACTGTAGGAGCCTTGTACACTATGACTGTGGGAATCCTATACGTGCACACTAGGGTGTGGGGTGGAGCTGGATCTCTGGGAAATCACTGTATCTAGCCTTAGAGGCACAGAGCTCCCTGTAGCCTGGAGTGGGTCACTGGCTGGGCTGGGTCACTACAGAGGGTTCCATGCTCATACTAAGGACCTCAACATCCTTTGTTCAGTTCATGCACCTGCATGGGTGGGTGTTGTAGCTACTGTGGGGTAACCCTGGGCATTGATCACCTTGGAAGAGAGGAGGTAAGTCTGTGATTACACCAGCAGATGTGATCCTATCTTTCCCAATGCTGATAATAGAGGAGATCTACCATGCCCAACTTGGGAGTCACCCTGGACTCTCGCTCATCCTTTAGCACTGACCAGAGCTCCCTAGCCCAATCCAGCACGCACTGCTGCATAGTCACTGAAGGAGCAGACATTCCACTAAGCCACAGAGGCATAGTTCAAAGATAAAAATCATCAGAGGAGAAAACCAACCAGTGTTTCCATGAATGCCTAAACATCAATGCAGAATTACAAGAAACAAGAACAAGGAAAACAATGTGACTCCCCCAAAGGAGCACAGCAGCACTTCAATATTTGAATGTGAAGATGGATAAATTGATAAAATGCCTGAAACCAAATTAAAAAGAATGATGACTCCAAAACACACAGAAACAAATTCATGAGGTAAAGAAATCCATACAAGACATGCATGAAAAATTTTGCTGAGAAATAGAGATATTGAAGAGAAACAAACTGAAATATTAGAAATGAAGAATCCAATGTGTCAAATAGAAAATACAGCAGAAAGCCTCAACAACAGACTTGGCAAGGCAGAAGAAATAATATCTAAGCTAGAAGACAAATCCTTGCTAATATCTCATTCAGATTTTAAAAAGAAGAAGAGAAAATAGGAAAAACTGAAAATAGTGTTCAAGATTTATGAGATACTATCAAACGACCAAATATATATGTTTGGGTGTTCCTGAAGGCATGGAAAGAGAATGTATTACAAGGTCTATCCAGCAAAATAATAACAGAAAGCTTCCCTAGTTTTGGAGAAACAAAGGGACATCAAGAACAGGAAGCACATAGAACTCTTAATAGACACAATCAGAAAAGTTTATCACCATGACACATTACAGAAAAACTTTCTACAGTAAAACACAAAGAAATATTCTAAAATGTGCATGAGAGAAATGCCAGATTGCCTTCAGAGGATCCCCAATTAGAATAATGGCTGATTTGTCATCAGAAACCCTACCGGGTAGGAGAGAATAGAAAGCCATAATCCAAGTTCTAAAAGAAAAAAAAAACTGTCAACCTAGAATAGTGTACCCAGCAAAGCTCTTATTTATAAATGAAGGTAAAATAAAGACCTTCCAAAACAAACAGAAACTGAAAGAGTTGGTCACCACTTGTAGAGCCTTACAAATGATTCTTAAGGATGTGCTATTCACAGAAACAGAGATAGTCATCATAATCAAAGACTGTAAAGGCAGAAAATCTCCCAGTAAAAGCACAAAGGAAATTTAAAGCAAATAATAGGAATATTCATGAGAAAATAATAGGACCAAGTCATTGTTTATCAATTATAATCTTGAATGTAAATGGCCTAAACTCTCCAATTAAAAGAAATAGACTGGCTGAATGGATTTTTAAAAAAGATCCACCTATTTCCTGCCTACAAGAAACACATCTCACCAACAAAGATACAGGCAGACTGAAAATGAAAGGATATAAAAAGATATTCCATGCTAATGGAAAGCAGAAGAGGGAAGGTGTTGCCATCCTAATGTCAGACAAAATAGACTTTAACACAAAAATTGTTAAAAGAGACAAAAAAGGGCATTATGAAATGATTAAGGGATCAATTCAGCAGCAAGATGTGACTGTCATAAATGTATATGCACACAATGTCAGGGCCCCTGGTTATTTAAAACAAATGGATCTAAACAGAGACAAAAACTCTAAAACAATAACAATGGAGGACCCCACTTTAATCAATGAGCAGGTCATCTGGACAGAAAATCAACAAACAACAGAGCTAATCTATACTATGGACCAAATGGACCTAATTGATATTTACAGAACATTTCATCCCACTACGGCAGACTGCACAATCTTTTCATCAATGAATGGGACTTTCTCTAGATAGAACATATACTAGGCTATAAAGCAAATTTCAGAAAATTTTAAAAAATTGAAATCATACCATATATCTTTTCTGATCACAATGGAATGAAGCTGGATATTAACAACTTAAGGAACTCTAGAAAATAAGCAAACACATGGAGAATGAACAACATGAACATGCCCCTGAATGAACAGTGGGTCACAGAAGAAATCAAAAGGGAAATAAAAAAATTCCTTGAAATGAATGAAGATGACAACACAACATATGAAAATTTATGGGATACAGCAAAAGCAATGTTAAGAGGTAAGTGTAAAGCATTTAATGCCTACATCAAGAAGTGGTAAAGGCATCAAATAAATGAGCTATTAATACATCTCAAGGTCCTATAAAAACAACAACAAATAAAACCACAAATTATAAGGAGGAAAGAAATAATTAAAATTGGAGAAGAAATAAACAAAATTCAACTAAAAATTATACAGAATATCAATGAAATGAAGAGCTGTTTTTTTTTAATGAAATTGTCTCATCATTGACCCAACTAACTAAAAAATGGGTGAGAAGACCCAAATCAATAAAATCAGAGATGAAAAAGAAGATGTAACAACAGATACCATGGAAATAAAAAGCATCATCAGGAAGTACTACAAACAGCTATATGCCAACAAGTTGGAAAATACAGAAGAAATGGATGTATTTCTGGACATATATAATCTACCAAAATTGAGTCATGAACACATAGAAAACCTAACAGACCAACAAACAAGACAGAGATTGAATCAGTAATAAAGACCCTCCCAAAAAAGAAAAGTCTATGACCAGATGGTTTCACTGCTGAATTCTATCAAACTTTTTAAAATTATTTATTTATTTGAAAGGCAGAGGTACAGACAGAGAAAGAGAGACAAAGGTCTTCCATCTGCTGGTTCACTCCCCAAATGGCCACAACAGCCATGGCTGGGCCAAGCCAAAACCAGGAGTCAGGAGCTTCTTCCATGTCTCCACATGGATGCAGGGGCCCACACATTTGGGCCATCCTCTGATGCCTTCCCAGGCACACTAGCAGGTAGTTGGATTGGAAATGGAGTAATCAGGACTCAAACAAGTGCCCACATTGGATGCTGGCACTGCAGACTGCTGCTTCACCTGCTGAGCCACAGCAGTGGACCCTCTACTAAACTTTTAAAGAACTAATTCCAATGCTTCTCAAACTATTCAAAACAATTAATAGATAGAGAATCCACTCAAACTCCTATGAGACAAGCATCACCTTAATTCCAAAACCAGAAAAAGATACAACAAAGAAATAGAACTATAGACCAATATCCCTGATGAGCACAGACGCAGAAATGCAAAACAAAATACTAGCTAATCAAATCCAACAACACATCAGAAAGATCATTCACCCAGGCCAAGTGGGATTTATTGTGGTATGCAGAGATGGTTCAGCATATGCAAATCAATAAATATGATACATCACATTAACAAACTGAAGAACAAAAACCATATGATTATCTCAATAGATGCATAGAAAGCATCTGATAAAATACTACATCCTTTCATGATGAAAACATAAGCAAATTTGATATAGAAGGAACATTCTTCAACAAAACCAAGGCAATATATGACAGACCCACTGCCAACATCATATTGAATTGGGGAAAAGTTGGAAGCATTTCCACCAAGATCCAGAACCAGACAAGGATGCCCATTTTCACCATGGCTATTTAATATAGTCATGGAAGTTTTAACCAGGGCCATTAGTCAAGAAAAAGAAATCAAAGGGATACAGATGAGAAAGAAGAAAGTCAAATTGTCCTTGATTTCAGATACATGATTCTATATAAAGGGGAACCAAAAGACTCCATTAAGACTATTGGAACTCATAAGAGAGTTTGGAAAAGTTTCAGGATATAAAATCAACACACAAAAAAATCAGTAACCTTTGTGTAAACAATGATATGGCTGAGAAAGAACTTGTAAGATCAGTCCCATTCACAATAGCTACCAAAAACCTAAACACCTTGGAACACATTTAACCAAGGACATGAAAGACCTGTACAAGGGAAATCACAAAACGTTGAAGAAAGATACAGAAATAGACACAAAAAATGGGAAAATCTTCATGTTTGTGGATTGGAAGAATTAATATCATCTAAATGTCCATTCTACCAAAAGCAATTTCAGATTCAATGTGATAGAAATACCAATGACATTCTTCTCAGATCTAGAAAAAATGATGTTAAAATTTGTATGGAAATACAAGAGACCCAAAATAGCTAAAGCAATTTGAAACAACTAAAACAAAGCTGGAAGCAACTAAATACCAGACTTCAAGACATACTACATGGCAGTTATAATCAAAACAGCCCGATACTGGCACAAGAATAGACATGTAGCTCAATGGAACAGAAATTAATCCCTGCATCTATAACCAATTCATCTCTGACAAACAAGCTGAAATCAAATTTTGAAAGAAGGACAATCTCTTCAACAAATTGTGCTGGGAAAATTGGATCTAGACATGCAGAAGTATGAAGCAAGATCCCTACCTTACACCTTATAGAAAAATAAAATTAAAATAGATCAAGGATCTAAATCTACAGCCTGATACCATCAAATGACTAGAAGAAACATCAGGGAAACTCTGCAAGACATTGGCATAGGCAAAGATGGGGAAGTGAGGGAAGTGTGACTGTCTTCTTGGAACTGTGCATAAAATCTGTTCTGTTTATATTAATAATTTTTTGAAAAGGAGAACCTACAAATAAAATTTACCAAGAAAATTAAAGGGGCAAATTCTGAATATGAACATTTTAGATTATTTATGATACTATGCAGGGCTCCTATGAGTATCAACCCATTTTGAAATGCAGGGGGGAGCTGGTACTGTGTCGTTACAGGTAAAGCTGCTGCCTGCAGTGCGGGCAGCCCATATGAGTGCCGGTTTGATTCTCAGCTGCTCTACTTCCAATCCAGTTCTCTGCTATGGCCCAGAAAGCAGTGGAAAATGGCCCACGACCTTGGACCCCTGCACCCATGTGGGAGACCCAGAAGAAGCTCCTGGCTCCTGGCTTCAGATCGGCACAGCTCCAGATATTGCAGCCATGTGTGGAGTGAACCAGCAGAGGGAAGACTTCTTTTGTCTCTCTCTCTCTGCCTCTGCCTCTCTGTAACTACCTTCAAATAAATAAATACATCTTAAATTAAAAAAAAGAAACGTTGAGAGGATAGATTATTTCTTAAGAAACTAAGAAACACCAGAATCCATTATCTAGGTTCATCATGATCATTTTGTGTTGTAAGAATATGTGAAAGGAAACCATGGAGTCACTCATATTTTTTAAGTCATTTCTCTCTCCTATCTCTTGAGTTTGTAAGGATACTAAAGCAGCTTTCGGGGCCGGTGCTGTGGTGCAGTGAGTTAAAGCACTGGCCTGAAGTACTGGTATCACATATGGGCGCCAGTTCGAGACCTGGCTGTGCCACTTCCAATCCAACTCTCTGCTATGGTCTGGGAAAAGATGGTAGAAGATGGTAAAAGATGGCCCAAGTGCTTGAGCCCCTGCACCCACGTGGGAGACCCAGAAGAAGCTACTGGCTTTGGATCGACCAGACTCCAGCCGTTGTGGCATCTGGGGTGTGAACCAGAGGATGGAAGACCTCTCTCTGCATCTCTACCTGTCTCTGTAATTCTATCTTTCAAATAAATAAAATTAAAAAATAAATAAAGTAGCTTTTTTTTTTTTTTTGACAGGCAGAGTGGACATTGAGAGAGAAAGAGACAGAGAGAAAGGTCTTCCTTTGCCGTTGGTTCACACTCCAATGGCCGCCGCGGCCGGCGCACTGCGCTGATCCAATGGCAGGAGGATTAGCCTAGTGAGCCGTGGCGCCAGCCTAGTAGCTTTCAACCTTTTATCCATCAGAGCCTCAGGGACAAATTCACACCAAGCTCAACATAGCTCTTTTCGTAACTATTTAAGATCCGCATATGAAAATGTATAATGAGTCTGGACAGCGCCACGGCTCACTTAGGCTAATCCTCTGCCTGCGGCACCAGCACCCCAGGTTCTAGTCCTGGCTGGGGCGCTGGATTCTGTCCTAGTTGCTCCTCTTCCAGTCCAGCTCTCTGCTGTGGCCCAGTAGTGCAGTGGAGGATGGCCCAAGTGCTTGGGCCCTGCACCCGCATGGGAGACAAGGAGGAGGTACCTGGCTCCTGGTTTTGGATCAGCACAGTGTGCCAGCCTTAGCGGCCATTGGGGGGTGAACCAACAGAAAAGGAAGACCTTTCTCTCTGTCTCTCTCTCTGTCTCTCTCTCTCTCTCTCTCTCACTAACTCTGCCTGTCAAAAAAAATGTATAATGTGTGATCATGATTTTTCATCTGAAATTTTATTGAAATGTACACACACATAAATGTGTTTTGCTATCATAACAATCTTTTAAAAAGAAGTAAAGGAGTGACATTGTTAGGCACAGATCCTAACCAGCATCACAGAATTTTTTTTATAGCTACAATTCTGGGTTGACTTTGTCCAGATTACTAAGAATGGACAGACAAATATCTAGGGAAGGCGGGGGGAGGACTTCAGCTTGTGGAATGATTGTTAACACAAAAGTAAAGGACGGTGTTTTATATTTGTCAAAAGGAACCCCTCAATAAAAAACAAAGGCCAAGGTCAAGGCCAAAACACATCAAACAACAAGCCAGTCCCTGTAGCTACCCTAACTGGTCAATTTAAGTCAAAAGTTGAGGTAGAAACAAAGTATGTGAAAAAAGAAAATGCTAGAACACACTCATGCTCTAATACTTCATTAGATAATTAAGTAGCAAGCATGAAAGCTTATCTGAAGTCTCCAAGATAAAACATACCTTGGGGACGGCACTGTGGTGCAGTAGGTTGATCCTCTGCCTGCAGCACCAGCATCCCATATAGGCGCCAGTTCTAGTCCCAGCTGCTCCTCTTCTGATCCAGCTCTCTGCTATGGCATGGGAAAGCAGTAGAAGATGACCCAAGTGCTTGGGCCCCTGCACGCATGTGGGAGACCCAGAAGAAGCTCCTGGCCCCTGGCTTCGGATCAGCGCAGCTCTGACCATTGTGGCCATTGGGGAGTGAACCAGCAGACAGAAGACATTTCTCTCTGTTTCTCCCTCTCATTGTCTGTAACTCTACTTCTCAAATAAATAAATAAAATCTTTTTAAAAAATCACACACAAAAAAAAAAAACACTAAACATCCCCATCTCTTTCCACTGGAAGCCATCGTCCAACATCCCATCAGTAGTACATTCTCCAAAATGTCTGCGAGAAGTTTGGCAATCAAAAGAGCTTTTCAGAACAAAAGGAATCTAAGCTCTCCCATCTGGTGACTTTCCTTAGACTGGAGACAAGAAGTTTGGAAATAATTACTTATCCAGAAAATAAAGGTTCAAAAATCATTTTTCCCCAGTCATCTTGACCTTAACATCTTACAAATGAATAAGATGTGCCACTTCCATTTCACAAATGAACGAGAAAGCCAGAAGTCAAACCGGGAGGTACAGACAGGAACCCCACGATGTCCTTGCTGATGTTGGAAGGTCAGAAGGGGCATGTGCACACTGGACTAGTCCAGTCTCTAGGGGGCATGCCCCACAGCTTGCAACCCCCTGTCGCTCCCACCTCACAGTCCTTACACCGGTCTGGCCATGCTATGCAATCCAGTGTTGCCCACCCTACCACTCTCCTTCCCCCTCCTCTCCTCTCCCCAAGTCTCTCTCCTGCAACCACTCAAACTTCTGCCCAGGGCTCACTTCTCCATACATCTTTGGGACTAATTCACTCACATATTTCCATCCTCAGTTCCAATGCATTTTTCTGTTCAGGCACCTCCTGACTATTCTGTTTTAAATGGCAACCAGTCATGTTCCAATCTGCTGTCTACATCCTGATCTTGCTCTGCTCATACATTTCACACGGCATACATGCCTTCTATATTTCCTATAATTTACCAAGGTTTCTTTCTGTTGTTTGTCTTAGGGATTCCCTGAAAGTAAACCTAAGATAAAGCATTGGGTATATGTCATTTACCTAGGAAGTGATTCCAGGAATAAGGAGTGAGATGGAGAAGGATGAAACACCACAATAAAGAAATAGACATGACTGAGGTCACTGCTGAAGACAACTGGCATTTGGTGATGTAGGGGTTCCTGTGATCAGAGTACAGAATGCCTCTGGGAAGTGTGTTCCTGCAGGAAGAGAGGCTGCTGTGTTCATCTCTGGGTTCTCACCTCTCACTGGTTCATTTAAGACACTGGAGTCATTGTATCCGTTCTCTTCCAATCAGTCTCCCACAAGCAGGGGAGCCCTGGAGAGGGAAAGTGGAGAGGCATCCTGGGTGTTCTCTGCCGTGCACTTCCTGGGAGAGATGAGTCTGCCCCCTCTTGGACTGTCTACCACAGCCACAGCTGCAATCAAAGTAAAGCCAAGAGGAACAACAGGGGAACCCAGGACGTTTGCTTAGGTAAGGTCCTCCTAGACACACAACATTTTTGTCTCTTGGGGTGATAGATGAAGGATCTAGAACAATATCCAGCATGTAGTGGTTATTTAATAAAAACGCTTGAAAGTTAACTGACTCAGAACTGTTGTTGTAATGCATGGGGCTAGAGGACCCATATTGGTACCCAATCATAAAGAAAAGATTGAAGGTAAATAGCAGGTCCCACATCCAGGGGCCCTTGCACTGGTGTAAGTGCAGGATTCAAAAAAGGACCAGTTGCCAGGGAGCCGGCGGTTGAGAGATTGAAACCCTCTGGGGCTGAAGTTGCTTTGACAGCTGTGGAGTAGGAGGAAGAAGAGACTCTGTCAGCTGCAGATTGGAATAAAAGAGGTGCTGTTGGTAGTTATTAGTTCATCGATGGATCACTTACCTTTTAAACTAGGCTGACTTCAGCCTTTAACTGAGCATTTTAAAAATTGCCTTTGAACCCCCTTTTTTTTTTGCAGACAATAAGGCTTCCATAAAGACACAATAAGTTGCAAGAAAGAAATGTCACACATTGAGCCATGCTCTTCTTTGATCCTTGCTATTTTAACCTTCCACTTGACGATATTAACATACGCATTCGTTATTTTGCTATTTTGGTTGTCTTCCCCCACAACTTTAAATCATACTTGCACTCCAACACAAGAATGTTGCTTTCACTATTTCCAGAAAAAGAGAAAAGAAAAAAAGAAAAAAAAAACTCTTAAGCCTATTTACAGCCAATATAAAAAGAGAGAGGGATTTGATTCATTTTCGAAGAAGTTTTTTATAGTAGGGAAATGTGACCATCTAGTTTGGCAAATGTTTTCACTGAATTAAAGAAATCTTCAAAGGAATAGAAATTCCCCCAAACTATTTAAAATCTTCATAACGGACCTCCCACAAATGATAACTTCTTTAAAGTAGAAATTCCCCTAAAGATGCACAAATCTTCAAAAAAGAATACCCCTCAAATGATTAGAACCTTACCGAGTTCCATCTGGATTTGAGTTCCAATAATAAGGGTCAGAACCTTGTCCATACCTAGTAAAAAAAAAAAATACTGTAAGAAAGCACATTTTTTAGTATTTCCAGATGTAGATGGAAGATTTTCGTTTTGAAATACAATGAGAAAACTTTTTCATGCTATTTTGGAACCGATAGAGAGGCCAAAGCAGGCAGAGAAAGTTACTTGAAACTGGGCAAGCTGAGGAGACTTGAAAGCAGGTGAATGTGAATCCAGGTTTGTAAACCAGGGTGTGCCTCTTCCACTCTCTGCCCGTGTCCCTTTTTTTTAAGCTCATTTTCATTGATCAGAGTATTAACATCAGGGACATGTTGTGTTGAAGCTGCATTTGACTGTAAAATGACAGGTCAAAAGCAGCCAAGGGACAAAACGAAAATGGAAAAAAAGATGTACACCTACACCCAGGAGCACACACACTCACACCTCTTTCTCGGCTGGTAGGTTACTCATCTGTGTTTAGTTTCATACACGTTTTGCAAAGACAAAATGGCAGCTGGGTCTTACAGCCTCTCAGCACAAACGGCCTAATGGCCTCACTGCACAGCTTTCAGCCTTGGTAGGAAGCTCTGACTCCTCACTGCGCACCCCCTCCTGACACATGCCTGCCATCCCCCAAGGACGCAGGGCCTGTTTCTACTCCCTCCCAACAAAAACTCTAACAGAGCCCTTGAAAACAAGGGACGGGTCTACACATTTCAATGTGCATGTCCATAGAAACCAGAGTTGCGTATCTCCATCACCATGGTGCGTTTGCCTTGTCTCATGGTCGCACTTTTAAGGGGTTTCTGGGTTTGTTTTCTTATTGTTATTCGTGTTTTTGGTTTTCTTACAGCTACATTCTCCCAGTGACTTTCCTCAAGATTCTCATTTTTCTGAGTCATACAAAAGGCATTCTAAGAATTCTAGAACTCTCTGGAAAAATGAGTGACCAAGCAGAACTTGCAGGACTTACCACTCACCACTCAAGCAGCCCTTAGTCTGAAACCTGTTAAGATTTCCCAAGACAGAGACCCTTCTTGATTCAAAGCCATTTAGCTGTCACTAAAAGTCCATTTCGCTAGCCCTTACCTTATTCCTTCATGAGCTCTGTTCATTCAGTGACCAGACTATTTGCAAAAGCTCTCGGAGTGGGAGCAAAGCTGGGTCCTGGATGCTGAGCAGACTTCCTGTAGGTCAGAGGTGTGGGGTGATCGTGGAGATGGTGCACCTGCAAGGAACCCAAAATTATTTCCCCCTTTCCTTGGCGTGGACACTATAGCTCCTGCATTGGGGATAGTAGTAGTGACAATTTCATAGAGTTGTTTTGGAATCAAGTAAGTTTTTTTTTTTAAAGTATAGTGTTGAGACCAGTGCTGTGGCACAGCAGGTTAAAGCCATGGCCTGAAGTGCCAGCATCCCATATGGGCGCCAGTTCTAGTCCCAGATGCTCCTCTTCTGACCCAGCTCTCTGTTATAGCCTGGGATAGCAGTAGAAGATGGCCTAAGTCCTTGGGACCCTGCACCCAAGTGGGAGACCTGGAAGGAGCTCCTGGCTCCTGGCTCCTGGCTCCTGGCTTCGGATCAGCTCAGCTCCGGCTGTTGCAGCCATGTGGAGAGTGAACCAGATGATGGAAGACCTCTCTGTATGACTCTACCTCTCTCTGTGACTCTGTCTTTAAAATAAATAAAATAAATTTTTTTTAAAAAAAGTATAGTGTTTGGATTATGCAAGGCGAAGTGTACACGCTTGGGAAAATATTTGTTATTTTTACGCAACTGTGTCTTTGTTCCAAATATTCTGCCTTCTAACACTTCCCTTGCCGCTGTGTCTGATCTACCTGGCCTCTCTGCATCCTTGCCCGGGAGTTTGCACCTCGCCCCAGAAAAGGAGCAATTTTCTGTCTTTTCCACAGTGCTTACAGATTGTGCCTTTTCTGCTTCATTTATCCCAGACTTGGAATCCTTCACATTCCAAAGCTATTGATGCTGTGCTTTGAGCAAAGTTGAATCCATGTGGCTGTGGATTCTGAGCCCCTGGACTTGGCTCCTGCTAGGTCTGGAGAGCCCATTACATGCTCAGAAATTCTCTGAGCTGGGGTGAAACCATTGGTAGCTGGCAGTGGGCTGTGGTGCTAGGGCAGGAACATTTACACCATGGAAATTGGCAGATGCTACCATTCACGGCTTTGTTTTGAGAGCCAGTTCCCCAGCACACCACTAATCTCAATCATGTCCTTGCATCTGGTCTATATCTTGTCACAGTCTCTTTTTGCTGGCTCTAGGCCTTGCTACCACCCAGTTCTTGAGCTTTGCAAGACCCTGGAGAATCAGAGATGAGGCAAGCCTAGAATCAGAACAATTCACCTCTGGCCAAGGTCAACCGCTCCAAGCAGAAGTAGGAAGGCTGGGCAGGAAACAGGGGCTGAGAAGGGAGAAGCTAGGAGCAGGGGTGGGGGGGAGGTGTGTTCTCTGTAATGGAAAACGTGGAAGGCAAGGTTAGGAGAGAAGTTCAGGTTAATCCCAGCCGCTCTGAGAAGCAAGCCAGGGTTCAGCGTTGGAGTCAGATCTTGATGCAAGATGTGTCTGCTCACACAAAGGGGTGATGGGAAAAGTCAATTTTGTGCTCTGTTTTTTGAGACTCCGAGCAGGAGCCTCGTTTAGAGGAGAATCTCCCCAGGGAAGCCAGAACACAGCTGACAAATACAAGGGTAACAAATCTTTGCTGTGCCTTCCTTTCTAAGTACCCATGCGCAAGTTACTCAACACCTCCTCTCTCGCCAGCCTCCCTCTCTCCACCCTGACATCCTTGAGTGATCCTGGGCCTGGGGAAGTTGGGGTTCTAGCCACTTCCTTCCCGACAAGAAGCTCGGGGTGTTCACAAAGGTGACCAGCCACATGGTGAGACAGTGCCCAGGCTCTCTGAGCATCAAACAGACCTCCTCAGGATACTTCCCTGCCGCTGGGTGCCTCCTGCCTGTTTCTAGCTCTTGCCAGCTTCTATTCATGATTTGCACAGGTCGAAATATGTGATGCATTTTCTCTGGCTCAAAGTAGTTGCTGAGGACAATTTTAGAGTACATATTTGAAAAGCAGCCCAACTCACTCATCAGTTAAGAATTGTCTACACCAGAGGCCAGTATTATGGTGCAGCACGTTAAGTCACCACTTGTAGTGCTGGCATTCTAGTAGCGCTGGTTCAAGACCTGATTGCTCCACTTACTATCCAACTCTCTGCCAATGCACCTGGGAGGGGCAGCAGAAGATGACCCAAGTGTGTGAGTCCCTACCACACATGAAGTAGAAGGCACAGATGAAGCTCCTGGTTCCTGGCTTCCGCTTGGCCCAGCCCTGGCAGTTGTGGCCACTGGGGAAGTGAACCGGTGCAGAGCACATCTCTCTCCCTGCCCTTCTCTCTCTTTCCCTGTTTCTCTGTAACTCTGCCTTTCAAATGAATAAGTCAATCACTAAAAAACAACAAGAAATTAATTACCCCCACTAAAAATATGAACCAGCTCTCCCTCTTCTAGGAATATATCTGAAGGAAATTCAGGTAGTGCAAGAAAGAGATGCCTGGGGACTGGCACTGTGGCGTAGCAGGTTAAGCTACCGCCTGCAGTGTCAGAATCCCATATGGGCACTGGTTCGAGTCCCGGCTGCTTCACTTCCAATCCAGCTCTCTGCTATGGCCTAGGAAAGCAGTGGAAGATGGCCCAAGTGCTTGGGCCCCTGCACCCCCATGGGAGACCTGGTATATGCTCCTGGCTCCTGGCTCTGGATCAGCACAGCTCTGGCCAATGTGGCCAATTGAAGAGTGAACCAGCAGATGGAAGACCTCTCTTTCTCTCTCTCTCTTTCTCTGCCTCTCCTACTCTCTCTGTGTAACTCTGACTTTCAAATAAATAAATATCAAAAAAAAGAAAGAGATGCCTGCACTCCCAGGTTCATTGCAGCTCTATTTATTGTAATAAAGGTACAGCATCAACCTAGATGCTTATTGATGGATGCATGAATAAAGTACTGGGATGCATACACACACACACACACACACACATACACGTACAGGAATACTACTCAGCCGTAAAAAGCAATGAAAACCAGACATTTGCAGCAAAATGGAAGGACCAGGAGATAATTATATCAAATGAAAGAAACCAGGCACAAATACCGCAAATTCTCTTGCATACATGGAAATTTTAAAAATTGCAAACAATTTGTGTGTGTCTGTGTCTATTTCTGTGTGTATGTCTGTAGGAGTGTGTGTCTGTGTGTGGGTATATTTGTGTGTATCTGTATGAGTGTGTGTCTGTGTCTGTATGTGACTGCATGTATCTATGTATGTGTGTTTCTGTGTTTATATTTTTCTCTGTGTATGTCTTTATGAGTGTCTGTGTGTCTGTGTCTCCACATCTCTGTGTCTGTGTGTGTATCTCTGTATGAATGTGTGTTTGTGTGTGTTTGCATGTCTATGTGTGTATTTGTGTCTTTCTCTCTGTGTGTATGATCTGAATTTAGAATAGTGATTACTAGGGCCAGATGCTGGAAGAAAGATGTGGGAAGGGTGATGGGGGAGGTTGGATTACGAATACCAAAACCCAGTAGGGTGACTGAGTGTTTCCAGCACAGTGGGATGACTGTAGCTCACAAGAATCTATTATTTATTTTGTGTAAAGAATGGGAACCAATGACCCAATAGGTTCCAAACACAAAGATCAGATAATAAAACAGAAAGGTTCATTGTCTGGTATGATTGGGTTTTGCGGTGTGTACGTGTTGAAGTACTTCACTCTTAAACCTGTACATTTTTTACATGTTAATCCAAAATTTAAAAATAAGCAACTAAGGGGCTGGCACTGAGGTGCAGCAGGATGACCCACCACCTGTGACACCAGCATCCCACATCAGAGCACCGGCTCAGTCATCAGCTGCCCTGTCCAAAACCCAGCTCCCTGATAATGCATCTGGGTAGGGAACAGAAGATGGTCCAAGTGCTTGGGCCCCTTCCACACACATAGGAGACATTGATGGAGTCTCTGGCTCCTGGCTTTAGGCAGGCTCAGTGTTCATCATCATGGCCACTTGGAGATGAACCAGCTGGTAGAAAATTGTGTGTGTGTGTACATGTGCATGTGTGTCTCCTTATCTCTCTGTCACTCTGCCTTTCAAATAAATAAGTCCTCAAAAATAAAATAAGAGCAAGTAAATGGGGAAAAAATAAAAAATGAGTGGTTCCCAGTTGTCATTTAGGAGATAAGAGTAGGAAAACAGGTTTTGGAAGGAAATAGCCAAATGTTAAATTTCACTGTGGGGCTGGTGCTGTGGCATAGCGGGTAAAGCTGCAGCCTGCAGTGCCAGCATCCCATATGGGCACTGGTTCAAGTCCCGGCTGCTCTATTTCTGATCCAGCTCTCTGCTGTGGCCTGGGAAAGCAGTAGAAGATGGCCCAAGTCCTTGGGTCCCTGCACCCACTTGGGAGACCGCGAAGAAGCTCCTGGTTCCTGGCTTCAGATCGGCACAGCTCCAGCCATTGCAGCCAACTGGGGAGTAAATAAGCAGATAGAAGACCTCTCGCTCTAGCCCTAGCTCTATCTCTGCCTCTCCTTTTCTATTTGTATAACTCTTCCAAATAAAATAAATAAACCTTTAAAAAAATTTCACTGTGACTGTTTCATTTTTACCTGACTATCCTAATTCTTTCATCAAATAAGCCAAATCATCCAGTCTGTTGTCTCCGCCTTTCTCCAGTCCCCCTAAGAGTTTCAACAATCCCCTGTGCCCAGTGCCTTGCCTGGTTGGGTTGGTTCAGATGCTGCAGCTTCAACATCAGCCTGTCTGCCTCGAGCCAGGCCCCCAGCTGCTGTACCTCATCTACCTGGCTTCGCGGGTCAGGTCCTGTGTGCCCACAGGCACTGCAGTGTTTTCCCTGCCAAGGCCTGCAGCAGCCCTGGTTTTCCTTTAGATGCTGGAGTTTCAGAAACTCCATGAGCAGGTGCATGCTCGGTCTTGTAGTCTGTGCACCTTGTAGGTTCTTCCATGTGTTTCTGCTTAGAGGACAGAGAAGCAGCACGATGTCTCCACCTCGGGTCAGTCTCGCAAAGACACCCAAACTGGTGCTGACGTATGCATGGACTTGTACTTTAGAGGTTCCCCCACCTGGAAGAAAAAGATGGTTGGAGAGATTTTTTTGTTGTTGTTGTTTTATTGTTTTTTTTTTTTTGTCTGTCTGTTGTAGGAGCGATGCCCTCCCAGTGCCCACCCATGTGCCCCATTTGTACCTCCAGCTACCCCCTCTCCCTGCCTTTGTGGCTCCAATCAAGTCTGCATAAATGAAATTGAAGCACAGCACCCCCTATTCTCACACCATGCAGCCAGCAAGTGGAATGATCCATTAAATGCAGATGCTCCCTGATTATATAGGCCTGTACCCCAAAGGGAAGGCATGTAAAAAAAATTATCCTTGGGCTTGATTTTTTTTTAAGTGGAATTGGAGCCAGGCATTTGGTGTAGCAGTTAAGATGCCTTACTTCACATATCAGAAGGTCTATGTTCAAGTTTGGGTTCAAATCTGATTCAAACCTCCCGGTGAGGCACACCCTGGGAGGAAGCAGACGGTGGTCCAAGTTCAAGGGATTCCATGCCACCCATGTGGGAGACCCGGAATGAGTCCTCAGCTCCTGGCTTCAGGTCCTAGCCTGAGGCCATTGTGGGCATTTGAGGAATGAGCCCAGTGATGGGAATTTTCTCTCCCTCTCCTCTCTCTCTCTCTCTCTCCCTCTCTCTCTCTCTCTTCTTCTCAAATGCATCAAAGATAAATAACTGAATAAGAAACTTAAAATCAAAACTGAATTGCTTTACTGAGGTTATCCTGAAATGGAAAAATGTTGTGGACTCCTTGGAAAAACTGAAACGGAATCAGCCTTTGTCACAATGACCTTGCTCAGCCAGATCCTGCTAAAAGAGACTCCTTTGGGAGGAGGAAAAAAAAAAGATCTCCAATCTTGGCTGATTTTGAGATTGCCAACCGTTCCTTAGCAATAGTAGGGAAAAGCATATTGCACTCATGTGTCTTCCATTGCTGCCAGAGATGGAGGAATTGGTAGAGAAACGGTGTGGGTCTATCTCACAGCTCTGGAGGTTGAAAGTCCCAGTCAGGTGGCCTCCTCTGCTTGGCCCCTGTGGTGGGCTCATGGCCTCTCCGTGGCATCGTGGCTGGAGCACTTGTGAGAGGATAAGATCGTGTGACAGGACAGGAAGCCAGAGACCTTTGGGGGTCTTCCTTTCCGTTTTATAACAACCAAATCTCTTCAAAAGAAACTCACTCACTCTGTGAGATCACCATAAACCCCTCCCAAAGGTGAAGCTCCCAATGACCTAACCACCTGCCACTAAGTCCCTCGTTAGAAATTCCACCACCTCTTAACACTGTCACCGTGAGTACCAAGCTTCCAGCACAGGAACCTTTGGGAGACACCCATGAAACCATAGGAGAGCGTATCACACGTGTTAAAGAAGCTTCGGTTGCACGTAACAGAAAGCAACTCTGACTCGTATTTAAGGGGGGAGCATGAACAAACTGGAAGGCTATCAGGTAGTTCACAGCCTGGATGGAAGAGTAGGGAACTGAATGGAAACAAAGCAGGATCCAGGATAGGAAGTAGGGAAAGGCCAGACATCTAGACAGCGGGGATTAATTGATTGCCTCCTCTGTATGTTTTTGGAATGAGTTGACACCAGCGTTTTCACCTCTACTAGAGAGCCATCCTGCCAGAAGTAAGCATCTGGCTCCGGCAGGGCTCTTGGCTGGCTCCCTGATTTGTTCTGAGGCAGCGAGAAGACTGAGCTGAGGGAGGGGACGTCGGGACCCCACCTGCTTCCCTGGTGGAGGAGGGAATTGCCTGGATTGGCCCTTAGCCCAAGAAGACATACCATGGGAGCAGACTAACACCCCACAAGGAATTCAGTCAAGGTGATGTTGGGGTGGGGGGGGACAGACAGGGGGCAATCATAACCAAAAATGACAGATATTCAACAAAACGAGACAGCCACCTTTCCAGAAGCCTCAGCACCTACGGTTATGTGGCGGTTAGGGTCCACTACAGGAAGCATTCGTATCCACTCAACGGAGCCCTGAGAGAAAAATTGTCCCGCTCTCCCTGGCTGAAACTGTCAGAAGGGACTTTTTTTGTATGTGTTGGCTCCTGAGCCCTGCACTGGCCACTTGGGTGACAGATGGGGCGGCTGGATCTGGGACCATGCTTATTCACAGAGTAGAAGACGCAAGCAGAGAAACAGAGAAGGCAAGACAAAAGGGCATGATGATGGGGCCAGGACTGGACTGTAGGTGGAACGGTCAGGGGTACAGAAAGATTCTCAGAGCACGTGGCATTGGTGCCCCACAACATTTAAGGAAGAAAGCAAGCCCTCCAGCCTATGAAAGAATCAAGTCCGCTGCTGGCTACAGATATCGGAGACAGGGACATGAAGCTTGGGAAAAGCCATGGATGCAAGAAGAATGATCTGGCAGAAAGATGGCCCCTGAGTTGACCCAATGCTGTCCTCTGGACAGGCTAATGAGCAAACCAATCACGCGGAGTGGAATTACCACAAACGTGAGCCCTGTTGAGTCTGACACCAGGCTCAAGCTGCTGCATCTCAGCACCTTGGGCAAATGAAGCCTTTTTTGCTTTACGACTTAATAAGATTCTGAGCCACAGGAATGTAACACCCTTCGGTTGCCCCAAAATCAGTCATTCGGGGCAGCTACAGTAAAATCACAGTGTTTGTCATCTTCCTACGCCAAAAAGAGAAAGAGGAAAAAAAAAATGTAATTGCTGAGATTACTATTTTGCGCATCGGATGAAGAGTTTCCAAAAACAATAACAATTAATTTTCTCTGGTGGTGCTCGCCGAAACAACAGGGAGGTGCCAGGTTTCCAAGATCCTCTTAGATCATCTGGCATCCATGAACAATGGCTGCGAGGAACAAGCCCGCTGAGGCCAGTAAAACTGTGTTATAACCCTGACTTCGGAGGTTTCATATCTTGGCCATTCCACATCACAGCAGGTAGAAAACCCAGGATGGAAAATGTCAGCCTGGATACAAGTTTTCTCTGCAGAAATATTGCCTCAACATAGCTGAAATCCTTAGAGATCCTGTCCATGTGAAACTTCAAAAACACACTGGCCCTGGCATCGGATGCCTTTCTGACGCCGCTCCAGACACATTTAAGAAATAGACCTAGTTCTGAAAGATGTATTTGGGCAGCCAACCAAAGCCTAAAAGTGGAGTAAGCCATCCTGATTTTATGCGAAAAGAATTTTTAAAAACTCAACGCGGCCAGAACTCTGAAAATTTCTGAAGGCATTTATGCTGATCTCCTGTCATTTCTCACAGAGGGGATTTAAGGCAGAATGAGAGAGAAGACAAGCCCTAAAACCTGGGATATGAACCCCCCGCCCCCAATTCTTTCTCAACCGTTGCTGGAAAGAGGAATCTGAGTGTGATCCACACAGCTTATCTCTACTCTCAAGCTTTTTAAAGCCCCATGAAAATTCTCCTTTTAAAAGTAGCACTAAGGCTAAAGTTTGCCAGCGCACAGAGAGATAGCCTTGCTCTGCGTCATGAATCACCAAGCTGATGCTGTGTATTTCTTTCCAGGCTGATTTTTCCCAGGTTATCTTTTCTAAGCAGAATGCTGTCAAGATAAAGTAGCCAACTTATTGGATGGTAGTCAAGTAATGAAAATAGGAGAATGTCTCAATAAAGTTGACTTTTAAACCAATGAGAACAACAGAAGAGAAAGAAAGATGTTGTAGTCACTCCAAAGAAAAAAACAATGTTGAATACCAAAGAATTTCAGGAAGCTCAAATACAGATTGTGAAATAAGATGTGTGTGTGTGTGTGTGTGCATGTGTGTATAAAAACTTAACTGACAAGTACAAAAACAGAGTTATGATTGCCACCATTTATTGAACACCTACTAAGTGGCAGGTTCACCCCTATACACCACTGGCTGCTTGTAGCATTGCTTGTTGATGGAGGCTTCATCCAGGCTCCTGGGGGCAGTGTTGGTCCCATGAATGCCTGCTCACTTTACTGGGAGTCCCCATGCTTCACTGAGAGCTTTATCTGGCTACTGGAGCCTGCTCAGCCCCTCACTGAGTGGGTTTTATGTGCAGGAAGGGCAACCTTCGTCCAACAACAAAGGAGCTTTGATAGATACATACGCGGTTCCCTCACTCATTCATGGAGAACCCTGAGCCCGGTTCTGGATGATCCAGTTCCCTGGTAGAATGGAGCCCTTCTATATAGTTGTGTGTGTGTGTCTCTCTCTCTCTCTCTCTCTCTCTCTCTCTCTCTCACACACACACACACACACACACACCTCTACTGACATTTCCTGGAATCTCCTTCCAACCTCACTACTTCAACCTGAACTCTTGTCTCAGAGTCTGCTACTAGGGGAACCCAAACTAATGGGGCCTTTTAATTCTCCCAGCAACCCTACAGATTAGAGTTTTGCAAGTGAGGACACTAAGGCTTCACAAAGATAATACAAAATCAAAACAAACACAGTTGCATTGCCTTCCTGCCTCAAAGAGAAAGATCTGTCCACGGTGGGGTGATCCAAGGGGGCAGAATTGTCAAAGTAGATTCCTCTTGGTTGTCTTTGAAGGGTGAGCCTGCAAGATGTCCTGAGTTCTAAAATGGGCCTAAAATCCACACAGGAGCCAAGCAGCCACTGTCTCACTGGAGGTGACACATGTACTACAGATTATACATGTTCTCTGTTACGCTTTGTGTTCCTAGAAAACCTACCCTGGGGCCCTTGTCGGTCACGTTGCTGGTTCAATTGCAAGGCAACCTTTGGAGAGTCCACTTGGACACCTGAGTATGGCCAGTGAGTGCCCTGCAGCCCACAGTGGATTGGGACAGTGGCTTTCCTGAGAGCTCACATCCCTCACTGTAGGTTGGGGTGGGCAGTTGGACAGGAACCTGCTCCAGGTAACAGCCCTCTCTTTACCCCTTCAGGCTGTGCTTTCCTTTCATGAAGGAGGTGGCTTTTCCCAAGTTTGAAAACTTTTCTCCCAATGAAAGTTTGTCTTTCTCTTAAATTTTATCCTAGTGGAATTTTGCTGGCATTTTCTTCCCAGTGCTTATCCAGGGTAATTATGTGTGTGTAGATCTAAGTTGCTTAGTGATCACCTGTTTTCCCCATGTGGAGTCAGAAACCTCATGAGGTCAGAGACCCTTTCCATATTTTACACTACCAGGAAAACACTAACTCAATAATACTTGCTAACTCACTGATTACTGAGTGAATAAATTTTACCCTAAGAAGAAAGTTGGATATGGTCATCAATGATATTTTAAACATAAAAATTATTAAAAATGGGAAACATCAGGCATATATGTTCTTTATGTTGCTTAATATTTAGCTCAAGAAGAAAATTATTCACTTCTAGGGCAAAAATCTCAAAGAATAAGGATCAAATTCAGAGTATGCATGAATACATATATGGAAAAGACCATTGCAATAGAATACATTCAAATCATGGGCCTGAAGCTCCTTCTTGGGTGTTCTTTCATAAAACCCTTTTAAAGTGCAGGGAGCTATTCCTTTTCATTTTAAAAATCCCCTGTGCTGGGGTGCACATTCACCCTAATGGTTAAGAAGACCCCATCCCGTACCTGAGAGTCAGAGTGTGGTATCTGACTGCATCTCCTGACTCTAGCTTCCTGCTAATGCAGGCACGAGGAAGCAGTGGCGATGATGTTATATCTTAATGTTAGCCATCGCAAAGCACACCGGACACCAGAGTAAGGGAAAGGGTTTATTGGGGAACACCTTACAGACCGGAGAGAAGGGGCGGCGAAGGAAAAAGAGAGAAGGAGACTGTGAGAGAGAGACAGAGGAGGGAGAAGAGAGAGGAGAGAAGCCAAGAGAGGCCAAGAGAGCACAGGAGATAAGGACCGAAAGAGCACGTGTGCAGGAACAGGCCCTTTTAAAACTTTGCCTGAGGGCGGGCAGGGAAGCAGGAGCAGCGAATCCCACTAGGATGGGGGTGGAGCCTGGTTCAGGTAGCTGGGCCATGCGGTCACCTGGCTACAACTGCGCCAGTTTCCTAACAGATGACTCAAGTTGATGTGGGAAAAGTTAGGGAGATAGATTAACTTCACGACCTGGAGGCCATCCCCACCCACCCCATAAAATCCTATCAACCTAACAATCAATGAGATGACCCCTCTCCAGGATACACCTCCCCTTACCTGGAACCTGGGGGCACTACTGTGTAACTACTCCCCATTCTGGAGCTTGGTAAAGGGGAGGGAGGTATCTCCCTCTCTCTCTCTTTCTCTCTCTCTCTGTCTGTCTCTCTCTCTCTGTCACTCTCTCCTTGTGGCCCCTAAGGAGCAGGGAAGAAAAGTCCCTCTTTACCTCTCCTGGCCCACTCTCCCTAAATAAAACCCTCGAGTACCTGTGTATTCTACACACTGTAAACAAACCTTATGCTGCGTGTCGTCATGTTTGTGTCTGTACTTAGAATTCTTCTCTAGGTAAAAGGCAGGAGTCTGGAATATGAATTTAAGCCCATCCCAGCCTACAAGAACCTGACTGAGTTCTCCCATGTGGGAGAACTAGATTGAGTTTCCAGCTCCCAGGGTTTGGCTTGGCCCAACCTTGGCCATTGTGGATGCTTCAGGACTGAACCAGTGAATGAAAACACTTTCTTTCCTCTCTGCACTTCTATTTACTTTTAATTAGTCACTTAATTAAAAATAAAGTAAAAAAAAATCCCCTGCACTGGCCAGCCTAGTTTCCATATTGTAATGGCTGTGGTGCAGTGCCTCCCTCCCTCCCCCAGGGCTTATGCACCTATGTCCAGCTCTGTGGAAGACTGATAGCTGTCTACGGGTGCATTCCACACTGGAATGCCCTGAGCTAGAGAACTGCCTTACTCAAAGTTTTGCCTCTTTCTGGGGGCTGGCCAAGGACTCAAATCCAGAACACCTCTGTTAGCAGACACATGGCTCTGTTCCCTTGGGGTGTTCCCAAATACTCAGCCTCAAGAGAGAGTTGCTCAAAGGAAAGCTTTATTTACTTGTGAAAAGTAAAAGAGACAGAGGGAGAGTATAGTTCTCAAAACAAACTGCCCTCCCAAGAAGCAATTTGCCAGGACTTTTATAGCAAGAATTAGGCGAGTGTCCAGGACATAAGGTCCTTCCTACACAAGACACATACATCGTCCTAGGCTGCATGCTGGAAACTCTCACTCGGACCCCTTTCACACAGCATCCCCTGTTCGTGGTGTCTGGTCACTTCCAAGCAGGTGTTGCAATAAAAGCTCCCCTAGAACATCCTGTGAAAAACAGGCTCTGCCAAGTAAACCATGGCAGAGTCTCTGCCCATGTGCCTAGGCCCCTTTCTGCCTAAATCCTGCATTCTTGGAGATAACCTTTTCTTTAACCGGAAATACTCTTAAAGAGCCATCCAAACTCCACAGTTCCCCAAGCTATGCTGACTTCACAGGCACACAGCCTGACCAGTCATAGGGCTCCCCTACGAGGAAGGGCCCCACCCTTTGTTCAGTCCTCTGCTGCCACCATCTTGAATTCTTAACAACCTTATCTTTGTGTTTTGTAAGTGAAATCCATTGAGACCATGGAGCATGCCTGGGAGCAAGGGAGATAGCACAGTATGGGCATGGTCTTTTTGTTCCTGGTGACCAAAGAATTCCAAAGAACCCACTCACCGTGGGAACTCCAGGCAAATTAGTGTTCAACATCACATCTACAGCTGAGTAAGCATGGGTGCCGGAAGCTTCCAGAAGCAACACTTGGCAGCCAAACCAGCACCTGCTCAATATACAGAAAAAAGAAACATGTTCCAACAAATATGAAGAACCAAAGAATCTTGCCACACCCTGACGTGTTGTATTGTCTCCTAATCGCCAGCCAGGGTCAGATGGTCACTTCCCATTCCAGTTCTTCCTTCCTCATCAGTAAGACAAAAATGGAGAGCAGGGACCAAACACACATCAACCCAAGGGTCAAATGAAATGAGTTCAGTTAGCTTCGCGCCATAGTTTTGCTGTCACGGTATAAACAAAGCGCATGCGCACCAGTGAGCAGTGAAACACGAAATGTGCATTTTGGTGATCCTCTGTACAAGTTTTGTGTTCCCACACTGGTGTTTAAAGCTAGAAGTGAATCCTGCAAACATAACCAGTAGAGTTCAGGCTAAGAGTCCAAGCTTTTAATTCCTTGACTAAATGGAAAATAAACATCACCACACCAACCTGAGAGAGCGAAGAAGAAAGGGAAAAGCTGCTCTGACTTTAGTGGCAATTTTTTTTTTTTTGGCCTGGCTTTTGAACAAGAAGTCCTGTGTTTTCATTTTGCGCTTGACCTCGCAAACTACAAAGGTGGCTGTGCTTCTCAGGAAGTAGTGTAGGTGCACCAGCTTCTCTCTCTCTCTCTCTCTCTCTCTCTCTCTCTCTGCACAGCAAGGCTTTCTGTATTTCCTTGCAGGTGTATCTCTTGAGAATGCCACCCCACCATCTCTGACCCACAATTTTGCATCTCAGAGTCTACACCGCATGCTAGTCAGGTTGGAGGCTCCTGATCCTGAGCGAAACAGTGGGTAAAACTGAATCTGCTGTTGCCAGGCAAATCTGCCCAGACAGTAGAACTTGCTCTGAAGGGTAGCAACAGGATCTAACTGTTAAGGGATATTGTGGGGAGCAACTCGGACTAGACTAAGTTACTGGAATTAAGACTTATTCTATGCATCTGCTCTCCCACAATATGGCGCTGGGAGAGGAGGAAACAGCTTCTACGCAGCTGCTTCTCACCAACTTGACAAGCTGCAGGAGCTGCTCCTGATTGGAGGAGAGCAGCGTACTCGGCGTGTGGGTAGCAGAGTTGGGATTGGTGGAAGAGGACTATAAAGGAGGAGAGAGACAACATGCACCACGAACATCTAAGGGGAACACCTGAGGAACATCTGAGCAGCCCCCGAGAGAGCCGGCCGGCCGGCGGTGTGCCGCTCCCCCGCGGAAGTGGGGAAAGTGGCAGGGGGAACCGCCCTTCCACGGAGGTGGAAGGGTCGGTAGCCAACCCGGGAAGAACCAGCAGCAAACCCGGGGAGGGCCAAGCAGACAAAAGAACAGCGCAGGGTCCTGTGTCGTTCCTCCGCGAAGAGGGGGAGCGACAAGATATGTCTTGGTGCAATCCTGTTCTGGACTTAATAACCGTTGAAAGCATTAAAAAAAAATCTTCCTAAATGCTAAAAATGGCATCTCTTTTTTTTCTCCAATGGAGCTATTGTTTTTCAATAGGCAAAGGTTCTAGTAACTGCCCCGCTCTGGCCTCCTGGGCTGCGTTAGATGCTCCCCGTCTAAGGCCCCCGTGGGCGGATCTCATGGAAGGGAATCCTGGTGGGGAAAGGGGAAGGATCTGGGAGTCGGCCTGCCTCAATATCAAACTGGCAAAGCCAGCACAGAGCTTCTGATGAAGCCACGAGCTGTGCTGTACATGGCAAAAAATTACCACTAGAAACCAAAAGAAAAGTCAAATGACTCTGACCACTACAAAAGAGGTGGAAGTGAAAACAAAGGAAATAGCAGAACACTATTTGTTTATTTCACATGGAGAGACAGAAATCAAGTAATTCTATGGAAATGCACTTCGGCCATCAGCCCTCAGCAGTTTGGAAATGTTTGAGAGTCATTGGCAGCAGCTACGATCCTGTTGGCCAACTTTTGTGTTTTACTTCTATCTACCGATGTTTGCGGAAAAATAAATTCAATTTTCCTCCAAACCTTCTCCTGCATTAAGACAAGTCACCACCTACCGAAGTTGTGTTTTACATGCTCTTCCTCATTGCTCCTGGTGCCCCGTAAGTCACTGTTAAGCACCTGCTGTATGCCAGGCCCCACACTAGGCAGATACTGAGTGAGGCAATGAACGAAGTAGACACAGCATTGATTTTTTTTTTTTTTTAACAAAAGGAAAAGCCCAAATGGGAAGAGTGTGACTTTGTGTCTTCTTAGATGACGTTGTTGGCTCTGGTGATTCTAGTGAGGTTTGCAAAGCACAATAGGAAAAGAATAGCATTAAGGGGGCTGTCATTGTGGTACAGGTGGTTAAGCCTCCACTTGTGATGTCAGCATCCTGTATGAGCACCGGTTCGAGTCCTGGTTATTCCACTTCTGATCCAACTCCCTGCTAATGATCCTGGGAAAACAATGGAAGATGGTCCAACTAGTTGGACCCCTGCCACCCACATAGAAGTGGAATTCCAGGCTCCTGGCTTCAGCCTGTCCCAGCCATAGTCATTGCAGTCATATAGGGAGTGATCCAAAAGATGGGAGCTCTCTCTCTCTCTCTCTCTCTCTGTGTGTGTGTGTGTGTGTGTGTGTGTGTGTGGGTGTACTCTGCCTTTCAAATAAATCTTCTTTTAAAAGGCAAGGAGCAGCAGCAGCATCAAACAGCTGTAGGAAAAGCAACACTCTCTCATTCAGCATTGGAGTAACTGTCAGAAAATATTTACATGCTTCCTAGAATTGTCCCAACTCCAGAAGATATATTTTAATGAGGGCCTTCCAGAGTTTCATCAGTAATCTGCTGTTCATTTTCATTATGAGAGACTTGAGTCATGAGGTTGAACACTTCTAAAACCCTCACTTAATCAGTTCTTGAGCTGCTAATAAAACCATCACACCACATGATAGTAATATTAGCTGTCGTCTTTCTCAGTCTAGGATAGGAAGAGATCTTTGCTAATAACTCTTAAAAGTCAGTGCATAAAGTAAATCAAATACATGAAAAATTGTAAAGATAAATCTCAGTGTGTTAATACCAGTTTTTCATCATGGTAAGTGTGCGACTTAATTTCCTTCCTTATACTTTTCCATATTCTTTGGCTTTTCTGTTTTAATATTGAAGGGAAAGACAGACTAAACATTTAAAGGAAGGGGCCCAGTGTTGTGACACACTGAGTGAAGCCACCGCTTGCAACCCTGGCATATCACATCAGAGTGCCAGTTCAAGTCCCAGCATTACCAGGAGCTCAATCCTTATCCTTTGTACCAAATCAAAATAATGAGGATAAAATTGATGGTAAAGGAAGGAGAAAGTTTAATCTGTGGGCAGAGAAGGGCAAGAACAGATGATTAATCTCAATTACTGCTGCTCCGCTTGGTATGGACGGTCTGGGGTTTTTTAAGAGGCTGTCACACTTATGGTCCTCATCTTTCACCTGGCTGCTCTGCTTCTGATCTTGCTCCCTGCTACTGTGCCTGAGAGGGCGGAGGACAGTGTCCTCATTACTTGGGCCACTGCCTCCCACATGGTAGACCAGAATGGAGTTCCTTGCTCTTGGCTTCAGCCTGGCCCAGACCTGGCTATTGTGGCTGTTTGGGGAGAGAATCAGTGGATGGAAGACCCGTGTGTTTGTGTGTGTGTGTCTGAGTCACTCTGCCTTTCAAATAAAATAATTCATTAAATGTTTAAAAACGTATGCATACACTACATGATTATGGACATGTAAAAATATGAGCACAGAAGAGCGGTGTCACTACTCTTCCCATCTACCACATCTAGTCTTCTTTCAAACAGTCCCAGCTGCTCCACTTCCAATCCAGCTCCCTGCTAATGTGCCTGGGAAAGCAGAAGATGGCCCGAGTGCTTGAGCCCCTGCACCCTCATGGGAGACAAAGATAAATTTCCTGGCTCCTGGCTTCAACCTGACTCAGCCCTGGCTGTTGTGGTCATTTAGGGAGTGAATCATGGATGTAAGATCTCTCTCTCTCTCTCTCTCTGTGTGTGTGTGTGTGTGTGTGTAACTCTGCCCTTCAAATAAATAAAAACAAATCTTTGAAAAATGCTTTGGACATTAAGCTTTCAAATGAACTGGAGGCAGGCAGAGTTTTATTTTTGGGAATCCTTGTGCATTCAACCTAAGGCCCTTCCGGAGTCAGTGCTGGGTCTCTACCTTGTTCATCAAACCCCCACATGACACCTTTGCAAGCAAGAAGCCAAGACAGAGGATGCAATGGCCTTTCACTTCCCACGCCTCTGTGTGGGGATACCAGAATCTTCCAGAATACGTTCTCTTGCACAACTTCAGCCACAATCAGGGATCCCATGGTGATCCTAGAAAAAATTCTGACAAAGTAGGTCGAGGCGCCAGGACTGGTTCAGGTTTTGGTGACAAAGGAGCTTTTCCATATTTGTATGTTTCATCACAGAAATCATTAGCCATATGTGTCTACTTGGCATTTGGCATATAGCTAGCTTGACGAAGAACTGAAGTTTTTATTCTATCTTCCTCTCTATATCTGAATGTAAATGGACAATTGATGAAGACAAATCAGGGCTTCTCCTCTCCATCTAACCCATGCTCCTCTATGATGGAGTTGCAGTATCAGAAAGAATGGGAGAGCATGGCTGTTGGTTATTTAATCGATTACGTGAGTTTCTGTCTTAAACATTGTTAGCTTTTAGTTTTAGTGGAAGTAACAAATATTGGCTTTAAATATCTTGGATGTGAAACTCCCCTTCCATATTCTCAGAAACAGACCAGAGCTAAATCACAGCACTGCAGGAGAGGCGTGGGAAGGGCTGGCGTCTCTATCCCAACTTCAGCTGGCTATTCGGCAGTTTGTTACATGGGGGCTGGTAAGAAATACCAATGACGTCTGTAAGTGGATGTTCATTCCCAACACAAGAAGGTGGTACTGGGAGGTATCAGAAGGCTTAAAATAGTGATGGATTAGAGGATGGGAGCACCATTTAACTTCATTATGTTTATTTCAGCTCACACTAGACACATGCAAGGCACTGCCCCTCTGATGGATGCTGGTCCCATCTTCCTCGGTTGTCTATCAAGATAGCTTGTCCCTTCCTTCCATGGGACATCTGTGACCACTCCTGGCAGAAATGCTAACTGAGGATGAAGACCCCCTTGTGAAAAATCCAGGGGGCTAACTACTGGCTTTCAGCATTCATACATTTCAACATGCTTACAGTCAAGAGCTCTGCCTTGGGTATCAAGGTTCAAGACTAGCTGAAGTTACTCCTCCTCCAGTCTAGAAGGAAAACATAGGAGGCAGGTTGGGTTTCTGGGAGCAGCTGTAATTAGAGATCAAGACTTGTAAGTAAAGAAAAGAAGAAAACAGGATGGGCAGAAGAAACAGTTCAAGCTCAGCCTTCATGACAGAGTTTGTAGAGGAAGGATTGTACGTGGGTCACCATGCATCGGAGGGAAATTGTCACATTTGCACCCTCTATGTCATCCAGTCACCAGCTGCAGATTGCTCTGGGAAGGGTGTGACCTGGGCCAGGCAGCTTTCTGCTGCAAGGACATAACCCTGGAGGAACAAACATCTGGAGGTCCCTTGATGGCTACATCCCTGCACGTGGGCAAGAAGTCCTCCCTTGAAAGCAAACCTGGACATCGCATCTCCATGTCTAGGACACAGAGCTACCTCCCGTGGATGCCTTCCTGGGAGCTGTAAGCACAACACAGCGATTTTCTGAAAAGTCAATGCAACCATCTTTATGGCTGGGATTCAATACATTTGGCCAAGCTGTTCACTCTTCTAAGTAAATGAGTTCTCTTTACATATATATTAGCACCCTGGAAGGCAGGCAAGTCCAAAGCTGGGTGCTTTTCTTAGCTTTTGTTCTTTTTTTGTGTGTGTGTTTTTCTGATGTGGTTTCTTTTTATTTATTTTACTTTTCAGTTGTGTTCATGACCAAGTTGTAAATCTGCATCAATGAATGAGCAAAACGACAGATTGAATTAACTTCTTGTCCTCATCCCACTTTCAGGAATCCTTTAGAGAAATGTGACGCAATTTTTTGAGGTCTTTTTATTACCATTGTTCTTTTCCATGGGTTGTCTGGCTAGGCACGTACCACACACTCTGAGCTGAGTGCCCGGGTCTGTTTTGGAAGACACATCAGTTATAGTAAGTGTGCAATGATTTGCTAAACATGCAGTAGAATATCAACTTCTGTTGGATTCTGCTGGGAGAGGAGTTCATCAGTATCTATGCTCCTGTGAAAAAGAAACCAACGAGATACTTGAGGAACACTTGGTAAGAAGGAGGAACTGACTCTAATATCTCACCCGGGTTTCTGTTGTGCAAAGCTCTCTTGTGTGTCACTGCATTTTGTTTCTGCAACAGCACAGGAGGAGGGAGGTATGGGAGAGAGCATCTCCATCATGCTGATCAGCCGTCTCTGCAGTGACATTCAGTGAGTTACCAAAGCTCACCCCACCTGTGAAGCACAATCTCTCAATAGTCTCTCAGTGCTGATAAAGCCAATAGCCCAGATGTACATGTGCTAGGCACATTGATCTACACTAAATTCTCTGCCTGCTGTCCCTGGTTAGCAGGGATGTATGTCAGTAGCTATATCATGGAGAAAGAGAATGATGGGGCAGGAGGAAACCAGTGTTTATGGGTTGCCTGATACACAGTGTACCAAATCCTCCCAGCTTCCCTTCTACCTGAATCTCCACCAGGGCCACGTAAGTAAGCTTTTGCTAGAATCACTTTGCAGAAGGAGTTTAGACAATGTGAGTGTGCTTTTGAGAGCAGCAAATGCTCAGAAATTGTGGAACTGGCAAGCCAGCTCCTTGCTGTCCAACTTCACACTCCTGGCATTCTCCTGTTTTGTCCTCTCCCTCTCCTTCCCTGTCTCCCTCTCCCTCTACCACTTTTTCTCCTTGGAAGAGTTAAAGCTAGTATCTCAAAGATTTCATAGTATTCTGCAAGTACTCTAATTTTTTCAACATGGGGAGGAGCATTTGTTGTTAAAAGCTATAAAGAAAAATATGTTGTTCCCTTGGATATCCTAGAATCAAAATTAGTACCTTTTGGGAAGAGAAAAAAAAGGAAACTTTCAATGCTTTGCAGTTATAACTAAAAGTCATCTAATTTTTTCAGTGAACTTTCAAACAAATGAAAATGTTTTTGCCTTTTCAAAGCCTTTAGATTTATGATCTGCTCACTATAATTTCCCTGCAACGTGACTGGACTACAGATAAAAGTGGAAGTCTGAAGGGTGATACAGCAAGAGTCCACTGTCTGCTCCGACTCACTCTTCTTCATATCTACGCCATGCAGCATCTGAAAGCTTGCAATCCCTTTAAACAGACTAACACATGCACATTTTGGTATCTCTGGGATTTCCCAGTGTTAGTATGGTCATTACAGAAATTCAAATCCAAATAAAAAGAAAAACATGATGCAGCAGGTATTTGCCCTATTGTCCCACATGAAAGTGGCTGGGCTCAATGCTCAGATCTGGCTTCTGACTCCTGCTTCCCACCAGTGTAGACCCTGGGAGGCAGCAGCGATGGTGGCTCTAAGAATTGGGCTCCTGCCACCCCTATGTGGGTGTCCTGGATTGAGGTCCTGGTTGCTTCTTGGGCTCCAATTTGGAACCATTGCAGATCTTTGGATATTGAACCAGCTGGTAGCAATCCTCATTCTCTCTCTCTCTCAAATATATTTCTAAAAATTGCAAAAAAGATACATTAGCCTTTGACCTCTTGCAATTTTTTATTTTATAATGAGAGTATTAATAGTTGCAGATAAAAGTATTTGTGGGCCGGCGCTGTGGCTCACTAGGCTAATCCTCTGCCTTGCAGCGCCGGCACACCGGGTTCTAGTCCCAGTCAGGGCGCCGGATTCTGTCCCGGTTGCCCCTCTTCCAGGCCAGCTCTCTGCTGTGGCCCAGGAGTGCAGTGGAGGATGACCCAAGTGCTTGGGCCCTGCACCCCATGGGAGACCAGGAGAAGCACCTGGCTCCTGCCTTCAGATCAGCACAATGCTCCAGCCGCAGTGGCCATTGGAGGGTGAACCAATGGCAAAAGGAAGACCTTTCTCTCTGTCTCTCTCTCTCTCTCACTGTCCACTCTGCCTGTCAAAAAATAAAAATTTTAAAAAAAAAAGTATTTGTGTACTTATTATGTCCTAGGGATGATTCTATACACTTTTTTTTTTGACAGGCAGAGTTAAACAGTGAGAGAGAGAGACAGAGAGAAAGGTCTTCCTTCCATTGGTTCACCCCCAAATGGCCGCTACGGCTGGCGTGCTGCGCCGATCTGAACCCAGGAGCCAGGTGCTTCCTCCTGGTCTCCCATGTGGGTGCAGGGCCCAAGGACTTGGGCCATCCTCCACTGCACTCCCGGGCCACAGCAGAGAGCTGGACTGGAAGAGGAGCAACCAGGACAGAATCTGGCGCCCCAACTGGGACTAGAACCTGGGGTACCAGTGCTGCAGGCAGAGGACTAGCCCAGTAAGCCACGGCGCCGGCCATTCTATACACTCTTTTTTTTATTATTTACAGGCAGAGTGATTCTGCTTAGACTTCAGTTCTGAGAAAGTCTCAGCCAGGGGAATAGAAAGTCCCCAGGCAAGGGGTGTGCAGTCCAGGAGTTCCATATCCAGTGGGAACAGGCTGCTGCAAGGACAGCACCATGCTTGGTTACTGGCAGGGAGAAGCCTGGGGTAAGTATGGCCTCCTGTAGGGGACAGTGGATCTTAAGGTTCGGCAGTGGGGCCTGTCAGTCACCTACACTCCTTATACATTATTATCCCTGTGTATTACCCCTTTGCATGTTTCCGATCCATTGAAGGAAGAACTCAGTGGTGCCCCCATGTGTCTGACACGTGTTCTGTCCTTAATGGGAGCGCCACAGTGCACAACGGTAGGATCGGACATGTTGAGTATGTATCCTATGCCAGGTGTGTTCATCACTGTTTTGCTTGTTGAAGACGCACACGCTGAGTTAACCCTCTTTCTGATCCTGTGTGCCAGCCACTATGCTGGGTCTCTTATCTCTATCACTTGAAACATTAGCCTTCTATGAAGCTACTGTTTTATCCTGGGCGTGTCACTTGTTCCCTCCAGATTTAGGTTTTTAAAAAGCTCGAGAATTTTAACTGCACCCTATTTGGTTCCTTTGCTGTCTATTGTGGGGAGCAACCCGGACTGGACTAAGTTACTGGAATTAAGACTTATTCTATGCATCTGCTCTCCCACAATATGGCGCTGGGAGAGGAGAAAACAGCTTCTACGCAGCTGCTTCTTGCCAACTTGAGTGATGACCTCCAGGAGCTGATCCTGCTCCTGATTGGAGGAGAGTGGCGCGCTCGGCGTGTGGGCAGCCGAGTTGGGATTGGCGGAGGACTATAAAGGAGGAGAGAGACAACATGCACCACGAACATCTAAGGGGAACATCTATCTGAAGGAACACCTGTGCAGCCCCCGAGAGAGCCGGCCGGCGGTGTGCCGCTCCCCCGCGGAAGTGGGGAAGGTGGCAGGGGGAACCGCCCTTCCACGGAGGTGGAAGGGACGGTAGCCAACCCGGGAAGAACCAGCAGCAAACCCGGGGAGGGCCGAGCAGACAAAAAGAACAGCGCAGGGTCCTGTGTCGTTCCTCCACGAAGACGGGGAGCGACATAATGGTGCCGTGACTCGGATATGAAGCCTAGGCAGGGTTTAGTGTCGTTCCTCCATGAAGAGGGGGAGCGACATCTATAATTATATATTCACTTATTTGTTTGTGATGCCTGTCTCCCTCATTACAAATCTGATGAGGGTGAAAAATCTGGTCTGTTTTATTTATCCCATATCTCTGGGGCTTGCATGATGCCTGTCCATAGGTTGTAAATAATATGGGTTCAATTAATGAATAAATCTTTCATAGCCTACACCCTTCAGTTAGGTAATTGGACAATCTGGTTCTCATCACCTCGGATATAAAATACCTTGTTTTTCAGTATTACAAACAGCTATATGTTTATGGCTATTTAATTATTTTCTTCACAACCAGAGTGAAGGAAAAATGAGCACGCTTTGTTGTAAAGTCTCCATAATGTTGAAAATCCTGACTTCCACGTAGGAGCTCACCTGCATCCCCACCCCCAATCACCTACGCAGATTGGTGAGAAACTTCAGTCGGATGCCCCCGAGCCCGGGGAACACAAATCTCCACACTTCCACAGCAGGCCCCATTCCCAGTGGTCTCTCTGATGTCTTACTCCACACTGATACATTCACGGATCATAAGCAAAACATTCTTTGGCAGGCTGATTCCACAGGTCTGGATGCAGAAAATATGGTCACCAGACCCTCGGAGCTCCTGGAATCGTTGAGGGGAAATCTGGGTTCGTGGAGAACAATTTGCCTGAAGATAAATCTAAGTGTCACAGTGCCTATTTCCATGTGTCCACAGCTCAGTCCCCTAAACCTCTGAGGATTCCCGTGCCTCCATAACCCTCCCGTCCCCTCTGCCTTCTGCTCACCCTCCTGACCCACTGCTTGGTCACTCTCTTCCCAGATTTGGGGTCTTAGTCTTTTTGCCTCTCCTTGGTAGCACAGGTCACTGAGAGATATTTATTGTGTGACTTCCTATGATTACTGGCCCTGTCCACAGAAGTTGTGAAAAAAAAAAAAAACTTACGATAGATCTTATTTACCGTATAACCCAGCCCTCTCACTCCTGGGGATTCATCCAAGAGAAATGAAATCAGCATATGAAAGAGTTTTCTGTACCCCCATGTTTATTGCAGCTCAATTCCCAATAGTTGAGAGGTGGAATCAACCCAGATGTCCATCAACTGAAGACTGGATAAAGAAAATGTGGTATGTATACACAATGGAGTATTACTCAGCCATAACAAAGAAGGAAATTCTATCTTTTACAACAAAATAGATGCAACTGGAAGCCATTATGCTTAGCGAATAAGCTGGTCTCAAAAAGACAAATATCATGCTTTCTCTGATATGTGGCAATTAATATTAGAAGGCCAAAAAATGTACAGGAACGAAATGTTCATCTCAGGACATGACTGTCATTCTTAGCCCTTGTTTATGCTCCTGTGGAACTGTGGTCTTCTGCCATTTTACTTGTTGAATGTTATGGCTGGTGGTGGATTAAGCCTGTGAATGTACAGTAAATTAAAATTATGTCTTTGCAAAACTGATGAAGATAAGGGAGGTGGGGAGGGTTGGGAAGGAAGCAGGGGAGTGAGGGAAGTGCGGTTGTCTTCTTAGAACTGTATCTATGGAATGCATAAAATCTGTTCTCCTTATATTTTTAATAAATTAATTTAAAAATTATGCTAGATTTTGAAAGATCATCTTAGGGGCTAGGCATGTGGCACAGGGGCTTAAGCGGTCACTTGGAACACCTGTATCTGGTATCAGATTGCCAGCCAGTTCAAGTTTCAGCTACTTCCCTTCCGATCCAGCTCCCTGCTATTGCAATCTTGGAGGCAGTAGAACACGCTTCAAGTGCTTCTGCCCTTGCCATCCATGTGGGACACCTGGATGGAGCTTATGGCTCCTGGCTGTTGCAGGCATCTGGGGAGTGAACCAGTGATTAGAAGATATCTCTCTCTCTTCTTTTTTTTTTTTTAAAGATTTATTTATTTATTTGGAAGTCAGAGCTACACAGAGAGAGAAGGAGAGGCAGAGAGAGAGAGAGAGAGAGGGCTTCCATCCGCTGCTTCACACCCCAATTGGCTGCAACAGCCAGAGATGTGCCAATCCAAAGCCAGGAGCCAGGAGCTTCTTCCAAGCCTCCCACATGGGAGCAGGGACCCAAGGACTTGGGCCATCTTCTGCTGCTTTCCCAGGCCATATCAGAGAGCTGGATCAGAAGTGGAGCAGCCGGGACTCAAACCAGCACCCATATGGGATGCTGGCACTGCAGGCGGTGGCTTTACCTACTGCACCACAGCACCAGCCTCTCTCTCTTGCTGTCTCTTACTGGCTCTTGCTGTCACTCTGCCTCTCAAGTGGATGAAAATAATGAATAAACGTTTTAAAAGATCATCTTAGGTTACAGCCTAGCAGAAGAAAGTCCAGTGATCTTGACTGTATGAGAAGATGATGCTGAGTGGTGCTGGCTGGAAGAGGGGTTGGGAGGTGAGACAGGACAGGGAGCATAACCCATGGATGGACATGGTAAATGAGCAGAATGCTTCTGCAGGCCGCTGGGGGCTCAGTTCTCCTGGAGGCCTCTGGGGGAGGGGCAGAACATGCTTCGGAGCTGTCCCACTGAGGAGCCGGGGAGTTGGATGTTTTATCCATCAAGTCCCATCTGAGCCTGGTTGAGAGTCACTCCAGGGGGCCTTCACCACCCCCACGGTGCCAGCCTGCACCCCACCTTGTGCAAGCCAAGAATGCTCTCCTGTGGCTCAGCAGACCCCCAGATAATGAGCCCCAGGTGCTTGTAGCAGGGAGGACTGGGAACATGTGAATGAGGGACAAACAGCATCTACCACGGAGACGAAAGATAACCAAAGAGCTTGGTCTGATGAACAGGTCTAATTTCCATCTGGAAAAGCACTGTTCCAAGTTGGTTGAGTTCCGTGATAACTACAGGCCCCTTCACCTCTCTCCTCTCCTTGACCACTGCTAGTTGCCCCTTGCAGTCCTTTTACTCTGCTCTGGAAGCAACTCCCTGTTCTTGGCTCATTGGTCAAGCCTCAGGCTAATAAACCAGTCCTTAGCAAACAGCTGTTAAGCTAGGAATGGGTATCAGCTGCTGGGACCACATTGTGCTTGTCTGACAGCACTGGCCTGGGCTGTCACCCACCAGTGTGTGTCGTGTGCTGGACAGTTGCTTCTCAATGTTTATTGGATGTGACAGCGGACTAGGTGTGGTCCTAGCCCAGGGGTCTTCCAATCTAAATAAACCTTTGATGTATGGTATTTGCCATTCCTTTCATTCGGGGCTTCTCTACAGCGGGTGCTGACATTTTTATTATTGACACATACGTCTCCGGGATACCATCTTCCCATAACACTGCAAATTTATGCAGGAACTTCTTCCAAGGAGGCCAAGGCTCTTCTAAATAAACCATCTCGATCATCACAAACTCTTGAATGCCAGGAAATCCCCCTATGAAAGAAAAGGGAGGAAATCTTGCTTCTCTCCTCGCGTACCTAGCAAAGCCAAGGAAGGGGCCGGTTCTGTGGCATAGAAGGTTAAGCCACCGCCTGCAGTGCCAGCATCCCATACAGGCGCGGGATTGAGTCCTGGCTTCTTCACTTCCGACCTGGCTCTCTGCTATGGCCTGGGAAAGCACTAGAAGATGGCCCACGTCCTTGGGCCCCTGCACCCGTGTGGAAGACCCAGAAGAAGCTTCTGGCTCCTGGCTTCGGATCGGCCCAGCTCCGCCTGTTATGGCCATTTGGGGAATGAACCAGCAGATGGAAGATCTCTCTCTCTCTCTCTCTCTCTCTCTCTCTCCTTCTTTGCATTTCAAATAAATAAATACATCCTTAACAACAACAACAAAGTGATGCAAGCCAAGGCCTTCAATGCACTGTGCGATTTGGTTTGGCCTCTGTGCTCCAAGAGCCTCCCCCTGAGTTCAACAACACAATTTAGCCAGGTTGAGAGAAGCCACCTGTGGCTACTCCCTAGGCCGTCCCTTGCACGGCATGCTACTGTTAACAATGAGGCTTGACAAACGACCATAGTTCACAGTTATTGAGCTCTTACTGTGTGCCCAGCACTGTCCTCAGCCTCGCCCTGTAATTAACTCCCAGCAACTCCATGGACAGACACTATTATCACCCCAACTGAAAACACGCAGCCACGAAGGACCACAGATGACCAGAAATGTGCCCCAGGGTCTCCAAACGCCATGGACTCGCACTTCAAGGGCATTTTATCTGCGTCCAGGGCCCAAGATGCTCACCACACCCTGTACTTAAAAAGACAAGTTGTAGAAACAGTAGGACAGAGAACTCTCTAGAATACCTAGATGCTGCCTGCCACTGTGGTGGAGAACTCTGGCTGCACGCAGACACCCATTCTCCATTCCAGCCAGCGTTTCACTCTGGTCTTGGCCCATGTACCTCTCAACCTCTCCGGGCCTCCATGTGCCCATCTGCAAAGTGGGTTCTCTCCATCAGCCACTGTGAGAGCCATCCAAGGCTGATGGGGGCACTGAAGACTGCAGGATTGTCTTGCTCAGCTGCAGGCCTGGAGCCCCTGTGGGGCATCGTTGCCTGCAGGGTATTTTTTTAAGAGTGATGGGAGAAGGACAAGTCGCAGACGCCCTGTTGGCAAACGTTGCCCACTCCTCCGCTGGGTCCTAGAGCAGCTGCAACACAGACAGAGCCACTCTGTGCCGCTGGCTGCAGACGGGAACTTACGAGTGTTGCCTTTGGGTTTCAGCTTTTAGATCAGCATCCAAAGGTTTGGGCCCCCTGACGTCATTCCTCTGCTACTCCTGAGTTTACAAAAACTGACCGTGCCAGGTAGGGGTGAGGGGCACAGGGCCAAGGGCGCATCAGAGTGGTGGCAGGATGGGTGGCCTCAGCTCCAAGCCAGACTGTTGCCTGGTGACGCTGGGGCCAGTCTGCCTTTCCAAGGAGTAAAAATATCCCTCCAAACTGGCACCTCCAGCCCCCTCCTTATCTCTGCAGTGCATCCGTTTCACACTGTTTATGGTTAAGGAAGAGCTCCTCCGCTCTGACCAAGGCCATCTTCTCTCTGTGTTATTGTGTATCCGAGAGTCTCCTTGGTGAATTTGGAGGTACCACAAGTCCTGCAATAAGTGAACAGAAGGAATACACAACCCTGCATTCCAATTTTAAATGGCTTTCAAATTAAACCCCAACGGCAGGCCAACTTGAAATATTGTACGTCACCCCCGTGCCCTTCCTGGGGTCGCTAACTAAGCTGACATATGAAAGCAGCACAGAGCCTATAAATTATTGTGGGCTCTTTGATTTTCCTGTGAGTTTCCAAGATGACAAAATAGAGTCGCTGGGCTCAAAAACCCAGAAACAAGGTCTTGGTTTGCTGGCTGGTGCATTAACCCTCCAGTCTCAGTTCATCACAAAGCTCAAAGCCCATTAAAAACACACACACACACACACACACACACAACACTATGGACACGCTTGCACCATTGCCTCATACTCCCCTAATGAAGGCAGAAATATCCTGAAATATCCTTAGCAAAGCATGATTGATGAGACAAAGGATTCTAGCAACCATCATTTTCATTTCTGTTCTAATAAGCGCTCTCGCTTGATAACTTTATAAAATGGTCCTTGGGCACCAGGGAGACCAAGCACTTCTGAGCGAGGGTCGTCTTAGGCTTGTCCAGTTTGTTCATGAAGCTTTGATTTGCACCAACAGCTCATAGGAAGCTGGGAGAGATGGATAACATAATATAGCTCCCGGTTCTTACTATGTCATTTTTGAGAGTCAATGAAACAAATTTTATTGAGTGGGGTTTGATGACCCACACATTTTTTAAATGAGGAGATCTTTTTTTAAAAATAAAAAGAAATGAAAAAGGAAGAAAAAAACACACAAACTAACTTCAGATGGTGAGTCTGACCTCTACTGATCTGTGACTGCCAAAAAAAAAAGCTAATTTTTTTCATCTAAAGTTTAATAAGAATCATGTTTGCATTAGCTCTGCGACTGTTTCCAAGTAAATGCTCAATGCTCATTTCTCAGCTTTTGAAAGAAGTCACCCCCGAAGCTATATACCCACAGTTATCATTCCTATGAATAACGTGTCAAACATCTGTGCTTCCTTTAGGTTAGCACGAAAATCGTTAGTGGAATCTGTCTTGCAACACGCAGAATCCTCACCTTAAGGATCAACGAATCCTGGTTCTCTAACCCTAAGTTCTATGCACCCTCACTTTGGTTTTCACCTTTAGCACAGAAAGGACAAAAGTTGAGAGAGGAGGGGCTGGCATTGTGGTGCAGTGAGTGAAGCCACCGCCCGCAGTGCCAGCATCCCGTATGGGCACCAGTTCCAGTCCCGGCTGCTCCACTTCTGATCCAGCTTCCTGCTAATGCACCTGGGAAAGCAGTGGAAGATGACACAAGTAACTGGACCTGTGCCACTCACGTGGGAGACCCTGATAGTGCTTCTGGCTCCTGGCTTTGCCCTGGCCCAGTCACAGCCACTGCAATGATTTGGGGAGTGAACTGGCAGATAGACGATCTCTCTCTCTCTCTCTATCTCTCCCTCTCTTTCTGTAACTCTGCCTTTCTAATAAATAAATAAATATTTTAAAATTAAAAAAAAACAGGTGAGAGAGGAAAACTTTGAAAAATGGAAATGCTGTAAAATCCATGCCAATGGTGATACAAGACAGCACGCAAGTCTGATTGGGGAACCACAACGCCACTGCGATCGCTGGAGCGGCCTCACTACTCGCCACATCACTAAGCCGACCAGGCTCCCCTTCCTCCCTAGTGAGCCTTTCCTTGTCCACTTACAGCTCCTCCCCAAGGAACTAGGCTCCCGTCTCCTTCTGTGGGCTTGGAACTCACCAACGCTTCCAACAGCCCAGTGCCTCTCCTCCTCCGTCCCTGCCTCCTCCACAGGAGACAGCACAACCCTGGTGGGGTGGGAGGTGATCAGTACTGGAGCCAGAAAAAAAATGTGAAGACTTGGAGTTACATCTGTGTTCTACAAGAAAAGAAATCAGGCTCTCGACCTCAGGGACACACAGGTAGACACTGCACCCTTGGTGCTCTGCATGGCTGTGGTCACAGGTCACCTGCATGGCTGTAGTCACAGGTCACCTGCACAGCGGTGGTCACATGTCATCTGCATGGCTGTAGTCACAGCTCACCTGCATGGCTGTAGTCAAGGTCACCTGCACAGCGGTGGTCACATATCATCTGCATGGCTGTAGTCACAGCTCACCTGCATGGCTGTGGTCACCTATCACCTGCATGGCTGTGGTCACATGTCACCTGCATGGCTGTGGCCACAGGTCACCAGCATGGCTGGGGTCACAGGTCACTTGCACAGCGGTGGTCACCTGTCACCTGCATGGCTGTGGTCACATGTCGCCTGCATGGCTGTGGTCACAGGTCACCTGCATGGCTGTGGTCACAGGTCACTTGCACAGCGGTGGTCACATATCATCTGCATGGCTGTAGTCACAGCTCACCTGCATGGCTGTGGTTACATGTTACCTGCATGGCTGTAGTCACAGGTCACTTGCATGGCTATGGTCACATGTCATTTGTGTGCCTGTGGTCACCTATCACATGCATGGCTGTGGTCACATGTCACCTGCATGGCTGTGGTCACATGTCACCTGCGCAGCAGTGGTCACCTGTCAGTTTCCTTCCAGGAAGCAGCCAGAGGACAGACATAGAAGGTGGTGCCTCACTTGGATTTCTTTCCTGTGTCTTACGCTGCATTGCAGTTCATGTGTACCCAATTTAGTGGATTTATGGATGATGATATCTGGAATTAAGTACATGAACTCTTGAGAGACGGCTGGATGGCTTATAAAAAAGGATTTTCGAAAAGCATCCATGGGTCAAAGTCAACACTACTAACAAAGGCAAAGAAAGGAACCCAAGCAGGGCTGGCAGCCTCCTCCTCCTCCCAAAGCCATGTGACAAGTCGCAGGACACAAGGATTTGAAGACTGGAAGCCCTGCTCCCCTGCAGAGTGTCCCTCAAGGGACTGCCTCACCAGCGAAGAGTCATCACAGCTGGTAAGACTTTTGGAAAAGTTTGTTTACTTTCCTCACCTTTTGTTAACTTCCTCTGTGGGAATAAAGCAATGAGTGTGACAAGCCCTGTCCTGGTGGAAGTGATGTTGCACTCCCAGGTATGGCGACTCCTCATCCGTCTCTGGGGGCCTTGTTAGCTTCTCTGGGGGCCCTGGGCTTTTCAGTGTCAAGATCTCAGTAGCATGAACAGAAGAATGTATTTTGCTCATGTGTTTCTGGGTCCCTCACTTCCTCCCCTCCACCCCACCAGAAACAGCCAGACGGCCAGGGCATGTTCCTCTCCTCAGACAGTCGACTTCCAGGAGCACCATTAGAAACATGACTTCCAGGAGCACCATTAGAAACATCGCATGCCCTTTAGGACCTGAGATCACAGCAGGAGCATTGTCACCGCCCCCTTGTTGTCCCCAGACCAAGGCAATTCACAAGCTGGTGCCTGAAATCAAAAGCGGAGGGGCATGTGCTGGGGGAGGGGAGGAATGAAGTCCTTTGGCAAAGCTGTAGACAGAGAAAGGAGGAGGGAAATCACAGCCAGTAGAGCTCTTCTTTGCAGCTTGAAAATGAATAGGAGGGGCTGCTGCTATGGCATAGCGGGTAAAGCTGCAGCCTGCAGTGCTGGCATCCCATACAGGTGCCAGTTCAAGTCCTGGCTGCTCCACTTCTGATCCAGCTCTTGGGTATGGCCTGAAAAAGTAGTAGAAGATGGCCCAAGTCCTTGGGCCCTTGCATCCACGTGGGAGACCCAGAATAAGCCCCTGGCCCCTGGTCCCTGGCTCCTGTCTTCATATCAGTGCAGCTCCAGCCGTTGCGGCCAATTGGGGAGTGACCTCTCTCTCTCCCTCTCTGCCTCTCCTCTCTCTGTGTAACTCTGACTTTCAAGTAAATAAATAAAAATAAATCTTTAAAAAAAGAGTGAGGGCATTACCCACCTTTGTTCTTTAACTGCCTATGCTAAATGCGAGTAATAATAATATGATAGTGTTGAACAACTTAACTCATTCCTTAACTCATTGCACTTCCCCTATGTCTAAAGATTTATGCACAGACATGCCCGATCAATATAGGACATTGACCAGCAAGGCTCACATCTGTCCTATCTTTCCAACATTGCACTTCTTAACAGAAAGCTTTCTCTTTTGTGTGCAATGATGGATGCCTGTATGTGAGTAGTTTCTAGGCCTAAAGAAATCCACTCAATTTAGCTAGCTTGTTTTTCCTCAAAGGATCTTGGTGGCTCACCGGATTCACATGCCATTGTGAATGGCTTCACAATGTCATTGTTTCCACATCATTACGCATATGTATACGGAACCACAGAGAGAAAACCCTGTCTTCCAGCATATTGTCTGTTTCAGTTTGTAGGAACTAGAGGTACAACACAAGAAGGGAAAAATTCACTTAAAAACATTTATTTTCTGCAGCTCCCTTAGGCCGGGGGCTCTGGAAGGCATACAGAGGAGATTGCTTCTATGCTAATCTTCAGTGGAAAGATTTGTGTGATAGACTACAGTGAGTCTTGTTGAACTACTGTTGACAGAGAGAATTTAAAGGAGTTGAGGACGATTCTTTCAGGATTCCTAAGGAAATGCCTAGTAAAAGACAATGTAAATAAATAGCGTCAATTAACATCTATGGTGTGCCGAACACTTACATGGTGATTGATATAAATTATTCACTGGCAGGTATAAGACTCCTTTTGCATGATTTCAAGGCTTACTTTAAATCTACATTAAGCAAAACAGTGTAATAGTAGTGTAAAGGTAGACTCTATCTTTGAAACAGAGTAAAGAATCCCGTATCTGAGCACTTGATTCAAAGTCCAACTCCACCCCAAATGCAGCTTCCTGCTAATACCCCGGGAGGGAGGCAGCAGGTGGTGGCTCACATGGCTGGTTCCTTAACCTCCATGTGGGAGACCTGGACTGAGTTCCTGCTTCGGCCTGGCCCAACCATGGCTGTTGCAGGCATTTGATGAGTGAACCAGCGGATGCGAGTACTCTCTCTTTCTCTCTCTCTCTCTCTGTGTGTCTATGTTGTGTGTGTGTGTGTGTGTGTGTCTCAAATAAATTTTTAAAAAGTTAAAGATTTCCAAAAACGAACCACTTATATGTGGAAAACTGATTTGTTTTGTTTTATTATTTGAGAGACAAGAGATATACATAGATATACATAGACACAGAGATAGCAAAGAGTTCCCATCTGCTGGTTGACTCTCCAATTGCTTGTAAAGTCAGGATCCTGGAACCCAATCCAATATTCCCATGCAGATGGCAGGAATCTGTGACTTGAGCCATCACCACTGCCTACCAGGCTCTGCATTAGAAGGAAGCTGGAGGCAGTAGCTAGAGCTACTACTGAACCCACACACTCCTATGTGGGACATGAGCATCTTAACTGTTAGCTTCAATGTTCACTCCCGGAAAACTAATTTTCAACAAAGACAGAAAGATAATTCAATGGAGAAACAAGCATCTTATCAATAAATGTGGCATTTCAAAAAAGGATACCAGTATATAAAAGAAAAGTTATTTCTTTCACACATTATACTATACAAGCAAGATTAACACAAAGGATTCATAGACATAAATGTAAAGCCTTCAGCTGCAAAAACTCTAGAAGAAAACATAAGAGAAAATGTTTTCTTTCTGTCTCTCTCTCTCACTGTCCACTCTGCCTGTCAAAAAACAAACAAACAAAAAAAAAAAGAAAATGTTAATGCATTGCAGTAGGCAAGGATTTTCTAGCTGTGACCCTGGGAGCAGGATCAATAAAATAAAAAGGTAATAACTTGGGCTTGATGAAAATTTCTCTGCTTTTCAAATTACACAGTTCAAAGAATGAAAAAGACACAAACTTGGAGAAAATATTTACAAATCACTTACCCAATAAAGACTTGTATCCATATTTCAATAAAACAAACTTCCCAATCTAAAAAATGAATAGAACATTTGAACAAATCCTTTCCCAAAGCAAACATTTGGAAGTCAATCAAGACCATGAATTCTTGCTCAACATCTTTGGTCATTAAGAAAATGCAGATTAAAAAAGCACAGTGAGAGTTAGTATAAATCTACTAGAATGGCTAACAGTGAAAAGAGTAACCCACACATCCCTTCAAGGTTAACAGAGAACCTGAAAGCTGGGGAGAACGTAAAGCCATATGACCATTTTGGAAAACAGATCTTCTGTTAAAGTTAAACATACACTCATCGTGTGATGCACCCACTTTGTCCCTAGGTTTTCCATAAAGAGAAATGGAAGTGTAGATCCAAACCAAGACTTCTCCATGAATGCTCACAACAGCTTTATTCATCATCGTCGAAAACTTAAAACAACCCAAACACCCAAAGATGGACAAATGGGTAAGCACGTTGTGGTATTTCTTCATCTTGAAATCCTACCCAAGAAAAAAAAAGGACACATAGAGGATGGATAATGACACACTCAATCTCAAGGATGAAACCCAAAATCAATATGCTGGCATGAAAGAAGCCATACAAGAAAGAATAGTCTGTATGGCTCCATTATCCATTATGGAAAACTCCAGAAAATGCAGACTTAGCAGGGCAGGGATCGCCCAGGGAGGAGAGGGTGGGGAGCATTGCCAAGGACCACAGGGAACATTTCGGGGGCAGTGGATGTGTTTGTTATTTTTGATTAGATCACAGTTTTGTGGTTGTGCGTGTGCACGAAGCCTTGTCAAGTTGTAGACTGTGAAGATACGCAATTTATTTTGTCAGTTACACCTTAAGAAGGCAGTTTTCAACATATGTTTCCTTTGGCAATACAAATCCACGAAAACTTACATTATCTCCTTTGCACAGATTTTTGAAAAAGCAGAGATTGAGTCAGGTGCTCCCAGCACACACAGGCCCGGGGAGAGGGGGCTGTGAAATAGTAGCATCGCTTGGATTATGGTCCCCGAGTTCACTTGCTTTTTCCTGTGCATTTGCTTCTCCATGCATGAAATAAGGGACGAGATAACCCAAGATGTAATTTAAAGGTGAGTCAAAGATGGGATATTTTCAAGGAGGAGATTTCAAATGATGCTTTCATTTGAAGATCTCCGTTTTTAATTCTCATGTTTGTAGGGAAAGTTTGCCTATAAAAGGGCTCTTCTCTCCAGTCCCATAAAGAGGCAGGGAGTAGGGACTCCCTGTGGGACCCAAGAAACCACCCTAGCGAATGACAGCACCGTCCCCAGGAACCCCTTCCTCTGCCCTTTGCCAGCTCTCCACAGAGCCGCCTGTGAGCCTGACCCAACCTCAAGCAAGAGCCATATTGTATCTTCGCTTCATAAATTTTACAGAACCGCTTCTTGAAAAAAAAAAAAAAAAAACTTGGGGTTCAGGGACTCTGGGAGAAAAATGTCCAACCTGTCTTGGAATTTGGAAGCTCTGAGGCGTTTGCCTGCCAGCAGGTCTAGATGCAACGCATCCATCTTAGGGCTTCAGTGTTCTGTGTTTGGCTCCGAGAGTGAAAGCCTGCTTTCTGGCAAGCCACGCTGTATTCATAGGTGCCAGCTCCTCACCGAGCCTTGTCAACTTGCCATCAAACATATGGCCTAAATCCTCTAGTTCTCTAATAAATAATAAGGTGTTCAGCTTATTAGATGAGTGCTAATATTCAACATCCGAAAAGCCAAGAATTTAAAGAGCTTAATAAGCATTTAAAAGGCAACTAACCCACAACCCATTAGTCTGAAATAGGTTAGGTTGAGCTACCCAGGGCATATGGCTGTTAGTCTATTTATACTGTATGGCTTCTATTTATAGTTTTAAAAGTCAAAAGCTTGTGTTCTTATCATCTGAAGTATACACGGTATACTTCATATACATATGTATATACATAAGTATATATATATATATATCTTCTTAAAATAAATTTTTGAATGCGAAAATATTTTGAAATCCATGCAGTGGTTTTCATGCTATGCATTTTCCCTGATTGCTTATCTGTATGGATTTCAAATTTTTTTTACATGCAAATTAGCTTATGATTTAATTCCGAGTCCCACAAACTCGCTGCCCTGGGGCTAATAAGCCTGTGTCAGTGGATTTCTCCCCCAAGCAAGTCTGGGGACAAGATCCTTGAAAGAGAGAGGGTAAATTTATGATGTGGCACCAGGGAGCAGGGTCGGGAAGGGAAGAGAAGAAAGCCATCGGACACGAGAGCAGCACGGTTGGGTGACAGCCACGTGGAGTTCGTTCCCTCTGGGGATCATCCGAGTGACATGAGGAGCATTGCTCAGAACCATCCCCCTGCATGGGGAAGGTAGGTGCTCACCCTCAGTGCTCCTGGGTGCTCTGGCTGCTAAGTCCTCTGGTCTGCCCAGTTTGGGGGCCAAGAGCACCTCCTTAATTTGGTCAGAGGATGCCTCTGGGAAGAGTGAGGAGAGAATCAGGGTGGGCCAACAGGGTACTTATGAGCAGAGCACTGAAGGCAGGGACTTTGGAAAAAAAGATGTGGGGCTGGCGCTGTGGCATAGTGGGTTAAGTCTCTGCAGCACCGGCATCCCCTAGGGGTGAACGTTCATGTCCTGGCTGCTCCTCTTCTGATCCAGCTCCCTGCTAATGCACCTGGGAAAGCAGCAGAGGGTGGTCCAAGACCTTGGGGCCCTGCACCAACATGGGAGACCTGGATGAAGCTCCTGGATCCTGGCTTCAGAATGACCCAGCTCCACCTTTTGTGGCCATTTAGGGAGTGAAGCACAGATGGAAAACCTCCCTCTCTCCCTCTCTCCCTCTCTCCCTCTCTCCCTCTCTCCCTCTCTCCCTCTCTCTCTGTGTGTAACTCTGACTTTCAAATAAATAAATAAATCTTTGACAAAAACTTATTTCTAATAAAAACAGATGTTTATTTATATTTATGGCCTTAACTTGACTTTCAGACCACTTGGTCTTTCTTCTTTTCTGTCTTTCTATCTTATACCACAGTGGTCACCAATGCCAGCCGTCTCCCAAGAAAAACAAGCCCAGTCACACCAACCTAATAATTTCTCTTTCCAGTTCAGGCCTTCCACAGAGCCACATTGCCCTCAGTCAGCTTTTGTGACTGTAACCACGTGCCTGGGACAGGCTGCTCACGAAGGGAGGACGTTTATTTTGGCTCCTGCTTTTGGAGGGTCCCCAGTCCAAGATTACGCAGCCCCACTGGTCTGGCACCTGGTGGGGGTAGCTGAGGGTACACCGCACATGGAGGAAAGATAGCACAGTGAGACAGGATGCAGAGAGAGCTGCTGGGCCCCACTGGGTTTTTATAACCCAACCCTGTTGGCACACCGCAGCGACCTCCCCTAGGGCCCTCCTTCTAGGCACCATAAGTGGATTAAGTTTCAATGCCCCTAGCACCATAAACTCAAGACTTAGATTTAACCATCCGCATGAGCTGGAAACCAAATTATGTTCAAACTGTAGCTCACATAGTCTCACCCATCTAAACCCAGAGTAAGACTCCAATTCAGTTGCAAACCACAAAAAAAAAAAAAAGAGAGATGGGCCGGCACTGTGGCATAGTAGGTTGAGTGTCTGCCTGCCTGCGATGCTGGCATCCCATATGGGCACCTATTTGAATCCTTGCTGTTCCACTTCAGATCCAGCTCTCTGCTGTGGCCTGGGAAAGCAGAGGAAGATGGTCCAAGTGCTTGCGCCTGTGCACTACCGTGGGAGTCCCAGAAGAAGCGCCTGGCTCCTGGCTTTGGATGAGCACAGCTCCAGTCATCATGGCCATTTGGGGAGTGAACCAGCGGATGGAAGATCTCTCTCTCTCTCTCTGTCTCTCCCTCTCTCTGTCTGTAACTCTGCCTCTTAAATAAATACAATCTTTAAAAAAAGAGAGAGAACTGTCACCTTCCCCCCCAAAATAACAGAGACCTGAACTAACTGGGGCGCCCCGAGCTATGCCTCTGTAAGGGAACCACTACAAGAGACTGAGCCCCCTTCCTTTGGTCTAGTGGGCATGATCGGCAATTCAGCTGCCCACACATTACTCCCATTGAACGGAGAGTAGAGTGGGACACACACATGACCACAGGTGGACAGCCCCAGGGTACCTTAGTCCCAGACCCACGTTGGACTTCAACTCAAACAAAACAATTAATTGACGGAGAGACTCAGTCTCAGGACCTAGAGGGGACCTAAATGTCCAACTGTGGGTTTGTAAGCTTCAGGCCTGGGAGACTCTGTTACTGGTTTGCTCTCCAGGTCCAGGAAGCTTTGGTCCTGGTGTTCAGAACCACCAAGTCAGCCGCCCCGGTTTGTGGGGATGAGAATGGCTCATGGGCCCTGCTTCTGCGAACCTCACAGGCTGCTGACAAAACAGACACATGGGGCCATAAACCACCATGGGTTTATGGGGTGGGGGCAATGGAAATCCCTACGATGGGAAAAAAAAAAAAAAAAAAAAAAAAACACCGAAATACCAAGTGTGTGGGGGACAGCCAACACAGGGCTCCCAGGGTGGGCGGGGCCTTATGGGTATTTATGAGCTGTGTAAAGCAGGACCTCACCAGGTAGAGGAAGTGGCAAAGGGTGTTGTTCCAGGCAGTGGCAAACATGAGCAAAGGCTCAGGGACCTGAACGTGGCGGGGGAAGTCTTAGGAAAACGGACACGGTAACTGCTTGAGAAAGGAGCCGTGGAATAGTGGGGGTCATTGCCATAGAGAGACCACTACCTTCTGGATCTTAAAAAATGATCTACTCATTTCAACATACAAAGGTACCATACACACACACACACACATATAATTCTCTACATTGTGATGGTGTTTTTCAATTACTTTGTTTAAGAAATGATAAATATGTAAGCTGATAGATCTCTAATTAGCCTTATTTGCTTGTTACACAATGTATATCTGTACCGGGCCCCAGAAGATGTTGAATTATTATATGTCAATCAAAAAGGAAAGGAAGAGAGGAAAACCAAATTCTGAGTTGAAGAATGAAGCAGGTGGCTGTGGGCATATGGGCTCTAGCTGGTAGGGTAGGAGCCAAAGTCGCTGTCACTGGGACAGTTCCCTGGAGGGCTTGCTTGTCCCTTTGCCTTGCTGGTGAAGAACTCAGAGATCAGAGGACCAAGCCAGCCTGGAGGCCCGTCTCAATCTGCTGAACCTTGGCTTCTCCGGACGAGATACTTTACCCACAGGGCTTCATTCCTCAGGCTCTCCCAGGGCGATCACCACAGCGCAGCAAGGAAGATGTCTTAATAGCCAGGGTGGGATCCGCAGAGAAGCTGCTGCTGGCCCAGCTGACAGATGAGGGAAAGGACATAGAGGAGAAATCAGGTTCCAGGCAAGCGGTGCACCTGCTCAAAGAGGCAGACCATGCCTCCGTCTTCCAGCACCAGCAGCCTCGTACTCACCTGCCAGGACACCTCCGGCCACACTTGCCAGTCTCCATCCCCACAAACCACAGCCACCATCAGCAACCCCTCCCAGGTCCACCCTTGAGAGGAAAAACCCACGCAGGCCCTGGAGACAAGGGTGGAAGTGTTGGCCAGAAGTTCCGGGATCCCGGTGCACTGCATGGGTGCAGGAGAGGACTGTGGGCTCTGAGCAGACACAACGGGAGCTCTCTCCCTACAGACCCTTCACTCCAGCACGGGGCTGCTGCTTCTTCTTCTTTTGTTGTTGTTGTTTTATTTTTTTTTTATGACAGGCAGTTAGACAGTGAGAGAGAGAGAGACTGAGAGAAAGGTCTTCCTTTCGCTGGTTCACCCCACAAACAACCGCTACGGCCAGCGCGTTGTGCCGATCCGAAGCCAGGAGCCAGGTGCTTCCTCCTGGTCTCCCATGCGGGTGCAGGGCCCAAGCACTTGGGCCACAGCAGAGAGTTGGACAGGAAGAGGAGCAGCCAGGACAGAACCGGCGCCCCAACCGAGACTAGAACCCGGAGTACTGGTGCTGCAGGCAGAGGATTAGCCTAGTGAGGCATGGCACTGGCCTTCCAGCGCGGGGCTTCTAAAGCACAGAGCCCACTTTGTCTCCCTCGAAGGCCTTTTTGTTGCGAAAGTCAATATTTCTTTCTTTTTTTAGGCCTAAGTAGTGGTCCATCATGTATATATACCACATTTTCTTTATCTGGCCATCAGTTGATGGACAGTTAAGTTTATTCTATATATATATATATTAAAAAAAGATTGTATGTATTTACTTGAAAGTCAGAGTTACAGAGATACAGAGACACAGAGGCAGAGAGAGAGAGAGAGAGAGAGAGGTCTTCCATCTGCTGGTGCACTCCCCAAATGGCCACCATGGCTGGAGCTGGGCCGATCCGAAGCCAGGATCCAGGAGCTTCTTCCTGGTCTCCCACATGGTTCAGGGGCCCAAGCACTTGGGTCATCCTCCACTGCTATTCCAGGCCATAGCAGAGAGCTGGATTGGAAGTGGAGCAGTCGGGACTCCAACCAGTGCCCATATAGGATGCCGGCACTGCAGGTGGCGGCATTACCCACTACACCACAGTGCCAGCCCCTGATTCCTATATGAGCTCATCTTAAATGACTGATGGTTGATCGAGTGCCAGCTGAGTCACCACTCCAGGTGTCTGTCAGCTCAGTCGGTCTACACCACAAGCCTTAAAGCTGAGGGTTGTCAGCCAGAGTTTACTGGAGAAGAGACCAAGGTTCAGAGATGCCAGCTTCATGTAAGATTTCACCCGCAATCAGTGGTGGGACTCAAATGGCACATCCAGGCTGTCCAGTTCGCATGTCTGTGTCCCCTCTGCCACCGCCATGGCCTCCTGTTGGGTTCCAGAGCTCCGGTTAAAGAATGAGTCAAGGGCTTCCCTTGTCAATGGCTGCATGTGTTTAATTTGTTTTACAGTCAAGAGGGACTGAATTCCAATTTCCTCTCATCACGAAAACCTCTTGACTTATTTTTTTAATGTCCTGCAGGTTTTGAAAAATTAGGCTTAGTTGTTGCTTGTTCCTGGCCTTGGCCGCCAGGGCCCGCTCCCTTTCCTGGCAACCTGGCCTGGAGGGCCAGCTGCCAGCCACCTACATCCAGGCTTCCAGAGTCAACACACCGATCCTCACACACAGAAGGACGCCAGTTCTTTTTTTTCCTTAGGAAAATTGCAGAATCTTCTTTGGGCAGAAATTGCACACTGAGTTTGCCTTGAGAGTGGTAACCTACTTCTTGCCGGTATGTAAAGATACAAGGTTGAGCATAACGAAATTGAAATCGTTCATTTACATGAGGTTTTTTTTTTTTTTTTTTTTGATAGGCAGAGTGGACAGTGAGAGAGAGAGACAGAGAGAAAGGTCTTCCTTTTGCCGTTGGTTCACCCTCCAGTGGCTGCCGCAGCCGGTGTGCTGCGGCCGGCACACCGCACTGATCTGAAGCCAGGAGCCAGGTACTTCTCCTGGTCTCCCAGCGGGTGCAGGGCCCAAGGACTTGGGCCATCCTCCACTGCACTCCCGGGCCACAGCAGAGAGCTGGCCTGGAAGAGGGGCAACCGGGACAGAATCCGGCACCCCGACCAGGACTAGAACCCGGTGTGCCGACGCTGCAATAATAACATATTAGGGCTGGCGCCACGGCTCACTAGGCTAATCCTCCGCCTCGCGGCACCGGCACACCGGGTTCTAGTCCCGGGCGGGGTGCTGGATTCTGTCCCGGTTGCCCCTCTTCCAGGCCAGCTCTCTGCTGTGGCCAGGGAGTGCAGTGGAGGATGGCCCAAGTCCTTGGGCCTTGCACCCCATGGGAGACCAGGATAAGTACCTGGCTCCTGCCATCGGATCAGCGCAGTGCACCGGCCGCAGCGCGCCGGCTGTGGCGGCCATTGGAGGGTGAACCAACGGCAAAGGAAGACCTTTCTCTCTGTTTCTCTCTCACTGTCCACTCTGCCTGTCAAAAAAAAAATATTAGCTAAGTTTAGAACTGGTGAACTGGTAGCTGTTGGAAATTTCTTGGTGCTAAACATGTATCAGATAAGAGTCAACAGTATCAAGAGAAAAGAACCATTTGTAAAATAATCTGTGTGCACTTGCACCTGCATGTGATGTTCAGAATTTCTTTAATCCTGTAATCTAGTACTTAGACATGAAGTCATCCAGACAGAACAACTTGGGAGTCATCTTAAACTCCTTGAGCACCTAGTGGCGGGCACTGTGGTGTAGTAGGTTAAGCCTCCATCTGTGGCACTGGCATCCCATATGGATGCCAGTTCATGCTCCTCTCCTGATCCAGCTCTCTTCTATAGCCTGGAAAAAGAGTGGAAGATGGTCCAAGTGCTTGGGCTCCTACACCCATGTGGGAGACCCAGAAGAAGCTCCTGGCTCCTGGCTTTGGATTGGCACAGCCACAACCATTGTGGCCATTTGGGGAGTGAACCAGTGGATGGAAGACCTCTCTCTTTCCCTCTCTCTGTCTGTAACTCTGCCTCTCAAATAAATAATTTTTTTAAAAGAAAATAAAACCTCCTTGACTATTTTGTTCTGGTCTTCCACTCTGTTCATCTATTATTATTGTCATTGTTACTATTATTATTCAGAGGCAGAGAGATAGAATTCCCACATGCTAGTTCACTCCCCAAAAAGGGAACAACAGCCACCGGGCCAAAGCCAGAAGATGGGAGTTCAATTCAGGTCTCCCACGTGGGTATCAGGAACCCAATCAATTGAGGCATCTCTGCTATCTCCCAGGATCTCCGTTGGTAGGAGACTGGAGTCAGCAGTGAGAGGCAGGTGTTGGAACCAAGGCAGTCTGGTGTGGGACGCAGGTATCCTAACTGCTAAACTCAGCATCCCCTGGTGTTCATGTTTAGATTGAGCCAAAGTGCAGAATGTCTCTCCATGTTGTTCTCTCATTGTGGTCTCATTGCCACAGTCTGGCTGACACCCCAGCTGCCAGAATCAGCTGGGACTCTTTCTGTCTCCTCTGACTCCGTGCTCAATTGCTCTTATCCTGTCAGTCTATCACCCCCTATCTGCAATGGAGCCCCCCACTGCCTGCTTCTAAAGTCTTATCATGGCACTGGAGGCCCCTGTGACTTGGTCCAGTTTCCTCCCTGACCCATTATTCACCACAGAACATCAACCATCATTCTCACCACCCACCTCCGGGGCCCTCACATTCCCCTTTAAACTTGTGCTGTTCTCTTCATTGAAAATTTCCATTCCTATTGCATGCCTATTGGAAGTCTTCAGCCTAGGGTCCAGCATCATAGTTTAGCAGGTTGAGCCACCACTTGTGATGCCGGCTTCCCATATGGGCACCAGTTCGGGTCCTGGTTGCTCCACTTCCTATCCAGCTCCCTGTTAATGCACTTGGGAAAGCAGCGGAAGATGGCCCAAGTGCTTGGGCCTCTGCCATCCATGTGAGACACCAGGATGGAATTCCAGTCTCTGGCTTTGCCCTGGCCCAGCCATTGTAGACATTTGGGGACTGAACCTGTGGATGGAAGATCTCTCCCTCTCTCCCCCTCTCTTTCTGTAATTCTGCCTTTCAAATAAATAAATAAATAAATAAATCTTAAAAATAAAATGTTCAACCTAAATGCAACCTTTTACTCAAAATTCCCTGTTCCATAGTTCCTCCTTTTGACTCCAAAGAACTTGGATTCTACACCCTCCTCCCTGCACCTGTTCTTTGTACCTCTCCTCAGCTGTCTGCACTTAGAGGACAGGAGCTGTGACTTATCCATCCTTGTGTGTGGCCCCAGGTAGGTACACAATAGCTATTTCTCTATGTAAATGTCTTTAAAGGGATGCAGACTGAAATGCTCACTAACGTGTATGTGTATAGCCCTTTCTCAGGACTAGTGCTAGCTTCAGATTACAAAGAGGCAAAAGCCCAAGAGATTTTGTTGTCCACAACATGCTGGAGCCAAAAAGAAGTCATTTTCCATTTCACTTATGGAAATGAGAGCATGTAAAAAAAGACTTTGAGTTCCCCAACTTGGTTAACCCAGAGGAGAGAACAAAGTTAATTTTCCCTACCAGAGATGCTTGCCAAGGTTCTGATCTTTAGGACTTTCTAAGCCTTTGCTCTACTGCTCGGGGGAACTGCTTTTTAGGGCCTGAGATCCATCTGCTGGATCTGCCACACAGAATCAGAAATGAAAGGTAGTCCAATTGAGAGGCAAGGAGGAAGGTAGGTCTCACACAGCCGGCCCGGACAGGTTCGCTAGCTAAAGGAGTTAGGCAGTGATTAACGAGCCCATCTCGGCAGGCCAGACAAGATACAGCATGGCTTCTGCTTCAGTCTTGTTTTTGCAAACATAGTGCTTGTGCAAACCAGACAAGGTGCACCGGTGTGTGCCAGGCACCGTGGGGAGAAGAGTTTATGCCACCCTGTTACTGGTTTGAGGTCCCTCCTGGCTGCGCCTGCCAGTGTTTTGAAATTGTGTGGTGGTTTCATGCTGTAGATGAATGTGCAGTATTTACTTGGACGCAGACACCAGGTTCATTTTGCCCTGAATCCTTGCTCAGTGTCCAGCCTGCCTTGCCAGAGGCAGAGGGTGTGTGTAAACTCACTTTTCCCACTGCCTTGCCCCTGCAGCATCCACCCAGCGGCCTCCCAGCTGTAGACACAAGCACTTGTTTGGCTGACGACCCGGCAGAAGCTGGCACAGCTGGGGTTCAGCTACAGTCGAAGCCTGAGGCTCACCCAGCTAGACAAGGGTTCCAGGAAATAGAGCTGAGAAAGTTTAGAAAGGGCTGACACCTTGCAGCCCAGTGCCTTGGACTTGTTGGGTGGACCCTGCTAGGGAGCAAGACAGATTGACGATGTCCATCTATGCTCCTGTGGCGTAACATTGCTGGAGAGGAATTTAAATAAAATCTTTCCCAGTTGAAAAATGAGTAGAAACCCAAGGACCAAGATGAAGAGGAAAGTGACTCAGCGATTTGCTTTTTCTTATTTTCTTTAATTACACACGGCTACTTTGCTCCCATACTAAAAATGCTTCAAATCAGCTCAAGTATGTAAACTTGTAACCTGTTCACAAAGGCTAAAATATACGCACAGAGTTTGGTTTATTTTTTCAAAGCATCCTCAGGTTTTTCTGAATATCAAAAGGACCAAACACACAGAAAGGCTTACTTTGTTTCCAACACCATAACAGGAATGTAGCAAACAGAAGACATCCACAATGCAACTCTTTGGAGTTCTTCTTCTGTTAGACTAAATACATTTTTAAAATATTTTAAAAGATTTATTTATTTATTTGAAAGTCAGAGTTACACAGAGAGAGGAAGAGATAGAGATAGAGATGGGGGGGGGGGAGTCTTACATCTGCTGGTTCAACCCCCAAATGGCCTCAATGGCCAGGGCTGGGCCAGGCAGAAGCCAGGGGTCAGGAGCTTCCTCTAGGTCTCCCATGTGGGTGCAGGGGCCCAAGAACTTGGGCCATCTTTAGCTGCTTCCCCAGGCCATTAGCAGGGAGCTGGATGGGAAATGGAGCAGCCAGGTCTTGAACAGGTGCCTATATGGGATGCTGGCACTTCAGGAGGCAGTTTTACCTGCTATGCCACAATGCTGGCCCCAACAAAATGTATTTTTAAATGATAACAGTATAATTACATAATACTGTCTATACAGAGTTCATTTATTTCTTGCTTTGATATATTTTTAAATTCTGTATTTATTTTTATTTTTAAATATCCAGCAGCTGGCATGTAGCCCAGTGGTTAAACTTGACCACATCTCATAGCATGGTTTGCTTCCAAACTCTGGCTCCTGACTTCAGCTTCCTGCTAATGTAGACCCTGGGAAGCAGAAGTGATGGCTCAAGTAGTTGGGTTCCTACTGACCTGGATCGAATTCCCATCTTCTTTCTCCATCCCTAACCCAACTCTGGCTTTTGCAGGCATTTAAGGAGTGGACCAGCTGACAGGGACTCTCTTCCACCTCTGTGTGTGTGAAATTAAATTTTAAAAAATATATCCATATTGGGGCCGGCACTTGCGGGTAGCAGGTAAAGCCGCCACCTGCGGTGCCATCATCCCATATGGGCGCTGGTTCAAGTGCTGGCTGCTGCACTTCCGATCCAGCTCTCTGCTGTGGCTGGGAAAGCAGCAGAAGATGGCCCAAGTCCTTGGGCCCCTGCACCCATGTGGGAGACCCTGACGATGCTCCTGGCTCCTGGCTTTGGATCAGGGCAGCTCCAGCCCTTGTGGCCATCTGGGGAGTGAACCAGCAGATGGAAGACCTCTCTCTGTCTGCCTCTCCTTCTCTCTCTGTATAACTCTTTCATATATATATATATATATATATATATATATATATATATCCATGCAAGAGGATGTGTGTCTATCCCCCTTTCTTTACATCTGAAATTTTCTTGCCCACTCCCCTGGCTCAACCTTATAACTTCTTTAAGATTTTCTATTGATAGAAGCAGAGGTGGTCCGATGACCCAAAGACATCTATGCCTACACAGAAAGAACTGAAGGTTACTTTTGTTCAGGAGACTCAGCCCAATAGGCTTGATAGCAGTTACCTCAGCCTATCAAACAAAGCCTAGAAAAGAGAAGTACATTGGCCAGGAAGAATGCTTAAGTAGTTATTACTGCCCAGCATAGCCCCACAATGCACTGGCATGAATCAACCATTTGATTAAGCTCCTAGAGTTTAGTGGATCTTGAATTGCCGGGCCAAGAATCAACAGCAGGTGGCTTTTCTTCTGTTCCGCAGTAGCTAGCAGGTAGGCTGGAAGGACTCAAAACCTGTGGCCATCTTTTTTTTTTTTTTTTTTTTTTTGACAGGCACAGTGGACAGTGAGAGAGAGAGACAGAGAGAAAGGTCTTCCTTTGCCGTTGGTTCACCCTCCAATGGCCTCCACGGCCGGTGCGCTAATCCGATGGCAGGAGCCAGGTGCTTTTCCTGGTCTCCCATGGGGTGCAGGGCCCAAGCACTTGGGCCATCCTCCACTGCACTCCCTGGCCACAGCAGAGAGCTGGCCTGGAAGAGGGGCAACCAGGACAGAATCCTGCGCCCCGACCAGGTCTAGAACCCGGTGTGCCGGCGCCGCAAGGTGGAGGATTAGCCTAGTGAGCCGTGGCGCCGGCCACCTGTGGCCATCTTTGGAGCTGGGAGGAAGAACACTGCAGAGGTAGTTCAGTGTCTTAACAGTTGCTGTCACCTGTGTTGCAGGGACCTCTGCTAGAGCCACAAGCCCGGGCTCCGTTGATGCCAGCTGTCTTGAGCTTCCTCACAGCCTTGGCAGTCAGGACTCCTGGATAAGAGTCCCCCCGAAAACACAGTGCAGGAATATGGCAGCATGACAGCTTCATCTCAGAAGCCACATGGCCTCTCTTCCCCCACAAGGTGCTGGACAAGGCCTATGCGGAGGTCTGCCCAGGTTCAAGAGGAAGGGATAGCAACCCCACCTCTCCCGAGAGAAACGTCAGGGTCATAGTAAACAAGATCCTGTGAGTGGAGGAAACGTGTTGTGTGTGTGTGTGTGTGTGTGTGTTTTATTTTTTAGCACAACATGCAAAGAAAAAGAAGAGAAAGATAAACACAAATACTGCATGGTGCTAATTTCTGAATACATCATTAGCCACATGTGTCTTTTTCACCATCCTAATCTGTTTTATCAATGTTTAACAACAAAATATAGATGAATTTGTTGTGAGAAATGATTATTACTTTTAATTCAAAAAATGCGCCTTAGACTAAGAGTGGCAAAAAAAAAAAAAAAAACTTACAAAGAAGAAAACCCTCAATGGCAAGGTAATGCTTGCTTTTGCTGTACATCTCCGTTCTTTCTCATGCGAGGAAACTTATTGATGCTGAAGCATAGTTTGGGTTAACCCTCAGTTTCCCAGTCTCAGATCAAGACCTTGCTTCCCTGGGTCATTTTAAGAGGAGACCCCAGGAAGCTCTGATAGGCAGGTGGAGAGGTGACACAGCAATGCATTATTTGACAAGTCACCAACCAGGCCATGATGAGCCACTGAGAGCTCCCCTGCGGAGTGCGGAAGCCAGGCTATTCCTACACCAGCTCTCCTGGGTCCGTCCTGCACTGAGACTTGCACCCAGGGGTGCCTTCTGCATGTAGAGCGAGGATGCTCCTTGACCCACAGACAGGGTTCACACAGCGTGGTGATGCTTCCCCTCCTGGGGAATGGGGGACTCTGGGAGCGGCCGCCTTCGAGGTAGGTAGGAACATTGTGGGCTGAGTTCCATCGGGCATGCTTTTCCACTAATCAGCACACAACCCAGGGGCAGGGGAGACATGGGGGCCCAGCAGGCTGGAGAAATGAAGATCAAGTTCATGTACTGTGTATTTCTCTACTTAGAAAACTAAAGACAGGATTTTGAATGTTTGCCCCATAAAATATATCCACATATCATAACATCACCGGTATTCCGTAAATATGTGTAAATATGTACTGTTTTTATGTGTCTGTTAAATTTTTGTAATAACAAGGGTTTTTTCCCCCCAAAATCAATTAATCAGGGGACTGATGTTGTGGCACAGAGGGTTAAACTGCCGCTTGCAACACCGGCATCCCGTATCAGAGCCATGGTTCAAGTCCTAGCTGCTCTGCTTCCATCCAGACCCCACTAATGCACCTGGGAAGGCAGGGGAGGATGGCCCAGGTGCTTGGGCCCCTGCCACCCTCGTGGGAGATCTGGATGGAGCTCCTGGTTTCAGCCTGGCCCAGCCTCCATTTGGAGGGTGCACCCGAGGGTGGAAGATCTCTCTCTCTCTACCTCTCTCTCTGTCACTCTGCCTTTCAAATCAATCAGTACATCAATTTTTAAAAGGATTCTTAATTTTTTTTAAATAAAAATTGATTAACTGGCCAAAACAAAGCAGCTTGTTGACATGTGAAGCTTAGGTAAAGTAGTATCTTACATCCTAGAGGGAAAGGCTGCAGTGTAATTAAAATATTGCATACTTGGTAAAAAGTCGAATGCGTTTTTGGTTCCAGCACACAGCCCCTTGCTTGTACACCTGGAGGGAGCTTGCAGTCCAGCGCCAGCGCCTCTCAGTGGTCACCAGCGGTCACGTGGTACAGAGGAGGCTGTCCCACCCTGGACCCTCGGGGATCCGTGCACCCGGTGAGATCCTTCCCAATGCTAGTTCTGTGTTGGTGGAAGGATGATACTTTGGGACATGAAAAATCACAGTGCTACTGTCAATCTGGACGTTCAAAGCCCTGAGATTTTGTTTTCACACTAAAATGGGCTCGTGTCAAAGGAAAGATGCACACCTGAGTGTAAGGTGAGGCATAAGCCCTGTGACATTTGCATCGCTGCGATCCCCAACGACTTGCTCCAGCGGGGCTCCCTGGCTGTGAGTGGCCAGGACCTCTGCTCTAGGGGCTGTGAGCCAGGGTTGCCCGCTGTGCGTGAACTTACAAGTCCCTGCCTGTGAATACTAGAGCTATGCTCTCACAGAGTCTAACTCCAGAGCAGGCAGCTCAGTTGCCTGGAATTCTCTCCTCTTCCATTCCTTGGTTTTCCTTCACCAGCCAGTGAAGGAAATTTGTTATCTATCACTGGGAATCTTGAAAACCACATCCAAATGTCTTTGCTAGTATTAAAAAGAGAGAGAGAGAGAGAGAGAGAGAGAACAAGTGCAGGTGAGAATGTAGCTAAAAGGGGGACCTTGCACACAGCTTGTTAGTGGAATTGCAAGTTGGCAGAGCCGGTGTGGAAAACAGGATGGAGACATCTAAAGAAACTAAAAATAGAACACCCGTTTGGCCCAGCAATCCTTCTTCTGGATACACACCCAAAGGAAAGGAAATTAGCATGTGGGGGAGATATGTTTTCCCCAAAGCGCTATTCACAACACCTGAGGTATGGAAAGGACCCCGCTGTGCATCGGTGAAAGGATGGCTAAAGACAACGTGAGAGACAGGCAGAGATATGTGCATGCACAGTGGAGTATTATGTGGCCTTAAAAAAGAAAGAAACTCTGCCATTGGCAACAACACGGAAAAATCTGGAAAACATTCGGCTAAGCGAAATAAGCCAGGCAGAGAAAGATAAATACTGCATGATCTTCCTTCAAACTCATGGAAATGAAGAATGGAATGGGGAGTGGGGAAATTGGCCGAAAGGTACAAAGTTTCAGTTATTCACAATAAATACATTCTACAGACCTCCTAATTTAGCATAGTGCTGACAGTTAATTATCTACATTGTATACTTGAAATTTGCTGAGAGGGTGGACATTAAGTGTTCTTACCACCAAAAAAAAAAAAATCCACAATAACTATAATAAAAAAAGACACAGGAAGATACATTGAAAGCTGATGGATGTGTTTATGGCATAAGGTCAGTGATAGTTTCACAGGTGTATATTTGTCCACAAACTTACCAAATTGTATAAGTTAAATATGTACAGCTTTTTAAGTGTCAATCATGTCCCATTGACATTTTTTTAAAGATTTACTTATTTATTTGAAAGTCAGAGTTACACAGAGAGAGAAGGAGAGGCAGAGAGAGAGAGAGGTCTTCCATCCACTGGTTCACTCCCAATTAACAGCAATGGCCAGAGCTGCGCCAACCCAAAGCCAGGAGCCAGGAGCTTCTTCCGGGTCTCCCACATGGGTTCAAGGGCCCAAGGACTTGGGCCATCTTCTACTGCTTTCCCAGCCCATAGCAAAGAGCTGGATCAGAAGTGGAGTAGCCGGGATTCAAACCGGCACCCATATGCGATGCCGGCACTACAGGCCGGGGCTTTTACCCACTATGCCACAGCACAGCCCCCCCCCATTGAATTTATTGTCATTTTAAATAGATAAATAAATAAATAAATAAATAAAACCACACCCAAATGGTAGAGCACGGGGAAATGCAAAGCAGTGGGTTGAGTGGCACAGAGCAGCAGAGCCTGAAATGCACTTGTGTGCTGGACCTTGCCCTCATGAGCTGCAGCCAACATCAGATGACGAACCAGGGACTCAGTCCTCTGGCTCTGGGAGAAAGGAGGGCCAGGTGGAGGTGACCACCCCAGCCCCAGGTCAGCTGATCCCAGCCAACCTGCAGGTGCCTGGGCAAGCCCAGCCAAGATCAGCAGAGCCAGCAAGCGAAGCCCTGTGCACAGTACCAGCCCTCCATCCAACCCACAGACATGACCGTGCCAGCCAATTAAACACTACTTGTTGCGTGTCACTGAGCTTCCCGTAGTATTTACACTGCACATTTCTGGCACAAATGTCTAACCCTGTGCTTAAGAAGGAATATTAGAAAACAGAAATATCCAAGAGGGAGTCATCTGCCATGATGTATATGATGTAAAACAGTGCCGCAACTTCCCCTGCGATATTTTTTACTTGTATAACAGATCCTTGCTAGAAATTTTCTTTCTCAGTGAGGCTTTCAAAAAGGGGAAAATCTCACTTCTGAGGACACAGATTTAGGCCCTGGGGCACAAGAACCAGGGTGGGAGAAGCCATTGAGTGAACACACGGTCCAAGAATGTGCAGCAGTTTTGGGGAGTTACGGGATCTTTAGACTACAAAGCTAGGGGCTTATAGGATTCCTAAGTCCAAGCACCAGGGATTCCGTCAGATGACAGCAGCCCTTTAAGCAAATATGATGCTTGTTGGGGCCAGCCCTGTGGCTCACTTGGTTAATCCTCTGCGTGTGGAGCCAGCATTCTATATGGGTGCCAGGTTCTAGTCCCGGTTGCTCCTCTTCCAGTCCAGCTCTCTGCTGTGGCCCGGGAAGGCAGTGGAGGATGGCCCAAGTGTTTGGGCCCCTGCACCTGTGTGGGAGACCAGGAGGAAGCACCTGGCTCCTGACTTCGGATTGGCTCAGCGTCGGCCATAGCAGCCATTTGGGGAGTGAACCAACGGAAGGAAGACCTTTCTCTGTGTTTCTCTTTCTCTCACTGTCTGTAAACTCTACCTATCAAATAAAAAAACAATATGATGCTTGTTAATTGACCACAAGTCTTACTAGAGACCAGTACGGAGATTACAGAAGACATCTAACTTAATGGTTGACATTGGAGGCACAGGAATGGCCCTGTCAGGGTTAAAACCCAGTGCCATCAACTATCACCTTGAATCCATTATAATTCTGCTCAGCTTTGTCTATAAAATGTGGCCAATAGAGGGTGGCATTGTAGCACAGTGGGTTAAGCCAACACCTATAATTCCGGTATCCTGCATGAGCACCGGGTTGGAGTCCTGGCTACTCCATTTCCCACCCAGCTCCCTGCTAATGCTCTTTAGAAAGTGGCAGAAGATGTCCCAAGTACTTGGGTTCCTGTCATCCATGTGGGAAACTTGGATGGAGTTCAAGGCTCCTGGCTTCAGCCTGGCTCAGTCCCAGCTGTTACAGCCATTTGGGGAATGAACCAGCAGATGGAAGATTCTCTCTGTCTCTCTCTTTTGCTGTAACTCTGCCTTTCAGATAAATACATAAAATCTTTTTTAAAAGATTGCTAATAATGGTAGCTTCTTTGCAGAACTTTTGAGGATTAAGCAAGAGATGAGTCAACCACTTGCATAGCATAAATACTTACATCATAGATACATTATATAAATACCCAGTGAATATCTTCCCTAACTTATGATATAAAGTCACTTACTGTGGGGAGCAACTCGGACTAGACTAAGTTACTGGAATTAAGATTTATTCTATGCATCTGCTGCTCTCCCACAATATGGCGCTGAGAAGGGAGTAACAACTTCTACGCAGCTGCCTCTCGCCGATTTGATTGACTGAGCTGCAGGAGCTGATCTTGCTCCTGATTGGAGGAGAGCAGCGTACTCGGCGTGTGGGTAGCAGAGTTGGGATTGGTGGAAGAGGACTATAAAGGAGGAGAGAGACAACATGCACGAGGAACATCTAAGGGGAACATCTATCTGAAGGAACACCTGTGCAGCCCCCGAGAGAGCCGGCCGGCGGTGTGCCGCTCCCCCGCGGAAGTGGGGAATGTGGCAGGGGGAACCACCCTTCCACAGAGGTGGAAGGGACGGTAGCCAACCCGGGAAGAACCAGCAGCAAACCCGGGGAGGGCCGAGCAGACGAAAGAACAGCGCAGGGTCCTGTGTCGTTCCTCCACGAAGACGGGGAGTGACAACTTACAAAATTTGAGATCATCCTTATACAACTGCAAAACAGGGCACATCTTCATGACATGTACTCAAATTTCCTGCTTCTAATTGAGAGGCTAGCACCTGGGAGAGCAGGAGGAGGATGAGGTCGGAGTATTTATTCCTCCATCTCTCTTCCTAAGAGCTCCCCATGGGTTCGCCGTGTCTTTGCCTGAAGCTAACAGCTCTGATCTAGCAGCTCTGTCTACACAGCTTGTTTGCATACTCATCTTGTATCACAGTAGCTACACCCTTTTAGACTTAGGGGTGGTCATGGATCCCCACTCCTGGGCTTCTGCACTATTCCTGCCGCTTTCCTGCATTCCCCTGAAGTTACCCAATTCAAGCATGATGTCCCTTCCCTGTCTGGATTGTGATTGATTCAGTAATTGGTATCCAAGAGTCTCCAGGACAAAACTGCAGAGTGGCATCTTGGGATTGTATCATTACAAATGTTTTCCTTGTCAGATGGCACCAGAACACAAATGGCTCCTGCTCCAGGGACATCAAGATTACTCCCTGGGGTGGCCTGAGAATGGAGGAGCATGTGTGGCAACAGAGCCAGTGGGGCATTGAGAAAACGTAGCATTTACTCATTGCACAAACCGTAGTGCTTGCAAAGAACCAGGGACTGTTTCTGATGGGAATGGAGAGTGCACCCAAGGAAATGAAACTAAATGCTGAGAACATGCATGCTATGGGCAGAACAGTATCCCTTCCTAATTCCTATGGATCAGCCCTCTCAGTCTGTACAACATGACTGTATTTGGAGGTAGGGTCTATAACAAGGCAATGAAGTCCAATGAGGCCGTACGGTTGGGCCTTAATCCCCTGTGGCCGGTGTCCTCATGAGAAGTAGAAACTATGACACACAGGAGAAAGACCATGTGAGGACACCAGCAAAGACAGCATTGGCAAGCCAACGGGAGCACCTCAGAGACACAGACGCCTTGGTCTCAGATGCCCAGCCTCCAGGGCTGTAAGAAAATAGAGATGGGCTGTGTAAGACACATGGCATCCCTACCAGACTACCACAACGTATTTGAAAGCATCCATGGAAAGCTACACAGTCTTCATAGCAGCTTTGGAAGAGTCTTTTGTCATCTGTGGTTGGAGCCTGAAAACATCACGAACTTGTATTAGCAGGAAATGTGGGGGTGAGGATTAGTGTATGAAACCAAGGAGGACTAAATATAAGACTTGATCAGGTTAAATTTACCAATAGTCAGTTATTTCTCAGGATTTAATGCTAAGGTGAACAAATGCTTAGCTTCCTTAAACCTTCCTTGCCAGTTGACTCAATACCATTTGCATGCTCTTTCTTTCAAAGAAATGAGAAATATACTAGGGCATGCTGCTTGTATATCTAGCATATCTCTGATTGACCACTAGGGGCCAATATCTTATAAACCAGAATGATCCAGATAACTGAGGTTAATCATTTGTTTAAAGTATGCTTTGTTTTAATTTTTCATTTGATTTGAAAGGGGGAGAGACAAAGAAACACAGAGACAGAAAGAGAGGGACCTACCTGCTGACTCACTCCCCGAATGCCCACAACATGCAGGGCTGAGACAGGCCAAAGCTTGAATCCTTGAATTCAGTCTGGGTGTCCTGTGTGGGTGGCAGGGATCCAAGGACTTGAGCCATCATCTGCTGCTTCCCAGGGTGCACATTAGCGGGAGGGTGGGTCAAAAACACAGCCAAGGCTTGAACCTGGCATTCCCATATGGAATGTGAGCAGGCTAAGCCAAATACCTCCCTGAGCTTCACTCCTTAGACTCTGAAGTTTCAAATTTTATGGCCATCATTCTAGAATACTCTACATCATTCTAGAATAATATTCTAGAATATTATACATCATTCTAGAATAATATTCTAGAATATTCCAGGATATTACGTATTACATGATTGTAACAGAAGCAGAGATTATTAAATACAATATAATTTACCTTCATGTTGAACTGATTAAACTGTATTTTTTAAAAAAATATTTATCTATTCGAAAGCAGAGTTACAGAGAGGCAGAGAGTCCCAAGTCCCCAAATGGCTGCAATGGCTGAAGCTGGGCCAATCCAAAGCCAGGAGCCAGGAGCCAGGAGCTTCTTCCAGGTCTCCCACACGGGCACAGGGGCCCAAGGACTTGGGCCATCTTCTACTGCCTTCCCAGGCTATATCAGAGAGCTGGATCAGAAGTGGAGCAGCCGAGATTCGAACCAGAGCCCATATGGGATGCCAGCACTGCAGGTGGTGGCTTTACTCGCTATGCCACAGCGCTGGCCCCTAAACTGTCCTTTACAAATTGAAAAATGTTACATGCAAGGTTTTTGTAGTTAAACATACTGCACCTTTGACTAGAGGCAGTTTAGGAGAATGTGTCAGTACACCTAATATCGAGGAGTAAAATAACTGAGATCATATATAAAATATGTGACAAGAATATAATCTATATTAAGAAGACTACAAGCACAGGGGCCAGCATTGTAGTGCAGCGAGTTAAGCCACCACCTGCAACACCAGCATCCCATATGAGCACCAATTCGGGTCCTGACTGCTTCCATTCCCATCCAGTACCCTGCTAATGTGTCTGAGAAGGCAGAAGAAGATGGCCCAAGTAGTTGGGCCTCTGCCACCCACATGGGAGACCTGGACAGAGTTCCTGGCTCTTGACTTGAGCCTGGCCCAGCCCTGACATTCTAGGCCATTTAGGAAATGAAACAGGAAGTGTGGGGAGCAACTGGGAGCAACTCCGACTAGACTAAGTTACTGGAATTAAGACTTATTCTATGCATCTGCTTTCCCACAGTATGGCGCTGAGAAGGGAAACAGCTTCTACACAGCTGCCTCCAGTTCAACCAATAAACTGTGGGACCTGCTCCTGATTGGAGGAGAGCAGCGTACTCGGCGTGTGGGTAGCAGAGTTGGGATTGGTGGAAGAGGACTATAAAGGAGGAGAGAGACAACATGCACGAGGAACATCTAAGGGGAACACCTGTGCAGCCCCCGAGAGAGCCGGCCGGCGGTGTGCCGCTCCCCCGCGGAAGTGGGGAAGGTGGCAGGGGGAACCGCCCTTCCACAGAGGTGGAAGGGACGGCAGCCAACCCGGGAAGAACCAGCAGCAAACCCGGGGAGGGCCGAGCAGACGAAAGAACAGCGCAGGGTCCTGTGTCGTTCCTCCACGAAGACGGGGAGCGACATAATGGTGCCGTGACTCGGATATGAAGCCTAGGCAGGGCTTAGTGTCGTTCCTCCATGAAGAGGGGGAGCGACAGGAAGTAGAAGACTCTCTCTCTCTCTCTCTCTTTCTCCATGCATGAGTGACTGAGACTAAGTGCTTTCTTCCTTGATTTCCACCATACTGCCCGCAGCTTTCTGATGTCAGAGGATGCTCAATGAATATTGATACTCATAATAGTATTGTTTGGGGGCTTGTGTTTTTTTATTTAAAGATTTATTTTATTTATTTGAAAAGCAGAGTGACAGAGAGACAGAGGCAGAGAGAGAGATGCCTTCCATCGGCTGTTTCACTCCCAAATGGCTCCAGGAGCCAGAAGCCTGGAGCTTGGAGCTTCTTCCAGGTCTCCCACGCAGGTGCAGCGGCCCAAGGACTTGGACAATCTTCCATTGCTTTCCCAGGCCATAGCACAGAGCTGGATCAGAAGTGGAACAGCTGAATCTCAAACTAATGTCCATATGGGATGCCGGCACTGCAGGCAGTGGCTTTACCCTCTATGCCACAGCGCCAGTCCCCAAGCAAAATCTCTTATGCAAGACTCTTTAGTGACAACATTTTCAGGTAACTTCAAATACACAGAATGTTCTTGCTTCTCCTTGAACTGCAATCAAAGCACCCACTTCTCTGCTTTGATTGGTGACATTCATTCACTGTAGCCATTGTAAGTACACACCATTCTGAGCAGTCCATCAGTCCCATGACCCTAGATCTGGGATCAGAATACAGACACTTAAAATAATGGAAACAAAAGTCACAGACAGTAGAAGTGCCGAGCCAAAAAGAAAGAATGTTCTAGTGTGTAGGTTGCTCATGTCTTCCTGAAAATTCCTCTTAACTAGTTGGGAGAAAGTGGAACTAAAATTTACTTGGTCACAAGGGACCTTAATCACAAGAAACCAACTGTCACTTTCGTATCACGTAATTCTTGTGAGTAACCCATGAAGAAGAGTTGATCATGCCTTTTTAGACACACAGACACAGGTTCAGAGGTATTCAAAACTTCCTCAAAGCCTCCTAGCCATGTTCTTGGGTGTTTATGGCTTCATTTTTGACAGGTCCACATGGAGAATAACTCCATGGGAAGACAGCCTGTACCCCAGCACTGTAGGCTGGGAATGAAATTAACATCTGGAAACCTACCCTATCAGGAAAGTCAAGGTAACGGCTGAAGTCTATTGTCAGCTTCTGTGTTGTGGAAGAGAAAGCAAAGAGGGTATTGTCATTTTTTTTTTTTTTTTTTGGTAAGCCATCCATTCTCTCCAGAACTGGCCTGCTCTGTTTTGTTTTGTTTTTTAATATGTGGGGTTGATCTGCTCAAACCCCAAGCTTGATTTTCCATATGCTTCTCTTTCTCGTTTTTATATTTCCTTTAAGTACAAGTGCTAAATCGGTGCCATATTTTTATTAGTTTTACACTGATGCTGTTGACATTTTTGAGAGTTATTTGATGTCTGAGAAACTCATGAACCTTCTGTTTGCTCTCTTGAAACTTAACAAAAAAAAAAAAAAAACTAACACAGAGAAGGAAGAACTATGCTTGCATCCAGAAAAACCACCTTGTATCCAAATATATTTCAACGCCCTGTGAGGACTCCTATGTCTCATTAGCTATTCATTAAGCTGCTATTAGTCCATGTAGGGAAATACTTCCTATTGGATTCTCCCAGAGAGCATTCCCACTCAAGTCCTCAAGACTTGTTGGGAAGAGAAATTCTACGCAGGGAGGTGACCCAACCCACCCCCGTCAAATCTCTCCTGTCCTGCATAACCCAGTTCCATCCCCATCACAAATTCTCCCAGACATCTGATGCAGGCAACAGAGGGGGAGTCGCATGAGCTACAGCTGAGTTCGCCAGAATGATTTGTGAGCCTCTGTATTTGCACATGTGTGGTCAGGTGGGACCTTTCTGGCCCGGCCAGCCGTCTCTCCCCACCCCACATCTGCTGGTTAATCAGAAATCCAAATGTACGAGGCAGCACTGGGGAACAGAGGGAGGATTTGTGACCCACGCTGGAGAACTTCTCATCCTGGAAACCAAGAGGACGCAATCTGGACTTTCCAGATCATTTTGTACAAATGAAATCGATCGTTTATCTTTTCAATAAAACCGTGGCACTCAGAGAGGATGGCCAGAGACTCCAGCAGTGCTGCTCAGGGCCATGTGACGCCATTGCCCTCAGGGACATGTTCCCCTGCTCCACTTCCTGTCCCCCCCACCGTGCGTTTCTTCCTGTCCATTCCTTGTTTTCCTCTTCTTCTTCTCTCTCCCAACTTCCAGGTTCTCGTGTTTCTAACTCCAAGGAGAATCCTGGGAGTCAAATACTGGGTGAGCATACTTTTTCTCGGACACCCCCCCACACTTTGGGTACAGCAGTGGCCTCCCCCTTGGATCCACCAAAAATGCAAACACCCTCTTATCTACAGGAGACTAAAGTCCGTCAAACTTCTCACATTTTCAGGATAAAATTTGATTCTAGGGAGCCAGAGTGCCCTGAGACAAGCAAAGGATAAGAAATGGTAAAGAGAGCAGATTTCTGGAACATGACTCACATCCAGTGTTTTTTCCTGGGACTTGTTGGTAGCACAGAAAAGCCAATCCGTCCAAATAGTGTTACTCCTTACAACCTGTGGATTTTATCACATCCACTCCTGCAGGGTCTGTAAAAAGACGTCAACAGGTGGCAACGATTTCAAATGGTGTTCTGTTGCAAGTCAGGCTGGTGACCACCCAGTGTTCACCTGCGTAGTCGGCTCAGCGCCCTGGCATACACTCTGCGAGTTAACATCACCTCTGGTCCAGGCATATTAACATGCAATTCTGCTTGACCTCAACCACAACCCTATAACCTGGTTGTATCCATTGGATGCTTTGGTTTTCAGAGAACGGGTCATATGAAAATATTTTAATTTTTTTAAATGCAAATGCTGGTGGGGGTATGCATTCCAGCAGTTCAGATGCCCATGTCCCATATCAGTACATCTGGGTTCAATGTCCACACTTGACTCCTGAATCCAACTTCCTGCTAGTGCAGGCCCTGGGAGGCCACAGTGATAGTTCAAGTAGTTGGGCTCCTGCTGGTTCTTGGCCTCAGCGGGACCGGTTCCTGATTGTTGCATCATTTGGGGGAGTAAGCCAGAATGTGGGCACTCTGTCCGCCTTTCAAATAAGCATGTTGCAGTAGAAAAGCTGGTTCTCTGTTTGGAAAGTGCTGTGTTGCACACACGCCTCCAGGTCAGGAGCCTTGGGGAGATTCCCTGGCATTCAGCGGATGCTGAATATTCATGGATGGAATATTGAACAAAGGAACAAGCAGGGGCTGAAGCCCAGAATTTCAGATTCCCTCCAAAGCTGGGGGTACGCTGTCGAGAAGGAAGGATGATGACATCTGGCCAGGAGTCACTCCCACCTGACCTAACTGCAGACACACTCTACAATGCCCATTCAGAGGTCCCAAGCCCTCCCAAGGAGGCACCGGAGGACTCAGAGAGGAGGAGGACTTGGCATGCAGTGGGCAGTGCCTTCAAGCTCCACCTCTGGAACAACCTGAACCTACACACACACACACACACACACACTCACTCCCATTCACATTCACATGCACACAATCACACACTCACATACACAGCCACACTCACACCCACACACACCCATACACTCACATTCTCACATACTCACACACACATTCACACATTCTCATACACAGACACACATGCACTCACACACACACACATTTAGACACTGACACACTCACATCCACACACTCACATTCTCACACGCACATTTACACACACGCTCACATTATCACACCCACACTCAACACACATACGCATATTTACACACTGACACACATACACAAATATTCACACACTCACACACATGCACTCACACATTCACATACACGCTCACATTCACACATCCATATTCACTCACACACATACTTATACCCCCACACACAAAACACTCACACATACACACAAAACATTCACACCCACATACACTCACATTCACACACTCACACACACAGCCACACACCCACAGTCACACTCACATTCACATACACATTTACACACCCACATACATACACTCATTAACATTCACATACCCACCCACACACACCACATACACACATTCACTCATACACACACACCACACACACACATTCACTCATACACAACCACACACACACACACTCACTCATACACACACAACCCCCCCCACACACACACACATGCACACAGAACTAGGAAGCCAAGAAGCCAAGGCTGGGTGGGAGGGTGGAAGAGACTGTTTTCCCATGGGAATGCAGAGTGAGCAGACAGGCTCCCTCGGAAGTGACATATGCAGTTATGAGATGTATGATGGGGGAAGGGAACAGTTGTGAAAGCTGAGACTACCTCTGGCCCTTTTACCCTCCTCCACAGGCACTGAAAAGCCACCTCCTCCAGGCAGCCATGGTGCTGACTCTCACAACACTGCTCTGCTGCCAATGGGAAGCTAGAAGACCCAAACACAAACCGTTCTTTGCTTTAAAAAAATAGTAAATCTCTCAGTGAAAAAAGCATCTTGGTGCCCTCTGCGTCCCTGCCTGGGCGCCCACTTGCCAGTTCCTGGGTTTGCTGGCCAAGGAACACATGACTACTTCTTTTTTCTCCTTTTAAATGGAAACAGTAATGTCGCTGCCTGCTTGGGAAACCTGACTGATTAGAAAAGAAAACATTTCCTTCTCATCTTTTAAAAGCTGTAGGAAGCCTAAAGAACTGGGGGGAGGGGTAGGTAGGGGAAAAAAAGAAGGAATTTCCACACACTCTTTACCAAAGCTTTCCATGCCCTTTAATCTGTTTGCCTTGAAACAGCGGAGGGAAAACAATGCATTTACATGAGTAAACAAGCTACTTTCATTTCAAATAGGAATTTAAGCTGTTGACTTAAAGGATTTAAAGCAAATCATTCCAGAAGCCTTCCAAGATACCAGCTACCATTTTCCGCCCCTTTAAAGCAAAAGCTGTCCAACTTCCGGAGTGGTTTACAGGTAAAGGAAAGGGCAAACACCTGCGGGTGTGAATATTTCCACTTCCAGGCTGTGGACTTCCACCCCACCCCCACTCCCCCCTGGTGCCAGTGCCACCGCAGCAGCCAAATGCTTGCCTCTGCTTTCATGGTGATGTGAATTAGATTTGTGTACCCAGAGAAGGGATGGGATATGCTACAGGATGGGATATACTACAAGTGCCAACTCTTCCACGTATATGTCCATGTGATCGGTACAGATTCCAGAATTTCTGAAGACTACTGCTCTCCCTCCGAGTTATTTGGTTAATTGCATATGCAAGAAAGCCCATGCACATTTTGTTTCATAACAGTAACCTATCGATTTTTTACCTTTCAAAGTATGTTTTATAAGTACACTTGACAGTCTCTGAAATTGTATGAATCATTAATATGTGGCAAATTTATGAAGAAAGGAAGGAAGGAGACTGAATTTTTTATCTATCTATACATTAAAGGTCTCTCTCTCTCTCCTCCACCCATAACTCTGACTTAAACAAGTACATATTTTTTAAAAATCCTAATGCACACTTATTTGGAAATTCCTTCTGTCCTAGCTCAGCCTCCCATCCCCCCTCACACCTGTTTCCTGGAATGCTATCCAGATACCTTACCTGTGCTCACTTTTGATTGCCGTCATGCAACCAAGCTACAATCGCATCCCTAAAGCAGAACAGGTCATAAAATGATGCCAACATCTAAAAAAATGAAGTAGACCTGTATGTCCTAGAAAAAGTATCAGCCCCTGTCCAGTTGAGTTTGTAACTACTTGGATGCAGAAATATTCGGAGTACACAGTACAGTAAGGAAAGCCAAGACCATGTTTGCCAACATTGTGCAGCACTTCCTATGTGTTGTTCCTGTTGCAAAAGCCACATAGGAACTAATTCATTCAGTTGCCAAAGCAACCTAAGAGGACATTTTATATTATAATCATCTTGATAAGCACTGGCCTCTGGCTCCTTGTTGATAAAATTCGATCCTGGTCCTGTGCTAGGCTCTATTAGGTACTTAATTTATCTGTCTTTGATTGGTTATTGAAAATATCTCGGCTCAATAGGCTAATCCTCCGCCTTGCGGCGCCGGCACACCGGGTTCTAGTCCCGGTCGGGCGCCGGATTCTGTCCCAGTTGCCCCTCTTCCAGGCCAGCTCTCTGCTGTGGCCCGGGAGTGCAGTGGAGGATGGCCCAAGTGCTTGGGCCCTGCACCCCATGGGAGACCAGGATAAGTACCTGGCTCCTGCCTTCGGATCAGTGCGCCGGCCATGGCAGCCATTGGAGGGTGAACCAAGGGCAAAGGAAGACCTTTCTCTCTCTCTCTCTCTCTCTCACTGTCCACTCTGCCTGTCAAAAAAAAAAAAAAAAAAAAAAAAGAAAGAAAGAAAGAAAAAAGAAACTATCTCATAGACTGAATAGCATATTACAAGTAGAGTTCTTTCATCCCAAAATGATTATAATGATTATGAAGAAAAGACAAGAAATAAAGCACGAGGGTTAAGAATTCAAGTTTCCCAATGAGGTTGCTTCATCCAAACAAGAAACGGTGAAGGCACAGGAATTCAGCCAGAGGACATCAGTAGATTGATACACGGACCTGAGAAGCCAAAAGTTACCAGCAAATAGATTTGCATAAAAGGCTTCTGCAAGGCTGAGTCCTTTTTAACAACTTGAAAGCAAGAGAGAGAGCAAGTGCTGAGTGTGTCTGTCTACGGAGCCTCAGCCACAACTTGACCAAGTCAGGGGGTGACAGTTGGCCTCCATTTCCTCAGCTCAGGTGGGAATTTAGGACCAATTCATTTTAGATTCCTCTCTGCTCTGAAATTCTAATGGCATTAGGAAGGCTTTTCTCATTGGTGTGAAAGATCTCATTGCCTTTGCCCATCCATGAGCTACAACCACTGCAGTAACCCATATTGAACAAGAGCCCACAGCAACCAGTAAGGAACAATTCTTGCAATAAGCGCCAGGCTTTGCTCCAGGAGACCACCGGGGAAGCCAGCTCTTCTCCTGGCTCCCATGGTAATGAGGCAATTAGATAAAATTAACTTCTCCCTCCACCAACATTACCAAATCTGAAGGTACCTTGGTGTTCTGATGTTCTCCTTAGAGAGAGAGATTACGTATATTGGTTCATTCCCCAAACGGCTGCAACAGTTAGGGCTGGGCCAGGTGGAAACCAGGAGCCAGGAGCTTCATCCAGGTCTCTCATGTGTGTGGTAGGAGCTCAAAGGCTCGGGCCATCTTCTGTTGCTTTCCCAAGTGCATTAGGGGGGAGTTGGATCAGAAATAAAGTAGTCTGGACCTGAACCAGTGTCCATATGGGATGCTGGCATCACAAGTGACAGTTTAACCCACTGCACCACAATGCTAGCCCCAGTTTGTATCTTGTTATAACATGACAACTGTGAGAGTTATCAAAAAATAAATCATGCAGGTTTAGGCAGTTAGAATATCAATAGTATTCCATTATAATATCAGTCTCATTCATCAATTGACCAGTGATGCTGGGTCAAGTCACTGATACTTTCATATGGCCCCAGGACAATGGCCAATAAGGAAACCTACTGTAAAGGCTTCCTTTGGTGGCCTATGAGTAACCCCATCACAAACCAATGCCCTTTGGAATCAAGAGGGAGCTGGGATGCTTCCTGGAAAAAAAAGACCCTCTGGAGAGCCTCCAGCCCCATATCCACCTCTCCAGACATGTGTGTCCTGTCATCTCAGTGACAGAGAACATTCCCTGGCACCAGGATTAAACAACACAAACTAGGACCCAAAGTATTGACCCATCATCTAGTTGGAACACCCATCTCAATAGACAAGACACAATCGTAGCCCTGAGTCTTCCCCTCACCAAGAGTCACTTCCTGGCTATGACTATGACCTTGACTCCAAATTTTATCTCCTTTCCAGTTCTCTTTCCTCTTGGCCTCATCCTTGATCCAGCACTCATCACAGCTTGCAACCCAAAGAGTAGGGCTGGATCTTCTCTGGGAACTGCCTGCCCCACCACTGCTACAGACAGCTCACATCCACAGAGTTAGGTCTCCATCCCCCACCTGGCTCCCCCGGTCTTCCAGGTGGAACAGGCTGTGTTATACAAAGAGTTTGCCACTCATGAACTCATCAGCTGTCTCCAACTTGATGATCCCCTCTTGAGGACAGGAACTAAAAGGCACAGAGACTGCAACAGGCCGTGCTAAGCTCAGAAACAACACCATGGCCCCTGACTTAGCTGTGCTGTCACACAGGCTAAGATCCGTGCTGTGGCCTAAGTGTGTCCCCCTTGAGAATTCACGTGGAAATGTGATCCCCTTTGTGGCGGGATTGTGGCCTCTGGGGACAGTGATTAAATGAGTTAGGGTCCTTGTAAGAGGGTTTGAAAGGATGAGTTTGTTCTCTTCCTCTCTTCTGCTCTGTGAAGACACAGGTGTGTGGGGAGCAACTCGGACTAGACTAAGTTAGTGGAATTAAGACTTATTCTATGCATCTGCTCTCCCACAATATGGCGCTGGGAGAGGAGGAAACAGCTTCTACACAGCTGCCTCCAGTTCAACCAATAAACAGCAGGACCTGCTCCTGATTGGAGGAGAGCAGCGTACTCGGCGTGTGGGTAGCAGAGTTGGGATTGGTGGAAGAGGACTATAAAGGAGGAGAGAGACAACATGCACCAGGAACATCTATCTGAAGGAACACCTGTGCAGCCCCCGAGAGAGCCGGCCGGCGGTGTGCCGCTCCCCTGCGGAAGTGGGGAAAGTGGCAGGGGGCCCGCCCTTCCACGGAGGTGGAAGGGACGGTAGCCAACCCGGGAAGAACCAGCAGCAAACCCGGGGAGGGCCGAGCAGACAAAAGAACAGCACAGGGTCCTGTGTCATTCCTCCACGAAGATGGGGAGCGACACAGGTGCACCCAGCCAGCACATTGACCTTGAACTTCCCAGCCTCTAGAGCCAGGAGGAACAAGCCTGCATTGTTTAGAGATTACTCAGGCTGCTCTACTGTGTTATAGTGATGCAAATAGACTCTAAGCCTGCCTGTGGGAGTGGAGAGAATCAGGGGACCAGAACAGACTTGGAGAGAACAAGAGAGACTGTGTGACTCCAGGAAAACACAGGCCTAGGGCCAAGACCAGCATGGAGGGGCAGAAACAGAGAGCCAAGGTCACTACAGGGGACCCTAAAAATCTCCCAGCTTCTAGAACTCCTGCCCATCTGGCTATGCTGGTCTCCTTCTCCCCAAACTGTCACGTGTCCCTTCAATAAACCCTACCTGATAGACAAACATGCTTGCAGATTGATCTGCTTCTTAAAAAGAGCTGCAACAAGAACATTGCTGTATGGCAAATGCCTATCATAGGGCCAGACAGACTGAGCGATTCCTGGACAAGATGGACCAAGGAAACCCACCCCACGTCCATACCCTGGTGACCAATCTGCTGCCTTCCCCAAGCCTTGTAGAATCAAGGGCATTACCTTGAGCTGTGTTCACTCTTTGTTGGTGTCACAGTCACACTAGGTAGTCCTAGGACAACAAAATAAAATGTTTTCATGCTCAAGGAGGCAGCATTTGGTCCTAATTCATTAAGGCTCATGTGTCAAATGGTGGACAAACGTGGCTCACCAGCTCTACTTAGTGCTCCCTTGCCCAGGGAAAATGTCTTTTGAACCAACTTGCCAAACACTTGCGTCTCTAGTACAACATGTAAGAATGCATTTGTGGGGCTGGCGCTGTGGCACAGTGAGCTAAGCTGCTGCCTGCAATGCTGGCATCCCATTTGGGGCACCTGTTAGGATCCTGGCTGCTCTGTTTCCGGTCTAGCTTCCTGCTAGTGTGCCCGTAAAGGCAGCAAAAGATGGCCCAGGTTGTTTGGGTCCTTGCTACCCATGTAGGAGACCCAGATGGAGTTCTTGGGTCCTGGCTTCAGCTTGGCCCAGTCCCAACCATTGTAGCCATTTGGAGAGTGACCAACAGACGGAAAATATCTCACATGTGCTCTCGCTCTTGCTCTCTCTCTCTTTCTCTCTCCCTCTCCCTCCCCACTCCACCTTCCACTCAGTCTCTTTGTCTTTCAAGTAAAAAAATAAATCTTTTTTAAAAAGACATTGGTGGGGCTGGTGCTTTGGCTTAGCAGCCAAAGCCACCGCCTGCAGTGTTGGCATCCCATATGGGTGCCGGTTCGAGTCCCAGCTGCTCTACTTCCAATCCAGCTCTCTGCTGTGGCCTGGGAAAGCAGTAGAAGATGGCCCAAGTCCTTGGGCCCCTGCACCCACGTGGGAGACCCAGAGGAAGCTTCCTGGCTCTTGGCTTTAGATAGGCACAGCTCTGGCCGTTGCAGCCAACAAAGGAGTGAACCAGCAGATGGAAGACCTCTCTCTCTCTTTCTGCCTCTACCTCTTTGAGCTCTCCTTTCAAATAAATAAATAAATCTTTAAAAAAGAAAAAAAGACATTGGCGACACCTTCAAAGCTAAGGAACCACTGTCCATCTTCAAGAAAATTCACTATATGGATCATGGTTCTCAGGTGGGTACACCCTCCAACCCTCTCAAAAGCTGGGGAAGTTTCTACAAAGAGCCTAAGGAAGGTGAAAAACCAACAGCAGAGCCATCTTTTGGGGGAGAGAGCAGGGCTGGAGACACTTACATGTACGCTCCATATATTCCCAACATTAATTTCTGTTCAACTGTGGTTCATAAAGCAGGAGAGAAAAACCTCAAGGGAACAGGAATTCATGAATTTCAAGTGCTTCCTGATGGCAGCAGATGGAAGCACTCTGTTCTCCAGGCTGAGCCCTGAGCTCTCCTCTGTGGACAGTACGCCCTCTCTCACACTAAAGAACCCTCATAAAGAGCCTCAGGACCCCTGGACAGGCTGCTCGGATCTCCATCCGCTTCCGGGGAAATTTCAACCTTAAGAGCTTTCCTCCTTAAGTTCAGTGGTAGTAAGAGCAATCATGACAATAACAACAGAACGTGACACACAGGCACTTAATGCATGCCAGACACCGGCTGCTCCTATGTAATCATCACTAAATCCATACAAAAAACCACAAGAAACTTCCTTATTTTATGCAGCAGTAAAAGCAGAGTCTCTTATTCTAGGAAATGGGGGGAGGTGTTGGGCTAGTTAAGTAGCCTGGCTTAATTTGTGGATGGAACAAGATAACTCAACAGTGGCAGTTCTCACTAACACCTCAGTTTTTTAGCTAATCAGTCAGCTTTCTGGCTCTATCCTCCGCACTCTTTGCAATAATCCAACTTGACGATATTTGTTAAGACGGGACCACATGGAAGACTTTGCACCATGCACAGGTGGCTCAGGGGGGAACTGCAGGAGCTGGACTCTCATATCAGCAAGTGTCCCCAACACCCTCTCAAGAACTTTTCATGAAACCAGATCTGGAGCTGCCCTGGAAGAGTCTCCTTGGGGAGTCAGCACTATGGCGGTAGTGGGCTAAGCCTCTACCTGCGGCGTTGGAATCTCATATGGACACCAGTTCACATCCCGGCTGCTCCTTTTCCAATCCAGCTCTCTGCCATGACCTGAGAAGGCAGTAGAAGATGGCCAAGTGCTTGAGCCCCTGTACCTGCATGGGAGACCTGGAAGAAGAATCTCTTGGCTCCTGGCAGAACAGCTTGGCCCAGAACCACCTGCAGAGCATTCAGGCTGAACAACACTGGGACACTGGGCTCCATACATGAGCTGCGTCCACTTCTTATCCTACAGATGATTTAACACTGGGGGACCCAGACCAAGTGTGCTGAAAAAGAATCCATTGCAAGAAAAGACATCGAGAAGGGTCTGCCTCTACTTGCTTGTCTGGGCACTTATAAAAGCCATCTTGAGGGGCCGGCTTTGTGATGTAGCAGGTAAAGCTGTCACCTGCAGTGCTGGCTTCCCATATGGACGTCAGTTCAAGTCCCGGTTGCTCCACTTCCGATCCAGCTCTACTGTGGCCTGGGAAAGCAGTGCAAGATGGCCCAAGTCCTTGGGCTCCTGAACCCATGTGGGAGACCAGGAAGAAGCTCCTGGCTCCTGGCTTTGGATTGGTCCAGCTCCGGCCATTGAAGCCAATTGGAGAGTGAACCAGAGGATGAAAGACCTCTCTCTCTCCCTCTCTCCTTCCCTCCCTCTCTCTCTGCCTCTTCTTCTCTGTGTAACTCTGACTTTCAAATAAATAAATTAATCTTTAAAAAAATCCATCTTGAATGCCCTTGGCCTTACCCTTGAGCCCTCTCTCCCAACAGGCCTTGGACAAATTTGCAAAATTACTAAGAAAAATTGTGGGAGTTGGTGGAGAACAGCAAATATAGGGGAAGTAGAGGCAAAAGTCCATGATAGGAAGTCTTGAATCAGGGCTGGGCAAGAGCCCAGGAGACACACTGGTACAGGAGCCTCACTTTCCAGTTCACAGCCAGGCTGGTCCGATGCTAGAGCAAGTTGATGCACCAACCCTGTCGGTGGTAAAAGCTAATTGTTTTCTAGACTGATGAAGTCTACATCCCGGAGGACTGCCTGGTGGCACTCATCCCCTCATCCCTTGAGATGCAGCATCCACAACAGCCTCCCGTCTTTGTGTGCTCCTGTCTTTGTGTGCTCCTGGAATGTTTTCCCACTTAACACACTTGGTTTTGAAAATCTGAGCCAAGGCAGTTTTCTTACCATTTTGTGCTTCCCAGAGTTGCACTGCTCCCGTCCACTCTGGCTTGTGTTGCCTTGTAAAGTGTCCACGGGGTCATGGAGGGGCTTGAGTGCAAGGCAAGGAGACCTCGGCACCCAGGAGCCCCTGACTTCAGGATTCAGTAGGCTGGGTTGTTGGGAGCCCTCAGTACCCTAAGCTGGGAGCTATAAGCTCAGTTCTCCCTTCCTCTGTCTTTCCAACTGCCCCCCGCCCCCTCCCCGCCCCCTCCCCGCCCCAGACTGGATTCTGCAGCTGCCGCCAGGGCTTGGCTAGTTTTGTGGTTTCTCCACCTGTTCAACAGCTTCTCCCTCACTTTCACTGGGATGGGCTCCACGATGTCCCCTCAAAATTCATCTTCAAGTCTGACCCCCAGTGTTTCAGAACCAAAATGGACAAGGGGTTTTGAACAAGTCCATAGAGGAAAAAAGTATGCTATGAAAAAACATAGATTTCAAAAATAAATACCAGGGTCAGCGCTGTGATGTAGCAGGTGAAGCCACCGCCTACAGTGCTGGCATCCCATATGGGTGCTGGTTCAAGACCTGACTGCTCCACTTCCGATCCAGCTCTCTGCTGTGGCCTGGGAAAGCAGTAGAAATGGCCCAAGTCCTTGGGCCACTGCACCCACATGGGAAACCCGGAAGAAGCTCCTGGCTCCTGGCTTCAGATCAGCTCAGCTCTGGCCATTGCAGCCAATTAGGGAGTAAACCAGGGAATGGAAGACCTCTCTCTCTCTCTCTCTCTCTCTCTCTCTCTCTCTCTCTCTCCTTCTGTAACTCTGCCTTTCAAATAAATAAATAATTTTTAAAAAAAATAAATACCAAAAATAAAGTTTTGTATTTTAAAAATTAAACATTTTTAATTCTGTTTTCCACAGACTTTTTGAAGTCTCTTTGTGCTTAGAGACAGAGCCTTTAAAGAGATGATTAAGGTAAAATGAGATCATGTGGGTGACCCGTAATCCAATGGGACCAGGATCCTGTTAGGAGACGAGATTAAGGGTCAGCAATGTGGCACAGTGAGCTAAGCTTCGCCTGCAGTGCTGGTATCCCATATGGGCGCCAGTTCGAATCCCAGCTGCTCCTCTTTGGATCCAGTTCCCTGCTATGGCCTGGGAAAGCAATAGAAGATGACTCAAGTGCTTGGGCCCCTGCACCCATGTGGGAGACCTGGAAGAAGCTCCTGGCTCCTGGCTTTGGATCGGCCCAGCCACAGCTGTTGCGGCCATTTGGTGAGTGAATATGTGAATGGAAGACCTTTCTCTCCATCTCTCCCTCTCTCTAAGTGCTGCCTCTCAAATAAATATTTAAAATCTTAAAAAAAAAAAGACAAGAGGATATTACCATACACACAGCCATGTGAGGACACAGAGGAGACAAGTTCAAAGAGATGGGTCTACCAACATTGCCAACACCTTGACCTTGGACTCTCGACCTCCATGACTATGAGAATACAAACGTGTGCTGCCTGAATCCCCCAGCCCGAGGCACCTCATTATTGCAGCCCCAACAGGCTCCCCCACGATCTCCCAAGGAACCTGCCCACCACAAGGCAGGTGCTGAGCAGCCTTTCCTGTTTTAACCACAATGAACAGCCTTTAGGAGAATCAGAAGCCTTCAGAGTTCGGCTCTCTAGTTGTGCGTTTCTAGGTGTAAACCCATGAAAAGTGCTGGTCCCTCCCTCTTCTCGTCCTGTTGATTTGCTCTGCTCTGGATTAGCAATGATCTACCCAGAGAAAATCAGGGTCAGAGCTGTCTCCCAAAACGAAACCACGCAGCCCATTCTCCGTTCCACAAACTTAAGAAGAAATTTGAAGAATAAGCCAAATTATTTATGTGTCTGTCTTTCCAAAGGGTGTCTCCACCCTACCTTCCTGCTAACCTTGTCCTCCTGGTTTCCCCTTCTGTGTCCAGAAATAAACCCGGGAGTTTCTTGAATTCATCTGTGCTCTTTGCCTCCATCACTCTTCTCAGTAACTCAATCCATATGTACGTTACCCTCTGCAAGGGGCGGGGCGGGGGAGGGTGGTTCTGTCTGAGTTCTCTGTTAACTGTGAGTTTCCTAATTTTATGAACAATTTCCTAACAAGGAGTTCAATTCTTGGATCCTGTTCCAAGGACAGTGGCAGAGTCCACACCGGGGACTTTGGATCTGTACCAAACACACAGGTGCCGGCCGCTCAGGCAGGCTGTGTGATGTTGTTCTATAGTGATTGCTTTTTCTGTTCCCTGAGCTATGTGATGCTGAGTGGAGTCTGCCACAATAAAAGGACTGCTTTGCCATCTTCGACACAAGCTAAGGGAGCCCTTCTTGTCTCCATCATGAGAATGGCACAGAGGAACAAGTCGCAATGGATTTCTAAGACTTGTCTTCGCAACAATTCAGGATCTTCCTTTCATTATTGGGGCAGTAGCTGGCAAGTGCTGACTTCATGCTTCAAGCTGATGCATTGCAGGCCAAAAGAAGCCAATACAATTTTAATGGATCAAATGCCCTCTTACTGAAAACCACAATTCTCAGATCCACATTTTTCTGAAAACAGACTTACATTTGGTGCTGGAGATTTCACTAAACCCAGCATTTTTCTAACCCAAAGAAACCTCATGACCAGCAATAAATTTCCTCCAGGAGATCATTTTCCAATCAGTTCCATTACAGCAAACCTATGCCATCAGACTTACCTCCAAAATATACAATTACATGAATTAGCATGGACCAATGAATTTTTAATTTCTTGCCTGTTAGTTCAAACCACATGAAATGTCTCTGCAACCGGATATTTTTATTGAGACCAAAGCAGACACATTCCAAACAATGAATTTCTATTCAGATTCTTCTGAAGCCTAATCAAAACAGTTTGTATTATCTGTTATCAATATGTTATTATTCAAACCATCCTTTTGCTCGATTTTGCTCAGTCTCTAATCCACTTGCGCATATTTTTTGGACCAGTTTCTATAATACCTTGCAACTCTGTCTCTATTTGAGACCTTAGAAGACAGCGATTTATATATACATATGTAAATATATATAATTAATATTGGCATTGTTTCATGAATTGTAAAATGTGAGAATTACAGAATTTGGGAGCTGGAGGAGACACAAAGAATTTCACTTTCAAAGACCACCTACTTAGGGCTTTGTTTTGAATTTCTTTGATGTGCTTCTTACATGGCCCTTCTAACACATGGTGAGTCCTTTATGGGAGAAAGCAAAATGACTGTGAGAAGAAACATCAGCACACACGGAGGTAACTAGAGATAACGCGGTTCATCTCCAGACCAGCTTGATGGACCAAGCTTTTAGAATCACATCTCTGCTTTTCCTCCAAACTGCAACTCTTTAGTCCTTGGAGTCATCTTGCCTAGTTGCATTACTCTTCCACCTCCTGGCTCTTTCCCAAATCTCCTGGACATGAAGAAGGTCGAGTCTTCGCAGGCTGGTGTTTTCCAGGCTGGCTAGACTCCCAGTTATGATCACCACTGCCCAAGTGTCCATACACACACACACACACACACACACACACGGGATCCTGGGAGACAGCACAGAGTACTTCTCATCCTTATAGAGCCTGTTCTAACAATTTCTTGAAACTTATTACTTTAGCTGGCCTATGACAACTGTTTTGAGCTTCTAATTCAATCCCTTGCCCTCTTGCCTTGAGGCTGAGGTATGGATCCCTACCTTTCCTATAACAACCATCCTCTAATCCCAGCCCTCTTGTTTCAGTTCCAGCAGGGAAGTCAGCCCAGCTGTCTCTCGAGTTCTAACCAGATTGCACCTGCAGCCTAGGGCTCCCTGCTCCCAACCCCAGTCCAGTCCCAGCCCCACACTAGCCATAGAAAAGAATCATGTGGATCAACCTTTTGTTTTTTCCTTTGTTTTCTGGTCTCTCAGGATTTTGCTCAGTATCTTCCCATCTTTGATATTTTTCACAACTGCTTATCAATATTTGTAAGACATGATTGTGAACATATTCTGCTTCCGAGTGACTTCTCACCCACTGAGCTGTACCACCTGGAACAGAAGAAACCCAAGATTTTCAGAGCCCTGAGGTTGCTTTGCTCCCCTGTGACTGCTGGCTGGTTCCTGCCAGTCCCAGCTCCATCCAGGTTCTGCCTCCCGGTTGGCATCCAGACTTGTCCATCCCTTCAGGAACCAAACTACCAGCAGCCACATTTACATCTGGCGTGGAAGCTCTCCCATGGCCCCAGAGTCTCGGCTATTTCTGACACCATTCCAATTTCCTGTGCTCAAAGATCACACTTTCATACATTACATCTCTTGCATGGGGTCCAAAATCACATGGCACCCCCCCAAAAAAAGTCATTTCAAATTACACTGACAGGGGCTGGTGCTGTGGTGTAGTGGGTAAAGCCACCACCTGCAGTGCCAGCATCCCATATGGGTGCTGGTTGGAGTCCCGGCTGCTCCATTTCTGATCCAGCTATCTGCTATGATCTGAAAAGCAGTAGAAGATGGCCCAAGCCCTTGGGCCTCTGCACCTGAGTGGGAGACCCGGAGGAAGCTCCTGGCTCCTGGCTTTGGATTGGCTCAACTCTGGCCGTTGCGACCAATTGCGGAGTAAACCAGAGAATGGAAGACCTCTCTCTCTCTCCCTCTGCCTCTCCTTCTCTCTCTGCATAACTCTGACTTTCAAATACATAAGTAAATCTTTTAAAAAACAATTACATTGACAGATTTTGGAAGGAGGTATGACGCTTCCTCCCTAAGCACAAACATCTTTCCTTTATGTGTTTTCGATCAGCTAAATTTCTGACCACAAGAGGCCCCATCCCACCTGACTAGCAGTATAAAAGCTATTCCTAAAAATATAGAAAAACAAAATGAAAGATAATATGAATTTCCTAGGAAACTTTTTCAAGGTCCCTTATATTTAAGCTCAATTGTTCTTAAAAAAAGATTTATTTATTTATTTGAAAGGCAGAGTTACAAAGAGAGGAGAGGGCATTTGGGGAGTGAACTAAATGATGAAAGATCTCTCTCTCTCTCTCTCTCTCTCTCTCTCTGTAACTCTGACTTTCAAATAAATCAATTGAGAGAGAGAGGAGAGACAGAGAGATCCTCCATTCACTAGTTCACTCCCCAAATGTCTGCAATGACCAAGGCTGGGTCAAGCCAAAGCCAAGAACCAGGAGCTTCTTCTTCCAGGTCTCCCATGTGGGTGCAGAGGCCCAGGAACTTGGGCCATCTTCTGCTGCTCTCCCAGGTGCATCAGCAGGGAGCTAGGTCAGAAGAGGAGCAACCCAGACACAAACCAGTGCCCATATGGGACTCGAGGGCCACAGGCAATGGCTCAATCCTCCATCCCATATCTTGAGTGTTCTTGAGGCTTCCCAGTCAACTCCAGTTTCAGATCAGTACCACGGCTTTGGGAAGAGATGGGGACAGAAGGCAGGGCCTGTCATAAGCTGTCTTCCCACACAGGGTGTGGCTGAGGCACTTGGCATCCGGGTACTCAGAGTTCCTGATGAGGAACTGAAGCACCAGAGAAAGCAGTAGAAGACAGACCAGTCCTGGGCCCCTGCCACCCATGTGGGAGACCCAGATGAAGCTCCTGGCTTCTGGCTTCAGCTTGGCCCAGCCCCAGCTGTTTTGGGAAGTGAATCAATAAATGGAAAATCTCTCTGTCTTTCCCTCCCTCTCTGTAACTCTGCTCTCCAAATAAATAAATCCTAAAATACTTACATAGATGCATGTACACACACACACACACACACACACACAAGGACTTCAAAAAGTTCATGGAAAATGCACATTACCAGGAAACTATATATGGATTTCAAATTTTTGGCACCAAAATTAACTTACCTTTTAATTCAGTTTTCTGTAGAGGTACCATATTTGATAATAAGCATGTATAACTTTTATAGTAAACCTAAATAATCTTTTCAGGAATCCCAAACCAACAAAACTCATCATTAAAATGCAAAATTGGAACACAGCACAAAACTGACCCTATTCCACTTCACAGGTAGCCAGAAGTAAGGACATAAACAAATCCAAGCAGACAAATAATGACGAAACAGACTTCCTTCATCTCCGCATTGGCGTCTTTTTCTGACAACATGACAAATAGTGGTGGGAAAGAACTCATCCTATCATTCCTAAGAAACTCGATCTTCCACTGTGGCTGATTATCAGAGGGAAGTCTGTCAATGCTGCAAGACACATACGCTGTGGGAAGTTTACCTGTAGTGGTTGACATTTTATAGAGAGATAAAACATGTGCCACAGGTGCACACAGCAGAAGAATACAACCGGATGAAATCTGACAAGCATCCACCCCGTCACTACCATGTGCATTAAGATGCCGATCTTTCCCCGTCCCTCTTGGGCCCCTAGTTGACAACTCCCTCAAAGGCGCCCACCGTTCTGGCGTCCAGCAACACAGAGCGCTTTTGCCTATTCTTGGGTTTCACATAAAGGGACTCCCACAGTGGGGAGCACTATGGCATAGCTGGTGAAGCCACCACCTGCAGTGCTGGCATCCCATATGGGCACTGGTTCGAGTCCTGGCTGCTCTACTTCCGATCCAGTTCCCTGCTATGGCCTGGGAAAGCAGTAGAAGATGGCCCAGGTCCTTGGGCCCCTGTACCCACGTGGGAGACTTGGAAGACGCTCCTGGCTTCAGCCAGACAAAGTCCCAGCTGATGCAGCCATTTGAAAGTGAATCAACAGATGGAAGATTCTCTCTTTCTCTCTCTCTCTCTCTCTCTCTCTCTCTCTCTCTCCCCTTCTGTAACTCTGCCTTTCAAATAAATAAATAATTTTTTTTAAAAAGGGAGACTTCCACAGTACCAGTATATGCTCTCCCTGTCCATTAATACCTTCTTAAAAATATTTTAATTCATTCATGATACTTAGTGGTTACTTGATAATACTTAATAAATCTCAATAGTGATTCACTCAGACACAGAGCTTTCAGTATCTGTTAAGTGTCAGAATCAAGATCTGAATATGTTATTATAAGCCTCACATTATTTTATTCCCTGTGAGTGTTATGCTACCCGTCAATACTATATTTTAATCCATATGTCATAATTCCTATCCACGATGAAAATTTCCACTGGAAGTGTGTTCTGGGACAGCAGGTATGTACAGCAACACCAAAAGGAGACATTTTTCTCCTGAAGTCAAAGACCAAAATTGAAATATTTTCCCTGGTGAAATAACCAGACATAATTTGTACTTGAGGTTAAAATTATATGTATGGTAATAGACATGAAAAAATGATTTTAGTCCTGCTATTTATCCTAAACGAATACAAATGTTTAGATGGCACATCAATTTAGCCTGTAAGTCAATGACGGCCAAGTCTGGGCACTTTGCAAGCTCTGGGACACCATGCTCCCGTGAGTAACAGACATTGGCCAGAAAGTCTCCCAAAGGAGACAAGGAAAGGACGCAGCAGTTATAGAAGTGACATCATTCTGATAAAACACAAGGAGTGCTTCAAGTTGCTCAGCAAAATGTCTGTAGCAGATCTGTGGAGTGACTTACCACCTCCAGGGAGGACTACAGCAGTAATAACGTTGGCAACCATGAGAGTCTCATCTTGCCCCCAGGTCGATATGGGGCTGGAATGCCAGGAAGTCACTTCACCTGCAGTGCCTACATTTGCTGGCACAACTAAGCCTCATTAAATTGGCCACTTTGGGCTTTTATAAGCAGCAGGTATGGACGTGCCCTTAAACTTGGAGAAATCACCACTGTGGAGTATGTCAGACTCACAGAAGGATGGACAGCATAGGAAAGGACAGGGCTTAGAAGCAGACCCAGGCCTAAAGGTGGGACCAGTGTGGGTGACAGAGACCAGTCTGGGCTGGAGGACATTGGTCCTAGCATTGGAAGGTGATAACCAAATGGCTAAGGGGAGGTTCAAAATCATATCAAAAGTAAAAGTATCAAAATTTTTTTTGACAGGTAGAGTTAGTGAGAGAATGAGAGACAGAGAAAAAAGTCTTCTTTGCGTTGGTTCACCCCCCAGATGGCCACTACGGCTGGCACACTGCGCCAATCCGAAGCCAGGAGCCAGGTGCTTCCTCCTGGTCTCCCATGGGGGTGCAAGGACCCAAGCACTTGGGCCATCCTCCACTGCCTTCCCAGGCCACAGCAGAGAGCTGGACTGGAAGAGGGGCAACTGGGACAGAATCCAGTGCCCCAACCAGGACTAGAACCTGGAGTGCAGGCGGAGGATTAGCCTAGTGAGCCGTGGCGCTGGCCCAAAATTTAAAACTTTAAACTATGAGCTGTGTCATACATAATGGCATCCTTACATCTGAGAAAACATACTTATTTCAGTCTTGTTGAAAATCAGGTTTACCCATTCCAGCCAAGCGTTTGTGGTGCCAGGTAAGTTCCTACCTAGAGCAAGTGAGCTCAGTCAGCTTCCCTACCCCAGATTCTGGCAGCTATGATGAACCACAGGGCTGAGATGAACCTTTCTGGTATCCTCACTCCAAGAACTTTCTGGAAGGACCCTTATACCCTTCTCCTTATCTTCAAGAAGCTCATGATCTAGCAAACACAAAGGGCCACCAGAGCACCGGTTCACAGCAAGACAACATGGGCCAAGCACAAAGCCTGAAAACATGAAACATACAAGCATAGAGAAATACGAATCTGAAATTGTCAAACACCATCATATTTACTTGTCTTATTTATTGCTCGTTTTCCCACTGGAAAACAAGGAGGATATCAAAAAGTTTGTGGAAATACATAATGAAAAGATAAGTTTGTGTGGGTTCAAACGTTTTTTGACATCCTTGCATAGTTTCTCCGTAACACATATTTTCTGTGAACTTTTTGAAGAACCCTCATGCAAGTTCTATGGTGTTTCACCTACTACATTCCCAGGGTCTGCACATAACACACCTTCCATCAGTGTTTGTTGAATGAACAACAAGAGATTCTCCCATGGGGTGCAGGGCCCAAGTACTTGGGCCATCCTCCACTGCCTTCCCGGGCCACAGCAGAGAGCTGGCCTGGAAGAGGGGCAACCGGGACAGAATCTGGTGCCCCGACCGGGACTAGAACCCGGTGTGCTGGTGCCGCTAGGTGGAGGATTAGCCTATTGAGCTGCGGCGCCGGCCTAACCCTAAATTTTTCAAAAGTTTTTCTCAACCGAGAAATCAGCTCGTGTCACCCCTTTGCTTAAAACTCAGTGGCTTCCCATTTCCTACAAAATAATATCAAATCCTTACCTCGCAAGGCCCAACGTGGTCTGACCTCACAGCCCTCTCTGCTGCTCTCCCCCTGCTCACTCCTCACCAGCCACGCTCTCAATATGCCCAGCACATAACCACCTCGGGGCATTTTGCACTTGCTGCTCCTTCCCCCTACAATGTCACCAACAAAAAGGACACCTGTTTACCCCACCATTTCTTTATATCTCCACCCAAACACCCTGACTGTGACGCTTCTGTTTGCCAGCATGTTTTCCCAGTGACTGTAGCCAGGATGTTTGGAGTAGGTACTCAATAAATATTTACTAACGAATGAATGGAAAGAAAGAATGAACATCTTGGAACTACAGAAGGAAGGAAACTTGTGACATATAGATCACACCAAGACAAGGAGATGCTTTATTTGGGTCACCCAATATTTTTTAAAAAATTTAAAGTCATTGACAACTTCTTCTCCAATCTTTTGTATCAAGGTAAAATACACGCAGCATACAGTGTAGCATCTGAACCATTTTTAAGTGTACATAGCATTAAGTCCATTCATGCTGTTGTGCAACCACCACCATCACCCACCTCCAGAATACTTTTCAATTTGCAAAACCAAAACTCTACCCAGGAAACAATGACTGCCTACTTTCCCCTCTTCCCAGCTCTTGGTAACCCCTAACTGTGCACAGCACACCAATTTCTCCACATCTTTGCCAATTCTGGCTACTTTCTGTTGTATTGATATGCCACAATGCCAATCCCGGTTTTTGCTTTTCAACTTTGTATCCTGCTACTTTGAAGAATTCATTTATTAATTCTAACAGGTTTCTTGTCAAATTAGAATTTTTTATATATAAGATCCTGTAATCTGCAAACAGAAATAATTTTACTTGTTCCTTTCTATTTTTTTAAAGATGTATTTACTTATTTGAAAGGCAGTTACAGAGAGGCAGAGGCAGAAAGAGAGAAATTTCCCATCTGCTGCTTCACTCCCCAGATGGTTGCAATGGTGCCAGTCCAAAGCCAGGAGCTAGGAGCTTCATCCAGGTCTCCCACATAGGTGCAGGGGCCCAAGCACTTAGGCCATCTTCCACTACTTTCCCAGGCCATAGTGGAGAGCTGGATCAAAAGTGGAGCAGCCAGGACATGAACTGACATCCATATGGGATGCAGAACTGCAGGCGGCAGCTTTACCCACTATGCCACAGTGCCAACCCTCTTCCTTTCTAATTTGGATGCCTTTCTATTTAATGTTTTGTTTCTATTTCCTATTGTGTATGTCTTTCAACTATTTTCTTTGTGGTTACCATGGTGATGGTGTTTGGCATCCTTGATTTACGATGTTCTTTTTTGAATGCATACCAGCTTAACTTCAGTAACACACAAAGATTCTGCTCCATCTATACATTCATCCACCCCTTTCAGTTGTTATTGCCACAAAATTACATCTTTAGATGTTGTGTGTCCAAAAATATCAACTAAGATCTTGAATGCATTTAAAGTTGCACAGAATGCAAATGCAGAGGCACCAATTAAAGCAACAAGAATCCTAGCTTTTAGTCTAATCATCTGCTTTATAACAGACTTGTCTCCGATAATACATAGAAAACAAAAAGTAGAGTCACATACCATTATCACAATAATACTTCCTGTGACGATTGTCTGCTGTTTTTCTTACCTTTCCTGAGATCTTTATTTTTTCACATGGTATCAAGCCACTGTCTTGTGTCTCCTCACTTCAACATTCAGGACTCTGCAGTATTCCTTTCAGGGCAGACCTGGTGGCAAAGAAACTCCTTGGGTGCTCTTTCCATATAAATATCTTAAATTGTATTTTTTTTTTAATTTTTTGACAGGCAGAGTGGACAGTGAGAGAGAGAAACAGAGAGAAAGGTCTTCCTTTGCCATTGGTTCACCCTCCAATGGCCGCCACAGCCGGCGCACTGCGGCCGGCCCACCACGCTGATCCAATGGCAGGAGCCAGGTACTTCTCCTGGTCTCCCATGGGGTGCAGGGCCCAAGCACTTGGGCCATCCTCCACTGCACTCCCTGGCCACAGCAAAGAGCTGGCCTGGAAGAGGGGCAACCGGGACAGAATCTGGTGCCCCAACCAGGACTAGAACCTGGTGTGCCAGTGCTGCAAGGCGGAGGATTAGCCTAGTGAGCCATGGCGCCGGTTCTTTTTTTCTTTTTTCTTTTTTTTTTTTTTGAAAACCAGTTTTGCTGGTTATAGGGCTTGGGATTGTACAAGAATGCAGTCCCTTGGATGCTTACGATGACGTTCTCATTTGCCCTCTATTCCAAATATTCAACATGTGTCTCCCAAAAAGGTCCAAAGAGAAAAATGCAGGGGGTAAAAAAAGCTGCCAGTGTGCTGAATGTTCTGGAATTTGGTTCTCCAGAGCTGGAAAGCCTTGCAACACCATGGGAAGGTGCACGAACAAGGATCACTGTCTTCTCTGCTGCTCTGAGATCTGAAGCAGGAATCAGCAGTCAGGGCACACACACATCCTTGCTGCTGGGTGATCAGGGTTCTTTCTGTCCATTCTGGCTCCCACAGGCTGCCTGCAAGCTGCTCCAGGAACATGGCTGCAGGCATGCTGCCAGCTGAGGGGCTGGAGACAAAGGATCAGACACAGCAACCAGGATATGAGCTACAGTTAATCACAGTAGCCACTGTTTGCCTCCCAAACTTTCCCCCTGGAAATTGCAGATCTTCAATTGACTCCAGAATTTGAAAATCATCACATCATCAGACAGATTCTGCTAATGTAATTTTTGTCTAGGTAAAGAGGGATTTCTGGGGCCAGCACTGTGGCATAGTAGCCTAAGCTTCTGCCTGCAGAGCTGGCATCCCCTTTGGGTACCAGTTCTAGTCCTGGCTGCTCCTCTTCTGATCCAGCTCTCTGCTACGGCCTGGGAAAGCAGTGAAAGATGGTCCAAGCACTTTGGGTCCCTGCACCCACGTGGGAGACCCTAAGAAGCTCCTGGCTGCTGGCTTCAGATAGGCTCACTTCCGGCCATTGTGGCCACTTGCGGAGTGAACAAGCAGATAGAAGATCTCTGTGTGTGTTGTATGTCTCTCCCTTTCTCTCTCTGTCACTCTGCCTCTCAAATAAATAAACAAAACTTTTTTTAAAAAAAGAGAGAGATGGATTTCTGACACTTTCTGCTGCACCATTTTCTCAGGATCCTTCCAACAGCATTTAAAATTCAAGTAAATGCTGATTTCTCTCTAAAAAAAAAATATGAGAAAACCTGGCAGTACTGAGTACCTGCTGTCATGGGACGCCATCAAGTATAGTTGAGGATGACAGTTTACAATGAGCTGCTGAGCCCAGGGCTCTGCCATACTGTCTTGGGCATGGCCAGTTCCACTACTTAGCATCATCTGTAGGGCTTTCTACATAACCAGTAAGGAAGACAGCAGATCATTCACACTGAGGCTATGGATTTTCTCCGAAGGAGATGAATCACTGTCTACCAAATCATTCAATCCAACAGTGATCTGGGTGCTGCTGTGAAGGGGTTTCACAAATGGAGTTGAAGCCCTAAATGTGTTGTACTGAAGGTAAGTGCTCACTTGTCCTCAGTGAGCCTGACCTAACCTCCCACCTATTGGGATAAGATATTTGAAGCTAAAAGACTGCAACATAAGGAGGATTCTCTCTGGCTGGACTGAAGATAGACAGGTCCCTGCAGTAAGTGTTGTAAGTGACATCCAAGAGCTAAGAGTGACCTCCTGGCTGCATGAGGACCCCATTCTGACAGCTGCAAGGAAGTGAATTCAGCCAGCACATGAATGACCTTGGAAGCAGGCTCTTCCCAGGGCCTCCAGAGAGGAGCAGAGTCTGGCCAACGCCTTGACCTCAGCCTGGTAAAACCCTAAGCAGAGAGAACCTGGTCTCCCTATGGATGCACATCTGAGTCTAAAGTAATGTGTTTTGCAGCAACAGAAGGTGAAATAAGCCCTTCATTTTCCTCCAAGATAAATGGCCAAAATTTAAAAATTACATCGCCATCTTTGATCTGTTTACTATTTGAAGCCCTTGTCTACATGCCTGTTAAACAGTGATCTTTCTGCTTTTTACCTATTGAACTCTTTATTTAGTGGAGTATTAAGCCTTTGACTATAAAGTCAATTAAAAATATGTTATAGGAAGGGAGGGAGGGAGGAAGGGAGGGAGAGAGGAAGAAGAGAGGGAAAATTGGAAAGTGGGAGGAAGACAAACATCATTCTATTCTTAGAAATGCTAGCCATGAACTACATTAAATGTGTTTTCTTCATATTAATAAAAATTGCAAATGAGAAAGCATTTGTTTTCTCTCATCATAATTTCCTAAACAAATAAAAGTGCCACTACTTTTAAAAATCTGGTGTTAATTGCATTTAGCTGTATATACAGACCTTACCATGAACATGCTCTTTTGGTTTAAAGTCCTTTGGCCTTTAGAAGTACATGTGTTTGATCAAGGTAATATATAAATGAAACTAGATTTTTTTTTCTATTTTTTGCATGATCTTCCAGGTGTCTAAAATGAAGGGAAGTGTCACCTTTGTATTAACCTGAGTGATACCAGGTAAAGCGTATTTTAAGCAATCAGCCATTCTCTGCCATGTAGCAGGCCAGTATATTGCAAGAACTGTATGGCATCTTATATTTTTAAGGCATAAATCCCTGTGGAAGTGACTCTGCAGTCTATCTGGGAAGAGATGTTCAAACCACAGCCTGGATCCTGTCTGATGCTCCACTGGCTCCTGCATAAGAGAGCTCCATGGCTCGTCCATTGGGGTGAGAAGCAAGAGAGAGAAAGAGAGAGAGAGAGAGAGAGAGAGAGAGAGAGAGAGAGAGAGAGAAAGGCTCTGGACTCCAATGCATGTGCTTTGAAGAATTTTTCACCCAGAAAGGCTGCTGGGGCAGGAATGATAGCTCCAACAACGGGAGGGAGCTACCCATTTCCAGATGATGGGTCGTACACATTTCTGCCAGCTGCCGACGGGGAGGTAGTTTTGAGCTGCCCTGAAAGGCATTCCCCCCATGGTCTCAGAAGTATGTGCTGGGTGGGTCTTCCTAGGAAATAGATGTCATACATATGGGAAACAGTACTGAAAATGGCTCCCCCACATCCAGAGCCAATTGCAAAGGCAAAGTCTTGGCTCCATGATGGAAAATCAGGCAGCACAGTAACCCATCACGGGTGGTAAATTCAATAAACTACTTCCTGGTATTTATGGGGACAGGAGGAAACGTCCTAAGCAAATGAATGTTTCCTTTCGTTCCTGGTTACATCACAGAAGGAAGAAGCAGAGAGGAATGGAAGTTTGGGGAGGGGAAGGAGAGAGAGGAACCCCCTGTCCCTGCTAGCTCTGCTTTAGCGACACCCCCTGAGGGTCCCCTGGTTGGGGGGAGGGTCTCTGCTCCCCACCTGGCTGTGCCTCTCCACCTTAGCACCCATCCCACTTCACTTCTAACATTTGTTGAGTTGTTCCTACTGGGACTGCACAGCTACCTTTGTAGTCCCAGGAGGAATGTAGCTGGGGTTCCCACAAAGCAGACCTTCGGACAAGGATGTATGTGCAATGAATCTGTTTGGGAAGAGATCCCAAGAGCAGAGGAAGAAGAAAGGGGGAGGCAGCCAAGGAAGGGAAGGCAGTCAACCAACGGTAAGAGAGGGAGGCAAAGTTAGGAACTGGGCATCTGGGGCCAAAGCCCCAGGAGGCAGGGCAGAATGTGGCTCTGAGTCACCCTCAGGGTGAGGAAGTATAACACATACCCTCCAGCTCTTTCATTTTTTTTAGATGAATTATTTTATCTGATCCATTCAATGAGGCCAAGAAAAATCTATGCAACTGCACAGGCAGAATCACATTCTCATATTACTTGATCACATAGCAGTGGTCAAAAACAACCAACTGTAAAATGCACCCAGGATTTAACGCAAAAAGCACCTAGACAGAAACGTTGCAGGCTTCTGACCTCACGGGATCCGGTGTGAGACGTGCTTCTGTAGAGTCTTCAACGCCTTCCCAGTCTTTTTGACTTTGTAGCATCTGCCAAAGATCAGCATCTGCCACTCTCAACCCACGCTGCCAGTCTGGGTCACCACCAGGGGCTCCCACCAGCCCTCTGCCTGCTTCTTCGCTGCATTGTTTTCACCATCTTCCGCTCCCATCGTTTGAGCTTTTCCTCTGGGGGTTTGGCTGCTTCCTCCTCTATCACCTTCTTCTTGACCAGTCGCTTCGACACAGCGGTCTTGATCTATCTCACATGAAGGTTGGCCACAGTCCCGCTCCTCTAACTCTGTTCAGCCATCCGAAGCGGGGGTCTGTTCTACAGGGCAAGGCCCCCACATGCATCCTGTCTGCCCTGCTGGAGCGGAGAGAGACAGCACTTGGCAGAGCACAGAAGGCGTTCGCACCGCGGGATGCGATCAGCTCGTTTGCTCTGAGGGAGGGTAGGCTGGCCAGCTGTGCCCACAAGAGCCAAAGAGTGAAAGAGAAAGGTGATTCATCTTACTTTAATTGCCTTGCTAATACTCTGTTCTGTTCTGGGCCCTGCTCTGATAACTGCTCATGTTCTTAACCAGGCTATAACTGTATAACGAGCGTAAGGTGTGCTCATCTTAGATGGACAGTCTGTGACTTTTACCCTTATAAACGCCTGTGTATCCCCACCCTGATCAAAACATCATGTCTTTGGGCTGGTGCTGTGCTATAGTGGTAAAGCCCCCACCTGCAGTGCCGGCATCTCATATGGGTGCAGGTTCAAGTCCCGATTGCTCCTCTTCTGATCCAGCTCTCTGCCTATGACCTAGGAAAGCAGCAGAAGATGGCCTAAGCGCTAGGGCCCCTGCACCCATATGGGAGACCGGGAAAGAGCTCCTGGCTCCTGGCTTCAGGTCGGCCCAGCTCAGGTGGTTGTGGCCATTTGGGGAGTGAACCAGCAGATGGAAGACTTCTCTCTCTCCCTCTCCCTCTCCCTCTCTACCTCTCAAATAAATAAATAATCTTTAAAAAAGAATCAAGTCTTTGCATTGCCCAATAAGGTTCCCATGTAGCCTTTCCTAGTCAAAGGCAACCTCCACCAAGAGATAATTACTATTGGATATTTGTCATTGTACATTCGTGTTGTCTGTTCTTGAACTTTCTGTACAGAGCTTTATGCAATACATTCTCAACTGTGTCCGATTTCTCTCACCTAACACCATCCATACATTCATTCTTACTGTTGTAGCATGTACCTGTTAGTTTGGTATTTCTATCATTGGGCAGTATTCAGTCAACTCCATTTTATAGTCAAAACTGAATGAATGAGGGAATGGCTACATTGCTTCCAGCCCTGCCTCCTGGTAATGCCATGTAGCACTTCGCCAGCTCCTCCACACACTATGAGAGGAAACTCCCCAGCAACCGCCCTACGGTTGATTGTCAGGGAACATTCCTTCCTGCTGGTCAGCCTTCTCACAGCCACCCATCAGACAAACTTGTATATGACCTATCCAATGTGCTTTGAAGCTCGATTTTAAACCCAGCCCTATACCACCCATTAGCCACAGGACTCTAAACAAGTCATGGAGCCTTACATTTTTTGGTAGCCTCATCTGGAAAGGAAGCTGTTGGGCTGACGGTGTCTCTGTTCCCTCCTGGGTGACAGCAGTGGACCTTGCCCATGTGTGATCTGACACTGTCCCCACGTGCTTCCCCAGATGCTGCTGTGTCTCAGGAACGCCAGCTCCCATGGCCAAGTGCACTTGACAGGCTTCCTTGGCATGAGGAGCAGGACTCTGAGCTGCAGCTCGGGCCTACATAGCACATCAGTGTGCAAGCTGCAGGAGGGCAAAGGCAGGTGTGGAGTCGTGGCCTGGCAGGCTGGACACTTTGGGGGCAGACAAGAGCGAGTGAGAGAGGTTTCCTGTTCACAGGGAGGTGATGGTTAACAACCACAATGGCACCATCAGAGGTGGGAGGGACCAGGACTTTGATGGACAGCTCCACTGGGCATGAGCACCTGCACCACGGGCCTTCCCGGAACACAGCCTACACAGGTGCTTTCAGCTGAAAGCAGGCTTCAGAGTTTTTTGCTTCTGCAGCCGATGCTCTATCCATGCTGGGATGGAACAGTACATGCCCTGTTTCTGGCCTCTGCACTTACCCAGGTGATACACCCTGCTCTTCCCGGGGGATACCTGCAGGTCACATGTTTTAAACTATTTCTCAGGCATGCCCAAGCTGCATGAATAATACACCCTGTCCGGGGACGGGGGGTTCCTCCATGCCTCACTCTCCATTCCTCCCAAGGGTGTTCCTTCCCCTACACCCTCGTCTCTGCCCAGTTTCTCAGGGAGCCCAGACCAGGACAACCTCCTTCCTTATTAAGGAAAATCAGTGCTAATCAGAGAAGCCCCATTTATGAGCCTCTGTGGTACTTCTCGGGAGGATGCTCTGCCTATGCATAAACAGGGGAAAGTTGTGAGCCAAGAGTTTTAAACCAGAGTTTTATAAACTACTGGGCATCCTTTTTCTAGGGAGCTCCTCTGCACAACAGCAGCTGTCCACTCACTGTTGTTTGTTTATTTTTTAAGATGTTTTTATTTATTTGAAAGACAGAAATATAGAGAGAAGGAAGGAGAGAGAGAGAGGTCTTCCATCTGCTAGTTCCTCCCCAAATGACCGCAATGGCCAGGGCTAGGCCAGGCTGAAGCCAGGAGCCAGGGCTTCTTCTGAGTCTCCCTCGCAGGTTCAGGGGCCTAAGCACTTGAGCCATCTTCCACTGCTTTCCCAGGCACATTAGCAGGGAGCTAGATTGGAAGCAGAGCAGCTGGGACTCCAACTGGCACCCATGTGTGATGCTGTCTCTGTAGGGTGGGGCTTAATCTTCAGTGCCACAGCCCTGGCTCCCACCCACTGCTGCTGTTTGTGAGGGCAGTCGACCCAGTGGCCTCGCAGGCACCCCCTACCTACCAGCCCTTAGACATCCAGTCGGATTCAGAGAGCGGGGCTTCTCGGTCGACTCTCTGTACTCCAGCCGGGAGCATGGGATTTGGGTGTCTGTGGCATGGAGTGTGACAGGGATATCATCACAGAAAACAGTGCAACTGCAACACCAGCATTCCATATGGGCTCCAATTCCTGTCCCAGCTGCTCCAGTTCTGATCCAGCTCCATACTAATGGCCTGGGAAAGCAGCAGAAGATGACATAGGTGTTTGGGCCCCTGCCACCCCCTCATGGGAAACCTGGAGCAAGCGTCTGGCTCATGGCTTCAGCCTGGCCCAGCGCTAGCTGTCACATTCATCTGGTGAATGAACCAGCAGATGGAAGTGTTCCCTCTCTCTCTCTCTCTCCCTCTCTCTCCCTCTCTCTCCCTCTCTCTCCCTCTCTGTAACTCTGCCTTTCAAATAATCAAATAAATCTTTTTAAAAAATACTAGGCATAGGTTTCAAATATTTTACACAAAAGTAAGCTTATCTTTTAATCTCATTTTTCCACAATATTTCTCAAGTACCCTCCCATTGCACACCTGGGCCCCTTAGCTGCTTTGAAGAGGTGAGAAACATCATGTTACAAGTGAGTGAGGCCAGAGCAGGGGGAGAACCAGAAAAGGCACAGGAGACGTAGGGTGTCCTACCCTCTGAGAGTCCCTCTGCCTCCTCCCTAACCCTGCCAAGGAGGTTAACCTTTGTTTACCAAAGCGACGGGCCATGGGCCAAGGGGTGAAGGGAACTGCTCAGCACCATGGGCAAGCAAGAGCCAGTGCTGGGCTCAGCCCAGCCTCTTCTGCGCAGACCACATGTTCCAGCCTCACAGAGCCAAGCAGCCATCATCTGGTCCGAGTCACTTAGCATTTTATTGTTTCCTTATGATGACTATTCCATTCGTTGCCCTTGAAAATATTAATGTTTTCTATTTTGTATGTAGATTTTAATTCTTGGCTTTCATCTCTATATTTGGGTTTGTTTTTTTTTTTTAAGTACAGTTTAAAAAATTAAATCAACCCAAAATTGGCCAGACCTTTTAAATGTGGTTCCCCTGTCTTTTTTTTTTTTTTTTCAAATTGTGACTTTAAGGCTGAGAAATGCTTTTCTAGGGAAAGAGAGTTCATCTTGAAAGGGAACAAGGTGAGAAGCCAGATGGCCTCTCCCTAGGCAGGGGCTGGAAGGGGCCGAGCCTCAGGGCACAGCTCCACATCAGGAACGGTTAGCCCCTTACACCTGGAGAAGGCCCCCAGCCCCCAAGTTGGCATGTGCTCATCTCCTTCAATCACTGCCGCCCGCCCACCCAAAGGGACACTTCCTGTCACCTGCACTTGGCACAGCCACACGCTAAGAGACCAGGAGAGGTAAAGTGATTTGCCTGAGGTCACATAGGCAGCAAGGGGGGCAGTCACACAACCAGGTCTTGAACTTGGAGCTTTATGCTCTGAGTTTTTCTGTCTCTCCATTGCCGCTAGTCTCCTGCCTTTCAATGCTATGTATCCTGTGGAGTATTTGTATATACTAAGGACCCAATCACTACGTGAAGATGATATAGAAAGGATTCCAAGACATATGCCTTTTCCCCAAAATAACCCACAGTTTGCTGTAGTGGTCCCGGCCATCACACAAAGACACACCTGTCGGACAGACTCCCGCTTCCCGCACTGTCTCGTCTACCCAATGGTCCATCACTCCTGAGAATGTCTTTAGTGGTACAGTCGCCCTCATCCCAGCACACTCTGTGGCCCACGCCATGGTTACAGATCAGCAACGTCCGTTGCCTCCTGGGACAGTGTCACATCTACAGATTCCGAGGTCCCCAAGCAACCCTACAGGATCAGAATTTCCACGGCTGATTCCAGCCATCTGTTTGAAGCAGCAGCCCAGAGGCCTCAATGTTTGCTAACATTTTCAAAGATTTATTTATTTGAAAGTCAGAGTTACAGAGAGGCAGAGGCAGGGGGATGGGGTGGGGAGAGGTCTTCCATCTGCTGGTTCACTCCCCAGATGTCGCAATGGCTGGAGCTGCACTGATCTGAAGCCAGGAGCCAGGAGCTTCCTCCAGGTCTCCCAAGCAGGTGCAGGGGCCCAAGCACTTGGGTCATCTTCTACTGCTTTCCCAGGCCATAGCAGAGAGCTGGATCGGAAGTGGAGCAGCCAGGACTAGAACCAGCGCCCATATGGGATGCCAGCATTGCAGGTGGCAGCTTAATCCTCTGGGCCACTGCCCCAGCTCCGTTTGCTAGCATTTGAAACAGTTGTATGCACTAACCTGTTGCCAGTCACCAGCCCTTGGCAGCCTGACATAAACACTCCAGACAGTCAAGGCTAAGGTGCTTCCCTGCTGGATTTCCCAAGTTGGGCTACAATGAATCAAGTAGAAGCCGAGAAATGAGATCAGCAATGAGGAAAAGGGGCCAGCGCCGATGCATGAATGCAAGTTTGAGTCTCGGCTGCTCCACTTCCAATTCATTTCTCTGCTAATGCACCTGGAAAAGCTACAGAAGATGGCCAAAGTACACAGGCCCCTGCATCCAAGTAGGAGACCCCAAAAAGTGTCAAGCTCCTAACTCCGACCTGGTCTAGCCTCAGCTGGTAGAGATATTTGGGAAGTGAACCAGCAGATGGAAGATCTCTTTCTCTCTCTGTCTCTCCCTCTCTATATATTGCTCTGCTCTTTTTTGGTTTTATTTACTTATTTATTTGAAAGTCTGAGTTACAGAGACAGAGAGAGAAAGAGATCGTCCATCCGCCCGCTGGTTCACTCCCTAAATGGCTGCATCAGCCAGGAACCAGGAGCTTCTTCCAGGTCTCCCACATGGATGCAGGGGCCCTTAGCAGGAAGCTGTATAGGAAGTGGAGCAACTGGGACTCAAACTGTCTTCCCTATGGGATGCTGGCTTCACAACAGCAGATTTACCCACTATGCCACAGCTCCAGGCCCACTCTGCCTTTCAAATAAATAAAAATAAACCTTCAAAAGAAAAATAAGACCAGTCAATTTTTTTTGATAGGCAGAGTTAGACAGTGAGAGAGAGAGACAGAGAGAAAGGTTTTCCTTTTGCCGTTGGTTCACCCTCCAATGGCCACCACGGCCGGCACGCTATGCCAATCCGAAGCCAGGAGCCAGGTGCTCCTCCTGGTCTCCCATGCGGGTGCAGGGCCCAAGCACCTGGGCCATCCTCCACTGCCGTCCCGGGCCACAGCAGAGAGCTGGACTGGAAGAGGAGCAACGGGGACAGAATCCGGCACCCCGACCGGGACTAGAACCCAGAGTGCCAGTGCCACAGGTGGAGGATTAGCCTAGTGAGCCACAGCGCTGGCCAACCAGTCAATATTTTTAAAAAATTATATACATTGATGTCAGGTTTAAGATAGAATGAACATCCACATTTTTTGTTTTTCATATTATCAATCTTAATTTTTACATGTTTGTATTTATAATTTTGCCAGTCTTTTGCTCAAAGCACACTGCTTTCTTGGTTTAGCATTGTGGCTGAATTTCAAAACTGAATCAAGAAGATGAAATGTATCTGACTGTTGCAGAATTCCTGTCTTGCATTTGCTCATTTTGCAGCACTTCTCAAAACCATCTAGGAAAAAAAAAAAAAAAAACAAACTTGGAACTGGCAGTTGCGTGCTGGTTTGGCTTTATTACTGTGAGTGGGGTAAAAATATTTGAGCTGCAAATTGACCCCAAAGTGGGTAGAAAAATTCTCGTAATCTCTTAACTCCAGACCACTGGTCTTAGACTCTGGCGTCCAGTTCTGGTTCTTTTTAACTAACTCTCTGTGGCCTGGTGTCCTCATATGAAAAGTGGGAAGACCCAACACAGGCTCTGAGTATCTCATGTGGTTCCTGCAAAACTTAACTTTTTGGATGACATACTACGTATGCACAAGTACCTAAAATATTGATATTATATCTGCTAGTGTCACCACTGCCCTGTCACTCTGATGACCATCACCTCGCCTAGGAGCTCACCTAAGAAGATATCTTTCCAATCATGAACCTCTTTCAATACAAGGGCTTAATTTGTTAACTGGCCTCTCTCTCTCTCTCTCTCTCTCTCTCTCTCTCTCTCTCGTTTGTTCTCTATCCAGGATTCTTGGCTTTGGCCTATAAGGGGAATGAATAGGTTAAGAATGGCCTCATCCTTGTGGTCCACCCCACCTCCTGAACACCTCCCAGTCCAGAACACCAAGCTCATGAGACTCTCTGCTTAAGAACTTTCTCTGTGGCCGGCACTGCGGCTCATTAGGCTAATCCTCCGCCTTGTGGCGCTGGCACACCAGGTTCTAGTTCCGGTCAGTGTGCCAGATTCTGTCCTGGTTGCCCTTCTTCCAGGCCAGCTCTCTGCTGTGGCCAGGGAGTGCAGTGGAGGATGGACCAAGTGCTTGGGCCCTGCACCCCATGGGAGACCAGGAGAAGTACCTGGCTTCTGCCATTGGATCAGCGCAGTGCGCGGGCTGCAGCGCGCTGGCCGCAGCAGCCACTGGAGGGTGAACCAACGGCAAAAGGAAGATCTTTCTCTCTGTCTCTCTCTCTCACTGTCCACTCTGCCTGTAAAAAGAAAAAAAAAAAGAACTTTCTCTGTGCAGCAGAGCGCTAGGGTAGAGTGTGTGTACCTGGGACATAACACCCCCAGGAGCAGTCCCACTGATGACACCTGGGAGTAGGAGGCTAAATATCCATCATCCATGCCCTTCAATTGGGGATGGCTGTGGGGTGCGTTCCATGCAGCCCCAGTGGAGCTGAGTCCCCGGTACCCCCACAGTGGCACACTCTGAGCTGCCTTCCTGCCCTGTTCCCCCTCACTCTTCTCTCCCCTCCCCTAAAGTGCATCCTGCATCGACCCCCGACACTCAAGTCCTCATCTCAAAAGTTCCTTCTGGAAAACCCCCAAACAGAGACAGAGGCTGTTAGGAGAGTTGAGGGCCACGTTGAAGGCAGAGAAGAACCAGGAGTGGGCAGCAAGAAAGTGGGTCAGGGTGGAGCACACAGTAACAAAGTAGCCTTGTGGTGCAGCGCCCTGGCACCAGGTGTGGTGCGACAGAGCCACAAACAAGTTGGTGATACAGATGCACTGGATATAATATGATATTACTCTATAATCAGAATTGCTGCTCGTGGCATCCAGGACCGATTGAAATGGGGGAACTCTAGTAAAACTTAGCCAAAACCTGGTAGAATTCCAGGGCAAGATGATAAAGCCTGAATGAAAGAGCTCTTCCAAACACCGTGGTGAGGAAAGCTCTGTGTGTGTGTGTGTGTGTGTGTGTGTTGTTTTCCAGTGGAGAGAACTGGCTGATGCTACGGGGCACAATCAGGGTCAGTGTCATTTGCGCGAGTCACACTGGCAGCATGGATGCCAGATATCATGCGATAAACTCAAGACTCATCTCCAACATTCTTCCTTCCAACAACGCACACCCCCAACCTGACCAGGAAGTAAGTCTCAGACAAGTGGAATTGAGGGCAACTCCAGAAAACACCTGTCCAGCACTCAAAACTGTCATTTAACAAAAACCAAGGAATGTCTGAGAGGCTGTCACAACCCCAGGGAACTTAAGAAGACTCAATGTAGCTGGCGCAGCGGCTCAATAGGCTAATCCTCCACCTCCGGCGCCGGCACCCCGCGTTCTAGTCTCAGTTGGGGCACCGGATTCTGTCCCGGTTGCTCCTCTTCCAGTCCAGCTCTCTGCTGTGGCCCGGGAATGCAGTGCAGGATGGCCCAGGTCCTTGGGCCCTGCACCCGCATGGGAGACCAGGAGGAAGCACCTGGCTCCTGGCTTCGGATTGGCGCAGCGCGCCGGCTGCAATATGCAGGCTGTAGCGGCCACTTGGGAGGTGAACCAACGGAAAAAGGAAGACCTTTCTCTCTGTCTCTCTCTCACTATCTAACTCTGCCTGTAAAAAAGAAGGAAGGAAGGAAGGAAGGAAGGAAGGAAGGAAGGAAGGAAGGAAGGAAGGAAGGAAGGAAGGAAGGAAGGAAGGAAGGGGAGGGGAGGGGAGGGGAGGGGAGGGGAGGGGAGGGGAGGGGAGGGGAGAGGAGGAGGAGGAGGAGGAGGAGGAGGAGGAGGAGGAGGAGGAGGAGGAGGAGGAGAAGGAGAAGGAGAAGGAGAAGGAGAAGAAGGAGGAGAAGGAGACTCAATGCAGTGTGGTGTCCTGGATCAGCCCCTAAATAGTAAAGAACAGTGGGTAAAAATGAAGTTCAACTAAAGCACAGAGTTTGGTTAATAATTGTGCATCATTAGTTGGTTCGTTATTTGGCTCAGTAGTTCCAGCAAATGCATGATGCTATAATAAGAAAAATATCATAGGGAACCTGGAAATAGAGCATACGGGATCTCTCTGTAGTATATTTGCAAATTTTCTGTAAATTTGAAACTATGCCAAAATTAAAAGTTTAGAGAAAAAATTTCAAAGGAAAACTGTCTGAATCTAAATAAACAGAAAGTCCTGGAATGAAATTCTACTTCGATAAATAGTTCTCCAAATCAGGGAGGTAGAAAGTGTTTCACAGTCTGGTGTATTCCCAGCTCTAAGGTTTCTTCTGCATTTGCTCTTAGTATTTCCAACTTGAGTGTGGCCAGCCCCTTCCTGAATCCTCCTGGACAGCACCAGCCATTACCAACCTCCCTCTGCTCTGCAATCTCTTTTGATTAAGTGCATTTCCTTCCTATTCCATGTCCAGTGACATCACACTAGAAGAAGAAATTCAGCCATTCTGGGTGTATGTATACCATAGAAATTGACAAACTCGGCCAATCAGGATTTTCTTCTTTTCTCCAGAGAACTAGCTGACTCACACACTGCTGCTTAGCATCTATGCCATTCAGTTGAGTGTTTAATTTCTTTGCTTTGGTTCTGGTGCTGTGGCATAGTAGGTTAAGCCTCCCCCTGTGGCACTGGCATCCAATATGGGTGCTGGCTGTTCCTCTTCCAATCCAGCTCTTTGCTGATGACCTGGGAAAGCAGTGGAAGATGACCCAAGTGCTTGGGCCCTGCACCCATGTGGGAGACCCAGAAGAAGCTCCTGGCTTCGGATTGGCCCAGCTCCAGCCATTGAGGTCATTTGGAGGGTAAACCAGCAGATAGAAAACCTCTATCTCTCCCTCTCTCTGTCTGTAACTCTGCCTCTCAAATAAATAAAATAAGTCTTTAAAAAAAAAAAAAAAGAATCTCTGCTTTGTACATTAACGGTTCATGTTATTGCTTCCAGAATAAACAAGAGTCAACTTGTACTGTTGAAGAGGCTCCGCCTACCATATTGCCAAAGCTAGAGAAGCTGGGCAGTAGCCACCTGTGCAGCCCAAATCCTCCACCCCAGGACACAAGCTACAGTGGTTGCCTAAATGGAGCCCATTCCCAGCTCTTAACACCATGCACCTCTCAATACACCTGCAAAACTAATGAGTTGAAGGGAGACCGACTATAAGTCCAGGCTTAGCAGCCTTGAGTTCTTCTGGACTGTTGAGCGATGAGTGCCAGCTATTAGAATAGCTTCACCCCAGGGCATCACACAGTGCTCCAAGGGGTATCATTAGACATCACCATGACCAAGTAAGTTAGAGAACTACAGATTCAACCACGTGAAACAGACCCCATGTCTGCAGGAATGTCTGTGTGGGAGGGGGGTAGGAAGCAGATCTAACTACGAGGTAGATAGGCCTCAAGAAGTGGCACACCTATCAGGGAAGAAGTGATCATCAAGTCAACATCAAAAGATAAAAGTAGTCCCAGCACTGTGGCGTAATGGATTAAGTCTCTGCCTGCCAAGCCAGCATCCCATATGGGAGCTGGTTCAAGTCCTGGCTGCTCCACTTCTGATCCAGCTTCCTGCTGATGGTCTGGGAAAGCAATGAAGGATGGCCCAGGTGCTTGGGCCCCTGCACACACGTGGGAGACCCTGAAGAAGCTCCAGGCTCCTGGCTTTGGCCTGGTTCAGCCATAGCCATTGTGGACATATGGGAAATAAACCAACAGATGGAAGATCTCTCTCTCTCTCTCTCTCTCTCTCTCTCTCTCTTTCTGTCTCTTCCTCACTCTATCCATAACTCTGCCTCTCAAATAAATAAATAAACTTTAATAAATAAATAAATAATAAAAATTAAAGGAGTTGGGCTCTACCACCCAAGTGGGAGACTTGGATTGAGGGCCAGGCTCCTGGCTTCAGCCTGGCCCAACCCATCTTTAAAAGTTAGAAGGTGATCTCATCCATTCTTCTACCTAGCCTTTCCCTCAACTTGAAGTTGAAATGAAGACTACAAGGGGAGGGGATTGCAGCACCTGGATCTTCTGAAGTTGGCCCACTGACTACTTTTCAAATGGCTTCACAGCTGAGTCAGAACCCACAGGTGCAGCAACTTGTTCTTGCTGGTGTTGACAGCAAATATTTACAATGCTCTTTACTTGGTCATGACTTTGCTTACCTTCACAGACTGAAGTGGAGCCCAATCCTGCTCTTTATCTGATGGATGCCCAAGCTGGCAGCAAATACAGCTCTTCTTCCCTGAGCCTGTTATCTCATGTGTTTTCAGCCTCTGGAAGCATTTTCCAAATAGTTTGTCTTGTCTGTGGCTGGATGAACTGAAGAATGATGATGCCTTGCATTTTTATGTACAATGCTGTTTTCTTAGGATAATTTTTCACAGCTGTCATCTCACTTTGTCTCCTCATAACCTTGTGAGACAGAGAACATTTTAATCTTATGCAGGAAAAAACTGCAACCAGGGTGTTCCAGATGCATCCTATCTTATTAGAACACAGGGCTATCTGGTCAGTGGCTCAGCCTTGCCTGCCCATGCAGAAGACCTAGGAGGTTGTTCAGATGCTGGTGGGGGTAGGCATTTGGCTCAGAGGTTAAGATCCCACTTGGGACACCCACATCTTGTATCAGAGTACCTGGGCCCAAGTCCTAGATCAGTTCCTGATTCCAGCTTCCTGCTAATGCATACCCTAGGAGGCAGCAGATGATGGCTCAAGTACTTGGGTCCCTGTCACCCACATTGAAGACCTGGATTGAGTGCTGGGTTCCTGGCTCCAGCCTGACCTAGCCCAGCTATTGTGGACATTGGGGCAATAAAACAGCAGATAGTCTCTCTCTCTCTCCCTCCCTCCCTCCCTCCCTCTCTCCCTCTCTCTCTCCCTCTCTCTCTCCCTCTCTCCCTCTCCTTCTCTTTCTCTGCCTTTCAAATAAATTTAATTAATTCATTAAAATTATTTAAATACAAATAAAGTTCTGGGGCTTGGACCCCTCCCCAGAGCTCCTGTTTGGGTGTAGCTTGGGCATTGGGATGCTCCATCTTTGTCCCAAGTGACTCTGTGCAATCCTGACTCCCGAACACAGACTACTGTCCACACAGCAGCACCATCATGTTTGTGTGGGTAATTGCTTTCCCCATGTTTCTCTCAGGTTCTCCACCATGTTAGTCATCTTCATGTTACTATAACAAACTACCTGACCCAACCACTAATGAATAAAAGGGGGCTTGTTGAGCTTCTGGTGCAGGTTCAAGGGCACAGTTCCTGCCTCAGCGTGGTTCTCGAGGGTACTTGTGGAGAACAGTGATGACCATGCTGGGAATACGTCAGGCAAGGAAGGGGCCACATCTTGAACCAGGAGCAGAGTGAGGCTGCGTGGGGACAAATTCAGGCTTTTATGACAACCCTCTCTGAAGAACTGCCGAGGAGCCCCACGAAAACTACCTTCCAAGAGGGAGCAGGAGATGGGAGGGGTGTGAGTGGGAGGGAAATTATGGGGTGGGGGGGAAGCCATTGTAATCCATTAACTGTATTTTGGAAATTTATACTTACTAAATAAGAAAGAAAGAAAGAAAGAAAGAAAGAAAGAAAGAAAGAAAGAAAGAAAGAAAGAAAGAAAACTACCTTCCAAGGGCATTCCTAGGGGCCTAGGGACCTCACACGTCCTCCCAGGAGGACCTACCTCTCAAGGCTTCCACCACCACCGGATACACACACCCCAGGGATCACTACTTCAGTCACATAGACCTTTGGATGCCCAAACCACATCCAAAACTGCAGCATCCACATTTCAACACTGACTTTAATGAGAAGATGTGGAATATGAGGTTTTTATTTTAAGTTCTTTCTCGAGTCTCACATCCCACCCCACATCAAGTTGTTTATGAACAACGTTGGGAGGATTTTATCAGAGCAACTTGAGAGGTGTGCATTGACTCCACCGCCTTCAGGGCCTGGGACATGAGATGACATTCATGGACAAGTAGCTACAAATACTCCTTTGGCCCAGATATCGCACCTCTGCAATCCACCCCAAGTGTACAACAATGAAACACAATGTTGTTTACTGGACAACTGTGTCCAATAGCAAAACAATGGCAAACAACCTAAAATGCCGATTCATAAAAGAATAGTCAAATTACAGCACCTGCACACTATAGAATATTACAGTATCATAAAAAATAATGGAGTTGAAGAACCTTAAAAATCAAACCAAGATGGAGTGACTTAAGCCAATACCATTAAAAACAAGAAGTCACCTTTGCCCCCAAATAAAAATTAAAGTTTAAAATTACAGCCCTAAACTTTTTCCCCCAAACTAAAATTAGGTACAGCTATAAAATAAGGGACCCTATGCTTAGCTAGCTGCGACACTTGTGCCTGGCTGTGCTAAGACCTAACCCAGTTTGTATGCCTCCTAATACTCAAATAACGGTGTGGGAAGCAGGACGCCGCTCTCCCACAAGGGGAACAAAGGGAGCGAGAAGTCATCCCCCCTCAGGGTGAACAAGATGGCACTGGCAGGGAAAGGAACTACTAAAGAAGTAAACAACAAAATAGCGACGAGGTGCATGCCTCCCGTGTGATCCCGTAGCTGACTGGATAGAAGACGCATGCCCTTCACATGATCGGCTCGCTGTGTGCATGGACTCTATAGTGCTTTTGATTGGTAGCTGCGGGTATATAAACCGTGTGGCTTGTACTGGGGGCGCTCTCCGGACTCCCGAGTTCAGGAGTCCTGTCTGCACAGGCGCCGAATAAATCCTCTTGCTTTTGCATCAGCTGGTCTGGAGTCTGAGTCTCTGGGGTGTGCCTCTCGACATGTTAGCATCCTCACTCCAAGGGTCTAACAGAGTCAGGGCCGGCTCTGTGGCATAGTAGGCTAAGCCTCTGCCTGTGACACTGGCATCCAATATGTACACCAGTCCGTGTCCTGGCCACTCCTCTTCTGACCCAGCTCTCTGCTTGTAGCCTAGGAAGGCAGTGGAAGATGTCCCAAGTGCTTGGAGCCCTGCACTCACCCAGGTGACCCAGAGGAAGCTCCTAGCTCTGGCCATTGCAGCCATTTGGGGAGTGAATCAGTGGTTGGAAGACCTTTCTCTCTGTCTCTCCCTTTCTCTTTCTGTAACTCCACCTGTCAAATAAATAAATAATATAAAATAAATAAAATTAAACTTTAAAAAATAGAGTTGAGGGCCATCATTGAAGCGTAGTGGGAGAGGACTGGGGGGAAATGGGGTGAGAGGTCCTTCAAAGAAGCAGCAGGTGCGGGGTCAGCATTGTGGTGCATCAGGTTAAGCTGCTGCCTGTGATGCCCATTCCATATCAGATTGCCAGTTTGATTCATGGCTGTTCCTGTTCCAATCCAACTCCATACTAATGCACATGGGAGAGCAGTAGAAAATGACCCAAATGCCTGGGCCCTTGCTACACATGTAGGACACCCAAAGGGAGTTACAGGTTCTGAGCTTTGGCTTGACCCAGCTTGGGGTGCTGCTGTCATTTGGATATGAACCAGCATTTGGAAGATCTCTCTCTCTCTCTCTCTCTCTCCCTCCCTCCCTCCCTCTCTCTTTCTTCCTCTCTGCCACTCTGTCATTCCTTTTTAAAAAAAATATATAAGTTTATTTGAGAAAAATATTTTGAAATCACTGTATAGCTTTTTGGGTTTTTTTAGGATCATATTTTCTTCTTATTTTTTTGAGATAACATATGTTTAATTTACCTTATAGTCAAAGGCTTAATGCTCCACTAAATAAAGACTTCAATGAGTAAAGAGTAAAAAGATCCTAGTGCAGCAGGAATTTAGGCAAGGGCTGTAAACAATAATCAAATAAATAAATGTCAATTTCACTCATATACAGTCAATTTAAAAATAATTGCAAATCATTAAAATGATAGTAGTATATCATTCTTAACAATTTGTTTGACCATATAAAACAAAGTTAGACAAAGCTATATTTGCAGTAATACTGATGCACTGAATGCATTTCTCTCTTTTTTTTTTTGTTTTTGCTTTTTGATTTCTTTTTTTTTTTTTAATTTTAGTTCTCTCATATACGGGAGAACATGTGGTATTGCTCTCTGTGTTTGGCAACCAGAGGACATTATGTTGAATGAAATAGGTCAGAGCCAGGAACTACAAACTTCATCTGGGTCTTCCATTTGGGTGGCAGGGCTTCAAGTACCAGGGCCATCCTCCATTGCTTTCCCAGGTGCATTAGTGAGGACCTGGATTGAAAGTGGAGCATCCAGGACACCTACTGGCACCCATATGGGATGCTGGTATCACAGGCAGTGCTTAACCTGCTATGTAACAAGTCCAGCCCCAATAAAATATTTTTTAAATAATTGTTTTTTTTAAAAAAAAAAGCATCAGCAGATGGAGATCAAACATGAGAGGCCTTGAGTTACAGGCCTAGAAATTATAAGTAAAATAAATAAAGCATTCTTGAAGTCAGGAACGAGGTCAGCAGAGGTCAGATTTCTGGAACTTCACCCAGCAAGAGTGTAGAAGATGGTTAGAAGGACCAGTAATCAAAGCAAAGATAGACAAACATGATTGCATCAAGCTAAGAAGATTCTGCACAGCAAAGGAAACACTCAACAAAGCGAAGAGACAACTGACAGAATGGGAAAATATATTTGCAAACTATGCATCTCATAAAGGATTACTAAGCAGAATACATAAGGAGCTCAAGAAACTCAACAACAGAATACCAGTCCAGTTAAGAAATGGCCAAAGGAATCAAACAGGCATTTTTCAAAGGATGAAATACAAATGACCAACAGACACAGGAAAAAATACTCAGGATCACTAGCCATCAGGGAAATGCGGGAAAAAAAAATGAAATTTCATCTCACCCCAGTCAGAATGGCTATCATCCAAAAACCGAAAAATAACAAATGTTGTCAAGGATGTGGAGAAAAAGGTGTTATCTGTACCCCTATATTTATAGCAGCTCAAGTCACAGTAGCTAAGATGTGAAATCAACGCAGATGTCCATCGGCTGATGACTGGATAAAGAAAATGTGGTATACACACACAATGGAATACTACCCAGCCATAAAAAGGAAGAAATCCTGACTTGCAACAAAATAGATGCAACTGAAACCATTATGTTTAGTGAAAGAAGCCAGATCCAAAAATATTACATATGTTTTCTCTGATTTGTAGTAGCTAATATAGAGAATATTAAAAAAGAAACTCAGTGTCTAAGAGTACAACTGACATCTTACTATTTGATTATTGTTTATAGCCCTTGTCTATATTCCTGTGGAACAGCGGTCTTTCTACTTTTTACTTGTTGAACACTATATCTAGTGGAGCATTAGGCTTGTGATTATAAAGTAAATTGAAAGTATATTATCCCAAAAATTAAAAGAAAAAATAAAGTGAGGAAGGAAGGAAAATCGGTGCTCAAACCAAAATCAGTTAGGATGTATAGCAAGAAAACTATATGGTTTTCTACATAAAAAAACAAATACTTTGATACTGGATAACAGCCCTACAAATAAAATTAAGATAAACTATAAAAACTATTAGATAAGCACAAATAAGATACTAGAAAATTATTTGTTGTGCATGTAAAAAGAAATGGATCTCCTTAATATGCAAAGTGTTAATCTCCCTATTATGCAAAGAACCCTTTGAGTTACTAAGGAATAAAAGAGGCTACAACAAAGGATGCGGACAGGAACAAATGAGACCATTCACAAATGGCTCCAGATAGCCAATAGGCTTAAGACAGATTTTTGCATTCTGTCAGATGGTCAAAAATGCATTCCATCAAGAATAACTATTTTGAAGAAATAGGCATTTCTATCCATTTTTACTAGGATAATATATTGAAAAACTTTTGACCTGACACACTCTCATCAAGTCAATCCACTTCCATATAGTCTCTGTAAGAGCAACAGAGAGAGAGGACAGTACTGATAGGACAGTACTGATGCATTGACAGACAAAGCAGTGCATAAAAAAAATCACAAGTGGATGTGACTCATGTATGTGAACTGAATAAGTTCTGGGAAGAAGAGACTACAGGAAACCAACCACGTTTCTGTGTTGTGTGTGTATGTTTGTGTGTGTGTGTGTGTGTGTGCGCGCGCGCACGCGTGCTGCTTTATAGAGATATCTCCAGGAGGATTTTAACCAGATGTTCTCTGTGTGGTGAGATCTAGGGTAGATTTTGCTTTTTTTTTTTATGATTGCTTGCTTTGTGTTTAACTTTCCTTATGTTTGCATTCTTTTTTTAAAAACCAGTATGTATATATTTTTAAATCAGAAACGAATAATGAAGCTATCTCCATTTTCAAAGAAAATAAAGGGAACTGAGACCAGTAAGACAATCTTCAAAGGCAGCTCTCCAGGGCACCACATCTGCCAGCAACCACAGGGTCCTTGGCAAAGGACCCAAGACAAAGGACCCAGACCTAGCAGAGGAAGACGCTCCTGCTCCCAGATGCGCCCGCATTCAATGTGTTTGATTTGGTTCTCCTGCCCTCACTCCCTACGTGAAAAATGCTGAAAATCTTACGCTAGACTTCAAGAACCCCAGATGGGTTGCCAAGCCCAAGTTAGGAAGGAAAAGAGCAAAATATTTCTCTGGAATCCTCAAGATGTTTTTGGGGGTGGAGGAAACACACACACACACACACACACACATAAATAGTATCCCTGCTAATGATGGCTTCTCAAACTTGGTCAGGAGAGCTGTTGTCCCCGGAGCAGGTTCACATATGCACATCTGATCCCCAGGCCTTCGGCTTAGCAATCCTTACTCATGAGGCCAAGAGACACAAGAGACGGTGCACGCCTTTCTGCTCCCTCCCCACTGCTCTTCTGCCATCTTTCTCCTCGCAGCCCCCGCTGTAACCCAAGGTCCTTCACAAAGAAAATAAAATTCTTGCGCATCTGTCACCACCCGCAGTGTGCAATGGAAGGAACGCTGGGTCGCCCGCGAGGTGTCAGCCATGCGGAAGTTGAATTTAACTCAGGCTGCCTTTTGATACTTTGTCTTCATCTCCCTTTATGCAGTGCCTGGCAGGAAAACCAGTGCCCTCGCAGCCCATGGGCGATCTTGAGCAAACACCAGACAATGGGATTCTTCCCAAGGAGGCTCTCATCTGGGGGCGGGAGTGACAGGCGGTGCTGGCTGCCTTGGGCAGGGAGTGGACGCGCAATGAGGAAGTGAGGCTCTGTGGGTTGTTTGTAGAACTTCCCTGGGAAACTGATAGCCCTTGAAAGGGCCCTTCATTCCAATGTCACTCCAGGTAGGGCAGCTCAAAGGATTCCTCTGGCGCCATTGTCTCCTCCTGCTGACACTGAATCGGGTAACTTAACCCCAAGAGAGATAACCATGACTGTGGTTTAAAACTGGCAGTTCCCATGAAGCGCTCAGGTTGTTTTCCGGGGCCTTTTGCTTCATTTGCACTTTCGTAGCAGAATTGGAGATGGTCCTGGAGCGAGCAGGTAAACTTGTGGAAGACACGGTCCAGGGCCCTGCCCCCGACGCCCTTGAACCCATGGACATTTGCCAGGATGGTCAGCGTGGAAGGAGCCCGCACCAAGACAGCACTCACATCCCTCAAGACTTCTTTTTTCTATTGTGAACTTGACTTTCAGACTCTCAGCATATTTTCTTTAAAAAGGGACGTATCTTTAAGACCAAAGAACAGGGAAAAAGGCGTTCAACAGCTGGGATGAAGTCTGTGGCTTCTGTTTTATGGAACGGACTGAAATGGCTGAAGCCTGACCAATGTCCTTGTCCTGCTGGTCACCTGCAGGATTTCAGGAACCTACCCCCTACCCCAGCAACCAGCCCAGACGCCACCAGGCAGCCCCACAGCCAGAAAACACAAAACTCTCCCTTTCTTAGCCTGGAAATTGTCTGGTTCTCCTTTCTGGATAGAAATCGCCTACAAAATAAAGAACATTTATTATGTTCTGAACCAGGGAAATAGAAAAAAGCAAACATCACTCACATAACTCTTGTGGACCATTAAAAATATTTTTTGAGTCACATACAATCCCTATGATAGAGAAGACATTATGGAAGTTCAGATAATTTTAAATTAAAAAAAATCTTTATCCCAAATGCAATTACTATTCACAGTGTCTAGGGCATCCTTCAAAACTAGAAAAAGAAATGTGTGTTCCAGCAAAATATGGAAATAGCCCTTTTTACAAAAGTTAGTGGTGTTCAAAAGGGGGATAAGGCAAACCACCAGGTTATATTACACTTTGCCCTTTGCACTGAATTATGCTACTAGGAGAGTTTGTCACATCTACTAAGTATTGGTAAACTCCCTTACTCCTCTTAAAGGGTTTACTCTATGGTGCATAAAAACTCACGTGTATAGTCTCTCCTGAGCAGCTCTGAAGAAGTGCATGAACTACCAGCAAGAACATAGCCCCTCCATTCCTCAGTCACTACATCTGCCAAATAGAGTGACAACAGCAAAGGAATGGATACAAGGGATGCCGTTGAAACAGAACCTGAGGCATTTGGAGCCATCGTTATCATCAGCCATTAGTACCGGTGTGGTTTCCTGTTAGAAACCGTCCAAGGCCGGCGCCAAGGCTCAGTAGGCTAATCCTCAGCCTTGCGGCGCCAGCACACTGGGTCCTAGTCCCGGTCGGGGCACCGGATTCTGTCCCGCTTGCCCCTCTTCCAGGCCAGCTCTCTGCTGTGGCCAGGGAGTGCAGTGGAGGATGGCCCAAGTGCTTGGGCCCTGCACCCCATGGGGGACCAGGAGAAGCACCTGGCTCCTGCCATCAGATCAGCGCGGTATGCCGGCCGCAGCGCACCGGCCGTGGTGGCCATTGGAGGGTGAACCAACGGCAAAGGAAGACCTTTCTCTCTGTCTCTCTCTCTCTCACTGTCCACTCTGCCTGTCAAAAAAAAAAAAGAAAGAAACCGTCCAAATAGTCCAAATAAATCCTAGTCGTTATTGTCAGTGCAGGTTCTAATTAGACAAGTCTCAAAGCTGTTGCTACTACTCAAAGTAGGCCAAAGTGAACACTTGCCTTTTTGTCTTGAGCTAACCTCTTCCCAGCAGCGAGAAAGGCTGAAATGGCTGGAGCAGTGACGTCACACTTTCTGAAACACACGGAAATGCCCCCACCCCCAATGAAGCCACAGCTCTCTGAAAGATCAGACACCAATGTCAAGAGCCATATGAGGGAGGAGAAATCAAGAATAATACCATGGCCAATCGACAATGCAAGGAAAATCACAGTGGGCGGAAGGTAATTACCTGTGCTGGAATTCAGCCAAGGTATCCATCGGCCCAGCAAAAGGAAATTGGACCGGATGTGTGGAGAAAGGGTTTTGCTTGGGCCAGCATTTCCCAAGACAGTCTTTGCATCAGTAGTGAAGTCAGCATACTCAGACACTAAGGAGACCTGCAGAAGCTTGGGGTTTACAGAGCCATTAACACAACCCCCTTGTTCTACAAAGGGGAGATTCCCCAACCGACCCAGAGACCAAAGCCAGAAATCTGAAGAGCCAGGCTTAGCAGAGAAGTTTCTTAAAACTCACAGTCGTGTGGATTCTGTAACTGGTTTATTTGTATATAGTCCCAAGACACAAGTTAGTACTCAGAGCTGAGTCAAGATATGTGTGGATTTGCAGGACCCATAAAAGAATCTTATCAATGTTTCATGCTGCATGGAGCCCTATGACTCAACAGAAAGCAAGCATGATAAACAAGTCGGAGAGAGATGAAGGAAGGTGCAGAATTTTGCTGGGGGAAAGGAATTAATAGCACTGAAGTAGATCTGAAGTCACTTCCCCAGAACAATGAGAAAGCAGACAACAAATTCAGTAACAAACATGATTCTCATCACTCTGTGTGCAGCTCACTGAATGCTAATGACCCTCTGTGGCAGGTGCCACAATTCTGCCTGTTTCTCATGCAAAGAAACTGGAGGCACATGAGACAGATGCGCCCAAAGACACATGGCCAGCGAGAGGCAAGGACAGATTCCATCTCATAGTTCTAACACGCACATTCCTAAACGTGTGTAGTTCTGGGTATATTTCTGCCTCATTCAAGAAATGGGACAATGGCATCTTAGCCGGAATAGAATTAAAGTGCAGTTCATTGGCAGCTCTTGTTGAAGACTGTCAGCATGTGAGTGTCTTGGGAGCATGGCGGAGACGATTGGAGTGTGGTTGATGTGGGGGCAGCAGGGAGTACCTCTGGGGAGTAATACAGGAGAGAGGCAACTGGCTTTCCAGGCGGGCCACTGGAGCTCAGTCCTGGAGGGGAAGCTGAAAATCCCATTATCTGAATTATCAGCCACAAAGCAGATAGGAAGCTGGGATGTTTAGAAATGAAGGAGAGGCCAGCATTGTAGCTCAGTGGGTTAAGCCACAGCCTGCAATGCCAGCATCCCCTGTGAGCACTCATTCGAGTCCAGGCCACTCTGTTTCCTATCCAGCTCCCTGCTAATGCACCTGGGAGGCAGCAGAAGAGGGCCCAGGTGTTTGGGCTCCTGCCGCCCACTCAGGAGACCCGGATGGAACTCCTGACTAACAGCTTTGACCCTGCACAGCCCTAACCATTGAGGCCATTTTGGGAGTAACCTAGTGGATGGAAGATCCATCTCTTTCTCTAACTGCCTTGCAAATAAATAAAATAAATCTTAACAAATGAAAAAAAATTGGGGGAGGCTGCTCTGGGGGTGTTAATTCCCTACCACTTCCTGGCTCTCCATGCCGCCCAAGCCAAGAATGACCTTGCACCATTCCCAAAGAGCAGTAAGCTGCATGGGCGTCTTTGCAATGCGACATCACCCAGGTCAGTAGCTTCACTCGTGAGTATGCCTTAAATCTCTGCAGACTGTTAAAACACAGATTGCGGGGCGCAGTCCCAGTTTCCGATCAAGTAGATCTGGGTGAGCTGAAAAATGTGCTTCTCCAACTGATGCTGATGCTGCAAGGTCGAGGGGTCACATCGTGAGGGTGATTGCCCTTGACAAAGCCCCTGTACAGGTGTGTGTGTGTGTGTGTGTGTGTGTGTGTAAGAAAGAAAAATAGAGAAATATTTGAAAAAGAAATAATAAATAAATACTCAGAGGTTCAAGGGGAGGGTTGCGGGTGGGAGGGACGGTATGGGGAGGGAAGCCATTGTAATCCATAAGTTGTACTTTGGAAATTTATATTCATTAAATAAAAGTTAAAAAAAATACTCAAAGGTTCACTTTGGTCCGAAATATTCTAACTAAATGAAAGAAATAGACAACTCACTTAGCAGATTACCCCTTTTCCCATCAAGGATCTGGGTCAGGTACACCGTCTTCCTCCTGGTCCTCAAAGAATACAGTAAGTCCCCGAGCTCTTATAGGAGCTGAAATTACGCAATGTCTAAGTAGAAAAATGTGTTTGCTTTTCCAACTGCATTCTTGTTTGTTTTCCTTTGGAGAGGAGAAATCGCCAACCACCTGTTCTTGCACACAGTCATCAGGAATTCATTCCTCTGCCAGGTAAGCCCAAACGCCCCCACCCCAATTCCTTAACAGTCAGTCCCTGCCCAGAGTCACTATAGTTGGTGCTGAGGTGACAATGCACTCGTGCAGGATGATAATCTCTATCTCGCTGAAACTGGAAATTATCAAATAGCCATCTTACTAAGGTTTGCTGCATACAGACATCCTCTTGGGTTGCAAACAAAAACACCCAGCATCCACAATGTATCACTTTACTAACCACCACCACCCCCCATAAAAAGCCAGTGCAGCCTGAGTAACTTGATGAGGTTCTGCCAGGCACCCCTGGTGAGTAGACTTTACCAGGCAGGGATGACACATGATGGATGGCTCACACCTCTCATGTGGCTCCACGGTTGGATGCTGAGTAGCAGCTACAGGCCCAGAGGTGAGCAACTGCCATTCCTAAATGCAGGGTGACAATTCCAGGCATTTCATTTCAGCCTGTTTTTGAAACAATAGCTCAAGATTTGAAACCAACTAGAAGATTCTTACAGCCCCTCCTCTACTGTTTTTCTCTTTTACCTTTAAAATGTCAATTCTAAAAAGCATCAGTTATTAGAAACAGAATGACAGCAGTAAAATCTACTGAAGATCATAGCGGAATTGTCCACTTCAGTCCTCCAGGTGTCTCGTGAACCTATTTGTAGGCCACGCTCAACCAGCTCAGTGAAGAATGTGTTAGGCTGGAGCCAGCATTGTGGTGCACCACCATCTCATGTCAGGGCGCTGGTTCGAGTCTCAGCTGCTCTGCTTCTGATCCAGTGACCTGTTAATGCCTCCTGCAAAGACAGCAGAGGATGGCCCTGGTGCTTGGGATACTGCACCCACATGGGAGATCTAGGTGGAGTTCCGGGCTCCTAGTTTCAGCCTATTCCAGCACCAGATATTATGGCCATTTGGGGAGTGAATCAGTAGATAGAAGATCTCTATCTTGGGGCTGGTGCTGTGGCATAGTGGGTTAAAGCCCCTACCTGAAGCGCCAGCATCCTATACCGTGCTGGTTTGAGTGCTGGCTGCTCTTCTTCTGATCCAGCTCTCTGCCATGGCCTGGGAAAGCATAGAATATGGCCCAAGTCCTCGGGCCCCTGCCCCTGTGTGGGAGACCTGGAAGAACCTCCTGGATCCTGGCTTCAGATTGGCCCAGTCTGGTCATTGCAGCCAGTTGGGGAGTGAACTAGTGGATGGAAGACCTCTCTCTTTCTCTCTCTCTGCCTCTCCTGCTCTCTCTATGCAACTCCGACTTTCAAATAAATCTTTGAAAAAAAAAATAGTTGAACCCAACACCCATCCCTCAATTATTTTCAGTGTGAACAAAATTTTATCACCCTGAATCAAAAGCTGTGCTTTTTTAAAAAAAAAAAAAAAAGTCACTGATTATTATTGAGAAAGGTGAGAAAATAGCAATGAATTGCTAATTGGATTTATCTGATTTGAATCTTTTTTCCTTAAATCCAAATTTAAGCTTGATTCCAAGTGAAAGCTTTTGATCTATACTAAACCAATGCTGTAATTTCATGAGACTGTTCATATAGGTAAGAGGTCTTCCTTTTGTCAGATGAACTCCGCATTCCTGTATGCTATTTGGTATCTGATTTTCCTAAGATGCCTATAAAAATTAAAAACATGCATTCTCTGAGAAGAGTTGGTTTTGCTAATGTCCTTGTCCTTGCCTATTTTAGAGAGAAGTAGATTTTGTTTCAAAACAATAAATCTACATAGTTATGTGCACAGAAGAAATGCATCCACTGATTTGATGCAAACTGATGGCAATGATCCTGTGATACAACAAAAAGTATGGTTTACTCTCAACAGTGTTGCCCAAAAAGCATGGCTACGTGACAGCATTTGCCTAGTGGCCCTTTGGGGCAGGGTTTTATCACTGGCAGATGTCTCCACTGCAATGGACAGATTCTGTTGGGTTCCTGATACCCTCTGTGTGTCCAGTCACTCCAGTTCTGGCCCCTGCTAAGCACAAATGAACCAGAAAACCCATCTTAGGGGAACACTTTCCTGTCCATGATGGATTCTCACAAGGTGAATTTGTTCCCTTGCTATTCTGCATGTTCAAGGAAATTCCGAGATGTTCTTCATAGAGCAATGCTGGCATCAAAAACCTGCAAGAACTTTATGACATGCACAACCCTCCCCCAACTTGCTGGCAGAAGGAAAGGTGAACAGCTACATGGGAAAAGTTAGAATGAGAACCTACTTCCCCATGAAAGTCGCAAATGGGAATATAAACTTGGTACTGTTAAAATATGGGAATACTTTGAAAAGTTTGTCAAAAATGTAACTAAAATATAAGTTTATTGTGGTGCAAAAACCCATGAATAAATATTTCATAACACATATTTTCCATGAATTGTCAAAGCCCTATCATGCCTGAATTTCAAAAAAAAAAAAAATGCACCAAAATAAGTGTATCCTTACTTCTACTTTCCCTGAACACGTTGAAGTACTCTTGTTTAATTGTCTTTCAAAGCTAAACACACACATACTGTGCAGCCCACTCTTGAGTATTTGACCTAGTGAAATGAGAATGTCTACTCACACAGCAACAGGTAGGTGGATGTTTATAGCAGCTGCCTTCATAATCGCCACACTTTGGAAACAACCCACGTGTCGCTCAATGAATGAGTGGATACCCAAACTGTGTGGACCTCTAACCACTCAGCAAGGAACAGAAATGAACTGCCGATGCAGGTAGCCTGATAGCCAGGAAGTAGCTTACACTAGGAAAAGAAAACCAGGCTCAGAAGACTATGGATCGCATGATCCCATGGAGCTGCTTCTTCTCTCTGCTTGTGCCAGGAAGTGTCTATTGGCCTTTTCTCTTTAACCAAGGAGAACATTAACAATCATAGAATTACTGATTTTTTTTTCAATAATTCACTCATTGTTCTAGAACCATTGTAGGTGGGCATTAGAATGGGAGATTTGGAGGCCAGGATTGTGGCATAGCAGGTAAAGACACCGCCTGTGATGCCAACATCCCATATGGGTGCTGGTTACAGTCCCAGCTGCTCCACTTTCAATCCATCTCTCTGCTAATGGCCTGGGAAAAGCAGTGGAGAATGATACAAACGTTTGGGCCCCTGCCACCCACATAAGAGACCTGGGAGAAGCTTCTGGCTCCTGGCTCAGCCCTGGCCATTATGGCCATCTGGGGAGTGAAACAGCAGATGGGAGATTTTCTCTCTCTCCTTCCCCCCCAACCCCCGGCTTCCTTCCCACTCTGTAATTCTGACTTTCAAATAAATAAATAATTCTTTTAATAAAAAGAATAGGAGATTTTGCCCCTGTATAATACATCCAAAAATATGTCCAGCTTTGCTCTTTGTCTCCAGGGACAGGGAGCTGACCTATGCTGGAGACTTGCAGTGGGACCCAGGACTTCCCTTATCTTGGCAGCTCACCCTCAATTTGGGAAACTGATCCCATTCTTGCTGGACCTGGAACCTTGAGTTATTTCCATGTGTGCTACTGGTAAGTCACAACCTCTTCTCAAACCTGTCCTGCTGAACACTGGAACCTACTTGGGAGACTGTGCTGATCCTCACTAAATGCCATTTGGTTGCATTCTGCATTAAGCCAGCATGTCAAGACGTTGGTCCAGCTTCCCAGGTTGCTACTGGCAAACTTGACCAAATGCTGCCTAGGTATGCACCTACCTGAAGATGAAAATGTTAATCAAAGTGATGGTGAGCTGCCATTTCCTGTCCATCAGAAAAAGTGCAGATAATGTGTACTGACTGCATTGGTGGAATTACAAATAGTTACCTATTAGAGGGTAATTTAGCTGAAGCTCCAGAAACTTTATTTCAAGAAGTCTATCATAGAAAACTACTCACATTTATACAAGATTATACAGAAAAGGATATTCATTGGAGCATTATCAAAAACAATATGTAGGGCAAGCATTTAGCCTAGCACCTAAGAGCCTAGTTAAGATGCCTGCATCAAAGTGCCTGGGTTTAATTGTCAACTCCAGCTCCCAATTCCAGCTTCCCGCTATGTATTCTAGGAAGCACTAGCGATGACTGGAGTAATTGGGTTCCTGCCACCCAGGTGGGAGCCCTGGATTCAGTTCCTACTTCCCAGCTTTGGTCCAAGACCTGATGCAGGTATTTGAGGAGTCAATGGGCAGATGGGCTCGTTCTCTCTCTCTCTCTCTCTCTCTCTCTCTCTCCTTCTCTCCCTGAAATAAATTCTTTCTCTGCCCCTGAAATAAATTCTTTAAAAATCTAAAATAGTATAGTAATAAGAAACACTTTACGGAGCTGTTAAGTAAATGTTTATGCATTCATAACAATAAATACTTGGGAAGAACTCCTAATGTGTCAGGTACTGTCCTAGGACTTTGTTTGGGTTGTTTTATCTGAAGAAGGTATTATTATTACTCTCATTTCACAGAGGAGGCACCTGCAGCACGGGGAGGCTATCTGTCCAAGTCACAAGACTAGTCCTGGTCTGTGGAAAAACTGATATTCAAGGTTAAGCCCCAATGTGCATGGTTGCAACCACTTTAGTTGCCTTGCTGAAGGTTGGAATACATAGAAATCCTTAAGAAGAGTAAAAGCCACAGGAACTGATCAAGAAGAGCCCCAAGATTCATAATTTAAAACAAGAGGATCCAAGATACTTTGTTCTATTTTTAAAAAAATAGAAATCACTGTGCAATATATATAGAAAGATAGATGATAGAGTGATAGATAGATAGATAGATAGACAGACAGATGAGAAGTGAAGAGGAACATTGAGGTTTTAGGACCCCAATCTAATTGGGGTGGGACCCCAATCTAAACACAATAAGTACAAATTTCTGAAGTGGTTAGGAAACAAACCCAAACACCTGTTAAGTATAGAATTTTACAGAAAGAGCCAGAAATGGGTGTTTCTTCAGGAACAGACCCAATATGGCAGCCATAAGCATATGGGTCTGTTTACCTTTAAATTAATGAAAATTTAATAAAACGTGAGTTTAGTTCCTCAGTCTCGCTAGAAACACTTCAAGTACTCAATAGCCACATGACGCTAGGATTTTTCAAATTAGACTGTGAAGGTGTAAAACACTGCCATCACCACAAAAACCTCTTTGGCACAACCCTGGTCAAGAAACACCATCTATTGGGCATGTTTATTTGTCATGTCTTTGACAATGCTCGGTTTGTTTTCATAGAAGATGATAATTAGTTAAGGCAGCGAATCTACTGAAAAGAGATAATTTGGGAAAGTTCCCCTCGTGTCTAAATAGTAAGTATTAGAGAATGTACAATGGTAATGCTTTGAATACAATTTGACCCCTGAACTCATGCAGGAAGTTAAACCTCCAAGCCACAGAATCATAATACTAAGAGGGTGGAAACTTGACCTTGTGGTGGTGTTTAGAGGCAGGAAGTGATTGGACTGAATTACCTTGTCAAGGTGAAGCCTCCTCATTGAATGCTGGTGGCTTGATAAGAGACCCCACTGACAGGACAGAGAAGCACACTCACTACCTCTTGCTGTGTGATGTCCTGTGTCACCCCGGGACTCTGGCAGCAAGAATGCCACCACCAGAGGCCAAGCCAAAGGGGCCTGCCCAACACTGGACTGGAAACTTACAGAACCGCGGGCCAAAATCCACTTCTTTTCTTTATAAAGTTCTCCTGCTGTAGGTATTTCCTGGTAGGAATAAAAAGTTGATAACACACACCAAAATGTGTGTCATAGAACTCGGGAGTTAGCTTGAAGAGATTTCATGTTTCATTTGAAAAGGAGAGAGTTGGAAACAGACACATTTCCTATCCTCAGGTTCATTCCCCCAAGTGGCTGCAACAGCCAAGGCTGGGTGAGGCCAAAAGGAGGAGCCAGGAACTCAGTCTGGGTCTCCCATATAGGTAGTAGGAACCAATCACTTGAGCCATGATCTGCTGCCTGCACGGGTGCTCATTAGCAGGAACCTAGAATCAGGAGAGGAGCCAGGACTCAGATCCAGGCACTCGGATGTGGGATGCGGGCACCCCAAGCAGTGCCTTAACTTCTGTGCTAACCACCTACCCCTTGACAGATTTGTGCTAGCCTATAGCAGGACAGTGTGGACACCCAAAAGAATAACAAATACACTAAACTGAAATACAACCCTGAAGTTCTTCAGTTACTATTGGTAGTTGCCAGGCCAACAGTTCATTATTATGAAAAAGGACTGATCCAGACAGACATAATCAGGCAGGCTTTTCTGTATCACAAAGTTATCACCTAGCTAATGAAATTATTCTCTAAGAATTCTAGCTAATAAAAGCACTTTTTTTAAAATTACTGTTTCAGGGCTGGCGCTATGGTGTAGTGGGCAGGGCCGCTGTCTGCAGTTCCAGCATCCCATATGGGCGCTGGTTCAAGATCCAGCTGCTCCACTTCCGATCCAGCTCTCTGCTATGGTTTGGGAAAGCAGTAAAAGACGGCTCAACTCCTTGGGCCCCTGCACGGACGTAGGAGACCTGGAAGAAGCTCCTGGCTCCTGGCTTTGGATGGGCACAGCTCCAGCCATTGCAACCATCTGGGGAGTGAACCAGATGGAAGACTTCTCTCTCTCTCTCTCTCTCTCTCTCTCTCTCCCTGCCTATGTGTAACTCTGCCTTTCAAATAAATAAATAAAATTTTTTAAAAAATGATGTGATAGCTAGATTTTTGCTAAAGCCCTTATCAATTAGACACATGTGTGAAATATTTGTGAGTCAGATTATTTGAGGCCTCAGATTTGCTATCTTAAAGCAAATTCAATAAAATTCTCTTACAAAAATAGAAGAAAAGAAATATAAAACAACTTTTGCAAAATGGCAATTTTTTGAAGCTCAGTTATGGGCACATGTAGCTTTACTCAATAGTATTATCTAACTGTGCTAGCCTATAATTGTGTGTATGTTTTTAACACTCCATTCAAACTCTCTGCTATACATTCTAAAGACAAAATAAAGATGTTTTCAGAAAAAACAAGATAATTTGGCATTCTCTGAATGGTAAGACAGATAATGAGGATTATAGATTTCTTTGTACTTTTGTTGTGCTTTGCAATATTTCTCTAATAATACATGTTTTACTCTTGAAATATATATTTCTATATATATATAGAGAGAGAGAGAATCTATAAATAGGTGATAAATAGGTGATAGATTTCATATATATATTTTATTTTTTAAATCCAAGCAGAAAAAAATCAGTTCCATGGATGAGATTTTTATGGTAAATTTTCATACTGAAAACAGATTCATGAGGGCCAGGGCTGTGGCATACCGGGTAAAGCCGCCACCTGCAGCACCTGCATCCTACATGGGCACTGGTTGGAGATCCAGCTGCTTCACTTCTACACTTGATCTTAGCCAAAAGGCCAAGAAGCGATGCTACTTCACTTCTAATCCAGATCTCTGCTATGGCCTAGGAAAGCAGTGGAAGATGGCCCAAGTCCTTGGGTCCCTGCACCCATGTGGGAGACCCGGAAGAAGCTCGTGGTTCCTGGTTTCGGATCAACCCAGCTCTGTCCATTGCAGCCATTTGGGGAGTGAACCAGTGAATGGAAGACCTATCTCTCTCTCTCTCTCTCTCTCTCTCTCTCTTCCTCTGCCTCTCTGGAACTCTTTCAAATAAGTAAATAAATAGTTTTTTTAAAAAAAGATTAATGATGTTGGTTTTATGAATAAGCTGACAAATTATTTAAATCCACCCAATTTTTTCCAAAAGCATTCCATCATTGTATGAAGAAAATCTTTCATGTTAGTTTCTAGTATTCCACAAGACTCAGTGAAAATGCGATCAGAGCCCAAAGCCACAGTCTATTAATAGTTTTCTGATGTTTGGGAGACCAACGCGGCAAAGCACCAGGTAGGAAGACAGGTGTGTGTGCTCTCCACTGGAGCTCCAAAATCCCTCTCCATCTTCCGCCTTTCCTTCTAACTTTTCTTCTTCCACTCTCAACTTGAGCTTGTGCTAGGAGAGAGGGGAGAACTCCAGTTTGGCCACCATCAAAATCTGAGCCTGTGAAATCAGGGCCATAGAGAAGACTGCACCCTTTTCCTGCTTATGTTCGCAAAGACACAGAAACCCTGGCACCGGGCAATTTGCATTCTGGTGGGAACAGACACTTAAGCCTTCCCAGATTTGACAGCACAATCCTTAAATGCTGAAGGATTAGGTAAGCTTATGCCATAAATGTATGCATAAACATATGTACACTCGGGAACTATTGAGTGATTTACAAGTCATGTAAATTCCGTCACATGAGAATTATAAATTACGAGATGATTGCCTTTTAACGGAAGATTTAACGTTGTTTCCAGAAAAGCTCACCTCCATCCCCGGGAGCAGTTTTTTTCCCTGCAGACTTTGGCTAATGACTTCTCATTTGCTATCCCATCTGAGCATGGCCAGGCGACTACACGTGAGGTCACCAGCAACTCTAAAAAGCATTGCTTATTCCCTGGCAACAAATACACAGTGAATTAAAGAACAGTGGCCGGTTCTGTGGGGTAGCTTAGAAAAAGTAAAACAAGAAATGTGCTGAGACAAGCTTATTTCCATAGATGAATACAGAGTGCTGTTATCTTTGCAGTGGTTAAAATAGCACAAAATAAATTAAAACAGGACTCATAAATCCAATGAGCTTTTTCAAGATGCACCGATGGTATTTAGTAAGCAGAAATCGCATTTGATTTAATATCTACTTCTCGGGATAAAGTATGGGTGTTGGGTGTGAATCTTCAGCCACAAACTCACGTGTCAAGAAATACGCATTTTGGGAACTGCATGGCAGCACAACTGATTAAGCTGCTGCCTGCGATGCCGGCTTCCCATATGGGTGCTGGTTCAAGTCCCAGCTGCTCCACTTACAATTCAGCTCCCTGCTAATGCACCTGGGAAGGCACTGGAAGATGGCCCAAGCACTTGGGCCCCTGCCATTCACATGGGAGACCCAGATGAAGCTCCTGGCTCCCAGCCCAGCCTGGCCCAGCCTTGGCTACTGCGGCCAGTTGGCCTTTTGCTCTGTTCAATTTTACCTGGCAGTTTTCACAGTGTAAGACCCCATGCATGGAAGAAGGGGTGGGACTTCTGCAAGCATGGGTCATTCCCATGCCTGTACCATGAAGAATTCAGTGACAACATTTACCTAAAGCCCTATAATTTGTTCAACAAATACTTGTGCACATCGACTATATACTGCATCCTCGGATGCCAGGTAACACTAGTGATAGATGTCTTCCCTGCCCTATTGGAGCCAATGGGCTCATGGGGGAGGCAGACCATGGTCCAACAGATGGATAAATATACACAATCACATTGCAGAAGGTGTTGGAGGTAGAGAGGAGCTCAACAGTGTGCAGTGATAGAGATGAACAGGTGGGAGGACACTTGGGAAAGTGTTTGGAGAGAACCATGCCAAGGCAGAGACATGAAAAATTAGGAGGAGACAGTAAGCTCTGCACACAAGGATCAGCATTCTAGACAGGGAACAGCACCTGAGTGAGTAAAGGGTGACCTTGAGCAGGTGGCAGAAGTGCTGGTGCAATGAACAAGAGGTGATGCAAGCAGAGGAGGAAGTGAGATGAGACTGCAGGGGCAGGCAGGGTCCCAGGCATGGGAGACCTTCAAGGTGAGGTGTTGGGATTTGACTTGAAAGAGACTCGCAGCCATGGATGTGTTTAAAACAGAATGATGTGGCCGGTGCCGTGGCTCACTTGGCTAATTCTCTGCCTGCGGTGCCAGCACCCCAGGTTCTAGTCCCAGTTGGGGTGCCGGGTACTAGTCCTGGTTGCCCCTCTTCCAGTTCAGCTCTCTGCTGTGGCCCGGGAGTGCAGCGGAGGATGGCCCAAGTGCTTGGGTCCCTGTACCCGCATGGGAGACCAGGAGGAAGCACCTGGCTCCTGGCTTCAGATCAGCACAGTGCCAGCCAAAATGGCCATTAGGGGAGTGTACCAACGGAAGAAAGACCTTTCTCTCACTGTCTAACTCTGTCAAAAAAAAAAAAAAAAAAAAAAAAAAAAAAAAAACACACCAGAACGATGTGATCCAATCTGGGCTTAGAAGCTCACTGTGTTTTGCCAGGTGGACAACAAATTTCAAAGTGGCAGGAAGCTCTCAGGCAGGTGGAGATAGCAGCAGAGAACTAGATAAGAGGGGAGTTGTAACTGGGCTGTAGAGCTGGAGTGAGAATGCTGGAGGCAGCCCTAGGAGAAAAGCCTCAGGGAATGATAGGACTTGACAATTGGTTGGAGCCAGTGGACAAGGGATAGAGGGGGAAGAATCAAGACATGTTTTTCGTGCTGTGCTTTATAAATGGCCACACCCATCAGAGCCAAGATCTGGGGACAACCCAAATGTCCATCCAAGGAGAACAGATCACTACACTGGCTGCTTTATGGAATGGAAAACAACTCAACAATAAGCAGTGAAATAGTGGTGCAGTCACCGACTCGCATGGATCTCAGGTCCATTCCAAGGGAACAGAAGAATCCAGACAGAATGAGCAGGGGTTTCAGCTTCCATGTTGATGAAGTTCTAGAACAGGCAAAACTGATGGATGGCACAGAATTCAGAAAGAGTGACTGGGTCTTGGGCATGGATGGATGAGAACAGACACATGGAAACCTCCTGGGGAGATAGGTTTGTCCTATAGGACAAGATACATCTTCATAACCATGGGAGCTACCCAGGTGCCTGTTTGTCAAGATGATGGAAGCCTACATTTGGTATACAAGAGCCTCCAAAAAAGGCCCGTGGATCACAGAATGAAAAAATGAGTTTATTGTGGCATACAACAATGGTGAAATCCATACACAAGAGGGGGTCTTCAAAGCATACTTGAAAATGCACATTATGGGAAAACCAAATGTGGGTTTCAAAATTTTTGCACCAAAATAAATGTATATTTTAATTCCATTCTCTCCACTAAGTTTTTGAAGGACACACATATGTGCATTTCCCTGTATGTAAATTATACCACAGAAAAAAAAAATATATATATATATATATATGTGATTTTGAAAACAATAAAAGACAGATGCGGATTAGGCGATCCTTATGCAAAGGCTAAAAACAGCCAAAATAATAAAATAAAATTCTAATGGATATTGCTGTTATCACTTCTTCTACTTAGCAACTTCATATTGGTAATTAAACATGAGTGCAGTTGCTCCTCCACAAACACAGGCCTCCACATCTGTGGATTCAGCCAACCATGAATCCCCAATATTCCAGAAAAAAAAAAATCACATTTGTACTGAACAAAGACAGACAGTTGTCCTAGTTTTTATTCCCTAAACAATGCAATAGAACAAATGTTTACATAGCATTTACATTGTATTCAGTATTAGAAATCATCTGGAGATGACTGAAAGAATACAGGAGGCTGGGCGTAGGTTATATGCAAATATAACACTATTTTATGCAAGGGACTTGAACATTCACAGATCTGGTATCTGCAGGGGGTCCTGGAATCAACTCCCCCATGGAAACTGAAGGATAACTGTAATTAAAATGATGACTATGAGGAAAATCCATCCTTTTGTACCCCATATCCCCTTTGTTCTATAAGGGGTACAAGGCCAATCCTGTCCTCTAAAACTCACAAGACTGAAAGATGGAAAATGAGCTAATCAGGACTCCAGGACCTGCTTATACTGACCCTTGTGCATGAATCTACACCAATTAAGTATGCCAGGTATTGGGGTGGGGAAGACTGAGGGTGCAGTGCACCAGTGAGGAGCAAGCTTGGGGAAAAGCTGAGAGGTACAGGCAGATTTTTTTGGTCCCTTGGAGGCCCTCAACAATGCCTGCTGCCTGGAAGCTCTCCACGAGTACCCTAAACTGCCCATCTGTCTCTATTTCTCTATCATCTCTCTCTCTCTCTCTCTCTCTATCTCTATCTCTATCTCTATCTCTATCTCCTTGTAGTTGTCTTTCCTTTCCCTTCTCCAGCTGGCAAAGGACAGACAGGGGCAATTCTGTGGTGTAGGGGAAAATGGGTGCAGAAGATCTGGACTTCAAAAGAGTTCCAGCTACTTAGAGATTTCCAGCCACCATGGGCTCAGACATGGGCAGGGAGGCACCCACCAGGAAGCCATACACAGGCAGGAATGACTGGGTGTGACTTCACTCGATCACCCCAGAACTTTTGGCAAAGACTCATCAAAGATTACGGCCAGGTTTCAGGTGAGCCCTGAGGATATAAGAAGTGTGAGTAATGCCTGGTCTTGAGGGATACTTGGGAAAGCAGTGGCCCAGACCCGAAGACCCACAGGGCACCTAACGCCAGCTGGGGAAGCCATCAGTAACAGCAGCTACTCAATGCCTTGCCCAACTTGTGAGGATAGACATCCCAGCCTGACACCTGGGGACTTAACTGGGCCCTGACTCCCCCACAGGGAGAGAAAACTTCAGGACCAATGAACACAATCACCCTCCAGATCCATAAAGCACAATTCAAGGAAATCACCTGGACTTTGTGCTTACATCACATGGTGAGAACCATTGCAGTCCATGGGAGGTTGTGTGTAGGTGTCCTATCCAAGGAGAAAAGAGATGATTCTTCCTGAAACTTGCTCAGATTTGTTTAGTTTAGTTTGTTTAGACAAACAGTGTATTAGGACATTCAGAGAAGCAACAATCAAAAGGCACTGTATAAATAAAGGCATATATATGGCCTCTCCTTCCAAAAGTCCCTTAGGGTCAATGCCATCAACGCTCCATTCCATGCCCTTGACTCTCACCTTCTTCCAAGGGAAGTCACATCACACAACAAGCACAGGCAACCTTGGGCATGAAGGCTTCCTATGGCCACAAGATCACATGTGGCCCACTGTGGGGAGCAACTCAGACTAGACTGTTACTCGAATTAAGACTTATTCTATGCATCTGCTCTCCCACAATATGGCGCTGGGAGAGGAGGAAACAGCTTCTACACAGCTGCCTCCAGTTCAACCAATAAACAGCAGGACCTGCTCCTGATTGGAGGAGAGCAGCGTACTCGGCGTGTGGGTAGCAGAGTTGGGATTGGTGGAAGAGGACTATAAAGGAGGAGAGAGACAACATGCACCAGGAACATCTAAGGGGAACATCTATGAGGAACACCTGAGCAGCCCCCGAGAGAGCCGGCCGGCGGTGTGCCGCTCCCCCGCGGAAGTGGGGAAAGTGGCAGGGGGAACCGCCCTTCCACGGAGGTGGAAGGGACGGTAGCCAACCCGGGAAGAACCAGCAGCAAACCCGGGGAGGGCCGAGCAGACAAAAGAACAGCGCAGGGTCCTGTGTCGTTCCTCCACGAAGAGGGGGAGCGACATAATGGTGCCGTGACTCGGATATGAAGCCTAGGCAGGGTTTAGTGTCGTTCCTCCATGAAGAGGGGGAGCGACAGCCCACTGTCAGGCAAGACCAGAAATACTGGGCAATTTATGCCACTAGCAGAAGGCCCCAATCAGTGAATATCAGAGCTGATGGATAAATAACCCATATACCCTGCTCTTTAGTGTCACAACTCTGAGAAATGTTCTAGAAGAATCCAGCAGGACTGAGCCCCAGGAGTCCATAGCCATATGCCATTCATGATCCCAGCCTTGGTGTCCTGCCCTGCCCTGCCCAGCTTCCCCAGTTCTTCTCAGGCTCTTCGGGATCGCTTCCAGATTAATGACTGCACTCACACCAGAGCTTAAGTAACCTCAAATTACCAGATCACTGCCATTCCAAAGACTATCTTTCATTATTCTAAACATGATGTGGTACCATCTATATAAGTGATTCAGTAAAATTACTCCATAAGGGAAGCAAGGGAAAAATTAAGGTAGGATAGTTCAAGGCAATGTCTACTCCCAAATGTCTCTGCACAAAGGCAAAAGTTGGGCAGACCACAAGTCTGGTGCCCTACTTTATAGGCAGACAAATGTTGTTGTAAGATTCCTGGGAGCCATGAGGTTAAAAAGAATTCTAGCAGCTCAGAAGGAAAACTATTTTTCCCATCAGGGCCTTCTACAAGGAGCTTCCCTTGTAGTGGCCCATAAAAGGGTCCCTGTGTTGAACAGTAAATGGTGTTTTCAACTCTACACAGCAACACAACAGCACAGAACACAACAGCACCCCTCACCAACAAACTCAGATCCCAAACACAGCCCAGAGCATGCAATTCTCAAGCGTCCTAAGCAAGACTATCTCAACGCACGGCTGACTGACAATGGCCTGATTGGGGGTCGAATTAGTCCAGCAGGACTGGTGGTTTTCCAACTGGGTTCCATTTGGCCACTTGGGGAGGTGACAGTGGCAGATGAACCAGACATTCAGAACCCTTCCTCCCAGCACCTGTTTTTATATTAGGTTGGAGTAGATGTCTCCCACTTGAAGAAAGGATTCTGTCAACTTACAAAAAAAATGCGAAAATTACAAAATGCCAGGGAGGTCTCCCCAATCATGTCAGCCTCACTTTTGGTAAGCCTGAAGTAGCACATTTGAGGCCAGGCTCTCTGGCAGGAATCTGGGAAAATGTCCTCAGAACATAGGCTCTACCCAATCCCCCTGGGGAGAGTCAGCCAGTTCCCTTAAACTAGAGCCTCATCCTAAGGGCACAGCCAGGACCTGCCAGAGACAAGTCCCTTCCAAGTACCTGGACCTTGCTGTTTTCAACCCACAGTAGGATTCCTGGATCCATCCTTGGAGTCGCTCAGAAACACGGTGTGAACATGATGCCTTCTGAGATTAGCCTGCCGATGGTCTTTTGGGGCAAACTTGGTGAGAAGCCACGCAGCCAGCAGTGCCAACCAGCACAATATTCCTGTTCTGCTTGAACACTGCACAGGTGGAGACCACTCCAGGCACCTGCATACCTCTTGTCCCCCTGTCATTCTGAACTCCTCTCCATCTAACACTACTTCTCTTCTGCCCAACCTCCATGGAGCCTTTAGAAACCCTCTTTGAAGACACACCCTCTCCTCTTGTCCACAGCCTTCAGTGGCTCATGTCCTGAGTCTCTGCTGGCAGGTTCCTGTGTGTCTCATCTATCCCAGAGTAGGGAAGGGACAGTAGCCACCTTGTCAACCACAGCATTATGTCATGTTCCAGCCCTTACTGTCCTCACTTGACCACCTACCGCTCCCTCCAGACTCATCCCACCCAACTGAAGACCCCAGTTGCTAGGGCCTGAGTGTTGATAGTCCCCTAAAATCCACCTGTTGAAACCTAACCACTAATGTGACCTTTTTAGGAAGTAGGGGTCTAGAGAGGCAATTAAGACATGAGGGGAGAGCCCTTATGAGCAGGATCATGCCCTTAAATCAAAGAGGCCCCTGACAACTTCCTCCCTCCTTCCACGGTGTGAGGATGCAGTCAAAAGATAGCACCGATGGGCCACGAAATGGTCCCTCACCAGACACTAAATCTGCCAGCACTTTGATCTTGCATGTCCTGGCTTGACAGTGAGAAATGAACATCTGTTGTTGATAAGCCACCAGGGCTATAGCAGCCTGTGTGCACTGAATGAATCCCTGGCAGTGCCTCACCTACACAGGCTGAAGGCCTCCACCCAAGGAGAGGCGCACGCAGGGAAGTAGATGCTGCACAGCAGCCGGAAGTCGATGTCAGGTGAGAACTGGAGCCTCCCTGTCCCTCGGTGAGCAAGTCCTCAGGTGAGTCACAGGCAGTCCCCTGTCCATCTCATGCAGGATTGAGCCTGGTTGCTCTCAGAGCAGCCCCTTCCTTTGTAGACTTTTCACTGGATTTCTCTCCACTCTCCCTTCCCTCGCCTTTCCTATGCCTCCACAAATAAACCACTGCACCAGGGTCCTTGTCTCAAGGTCTGCTTCTAGGGAACCCCTATGTAAAGCACAACTCGCCTTGTTCACCCATACGCCTGGCTTGTGCTATTCACTCACCTACTTTTGCCCTCTGCCTTTTCTTCTATCCTTCGCCCACCTCCTCCTGCGGTCATGATACCCCCCAGACACCTCTCATCTTGAGGTCCTGGGTCACATCCACTGACCTTCCTCTCCATCCCACCTTGGAAATTCATTCCTTTGGCTTTACCTTGGGTCTTGTCCTTCCTAGAGCTGCTGAGATATTAATCTACACACTCTCCCCGAGAAGTCCCTGTCCTTGCCATTCTGGCTCCTGGCTACAGCCTGTTCATGGAGACCTCAACCCTAGCAGGTTCTTCTTCCTCTGCTTCATGGACCCACAGTCTCCCTCATCAGCTTTATCCCTGTCAACTCTGTCATCTGTATTGCCTGACTTCGATTGCAAGTATTCAGGGAAGCCCCAACTATTTATCTATCCACTCCTACCAGATAGACCCAAACCAAGGCTGCTTCTGCGTCCTGCTGACAAAGTGACAACAGCTTGCAGGCCAAAAATACCATGCATTCACAGTACCCAACCTCAGCTTGAAATTTCCCGGGGGCCCCTTGATCTTCCTTTCCATAGTTGCCCAATTCAGAAGTTCTCTTCTCAGCCCAATCTCAAGACTGTACCACCAGTCCCTCCCCACAGCAGATTAACAACCCTGCAATCACACAGGAAAAAAAAAAAAAAAAAACAGCCTTCATAAACAAACATGTCGATTCTATGTCCCAGCCCAGCCTACCAGCATGGATGACTGCACCTCGCAAATATTTTTTGAGTATCTATTAGAAACCAGGCACTCTGCCAGCCACTGCAGCTCCTGAAGCTCTGCCCCCAGACCAGCTTTCCTCCTGATCAATACCTTAACTGCCTACTGGAAAATTCCATCCAGATGGTCCACAGGCACCTCTAACTCAATAGACTCAGTGGACCAAATAGCCATCATCCCAAACTTGTGTCCACATATCCCAGGACCAAAACCAAAAACTTGGAAGTCATTACTGACCTCATCCATCCAACAACCCATGCCCTGCTAATTGTACTCCCTAAGGCATCTTCAGTCCACTCCTGTCTCTATCAAGCCCTTACCTGTATTACAGTCCCCACACAGTCTCCCAACTTGATCCTTCTGATCCATTCCCCTTGGAGCACTGGAATGGTACCTCTGAAACAAAGAAATCTGGCAAGGATAGGGTCAGGAAGTGCCTCCCCCAAAGTTTCCTGGGTTGAAAGAGGGATGCGCTGGAGCAGGGAAGAAGGGGAAGGGAGGGAAAGTTCAGGGTCAATGTTATCTCCAAGTTCTAAGCCATAAAGCACAAATTTTACTTCCAAAGCAATCTTTGCATGTTGCCCACCATCCCCATAAAACCTTATGGATAATCTGCTACCAAGTGTTAGTGTTCATTTTACAGCCAGAGACGTTATCTGTGGTGTAACAGGGGTTAGAATACATTAATAGGCTAATTTCATTCAAATCCTGGTTTTTGCACTTCATTTTCTAAGCCTTGGATGCCCCCCTATTAAGGAAAATACTCTTTCACAACATCAAATGAGATAATACATGAGAAATGTCTTACACAAGACTCCGATAGTCAGCAAGGGCCATTTCCTCCCTCCTCACTCTGCAACGCTGTTCGAACAATGTTGAGTATATTTATAACCCATTTGGCTGCTCCGCCATGTGTTTTCATACAGTTTTATTCACTTACAGGATCCTTCAATAAAACCAAAGGATAAGAATGTAGCTGTTCCCATTTTAAAGGCTGTGTAGTGTATGTGTACATACATATATAATCATATGAATATACATCTGGTTCCTTGATATTTTTGAAATTCCATATGTGACACATATGCCTACACACACACATACACACACACACAGAAGAAAAATTTAACACATTTATATTCTAGTATCACAAAAGGAATATGTCACCATATGGAACTAGGGAATCGACTAATTTCCTACACCAGTACGCCATATTAAACGCACAGACTGCCAAATGGGGTAGATGTGTTTTGAAAATTCTCATCGTTATATTTACTTGACAAACCTGATGGCAAAGACTCAAATGTCCCAGTTGGACACACAGTAACGTCTCTGGTATTCATACATTAATAAGAAAGTCTGCATTTATACAAGGTCTTAAGTTTTCTTCCATTTCCCACTGGGACAAATAGGAGGCTGGAATACTGGTGCAGGCTGGGTGTGGAATATGGTGAGACCAATCCCACGATGGTTAACATTATATGTCAGCTTGGCTAGGCTGGGATATTCAATTGTCTGGTCAAAAACAAGTCTAGATGTTACTGTAAAGGTAACATCTTTAGAAGACATCAACATTTATTTCAATAGACTTTGAAGAAAATGCTCATACAACATGCTGTCTAATCCAATCAGTTGATGATCTTAAAAGAAAACATGGAGGCACCCTACTAGAAAGGGAAGAATTTTTGCCTCCAAACTGCCTTTGAAGTCTGCAAACTTCAGACCTGCCAGCTTCTGCAATGGCATAAACCAATTCTCTCTCTCTCTCTTTCTCTCTCTCTCTCTCTCTCCATCTACCTGCCTACATACCCATATATCTCTACCTCTCTCTCCTTTTCTCTCTCTCTCTCACTTTCTTCCTCTCTTCTTCCTTCTCTCTCTCTCTCTCTCTCTCTCTCTCTATTTATATATATATATATATCCTTCCCTCCCTTCCTCCCTCCCTCCCTTCCTTCTTCTTTACCCTCTCCTCGCCTTTCCTATTAATTCTGTTGCTTTGGGGATTGGACTAATACAGACCTTCAGGCTTCAAATTGGGTGTTGAGAGTGACCTTGAGATTCAGAAGAATGAAAGTCAAGGAGGCAGCCCAACCAAGACCTCAACAGGAAGGGGCTGGGGCAGGGGGAGGCAGGCAAATCATATTCAAGGAAACACTACTAGGGAAGGTAAAGTAGGCTACTTTTTCCCTCCATATGATTTTTGATCTTGCTTTGTCTAACAAAATCAACAGATAAACAAGCAGAATAGTGGTCTCCAATTGAATCGGGTCAGTAGCTCAATAGTCTTTACGATGAGGTCATCAGCATTCTCCATACTCCCTTTCTGATAACTCCTTCCCTCCTAATGATGCACTGGGTTGCAGAGGGAGAAATGGAGAGGTTTGGATTCTCCTTGACTGGCTTGGGTTCTGCACAAGTGCAGTGAGGAAGGGAGCAGAGGAGGAGCACAGAAGAGATGAGACTGAAGGAGAGATTCAGAGACTGGAACAAGGGACCAAGGTTGTTTTGTGGAGGATCTGGGATGTCAGCCTGGCAGGTAGTAGGGAGTCATTGAAGGTTGGGAGCAGGGGAGGCACCAGATCCAAGAGGTACCTTCATCCATTGAGTCAGTTCTTATGGGGAGAGCCTTGAGTGAGGAGACAATTAGAAAATGGTGGCATCGATACCAGTGTAATCAAAACTCATCACAGATGTATAATGATGGGAATGAAAAAGAGTGTGGATTGGAGTCCTGGCAGAGGCAGGATCACTGGGAAGTCTATTGTATATGAAGGGCAAAAGAAGGCAGGGGACTAAGAGGACTGGGATGTCCCCCAGCCTGCAGGAAGGCAACATGACAACCAGGATGGGGATACACGGAGACACACATGGGAAGGATGTGAAGGAAGAAGAAAGAGCAAGAATCAGGCCACCTCTTCTAAATCTGCAAGCAACTTTGATCCAGGGGGTCCATCTCCAGGTGTGTGTCTCAGAGAGATTCCTGCCCATGTCAACAAGGGGGTGCCTGCAAGGATGTTCACACCAGCACCATTTGATGCAGTGGGAAGTTGTAAGTAAGGGGAAGGCTCTCGCCTGGGAGCTGGATAACTGAAGTGGGATAGGACCTGCCCAAGGTGAATACCAGGAAGAAGTTCAAGTGACAGATGGAGTACACAGAACACAACAAGGATGGATCTCAGAGTTACAGTACCAAAGTAAAAAGAGCAGAAGCGTGAGGGTGTCCTTAACACACGTCCGTGGTAAATAAGATGCATGCCCAAGGTAGAAAGTGGAATAGAGTCATCCAGGGGCTGGCAAGGGGAGGCCGGGAAGAAAAATGGGTTGACAAAGTTTCCAGTGGGAGGAGACGAAGTTATGCTGCATTGCACAGCTTGATGACTGAAGTTAACGACACTGCATTGCATCTTTCAAAACAGCTAGGAAAGGAGATGTATGCCTCCATCACAAAAGACTGATGAATGTCAGAGGTAATGATATGCAAATCACCCTGATTTGATCATTGCCCAAGTTATTTATGTATCAGAACTTCACTGTGTACCACCTTTTTGAAGAGGTTGCTTCCCCACGCATGAGACAAGACTCTACCTTCAGCCTTTGACTTGAACTATTCCTAGAAGTAGCATGGAGATTATTCCTGGAGAACTGAGTCATGATGAGGGAGATGGGGAGAAATCCCAAAGAGGAGCCTCAAATTGTTGAGTCCACACTTGTATTTGTAGCACTAGCCATGCTTTGAACATTGAGATTCTTGACATCTGGACCTGAGATGATGAAGAAGAGAATCTTCAGTCCCAGTGATCTCACTGACCCCAGAGAGTATATAAACAGCTGGTTTGAGCCCTGGCTCTTCCTCTTCCAATCCAGCTCTCTGTTACGGTCTGGGAAAGCACTAGAAGGTGGCCCAAGTGTTTGGACTCCTGTACCCATTTGGGAGACCCAGAAGAAGCTCTGGTTCCTGGCTTTGGATCAGTCCAGCTCCAGCTGTGACTAATAAAAATAGGGACCTACCTAGGAGATCCAAACCACACAAATGGTGCACAAAGAACAAAGAACTTCTCTCCCATTCCTGCTTCCTGCCACTGCCGCAGGAAACCACTAAACTGTTATTCCAATTGTGTGCACACGAGGAAGTCTACTCCAGTGGAAGAATTCCAGAGGGATTTCTGAGACAAGGCATTTACATATTTTACATTTTGACAGATATTGCCCAACTGCTTTCCCATGAGCTTATGCAAGTTTACACTCCAATTAGCTGTGGATGAGAATGTCTATTTTTCCCACAGCCTCATGAGGACTGTTCATTATTACAAGGTACTTTTTTTTCAAAGTTTTGATCTCTGCTCAAGTGACCAATAATAGCCTTTTTAAACCATTTGTATTTCTCTTTCTGTTCACATGCTCTGGAAACTTTTTACTGACTGGTAAGAATCCTTTGTGTGTTAAGGAACTCAGAGAAATAGTCTATTATTGTTACACCTTCAAAAGCTTTTTGAAAAGAAATGAATAATGGGGCTGACACTGTGGTATAGCGGGTAAAGCCGCAACCTGCAGTGCTGGCTTCCCATATGGGCGGTGGTTCGACTCCCGGCTGTTCCACTTCTGATCCAGCTCTCTGCTATGGCCTAGGAAAGCAGTAGAAGATGGCCCAAGTCCTTGAGTCCCTGCACCCATGTGGGAGACCTGTCAGAAACTCCTGGCTCCTGGCTTCAGATCGCCTCAGCTCCGATTGTTGCGGCCAATTGGGAAGTGAACCAGCGATTTGAAGACCTCTCCTCTCCTCTCCTCTCCTCTCCTCTCCTCTCCTCTCCTCTCCAATCCTCTTCTCTTCTCTTCTCTTCTCTTCTCTTCTCTTCTCTTCTCTTCTCTCTCTCTCTCTCTCTCTTTCTGCCTCTCCTTCTTTCTCTGTGTAACTCTTTCAAATAAAAAATAAATAAATCTTTTTTAAAAAGAAATGAATAAGACCTTATAGCTTGTAGCTCAGTTGCCACCTGCGGTACTCACATTCCATATTCAAGTCTCCACTGCTCCACTTGCCATCCAGCTCTCAGCTAAGGTGCCCAGGAAAGCAGCAGAAGATTGGTTCAAGTACATAGGCCCCTGCCACTCATGTAGGAGACCCAGATGGAGCTCCAGGATCCTGGCTCCAGGACAGACAGTTGCAGCCATTTGAGAAGTGAACCAGTGGATGAAAGATCTCTCTCTCTCTGTCTCTCTCTCTCTCTCTCTCTCTCTGTGTGTGTGTGTGTGTCTGTCTCTCCTTCTTTGTAATTCTGCCTTTCAAATAAATAAATAAATAAATAAATAAATAAATCTTTAAAAACAGAAATGAAATGAATGGTTAGATAAATACATATGTAAGAGAAAATAGGATACAGTGCATTTCAAATACGTAATTAAGTCCTTGGGTTTTGACTTTCTCAGGCTTCTGTGTCCACTCTTACTCCTCAATTTTGAATTCACCTCTCTCAGACAAGACACAGTCCCTAACTCACTAAGTGGGAACTAGGTCCATGAACTCACCAGGAAAGCAGCTTACAGCAGTCTGGCCAGATGCATATTTCTGAGCACTTGTCAAATACCCCAGATATATGTGGCAGTCTTAAAAAATCAGAGTCGAAGGCCACAGCCCCCACCCACATTAAGCCAGGTAACGCATCTGTGATCAGCTTGTGCTGCTCCAGCAAAGCCAATCCCAGCACACTGGTGGGAGAGAGGAGAGAAGGTTTTGAACCCAGGCAGGTAAACACCAGACTCACACCTGCCTGCAGTCTCTGTGCCTGTTACATCCAAGCCCTTTCTCTGGTGCTCATGGCCAACTCATTTGAAAGCCAATATGTTTCCAACCTCCTATTCAGAAGAAAACAACCCTATTTTTGTGGACATTTGGTGAGTGGATCAACAAATGGAAGCTCTCTCTCTCTTTCCCTTTCTCTCTATTAACTAAAATATTTTATTTTATTTTTGTAAATCCTTGCATTGATTTGGCTTATAAACCAAAGCTGTTCCTATGGTGGATTTGTGCTTGCGTGAGTTCAGAAATCTCTGGGCCTCCTCTATTCTTCCCCAAATCTAAATCATTCTCAATGCTTTAAAGCAAAGCAATAGCTTCAGAATTAAAACAAGCATTCTTGCCATGTTTTTGGTGTTTTTAACCATTTGCATATAAGCTATGTTTGTGTGAAATGGAATGAAAGCATTTACAACTTCAAATATTTGAGCAAATTATTTATAGACTACAGAGCAGTAACTTCACATGCAAATAGATTTCAGTAGATGGAGCTGGAGGTGGCTTATTTTTCCAGGGTCAGAGTTGAATGTTTCTGAAAAAGTGTGATAATGGCAAATAACCATAGTTCTCACTACCCACGTATTCATTTTGCTTTAGAGTATTCTTTTATTTACTTATTATACACATCTTACTCAAGAAAAAAATATAAAATTGGTCTTCCAGAATGATCAAAACCAGGATTAAAGGTTCTTGCCAGTTCATCATGGAGTGAGGTTTCCTAGTCACTTTTTTTTTTTAAATCATTTTTAAAAATTCATTTATTGGAAAAGCAGAGAGCTCTCATCCATGGGTTCACTCCCCAAATGCAAATAACAGCAAGAGCTGGGCCAATGCCAGAGCCAAGAGCCAGGAACTCAATCTGGGTCTCCCATGTGGATGGCAAGGACCCAAGTACTTGAGCCATCACCTGCTGCTTCCCAGTGTGCACCTCAGCAGGAAGCTGGAGTGCAGAGTGCAGCCAAGACTCAAATCCAGGTTCTCCAATACAGGATGCAGGCATCCTAGGCAGTAACTTAATCCCTGAAGCATCAAATGCCTGTCCAATAGCAGCATTTTTTAAATTAACTACAATTTAAAACTTAGACTTCATCTGTCTGAAATTCCATGGGACCTAGCACTATGGCATATCAGGTAAAGCTGCTGCCAGCACTGGCATCCCATATGGACGCCGGTTCAAGTCCGGCTGCTCCATTTCTGATCCATCTCTCTGCTATGGCCTGGGAAAGCAGTAGAAGATGGCCTAAGTGCTTGCGGCCATTTAAGGAGTAAACCAGCAGGTGGAAGACCTCTCTCTCTCTCTTTCTCTCTCTCTCTCTCTCTGTCTCTGCCTTTCAGATAAATAAACCTTCAAAGAAGAAGGAGGAGGAGAAGAAATTCTATGGCATGTGTAACAAGTTCACAGAAACCCATTAACAGTGGTTGGTTCGGGAAAAGAGTCATCAATACTAAGTTAAACTTGGAAAGAGACTGTTATGGGTAAGAAATAGATATGTAACATTGTCAGTGGTCTGGGCATGCAATGACTGGAATTTTGCAGGTGGGCAGCGGGCTTTAAGTGTCGTCTTGATCTTCTCCACGACATTCTTGATGGTGAACCAGTCTACATTCGAAAATTCCATGATTTTTTTTAAAATGTCAATATTCAGCCCTTAAAGGTCTACATTCATTGAAAAAAGACCTGGGACTGGGTTATTCCAGCAGTGACACAAGGGTCGGAGACTGCATGGCAATGACTTTGTCACCTGCTGGCCTGCAAGTGTCTTGCTTATAAGAAGACTCAGGCCCAGGGCTGAGCTTTAAGCCCTCAAAGGAAACACTCCCCCAGCTTGGCCTAAGCATGGCCCCCTCACCCCCAGACCCCTCCCCTTCTTCCACCCTCTCTCTCATTTATGGCTGCCCACGTTTCTCCCTGCAGTCCGTCAGTCTGTGTATGACCCTGGCCATGACCTTGCAACTATGGCCACTGCATGTCCTTGGGGCCTCTGCACTCAGCTCACCTCCCTTACCTATGACACACCCATGAGTCTGCCATTCTTCTCCTAATGTCCCCTTGAACCTGAGACTGCTCCTGGCTGGGCCACCACCCTTCAACAAACAACGCGCACACAGACACGCACCGACATTCAGGTCTTAATGCTTCTACCTCCCCGAATAGTCCCCAGCTCCCTCTTCTCTCACCCTCACTGGCCTCTCACCCTGTCTGGGCCACCACACCTGGTCCCAACATCTCTGGGGAGCTCCTCACTGTCAGTCCTGCCTTCCTGGCACCTGTTCTCCCTCCTCAGCAGCCAGTGAGCGCCAACACCTCTGCTCTGGTCCGCCGTCTGCTCTATTCCCTCACCGTGGCTTCAAAGCATGCACTGCCTGGCCCTCGCTGGCCTCTCTGGACTCATGGCCTCCCTTTCCCACACAGCAGTCAGTGTTCTACCTCAAAGAACCTCGGCACGGCTGCCTGCACAGCTCCCATCCCCGCTGACTTCAGCCCCACTTTATTCGACAAATGGGGAGACTGAGGCACAAGAAGTACCTGGTCCTCCAGGAATGCAGCAAGTGTTTGCAGGGGGGACACAGACTTCTCAGTTCTTAGTGCAGGGTTCATTCCAGCCCAGTCCTGTCCCCGATCCAGCCTGGGAATGAAACCACCAAATATCCGCTGAGCGTGTCCCATCCCAGACTCCATCACCCTCTGGTTAGAATGCTATAACAGCAAGTGAATATTTTATATTCAGAGAAGCTGTTTTATTTAAAATAACTTCTCTTGGCATACGTGGAATTCTTGAGGGGGTTGATGTCATCATGACAATAAAGGGCAATTTCACACTTTTCAATGAATGCAACCACATTTCTTTGGAGATTCAGAGGCAGATTCAGAACCTGGGCTGAAGTATGCAAAACAGAACAGAAAGCCTGGCTGCAGAGGAGCTGGGGGGAAACCACCATGCAGACCCCTAGCCAGGACCCTGATGGGGCCACCTCAAATGCAGGCGGCTCTCCCCTCCTCCGCACTCTGCCTAGAAGGCCACACGTCTGACATCACCCCGGTTGGACGGGCCACCTTCCTTCCTTCCCTGAATGTCTGTGGCACTGTCTTTGTGGTGTTAAGATGAGGGCTGGTCGGGACTTCATTGGTATGGTATTAGTGAGCTAACACACTTTCCCACCAAAAAATAAAAACCCTAGACCAAGGCCCAGTGAATAAGAGAGACAAAATGTCCTGCCTGCTCCAATCCCCTCCTAATCCTCGCCTCAGGGTGACACAACTGTGGTCAGCTTGTCAACCCCCTACTTGATCCAGGGGCCGGAGCTCAGCTCACCACTCAGCCCCGCTCCCTCCCACCCTGATTTCTGGGACATGGCCCTCCCTAAGACTTCCGGCCTCCTCGGGAACCTTGGTTTCTTTCTCTCTGGGGCTCCCTCATCCCTCAGAACGAGGGCTGTTGCTTCGTTCTCTTCCCTCCTGCGTGTTCATTCCCCTCCTGGTAGTCCCACCAGCAACTCCAAGGCTCTCTATCTGTATCTGAGCTCCACTGTACCTCAGACCTCCCTCTGAATTCCTCCTTCCGCCATTCCAAACTCCAACAGAAAGCTCAGCCATAGCCTGACCACAAAGCTTAAGTTTCATTGTCCTACAAATATCTTTTTATTGCAGCCCAATCTTCCCCATCTCAACTGAAGACACTACATCTCCCACAATTCTCGGCCAAAATGTTTGGAGACTTCCTCAAGTTCCTCCTTTGCTCAAACATCCAATCGGCCAACAAATCCTGTTTTCTCTTTCAGACTCTGTCCAAATGCTGAGTACTTCCTGCCATCACCACTGACCCACTCTCACCTGAGCCAGGCTACCTGGAGGCTGGACCATGGCAGTAGCCTCCTACCCAGACCCTTAGCCACTGCCCGGTTACACAAAGCTTGTCCCAGCAATGCAGCTGGGGGAGACTTTTAAAACCTAGCCCGAAAAGTCAGTATTAAATGTTCTCAATACATCACAAAAAGCTTAATGTTATGTTAATCAACTCAGTGTAGGGCTGTCATTGTGGCACAGTAAAGCTGCCACCTGCAAGGCTGGCATCCCACACCAGAGCCATATATCCAACTATATCATAGTTGGATATAAAAATATCTTAGATTGGAGTACTCCTCTTCTCACAACCCTGCAGAACGCACTTCTGTCAAACAACAGGCAGCATCCTTAGAGCACTCCTTGCCCTGTTCAGCCCACTTCCCTCCCCTTGTGGATGCCTGGTCACACTGGACACCCTCCTGCCTCAGGGAAGTGCTCTGACTTCCCCTTTTGCCAAGGATGCTTGACTCCCTCTTGACTCCCTCCCCATCCCTACCACTTTCACATCTTAGGCAGATGTCACCTTGGCCACCTCCGTTATGACCATAGCCCGCCCCAACCCTGCCTCTGCTCTTCCAAAACTTCTCCTTTCCTTTTCCCAAGGATGTATCACCTTCTTTTTTAGAAAAAGAAAAAAACAGTGTATTTATGTATTTATTTGAAAGTAAGAGTTTCATGAGCCGGCACCGTGGTTCACTTGGTTAATCCTTGGCCTGCGGCGCTGGCATCCCTTATGGGCGCCAGGTTCTAGTCCCGGTTGCTCCTCTTCCAGTCCAGCTCTCTGCTGTGGCCCAGGAGGGCAGTGGAGGATGGCCCAAGTGCTTGGGCCCTGCACCCACATGGGAGACCAGGAAGAAGCACCTGGCTCCTGGCTTCAGATTGGCACAGTGCCAGCTGTAGCGGCCATTTGGGGGGTGAACCAACAGAAGGAAGACCTTTCTCTCTGTCTCTTTCACTATCTATATCTCTACCTGTCAAATAAATAAATAAATTTTTAAAAAGAAAGTAAGAGTTTCAGAGAGAGAGAGAAAGAAAGAGACCTTCCATCTACTGGTTCACTTCCCAGCTGGCTGCAACAGCCAAGGTTGGGCTGGTCTGAAGCCTGGGGCCAGGATCTTCATCTGGGTCTCCCACATGGTTGCAGGGGCCTAAGCACTTGGGCCATCTTTGGCTGTTTTCCCAGGTACGTAAGTAGGGAGCTGGATCAGAAATGGAGCAACTAGGACTCAAACCAGTGCCCATATGGGATGCTGGCGTGCCAGGCTGGGCAGATTCTTCCACTACACCACAATGCCAGCCCACATATCCCCTTCTAACACACTATGCACTTTGCTTATTGTGTTTATGTTGTTGTCGGTCTCCCCCACTTGAATACGAGCATCCCAACGACCCACATTTTAGGTTGCACTCACTTCTGTCGTCCCAGCATGGAGAACAGGGTCCAAGCAGGTACTTAACTCCAGTTGAATGACTCAGTCGATCACATGGTCTTGCTCAAGCTCAAGCTGAGCTGAGGGTCCCAGAGGCACTCCCCACCCCCCATCACTTCTCTGGCCTTCTCCAGCCCTTCAGGCTCCTCTCCAAGAATTCGTGGAACCATGGGGTAGATATTCCCCAGGGCCTCTTTCTGTTCTGACCTTGTGAGGCTCTCCCTGTTCCAACAGGAGAGGCACCCGGAGTCCCCATATAAGCCTGGCCCATTGCCCCTCCCTGGCAGCCTGGAGCTCTCAGACCAGAAACCCTGTCGCTGGCAGCCATGTGCATCACAGAACCATTCCAGAAGTCCGAACAGTAATCTGGCTGCCACGGGCAATGAGTTGCCTGGAGAGAGTTCTTTAGTGACCTGTCATCAGGGGACTGCCCTGCCAACAGCCAGCCCCCGGGGCCACCGTGCTGTGGGTACAAGGCTTCCTCCACATTCTGATTTATGGGGGAACTGCATAGCCTAGGATGCCCCTTGCTAATGGTTTCCTTCTGTGTGTGGCATGTTCGGGAACTTCAAAGGGTGGTCTCTGGGTGGAGGAGAAGGTTGGGGGCCTGAGCCTTGCTAGCCTGACTGGCACAAGGGTCAAGTAGAAATTGGGACTTAAGCAAGGGTCAATGAAGTGTTTAAAAAGAGGAGGGGAAGGGAAGGAATGTATTACTTGTGAGCAGTGAGATGGCTGGATACTTGCCTCCTGCTAATGTGATCTTGACACTAATTGTCCCATTTGACCCATCAGCCCTCCATGTTCACGATGCAAGGAGAGAAATGACATGTGAGTCATCAGAGGCCTCCTAAACACACAGGAGCAGATCACGTCAAGCACGACTGGGTTCTGCCAAGCTGGGTGCTTATAGTTGTGTTAGCATGTCTGCTTTAAAATATTAATGGGAGGCCAGCATTGGGGTTAAGCAGTCACCTCCAACACCGACGTCCCACAGAGCTCTGGTTCAAGTCCTGGCTGCTCCACTTCCCATCCAGCTCCCTGCTAATGCACCTGGGAAAGCAGCAGAAGGTAGTCCAAGTCCTTGGCCCCTGCATCCATGTGGGAGACTTGGATGGAGTTTCTACCTCCTGGCTTTTGCCCTGTCTAGCCTCAGCTGTTGCAGTCTCTTGGGAAGTGAATAAACAGATAGAAGATCTCTCTCTTTCTCTCTCTCTCTCTCTCTCTCACTCTTGTGCTCTCTCTCTCTCTCTAACTCTGCCTTTCAAATAAATAAATAAATCCTTTTTTAGGAAAAAGTGCCCACACAGTGATTTTCACATTAGCATGCAATTATTTCTTTATATTTCAATAAAGAAATAATACACTAGACTGAGACTTCACCAGGACGGAGATCATCTGTTCCTCTGTATCCCCAGAGACTGTCAGAGAAAGTGCTCCACAAATGGACATATCCTTACTGAACTCTCACTTTCACCCTAAGGAGAGCCTACAGCAGTGGCTTCTAGTAGGCCCAAAGCCACGTGGGTGATTCGTGGCAGTCACACATCAGATCCAGTCAAGATGCCTGATAGTCAGGTGCTGTGTCCACAACTGCCCAGCCAGCAGTTGGCCCATAACCATCACCCATGACTGTTCATCAAAGTATTCAAGAAGGAAATTTCTACAAAGAAATTTTGCAAAGAAAAACCATGTAGCTTATGTCAATGTCCAAATGTCCTACACGTAAACCCCAAATATCATTGTATCATTACAACTTCAAAGAGACAGGGGCAAGAGAAAGAACAGCCCTTCCCATGGGATGAGAAAGCTTGGCTTCTGGTCCTTGCCATCTGGAATCTGTCCAGGTGTCCACCTGCTCCGCTGTTTGCCCAATGAGTACACAATGGTGCAGGAGCTTTGCAAAATTTGTTAACTCTCAGGCGCCACTCAAATGCAAGCCATGATCATTTCCCCATAGCTCTAAGGAATCCAACAGTAACATCCTCCCACTGAAAGGCTCTACAGGTTCCAAATTTTCACCTTGGAAAATTCCCCAAGTGCCCCAGGATCTTGAAGTCAACAAAATATAGTAGATATACGTGCCATAAAACTAGCTGGCTAGTGAATTATTTGCACCTTAGGACAGGGGGCAAGGCACGGAGCAACCAAATGTCTTAGGGAAACTGTCAAAACCCATCAGTCTGGGCTGTGTTTCCTGCTGCTTGAATCAGAACTATTTCTTTTTTTTTTTTTTTTTTTTTGACAGGCAGAGTGGAGAGTGAGACAGAGAAAGAGACAGAGAGAAAGGTCTTCCTTTTGCCGTTGGTTCACCCTCCAATGGCCACTGCGGCCGGCGCGCTGCAGCCGGCGCACCACGCTGATCCAAATGCAGGTGTTTCTCCTGGTCTCCCATGGGGTGCAGGGCCCAAGCACTTGGGCCATCCTCCACTGCACTCCCTGGCCACAGCAGAGAGCTGGCCTGGAAGAGGGGCAACCAGGACAGAATCCGGTGCCCCGATCGGGACTAGAACCCAGTGTGCTGGCGCCACAAGGCGGAAGATTAGTCTACTGAGCCGCGGCACCGGCCCTGAATCAGAACTTCTTTAAAAAAATGTTATTTATGGGGCCAGCACTGTGGCATAGTGGGTAAAGCCACTGCCTACAGTGCTGGCATCCCATATGGGCACCACCATGAGTCATTGGGAACAGCCTTTACTTCACCATGGGCGTGTCCATAAGACATTCTTTGACCAATGAAATGTGGGCAGAAGTGATAATGCACTAGTGTTGGCCCCAGTCTTGAGAAACATCATGTATTTTTCCTCCTTCTTCTTGGGTTTCCATCACAAACATGAAAAGACACGTCCTGGGCCATCACTGGTTGCAGGATGAGAGACAGATGGCAGAGGCTCAAACCCACCAGCAGTTTGAAGCCAAGATACTCCTACTGATGATTAAGGAAAAACATCAACGATTTCTGATTGTTGTTGCTGAGATTTTGATCGTTTTCATTGTGCAGCATTCTGGTATTTGTCTAAAAGACCCTGCCAGAGCTAAGAATTACATAAGTCAGCTTAGTCTCTGACTTAGCAAGTCCTGCTGTACCCTTGGCTATATCACCAGCCTTTATCAATTTGTCTAACTCAGTGCTCACTAAGGACAGAAAGATTTCCCAGGAACACATTCAGGATTTAAGAAGAGATTTATCCTTAGCTCTCTAAGGTAGTCAGCAGTTTGATCAATTTACAAATGAATGCAGGGAAAAAGGGGAATTGTCCAGGGTTGGTGGAGAGACTTGGATACATCCCCATCAGGCCCCTAGAGCTCCAGGATTTGAGACTATAATATGTTTTACTTCCTCCCACAAGACTTCATGGGAAATAAAGACATCAGGTTTACACTGCGTTTTTATAGTTCTCTGGGAAACCTCGATTATCCTCACAACTTTTTGATAAACTGTGCAGTGGCTGCATGTAAATCTAGAAAAGCTGGGCCAGAGGGGAATCTGGAAACAGTTCTGATTCCTGCTGCCCCTTCCACACTTCCATGGACTCAAGTGCAGGCTCTAGGAAGCTGTAATCTCATGCACAACATGAATGCCTCTTTGGTCAGTGAAGAAAATTCTAGAAGGTACTCTTCACTCCATTTTTTCCAATAAGAAAACTAGTTCTAGTATTCAAAACTTGTGGAGATGCTGTAGCCCAGGAGGGCAGTGGAGGATGGCCTAAATGTTTGGGTCCTTGCACCCACATGGGAGACCAGGAGGAAGCACCTGGCTCCTGGCTTTGGATCGGCACAGCGCCAGCCGTGGCAGCCATTTGGGGAGTGAACCAACGGAAGGAAGACCTTTCTCTCTCTCTCTCTCTCTCTCTCTCTCTCACCTGTCAAATTAAAAAAAAAAAAACTTGTGGAGAAATCTATGAGGCTGGAAATGGTTTTGGCACATAAGGTCTCTGTAAATCTGACCTTAAGGTTGGTTGCCATTACAGTTACTTTGAGTTCCATGCATGTACATAAATTGTGGAGCCTTTTAAAGCTCATTTGACATGAAATGAGTTTCTTGAAGTTAGCAGCAAGGTAGGCGTTTGGTGCAGCAGTCAAGCCACAACTTGGGACACCTGCATCTCTCGTCAGAGTGACGGAGTTTGAGTCTTGATCCCATCATCCTGTTAATGCAGACTCCTGGAGGCAGCAGTGATGGCTCCAGGATTTGAATCCCTGTCACCCATCTGGGAGACCTGGATTGAGTTCCCATTTCCCAGCTTCAGCCTGGACCAGTCCTGACTGTTACAGGCATTCAGGATGTGAACCAGTGGATAGAAGATCTTTCTCTCACTTGCTCATTCTATCTGTCTCTCTGCCTTTCAAATAAGTTCAGTAAGTACATAATAATTTTAAAGTTAGCCAAGAGCAAGAAGAAATCAACACAAGAGAAGGCTGCTTTCCACATGTTGGTGATAACCAGAAATTCAGTTACCCAAATATCATTTAATTGATCTATCAACCAACCAACAAAGGGCTGAGCAATTTGTGTGTGCAAGACTGCAGCAACTGTAAGTGTATTGGTGAGGAGGGTGTCACAGACCAATCTAACACTAAGAGTTTGTTCATACATGTAAGTAACAAATGATACTATGGAGTTTTTCTAAGTTTCCTTATTTTTTAAGATTTAGTTTATTTATTTGAAAGAGAATTACAGAGAGAGGTAGAGACAGGGAGAGAGGTCTTCCAACCACTGGTTCACTCCCCAGATGGCCACAATGGCCAGAGCTGAGCTGATCCGAAGCCAGGAGCCAGGAGCTTCTTCTAGGTCTCCCACATGAGTGCAGGGGCCCAAGGACTTGGGTCATCTTCCACTGCTATCCCAGGCCATAGCAGAGAGACAGATCGGAAGAAGAGCAGCCGGGACTAGAACCGGCGCCCATACGGGATGCCAGCGCTTCAGGCCAGGGTTTTAACCTGCTGCACCACAGCGCTGGCCGCTAAGTTTCTTGTTTATTAGCTGGAGATGCCAATATGTGGCAGACAGATGAAAGATATTTGGGACTCCCTTTAATATTAGCCATAGGAAGCAAGTTGAAGGATGGCAATAGTGGTATGGGGTTCACCACACTGCTCTATTTTCACACATGCTTGAGTACTTGCACAATGAAAAAATGTCTTTTTAAAAACATTATCATCTCACGCATAGGCTGAAAGGTCCCTTAAAAATTGCAGTGTTGGGGCCGGCGCCGCAGCTCAATAGGCTAATCCTCCGCCTGCGGTGCCAGCTCACCAGATTCTGTCCCGGTTACTCCTCTTCCTGTCCAGCTCTCTGCTGTGGCCCAGGAGTGCAGTGGAGGATGGCCCAAGTGCTTGGGCCTTGCACCCGCATCGGACACCAGGAGAAGCACCTGGCTCCTGGCTTCGGATCAGCACGGTGCGCCTGCCGCATTGCGTCGGCTGCAGTGCGCTGGCCGCAGCGGCCACTGAGGGGTGAACCAACGGAAAAGGAAGACTTTTCTCTCTGTCTCTCTCTCTCACTGTCCACTCTGCCTGTCCCCCCAAAAAAATTGCAGTGTTGAGGCCAGCACTGTGGCACTGCCTATGGCACCGCCTATGGCACCGGCATGCCATATGAGTGACAGTTTCAGTCCCAGCTGCTCCACTTGCAATTCAGCTCCCTGTTAATGTGCCTGTGGAAGTACTGGACGATGGCCCAAGTACTAGGGCCCTTGCCACCCTTGTGGAAGACCTGGATGGAGTTCTTAGCTCCTGGCTTCCAGTCCCAGCTGTTGTGGCCAATTGGGGAGTGAATCAGCAGGTGGAAGATCTCTATCTCTATCTATCTCTCTGTCTCTGTCTCTGTCTCTCTCTCTCTCTCTGCAACTCTGCCTTTCAAATAAATAAATAATTTTTTAAAGTTGTATTGAGGAAAAGCAGGACAGTATTTGAAAAATAGAACCAATATACAAAAAGTTGAAAAAATCAGTTATGAACTAACTGGTATGCTTATGAAGAATGGAAAAATATTGTCTAGTTCTTCATATAATCTTGATTATAGGATTGTAATGTGATTTTCCCATAATTATGAGAAATCTAAGTGCCACAGGGATCTGCACCAAGGGAGATCTACTCAGACTGAAGCAAAGTAACCCAAGACCCCAGATCGTCCTCACAGCAGGATGTCACAATAATTCCAAAGTGGGAGAGGGACTTATGAGACTGACTGGGCCCTTGAAATAGGTAAGAGGAGGGGAAGGGGGGTGGAGAAGAGGAGGAGGAAGAAGAGGAGAACCTAAAGGACCAGCCATTGGATGGCTCATATCTCCCCAAGAGAGCTTCTGGGCACCATCACAAGAGGAAGCCAAAGAAGGCAGGCTTAGAATTTTCTTATAAATACATAACCCAAGCTTGGATTGAAAACACTGAGGCTAAGGCACTTCTGGCAGCCCTAATCTAACAGAAGTCAGATGTCCACTTTGCATTCTCCCTTCTACTAAGGTAGACATCTCTACAAGGAATAAGTCAAAGACGGGGGGAAAAAAGAAGGCAGAAGTTCATTCATCTTCCAGGTGCTCTGAGCCAGGAGCAGAAGCAAGAGCCACATCTGGCTGGCTGAGGAAGCCAGATAAATAAATAAGCCTCGAACTGCTAACACCAGTCCAGATAAGACAACTAAGAACTGGCGCAGAGGAAACAAGGAATTGTCAGTGAAGTCCACTGATGACCTCAGAGAAGATGCTACACAAAAAGGAAGCAGCGAAGAGATTGTGATGAATGTCAACTCTTGCAACTGATGAGCAGGGGAGGAGAGGGACCTCCCAGGCTCTGGGAATAGTGGGTAGAAAAGATTCAGAGGCTTGAATGTGTGGAGATCCCTTAGGAAACATAGATCAAATCAGTTTGATAGGTTAGGGATGTGTGGAGGAAGTTAGTCAGACACCCGGAAGTGGGCACTCTGTTCTGTCAGGAGCCCCATATTTTCCCCCAGGTGATGCTGGGGGCTGTGGGAGACTGAGTGAAGAGATCTTGGAAACAGGTGGCCTGAGCAGGTGAGAGGTGACATATTGAGCTAGGCTGACGGATGGATGGCAAGGGAGTGGGAGTTAGGATGCATTGTGGATGTGTCTGAGGTTCCAGAACGACATGCTAGCGGATGGGATGGTACAGCAGGAAAGGGTGCTGACCTGGATCTGCCCGTGATGTTCAACTTCAGCATCTCTTCCCGCGTGCCTCTCCCTGGATGGAGGCAGCCTTCTCGTTTAAGACCTCCACAGAACCTCTTGGCTGAAACTCCATGGACTCTCCTACCAAGGTGCTCATGGCCAGAACATGCCTGCCCCAGGAGACTCCAGAACCAGGCTTTATAACACAACTACCCCTCCAACAGAAATTGATTACGTTTCTCGTCCTCTTGAACTGACAACACCCCTCACCCTCTTGTCTCCCCTCACTAGCAGTGGCCGTGCCTTGTGCAGGGCGATTAGGCTCTGGGTGAGCCACAGACTCCCTCAGGGAATCCATCCTGAATCCAAGCATAAGAGAGGCTGATGGCGTTGTTTCTGGCAGCTTTGTCTCCTGCTCAAGAGCACAAAGCCGCAGTCCTGTGTGTTCAACATGTGGGTGTCCAGCCACAGTGGCAGACACCAGGAAGGACAGTGCAGGGGTGACACCAGGCCCTGCCCAAGGTAGAGGTGGGAAGATCAGCACTTAGAGAAATCCCATACAGATTCACTCCCAACTGGCACAAGCCATTTATATCCCATGGGAGTGTGCACCTGACTCCAGTACATCCATTCCTGAATGTCAGAGAGAGAACTCCAAGAGGCACCTTAGGGTAGACTTTGGACCATGGTAGCAGGTACTTGGAGTTTATGTGTCCATCAAAAAGGAATGTACAGGTGCAGTCAGGAGGAAAAGGGTGAGAATAAAAGTACAAGGTTCATGCTGCTGAAAGGAATACCGCAGATTCCCAGACAGTGAGAACTACAGGTGGAGCAAGACAACAGGCTCCCTTAGTCTTTCCAATTAGTGGTGGAAGTGAAACTTGCACCACAACACAGTACAGAAGATTCCTCAGCTTATAATGGGATACATCCTGATCAACCTACCAGAAACTGAAAATATCCTAAGGTCAACATGCATGCAATCTACCTAACCTACCAAGCATCCCAGCTAACAACACAGCACACTGTGGAATGTGAGTTGTGGTCCTCCCGTGAATCAGGAGCCTGATTAGGAGCTGAGGCCAGAGAGGACTGTATCTCATAGGCACTGGCTAGGGAAAAGACCCACACTTAAAATCTGAAGGACGGGCTGGCGCCGCGGCTCACTAGGCTAATCCTCCGCCTTGCGGCGCCGGCACACCGGGTTCTAGTCCCGGGCGGGGCGCCGGATTCTGTCCCGGTTGCCCCTCTTCCAGGCCAGCCCTCTGCTGTGGCCAGGGAGTGCAGTGGAGGATGGCCCAGGTGCTTGGGCCCTGCACCCCATGGGAGACCAGGAAAAGCACCTGGCTCCTGGCTCCTGCCATCGGATCAGCGCGGTGCGCCGGCCGCAGCGCGCCGGCTGCGGCGGCCATTGGAGGGTGAACCAACGGCAAAGGAAGACCTTTCTCTCTGTCTCTCTCTCTCACTGTCCACTCGGCCTGTCAAAAAAAAAAAAAATCTGAAGGACGGTCTCGACCATACCTCTCTCTTTCACACCACTCTGAAGGTGAAAAATCACAAGTGGAAGCATCTTTACGTGGGGACTTTCTGTCTGGCAAAGTGACTTCAAATGATTTGAATTTCCAAAAACCAACAGTTGTCACTCTCTAAACAGGAAATATTAAATTTAAATAAAGCACACATGGAGCTTTAGTTTCTGATTGTGATTGCTTACCCCTTGGGACTTTTCCTACTTTATTGTATAGTTACCGCCATACCTGTTCTGGGCTATCATTCATCTTTAGTTTAAGACTTACAGATGGAAAAATAGTATTTTTTTAAAATCCCCTCAGTCTTTACATGACAACAGGAAAATGAGTGTCATGTCCTTGTTTCTCCATCACGTTCTCTTTCAAAGGTGTTCTAAAGACACAAGGGGTACTCAGGTCCTTCCCTCACTCTCTGAAACATAGCTTGGGATAAGAAAACCACTAGGCGAAAAGCCTGTGCCAAATGGACAGGTTGCCTTCCATTCAGGGTTGCACACGAATATGCTGAGATTTTAGTGCTAATAGCAACAAAAAAATGCATTCTAGAATGGAAAAAAAACATAGTTTTTTGAAAAGCATATTAATTCATTCCACTTTGTGTGTCAGTTAGTTGCAAAAAAGATTTCATAACCCTGACTCAGGGAGAGAAGTTAGATACACACAATGTTTTGTTCTCCCATATCTGTTTCTCATAAGTGGGCATGGCACTGGCTGTCTTGAAAATATTCTCTGTGAGTTCTCCTTTTCCACACCCTGTGGCTTAGCCTCGTTGACTTCTAGAAATGTGTTCATAATTTCATCAGGGTATAGATTACATTGAGATGAGACCTGAAACCCCTTTAGTAACCATTGTCAACACATAGGCTCTTGTCCTGATAGCTAGTGTACAAAACAGGACCATGACAGCCCTGAATCAAAGTCTCAGCAGTAACATCACTTGGGTTTCTGTGGTGAAAGGGGAAAGACATTGTTGACCTATGCCAGTTAGGCCTGCCTAAGTCACTATTCCTGTCAACCTATCCCCTCTGGCCCACATAAACTCAGTTTCTCCTGATCCATTTGTCTTCTGGGAGGAAAAGAAACTCACAATTCAGATTGCGCCTTTAATATTTTCATCCCCTGTGACGGGCAGGGATTGTGTTGGCTCAGCCCCTCCACCGACTTCTTTTTCGAACTTGGCCATCTTCAGTAATTGGTGAAAATGAACCCTTGTTGACTAACATGCATTTACCTGCCTGCTTCCCTCCGACGGCCTGTCCTTGTCCTCAGAGCTCAGAGTAAGACACACCCCATTCACACACACCCGTACTAACCCCCACCAGCATACTCAATGTGTCCAGACTCACACCTGCACACACAAGACCATCGACAGCCTCCATGAAACCTGAGTACTTCTGTATCTGAGACACTAGGCTGCTCTGAGCTTCCCTAATGGCTCTTTCTGCCTGTTTACACTACTTTCTACTTCTCCTCCTTTCCATCAAAACCTCGTGATATCATCAGTCCCTCCCTGCTGCTTAGACTCAACTCAGACGGTTCTATGAGCCATGGACGCTCTGGCATCTCCTCTGCCCATCTACTTGTCTCTCGTAAAATGTAAGCTAGGGCTTTAGACATTGCTACAGTCCATATGTATGCTTAAGCATTGTTGAGCATCCATTAACATAATGGAAATAAGGGCAGCCATTTAGCTTAGTGGTTAAGATGCTAGTTAAAGTGCGTGTGTCCCATGTCAGAGTTCTTGAGTTCTCTTCCTGCCTCCAGCTCTTGACATCAGCTTCCCACTAATGCAGATCCCTGGAGGGAGCAGTGATGGCACAAATAATAGGGCTACTGTCCCCCAACATGGAGATTAAGTTCTTGGCTCCTGAGTTTGGTCCTGTCCAACCCCAGTAATTGCAGGCATTTGGGAAGTGAACTAGCGAAGGGAGCTGTTTCTCTCTCTCTCTCCCTCCCTCCTTCCCTCCCTTCCTCCTTCTCAAATAAATCAATCTTAGGGTCCAGCATTGTGGTACAGCTGATTAAGCAGCCACTTGTTACACTGGCATTCCATATCAGAGCACCAATTTGAGTGGCAGCTGTTCCTCTGCCATCCAACTCCTTGCTAAGGCACCTGCGAAAGCAGTGAATGATGGCCTGAGTACTTGGGCCCCTGTCATCCACGTAGGAGACATGGATAGAGTTCATAGCTCCTGACTTCAACTCCAGCTGTTGTAGGCATTTGGTGAATGAGCCAGTGGATGGAAGATCTCTCTCTCTCTCTCTCTCAATCTCTCTCTCTCTCTCCTCCCTCTCCCTGACTTTCAAATAAATAAAGTAAATAAATCTTTTTTTTTTACAAAAGAAAGCATGAGAAGAGTACTCAATGTGTCAATAATCACACTGAGATCAAACAAAAATCCTAATCCAGCCCTGTACTGTTTATAAGCCACAAAACTTAAGCTAAGGATATGGAAAGCTTGAAAGAAAAATGGAAAAAAATAATAAATGCTAGGTACATATTAACCAAAAGCAAGCTGGACAAACTATGTTATATCAGATACACTGGACTTGGAGACGAAACAGCTTCAAGGGCACAGGGAAGGTCACCAGAGCATGCTAAAATGCCATCTTCAAACACTTCTGTGACTTCTAAATTTGAGTGTATCTAATAAACTAACCTCAAGATTTATAAAGCAAAAACTAATAAAAGCCAAATGAGACACTGACAAACTTATTATCCCTGGGGGAAATTTCAAATCACTGTTCTCAATTATTGATATGTCCAACAGAAAAAAAGAAAAACAAAAACCTTAAAGATTTAGCAATAGTAACAAATATGAAGAAGTCAATATGGTGAGCACATTTCTGTCAGCCTAGAGTAGGAGCAGTCATTTAGCACAGTGGTTAATTCACTGCTTGGGACATCTACAACCACTATCAGAGTGTCTGGTTCAAGTCCCGGCTCCTCCACTTCTGTTCCAGTTTCCTGCTAATACACAGTCTCAGAGGCAGCTAATGCTGGCACAGACAGCTGGGTCTCAGCCTTTCACGTGGGATATCCAACCTGAGTTCCAGGCTCCCGGCTTAGTCTGGCCAGTCCTGGCTGTTGAAGGCATTTGGAGAGTGAACCAATGGATAGATCTCTCTCTCTCTCTCTCTCTCTCTCTCTCTTGCTGCCTCTGCCTCTCTGTAACTCTGTCTTTCAAATAAATAAATAACAATCTTAAAAAAAAGACAGGATTTAGAAAAAAAGAAGCTACTGAAAATCAAACTTTAAATAATATTATTTTAGTCAAGAAGTCATATAACATTTTTATAACAAAATGTGTTGGTTAAAAACCAAGTTGTAATCAAGGAAAAACTTATAGCACTCGTGCATTTGTCTAAAAGTAAGAAAGACTAAAAATAAATTATCTGAGCTTTTAATTCCAGTAGTCAGAAAAAAAGATCAAAATAAACTTTCAGGAAGTTGATGAAATGAATGAATCAAGATAAAAGGAAATACTAGAAAAGGAAACCAAATAATTATAATTAATCTATTAAGCCAAAGCTGTCTTAGAGAACAGTAAAATAACCAAAGCCTTGTAAAATCTGATTGAGAAATTGGAAGAGAAGGAATAAATAAGTTTAACCAGAAATGAAAAAAAAAATCTGAGAGGAAACCTTTTTTAATTATTAAAATTGGCTTAAGAAAAAATAGAAAAACCGAGTAGATGGAAGAAATTACAAAGGCAGTCAAAGTATTATTCCTTTTAAAGAAGAAGAAGGAGAAGGAGGAGGAGGAGGAGGAGGGAGGAAAAGAAGCCACCAAGCCCAAGTACATTTAGAGGTGAGGTGTTACTAATACCCATCATATCCCTTTGTCCTCTATATAGGACACCTGTACAAACTTAAATGCAGCATTAAATATACTACCTATTATAATTTGAAGTCAATATTATGTCAATGAAATATTTACAGAATTGAAAACTTGAGACTTAAAGACAAAGAAACTGACTCTCTAACATAGGAATTGTTAAGAACAGAAAAAGGGGGCTGGCGCTGTGTCGCAGTGGGTTAAAGCCCTGGCCTGAAGCACCGGCATCCCATATGGGCACCGGTTCTAGTCCCGGTTGCTCCTCTTCCGATCCAGCTCTCTGCTATGGTCTGGGAAGGCAGTAGAAGATGGCCCAAGTGCTTGGGCCCCTGCACCCGCGTGGGAGACCAGGAAGAAGCACCTGGCTCCTGGCTTCGCATCAGCACAGTGCCAGCCATAGCAGCCATTTGGGGAGTGAACCAACGAAAGGAAGACCTTTCTCTCTGTCTCTCTCTCGCGCTCACTATCTATAACTCTACCTGTCAAAAAAAAAAAAAAATGAAATCTGGTAATTTGCAATAAAATGGATGAATCTGGAAAACATCCCCAAAGGGACAAATACCATACATTCTCCCTGATCTATGATAACTAATAGATCACCTAAAAAGAAATCTGTAGAAGTGAAATTGACACTTTGAGAAGCAATGGCTTGAACAGCTCTTGTCTTGACTGTCAAGGAACAGGCTTTTTTTTCTTTTGTCTTCTTCATACTATTTGTTGAACTCTTTACTTAACAAAGACTTAATCATATGTATATAAAGTCAATTGAAAATAGATCCCAGCAAAAAATAAGACTGGGAATAAGAGAGGGAGGAGGAAATTTGTAACTGTAAAGCTGTATAGTTCTGCATACATTCCTATGGACTTACATCTAAGGATTCAGTTTAAAACCCTGCCATGCAGCCCCAAATCCCATTAAGCTGGGTAGTAAAAATGCCATCTTAAGTGTTAAAGTGATCATATTAAGTGGTAAAGTGATCCTATAGATAGGATTAAGTGTTAAAGGGATCATATAAATAAGATCAAGAGACTGGTAATAACAATAGAATTAAAAAGGAGAGAATGTTCCAACATGGGAAGCAGTCCACACAGCAAACTCATAGAATGACAATTGCTCTAAACAGCACTCTGACCTCAGAATCAGCCCTTAAGGCATTCTGGTCTAGCTGCAAAGCCCATGAGAGCATTTCAGGCATGGAAAGCCAAGATACTGTGGCATAAAAAATGCCCTACATGGAGGATCTCTGTGAGTGAGACCCCAGGGGAAAGAAGTGACCATTAAAGAAGGATGTACTTTTCTCTGAAGGGAGGAGAAAACTTCCACTTTGCTTATGGCCTTGTCCAAATACTGACAGAGATTGTGGATTCAAAAGGCTTCCATAGCCTTGGCAGCTCATGTCAAGAGCCTCGGGTGATCACTGACATCATACATAAGAGTGTTAGTTGTTAAATTAACCACAGGAGTCACTGTGCACTTACTTCCCATGCAGGACCTCTGTCCTCAATGAGTTGTACTATAAGAATGAACTGTAAAACTTGTTCTCAATCAGTTTTGTGTGTGTGAGTGTGCAAATTGTTGAAATCTTTACTTAGTATAGAGTTGGTCTTCTGTGTATTAAGTTAATTGAAATGAATCTTAAAGGAGAATGGGACAGGGAATGGGAGAGAGAGGAGAAGGAGGGGTGGGAGGGCAGGTATGGTGGGAAGAATTACTTCTATTCCTAAAGTTGTACTTATGAAATTTGTATTCATTAAATAAAAGGTTTCTTTGGGGGAAAAATGATTCCATGATTAGAAAACATGAGCAATGATTAACATACTAATCTAATTTCAAATTATGCCCAATACTCAATTATACTGCCTTTTCATAAAAATCACTCCCATGAAGGTTGAACTCTTGATAGAAATTTGGAATCCTAAACTGTTTGTATATGTTGTTCATCATAACTGTTGCATTTGCACTTATTAAGCTGTTGCATTCATTTGTGTTCTTACTACCTTGCTATTATAACTAATTAAATTCTGAAAATCTGATTGGAGTTTTCCGGTCCTTAACTCAGAAAGAGTTTTAACCTAAGTACATAATATTTGTATATAATACTTCTAATGTTCTGTATTTGTATCAAAAATTCCAACATAATTCTGTGGCATGGGTCAAAATTATTGTATCCAATACTTATCCTTTCTTTGAGTATGTCTTATACTAAGCATTATATAAAATTTGTAAAAAAAATATAAGAATACAAAATGCACCCAAATTTCAAGTGTATTTATATTAGCAACTGTGCTAACGTATGAAATTAGAGAAACTATATGATAATCTCACCTAACCTTGGGGTCACACACGGCCATTTCTGACATATTCTATGGTGACAGCCAGTTCCCACCCCCAGTGCTGGAGAGGATGACATAAGGCATGAATGCCAGGAGGTTAGGATCAATGAGGGCCACCTTGGAACGTGGTTGTCACACCTTCACTTCAAAACAGCACACTGGCATGACTAGAGACTTGGCAAAAAAAAGCATGAAGGATTGCAATGGAAGGTTTTATGGATCAGACCCCTAAGTAGCAGCCATCACTGCTGCTAACACCCCTCTGGCTAGAACTCACAGTACCACTCCAAATCCTAAGGGAGGCCCCACATATTAATATGTCCAGCAGGAAGAAGAGGAAGTACGTTTGATGATCAGCTAGCAGTTTTTCTGCAGTTGTGTACATTTAATAAGCATCACCATAACCATGAATAATAGAGAAATGAGGTACCTTACACAACACCAAAGAGACAGAAGGTTACAGAAGCAATACTCCATAAAACGTGCCTTTGGCCAACCAGGGAATGGGAGACATTTGATCCATATCCAGGAGTGTCCTGGAATAGATTTACATCAATCAGGAAGAGATAAAAGATCTCCCTGTAAGGAGGACACAGAAGCCTGAAACCACAGCTGGGAGAAGCCCCAGGTGAATGACACAGAAAGCGCTGGTGGGTAGTGAGAGGGAGATTGGGAAAGTGAATTACAGTCACACACAAGGAGTCTTGAATGCCGTGCTGGCACACCTACAGCTCCGTCTCTTTTAGAGTTTATAGAAGGGGTCACCACACTCTGCCCTGAATTCACAGTTCTCTCTGGCAGCTGTGGGCAGGGTCGATGGCTGTCAGAAGGGAGGGCAGTTAGGGCTCCAGCAGGCTGTATGGGGTGCTGGAGACAGGCATGCACAGCACAGGTGCAAGAGAGGGAGAGTCTGCATGTGAACTAGGCTGGGTGTGAGTGGTGCCAGGGACACAGCCCTTCTGGGCTTCCTGGGAAGATAATAATGACACATGATGCTTGGCTCAGCATCCACACCATGAAGAATCTGCCCTTGCACTTGCTTCTAGGTTGCTATGGGTTCTTTTTCATTCTTTTTTTTTTTTAACTCTTGTTCTCAGCCCCAGGTTTTAACAAGAAAGTCTTTGGGGTTTTCACTTTTCAGAGGCAAGTTGGATGTAACCCTGGGGTTGAAAACATTCTCTCCCTCCCTGAAGTGAAAAGATGAAGGAGCTACGTGCAATGCTTTAATTTGCATAACCACAAGAGGGCAGCTTTGCATCCCTGATGGTGCACCCATATGTATGCGGCTGTTGATGAGATGATGCTAATAAGTAACAATAGGGACCACTTACCAAAAATCTCACTGTGAGCCAGTCCCTAGGCTGAGGGCTCTCCATATGTTATCTCACTTACTGCTCACAGCCATATAAGAAAAATATCACCATCCTCACATCACAGACCCAGATTTCACCCCAGATTTCACAAAAAACATAGCGTTCGACACCAAGGTCTCTTACAGGCCAGCAGTTTTCCATATCCCTTCCTCTGTTCAATGCCATAACAAATGCCATCTTCCTGGGAAAGCAGTGGAAGATGTCCCAAGTGCTTGGGCCCCTGCACCCGCATGGGAGACGTGGAAGAAGCTCCTGGCTCCTGGCTTCAGATTGGCGCAGCTCCGGCCGTTGTGAGCAATTGGGGAGTGAACCAGCAGATGGAAGACCTCTCTCTCTCTCTCTCTCTGCCTCTCCTTCTCTCTCTGTGTAACTTTGGCTTTCAAATAAATAAATAAATCTTTAAAAAATATTTGCACTATTTTTAAAAAAATACCATCTTACTAAACAAAAAAAATAACAACTAGTAAATACCAAGGGTATTCAAAAAGTTCAAGGAAAATATGTACTATGAAAAACAGAAAAACCTGTATATGAGTTTCAAAAAGATTTTTCACCAAGGTAGACTTAGATTTTAATTCCATCATTCCAGAAAACTTTGGACATGCCTCCATGTTTTCACAAGGCAGTCTACCGGGCTGTGTGGTGGTGAAACACACAGTATGCTCAGGAGAAAGACTAAACAGCTGTGTCCAGCCTAGGTTTCACACCACCTGTCCAATGAGAATCATAACTTGGATCTAAAACACAGTGGTGAGGGATTAAATGAAATTATGCTTATAACGCACTGAGTCGGGCCAGGACCCTGGAAGCTGCTAAATTCACACAATCCATTGTCAGCACTGGAATCACCACCTTCTCTGTATTTTTGACCTGTGTTAGGTTCCAGGCACTCGCTAAGCCCCTCCCATAGGTTGGCTCCTTTGAGTCTCATAACAGCCCCAGAAAGGGAACTGGAGCTCAGAGAAGCTCCCTGCATTTCCAAGGTCACCATCAAGAACAGGTGGGGCTTGAACTTGATCTGACTTGAGAACAAGTCATGTTCCTCTGCTGCTTGTTGTCACGGCAGTGGTGACATAATTGTGAGATCAATCCGGTGGGGTGGGGGGGGAGGGGACTACTCAGGTGTTATTTGCAGTCAATGTACTTACACAGCACTACAGGTTTTGGGTTAAAAAAGAAGAAAACATCGTCTTCCTCAAAGATCTTAAAGCTCAATGAGCAGTAAAATTAACAAAGTTCAAGGCAGAAAGACAGTGCTCCTGGAAGAGGGAAGAGAAAGTCAGGGAGCCAGCACCGCGGCTCACTTGGCTAATCCTCCGCCTGTGGCGCCAGCACCCTGGGTTCTAGTCCCAGTTGGGGCTCCGGATTCTGTCCCGGTTGCCCTTCTTCCAATCTCTCTGCTGCAGATCGGGAAGGCAGTGGAGGATGGCCCAAGTGCTTGGGCCCTGCACCCGCATGGGAGACCAGGAGGAAGCATCTGGCTCCTGGCATTGGATTGGCGCAGCGCGCCAGCCGTAGTGGCCATTTGGGGGGTGAACCAACGGACAAAGGAAGACTTTTCTCTGTGTGTGTCTCTCTCTCTCACTGTCTAACTCTGCCTATCAAAAAAAAAAAAAAAAAAAGAGAGAGAGAGAGAAAGGCAGGGAAAGCAGTGGGCACCCAAGTAGGCTGCACAGTGAGGGCAGCATCTGAGCCACTTCTGAGGGATGAGTCAGGAAGCCGAGAGGGACCCTGGGGTACGACCACTGATGACTAAGAGAACAGCTTGAAAAAAAAATAAGTAAATAAAAAACCACTCCCGTCCCAGAGTTTGCAAGCTTCAGAAAGCAAGTCTGCTGTGGTTAGAAAAAGTGGCGTGGCTCCAAGGAAGGCTAGCTCTCCACTAACACGCTCGCAGTTGCTGTTCTCTAAAGGGGAAAAGGAATCCCCTGGTCGAATTTGGAGAACATCGAATTATATTCATAAAAAAATTTTAAAAAACAAAAGTCAACAGATGTGTTCATTTCAAGGCTTCCTGCGGTCTAGAGTGTACTATCGCTTCACTGGAGTATTCAGATGTGATGCAAATGAGGTGTGTCTTCAAGGTTCCTCCCCTGAAACTTCATCTCAGGGTATTCATGTTTCTTGGGAGACACCTTGAAAAATGTGATCTAGGGAAGAAGGAGCTGGAGACACATGCACATGCACAGCGAGAAAAGAAGTGAGAAAACCACTGGAACTAGGCTACAGAAGCCTTGAATGTTAGACTAAATCTTGATTCAGACTCCTCCAAAAACGCCTGAGACAAACATCCATGTGCACAGACTACTGGAGAAACGTTCCCAGGAAGTACTGGTAGGAGAGTCAGCAGAGGAGAAGGAAGCCAGTAAAAGGTTGTGCAAAGGAGCCAGTTCTTTGGGTAATCAACCGGATCCCAGTCCCACTGGGAAGCCATGTGGGATAGCACAGGGTACAGCTCTTGGTTGTCCATCACGGGGTGCAGAGGTAAGGGGGGTGAGGGGTACTGTGCCTTTCCTCACCACTTCCCATCCATCATTGGCCAACGTCTAATTTCCGATGCATTAACTCTCCCAGATTTTACAACCTGCATGCGCCCAGACCAACAAACCCCCAAGGCCTGGGCAAGGCCAGGAAGGGCTGCAGAGTACTCAGTGAGAAGATATAGTTACATAAAGTTATCAGACAGAAGCACCAAGAAAATACAGGTGGGGAAGCCGCTTGATAATCCAAGCAGCAGCCCTGGGCTTGAGTGGAGGTGGAGTCTTCGGGGTAGAGAGAGAAGGGTTCCTCTGCTGGGAAACTGACCAATGCCATCCCAGAGGAGAACCTGGAGGATTATTTCATGCCATTAGCAGCATATGTTAACGATCCTGGAAGTTCAACAGTCACTACCAGCTCCAAATTTCTCTTAGCAACTCCCTCCCCCCCCATCACCACCACCACTTTCTACATACAGGTCAAAGAACGCTCAGCCTCAAATGAAAGCATTATTGACTGAAATTGTTTCCAATGTCAAGTACACATCCCCAAAATGAAAACCAATCAAACCAAGGCTTAGAGAAAGCATGCATCTGTCGGGCTTACCCTATAAATTACTCTTAACTTTGATTAAATTCCTTTCCCTCTAACAAGTCTCTGGACTATCAATTATTATAATGGACAGGACGGCTGGACTTCTAAAAAGGCTTAGTAATTGCGTTCAAATGTATTCGTCCCAAACACATTCAGGACCCTGGCATCTGAATGCCAGCCTGGAGTAGCTAAAGATATTAGGAAAACTGAACACAAAGACACAGCAAGCCAGCTGGTGGGTCAGCCAGCCCGACTCACAACCGGCTGAGTTTCAAGTTCAAGCACACAACCCCGGGCAAAATGAATTTCCACGGCCGTGATGTTGACCAACCTGAGCACCGCACTTTTCTGAATTCTGGGAAATGGACATGAAGCAGTAGGCCCTTAGGACTCAAGTGGCTCAAGCACACTGGGGCTGCCGCTGGCTTCGGTGAAAGAAACGGGCATGCAAAGAACTTGCGGCCACAGGCCTTGGCAAGAAGAAGAAAACCGTCTCTGTTGATTTTTTTCCAAGTCACAACAAACTTAAGTGAAAATAAGTCAATGTTGCCTTTTCCCGATCTCAACAGGGTGCTGGGTTTTTCTGGCTGGGCTTCTGGTATTTACTGCTCTCCGAGAATTTGTCTGCAGAGTCATATTTTTACAATGACAGATTCTTCATAATAAAAAAATTGGATGTCAACTTGTTCTAAGGCAAAAAAAAAAAAAAAAAGTAGAACTCACTCTGGGAAAAATAAATTGAGTTACTTCACCTCTAAAATGCTCATCAGACCTGTTGTAAGATTAATGCATTAGCAGTGTTGAGCCCAGGGCCTGGCACAGGGTAGGTGTTGCATAAATTTTTGTGCACTGTCCCCCAAGTACCGTAAAGAGCTAACCTGCCCAGTATAAGGAGCATCAGCTCCCAAAGTCTGACGACCCTTGTCCGAGTCAGCATCAGGGAGTTTGAAACTTAAGAGCGACGTAGAATCAGGGCTCTGCGGCACAGACTAGATCCCGGGGATTGCAGGAGCTGCTGGAGAAATCTAGAAAGACCGTGGCTTCCGACGGGGCCCTAAGGTCACTGAGGTTGGCAGGGAGGGCCATCTGGAAGCAGGCTGGACAAGAAGGAACCAATGGCGGCCCACCAGAGCCCGAGTCCACTGTTACCATTTCTGAAGATGCAAGAGAGCGTGGGAGAAACCGACACCTTCACCACAGAGCTTCCGGGTCCGTGCAGCTTCCAGGACGGTGGAGGACCCGGGGGGCTGGGGGCTGGGGCTGCCCTCTCACCCACCGCTGGTCATTCACAAGGGCAGCTGCTTCCTTCTGCCTCTCACCCTGAAGCAACCCGGAAAGGATCACTGAGCAGGGAGGAGAATTCTGGGAAATGTAGTTCTAGCTAAATTAAACCAACAGCACCGAAAGCCGTCTCAAGGCACCTTCGTAGTGGACTGGGGCGCGCCTGGGGCGGGATTGGGCCAGATAACCACGGGGACAGCTCCCTCAGTGACCCTGGCATTCTCTGTACAGTTCAGACCTGCGCAGAGGTGTGCAGTAAGCCACTAGTGCTTGCTTAACAACTCCAATTAATTCCTTAATATCTAAGCATAAGTGAAAAGCCATGAGCCCTTCAATGTTTCCAAGAATATTGATAGGGAGGAGATACAATGCATTCCAGCCCCACTGAAGTTTAAAAAAAAATCCATAGGTAGGAAAACATATCACTTGAAAAATAAAAGCAACTATTCACAACTTATAAGCAATATGTGAAAAATAAGAAGTCTGTACATAAGATGTGAAGTAATAAAGATTCATTAGTCTTGGGGCCAGCGCTGTGGTGTAATGGGTAAAGCCGCCGCCTGCAGCGCCGGCATCCCATATGGGTGCCGGTTTGAGTCCCAGCTGCTCCACTTCCGATCCAGGTCTCTGCTATAGCCTGGGAAAGCAGTGGAAGATGGCCTAAGTGCTTGAGGCCCTGCACTTGGGTGGGAAACCTGGAAGAAGCTCCTGGCTCCTGGCTTCAATCGGTGCAGCTCCAGCCATTACGGCCATCTGGGGAGTGAACCTGCAGATGGAAAACTTTCTCTCTCTCTCTCTCTCTCTCTCTCTCTCTGCCTCTGCCTCCCTGTAACTCTGCCTTTCAAATAAATAGACAAATCTTTCAAAATATTCATGGCTCTTATTCTCTGTTATTTTATCTGCACAGTTTCTTCATCATTTTTAACTTTAGGATGGCTAATGGTTATCTTGTCCATAAACTACAAAACTACACTCAAAAATAAATGCACAGCCAATGCTTGGTGCAGCAGTTAAAAAATCACTTGGGAAGCCTGCATCCCAAAGCAGAGTACCTGGTGCAAGCCCCAGCTCTATTTCCAATTCAGCTCCTTGCTAATGCACACTGTGGGAAGCAGCAGATGTGGAGGATCTCTCTCTCTCTCTCTCTCTCTCTCTCTCTCTCTTCTCTCTTACATAAAATAAAGAAAGAGAAAAAGATATCTTCTATCCGCTAGTTCACTTCTCAAACACAGCAACCAAGGCTGGGCCAGGCTGAACCCAAGAGCCAGGAACTGCGCCCACATCTCCCACATGGGTGGCAGGGGCCTAAGCATTTGAGCCATCTCATGCTGCCTCCCAGGATGCAGTAGTAGAAAGCTGGGTTGTAAGAAGAATAGCCAAGACTCTAACCGCCATTCAACTATGGAGTGGGGGAGTCGAAAGTGGCAACCTAACCCACTGTGGCACAATGCCTGCCCCATCACATCTTTTTAAAACAATCATGAGAGTTATCAATCCTATTAAAATCTCCTAAACTGTAAATGGAGAGACACATGATGGAGCAAGGACAGTAAGATATTAAGGACAGAACCCAGGTAGTGTGTATAACAGCATTGACCATAGAAAGCTTTCATCTTTGCAACATACTTAACAAGTTTCATAATAAATGGTTTGGCTGTTGAGAGTGATAATACGTGCGTGAGTTTCAGTCTCCCCCCTGGGGGAAAAATATAATTGGATAAAAGGTAGATTTTTAAATGATCATCTTGGTTTTCAACACATAGATTTTATAACAATATTGCAGCTGAATGTCCCTTAAATATAAGCTATCATTATTAATGAAAGGCAGTGCCTGTTACATATCTCGTCCAGAGCCTATCCCTGTATCATGTCTCCTCCAAGGAAGTTGAAGTCATCCAGCTAGAGCATCAAAGACTGAACTAGACTAGCACAGCGCACCTGTATGGTGCCGCTTCCTTCCATTTTGGCTCATCAAAACAGCATTCGAGGTACCGTGGCCCTGACCCTCTACAGCCAGTGGTCAGAAGGTCACATTCCAGCCGCCAAGGAGCCTTGATGGAAAGATAAACTCAATCGACAGCATCCAAGCCTTGGCCCAACATTAGCTGCTCCCGTGGTTGGCACTTTGTGTAACAAAGGAAATTCAAAGCAACAGAAAAGTGAGTAAATTTCCCAGGTTTTAGAGTGGTTCTATTCCTGCGTTTCTCAAAAATGTCTAAGACAGGCAGGCAATAGAGTAGCCATGTGCTTTTGGTGGCTACTCACTCACACACCTGCTCTGGATAGTGGCCCACAAGAGGGCGCTGCTCTGTGGAGGCCAGGCTCAGAACATCTTGTAGCAACCAACTTCTAAACAATGCTTCTCTCTGAGATACCCACCCACTGGTTAAATCATATCTTTAAAAAGACATAAAAAGTAACAGTACAAGGGCGTGTGTTGTGATGCAGTGTGTCAAGCTGCAGCCTGTAATGCCAGCATCGCATATGAATGCTGGTTCAAGTCCCAGCTGCTCCACTTAGGATACAGCTCCCTGCTTCCTACACCTGGGAAAGTGGTAGAAGATGACTCAAGTGCTTGGATTCCTGCCACCCATGTGGAAGACCCTGATGGAGTTTTGGGCACCTGGCTTCAGCTTGGCCCAGACCCAGCCATCTAGGGAGACACCAGCAGATGGAGGATCTCTCTCTCTCTCTCTCTCTCTCTCTCTCTCTCTTTCTCTCTCTCTCTCTCTCTCTCCCCCTCTATAACTCTGCCTTTCAAATAAACAAAATAAATCTTAAAGAAAATAAAACCATGTGGAATTCACAGCAGTTCTGTTGGCTAAGTACAGTTTAAACACGCACCTGAACTATCCCCAAGTCACCATTAGTCTCCAAGATGCTTGGTCACAAAGCCAGGAGCCACCAGCCTGTGCTGGAGGACGCATGCATCCCAGTGGCCACCATTCTGCCACCCCACATGGATGTCAAATGAGGAAGTGATGCTTTCAGCCATTAATCATTGAGTGCTCACTCTGTGCTAGGGATTTGCAAACACTGCCTCATTTCTTTTTCACAGCAGACACAGTTAAACAATGCCAATGTGCTTTAGGAAACACAGATCTGATGTCCAAATGACAAGAAGATCTTATATGAGCAGGAGGAGAAATCAGAATTCCAATCCAGCGGTATGCCAGACTTTTCCAGGGTTCAGTGTAACTCATTCCTCGTAACTTCCAGTGCTGGCTCGGAGGTACTGTTGGGTCCCAAGCAAGTCACTTAAGCCCTCGGGATCTCAGACCTGCCACCCACATGAGAAACCCAGATGGAGTTCCAGGCTCTGGGCTTTGGCCTGGCCCAGCCTGGGCCACTGTGGCCATTTGGAGAATATAGTGAACCAGCGAATAGAAGATTTTCTTCTTCTTCCTCCTCCTCCTCCTCTTCTTCTCTCTTTTCCTTTTCAAATAATCATTTTGGAAAAAAAGAATCCAAAAGCAGCTTCTTGGCCTAGTGGTTCTGGCTCAGGGTCTCTCGTGAGACTGCTGTCAAGATGTAGGCTACAGCCACAGTTGTCTGAAGGCTCAGCTGGTGCTGGATGCCCACACACATGGTGTAGTCAGCACCTTGCTGACTGCTGGCAGGAATACTTGGGGTTTTGACACATGGGCCTCTCCACATCGTTGCTTGAGTCCCCTCTTGACAGGACACCTGGCTCTCTCTCTCTAGAGCAAGCAACCCAAGAGAGAGCAAGAAGGGAGTCACAGTGCCTTGCAGTGCCTTGGTCTTGACAGTCACTCACACTACAAGCAACTCACCAAGTCCTGTGTGATCCACACTCAAAGGGGAGAAACCCAGCTCCATTTTTGAATTGAAAGTCAAAGCATTTGTGGACGAATTTGCACCCATCAAAACAATGGTGTCTTCCTCCAAACCCCTTTGAGCCTGCCCCATAAGACACATCATTCTCACCCTAAATTCAGAGCCCCACAGCCATTTCCCCATAACTGCATCTCCATCCCACCCCTTCATGACCCCTGTCACCCACCCAAGTGGTCTGCCTGTGAGATCCCTCACATCTCTTCCCCATCTCAAAGCCTCCCTCACTGCTGTCCCTTTGCAGTCCCAAAATATTCTACAGACACCTTGGTGTGACAGCCTCCTGTGCACCCATCCAACTGAGCCCTAAGGTTGCTTTTACCATGATGCCTTCCCTGGTGCCCACTCTGAAATACTAAAATGGTTTGTACCTTCTGTGGCAATAGTCACTTTTCTTACATCAAGTTGTCAGTGTCTCATCTTTCTTGAATAGATGGTAAATTCCTTGAGGGTACTGCCCGGGGAACATCACAATATGTTCTAGAATATTCTCCTAACAGAATCAAATCTTTTTTGGGAACTTGATCAGGGGTTAGCAAGTGTTTTCTGCAAAGGGCAGACAGCAAATATCACAAGCATTTAGGGCGTATGATGTCTGCTTCAACTACTCAACTATGTCACATAGCATGGGAACAGCCAGAGACAATCTGTAAACACACAGGTGTGGCTGGAGCCTGAGAAACTCTTATTTACAAAAACAAGTGGCGGGCTGGATTCGACCCAGAGGCCATGGTGTGCCAACTGTTGCACTAAAATATCGCTTAGATATCGGCAAGTTCAAGAATATTCCAGGGTTCAAATACAGGATTTGTTGTGACTATTCTTACATGAATATTTTAGAATGTCTTCTGTGGTGGAGTTGTGTTAATTTTGTACTGTTTGGATACATTTCCTTTATTATAAGAAAAAAGGTGTTCCAACTTTACAAGTATTTCTCTTTCATAATTTTGGGATTGAGTTTAAGGAAACAGAGGTATATACATGCAATTGTGCATTGGCCATTTTCCTACCATTCTTTGAATACAAAAGTCCTTAATTCTTCCATATTTCCCTATCTCATGTGAAAAGCAACTCATTTTATGGCCATTTACAGCAAGACTTTGTCACAGTAGTGAAAACAGTCATTTCCACCCAAAATTGAGCTTCAACATGCTGTTCTAAAAACTGCTCTTCAATTCATCTTTGACACACACATTTCCATTATGAGTCTCTTTTATAAGAAAAGATATGAATTAATAGTAGTGGTTGAAGACTCAATAACCCACAATCATCAACACCAACGCTAATGGGATTATTTAAAGAATGAAATTGAGCTCAATAAATACCTACCACAAAAATAAATAATTGTCAGGTTTTGTTGATAAAACAAGAGGACATGTGGCATTATAAGTTTGAAAAGTCAAGTTATGGCTTTTCATAAGAAAATGACATTGCCCCACAAAATTGCTCTTAAGAAACTCAACTGATCTTTACAATAGTAGATTCAGAGCTTGAAACTTAGATGAAATAGATGAAACTTGCCAATTTCAGGCAAATGTCAGGATGCAAACTATATTCTTGTTTGAACAGAGCTACAAGAGAGGCCACTGTTTGTGTTTGACAGTGACAAATGACTTCCAAAGAAAATAGGCGGCATCTGTCCATTCTTGCCATGGGCAAACCTGTTTTGCCAGCTGTCAAACCTTTGGCCTCTTTTTTGTCTGTCTCAAGTGATCATGGGAAATGGTCATGAATTACTTATTGTCTTAAAATTTACCAAGACCTCTTCATCTCAACAAATTCACATCACCTGAAACTCCATGAAAAAGGAGAGACAAATGTTACCTGACACTAACTAATGAATAAATGTTCAAGACATCAGACCAGATATGGGTTGTGTCCTGTATCTTTTCTAACCAAAGTTTTTCTAGTTGCTGGTGGGACTTTGATTTAAAAAATATATTAAACTTCAGTATCTCAAGGTCATCAGAGTAAGGTGGAAAAAGATACTCTTCCTCACAAATGACAAGGTCCAGATTTAGGTCAATTCTGCAACAGTTAACTGTAAAGGCTGATCCAAATTTGGTTGTCATACTGTTATTTTTGTTGTTAGATCTAGAAAGTGCTAGGAGACTCTAGAAAGCTTTTTAAAGCAGGACAAGGATCATTTTTCTAATAATGGATAATAATTTGTTGATAATAAAGCTGACTAGAATGTTGTTTAAGAATATGGTTGCCCCATCAACAAGAGAATGAGTAAATTATGGTTTATTTTTATAATACAATACTACATGACAACAAAAGGGACAAATTCCTGGTACCCATAAAGCAATCATGTCATGCTAAGCAAAAGAAGCCAGAAAGAGATGAGAACCAGGAACATAATTCCATTTATATGAAGTCGAAGAGCAGGAGAGCTACCATGGTTCTAGAAGACAGGGTGGCGGTTACTTCAAAGGGAAAAGGGTGCAGAGATCAGGTGTGAAAGAATCTTCTAATTTTGATCTCCCTGGTAGTTACATGAACCTATGCCTTAATAAGAATGCATCAGGCATCTGCCAGCGCCACGGCTCAATAGACTAATCCTCCGTCTTGCGGCGCCGGCACACCGGGTTCTAGTCCCGGTTGGGGTGCCCCTCTTCCAGGCCAGCTCTCTGCTATGGCCAGGGAGTGCAGTGGAGGATGGCCCACGTGCTTGGGCCCTGCACCCCATGGGAGACCAGGAGAAGCACCTGGCTCCTGCCTTCAGATCAGAGTGGTGTGCCGGCCACAGAGCGCTGGCCATGGCGGCCATTGGAGGGTGAACCAATGGCAAAAGGAAGACCTTTCTCTCTGTCTCTCTCTCTCGCTATCCACTCTGCCTGTCAAAAATAAATAAATAAATAAATAAGTTTTTAAAAAAAGAAAGAATGCATCAGGCTGCATGCAATGAAGTCTATTGTATTGTCTGTATTTCATGGTACCTCTACTAATCCTCAATTTTTAAAAACATTAAAATAAAGATTAAGAGAGTATAAACAACTCTAAAGTCAGAAGCAGTAACTGTAGAAACAGTTAAAGCAGGAAAGCAGAAATTAGTAAGCAGGAGATGCGAACTTGGGCACACACCCAGAAAACAAAGGAAGAGAGAATGAAAACAAAGGAGGAAAGACAAGAGGGAAAGTAGGAAAAGAAAACACTGATTTTGAGTAAAGGACAAGAACTAAATTAATTTTATTCATAAATACATATAAGATATTATACAATTTATGATTTCTTAGTACTTACCTTTTAATCTCTTTTTTCTCATCAAGAAGAATAAATTGGCAATAAAGGCTAGAACCCAGGAGGGAAGAAAAATAATGAGGTAGGGGGCTGGTGTTGTGGCTCAGTAAGTTAAGCCGCCACCTGCTATGCCAGCATCCCACATGAGCACCAGTTCAAGTCCCAGCTGCTCCACTTCTGATCCAGCTCCCTGCTAATGCAACTGGGAAAGTAATGGACAATGATTCAAGAACCTGGGCCCCTGTTACCCACCTAGGAGACTCAGATGGAATTTCAGGCTCCTGGCTTCAGCCTGGCCTAGCCCCGACCAATGTGGCTATTTGAGGAGTGAGTCAATGTGTAGAAGATATGTATCTCTTTGTGTCTCTTCCTCTCTCTGTGTCACTCTGTCTTTCAAATAAATAAAAATAAATATTAAAATCAAAAAAGAACGAAAATGAGGTAGAGGAAAGTGGCCCTCTGATGGTACATCAAAACATACCAGAATATAACTTACCAAAATTGACCCATGGAGACATGGAAAATCTGAACAGACCAATGACAAGTAAGGCAAAGCCAACATTAACACAATGTCTCCAAACAAAATAAAGCCCAGGAGCAGATGGCTTCACTGCTCAATTCCACAAAAATTTTAAGGAAGAACTAACACCAATTCTCAAACTATTTCAAAAAAGTAAAACAGAAAGAACGCTTCCACATTTATTATTTGAGGCAAGAACCAGGTTCCAAAACCAGGACACACACAAACACAAACTTCTAGACCAATATCTCTAAAGAACATAGATGCAAAGATCCTCAACAAATACTAACAAACCAGATCCAACAACAACAAATCAAACACATTCACATGGCATTTATCCAAGGTATTCGGGGATATGTAAATCATCAAATGTAGCACATCAACAGAATGAAGGCTAAAAATCATATGATCATCTCAATAGACACAGAAGATGCATTTGATAAAATTCAGCGTCCACTCATGATTTAAAAAAAATCTTGGGGCTGGTGTTGTGGCGTATTGGGTAAAAGCTGCTGCCCGCAGTGCCGGCACCCCATATGGGTGCCGGTTCAAGACCCGGCTGTTCCACTTCCCATCCAGCTCTCTGCTGTGGCCTTGGAAAGCAGTAGAAGATGGCCCAAGTCCTCGGGCCCCTGCACCCGAGTGTGAGACCGGGAGGAGACTCCTGGCTCCTGGCTCCTGGCTCCTGGCTTCAGATCTGCCCAGCTCTGGCCATTGCAGCAAATTGGGGAGTGAGCCAGCGATGGAAAACTCTCTCTCTCTCTCTCTCTCTCCCTCTCCTTCTCTCTCTGTGTAACTCTGACTTTCAAGTAAAATAAATTAATCTTTTAAAAAAAAACTCTAAACAAATTGATTACATAACAAACATACCTCAACATAATAAAGGCTATATGTGAGAAATCAACTCAATATCTTATTGAGGAAAACCATTTCCTCTAAGATCTGGAACCATTGTTCAGGGACCAGCGCTGTGGCATAGTAGATAAAGCCATCGCCTGCAGTGTTGACATCCCATATGGACACCAATTCCAGTCCCACTGCTCCACTTCTTTTTTTTTAAAGATTTATTTTTATTTATTTGAAAGAGAGTTACAGAGAGAGGTAGAGACAGACAGAGAGAGAGGTCTGGTTCACTCCCCAGATGGCCACAACAGCCAGAGCTGTGCTGATCCGAAGCCAGGAACCAGGAGCTTCTTCTGGGTCTCCCACATGGGTGCAGGGGCCCCAGGACTTGGGCCATCTTCTTCTGCTTTCCCAGGCCATAGCAGAGAGCTGGATTGGAAAAAGAGCAGCTGGGACTAGAACTGGCACCCATGTGGGATGCCAGCACTTCAGGCCAGGACTTCAACCCACTGCACCACAGCGATGACCCCTGCTCCACTTCTGATCTAGCTTTCTGCTATGGCCTGGAAAAGCAGAAGATGGCCCAAGTCCTTGGGCCCCTGCACCCACATGGGAGACCCAGAAGAAACTCCAGGCTCCTAGCTTCAGATTAGCACAACTCTGACCATTGTAGCCAATTGGAGAGTGAACCAGTGGATGAAAGACCTCTCTCTCTCTCTCTCTCTCTCTCTCTCTCTCTCTCTCTCTGCCTCTCCTTCTCTCTCTGTGTGTAACTCTTACTTTCAAATAAAATAAATCTTTAAAAAAAAGAATGTTCATTCTCACAGTTTCTGTTCAATATAGAACTGGAAGTTTTAGCCAAAGCAATTAGACAAGAAAAAGAGGCCTGCGCCGCGGCTCACTAGGCTAATCCTCCACCTGCGGCACTGGCACTCTGGGTTCTAGTCCCAGTCGGGGCGCCGGATTCTGTCCCGGTTGCTCCTCTTCCAGGCCAGCTCTCTGCTGTGGCCAGGGAGTGCAGTGGAGGATGGCCCACATCCTTGGGCCCTGCACCCCATGGGAGACCAGGAGGAGCACCTGGCCCCTGCCATCAGATCAGCACGGCAGCCATTGGAGGGTGAGCCAACGGCAAAGGAAGACCTTTCTCTCTGTCTCTCTCTCTCTCACTGTCCATTCTGCCTGTCAAAAAAATAAAAAATAAAAAGATACAAATGGGCAAAGCAGAAGTCCAATTATCCCTCTCTGTTGATGTGATTTTATAATGGAAAATTCTAAAGACTCCATTAAAACAAATTCAGTAAAGTTGCAAGCTCAAAATCAACACACATAAATCAATAACATTTTTATATATCAATAATGAACTCATTGAGAAAGCTATCATAAGAGCAACCCCATTCACAATAGCTACAAAAATAAAATAAAATATCCTGGAATAAGTTTAACCATGGATGTGAAAGAAATAGAGAAAATTGCAAAATACTCATGAAAGAAATCGAACACTACACCAAAAAATGCAAAGATCCTCCATCGTCATAGACTAGAAGTATCAAAATGATTAAAATATCCATACTACCTAAAGCAATTTACAGGTTCCAAGAAACCTCCATCAAAATGCCAATGATATTTCTCACATAAGTAGGAAAAATGTCCTAAAATTCATACAGAAACACAAAAGACCTCAAAGAGCAGCAGAATCTAAAACAAAAAGAACAAAGCTGGATTGGACTGATGCTTCTGCTACCCACATCGGAGACCCGGATGAAGTCCCAGTTACACACGCATTGTTATCATTCACATTGGACAAAGAAGGAAACTGAGGCTCAGCATGTGTGGTGGCAGGAGGCCTCAGACATGTCCACAAGGACCTTCACACAGGCATGGAGCAAGTGGCCCTGCTGTGGTATCCATTAAGAGCTTACCTGCAGAGTCATACACAGGGTGCCCTGTGGGCAACACAGGTCAGGCCCATCCGGTGTTGGAGGTGCTCCAGGGCTGGAGACTCAAAGGGATCTCCTGGGGGCTGAGCACCACCACGTGAGGCTCCAGGGCAAACTGCCTGAGCTGCAGGGGGTCTGGGGAAGAAAAGACTGAGCCACAGCGTCTGTTGCTGAACGTTTTCTACCAGGCTTCCAGCCGCTTAATCCCTCCAAGCTGTTCTGGGAGTCATTTCTTGGAGGAGGAACCTTTCTCTCCTTGCTTGAGGATGTTGAAGACAGGGCAGCACCGACGAGCTCTAAGGCATGGACGCACTCCAATACATGATGGCAACCTCAGAGGACGCCAGCGCCTTCTAGGGAGCGTCTCTTCATCCCTGTGCCCCTTTCCCTCCATCAAACCTCACCTTTTCCACACAGGCCTTTCCTGCTCAGTCAGCTTCCCCACATTTGGTAGGGAAAGTTGTCGTGCCTTCATTCAGCAATCCGTACTGAGTGCCTGTTACTGCCAGGGCTCCTTGCCAAGTACAGGGGACTCAGAGCTGCTCAGGAGAGTGGGGAGCAGGTGACAGATGTGAGCAGATGTTGCAAAATCTCCTAGCCTCACCAGTATGGAGTCCACACAGCTATTGACAAGCTAAGTTAGAGGAATGCAGTTAAATTCTCCAGCTCTGAGTAGTGATCATGGTCATGACCGCACCTGTAATTATCATGATCATGACTGCATGTATAATGATCATGGTCATGATAGCACACATAATTATCATTATCATAACTACACATGTATTTATCATGGTCATGACTGAACATGTAATCATCATGGTTATGACTGCACGTATAATTATCACTGTCATGACAACATGTGTAATTATCATTGTCAAGATTACACGTGTAATCATGAGTGCATGTCTAATGATCATGATCATGACTGCACATGTAATTATCAAAGTCATGAATGCACATGTAACCATCAGGGTAATGACTACACATGTAATTATCACAGTCATGACTATATATAGAATTATAATTGTCAAGACTGCACATGTAATTATCATTGTCATGACTGCACATTTAATTATGGTCATGAGTGCATGTCTAATGATCATGGTTGTGAATGCACATGTAATTATCAGTCATGACTACATGTGTGATTATGGTCATGACTGCACATGCATTAGCACTGTCATGACTTCACATGTAATTATCATGGCCATGACTGTGCGTCTAATGATCATGGTCATTAGACACATGATCACACATGCATGCCCTAGGATACGGTCAGTCATGTTCCAAGTTGCTGCTGCCCTGAGTGAGGCCCAGCATGGACAAGAATGCAATCTGGGGCATAGTCTTCAAGTTCCTCTTCCAGAAACCCAGAGCTCTCTTCCAGAGGGCTTGGGTGTCAGAACTGATGGAAAATCAAGATGTTCTTAGGAGATATCAGCGGGTCAGCCTCTCTGAGCTCCCAAGAGCAGCAGTTTTGAGGTCTCCCACAATATAATTTTGGTTGAGCAGTAACCTGAAGCCCCATATATTTTGTGACCAAGACTGGAAAAAGGATATGAGGAATGTGGGGAGAAAGATCTATTTCGTTTCTATTTCAGGTAGCACCTTCCTCCATGGAGCTCAGAGAGCAGCCAGCATTATATATGTCACTGCTGTTCACGCCTGTACACTTGGATGGTTCACTTCTGCTTCCGCTGTGGTTTCTCTTTTTCCTCTGTTCCTCTCGTTGCTACTCGCAGTTGTAACACTCTGCTAGATCCATTTACTGAACTGACTGGAGACTCACGTTATAGGAGTCTAGAGGGTCAAGATGACAGGCTTAAAAATAGAATGTTTTTATGACCACAGCATGTTGATCCAAGCCTTTGTGCTCGTATATTACAAGTTCAATATATGCATCAGCACACTAAGAAATATTAACAGCCTGTCCTGCTTTTGTCAAAGTGCCAATGAGTATATGTCCAGTCACTGGAAGCAATACTGTCTGAAAAAAGGGAGGACAGATATCATTTCTGCAAGGGGTAGGGTTCATGGGGATTGTATCCATGGAATGCATATGGCCCAGTGGAGAATCAAAGTAATGCTTAGTTAGCAGCTCCTGGATGGGCGGATGTAGACTGGATGGGGGACCACAGCTGGGCTTCCTACACTTGTCCCTTAAGTGGGGACACCTACATGATCCTTGCTCCTTGTCCAGTTCCAGGGGGACTGAGGCTCCCTGCACAGGGTTTAGAAGAGCGAGAGCAGGAGAAACCCTGGTCCTAGGTTGCTGCCTCACAGCCTCCAAGGAGTCTTGGCACATTTTGCTCCTTCATGATATAGGCAGAACAGAAGAGAACGAGGAAGCAGGCATTGTAGTTCAACAGGTTAAGCCATCATCTACAGTGCTGGTGTCTCATATGAGCACCAATTCTAGACCCACCTGCTCCACTTCCTATCCAGCTCCCTGCTAATGGCCTGGGAAGGCAGCAGAAGTTGCCCAAGTACTTGGGCCTCTGCCACTCATGTGGGAGACCTATATGGAGTTCAAGACTCCTGGCTTCGGCTTGGCTCACCCCAGTCCTTGCAGCCATTTGGGGAGTGAATCAGCGGATGGAGAATAAATCTCTCTCTCTCTCTCTCTCCTTCTCTCTCTCTCTCTCTCTCTCCTTCTCTCTCTCTCTCTCTCTCTCTCTCTGCCGCTGCCTCTATGTAACTCTGCCTTTCAAATATATAACTAATTTTAAAAACAAAATGTTTTCACCTGAGCTGAAGATGCTCACTATTCTTAAATATGACTCTGGGGCCGGCGCTGTGGTACAGAAGGTTAAGTCGCCGCTTGCAGTGCCAGAATCCCCACACGGCCAACTCTTCATGTCCCCACTGTTCCTCTTCTGATGCAGCTCACTGCTAATGGCCTGGGAAAGCAGTAGAAGATGGACCAAGTGCTTGGGCCCCTACCAACCACATGAGAGACCCAGAAGAAGCTCCTGGCTCCAGGCTTCTGACTGGCTCAGCTCCAGCCATTGCAGCCATCTGGGAGTGAACCAGTGGATGGAAGACCTTTCTCGCCATCTCTCCATCTCTCCCTCTCTCTCTGTAACTCTGCCTTTCAAATAAAGTAAAAAAATATTTTAAAAAAGAATATCCAGGACTCAAACCAGTACCCTGATATGGGTTAACCCAAACCTGGCTTAACCAGCTATGTCACAGCATCTGGCTCTCAGATACAAGTCTGAGGATTAGGTTTCTGGCACATGAACTTCAGGCTGGCACATCCAAACCATAGTAGTAACCAATACTAATGTCTCTGTTGTTGGTGGCAAAGGGAGGGTTTGGGAGGAAAGAGAAGACAGAACACTGGGTAGCTCCAGAGGAACAGGCTGGCTGATTCCACTGCCAACCAGAGCATCCATCACCACCTCTCTTCCTGCTGAATACACTGGGCCCCTGCAAAAAGAGTTTCCTTTGGCAAACAAGACAAAACAAAACCGTTCCTCAGCTTAAAACGTCTGAAACCCAAGGGCTTGGAATTCTGGGAAGCTTTTTAACATAGCTGAATTTCACTCCTGCTGGTCATATTTTGCTTCCTTCTGTCTCCTTAATAAAATTAGGCCACTCAATTTATTTGTAACTTGAAATCATATTTTCCATTCCATTGTTTTCCCGCTCCTGTACTAAGGAAACGCCATCATCCTTGGGTCTCTTCTGATGCTCAAGGTATTTGAATAGTGGAAAATGAGAATATTCTCCTGAGAAAAATTCAGATATTCTTTCTTGAAAAAAAATCCAAAGTTCCTTGTTAAAATTCAAATTCCAGGATTAATTAAAATGCTACTATCAGTGCATTAAATTTATTTGAAAGAGCTACAGAGAAGGAGAAGGAGAGAGGGAGAGAGGGAGAGGGAGGGGGGGAGAGAGAGAGAGAGAGAGAGAGAGAGAGAGATCTTCCATACACTGGTTCACTTCATAAATGGCAGTAACGGTCAGGACTGGGCCAAGCCAAGGCCAGGAGCCAGGAGCCAGGAGCCAGGAGCCAGGAGCCAGGAGCCAGGAGCTTTATCTGGGTCTCCTACATAGGTGCAGGGGCCCAAGAACTTGAGCCATTCCCTGTCTTTTTCCCAGGCGCACTAGCAGGGAGCTGGATAGGAAGTAGAGCAGCCAGGACTCGAACCAGTGCCCATATGGGATGCTGGTGCACCCATATGGGATACCGTAGGCAGTGCTTTACTCGTTATGCCACAGTGCCATCCCCACCACTATTTTTTAGTATTATGGGCTGTGCATAGTTGGAAGTGCCATATTTGGAAGGGTAGGTGTGTTCACACCAGCACCACCACAAACTCTGCCTTTCAAATAGATATGTAAAACTTTTTTAAAAAAATGAACCCAAAAATTACCATTTGGACAGCATTTTTCCAGACTCTGAAATATACACTTCCAGACCTTGCTTACAGGTAAATGGTTATTTCATAAAAATGCAAATATGCTGCAAGCTAGTATTTGTGGATGGCACCCAGAAATCCACCAGGGAAATCTGTACCTGGCAGCCGGGGTGACTTTTGGACCTGGGGCGCAGGGCAGAGGAACCCAGGCACTTCTGGCACATGCCTGGGAGTAGCACCATGCCCCACTTCTGGGCACCTTCAGCCTGGCCCAGCGTCTGCAGTTGGCCAACCCCAGACTGGCCCTGGAGAAGCTTAGGAAGGTGTGAGAGGATCATATAACAACCGCCATGTGTCCTCACCCCATAGGGCCCCTGAACTCTGCACCCGATGGTGCGCACTGCTCCGCTGTCTGGGCAGCTGCGAGGGCCATAGCCAGCACCTTCAAGGGGCCGCTGGAGCAGCAGAGGGTTGCCTGCCTCGCGTGCCCAGCGTGGCCCCCTGGGGATTGGAGGTCCCCGGGGTTATGACAGCCCTGAAAGGCTACCCCACCAGCGTGACAGCAATCCTCCACAGCCCATCCTGCTCACTTCCCTTTCCTTCCCAGGTGCAGATCCCTGGAACAGCCCCTAACAGGCATCACTCAGGCTTATCACCTCCCCAGCTGGAGACTCCGTCAGATTGGACTCCAGAATGGGCAGTCCACCAGGCTGCACCCAGCTAGGATTCTCCAACATTTGAATCTTTGCATATTCAGTGAGCAAAGAAAAAAAATGATAGCTGGTTTGCTTTTTGCCTTTCTCTGGTTACAACTGAGGTGGCAATCTGTTTCACGGACCCACTGGACGTCTGCACTAACCATTTGTGGCTCATAAAAATCCTATTTTCACTTATTCATATTCTAATGCAAGGATCATCTTTCTCCTACTGATTGGGAAGTGCTTCTTAGATGAACGTAAATGCTTTGCTATGCATTGCAATCATCTTCCCCGATGGAGCCTTAGTTTGCAATTCGACTTATAAGACTTTCAAATAAGTTTTCATTTACGTGTCTCAGATCTCCCAGTCTTTTCCTCTGTGACTTGTGTTTTCGGTATCATTTATAGAAAGTCCTTCCTCCCCCCAGCATTACATGAATATTCACCAGAGAGAAAAGATATTTATGAGCGTCTCCAAGAATGTAACATTGCTGGCATAAATTGGAAAAACTGTACCATACCGCAGTTTGATTTGTTCTGTTTTTTTTTTAAAGAGATTTATTTATTTATTTATTTGAAAGTCAAAGTTACACAGAGAGAAAAGAAGAGGCAGAGAAAGAGAGAGAGAGAGAGAGAGAGAGAGAGAGAGGTCTTCCATCTGCTGGTTCACTCCCACAACTGCTGGAGCTGTGCTGATCCCAAGCCAGGATCCAGGAATTTCTTCCAGGTCTCCCACGTAGGTGCAGGGACCCAAGGACTTGGGCCATCTTCCACTGCTTTCCCAGGCCATAGCAGAGAGCTGGATCAGAAGTGGAGCAGCAGCCGGCACCGCGGCTCACTAGGCTAATCCTCCGCCTTGCGGCGCCGGCACACCGGGTTCTAGTCCCAGTCGGGGCGCTGGATTCTGTCCTGGTTGCCCCTCTTCCAGGCCAGCTCTCTGCTGTGGCCAGGGAGTGCAGTGGAGGATGGCCCAAGTCCTTGGGCCCTGCACCCCATGGGAGACCAGGATAAGTGCCTGGCTCCTGTCATCGGATCAGTGTGGTGCACCGGCTGCAGCACGCCGTCCGCCGCGGCCATTGGAGGGTGAACCAACGGCAAAGGAAGACCTTTCTCTCTGTCTCTCTCTCTCACTGTCCACTCTGCCTGTCAAAAAAAAAGGGGGGGGGGGTTGGTACAAAAATGTCTGCAGTCCACGCATAGTTTTTTCGCAATATGCATTTTCTATAAAATTTTTGATAGTCTGTAAATGTATGGATTTCAAACTTTTTCGCACTAAAATAAATTCATCTTTCAATTTTGTTTTCCCATGAATTTTTTTTGAAGTATGTTGTCTGAATAACTTCTCTATTGTCTGGTTTACCCTCCACATATAGATATCAAAATAAAACATCTGTATCTGTTCGTATTTCCCATAGCCCCTCCTGGATGTAGACAACTGGCAGTGGAGGATGGCCCAAGTGCTTGGGCCTTGCACCCTCATGGGAGACCAGGAGGAAGTACCTGGCTCTTGGCTTTGGATCAGAGCAGCGCACCGGCCGTAGTGGCCATTTGGGGGGTGAACCAATGGAAGGAAGACCTTTCTCTCTCTCTCCCTCTCTCTCTCTCTGTCTAGTTCTGCCTGTCAAAAAAAAAAAAAAAAAAAAAGCAAATTTCATATGCAAGATGCCAGCTGGCTTCTGTGTGCTCTGGCTTGAAAACTTGTTGCCTTCACCGTGGATGTCATCAAAGCTGTGTCTTTCTCTCTCTGCTAGGAAAGCTAGGGGTGAATAAGTGACTCCACACACATACCTACCTGTACTAGAGGAGTCTGAAAAACGGGGCTCCTTCAGGGTGGCGTTTGGCATGATGCTTCAGGTGCTCACATATGATAGCAGAGGGATTGGGCTCAAGTCCTGGATCTACCCCGGATTCCAGCTCCCTGTTAATGCAGACCTCGGCAGCATCACATGATTGCTCGAGTGGTTGGGTCTCTGTCTCCCACATAGGAAATCTGGGTTATGTTGTTGGCTCCTTGGTTCTGTGTGGCCCAGCTCCAGATGCTGTAAGCATCTGGGAAAGAACCAATGGGTGAGAGTTCTCGACTGTGTTTCCATATTTCTATCTATCATCATCTATCTATCTATCTATCTATCTATCATCTATCTATCTTGCCTTTCAAACTAAATAAATAAATATGTATTTTAAAAATGGTTCTTTCAAGATTAAAACTTTCTTAACTATTAATATCTTTTTAACCATAATACTTATGTTTAATACTTTACATATTTGAGAGAATGAGAATTTTATTTTATCCAAGGCAATCATGAGGTTAAAGGCTCCACAGTGGGGCATAGGAGGTTAGGCCTCCATCTGCAGAGCCTGTGTTCTATATGGGTGCCACTCCATTCCAATCTGTGTTTGGGAAAGCAGCAGAAGATGGCACAAGTGCTTGGGCCCTGCATCCATGCAGGAGATTCGGATGAAACTCTAGGCTTCTGGCTTTGGCTTGGCCTAGCCCCAGCCGTTGTGGCCATCTGGGGAGTGAGCCAGTGAATAAAAGATCTCTCTCACTTTTTCTCTCTCCCTCTCTCTCTCTCTCTATCTCTATCTCCTGTGTGTGTGTTTAAAATCTTTTTAAAAGAGTTTAAAAATCTTTTAAAAATAAAAAACTCCACATTGATAACAACAGAGGAAAGTTAACTAGTTTCATTTGTACTAAACTCAAAAGAAACCTTTTCTGGGATCACTTTTACTTCCTTGTCACAGCAATTGATAACATCACAGTTGAAAGTAGAGCTTGCAAGAAAAAAAAATAAGCATGCTAATTCGTTTTTATGTAACTGTACAAAATGAAATTCAGCAGCCAAAATTTCTTCTGATCCTGAGCCCAGGATAGCCTGAATAATTCTCTAAGGCCATGTTATCACGACAATTAAAAACAAAACATTGGCTACAGCGCTGACTGCACTGGTAGATCTCATTGATTCTGAGAAAGACTCAGATAGAAAGGTTACTTCCCATTCTTGATGGAGTCCATTCCACGCGAGCACAAGAACCTTACACGCTACCCCTGCACTTCCCTCCTCACTCAGCCTTCTGCCTCAAAATATTATGAAATTTCAACTGTTGGACTGGACTATAGTGTTATTCCAATTTAAAAGACAGGGGTGGGTGTTTGGCTCAATAGTTAAGACACCTGCACCCCATATGGGAGCACCGAGTTCAAGTTCTGGCTCCACTTCTACTTCCAACTTCCTGTTAAAGTGCACCCTGGGAGGCAGCGGATGATGATTTAAGCCCTCGAGGCTCTGCCACACGTGGGAGACCCTGGTGGAGTTCTGGACTCCTAGCTTCAGCCTGGCTCAGCTCCAGGTGTTGCAGGGTGCAAGCAAGAACTAGGGCAGTGACCCAGTGAATGGAAGCTCACTCGCTCTCTCTCTCTCCCTCCCTCCCTCTCCTTCTCTCTCTCTTCTCCCCCCCCCCCCCCCACACACAAACACACACACACAGAATGCTGCAGAAGGGAAATCTAACTTTAAACAAAGAGACAGAATGATAGTGTGCTGAGCATAGCAACTTGGAAATTGTTACAGGAAGAAGGGAGCCTGGCCATAAACCGTGAAATGTTCTAGAAAATAGAAATTCAAACTCCAAGTGCAGCTCTGGAGCTTATTTCGGGAAAGCACCATTTGGGGGTGATATTCATCATCCTCTGATGATGCACGTGACATCCCAGGCTGGAGGAGTCTACCCAGTTTTGAATGTGTTAGGCACCTTTGATTATTTTCAAAGCCTAAATGAGAACTAAAAACACATTGTAGCCAGCGCAGTTTCTTTTAATTTTTAACTTCACGCCTATTATCAGAGAAATGCAATCCATATGCTTAGAACAATTCATTGACACTTTGCACTTCAGAATGTGCGACTGTCTCTTTAGAAATCTTTTAATGTCTTTATTTACTTTTGGAGGGATCTGGTTTGTGAGAATAAATTCCAAATAGTTTGGAATCAGAACCAACCTCTCATATTCAATTAATATGCACCTTTCACACATGACTGATAAGACTGCAAGCACTTAGAATATATCCACAGACACCCACTGGAACAAAGAAGCATCGTTCAGTGAGAATTAATGTCCATAAATATGACAATACTAAATTCTACTATTATTGGTGACATTGTATTATATCACAAGTTTGGTGTGTATTTTTTTTAAGATTTTATTTATTTATTTGACAGGTAGAGTTAAAGACAGTGAGAGGGGGAAACAGAGAGAAAGGTCTTCAACCGCTGGTTTACTCCCCAAGTAGCCACAACAGTTGGAGCTGAACCGATCTGAAGCCAGGAGCCAGGAGCTTCCTGTGTGTCTTCCCACAGTGGTGTAGGGGCCCAAGTGTCTGGGCCATCTTCTACTGCTTTCTCAGGCCATCAGGAGGGAAATGGATCGGAAGTGGAGCAGCCAGGACTAGAACTGGTGGCCATATGGGATGCTGGTGGTGCAGGCAGATTAACCCACTGCGCCACTGTGCCATACATAGCGCTGCCCCTGAATGTTTGTGGATTTCTTCTAATGAAGCCTCAGCAATGAATGAAGATCTCACAGTTACTTTGAACTCTGAAACAGACACCTAAAGGACACAAAGCATTTCCTTCTGATGCTCACAATCTGATGGAGTCTTCCAAATGAAGGAGATTTAAAACGTAGCTCTTCTTGAGAACACTTAGCTGCAAGTTTTTGTGCTGTCTCTTGGTGTCCTCACTGGCAGCCAGCCACAGCAATGGGGTCTGGAATGGGCCTGCTGAGTCCTAACATGAGTCATTGACTCATGAAAAAGCAACAGCACACAAGCAAAAGACCACGGTGCCGGTTCATAATTACCTGCAGAAACCAGAAGCAAGTACAACCAGCGTTTCAGTCCCCTCGAAGTGAAAATGTTTCCTGAGTGAGACAAGGTCTCGGTTCTCCAGTTTCTAGGTCTGTTCACCTGACACAATACATGGTGACATAAAACTGACCTAAGTAGGCTGGCGCTGTGGCGTAGTGATAAAGCCACTACCTGCGGTGCCAGCATCCCACATGGACGCTGGTTCAAGACTCGGCTGCTCCACTTCTAATCCAGCTCTCTGCTATGGCCTAGGAAAGCAGTAGAAGATGGCCCAAATCCTTGGGCCCCTGCAGTTGCGTGGGAGACCTGGAAGAAGCTCCTGGTTCCTGGCTTCGGACCAGCACAGCTCTGGCCGTTGTGGCCATCTGGGGAGTGAACCGGTGGATGGAAGACCTCTCTCTCTCTCTTTCTCTCTCTCTCTCTCTCTCTCTCTCTCTCTCTCTGCCTCTCCTTCCCTCTCTGTGTAACTCTTTCAAGTAAATAAATAAATCTTAAAAAAAATATATCAGGGCAGTCAACATTTCCCCTTCTGTGAGATTCTATCCAACTCTGATTGGTAGATGATGTTGAATGCAATAAATGCAGAGACTCATGTTAGCAGCTCAGTGGGTTCTGGATCTTTCCCATACCTGATAGGCAGCTAATAGGGTCTTCAGGGTTGTGACATGACTGAGTTCACCCTAAAATACTGATATACAAAGCGAACAACCAAATAATAACACCAGCAAGGACTGACTACATCCCAAAGCAAGCCCCTGCTCTTTATATAGACAACCAAATTGCATCCTCACAACAGCCCAGGAAGGGAGGTATTGTTTCTGATTTCCCATCTAACAGATTAGAGTTGGGGAGGCTTTTCCAAGTTAGCCCAGCACAGGTGGTAAGTGGTAGAGCAGACTCACACCCACTCAGCTGTGCCACCTCTGGGCCATCACATGCCCTATCTCTTCCATGCTGTTTCTTCCATCAGGAGATTTTTCTGCATCAGGCAGTCTGACTTTAAACAAGAGGCCTTCAGAAAGTTCACGAAAAATGTTTCTGTCTTATCCATATTTCTGTGAATGTGTTGAAGTCCTCTCAAATATGGAAGAGTTCAGAATGGTAAGGGGATTCCTTTTGGGCACTGGTGTGTGTCCCAGCTGCTCTACTTCCAATCCAGCTCTCGGTTATGGCCTGGGAAAGCAGCAGAAGATGGCCCAAGTGCTTAGGCCCCTGCACCCCCAGGGGAGACCCAAAAGAAGCTCCTGGCTCCTGGCTTCGGATCAGCCCAGCTCCAGCCATTGCAGCCATCTGGGGAGTGAACCAGCAGATTGAAGACCTCTCTCTCTGCCTCTTCCTCTCTCTGTCTGTAACTCTACTTCTTAAATAAATAAATAAATAAAATATTTTTTAAAAAGAAAAAGAGAAGCTCCTTTTCATCTAGATAAGAAATTCTCTTTTCCCCACCTGTAATGGACTATCTGGATTTTTATGCTAAAACAAACAGAGTGGTGAGAAGACAGTTCATTTTCCTTGCTGCTGGCTACTTCTATCACGCATTGACTCTTACAGAGAAATGCTGTCAAAAAAGCACTAAAAGTGGACAAGTTGCTGAAAATGATAAATTCATCAAAAATATCCAAATTTTGCAAATATACATGAAATTGATTTCACCTTCTAAAAATACTAGTGTGAGCTAGGTGACTTTGAAAACTCTTATTTACTTGTTCTGTAGCCTAAATTGAATAGAGTCAAAGTTAGAAGTGAAATTTATTTTAGTTTCTAGGCTAACTGACTTGCTATTTCTCACACGGATTAGCCACGGTGGTCCTTTTTTCCCTACTTGCACAGCGTCTGGTTGTCAATGATAATAGCAACAGCAGCAGCCCTCAGGTAAACAGATATTCACAACTGAAATATGGCCACGCCCACCTCCACAAAATGACAACTCCTCCTGTATCCGCTGTTATCTTTGTTTTGTATCTCCATGGAACACTATGTGCTCCCCCTGGTGGCCAGAGCGACGCCTTTCGCTCTCCAGATCAAGCTAATGCCACAGGACTTATTGCCAACAAACCACTCATTTCACAAGTTTCAGATTCCAACGCAACTTTTTAAAAACTCGATTTCCTTAAGCTCATTAAAATATCTTGCTTAGTTTGTATCCAAGAGATTTGTTGTGAAAGCAAAACCACCTAGTTAAAAATTTTTGTTTTATTGTTCGCTGTTTGGGGCAAAATAAGATCTTTGAAAGCTAAAGTTGCATCCACCACCAAAGGAGGGAACCCCCGAAAGTTAAAATTGCTTGGTTAATCTAAGATTGGAAGTAATTTATCAAGTCAGTATCTCTCATCAGAGAGAAAAGAAACAAAAAAAGTTACAGGGTAGGGGGCAGGCATTAGGTTTTAGAGGTTAAGACACTGGTTAAGATGCTGCCTGGGAGTAAGACACCTGGTTCTCTTCTCTGTCTCTGGCTCCAGCTAATACAGATGTGGGGAAGCAGGGGTAATGGTTCACGTAATTGCCTTCTGGGACAAGCTTCTGCAACACCAGCATCCCATATGGACACCGGTTCAAGTCCTGGCTGCTCCACTTCCAATATGGTTCCCTGTTAACGTGCCTAGGAAAGCAGCAGAAGATAGCCAAGTGTTTGCACATGGCCTTGCACCCACGTAGGAGACTCAGAAGGAAATCTTGGCTCCTGGCTTTGGCTTGGCCCAGCCCCAGCTGTGACAGCCATTTTGTGAGTGAATTAGTTAAAAAAAAAAAAAGCTCATAAAACATAATTTTAGAGGCTGGCGATGGCGATGTGGCGTAGCAGGTAAAGCCACCACTTGTGGTGTCGGCACCCCATATGGGCACCAGTTCATGTCCTGGCTGCTCTACTTCTGGTCCAGTTCCCTACTAATGGCCTGGGGAAGGCAGTGGGGCGTGACCAAAGTGCTTTGGGCCCTGCTATCCTCTTGGGAAACCTGGAGGGAGCTCCTGGCTCCTGGCTTCAGCCTGGCGCAAGCCCTGGCTGTTATAGCCATCTGGGGAGTGAACCAGTGAACGGAGGAACTCTCTCTCTCTCTCTCTCTCTCACACACACACACACACATAAACACACACACACACACTGACTTTTGAATAAGTAAATAAATCTTTATAAAAAACAGAATTTTAAAAGTTGCCAAATAGGACTGTAATTTAATAGCTGAATAAACATTGGATGGACTTATTTATTCTTAAAAAGAAAAAAGAAGTGGAGGCAACCCAGGTGGTTACATTGTAATGCAGTTGAAATTCCATCAGTGGTGTAAACTGTCATTGGGATTCCGCGTTTAGCTTTGGCCAGCCCAGAAACAGATGTGCTGCAACGGGAATCCACGGCTGCATCTCCCGGAGAAGAGCCCTTGTGAGGGAAGCCAGCGGTTCACTGGTCTCCACTCCAAAGCAGGGACCAGACCAAATTGAGGGTAATTGTTCCAAGTGTTTAGAATTCCCACATTGGATTGAGGCTAAATGTGTGGTTCTCATTTTATGGCCTTGGAAAAGAAGACAGTGAGACTCCTCCTTGTTCTGCACCCAAAAAAATAAAAAAAAAAAAAAAAAGAAAGAAAGAAAAGAAAAGGAGACAGATCCAAAAACAGAAACCAATATTTATATATATTTATATAATATATATTTAAGTTTAGATACAAAGGTTTGGCCAGAAATATTTCAGTCACAGGACATTTCTTCGGTGAGTGGGGCCATAGTTCATACGGCAAGGTCAAAGTGAAGACGAAAAACCATTTTGTGCATAATAATTCCTACCCAGTAAAAGAAAGGAATCGAATGTTTCTCATTACATAGCCTGTCTGGATGCATAATCCTTTCCACAGAGCTCCTCGGGCACATTCTGGCACGATTCTAAATTCATATCAACCAGCATAACGTGCAGCAGGTAGGATTTCTTTTGAAAAGAAACCCAGGCTGATGTAATTCTAGCGAGGGAAGCTGATGCCAGGAAATCGACAGTGAGCCTTAACCTGGACCGCGGTTCGATGAAATAAATCCCATCCTCTTTACGGAGTCAAGACAGCCAGGCAGTGGGGGAAAAGCAGTCGCCAGCAAGTGGGGTTCAGCATCGGAGGTTAACGCCACACTGATTTAGGGGAAGTGGGGGAGTGTGAAAAAAGAGCGTGGGTGCCGAGGTTGGCTGTTTGAACTGTATGGGTCAAAAATGCTTCTTCAAACAAGTTCCTTCTCCCACCCCTTTGCCTTTGTCTCTTTCCTGGCCCAGAGATACTGGCTCCCTCTGAAAGATAAGGAAAGAGCTCCCCCCCCAGCCCTTGGATATCTCCATGGAGGAAGAAGCTCTGTGTCCCACCCTCTTGGGCCTCTTTGCCTTTAGTTTGCTTTCCTGCTTGCTTGCCAAGAAGGAGCCACCTTTCTCAGGGAAGTGACTATGGCCCATTCTAAGAACTTCCTCCCACAAGGAACACCACAAAATCCCGTCTATTCATGGACGGCACGAAGCCGGCCTTCGAGACAAAACCCTGTTTTTAATCAGTCCTTGTTGATACGCATCCGTTGAAAAGAATAAAGAGAATGCAGAGGAGCTGAGGTTGCTGAACGTCGAGAGCAGGCTCCGGACCGTATGGGTGTGTGCACAGGGTAACTTTGCGCGTGCACTTCTGCAGTGCCCATACAAACAGACGTTCCGCTCTATGCTTGTTTTTTTTTTTTTTTTTTCCTGGAAAGATTCCTAAAAGAGTTCAATGGCATTCACCTTGAAGGACTGGGCTGAGGGTGGAAAGAAACTTTCATTTTTAAGGTTTCAGGGCTGCTTTTTTTTTTTTTTTTAGTGATGCACATCTTTACTTTGAAAAACATCAAAGGGATCTCAGCATGCTAAAATGTTCGCCTTTGTTCAATTTTCTGTTGAGTGATTCACTCTATATTTTTAAATTTTATTCTCAGATTATAAACTAAGAGAACAATGCTAAGAGCAAAGATAAGCAACCACTGGGAGTGATTCTCAAATTATTCCGTACAACGGGGTACTGTGTAACTTTTTAAAAAATTTTTTTGATTAATTATTTCTTTGAGAGGCAGCTCTGGCTCCCATACTCTGTTTCATTCCCCAAATGTCTGCAAAGGCCCATCCAGGAGCCAGAACTCAATCCACGTCTCTCACATGGGTGGCAGGAGCCCAGTCACTTAAGCCATCACTGCTGCCTCCCAGGGTCTGCATTGTTGGGAAGCTGGAAGGAGACAGAGCAGGTATTGAATTCAGGTACTCGGATGTAATCCACAGCCATCTGAAACGCTGAGGCCACTCCCACTATTGTGATGTTATTATCAGTCTCCAGTACTTCCACAGATCCATACTACATGGAGAATAAAAACGCAATATTCCAACAAGATCTTTTGGAAAAATATTTAAATTCTGGGTCCCCCATAATCTTAGATGTGACTCCCCTAACCTCTGCTAATGCCTAGAGCAAAATCACTCTGAAGAGGTGAAGTCACACCAGCACCAGTCTTACAAGATCGTTCGGGGTGTGCATTTCACAGACAGAAACACAGAGCGGTTACCTCCCTCTGTCACACTCAGAGGAGCCAAGTTCACAGCAGCCCAAAGTCTCAAGAGAGAACATTTGTCCCTCTGCCTCCCACAGGAAAAGCCAAAGTCTGTGGCTAAGGGACACCTGACCTCCATGAATGCTCATCTCAGGGCCATGGAACTCTGCAGGTCCCACCTCTAGCCACAGGACAGGGAGAACAGCAGGGGACAGAGCTGACAAATGCAGGTGGTGTTTAAGACAGAAGCCCGTGGCAGCCCTCCATCCACTGCATCCCCCAAGTCTTCAACCCACTAACCCTGATGAGCCTTGACACAGAACCAGGAGAATTGCAGGGGGGGGGGGGAGGGGATGACGACGCAGAGGCAGTGCGTGCTGCATAGACGCGTCCTCTTGTTTCTTCAGAAACCAGCAGGATGCTTTCCTCGGGGCCTAAGCAAAGCCAGCTCCTCTCCCGCAGCAAAGGAAGCTGCATGACTGTGATTGCACAGGGCAGGCTGAGAGGACAGGAGCCTTGTTTGCACCTTTCTTCTGTTGCTATGATCAGCTTCTCTGCGGAATACGCTGAGATAAGATAAACATGCTTCCATACTCCTGTAATTCAGAACTTGCCACAGAGTCAAGAGAAAATAAATCAAGTCTATAGCCCTCGACATTCCCATCTACGAAATGGAGACTTTGAAAAAGACAAGGCATGCTGAAAACCTGAGAAGAAAGATCTCTATATGAAAAAAAGCATGTAATATCATGATATTCTTAGATTTGTATCTACCAACTATACTGAATCTGTTAAAAATGAATCAAAATTTCAAAAAAATAAATAAAAAAATTTTTAAAGCAGAAAGAAGCAAGTCCTCTTGTAGGATTGCTGTCTTCAACAGGTGCTGCTGCAAAGTGACACAATGAAAACCGTTGCCAACGGATTCCCTTCCTGGGTCCAGAGCAGACAGCACCAAGCAGGCAGCTCTCTCCCGACAAGCCAAAACTTCCACCCAAAAACCTCTTCCATTAGTTTCAGAAAGCCAAATACAAGAAGGAAAACACACACACACACACACACACAAAACAATTGTCCAGAAATGCCTTTGTGGTTTAAAAAAGAAAGAAAACCTACATGTGTGGTAACCTGCAATCATTTTTCTTTAGCATTTAGGACAGAAATATTCTGAAAAAGATCTCTACTGGTCGCTCTCTGCCTTTTCCCCACTTTATTCCTTGAAGAATTGATTTCACTTTAGAATGCTGTCTGCACATGGTCTCCCTGTCTCGGTTTCCCAGGGACCTGGCAGTTCCCAGATAACCACATCCATCTTTTTGGGGACAGCAGGTGCACTGCCCCCCACCCATACACACACCTCTCCCAGTTCACTTTCTGTTGCCTTCCTGGGCTGCAAGTGCTCCTGAATGAACCAACGAGATCAATTTCTTTGCTGGTAGTCATCCAGGGAAGGCAGGGCGCCAGGACATCCACCAACTCTGAATTCAGACACAGACCAAGTTATGTTTCACTTTCCTTTATTCAAAGGAAACTTCACAGGTGATGTCAGACTCACCAATGAAACCTTTATGACTACAAAATTGCATGCCGGCCAGGGCCCCACCACCAGTGCACCTGAACTTGGAAGCAGTTAACAGTGTCTGGCTCTAGGAAAGACACTTGCTGGGTTTTTCTGATCCCCACCCCTTGCAAACCAGCAGCCCGAATGTACCCTTTGCATCAGAAGCAGTTTGGGGCTTAAATTAACAAATGTGCTGACCCCTGAACTCCAAATACAGTGCCATGCCTCTGGTTCCCTCTGGGACACCCAGTTTTCTATCTACAGAAGACAGCCCCAGTGTCTGCCTCATGCTACCCCAGTCTGATTTATGGGGTGACATTATCTTGGAAGCAAAGAGAAGCCTGGCCACGGAGGCTCTGAGAAAGCACACACTTCCAGACAATGGGTTTTGGTGGGAAGGGGTGGGATCAGTTCATGGAGGTTTTGTTCAGGTTTGTTATTACAAAAATATATAATAAAGGCTTGGCTTCTCTGTTCATTTCCTGGGTTGCCGCCTCAGCTCCCATTAGGGCTGGGAGGGTCAGAATCGCAGGGGAGAGAGAAGGGGCTGGCGGGAAGAGAGGACAAGGGAGCTGTACAAATACAGAAAGGAAATAGAGCCCAGGACAGAAAATGGCAGGAAAGGCGAGAGAGGAACAGCAACGGGGTGCGGAACCAGCCAAGAGAAACGGGGGAAGATGGAGAGAGCAGAAGGACAGGAGACAGGAAAGGATGGAGAACGCAATGGAGGGAGAGAGATGGACAGGCGATGGACCAAACAGGAATTTGAGGCCGGCAGGACGAAAGAGGCCACGTCGGAGCAAGGATCGCCAAGAGGGTGCAACAGTCCAAGGTCAATGTTACGAGAAGCCTAAATCCCCGGCAGATGTGGGGAGCGCGGCCAGTTGGGCCAGAGGCAGGCGAGGCCCAGGGGCTGCCGGGGCGCTCCCCCGCGGGCACCGACTTCCTACCCGCAGCGTTGTCCTCCGGTCCCGCCCGCTCAGCTCGCCGCGGCTGCCGGGCCGATGTGCGCGCCCGGGGCCGACAGCAGCTCCGCCGCTCCCTCGGGGCTCGGGCTCCGGCCAACGCCGGCCCCTAGGAGGTCGAAGCCGGGATGGGCAGTCCGTGTAAGCTACTGAGGGTGTCCGTCGCCTTGCTGCCGGGACTGGGGGGTTTCCGATCGGCCACTGCGGGAGGAAGCACAGGGGCGTCGGATCACTGCCGAGCTTGGCGTAGGCTGAGGCTCCGGGGGGCCCCAGGCCTCGACTGCAGCGCAGGGATCAGCGGGTGGACGTCGGTAGCGTGCGCTCCACCGCGCAAGGCTTTGGAAGAAGGAAGCAGACTCTCGGCTCCCGGGGCGGCCCTGCTTCCCGCTCCCGCAAGGGGCCAATTGAAAGGGCGCCTTGGCAGATGCGCCAGGCCCTCTGCCCTGGACCTTTCATCATCCGCTCAGTAAGGGACAGCCCCGCGCCCCTCCGCCGGGCCCTGCATACACTCCAGGCCCCCTCGGCGTGTGCGCCTGGTGTGAGGAGCAGCCGGAGCCGGAGATCTGCGGACACCTGCGGCTCAGGGCGCTCGCTGTGGGCAGCCTGGATCCCCCTCCTCCTCAAACATAGGCTCCCCGGATCCGCTGTTCCCGCGAGATCCGGGCATCCAGATGCGCTCACCACCGCGCAGCGGCCCATTTTGGGGCCTCTGGGCCTCCCGGATTAAGTGACAGTGGGCTTTGCCAGATCAGGCGGTCTCCTGCGCCTCGCTCTGTGATTTAGGGTTTTGGGAAGGGGCCCAGGTTTTTTGCTACTGGAAGCCAGAGAGTGACGCCACCATTGCGCAACCCTGTTTTTCCTTTCCCAATCCCGGGCGGCCCAGCTGCTTCTGCACCAGGAGGCTCAACCTAAAGGGGGAAGTGGAGGAAACCTATTTCCATGTTCTCTTTTCCCCAACAAGTCTTCCTTAAAGGGTGAGCTTCAAGCGCCTGCATTTGCGACGAGAGGAAACTCCTGGTTTGGGTTTTTATTTTTATTTTTTTCCTTCCTGCCCCTGTCCTCTCCCCAGCTCCCTGCACAACTTGCTTTGGCCTTGGTGGAGCAGGACCGACAACATGCGCGCGCGCGAATTCAAACAAAAAATACACGCGGGCGAGGGTTTCTGAGAGATTTTGAAGAGGTCTCGACCCCTTGGCTCGTCTGGGCCTCTCCTTCCTAAACCCGGCTGCAGCCTTCCCGCCAATGAAATGCCCAGACCTGGCTCTGTTCTCACACTGCAAGGTGCGGATCTGTTTACAAAACATGAGAGGCTGGGGGTTTCTTAGCCAGGCGCCGGGGTACCTTAGAGACAGAGAGAAAATGAACTGGTGAAATATCAACACCCGGGAGCCCCTGAGACAGATTCCACCCCAACCTACACGGGCGAATCTCGCTGCGTTTTTAACTCTGTCCGCGCCATTCCCTCCTGCGGGAGCCCGGGCTGCGCGGGGTGGCGGGGTACACCTCCGGGGCCTGAGCTCGCCCTGGGAGCTTTGCAGGCTCTTTTCAACTCAGGAGCTAGGATGGGGACAGGCTGCGAGGGCAGGGCCCGCGGGAAACGGTCTCCCGCGGCTTGGTCAGCCGCTGCGGGCACTGGCGCCATGCTCCTGCTGGCGCGCGTCCTCGCCCTGGTACGCCGCACTTTGGGCATTTTCCAAGAACTAAGACCAGCGCAGAGACAACTGCAGCGCACATTTGCTTTGTGTGAATACGATGTCTTACAGATCTGATTTCCCAATCCTGAGTCTTTACGAAGAATCCCTAACCCAAGGACCTATGGTTTAGGAAAATAGGCTGAAAATAACCACTGACGGTGGTCGCCTGAAGCCAGGGGCAGAGGAGGCCGGGGAAGAAGATGTTCAGGTTCAGAGTCCTAGAACCCACCCTTCTCCATGAAGGTGACGTGGACCTCCCCACCCTTCTGTCAGCTCCCAAGAAATAGTTCCCTTTTATAGGACGATATAAATGTCAATCATCCTTTCTTGCTTGCTTAGTAGGGAACCCAGACTCACCTAACCAAGATAAAATTGATAATTTCACATCTGGCTAGTCTTCCTTTAAACACTAAGATGTTCGTTTGCAGCTAATTTAGAAGACACACTAACATATTTATAAATATTTATATTTATATGCAGTGTTATGCATGTGCACTAAATGAATTTTTACTGACTATTCATGATGTAAAATTGTAAAAATGTAAAGAAATGCTTTTCCTACAAAAAAATAAATTCAGTATCAACTACTCCTTTATGAATTGAACAGCAAGTAGTTGATAGCAAAGTGTCTCATGGGACAGGTTTCTTGGAAGACATTAATGTCTTAAAACAGGATTGGTGGGGGTGGGGGGAGAAGTAGTGATCTGTATTTTAAAAGACCTGCTTGGAAAAGGGCAGGAAATTTGAAGCCGGCTTTTTTTTTTTCCAGTGAGAAGTAAAATGCTACAGCCCAAGTATACACGCAAATACAGATAAGCAGCAGTTGTTTCTGTGTACCTGTTTTTGAACAGAAACACCTACAGACCAGTTGAAGAGCGGGCCTGAGACATTTGCTAATCCTCCCCTGAATCTTTAAGAATTGAGAGGAATGGAAATTGAATTATTAATGTAACAACTCAGGGAGCTAATTATTGCTATGAATTTTGAAAGCAGGTAAGAAGCTGGAATAATGGCCAAAAGGCCGTGCGCACCAGGGCCACTCAGTGGCTCTGTTATTTCTGCAAAGGAAAGTATTTGCTAAAAACAAACAAACAAACAAAAAACCACTCTTGCCAGTGAGCCTGTTGAAATCATTCCCCTCCCGAATTATGAGAAGTAGTTTAGATGTAGGAACTGCATCGGTCACCTTCTGTTTGTTATCTACACAGTACAATTTGTTTCTGATGCAGAGTCTGAGACATGTCCAGGACAAAGAGGCTGTTTGGGAAAAGGACCACATCCCTTGTCAAAGATTTGGGGCTTCTTTTTCCTCAGTTTTCCTTCTCCTTAGGATCAACTCAGGGGAAACAATTTAAATTTGTGAATATGTCTTTTGAGTTCAAATGACTTTGCTTAGTTCAGCAACTTTGTAACAGAAGTAATAAAATAAATTCCGTATCAATTTCTACTTTAGCAGGTGAGCGAACCCTGGAGAAGTGGATTAGAGACCAAGGATGAGAAACCAAGCAAAACACTCATCCTGACTCCTCAGCTGTCAAGCTTCAAGGAATTCCGTCAACTTTAAAATTTTTCCTTTATTTTGGTTCTCCTATAAACGCACAACAGACATTATCCTATTATCAAAATTAAATTTCAATTTTAAGAAAATTCTAAACTCTCAATTGCATAAATTTCCTTTACTTGAATTTGTCTATAATGAGGCAAATCAGTATTATTCTAATATCCCAGGATGCTTGCGCTCTAGGAAATGTGGAAATAAAATAGCTACGTTTTTTCGACTTCACTGTTACAGGTGGTATCTGAACAGCAGCACCACCCCACTGTCCACTTAGCCACCAGCCGGCCCCTCCCCCACCAGCCTCAGCAGGTGCCAAGCAGATCTGCAAGCAAAGCTCATCTTATTATCTGGGAACACCCCCTCCGCCCCGTGCTGTCCCCGGGATTGTGCCCTGCTCTTTTCTGCTGTGTCGGGACCTTCTGGGGGTGACTCCCTCCATTCCCCAGGGCAGTTAGAGTCACAAATTTCTGGTGATCAGGACCCAAACGCAAGCAAGTTAGAAATTAGCAAATTCAGACACTGCTTTCACCAAAGGAGGAAAAGGAGGACTCCAGGCAGGTGTGTTCAGAGGTTAAAGGAAAAACCAGAGCCCTTCGCACAGCAGACAGTAATACTGCAAGTCTGTTAGCCGGCGCATTAGGGACTGGATTTGTAGAAGACAGTGGGGTAAGGAGGAGGAAGATCAAGCAGCCACATTTCTCACAGACAGGAGGACCCAGAACCACACAGAGTTCCAGCATGTGACTTCAGGGCCACACAGGCGGAGTGCTCTCTGTTTTCCCACGGGATGTGTTAAAGAAAAAAAAAAATACAAAAGGGTCTGACTTAGGAAGGGGTAGGGGGAAAAAGGAACCTGGAAGAAACAGCTGGGCCGTATGTCTGCGGGGGGGGGGGGGGGGCTGGTGAGGACATTAGCTATCGCTGGCAAGCGCAACCCCAGCTCAGGTGCCAGGACAGGTTCACCACTCATGGCTACAGAAATGTGGGCCCCCGAGCGGTGCCTTCTAGACCCTTCCATGGGAAGCCAGAGAAGAACAATAACTTGGCCGGGGAGTCCAAGAACCAGGGCAAACCCTGGAGTCCTGTTTGCTAGCCTGACCGGTCTCTGTACAAGTCGGGAGACCCGTCTTGATCCCCTGCCTCACTGAGCCTCAGGTGTGTAGAAAGACACCTGCTAGAAAATAATCTGCTCCAGAAAGTTCCAGACCGAAGCTCTAACCCAAAGGGAGGGTTCCCGCGAGCACCACCCCGGCCTTTCCCAGACTCACTCCCCTTCTCCCGCACGCTTCCTCACCCCTCCAGGAGCTGCCCGCGCCCCTCACCTTCTCGGCTGGGGTGCTTGAAGGTCATGAGCTCCCCGCCGTGCACCGCGACGCCGGCCCCGGGGGGCGCCAGCGGGGGGCCCTGCGCCGGCGGCCACGGAGGACCCGGCGCAAGGTAGCCGCCGCCTGGCGCGCTGTATACGCCGTGCTGGTTGGAGGCCGGGTAGGCGCAGGCCGGGAGGAAGCCGCTCACAGCCGAAAGGCCGGAGGCCGACTGTGGAGGCGGAGAGGGACACATCAGGCCGTGGGAAGCACTGGGGGCCACCCGCCGTCTCCATCAGCTCGCGCGCTCGCCGCGGAGGTCCAAGGCAGCGCCCGGCCCTACGTTTCGTAGTGAGGATTCAGGGGCCACAAAGATATTGGAAACTCCAAATTGCTTAATAATAAAAGATAAAAGGGTCCCGAGAAAGGAGTCCCCGCCAGTTTAGGCTTTTGTAGCGGAAAGACAAACCAGTCCCCTCCAGAGTTCGCGCGACGGAAACGCCGCTGCGAGATGCCCGCCGGCCTGCGTGCCCGGCACAAAGAGCCGCGCGTCCCGGGCGCTTTCCGCAGCCCTAGTCGACGTCTCCTTCCTTCCCTGCTCCCGGTTACCTGGCTGTATTTAATGTCCGCCTCCAAGGCAGGTTTCTCGAGCCCGTTCACGCCCGGGGTGGCGGGGAAGGCGGTGCGGTTGACGCCGGCCCAGTCTTCCATCTTGGGGGAGTAGGCGGCGCCTTCGCTCCCGGCCAAGGCCCCTGCAGGGGACAAGGGACAGGGCTGGAAGCAGCTCCGCGGCTGGGAGGAGCACGTGCCCAGACGCGCGCCTACAGCCTCCCAACCCTAAAGAAGAACCAAGCGCGCGGCCAGGGGTCCCCCAATCCCTGGAGGTGGCCAGAAGTCAATCAGAGGCCACGGGACCCCGAGTTTCGCTTTCACTCCCAGCGGGCCAGGGCAAAGAAAGGCAGCAGCGAGGCCTGCTCCTCCCTGAGCTCTACCGATGACCCGCTTCCCACGAAATCAGGGGCCTCTGGCTGGGAGCTGACCCATGGGGTCGGCACTTTCAGTCACTGGGGTCCACGGGCAGCACCCAAAAACATCCCAAGCGCAAATTTACCTCTCAACAAGCACGCGGCAGGGGCAGAGATAGGAAAAGCTTCTAGCGTTAACTGCCCCCAGGCCACCCTTGGTCTCCCCAAAACCCCGCGACCCTGCCCGTGCCCCGGGCGTACACCTGCTCCTCGAGTGTGGAATCCAGGGACGCTCCAAATCCGAGCACAGGCCTGGAAGGGTCAGCTCCCCAAGAGCTGTCTGCTGTGGTTCCCAGGGAACCTGCGGCCCCAGACTGGGTGGGAGACCACAGCGGAAGCAAAGAGGGTGGGCAGCCTCTGGGACCCGCGCCACTGCCCTTGGAGCTAAGCGCTCAGTTTCTGTCCGGTTGCAGCTCCTTTCTCTAGAGCGGCTGTGAATTTTGCTTCCTACCCCTCCTATTGAGTCATGCCCATTCTCCACTCCAGGCCTGCTGCTGGCGGCAGGGGGTGGTGCCAGGAGACCCGGTTCAGGTCCTCAGGGGTGCTTCCCAAGTCCAGCACCAAAGCTGCACCAATGCCCACCCACCCCCACCTCCACCGCTCTTCTCCCCCAGAGATGACCAACAGTTTGAGTTCTAATTGCAAGCAAAAAGCGAGCACCCTTTGAGGGTAGCTACAGCCCCGGGTGTGCCATCACCAAGACCTGCCAGGCCGCAGGAACCGCTGACAGTCTACCTATCGCTCCCGGGCCCCTGTTGCTTTTTCCTTAAGAGCAGCCATTAGGTCGAGGAGTGGGGACAGAACCCTGGCGGGGTGGGGAAGGGAGGAGGCTGAGGAGTCCAGAAAGCTAAAGGAAAGAATTGCCTGCGCGGTTTGTTGGACTTAGATTTGGCGATAAGGGGTTGCATGCTTTTTGCAAGAATGAAAAAGCACGATCCAGGCCTCAGAATTTGTGGTCGCGGATGGCTCTTCCACGTGGGAAATATTTTCCATATTTGCCATAAGACGTTCAAGATGTCTAGGGACTCCCACGGAAAAGCCCGGGACCCCCGGCTTCCCTTAGCCTGACCAGCAACCAACGTCGGGCAGGAGGGCAAGGGGGACCGCTCACCCACCCTCCCACCTGCCCCTGTTCTGCCCTTGGGAGGAAGACTTCGGAGGCCGCCACCACTGACCTGTTTGCTCCATGAACGTCCGGATGCCCAGGATGTTGCTGACCGAGTGCGCCGAGGGCCACGAGCGCGGGATACTGACGTGGCCCGCTGTGCCCGGGACCCCGGGGTGGCTGCCCATCTTGGCGCCCGTGGGAGACACGGGGCTGGGGTAGGGGTACTGGTAGATGTGGTTGTAGGGCAGCGCGGGCTGCGGCGGCGGCTGTTTGCTCGCCTCGTAGGGCCCGGGCTGCGCCAAACTGCCGATCTTATTGCGAAGAATGCGGCTGATGGAGCTCACTGAGGGCACGTTGTATTTGTCACAGACGCCGTCGGCCAGCAACCGGTCGCGGATCTCCCAGGCGAAGATGCCGGGGTCTCCCTGCTTGTAGTCCCGGATGTGTTTGACCACGTTGGGGGTGGTGACGCGCGGTTTGCTGCCGCCGATGGCGCCGGGTAGGATGGAGCCAGTTTCGTTGTAGCGCGCCAGGATCTTGCTCACGCAGCCGTGGGAGACGCGGAGCTGCCGGCTGATGTCACAGGGTCGGATGCCCAGCTGCGCCAGCTCCACGATACGCAAGCGGATGGCATTGGGCAGGGGGCGGCCGTTGACAAACACGCCTCCCAGCTGGTTCACCTCGCCATACGTCTGCTCTGCGACGCATCCCGCAAAAGCGCGCGGGAGGGGGAGAAAACACCGGCGGGTTAGCCAAGGGCGGCCTTGCGGGAGGCCAGGGACTGCACCCAGGCGTGCCCCCGAAGGTGCCTCACAGGCCCCCAGCACAGCTAGGAGTCCTGGATCCGTCTCCTAGGGCGCAAACCTGCACTCTTGCCCTGCGTGCCCTTCTGCAACTTTGGGGACATCTACACTTTGGACACCTCTGTGCCACCCCCCCCCCAAGGACTCGCCGAACCGCCCCCCTCGAGGGCTAAGGACATCCGGAGAACGAGGATCGTTAGGGACCCAGCACCGGGTCGCGCAGGGAAAGCGGTCCCGAAGGAAGGGAGGCGCGACCCACCGCATCCGCCCCGCCCGCCGTTCCTGCCTGCCTATCGCCCCTTACCCATAGCGCGCGGGCCAGCCAGCAGCCTGGCGCCGGAGCGGCGGCAGCTGGGCCCGGCGCAGTCCGGGAGAGCTCGGGCGCCGCCGCCGGGGGCGAGGCATAGAGGGAGCGCGCGCGCGAGCCGAGAGCCGCGGCGGCCCGGCCGCGGGCTGCAGACGCGCGGTGCCCCGCCCGCCCCGGGGCCGGCTGCCGCCGCCGCTGCTGTCCGCTCCCAGGACACTCTCCACGCCCGCGACCCCAGGCCCAAGGTGAACTTCATCCGATTGGGAGAAATTCGTCTGACCGGGAAGCGGCGGCTTGCGGGAATCAATTTGACGTGTCCTCCACGTCAATCTCGGCAGTCACGCCGGGGACGCGCGAGTTGGCAGCTCATTGGTTCCCGTCACTGCGCCCCGGCGCCCCCCTCCCCGCCCTGAAATTCTACCCTAGGCTCCTGCCCTCCCCCTCGGCCCTCCCCCACCCCGCCGGAACCCACCCCCTACACACACACACACACACACACACACACACAGGGCCCAACCCCAGCTGGGCCTGGGACCTTGCGCTGGAGCGGAGTTGCAAGCAGCGCCGTCCCTCTGACGGGGAAGTCACTTTAAATCGTTTTGGTTTCAGTGTTGCGACCACCTCTCTCGCCCTTACGAAAAAAAAGACAGCGGAGGGTAAGGGCAAGGTGATTTAGGGGGTGGTGGTCTCAACCACCCGGCTGCGTGCGCACAGCAAGGCGAATGTGCGGCCCTGGGGCAGGGCGCCTGGAGAGGACAGCGCGGGCGCTTTGCCACGGAGCCAGCCCCGCGCATCCCATTTCTGGCCAACTCTGCAGTTCTGCTCTCAGGAAATCCTCATCCCATAGGTGATCACCCACTCCCTGGAAACCATGGGGGTGATTTGTTGACGCGAGAAAGGGGACCGTTCCAGGTTGTGACCCCCGCGGCCAGGCCCACCCACCAGAACTCGTTCTTCTCCAAGAATGACGCGGGGGAGGGGGGAGGGGCGCCCGACCCGCCGTCCCAGGAGCACAGACCCGGCGGCCTCGGGTCGCAGATGGCAGGAGGCCACGGGCTTAGCTTCCGCTCTAGGCCCGAAGCGCAGCTCGGTTCCCCAGACCGCACAGCCCTGCACCCTTCCACCCCAGGGAGGCGGGGTGGGGGAGGTGGCTTCACCTGAGGCCTCCTGGAGCTTTGTTAAAGCGCCGGTGGTCCTTCTCCTGCCTTCAAGCGGGGGTTTGCGCGACCTGAATTCTTTGGCCCTGGCATTGAACGACAACACTTTTCCACTCTGCATCAACCCACAGTCCTGGACTTCCCCAGCCTGTATCGCTGACCTTGACAATATCGGTGGGAGCCACGAGGTGGGGGCCCGGGAGAGAGCAGGTGGAGGGGGAAAGTTCAGGGTTTTGCCCCTGAACTGACACCAGGAAGCCGAGATCTGGGGATTCTGAGCGTGATCCAGAAAGCGCCAAGGGCTGGAGCAGGGACAGGTTGGCCTAAAAGGGAGCCTGCGATCGCTCAGTGTCCCCAGGACTCCTGAGCGCTCACGGAGCTCCTCGGCAGGTAAGACACCCGCACCCCTCCCTCACCAGCTAACCCTCCACCCCCACCCCGCCGGGAGTCCACATCTGTAGAGCTGGCCGAGGAGCTGCGCACCGCGCTGGCTCAGTAACGCTGTGCCGGGAGCGCGCGGCCCCGCATCAGCTAGGCCTGGGGAGCCACCAGGGGGTCTCTGACCCCTTTCCCTCTGCTGTGAAGCTGTAGAGCGTCCTTGGCTCCTTTACGACCAAGACCTGGGCTTTCCCGAGGGAGGGCAGTGGCCGGGCAGGGATGGGGCCGAGGCCACGTGCGGGAATTAACCTCGGGAAAAGAAAACCCAGGCTCAAAAGAAGTGAAAGCTCCTCCTCGCCGAGGCCCGCACCCCCACTCCTTGGGCAGCACAGAGAACGCAGTGCCGTGTTCCGGAAACCTCCGGGAGGTGGCGGGGACCGGGAAGAGGTTTGGGGGTCAGCACGCCTGAGAGAGGAAGCAGGAGGGGGCGCAGAGGAGTCCACTTGGACCACCAGACCTGTCGGGGTAAGGAGCCGGCTAGGGGAACGGTTTGGATTCAGGTGGACAGGCCGGAGGCGGGAGCCCTGCGTGGGCACGGGGCGGAGGGCTCAGCGCGCGAGAGGCCGGGCGCTCCGAGGCTTGGGTGAGCCAAGGCTCGCCGGGCTCGGCTCTCTCTGGGTATCTGAGAAGCTATCGGCCTCTGGTCTATACGTTCGTTGCCCGTATTTTATGTCGGGCAAGCGACACCAGAAACGTCGATTCCTAGCCCTTGAGGTCTCCGACGTATAAGAAATGCAGAATCCACTCCTAACCGAACGCATCCACCGAAACCCGAGACAGCAGCGGAAGCCACGTCTTCGCCCCTGTAGGTGAGGAGCCCACAGACGCGTTCAGAGGAGAGCGAATAAGGCGGGAGGTGCGCCCCCAGCTACACCTTAGGAGCTGGCAGAGCTCGGGGCGCTAGCGCGGAGGCGCAGCTTCGCACAGCACCCGCGCGCCGGGTTAAGGCGGCGCGCGGCTAGGGGCAGAGAGCGGAGCGATCGCGCCTGGAGGGCTGTGGAGTAGCGGGGCCCGCCAGCCCGCGCCTCACCGCTGCTCCCAAGCGCAGCAGCCAGCCCAGCTGCTAGCGCTCGGGACCACACAGCGCTGGCCGCCGCGGCACACCAGGGCACAGGGGGAAATCTTACAGTTTGTCGCCCCCTGTCGACCCAGGGCTGGGCTCTGCGGGGCTCCCGCGCGGTGGACCCGCCGGAAGGTGGGATTGCAGGAGACAAGATAGGTTGCTTCCCCCTCCCAGGGAAGCGGTGCGGTTCTCGTTCTGGTCTGGGCGAGGGGCGGCTGCGAGTCAGCGCTGAACGCGCACGGGTGAAGCCCCAGGCCAGGGTTATTGACACCGTAGTTTTTGCGCGCCCTGGACCCAGCGCGCGCGACTAGAGAAGGGCAGCTTCCCAGCTCACGGGAGCCTCCTGGACTGTGGGCGTTCTCTGAAACCCGGGCTGGGAGCCACAGAGGGGGAGGAGGATCGGTTTGAGGGTTCCCGAGCCGCCTCAACGTGGCTCGAGTTTCCCAAGGCACAGAAAGAAGAGGCAACCCCAGTTCTGAATGCCTGAGCCAAAGAGGGGCACCAGGGTCGCCCCGGGAGGACAGCGGCCAGGGGCCCGGCTGCCAAGCAGTCCTTGGAGCAACGGTCGCTCCCACTCCAGGGTTTCTGCAACGCTTTCATTTTGGGTAGGAACCTTCCCGGAAGGTGGAGGCCAGAGCCCGGGGCCTATGCGTTTCCAAATCAGGAGGAAACTAAAGGAGCACAGGAAATCCGACACAGCATCAGCAGGTGCGTCCTCGGATTCTGCCGGGAGAGAGCCCACCGCAGGCGGCGTTCGTGGAGAGCCCGAGCCCGAGCCGGGGCCTGCGGGCGCAGGCTGCTACCTCCAGCCTCCCTTTGCGCACGGGGCGGGGGTCGCGACCTTCGTGACTCTGGGGGTCCGGCTCCGTTTCTGCTCGCCCGCGTGGCCTAGCCTGCGCTTTCGCTGCGTGCTTTCAGAGCGCTGTTTCGTTGTTGAGTCCTGGGCTTCGAAATCAAACACGCGAGTCTGTTCGTTCCAGCGCAGCGCAGGTTGCGGGTGTGCGGTACTAGCGAGGTCTCCCGCAGGCCATCCCGCAGCCCAGCCACAGACACGCAAAGGCGATTCCGCCACACAGCACCTGAAAATAAAGAAAGCGTACTGCAAACACCGGGAAGCCGTCAGGTGTTGGCAGACGAAGGGCTGAGCACCGACCGCGAACCCGCTCGCGGGAAGCGGGACAATGCAGAAAAACTGGGAAGTCCGGCTGGGGCCAGGGAGTGGCAGAGAAGGGGATCGAAAAGGAGGAGAAGGGCGCTCTGGGCTCTGCAGGGAACGCGAGGCCAGGACGTCCCCTCCTGAATGCGACAGGTGGGTAGCGGGAGAGCGGTGTGTTGATCCCAACGCCTGCCTCTCCACACTGGGACGCACAGACTCCCCGACGCAAGGGACTGGAGACAGTACCCATTCCCATGAAAACGCAGCCCCGGCTTCGCACAGACCATCCCCGCGGCTCGTGTTCAACCAGCCTGTTTCTGGCCACCGTGGCCTTGGAGCTGGGTCTCTGCGGCTGAGCCCGCTTGTCGTCCGCCAGCCTGGCACAGTGGCGAGCCGTCCTATCAGCCCGGTGCGGGGAAGCCCCCGCACCCGCCTGCACCGGCTGCTGACCGCGGGCAATATTCTTGTAAAAGCAGGGCAGGAGAAACAAAGGAAATTTTTTTTCATTATGCTAAAGTGAAATAACTGAACCAATATAGGTGAATGTTTTCTGCGCGATTAACATAGCGACTTCAGAGAATTAGGGTGGGGGGGTCAGAAATATTTGCCGTAAACCCCGGCTGGAAATAAAGAGGGAGAAATTGAGCATCGCCAACGAAAATCTGTTTACTCTCTACCCTGGGATGCAGTGAGAAGCCAATTTATGGCGTTCCTTTTAGAGTAGGAACGGTTTTAACTTTGCATTTGGGTGATTTAAAAAAAATAATAAACCACATGAGACTGAGGCCCTTTGCAAGGGGAAAAAAGGATGTTGTTGTTGTGTGTGTGTGTGTGTGTGCCTTATGAAAGATTTCCATCCTTGTCCTTCTTGTGTGCATATCTTCTGAGACAGAAAATCCAGAGCTCTGTTTACTGTTCTTCTATTTCCTTCTTTTACCTGGCGAAGAACATCGTGCCCACTTCAGATTCCCCTTAGATAAATGTCCTGTGCTTTGCCATTCGATCTATTCCATTTCATCCCACCAACGTGAAAGCTGCAGGCACTGGCCAAAAATTCCACCTTCACAGCGAGCTCTCAGGAATGTTTATGTGACAGCGCTAAGAGTCTAAACAGCAGTATTAAAGTAGAAATATTTGGGAAACTTAAAATGTACATGGGGCATATCTCCTGGGTACTTGAAAAGGGGTGGGGGGAATCTAAGAGTAGCCACAGGGGGACGAAGTTTGGAAGTGGCACTTGCGATGGCAATTGAGAGGCTGGTCGTGGCCCCCATAAGGAGCCACAGAGACCGCGGTGTCCAGGGTCTCCCGCTGCCTTGGAGCGTGCCCCTGCAGCTCAGTCTTGAGGGTTGCAAATATTGACACGTGTGAGACGTCCACAGTGGCCCAGCGTAATTGGAACCAGCTTGAAAGACGCTGCCCTTGCACCGGGGGCAGTGCTTTGGAAATTGCTGATCCTACGTGGATGGAGAATCTGGAGAATGCTTGTGGAAACTGAAGAACACCGTGGAGGTTTGTGCCAGCTAAGGGCTCGTCAACCTGGGTTTGTCTAGCTTCTTATTCAAGGTAAGCTCTCTCCAATCTTCAACACGAAAAATACAATTCAAATCCTGGAAATGGAGTAGTCTGGAGAGCTGCAGAATGATTGTTGATATTATGTGCCCACCACAGAAGTAAACCTGCAGGTGGAAGGTTCTAGAAACCACCACCACCCCTCCGCTGCCAACAGACAGTGCAGCAGGATTTCTTTTCCGATGAAGATCGTGACTCATAGTGAGATGTTAATGACTTCGTGGCCCACACCCACTGTTCTGCTTCCGGAAGCCCTCGTTAAAGGGTTATGGACGTGTTTTAGCGCAAGTCCTCTGTCATTGCATTCTCTCATCAAAGCAGGCTCTTCTTCATGTGCATGTTTGCACAGCTCTGTGCCATTTCATCTCGCCCAGTATCTTCTATGATGAGCTTTCTTTAAGACGCAAATGGAATTTTGGACTCATGGATAACTTGGTGTTGCCTGCCTGGCTGATCACTTTCAGCTAATTTTTGTTTGATATGTTTTTCTGTCTAGTCGCTGTAACCTTCCAATGCCTGCTACACATGCGTGCACACATACACACTAAAGCAGACACACACACACACACACACACATATGCAATGGTTTTAATTTTCTTCTCCTTCCCCCTTGTGTATGGGCTATGGCGTTTTATTGAAGACCTGTAATGCCTCCGGTTTTGATTTAGTGTTTTGGAGTTTGTGATCTCATTGCCCGGTATGGAAGACATTAGACAGGCTCTACAGATTGTGTGCAGTGCTGTGAACACTCGTTCCCAGCCATGCACTGTGCACTGCACTGGCTGCACAGCCATCCAGAGTCCAAGTTCAGATTAGAGTGATTTTTTTAAGAGAGAGAGAGAGAGAGAGATATCTTCCATTGCTGGTTCACTCTCCAAATGCTCGCATCTCTAGAGCTGAGTCATGCTGAAGCCTGGAACCCAGAACACCATCCATGTCTCCCATGTGGGTGGCAGGGACTCAGGTACTTGAGCCACCTCCCCAGGGTGTGCAGTAGCAAGAAATTGAATGAGAAGAGGAGCTGGGATGGGACCTGAACCCAGGCACTCTGATAGGGGATGCAGAAGTCACCAAGTGGCATCTTAACAGCTATGCCACCACATCACCCGACCTCAGTAATGAGGTTTTTATGCCATCAGATACACACCACTTGAGCCAGACCTGTTTTTGCAAATAGTTCTTCAACACACACTGATTCTCCACAGTGTGTGCACACTGGCATCGCCAATGCCTCTTGGCGGACTTAGAACATTCCGATGCCCAGAGATTCTGCCTGATGTTTCTGGGCTGCAGCCTGGGCATGCAGGGTTCTAAGAGCTGCCCAGCAGAGTCTAAAGGACGACACTCCGGGAAGGCAAGGGGTAACGTGACACCTCTCGCTGCTTTGCAATTGTTTGCTGGGAGGTGGAAAGGCTGGGGGCAGCCTGGCCTCATCCCTGAGGACATTCTGCCAGGACACCTGAAACCGTGTTTAAATCCATGTCCACAACAGCCTTTCCATGTGCTTTCACATCTTCACGCTGTGCCATTTTGGCTGCTCTTGGAAAAATGCTGAAAAGGGAGGATGCTGCCTTCTCACACATTTGCTGTCTTTGAAGAACCTCCTGCCCTCGCACAGGTGACTCCAGCCTCCTGGTTAAGTGTTACCATCTGCACGGGGCGGCTGGAGTCAGCAGCCGACTTAGCCTCCTGTGCTGACGGAGGTTGCCTTCTTCGAGAGGTGTCGATGAATCATAAGTGCTGCACCAAGGGGAAGGCAGAATAATTGCATTGTCCATGGAGGTGGGAGCTGAACTTGACTTTCAACTTTGCTAAACAACACTGTTGAACAGCAAAGTTCTCCAGGCATGTGAACCAGCAGAGCAGGCATAACACACAAACTTTTGACAGTATCTGAGAAACGTTGCATCTTTTTCAGGACTTTAGTGTTTTATGACTGTCAGTATAGTTAACATTTAATTGCCAGTCTCCTTCTGCCATTTAATTGTGTTGGCAGAAGGAGACTTTCTGGGCTGGCTGTGACAGTGCTGCCTGGTAGGTGTGAGGTCCCCCATGGCCAGACTTGTGATAAGAACAGAACTCTTAGTATCTTGGTGGAAAGGAAGGAGGAGGTAAGAGAAGGAAAAAAAGAAATATGTATCCTCTTTAAGGTCTCTGAAATCTGTTAAAACAAAACTGCTTTTTCTTTTCATTAGCCTCAATTTGGTAATATATGTTAAGATCACCACTGTTTGATTTGATTTTTTTATTTTATAAGCTTACGCATATTTCAAGAAATGAAGGCCCATTTCATTTTTCACATTTCATTTTCCATTTCACTTTCACCTGGAGGTAACTGTGTGGCTGTGGGACTTCTGTGTCCCTGATTTTAAAAGTACAGGAGTTCTACATATAGTGATTTTTTGGTCATTCTTCTTAGCTATAAAATATTGTTACTAAGTCACCACTAAGTCTGAGCCAACAAATACAGTCATTCTTGTTGGTTTGTAAAATTTTTTTACATGGGTGCTTGAAGAGATCTTGAAATGTATGTTTTCTTAAAAAGATTTTATTTATTTATTTATTTGAGTAGTAGAGTTACAGAGAGAGAGAGGGAGAGACAGAGAGGGATCTTCTATATGCTGGTTCACTCCCCAAATGGCCGCAATGGCTGGAGCCGCACTGATCCAAAGCCAGGAGCCAGGAGCTTCTTCCTGGTCTCCCACACAGATGCAAAGACCCAAGGACCTGGGCCATCTTCCACTGTTTTCCCAGGCCGTAGCAGAGACCTGTATCAGAAGTGGAGCAACCGAGACTTGAACCGGCACCCATATGGGATGCTGGCACTGCAGGCTGCGTGCTTAACCTACTACCCCACAGTGCCGGCCCCATGTTTTTAAAAAAATATCTTGGAAAACATGATGTCCATCCACTTTAATAACATTATATTGTTTGTCATAAATCAGTGTTAAAATAACATAAAATAACTGAAAATTAATAATAATAAAAGCAATGACAATAATTAAGATATCCTTAAAATGACTCAAAGTTTCTCAGCTACTGCCCCCTAACAGGACCATGGATGGGCCACAGGGCTGGACCCCCTTACAGGCAGTGCCGAAGGTGCTCTCCATTCTATTTTTCACAGTGATACCTCTGCTAGGTTTAATCTCTTGGTGTGGTGCAATTATGTCACACGAAATATAACACAGGTCACTTGTGCGCCTGTGCCTGCTCACAGCATCAGCCCACTGATTTGGACAGGATGGCATTATGGTCTCCTTGTTCCTTTAGAGGTTTGCTTTGTGATTCTCCATATTTAAGTGCCTGGGAAAACTGGAGATATTTGTGGCCAGATGTGGCTGGGGCACCACCCATGTGGGAGCATGTGGGAGTGTGGGTGTGTTGCACTGTGGAGTTAACACATAGAGGTTCCGCACACTGTCATGAAGGCTCAGAATCTATAGATGCAAAAATACACACACATTCTGACTTTAAGAACTCTGAATATGGTCTGGCATCAGAGAAGCCCAAGAATGACAAGGCTGGTTTTTTTTTGTTTTTTTTTTTAAGATAGAGAGAGGGAGAGACAAAGAGAAAGGTATTCCTTCCATTGGTTCACTCCCCAAATGGCAGCAATGGCCGGAGCTGCACCAATCTGAAGCCAGGAGCCAAATACTTCTTCCTGGTCTCCCACACTGTTGCAGGGGCCCAAGGCCTTGGGCCATCTTCCACTGCTTTCCTAGGCCACAGCAGAGAGCTGGGTCAGAAGAGGAGCAGCCGGAGCATCCATATGGGATGCTGGTGCCATGGTCGGAGGATTAACCTGCTACGCCACGGCGCCAGCCCCAAGGCTGGTGTTTTTGGTGAGCTCAGACGTCTCAGGTTGGAATCTGGGCTCTGTCAGTTACTGAACCCTAGTCTCTGCGTGCCCTGGTGTCCTCACCTATAAGGGTGACCTGAGCTAACCCTGGGCCATGCTCTATCACTAGAGATGGTGGTGAATCAGCGGCCATCGGTCCCATTACTTTTCTGCATCTAAATTACACTTACCTTATGGGACATCTGTTGAACACGCGGTGGATGAGTTGGTAATAGAAGTATTTATAAATCAAGCTGAATCACATCGTGTCTGGAGAAGAAAACAGATGTCAAGGATGGCCCTGAGTTGTCATTCACTTGCCGCATTCTTTAGCGGTTCTGAGGCGCTTCTCCAGGCTGGCTTCGGGACTGTGAACTGACCTCCCTTAGGGAGACAGGATTGGCAGTGTTCCCTGAATGTGAGTGACAGACATGCTGAGTGACAGTTTGAGAAAGTCGAGGAGGAGGGAGATGCACTGTAGGCCCAGCCTTTTCTGCGAAGCTCGGAGAAATCTGATTGCTTTGGGAGCTGTATTTTCTCAAAATACTGGGGCGTGTACTAAACAGGAACCACAGGTCTGTCCCGGCTTGACCCACAGTCACACCAAGCTCTTCCTTTGTTCGCAATTAGAAGCTCTTCTACTTCTGAGTTTGCTTTCTTGCTTTTCTGCTGAGTGGAGACTTGTTGTTTCACTGGGCACTCCCTCGGGGAATGGCCTTCTTCCTGATGACCCATGCTTTCGCCTGGGGCTCTGGGACATGACATGACAGGGTGCTCCTGACCAGACCAGGCGAATTACCGTGTTTCCCTCAAATTCACACCTCTGCATGTTGCCCCGGCATTTTAAACTATCAGCCTCCCACCCCGCCTCCCCATTCTCTGAAGTGCTTCAAGGCCAAGATTTGACATGAGTGACATCGTGTATCTCTTTTTAAGATTTATTTATTTATTTGAAAGTCAGAGTTACACAGAAAGAGAAAGAGAGAGAGAGAGAGAGAGAGAGGGATAGAGGGAGAGAGAGAGAGAGAGGTCTTCTATCCGCTGGTTCACTCCCTAATTGGCCATAACGGCTGGAGCTGTGACAATCTGAAGCCAGGAACCAGGAGCTTCTTCAGGGTCTCCCACGTGGATGCAGGGGCCCAAGGACTTGGGCCATCTTCTACTGCTTTCTCAGGCCACAAAGAGAGCTGGATTGGAAGTGGAGCAGCTGGGACTCGAACTGGTGCCCATATGGGATGCTGGCACTGCAGGCAGCAGCTTTACCGCTAAGCCACAGCACCGGCCCCAACATTGTATATTATTAAAAAGGTCAGAGGGCAGGCATTTGGCCCAGCCATTGAGACGCCAGTATCCCACATCAGAGCGCCTTGGCTCAGATCCCAGGTCCAGCTCTTGACTCCAGCTTCCTGCTGGTGCACATTCTGGGACGCAACAACAAAAGCTTGAGCCACTGAGTGTTTACAATCCACGTGGGAGGCCTGGGACTACATACAGTTCCCAGCTCCTGGCTTCTGCCCTGGTCCAACCCTGGCCATTAAGGGCATTTGGAAAACAAACTAGTGAATGGGAGGGCTCTGTATCTCACCCCTGACACTCAAACAAATAACAGAACAACAACAAGTTGTATCTTGGGATACCAGACTGGTGACTACTTGCTCATCACGTGGGTGTTATAATAATCTGCTCACCTCCATTTGCCACTGGGCCAGACACTTAAGTGCTGCAGTGGACACTGTCAGGACCCCGCAACACCCCACCCAGCACCCAGGGACTCAGTCCTCTAGGCTGGGGGTGTTGGGGTTGGGGCTAACAGCTAAGGCCCCCTCTCATTGCCCCAGGCTAACGGGAACCATGACAGCTCCTGGAGATAGCCCATCCCCAAGGACTGCTCGAGTCACAGGCCATCCCAGCTCCAGAGCTCTGTGCATGGGATCAGCTAAGGTCTCTGTCGTGACTACATCACAGTTCTACCAGCCCCTGCCCCACTTCAGTCCTGCCCTCATTCCTCAAAGGTATCAATCTCAAGAGCACTCCCCAGGGAACCAACTACCTTTCCACAAATCTGGCTGGCTCAGCATCCCAGGAATCCACCTTGCACCACACAGTAACTTTTGCCAACCAAAAGTTTTTTTCTTTTCTTTCTTTTTTTTTTTTTTTGCCTTTTTAAAGGGAAGTTTTGTTGTTGTTGTTGTTGTTTAAGGATTTATTTATTTATTTGAGAGAGTTAGAGAGGGAGAAAGATCTTCTATCTGCTGGTGTACTCCCCCGACTGGCCACAACAGCCAGGGCTTGGCCAGGCCAAAGCTAGGAGCCAAGGGGTTCATCTGGGTCTCCCACATGGTGACAGGGGCCTAAGTACTTGAGCCATCTTCAGCTGCTTTCACAGGCCATCAGCAGAAAATTGGATTGGAAGTAGAGCAGCTGGGAATTGAACTGGTGCCCATATGGGATGCTGGCATCTCAGGTGTCGGCTTTACCCGCTATGCCAGGATGCTGGCCCATGTGGGTTTATTGTAGCAGTTTTCTTGCTGCAAAGATGAAGGTGTGGAGGCTAAGCCATTGCCATCAAATCACACAGCAGTGGCAGCCAGGGTGGGTCCCAGGGGCCCCCTCTCCCACCTCCCTGGCCTCTGGGCATTGCTCTAGGCATGTGGGAGCTTCCAGTAAGAGGAAACAACATGGCCTATGGCACCCCAAGGGGGAGGAAGATGCTGGCAGATCTGCCATGGCCTCGTCAGATTAGCATCAGGGCTCTTAGAATCTGAGACCCCAAAGTGTGGAGATGGGAGAGCTTGGGACGAATGCGGTCTGGCTGCATTTCCAACATGTGCATTTCAGAAAGGCAAGGGCAGTGGAAGCCCACGGAGACCCAGCAGATCAGAACGTGGGCACGTGAACCATGCTGGTGGGCTCACCCCGGCTCTGAAAAGAGCTGCCCTGAGCAAATTCATCAAGTTGTTTGGATTACAAGGAAAACTCAGATCTACTGAGAGGCAATGACTTTCAGACGCTTGCAGAGGGTGGGCTAACATGTAATTCCTGTGAGCAGCTGCAGAGAATGCCCTTGGATGCATCAGCTTAGGGCTGATCAGAGAGGGGCATGTGGGCAGGGACTTAGTACTCCGGTCACCTGCTTCGTGCACGGGGATGGCACGTTCTGTAGGTGCTGGGCAGTGACTGGGGGCAGTGCCCAGCCTGCAACAAAAGCTTGTCCCCTCGAAATCTCACTCTCACAGAATGGCTTTAGAAAAGAACATTGGTTTGGTATCAAAACTTGCACAGATGCCAGCGCCGCGGCTCACTAGGCTAATCCTCCGCCTTGCGGCGCCGGCACACCGGGTTCTAGTCCCAGTCGGGGCGCCGGATTCTGTCCCGGTTGCTCCTCTTCCAGGCCAGCTCTCTGCTGTGGCCAGGGAGTGCAGTGGAGGATGGCCCAAGTGCTTGGGCCCTGCACCCCATGCGAGACCAGGAGAAGCACCTGGGTCCTGCCATGGGATCAGCGCAGTGCACCGGCCGCAGTGGCCATTGGAGGGTGAACCAATGGCAAAGGAAGACCTTTCTCTCTGTCTCTCTCTCTCTCACTGTCCACTCAGCCTGTCAAAAAAAAAAAAAAAAAAAAAAAAAAAACAACTTGCACAGAGGAGCCAGAGCTGTGGTGCATTAGGTTAAACATTGCCTACAACATCGGCATCCCGTGGAAGGGCCAGGTCAAGTCCTGGCTGCTCCTCTTCCAATCCAGCTCTCTGCTCATGCACCTGGGAAGGTAGAGGATGATGACCCAAGTATTTGGGCCCCTGCCACCCATGAGGGAGATCTGGATAGAGTTCCAGGCTCCTGGCTTTGGTCTGGCCCAGCACTGGTCATTGAAGCCATTAGGGGAGAGAATCAGTGAATGGAAAATCTCTCTCTTTCTCTCTTTCTCTTTCCTTCTGTGCAACTCTGCCTTTCAAATAAATCTTTGTAAAAATGCATGGGTTCTTCATAGCATAGAACGCACATTTTTGAAGGACAGAATACAAACACCCAAAATGCCACCCACATGACCTGGAGCCACCAAGCTAGAGTAACAGGGTGGGTACTTCCGGGTGCCAGGAGGGGGCGCTGTGGCAGGAACCCTTGAGCCCCACTCTCATCAAAGCAAACAAGAGCTCAAAGCACAAGGCAGAGGAGGTGAGGAATGAGCAGGCATGTAGGGTGTGCCTTGGGCAGCAGGAGTCAGCCTCGAGGGTATGCTGTCAACAGGTGGGAGGCCAGAAGGCAAAAGGCAGGCAGAAAGAGCGTGTCCAGGAAGAAAGCCCAGGGAGCAAAGCAAAGCAGGGGCTGAACAGTCTGGAAGGAGCCTTGGGATGGGAGCAGCACTCGATGTGGGAGGGGCCAGGCAACATGAGCTGGCAAAGGCAAGCCAACGGTGGCCACTGAATCCACAGGTGCAGAGCTCAAGTCCAAGTCCCCAGGGATGCTCGCAGAGCACGGGTCTTTGAGCACAGCCCACACCAAATGCAGCCGACTCCTGACTCAGCCCCTTTCTTCCTGGGGCATGGGGCAAGTTGTCTCACCTCTGCACATCAGCATTTCCCTCTAGAAAACAGGGCCGCAGTAGAACCCATCTCGCGAGGATAGTGAGATGAAGGAGATGAGACCCTTTACCTCAGAGCCAACTTCTTGGCAAGCATGCAATAAATGTTTGTTGCTACAGTAACACATAGGGTGCTAATACAGTCGTAGTATATTATATCATGATGATTATGGTTCTCAAGACAAACTCGTGAAGTAGTAAAAAATAATAAAGAGGGTGCCAGGAGAGCTGTGGACTGTCATGGCCAAGGTGGGAAGGACACCGGGCGAGCATTTTCATTCCCCTATTTGTGAAATTAACTCAGTTATTCATGACAGCAGAATTTCTGCGAGCCACAGCCTGTATATTCACGCTGGAGAACAGCACAACCGCATTTCCTCTTTTTTTTTTTGTTTTTTGTTTTTTGTTTTTCATTTGAGAGGCAGAGCAACAGAGAGAGAGAGAGAGAGAGAGAGAGAGAGAGAGGTCTTCATCCACTGGTTCACTCCCCAGATGGCTGCAATAGCCGGAGCTGGGCCAATTCCAAAGCCAGCTTGTGGATCTCCCACGTAGGTGTAGGGACCCAAACACTCACGCCATCTTCCACTGCTCTCCCAAGCCATCAGCAGGGAGCTGGATTGGAAGAGGAGCAGCTGGGACTTGAACTGTTGCCCATACAGGATGCCAGTGCCGAAGGCAGAGGCTTAACCCACTACACCACAGCACCAGCCCCCAGCACAACCTCATTTCAACAGCTCTTCTATGCAGAGTTGTACTCTCACCATGTTTTTCCTGCCTCCCTCTCCCTCCCCAATACACTCAGTCGTGGGAGCAGCCAGGGGAAAGCAAAGGCTCACTTGGAGACGTTCTGGAAGGGATTGGGGCTACAGATTGGGGGGCCAAGCAAGAGGACACCCCAGCCAGGAAGCCCCCCGGGGAATTCACAGGCAGAATTGGCTCTTGTGTTTCCTTTAGCTTTCACTGCCACAGACATCAGATTCCACTCCCCTTTCCTGGCTCCTGGACCTCTGCCCAGGTGCTAGTACCTGAAGGCTCCCCCAAAGTCAAGGACCGGGTCCATCCCAGAGTCCCTCTTCAGACCTGCCTCCCCGCGACCCTACTGCCCCCAGACCCCTGGTCTGTCATTGTTCTCAGTGCCTCTTATTTGTCACTTTTTGCTCCCAGGCCATGCCCCCTATGACCCCAACTTCCTGCTCCCAGCCACAGCCTCTTCTCAGAGAGCCCTAACTCTGCTTTGTCAGGCACCAGGCGCATGCTCATTGGGCTGGGGGTGGGGAGGGGAATCAGTGAATGGAAAATCTCTCTCTTTCTCTCTTTCTCTCTGATTCTCTCCCCCTGGGTGTGGGGAGCAACTCGGACTATACTGTTACTGGAATTAAGACTTATTCTATGCATCTGCTCTCCCACAATATGGCGCTGGGAGAGGAGAAAACAGCTTCTACGCAGCTGCCTCCAGTTCAACCAATAAACTGTAGGACCTACTCCTGATTGGAGGAGAGCAGCATACTCGGCGTGTGGGCAGCCGAGTTAGGATTGGCGGAGGAGGACTATAAAGGAGGAGAGAAACGGCATGCACCAGGAACATCTATGGGGAACATCTAGCTGAAGGAACACCTGTGCAGCCCCCGAGTAGAGCCGGCTGGCGGTGTGCCGCTCCCCTGCGGAAGTGGGGAATGTGGCCAGGGGGAACTGCCCTTCCACGGAGGTGGAAGGGATAGTAGCCAACCCGGGAAGAACCAGCAGCAAACCCGGGGAGGGCCGAGCAGACGAAAGAACAGCGCAGGGTCCTGTGTTGTTCCTCCACGAAGAGGGGGAGCGACATAATGGTGCCGTGACTCGGATATGAAGCCTAGGCAGGGTTTAGTGTCGCTCCTCCACGAAGACGGGGAGCGACATAATGGTGCCGTGACTCGGATATGAAGCCTAGGCAGGGTTTAGTGTCGTTCCTCCACGAAGAGGGGGAGCGACATAATGGTGCCGTGACTCGGATAGGAAACCTAGGACGGATAGCAAACTTAGGAGGGAAGAAACGGGAAGAAATGGGAAAATACCGGAGAGAGAGACTAGCAAAGAGCCTAGGTGCCGGAAGAAGCTATTGAAAGCCTAGGCATAGACTTGGATACGGACTGTGGGAAAGAAGTTAGGATTGAAAGCGAAAGTGAAAGCTTTCATAGACTCGGATGCGGACTATGGCGGGGAAGCTAGGAGACTGAAAGCGAAAGTGAAACCTGGAGGAGGCTTGGACTCGGATACGGACTGTGGGGAGAAGCCAGGAGAAATGAGAGGAATATTGTTGGAAGAAAACTTAGGGAAACATACCGGGTAGAGAAAAATGTTAGGGAGGATGAAGCCGCGAGTGCAGGCCGAGGCGAAGACTTAAGCCACCTTGGAATTCTTCAAGTCACCCCGGGGAGCAAGAGGCGAAGATCTGGAACCAGAGGCAGAGACGTGGGCCGCCAAGTTGAAATTCGCCAGGTTAGTCCGGGGAACTTGGACTGAATGCCGGTGGTGGCGGAAACATTCGCAGAAGCCGCTGCGTGCAGAGAGAGCACGGGGCATGAATAGATGGGGAACGCGGGGCTGGCGCGAGGCCGTGGTGCGGGCGCGAAGTGCATGGAGACCGCGGAGCGTGCGCGCAGAGCCGGGAACCCGCCGGCGGGGCGAGGCGCGGCACCGGGAAGCCGCGCAGAGCCGTGAAGCTGCCGCGGGGCGAGGTGCCGAGAAGCTGCTGCGGGGCGAGGTGCCGAGAAGCAGCCTCGGGGCGAGCGCCGCCGGGAAGCCGCAGGGATAAGAGAAACAGAAGTTTAGAAGTAAAAAGAGAGAAATAGGAATGCTGGAAGATAGAAGTAAAATGGGAGAAATAGGAATGCCCGGAGATAGAGAAATAGAGAAATAGAGAGGCCTCCCTACAACACTGCAATGTGAGAGCTTGGATTCGGTCTGCCTGATTAGGGAAGTGGTGAGCACCTGCGGGCGGCTAGCAGCTTATGCACCGCAGGTCACCGAAGACAGGCACATTATCAACACCAATAAGTCACCCCACAACATGGCAATGAGAGAGCTTGGATTCGGTCTGCCTGATTAAGGCGGTAAGCACCAGCAAGCAGCTCGACCAGAGTATGAGCTGCAGGTCACCAAAGATAGGCACGAATCAACACCAATAAGCCTCCCCACAATATGGCAATGAGAAGGCTTGGATTCGGTTTGCCTGATTGTTAGGGCTTGTAAGCCCCTGCAGGCAGAGCAGAGCATGCGCTGCGGGGCACCGAACACAGGCACGCATCAGTGCCTAAAAACCTCCTCACAACATGGCGAAGAGAGGACCTGGATTCGGTTTGCCTGATTGATAGGACTTGTAAGAACCTGTGGCAACTCTAGCAAGCAGAGCAGAGTGTGTGCCGCGGGACACCGAAGACAGGCGCGTATCAACGCCAAAAAATAAAAAGAAAGGGGGATCTGTGGGGAGCAACTCGGACTATACTGTTACTGGAATTAAGACTTATTCTATGCATCTGCTCTCCCACAATATGGCGCTGGGAGAGGAGAAAACAGCTTCTACGCAGCTGCCTCCAGTTCAACCAATAAACTGTAGGACCTACTCCTGATTGGAGGAGAGCAGCATACTCGGCGTGTGGGCAGCCGAGTTAGGATTGGCGGAGGAGGACTATAAAGGAGGAGAGAAACGGCATGCACCAGGAACATCTATGGGGAACATCTAGCTGAAGGAACACCTGTGCAGCCCCCGAGTAGAGCCGGCTGGCGGTGTGCCGCTCCCCTGAGGAAGTGGGGAATGTGGCCAGGGGGAACTGCCCTTCCACGGAGGTGGAAGGGATAGTAGCCAACCCGGGAAGAACTAGCAGCAAACCCGGGGAGGGCCGAGCAGACGAAAGAACAGCGCAGGGTCCTGTGTCGTTCCTCCACGAAGAGGGGGAGCGACACCTGGGAAATGCCAGCTCCCTGGGGTAGGGGTAGGGGTGGGGGTGGTCCTGAGTACTCATCTCCATACTCAGCACCTGCGATCTTAGGCACCTGCTGTCTTAGGCACGCAGGGACTTCTTGAACAGATCAGCAGGACTGGGGATCACCGGCTCTTCCTCCCAGCCATGCCTATCTCATGGCTGTCACTCTAGGACTATTTTTTCCTCCCTACCCCTGCCTTCATGACCTCACCTCATCACCAGCATCCTCAATCCCGTTGGTCCTGTTTGCACAGATAATTTTCCCAGCATTGGCACCACCATTTGTCCAGCCCAGAGTGTTTGTCCTGATGATGCCTTGATTCACCTGCTGTGCCCCCTGGATTCCTGCCTCCAGTGTCTCCTCCTCTCCCAAAACTCAACCACATCAGCTCTGTGCTACCTGAGCATTTCTGCCTCCTACTTGAGTATCTCAACTTCCAATGCCTCTGTCCAGTGATCTTCTCAGCTGCTGGCCAAATTCACCTGGGGATGTCACACCTGTGACTTTTTCCTCCTACCATCGTGCTAACTACCAGCTGCTTCTGTGAACACCTGCTGAAACTGAGACTCAGCCCTAGTATTCCACCTCCCACGACACGCTCCGTAAGTCTCCCCTCAAAATCACGGCCCCACCACTTAGAGCTTTTGGCATGGTGCACCTGCTCATGCCCCGTCACTTTCTCTCACACACACCAGCCTCCTCCCTGAGGAAGTGACACACCTTGGATACCAAGGACCACTCCTGCTTTAAAATATTATTATTAGGGCTGGTGTTGTTGGGGTTTAGCAGGTTCAGCCACCACAACGATGGCATCCCATATGGGTGTTGTTGGTTCAGGTCCTGGTTGCTCCAAGTCTGATCCAGCTTCTTGCAGTGGTCCAGCTCAGTGGGAAAATTCTACATGTGGTTCCCAGACCAGATGACCCCTTGGAGAAAGACAGATCCTTTCCTCACACCATACACTCAGGTTGACTCCAGTTAATCGCAGGTTAAATGTGGAAAGTGAAGTCGTGGAAGCACTACATGGATGCGTCGGAGAATTCTTTCTAATGTGGAGGAAGGAGAGATTTTCTAGGTGTGACATAAAATCAGAACCCATAAAATAGTATAAAAAGACTGTGGGGCTGATATTGTGGCGTGGCTGGTTAAGCTGCCTCCTGCAGCACCAGCATCCCATATGGGCACTGGTTCAAAATCTGGCAGCTCCACTTCCCATCCTTGCTAATGCACCTGGGAAAGCAGCAGAAAATGGCCCAAGTATGGGCCCCTGCCACCCACATGCAAGACCCGGATGAAGCTTCAGGCTCCAGGCTTCAGCCTGGCACAGCCCTGACCATTATGGCCATTTGGGAAATGAACCAGCAGATGGAAGATCTCTCTGTTTCTTTCTTCTCTATCTGTAACTCTGCCTTAAAACACACACACACACACACACACAAATTGATGTGCCCAAAGTCAAGAACCTCCATATGAAAAAAAAAATAATCTTGAGCAAAATCAAAAGATAGCCAAAACTGGCGAAAATATTGCATTTTCTATCACAGAGAAATTGCAAGTCTCACTACTATATGAAGGTTTCCCAGAAAGTGAGTCAAGAACCAACAGTCCAATATAAAAGTAAGCAAAAGTATTTCACAGGCAAAGAACTACAAAAGGCCTTAAATACGTGGAAAGATGTTCAATACCACTCCTAAGATGACACATGCACAATGTGACTGCAATAATATGCCATCCAACCCCTATCAGATCGCCTGGGGAAAGTTGCAGCTGTGAGTACAAAGTGGAACAAATCTCGTAGACGACCACTTGGCACTGTTTAGCCAAATTACAAACACATAGGCTCTCTGGCATAGGCAGCCCACTTCTGGAGCTTGTCCCATCTATACGTACCTGCGTGCCCACAAAATAGCCCAACATTGGACTCCATTCAAAGGCTGGATAAACTCTGGGCCCTCGGGCAGTGCAACTCTATGCAGCTACTTAACAAGACCACGAGGCTCTTTTGTGCCAATGTGGAAAGATCACTGGAGAGAGCGAACACAGCCAAGTGCAGAAGGAGTGTCTGGCAAATTGCCCTGTGGGGGAGAAAGCGAGAAAAAAGACCGTGTGCTCTTGTTTGTGTGCACTGCCTGAGCTCCGTGTGCCTGGGCTCTGCATCACAGATTCAACCAACTGTGGATTGAAAATAGGCAGAAAAATTAATTGTGTCTGTCTTCAGCATGTATAGACTTTTTCTTGTTAGTATTACCTAATCACTATAGTATTATAACTACTTATGTTGTATTAGGTATTTTTTAAAGATTTCTTTTATTTGTTTGAAAGGCAGAGTTACAGAGGTTGGGGGAGTTTCTTCCATCCCCTGGTTCACTCCCCAAATGGCCACAACAGCTAGGGCTAGCCAGGCCAAAGCCAGGAGCCAGGAGCTTCTTCCAGGTCTCTCATGTGGATGCAGGGGCCCAAGGACTTGGGCCATCTTCTACTGCTTTCCCAGGCCATCAGCAAGGAGCTGGATCAGAAGTGGAGCAGCTGGGACTCAAACTGTCACCCATATGGGATGCCGGCATTGCAGGCAATGGCTTACTTAACCCGTTATGCTACAATATCACCTCTATAGTCTTTTTTATATTATTATTTTATGGGTTCTAATTTTATGTCACACCTAGAAAATCTCTCCTTCCTCCATGTTAGAATTCTCCCACGCATCCACGTAGTGCTTCCACAACTTCACTTTTCACATTTAACCCACGGTTAATTGGAGTCAACCTGATTGTAAGGTGTGAGGCAGGGATCTTTCTCCGGGTGGGGGGGGGGGTCATCTGATCTGGAAACCACTTGTAAAATTACAGCCTCCTGAGCTGCCCTCTCAGCCTCTGAGCCTGCCAACCCGTTCTGTCTCTCCTATGTACAGAAGTTGTGCAGTGTTCCAATATGAAGTCCTCTTTGATCACACTGTTCTCCAGTCTAAATCTGTGCCCCTCCACCCCTACTCTCAGGCTCAATGGCAGAGTACATTCTGACAGTGTGCATGTATTCCATGGGCAATGCAGACTCAATGTCAACAGAGATGAGATAGATCACATTTCTTAGTTCTGACAGACCAGATCTTTCAGGGCAGCAATCCCCTTCCCTGGATTACCAGGCTGCTTTACAGAGGTAACAAAGTGATTCAAGCTAACAGTAGCTGGTACTCGTGCTGTGACTGCTCCTCTTCTGATCCAGCTCTCTGCTATGGCCTGGAAAAGCAGTGGAGGATGGCCCAAGTACTTGGGCCCCTACACCCGTGTGGGAGACCTGAAAGAAGCTCCTGGCTCCTGGCTTCAGATCGGCGCAGCTCTGGCCATTGTGACCATCTGGGGAATGAACCAGCAGATGAAAGACCTCTCTCTCCCTCTCTCTCTCTCTCTCTCTCTGTAACTCTGCCTTTCAAATAAATAATCTTTTTTTTTTAAAAAAAAAAAGAGGTATATGTGTTTACCTTGAATAGGCATTACACAATGTATATATCTATTGAAACATTACAATCCCAAGAAACAGGTGCAACTTTTTTATGTCAAAAAAATCTTTAAATATAACCATTAAAAACAAGTTTTAAATAATAATAAATTAAAATGAAAATAAAGGAATAAAAGCTACCTAAGAGACAGATCAACCAGTAGAAAACTCTTTTTTTAAAAGATTTATTTTTTATTTCAAAGTCAGAGTTACACAGAGAAGGAGAGGCAGAGAAAGAGAGAGGTCTTCCATCTGATGGTCCACTCCCTAATTGGCTGCAATGGCCGGAACTGCACTGATCCAAAGTCAGGAGCTAGGAGCTTCCTCCAGGTCTACCACGTGGGTGCAGGGGCCCAAGCACTTGGGCTATCTTCTGCTGCTTTCCCAGGACATAGCAGAGAGCTGGATTGGAAGTACAGCAGCCAGGTCTTGAACTGGTGCCCATATGAGATGCCAGCGCTTCAGACCAGGGTGTTAACCCACTGCACCACAGCACCAGCCCCCAGTAGAAAACTCTAACTTCAGTTTAAGTCCTGATTTGAACAAATCAATGGCAAATGCATGTCCTGACTCATCCCAGATAAGTGAATACTGATAACATATTAGAAAAATTAAGAAATTATTAATTTTTAGATGATTAATAGTGTTGTGCTTTTTTTAATCCTCATCTATTAGCAATACTGAAATGTTCTCTAACTAAATGGCACCTGGGGCCCACTTTATTTTATTTTTCTTTTTAAAGATTTATTTATTTATTCGAAAGTCAGAGGTACTCAGAGAGAGAAGGAGAGGCAGAGAAAGAGAGAGGGAGAGGGAGAGGGAGAGGGAGAGGGAGAGGGAGAGGGAGAGGGAGAGGGAGAGGGAGAGGGAGAGGGAGAGGGAGAGGGAGAGGGAGAGGGAGAGGGAGAGAGAGTCTTCCATCTGCTGGTTCACTCCCCAGATGGCTGCAATGGCTGGAGCTACACCAATCCGAAGCCAGGAGCCAGGAGCTTCTTCCTGGTCTCCCACGTGGGTGTAGGGGCCCAAGCCATCTTCCATTGCTCTCCCAGGCCATAGCAGAGAGCTGGATCAGAAGTGTAGCAGGCCGGCTCCGCTGCTCACTAGGCTAATCCTCCACCTTGCAGCACCAGCATACTGGGTGAACCAACGGCAAAGGAAGACCTTTCTCTCTCTCTCTCTCACTGTCCACTCTGCCTGTCAAAAAAAAAAAGAAAAGAAAAGAAAAGAAAAGAAAAGAAAAGAAAGAAAGAAAGAAAGAAAGAAAGAAAGAAAGAAAGAAAGAAAGAAAGAAAGAAAAGAAAAGAAGAAGTGTAGCAGCCAGGTCTCGAACCGGTGCCCATATGGGATGCCAGCACCATAGGCGGCAGCCTTACCGGCTACACCACAGCGCCGGCTGGGGCTTGCTTTAACGTGGTCCAGCCCATGAACAAGGTGTGTGCCAGTGCATCCCTTGCCTGTGCCTCCCCCCTCAGCAGCTCCCAAGGTCAGGATGCAGGTCCTGTGTCCTTTCCCTGGGCCTTGAGCAAAGACCCTCCAGAAGGCCGACACTGAATTTCCTGAGCACATGGTCTCCTTAGTGCAGGAGCACAGCAAACACCTCTCATTTGGAAGGTTGCCTCCCGGTAAGGCAGGTCATGGCATGAATACAGGTACATGCTACCAGTGTGGTGAGAGCAGGCCTTCTCAGCTTTTCATTGCAAGCATTGTCAAACCTGTCTTCAGTGCCTAGTCTCTCCCCTCAGTGTAAACCCATAGTATGGCAGGAGCAGAGCGCTGCAATCATGACATCCAACCTTCCTTCATGTGCAGCGCAGGAATTGTATTGCTTTGTGCCCAAACCTAGTTGAACTCAAGTGGCTCTCCAAGGGCAAGACAGAGTCAGTTTTGATGTCTTTTTTTCTTAGATGCTATTCCCTACCCACCTACCCGGTACAGACCTTCAGTCCCTGTTCACTTACAATACCCAGATTTAAAGCTGGAGGCCAAATATATGCATAAGAATCTGAAGCCAGGTTTCGTGGTCTTGTCTTTATCACCAAATCAGCATCAGAAACGCTGGAAACCCATGTCCACTGGTGTCCTCTGCATTTTATCCACAGCAGGATTGCTTGTGAATTGCTTCCCCAAATTGCTTTTCTTAAGGAACTGGCCTGCTTCCTTGTTGGAAGCTGCTCTGCATATACCATTATGTCTCCCCTCATTTTCGTGTTCATCTGCAAAAACCATGTTTTCTATAATTGCTGGAGTAATTACTTCATCATAGTTTTTTGTGGCTTTGTGATTTTATTCTCTTTGCTTTGTTGATATAGGGCCTCACTGACACATTGGTGAAAAACAAAGCAGGTATTTAGAAGTTTTAAATTGTTTTAAATGTTTATTTTCATTTTCATTTGAAAGGCAAAGAAACAGAAAGGAAGCCAGAGATAGAGAAAGATCATTCACCCATTGATTCACCCCGCAATTCTCTGCAACAGCCGGGACTGGGCCAGGTTGGAGCCAGGAACCCAGAACTCAATCTAAGTCTCCCCTATGGACAGCTGGGACCCAAGTGCTTCAACCATCACCTGCCACTTCCTAGCGTGCACGTTTGTAAGAAGCTGGAACAGAAAGATGGCAGGGGCTCAACCCAAGGCACTCTGGTTAGGGATGATACCATCCCAAACAATGGCTTAACCGCTGTCCCAAACTGCAAGGTCAGGCCAAAGCCAGGAGCCAGGAGCTTCTTCTGGGTCTCCCACTTGGGTGCAGGGGCCCAAGGACTTGGGCCATCTTCTACTGCTTTCCCAGGCCACAGCAGAGAGCTGGATTGGAAGAGGAGCAGCGTGGACTCGAAGCAACACTCATGTGGGATGCCAGCACTACAGGAGGCAGATAAACCTTCTACGCCACAGTACTAGCCCCTGCTCATGGGATTTTTAAGAGAGCCTAATATGTGTAGAGCTGCCATATGCCCTGGGGATGATGGTAACCATCACATTTTGGTGTTACGCTGTTGTGCCTGAGCGAGTGCTGACACAGATCAATTTTGGAATCCTTTATGGCTGGCGGCCAAGAGCAGACTCATGCCCCAAAGAACTCTCGACCCCAAAGCTCAAAGCAACAGGGTTTATAAAGGCAAAAACCACAAGGAGGGGATACAGGAATACATGGTTGCTAGGATGGGGGTTGGAAATACATGGTTACTAGGTTCAAACTGCCTATTCAACCCAATATCAATTACAATCTTGACAATAGACATATTGCAATCTTAGCATTAATCCAGGTGCAGCCTATCTGAGTTAAGCTTGAGCGATCATGCTAGGGGGTTCCTATGCCCTGCCAAGTGGGGTGCAGTGTGCTGTTATTGTCTGAGTACTGTTTTTGTCTGAGTTTTAGATCATAGTTTCAGACCAGAGTCTCATGGCACACAGGTGCACTCTCAAGATGAGTCTCAGGTGCTCCAAAATGGAGTCCCTACTGTCAGGGTGTCATTCAATGTCAGGTGCAGAGAGGTGATATATTTTGGAGTAACTTTTCCCACCTTTGAGGATGGCCTTGCATAAAGCATCCTGTCTGTGAGCTCATTTTCCCCCTAGTACAGGGCACAGATCACTCATTGCTTTTGTTTTCCTCATCTCTGGGCTCACACATTTCTCATGGGTCACTGTGGACAGCAAGTAGGGCATCACGTTCATCCTGACCAACCCAAGCAGACCCTACGGCCATCGCTGCACAGTGAAAGCAGAACCTGCAGATGCCCGAGTGCACACACCTGGCAGCAGCTTCAGCATTGTCAGCCCAGGACGTCTTCCTGATCCTTGGCCTCAACTGCACCTGCGTGCACAGAGGTGTCTGTAGAAGCTCCTCCCCCTGAGCCATGAGGAGCAGCTGGGTGGTGGCAGTACAGGAGCTGTTGTGACTCTTGTCTGTGCCGAAGCCCAGGCTGCCCTGGACAAGGGCACCCAATGAAAATGCCCACCTGTGCCAGGGTATCAGCCATACCCAGTTAATAAAGCCCCTTGGGGCTGGTGCTGTGGCATAGCGGGTAAAGCCACCACCTGCTGTGCCGGCATCCCATATGGGCACGGGTTCAAGTCTGGGCTTCTCCACTTCCAATCCAGCTCTCTGCTATGGCCTCTGCACCTGCATGGGAGACTCGGAAGAAGCTCCTGGCTCTTGGCTTTGGATCAGTATAGCTCTAGGCATTGCAGCCAATTGGGGAGTGAACCAGCAGATGGAAAACCTCTCTCTCTGTCTCTCTGTAACTCTGGCTTTCAAATAAATAAATCTTAAAAAAAAGGTAACTTTCTCTAACTTTCTTTTAAATAATAACTATATAAAGCCTCCCCAAATGTCCCTTTCCATAATAGTCCCTGGAACATGACCGAAATAATAATACTAAAGGTGTAGGGGTGAGGAGGATAAGAAGTCCTTGAATATTTCTAGCTGGGAATAGCCTGAACTGCATTCCACCGACAGTTCAGCTCATGAAGACAAAACTGAGAACTCTGAATTTCGGAAGAGTTGAAGAGGTGTGTTGTGTTAAAAAAAAAAAATCTGAAACGAAGATCGTGTGCTTTAAGTTAAAAACTGCTGAGAGGGCACATTCCATCTATTCAGAGGAACTGAAGCTGTCGCAGGTGCTGAACTTCCAAAGTGGGGTTGGTTTTATAGCCCAGCACAGAAGCCAGAGGACCAGCCTTTGAAATACAGGAAGACCATAGCAGCCTCAGACACACAGCAAAGAAACAAGGAAAGGTGGTGAAGAAGGAGGCAGCACAGCTGCTTCCAAAGAAAACAGATCTTTATTAATAAGGCTTTCAGCACCTGTGTGGTGGCTTGTGGACTTACCAGCCGAGGTAGGGAAAACCCCAGCTGGGATGTTGAACCCACACCAGAACTACAAAATGACCAGCAGGTGCATCCCCAGGTCAGGACTTGCCCAGTCACTGCAGAAATTCTAGCAGCTGCTTCTCTCTGTCAAACGTCATTCTCGGTACCAGACTGTCCCAAACTGACAAACTGCTTCTCAGCCCTGACAATGAGAGTTGAGGCTTGCCCAGAACCTTCTAGGTGCCAGGCACGGTGATGAGCATTTGCACATATTTCTCACCTGAGTCCTACAGCAGCCCTTAGAGGCTAGACTACTATGGAACGGCTCCATTGTACAGCTGTGAAAATTGAGGCACATAGATGACAACACATCTCAGATCACGTAAACCAGGAAGTGACCGATTCTGGGATCTGACTCCTGAGTGCACCTTCACTCCCTCTGTGGGTCAGAAGATGCAGCATAGACATACTGTTCTCAACTCAGGAGCTTTCAAACCTCCTCTCAGATTTAAGACACAGCCTGCAGAATTTGCTAGAACTATTTTCTGGCCAACAGGCCTGTAGGTGCTGAAAAACTTTCACAGCACCTTGGAGATCCCCGCTTGGGAATCCCTTGAGTGCACACCAGTGCCCCCACCAGGAGATGTCTGGTAGCAGAACAGCAATCTAGAAATCTGACCACACCTGTTTATAAAAATACTTGGTAGAGGAGATTCTTGGAGGTGATGTATAAAGTGAAGACCTGATATAATTTCAAAATTTCAATTTGGGGCTGGTGCTGTGGTGTAGTAGGTTAGCCACCGCCTGCAGTTCCGGCATCTTACATGGGTGCCAGTTCGAGTCCTGGTTGCTCCACTTCCAATCCATCTCTCTGCTATGGTCTGGGAATGCAGTGGAAGATGGCCCAGTGCTTGGGCTCCTGCACCCACGTGGGAGACCTGGAAGAAGCTCCTGGCTCCTGGCTTCAGGCTGGCTCAGCTCCAGCCATTGCAGTCATTTGGGGAGTGAAATAGTGGGTGGAAGACCTCTCTCTCTCTCTCTCTCCTCTCTCTCTCTCTCTAACTCTGCCTCTCAAATAAATAAATACATCTTTAAAAAAAAAAAGACTTCAATTACCCACCCATTTCATTTTGACTGGAGACCTCAGGCCCCATGGGTAGGCAGTGAGTATACAAATCCTATAAAACCGATGGAATTTTTGTCTTTATTGTCTGGGGAGCATAACCTTTGCCTTGTTTCATATTTTCACAAGGATTACCTTAAAAATGCCTAAAATAATTGCCTCCCTTGGTATTCAAACTTGTGATTATATAAAAGTTTATTGTAAAGTAGGCTACTTAGCAGCAGACACAAATCACTTAAGGTGACACAATGAGTTCTAATTTGTATTCTCCCAGAAGTCACTCTAAAATTTTAGGAAACACATTGAACTTGAAATCAGAAGACCTCGGTATTTATGCCAACTTGGCCATTGACCTTAATCTTCACTTCCCAGGAAAATCCTATGCTTCTTAAGGTCTCCACAGACTTATCCTACAGACAGAGCTTAACAAGATTCGCCCTACCTGTTAAATGTGATGATCCAGGGGCTGGCGCTGTGGCGTAGTAGGTAAAGCCACTGCCTGCAGTGCCAGCATCCCATATGGGCGCTGGTTTGCATCCCAGCTGCTCCACTTCTGATCCAGCTCTCTGCTATGGCCTGAGAAAGCTGTAGAAGATGGTCCAAGTCCTTGGGCCCCTGCGCCCATATGGGAGACCTGGAAGAAGCTCCTGGCTCCTGGCTTCGGGTTGGTGCAGCTCTGGCCGTTGAGGCCAACTGGGGAGTGAGCCAGCGAATGGAAGACCTCTCTCTCTCTCTGCCTCTCCTTTTCCCACTGTGTAACTCTGACTTTCAAATAAATAAATGAATCTTTAAAAGAAATGTGTTGACCCAGTTGTGGCTTTGCAGACTAGAAGACTGTCTTGGGAAAGTATTTGTACCCTAGAAAGCGCCCACAGAGTTAATGCACCATATCTGCCTAAGCTTCGAGAGGAAGGGTCCAACATTCAGGCAACTTCTCATCCGGCCCAAATCCCAACAGATATTTCACTGCCATGATAGACTTTTCCTTGCTCATGTTGGAAGCTGGGAAATATTGCCTTCTCAAGTTTCAAGGACCCGGTTCTCCTGAGTGGGCCCAGTTGCTGCTAATTCAGGGCATGACAGTGGATGTCAACAGCTTCAGTTCCCATCATCTTTCCACGGAGTTGATTTGCTCCGGCTCAGCTCCGTCTCGGGCAATGACTCACGAAGACCTTGACAAAGCAGGGTGGAGTCACAGAATGAAGGAGTTTGGAAGGCTCGTGGAAACTGGCGTCAAAAGACAGTTTTGCCTGAGAACCACAAAATGCTCCAACCCACACCAATGAGCCGGCTGCAAAAAGTTGGTGAAAAATGTGTGTTAGGAAGGAGCGACACATGTGTCTCAGTATTTTTTGCACCAAAATAAATTCAGTTTTTAATTCCATTTTCCATGAACTTTTGAAGCTCCCTGACACCTGGGTCTGATCTGGTCCAGACATTGGTGACCAAATCCAGCTCCCGCTAACAAACACAGGCTCCTGGTCGCTGACAGCTGCAGCTTCCCAGATTAACTGTGTTTCTTCATTCATTCTGAGGGTCCCAAACACCAGTGGCTGCCCAAACCCCTTAGGAGGACCCCTCTCAGATCCCATGATACTCTTCAGGGGCCTCCATTTGAAATAATTTATATTCTTTGGTCTGGTGGCTTTGTATCACATAGCCTAATGACTGTTTCTATTTAATTTCAGCTGCTTAATTACAGTGGAACACTTCAACACCATTAAATTAAAACAAGCTACTAGCTTGTTCTTGATTGTGGCCTGGCACGCTTCCAAATGACGTTGACAGCAATATCAGAGATTTAATTCATACCACACATTCTGCTAACTTGGGGACAAAACGGGAAAATGCCTTCCACAAATCCGCTTGTGAGCTAGGGACGTTTCCATGAGGGGAAGGGTTTGGGCAACTTGTCTCATCTGCTAATGAGCTTTCAGACCAGAGTCCCTTTTTCTTGGCATAGAATGATCCTCCAATTTGGTTTTCATAAGGACTGCTTATATTACATTTTGTGAAAACTAATGAAATTACATATTTCTTGTAATCATGGTCTTATTTGCAGCACCACGTGACCAAGCCTATTATGTGGACTTGGCAGATGAGCAGACATGCCATTAATCCCCAGCCTTTTCGGGTGTGGAAAGCAAGCTTTTGAGGTGCCATGAGACCCCCGCAAACACAAGTACATGTGTTGGAAGGAAGCTAAAGGCAACAGAGGCCCCTGTAAGATAATATTCTTTGGGAATGGCTGTTAAGAGTTAGTTGTGTCTTTACAGCATCAGTCATATGGGTATTGTTTGCATCTGACAGTTTTTCTTTTAAGATTGATGTGCTTATGAAAACCTCGTGCGTTACCCTACCAGGCAAACTTGAGATCCATCAGCATTACCGTCAGAATGACACAATGCTGGGAGAGCAAACCAAATGACAAACAGGATCTGGTTTTCAGAGGCCAGTGTGTGTTGAAGAGAAATGATCTGAAGCCAAATTTGGCCTCTTTCCAGAAATTCCTCCTTGCTACAGGGTTGGCACAGCCCACAAGGGGGCGGGGGCTGGGTGGAAGGGGGTGGGAAGATGGACAGGGCAGGGGAGACAGTGCCCACAGGGAGAGGGGAGTCAGCAGGGGAACATGATTGATTGAAAACCTTGATCATTATAGCAAACAATAGTCATGTGCGGAACCCAGTCACGGGAAATAAGAGGGAAAAACTTCATGAAAAATGGAACTTTTTCTGGATCATTAGGGGAAGTGGTTTCTAACATCACCATTTGACATACGGTGGGTGATGTCTGTTGAAATACACGGTGGAAAAGTTCAACATCTGGTTGGATTTGAGACGTAAGCACAGGAGGTGGGGGGAGCAGTGAATGAAGGGGAGGAGAGCTTCAGAAAGGACCTCAGCTGCACCGCAAGCCTCTGCATTTAAAAAAAAAAAAAAAAAGGATGTTTATGGGGACAGAAAAGGCAGACACAGCTCTATCAAAGCAAATCAGTGCTCAGCTTGAGACATTTGGGGCAGCGACAGAGGCGTCAGGCACCTGCAAGGCTCAGGATGAAGAATCTGATAAAGAAGGGAAATGGATGCCAGGCACTGGGGGAGGGGGCTGGGAGGACCCTGTCCAGGCATCCGAACTGAGTCAACGACCAGCTAAGCTAAGAAGGCTGAACAGCACCCTCACCAGCCCGAGCCCTGCGTGTTGGCCACCAACTTTCTTGACTTCAGACAGTCTTGCTTCAGCTCAGCTTGGCCACATCTCACATCTCTCAGCTCAGAAAGTGGGTGGCCAGACGCAGCAGAGTTTCCTCGATCTGCAGCCTTTTGCAAGGCCCAAATCACTTCCAAATGCAGCAGCCCCAGAAGAGCGCCAAGAGATCGCGCTTGCTGCCTGCAGCTACCGCGGGGGTGGAGGTGGGGGCTGAGTTGGTGGGACCCCAAGGCAGCCAGCAAAGCTGGCCAAACAGCTGTCACTGCTCATAGGCAATCAGGGAGAGAAGCTGGGATTTCACACCATGCTAACACGGGCGGATACCCCACTGCTGGGCAGCATCACCTGCGTGCTGCCTCTGTCCAGCTTGGGAGCAGGCATGGAAGACTGAGTACCCAGAGCAGATGTTGGATGCAGGAGTGAGGAAGGTGGCAGCCCCCTACCCAGCTCCAAGCCCCAGACACAAGTGTGTGGCTGGAATTCAGACTGGTTGGCTCGGGACTGAGTTTCTCAGTAGGCTAATGGTGGGGGAGGTGTCTAATGGACACTCCAAGCTGTCCCTGAACAGGCCACTAACAACCTGGGCGCCTTCAGCCCCTCATCTGCAAAATGGGTAAGACACTGGCAGCGGGGGACTTACAGATTCTTGGGTTTTAAAATCATCATTATGCAGGCCGGCACTGTCGTGTAGTGGGTGAAGCCACCACCTGCAGCACCGGCATCCCTGCAGTGCCGGTTCGAGTCCTGGCTGCTCCACTTCTGGTCTGGCTCTCTGCTATGGCCTGGGAAAGCAATGGAAGATGGCCCAAGTGCTTGAGCCCCTGCACCCGTGTGGGAGATCTAGAAGAAGCTCCTGGCTCCTGGCTTCGGATCAGCACAGCTCCAGCCATTGCGGTCATTTGGGGAGTGAACCAGCGGATGGAAGACCTCTCTCTCTGTCTCTACCTCTCTCTGTAACTCTGTCTTTCAAATAAGTTTAAAAAAATTCTTAAAAAATTATATTTGTGTTTCTATGTGGTGCAAACTGTTGAAATCTTTACATAATGTATACTAAACTGATCTTCTGTATATATAGAAAATTGAAAATGAATCTTGATATGAATGGAAGGGGAGAGAGAGCGGGAAATGGGAGGGTTGCGGGTGGGAGGGAAGTCATGGGGGGGGGGAGCCAATGTAGTCCATAAGCTGTACTTTGGAAATCTATATTCATTAAATAAAAGTTTAAAAAAATGAAAAAAAATGATATGGGGGAAAGATGGCTATTTAATATTTAACGATGTGCATAATGCTTTGGAAATAAGTTCTGCTGTCATGAAAATGTTAAAAAAGGTCCTGTTTCTTGTTTCTGTGAGCATGGCTGCAAGCAGGAAGCTATGGAAGCATCAGCAGACTGCTTGCTGGTGGCCAAGAACGTTCTTCTAGGGCACGGTATTGTGGTGTAGCGCGTAAACCCATAGCCCGCAATGCCAACATCCCTTATGGGCACCAGTTCTAGTCCCAGTTGCTCCGCTTCTAACCCAGCTCCCCGCTAAGGGGCTTGGGAAATCTTGGGCCCCTGCATCCACATGGGAGACCTGGAAGAAATCTCCTGGCTCCTGGCTTCAGCTTGGCCCAGCCGCAGCCATTGCAGCCATTTGGGAAGTGAACCAGTGGATAGAAAATTCTCTCTCTCTCTCTCTCTCTCCCTCTCTCTCTCCTTCTCTCTCTGTATCTCTGCCTTTCAAATAAATAATGAAATCTTTCAAAAGCAGAAGTATCAACAAGTGCATGACTACCCACATCTGTGCCACATCCAAAACCCACACACCAGACCTGGAGCCCTCTTCCTGCCATTATTACCAGTAAAAGGCAGCCTGGGCCTGCTCAGGCCAGATTGCTGCCATTGTGTGTGTGTCTGGCCCTCTAGGGAGTAAGCTTGGGCTCGCTCCAATATCTCCCTTTTCTCCAAGACCAAAGAACAGCAAGAGAAGGTGGGGGACCTGTTTTGGAAAAGGGGACCCTTCCAGGTGACTTCTCACATGAGTGTTTTCATCCTCAGACACATGAAACATTTCTTATGCTTGATTATTGGTCTTGAGAGAGGATAGGACATAAGGTGCTTTTTGAAACAGAGCAAGGGGCCGGCATTGTGGTGCTGCAGGCTAGGCCACCATCTGGGACTGGTATCCCATATCAGAGTGCCTGCGATCATGTCCCACCTCTGTCTCCTGCTAATGCACACTCTGGGAGGCAGTAGATGAGGACTCTAGTACTTGGGCACCTGCCACCCATGTGGGAGATTTGGGTGGAGTTCTTAGCTCCTGCCTTTGGTCTGGCCCAGCCACAGCTATTGCAAGTATTTGGGGAGTGAACCAGCACTTAGGAGATCTCACTGTCTCTATCCCACACCCTCTCTTTGTCACTCTGCCTTTCAAACAAACACACAAATAAGAAAAATGGTCTATTTTTATCATTATTGGATTTACTCCCTCAATTCACTAATTTCCAAACTATAAGGCATAAAGAACTCTACAAACTGTAAGGGAACCTCAAAGGGCTGAAGAGGAATACAGAGGAATTACACCTAGGGAACACAGAAAATATGCAGCAAATATAGCAATGAAGTTTTCTAGTTCTCAAATTAAAACAACATGGGGGCCGGTGCCGCGGCTCACTAGGCTAATCCTCCGCCTTGCGGCGCTGGCACACCGGGTTCTAGTTCCGGTCAGGGAGCCGGATTCTGTCCCGGTTGCCCCTCTTCCAGGCCAGCTCTCTGCTGTGGCCCGGGAGTGCAGTGGAGGATGGCCCAAGTGCTTGGGCCCTGCACCCCATGGGAGACCAGGAGAAGTACCTGGCTCCTGCCATCGGATCAGCGCAGTTCGCCAGCCGCAGTGCACAGGCCGCGGCGGCCATTGGAGGGTGAACCAACGGCAAAGGAAGACCTTTCTCTCTGTCTCTCTCTTTCTCACTGTCCACTCTGCCTGTTAAACACACACACACACACACGGGACAGTGTTCTTTTCCTTCCAAATCAGGAACAATTAAAAAGTGGATGACAGGCCGGCGCCGTGGCTCAATAGGCTAATCCTCAACCTAGCGGCGCCGGCACACCAGGTTCTAGTCCTGGTCAGGGCGCCGGATTCTGTCCCAGTTGCCCCTCTTCCAGGCCAGCTCTCTGCTGTGGCCCGGGAAGGCAGTGGAGGATGGCCCAAGTGCTTGGGCCCTGCACCCCATGGGAGACCAGGAGAAACACCTGGCTCCTGCCTTCGGATCAGCGCGGTGCGCCGGCTGCAGTGCGCCAGCCGTGGCGGCCATTGGAGGGTGAACCAACGGCAAAAAGGAAGACCTTTCTCTCTGTCTCTCTCACTATCCACTCTGCCTGTCAAAAAAAAAAAAAAAGTGGATGACAGACAGGAGGAATCGATTCTAATGTCCCCTAGTGCCATAGAGTAACCACGGTTGACAACAATTGAATGTATATTGCAGAATCAGTAGTTGAAAGGCTTTCAAATGTTCCTAACATAAAGAAGTGATAAATGTTTGAGATGACAGAAATTCTAATTACCCTGACCTGCTCACTACACAGCATACACATGTATTGAAATATCACACTTCACCCCAGAGGTAATTACAACTACTCTGTGTCAATTTAAATGAAAGTATTTTGGGGAAAAATGGTGAGACACAGTGCTAAGGGTGGAGGCAAAAGTCATATGTGTATAAAGTGATGGGTGTGTCCCAGCTTTCTGGGAACAGCTTGGGAAGGTGTTAAAGCCACCGAAAAGCATAAAAACATCTAAGAAAGACAAGTGTAGAATCTGTGCCAGGGGAAGAATCATCCACGACCTTAAAGAATTGGCCACAAGGATGTTCATCCACAGGTTGGCTCCCCAAATGGCCACAATGGCCAGAGCTGGGTTGATCCAAAGCCAGGAGCCAAGAGATTCTTCTGGATCTCCCATGCAGGTGCAGGGGTCCAAGCACTTGGGCCATCTTCCACTGCTTTCCCTGGCCATTACCAGGGAGCTGGGTTGGATGAGGAGCAGCCAACACTCAAACCAGCACCCATTTGGGATGCTGGTGCTGCAGATGGCAGCCTAACCCACTATCCCGTAGCTCTAGGAGTATGTTCATTACAACACAGTTTGTAGTAGAGAAGACTGGAACCGACTAAAGGGGTACAATACTATGGCATTGGTGGCACCAGGCATCAGACATCTACAACAGAACAGAGTACAGTGAAAAAAAGAGGAGGGGGGATTCAGTATATTTGGGCACCAGAGAAAGCACAGTAACAGTGAGTAAATGCACAGGCTCCAGAGGAAGGCATTTAGTACAGCAGTTAAAATGCTCCTTGGAACACCTTTCCCGTACCACAGTGCCTGGGTTCAAGTCCCAGCTCTTCTCTCAAGTCCAGCTTCCTGCTAAGGCACACCCTGGAGGCATCAGTGATGACCCAAGAAGTTGAGTCCCTGCCACATACATGGAAGCTCTGGATTGAGTTCTTGCTGCTGGCTTCAGCAGGTGTTTGGGGAGTGAACCAGCAGATGGGAAATCTCTCTCTCTCTCTCTGGCTTCCTGTCTCTCCTGCTACCTTTTTAATAAAATTTAATTTAGTTTAATTTACAAGTATAGGTTCCAGAATCAAACTACCAGGCACTGAATTTTACCTCTTCCCCTTGGAAGCAGGGTGACCCGTGTGAATTGGTCAGTTTCTCTCCAACATGGTTTCCTTATCCTTGGATGCTGAGAATCATGACGTCATGATAGGATTGACACAAGGAGTCAATGAGACAAAGTCCGGCAGAAGGTTTGACGTAGAGTGAGAATTCCATGAGTGTCATGTAGTGATGATGACAGCACTGGTGTCTATCAACATGGAACATGGTCAATACAGGTAAGTGCTTAAACAGGTGTATCATTCAGGGCCGGCGCTGTGGCGTAGCAGGTACAGCCACCACCTGCAATGCCAGCATCACATATGGGTGCCAGTTCAAGTCCTGGCTGCTCCACTTTCAATCCAGCCCCCTGCTAATGTGCCTGGGAAAGCAGGGGAAGATGGACCAAGTGCTTGGGCCCTGCCAGCCACGTGAGAAACCAAATACGGCTCCAGGCACTTGTCTTCGGTCTGGTCAGCCCTGGCCATTGCAGCCATTTGGGGCATGAACCAGTGGATGGAAGATTCTCTCTCTCTCTCTCTCTCTCTCTCTTTTTCTCTCTCTCTGTCTCCCCCACACACACTCTCTGCAACTCCATCTTTCAAATGAATGAACTAAATATGTGTTTTTTAGAAAGGTATATCATTCAACATTTTGAAACTTAGGAAGCCAAGAGAGATGAGAAAGAAAAGAGGCTTAAAATACACTGAGTCTCGTTATAGGGAGAGTGCTTGAAGTCACGTGGAGCCTTTTATAAAATAAAGATTTATTTCATTTATTTGAAAGGCAGAGTGGCAGAGAGAGGGAGAGAGAAGGAGGGGGGAGAGAGAGAATCTTTCATCCTCTGCTTTACTCCCCAAATGGCCACAACGGCCATCACCCACTGTTCTTCCAGGCACATTAGCCTGGGAGCTGGATTGGGAGCTGAGCAGTCATGAATGGAACCAGCACTCAGATATTGGATGCTGGCATTGCAGACAGTGGCTTCACACACTGTGCCACAATGCATAAAATCTTTTGCCTGAGTGATCTAAATGGAAGCATTCTCATTTTTCTTGAAAAAAAATCACTATTTTGTTCTTTGCCTGTGTTGTGGTTTCCTTAGAAAGGAACCTGATGATGGCTCATGGGAGGGCTGACGTCTTAAGCAAGCTCTTGACATCAAGGCATCTCTGAGAAGCTGATTAACCCTTGGACAGGTTAGAAATGGCCATGCAGGTTTCACCCACGGTAAGCATCCAGCATCTTCAGAAAACATCTTAGAGAAGGTTAAAAGAGCTTTGACCAAAAGAACGGCAGAGGAAACTTGGGTTGTTCAATGATGTTGCCCTGACTGGTGGACTAAATCCCAGAGCTGAGTCAATAAAGATATACAAGATGGATAAGTAGCACCAGGGAGATGTGGAAGTGAGCCTATCATTTCTAAATTAACACCACTGCATGGAGGGGGGAGGTCACATGTTGTATGACCATTGTGCAAAGAGTACGGCTCCTTGCTAGAGCTGTGTTTCTTTTTTTTTTTTTTACCCTAACTCCACATTCTTACCATCTTCTTTTTCTTTAGATAAGAATCATGCTGCCTTTTTGGAAATGATACCCCTAGGAGAGCGAAGTCAATGGGAAATGGAGATTGAGAGGTTATCAGCATCTTTCCAGTTATATTGGTTTTTTGTTTGTTTGTTTGTTTGTTTGTTTGTTTTTACAGGCAGAGTGGACAGTGAGAAAGAGAGAGACAGAGAGAAAGGTCTTCCTTTGCCATTGGTTCACCCTCCAATGGCCGCCGAAGCTGGCGCGCTGCGGCTGGCGCACTGCGCTGATCTGATGGCAGGAGCCAGGTACTTATCCTGGTCTCCCATGTGGTGCAGGGCCCAAGGACTTGGGCCTGGAAGAGGGGCAACCAGGACAGAATCCGGCGCCCTGGCCAGGTCTAGAACCTGGTGTGCCGGCGCCGCTAGGCGGAGGATTAGCCTGTTGAGCTGTGGCGCTGGCCTTCCAGTTATATTGTAAAGCAAGCACCCAAGGTTGGCGGTTCCTGTAGTTGTGATTATGACCCTAGAACTGAGCATTCAGGAGATATTGACGTTTAAAGGAAACCCAAGGTGGATCCAGCACCCCTGAGGTGCCACATTGCATGGAATGAGCTCCAAAGAGGCCAAGTAGACAGAAGCCATCCCCTTCCCCATCCCCAGTCATCTCTCTGCACCCCAGCTTGCACAAGGGTCCGGGGACTTCAAGTGGGCTCTTGGAAGAAGTGAGTTATATTTTTCCAAATCTTATGTAAATACAGCCATGAATGTCTGAAGCTACAAGAAACTTTAGAAAATTTTTGGTTCTGGCGGTGGGGGGTCGGGGGGAGGTAGGCACAGTGGTTAAGATACTGGTTGAGATGCCCACATCCTGTATCAGAGTACCTGGGTTGGAGTCCTGGCTCCACTTCTGATCCCAGCCTCATTTCTATTAACTTGTGTCCTGTGAGGCAGCAGGTGACGGCTCTGATAGTTGAGTCCCTGCCACCCATGTGGGAGACCTTGATTGGGTCCTCAGCTCCTAGCTTCAGCCTGGCTCATTCCAAACAGTTATGAGTATTTGGGGAGTGAACTAGTGGACAATTCTCACTCGCTCCCTCTCTTTCTCTCTTTCTATCCCTATCTCTTTCTCACCTGCACTTCCATTCTTTCTGTCTCTGCATCTTTCAAATACATAAAAGAAATAATTTTGAAAAACAAAATGATGGCGTTCCAGCCCATTGTGCCTATTTTACAAGAGACAAGGCACCTGAAGGCTGAGTTGTTTGAGTTTCTGTGATGTGTTTTAACACCTCTGTGACCATCAGGCTCATTGGGCTGATGCAGAGCCAGGAGGGTGGTGCCTGTCGGTCGCTTTGTGTCCACATCAACTAAAGGCGTGTCTCTCTTCACCACACAGAAACTGGGCTGCCAGTGGTGCTAGATCTTCACGCCTTCCCATCAACAGCCCTCCCTCTTTCCCCTGGGAGAGGTTCTGGGCACAGAGGAAAACTGTCAGTCCAGCTGCCTGCACCCACGCCCCTCTTGGGGACGGACAGGTTCTGTGGAGTTGGCATATTTGTACCTGGGAGACTGGAGGGACACAGAGCCCAAACACCACGCCAGAGAAGGAGCACACGCTGAGGAATGTTGTTTGTGTTTTCCCAAACAGAACGTCATCGCTCACGATTTTGTAAACAGCATGGTGCGTTGCAATCCCAGAGACTGTGGGATGATTAAAGATCATGTCCACTGCTCGGGGGTCCTGTGGGACCTGAAATAAATTCCTCTCTGGTCTTTAGTTATCTCCTTCATAAAGAGGAAATCACAGTGCCTGCCAGGTGGAGTCACAACAACCCAGCATTCATGTCAGGATTCAATAAACAGTGGCTGTTGTTAACAAGCTTTTCTATGTGAATACTACAAGACACACAACAGGAGCTCCATAAGTATTTACAGTCAGCCCTCTCTGTTCGTGGGTCCCGCATGCAAAGATTCAACCAACCGTGGGCTGAAAATATTTGGAAAAACATTGCATCTGCACTAAATGTATGCATACTGTATACTGTCAGTATCCCTAAACAATACAAGCAGTAGTGTAACTCACACTGCATTTACTTTCGATTAAGTATTCTAAGTGTTAGGTGTTTTTAATCTAGAGATGGTGCGAACTCTACAGAATTGCATAGATTATATGCAAATATGATTTCACAGAAGGGACTTGTGTATCTGCAGATTTGGCTATCTGGGAGGGGTCCTGGATCTAATCCCCTGTGGATACCAGGAATAACTGTATTGCATAAATCTGAGACCTAAACAAATAAATGAAATCTGCAGTAATTTCTGCCTCCACAAGAGTCTAGAGAAACCAGAAACTAAGTCTTTTGAAATAGAAATTTCCAGGGCTGGCACTGTGACTTACTAAATTAAGCCTCCTCCTGAGGCACCGTTGTCCTATGGGGTGCTAGTTTGCACACCAGCTGCTCCATTTTGGATCCAGTTTCCTGCTAATGCACCTGGGAAAGCAGTGGAAGATGGCCCAAGTACCTGGGGCCCTGCACCCACATGGGAGACCCAAAAGAAGCTCCTGGCTCCTGGCTTCAGATCAGCCCAGTTCCAGCTGTTGCAGCCCTTTGGGGAGTGAACCAGTGGAGTGGAGGAGCCAACAGCTGTGACCATGTTGATGTATTTTTTGCATATTTTATAGTTCACGGTGACCTGACAGTGTCAAATTGTACTGCCAACTTTTTCCTTGGCATGAGAAATGCAGTTCTCCAAACTGTTTGTCATTCATCCTGTAGCCAAGTTTCCTCAATTTTAAATAGTGCTGAAATGAATGCGATTATTCATAAAAGCATTTCTTAGGCTAAGATCCTGGAAGTGAAATTGCTCTTTTAAGGAATAAGCACATCCTGGGGTACATACCACTTAGATATTTAAAATTTGGAGAAACCAGCAATCTTCCACAGTCTTCTCATGAAGATTGGTAAGTGATGCTATTTCATTTTAAATTTTCATTTTTTTGTTTACCAATGAGGCTCAATAGTATAAAAATATTTATTAAATACCAGTGGTTGCTCTTTGGTAAATTCTCCTATTTTGTCTTTTGCCTATGTATTTCTGGGGGGTGTGATTTGCATTAAAGTATATAACACAATAGTTTAAGGATTAACTTTTTGTCAAATATGATGTAGATTGTTCCATATCTTCTTGTCAGTATTTTTTTTTTTTTTTGACAGGCAGAGCTAGACAGTGAGAAAGAGAGAGAGAGACAGAGAGAAAGGTCTTCCTTTCCATTGGTTCACCCCCCAAATGGCTGCTACGGCCAGTGCGCTGCGCCGATCCAAAGCCAGGAGCCAGGTGCTTCCTCCTGGTCTCCCAAGCGGGTGCAGGGCCCAAGCACTTGGGCCATCCTCCACTGCTTTCCCGGGCCACAGCAGAGAGCTGGACTGGAAGAGGAGCAACCGGGACAGAATCCAGAGCCCCAAACAGGACTAGAACCCAGGGTGCTGGCGCCACAGGCAGAGGATTAGCCTAGTGAGCCGCGGCACCAGCTCTTGTCAGTATTTTAATTTCATTCATTCTTTCAGGGATTAAAGATATTTTAATTTCTATTTAGATAATCTAATATTTATTTATGAATGTATATTTATATTTAATTTATATATTATATTTATTTTTCACTTGTTACTGTGTTTTTAGCTGCAGAATTTCCTTTTTATGTTATCTCTGCTTATATTTCCGATTTGTTCGTGCAACTTTTCTTTTACTGTATCCGTATCTTCCTGTAGTTTTTTTAGCATCTTAATAACAGCCTTTTTAAGGTTTTTTGCTAGTGAGTCATCTGGTCTTTATTGCGAATGTTTTCTGAATGGGCCAGACTTTCCCAGTCTTTGTATATCTTACATTTTTCTTGTTTAAAATGAATATTTGAAGGATAATGTGGTAACTCTGGAAATAAAATTTCCCCATTCCCCAGGGCTTTTTTTAAAAATATATTTTCTTGGCTGGCGCTGCGGCTCACTAGGCTAATCCTCCACCTTGCGGCACCAGCATACCGGGTTCTAGTCCCGGTCAGGGAGCCGGATTCTGTCCCGGTTGCCCCTCTTCCAGGCCAGCTCTCTGCTGTGGCCAGGGAGTGCAGTGGAGGATGGCCCAAGTGCTTGGGCCCTGCACCTGCATGGGAGACCAGGAGAAGCACCTGGCTCCTGGCTTCGGATCAGCGCGATGCGCCGGCCGCAGCGCGTCGGCAGTGGCAGCCATTGGAGGGTGAACCAACAGCAAAGGAAGACCTTTCTCTCTGTCTCTCTCTCTCTCTCTCTCACTGTCTACTCTGCCTGTCAAAAAAAAAAGAAAGAAAGAAAAAGAAAGATATATTTTCTTTATTTTCCTGTTATAGTTCCAGGCTTCCTTCTTTTTTTTTTTTTTTTTACAGAATTATTTTTATTTATTTGAAAGACAGATTTACAGAGAGAGAGAAGTAGACACAGAGAAAGAGAGAGGTCTTCTATTCACTGGTTCACTCCCCAAATGGCTGCAGTGGCCGGAGCTGGGCTGATCCAAAGCCAGGAGCCAGGAGCTTCTTCAGGGTCTCCCACGAGGTTGCAGGGACCCAAGGACTTAGGCCATATTCTACTGCTTTCCCAGGCCATAGCAGGGAGCTGGATCAGAATAGGAGCAGCCGGGACTAGAACCAGCGTCCATATGGGATGCCAGTACTTCAGGCCAGGGCTTTAGCCTGCTGCATCACAGTGCAGGCCCCTGCAGATCTTAATTAAGGTTTTTGATCTATTTTTGTCTAAAGTAAGGGTCCAATTCCATTCTTTTGCGTATCTAGTTTCACAGCATCATCTCTTAAAAACGCAGTGAATGGTGTTACCACTACTGTCAGTGTTAGGGCTTACTTCTGGGTTCTAGATTCTTCCATTGGTCTATCTATCTTTATGCCAATACCTCACTGTTTTGATAATTTAGCCTTATAGCATGTTTCAAAATCTCCCAACTTTGCCTTCTGCAAGGCTGTTTTAACTCTTCCAACTTCCCAGAAATACCAAGTGAATTTTAGTGACTATTCCCCGTTCCATAAAAAACACCACTGGGACTTCTCAGGAACTGATTCTCCAGACCACATAGCTTGCGGCTCTCACCCTAACATCGTTAACATGTTATGTCCTTCCAGGGGCAGGCACTGGGCAGGAGAAGCCGTGGCTTGGGGTGGCCGCATCCCACACCACGGTTGCTTTGTTTGAGTTCCAGACACTGCTTCACAGCTGGCTTCCTGCTAATGTGCCAAGGAAGCAGCAGACAATGGTTCAAGTACTTGGGTTCCCTGCCACCTGTGTGGGAGGACCAGATGGAGTTCCCGGCTCCTGACTACAGTCTGTCTGAGTCCCAGCTGTTGCAGGTATCTGGGGAGTGAACCAGCAGATAGGAGACCCCTCTCTTTCTCACTCTCTCTGTCACTCTGCCTTTCAAAATCTTTTTTTAAAGATTTATTTTATTTATTTGAAAGGCAGAGTGACAGAGAGGGGTAGAGACAGAGAGAGAGGTCTTCCATCCACTGGTTCACTCCCCAGATGGCTGCAACAGCCAGAGCTGTGCAGATCCAAAACCAGGAGCCAGGAGCTTCCTCCAGGTCTCCCACATGGGTGCAGGGGCCCAAGGGCTTGGGCCATCTTCCACTGCTATCCCAGGCCACAGCAGAAGAGCTAGATCAGAAGAGGAGCAGCCAGGACTAGAACCTGTGCCCAGATGAGATGCCAGCGCTTCAGGCCAGGGCTTTAACCTGCTGTGCCACAGCGCCGGTCCCTAAGTAAATTTATCTTTTAAAAATGTTTTTCCATTTATGTAGACGGTCTGCAATTTCTTTCAGTGATATTTTTGTAGTTTTCATTAACCCTGGGAAAGACTGGGCCCAGAAAGTACAAATGTGGTCTGAGATTTCCTTGCAGAGGGAGAACTCTAATGTGCCTTGTTCCCTTACGCTTTTATTCATTCATTTATTCAGTCAATAAATATTTACAGAGTGCCTGCTCTGGGCCAGGCACAACCGGGGCCCTAATAAACAGAACAGATGGGAATTTTACAATGAAACATTTGCCGAAGGTTTCTGACCCCCTGGGCCTCACGCTGAGCCCTTCGGTTTGAGTGATGGAGCCACGACATAATCACACCACGTGAGAGACCCGGAGACCCAGACCCTATCATGCGTCTGTGCTCCGGGCTCGTAAGCAGGAGTTTGTCACCCAACAGCACGGATGGATCAGGAAATGGGGAGCAGAGTGTATTTATCATCAGCCGTGGTGGAGGGTGGGGGGAAAGGATGACACACACCTGCCCACAGAACAGGTGCAATTCTGGAGCCAGCAGAGTGCAGGTGAGTTCAGCGGGGAGGGCAGATCAGAGCAGGAAAGGCCTCCCATACCGGGCTCGGAAACTGCTCTATCACTCTCAAGGCAATGTTTGCTCATGGAAGGATGAGCCATTGGTAGCAGTGACATGTCCAGAGTTTTGCTTTAGAAAGATTAGGGTTCCAAGAAGGAGGACAGATTGGAAAAGCCATGCAGGAGACAGACACCAGAGAGAGAGGAGACCTATGCCAAATTCAGGCAAGAAACAGCGTGCCCTGGGCTAGGCGTGAAAATGAGGCAAGGGAGGGAGTTGACAGGGCACTTGGGAAGTCACTGTTTTGCACGTAACTGGCACACATCCTCTTGTACCCTTTCAATCAGCTCTAGGGACCTGCACTGTGGTGCAACAGGTTTATCACCACTTGCAATGCTAGCATCGCATATTGGAGCACAGGTTCAATTCCCAGATACTCTGCTTCTGCTCCGGCTCCCTGCTAACAGATCTGGGAAGACAGTGGAAGTTGACCTACGTGTTCGGGCCCCTGCCACCCAGACACGGGAGACTAGGATGGAGTTCCTGGCTCCTGGCTTTGGCCCAGTCCAGCCCTGGCTGTTGCGGCCATTTGGGGAGGGAACCCAGCAGATGGAAGATCTCCCTCTCTGACTCTTCCTCTCTTTCTGTCACCAAGTCTTTTAAGAAAATAAGTGGGTTTTTTTTTCTTAAAAAATCATCTCTAGGCTACTTATAATACCTAATACAAAATATCAATACTGGGTAAATAGTTATTATACTGCATTGTTTAGAAAACAATATATTATTAGGCTCCATTTAGCAGTAGGTTAAGTTTCTGCCTGTGGCACCAGCATCCCATATGGGCACTGGTTCGCATCCTGGCTGCTCTACTTCTGATCCAGCTCCCGGCTTATGACCTGGGAAAGCAGAGAAAGATGGTCTAAGTGCTTGGGCCCCTGCACTCATGTGGGAGACCCAGAAGAAGCTCCTGGCTCCTGGGTTCAGATAGGTGCAGCTCCGGCCATTGCAGCCATTTGGGGAGTGAACCAGTGGATGGAAGATCTCTCTCTCTCTCTCTCTCTCTCTCTCTCTCTCTCCCTTTCTCTGTCTGTAACTCTGCCTCATATGGAGGCAATTTTTTCCCTGTGTATTTGCAGTCCGCAGGTGGCTGAGTCCACAGATACAGAAGCTGAGGATACACAGGGCCCTGTCCTGTTTGCACTCATCCTGGTGCCCTGGAAAACAACAGCTGACTCTTGGTTCCTTGTTAAGCCAAAGAAATCTCATTTGCTGCTTTCCCTCTCACACCCTCCCCCTTGTCTCACTTCTCATTTTATTTTCTAGGACCCAAGAACTGTTTTTGGCTTTTTCTTTTCCCTTCCACCTTCTCCCAGCAATCCTGGGCCTCCAGGGGCTGAATGACAGGGCAGCTTCAACTATCACACACAGAAGGCTGAAATTTAAGTCCCCGCACAGCGCTTACCCAAGCGCCTCCAAAGACTTGTCTTTGCATGCTTATGGTGGATGTGAGGCTGTTTGCCTTGGCTAACACACACACACACACACACACACACACACACAATGCCTATGAAATAAAACACTCCACGCCATATGACAGGTCTGGTGCCTGAAGTTCAGGTTCAGTACAAAACTGGTTTATTAAAAAAAAAAAAAAAAAAAACAAGGAGAAAGTAAAAAGTAGTGTTCTTGCCATTTGAGGGAAGGGAGTGGAATTTGGGTCACACAGTCACCATGAGGCACTTACTAGAGACAAAACATCACACATGGAGAAGTGAAATGCATCAGTGTGTTTGATAATGTTAACTATTTTCATGCACTGTCATCTGGACAAAACAATATTTATTTTTGAAATTTTCTTTGTTTCCTTGTCTGTTTCTATGTAGCTTTAAAATGTGATGCCTAGGGGCCGGTGCTATGGCGCAGTGGGTTAAAGCCCTAGTCTGCAGTGCCAGCATTCCATATGTGCGCTGGTTCGTGTCCCAGCTGCTCCACTTCCGATCCAGCTCTCTGCTGTGGCCTGGGAAAGCAGTAGAAGATGGCCCAAGTCCTTGGGCCCCTGTACCCACGTGGGAGACCCGGAAGAAGCTCCTGGCTCTTGGCTGAGGCCTGGCTGAGGCCTGGCAGTTGTGGTCATTTAGGGAGTGAACCAGTGGATGGAAGGCCATTCTCTCTCTCTCCACCAGGGACCAACAGTTGACACTCGCCTGCTCCCAGCAGTGGGCTAAGCATGTGACAACACTCTGTGATGGGAAGTTGGGGTTCTGGCTCCTTACCCATTTTTCTGGACTGTTCCCCCTGGGGAAACAGGACCTGGTGCACCACTCATGTCTCAGGCAGGGGTCATGGTGTCTGCCCCGCAAGCCTACCTCACACCATACAGCCTGCTCCTTGTGCTCTTTGATCTGAAGTTCTCAGAAACACAGCTGGGAGCAGAAGGAAGACCTGCCTGAAAAAAGCACGCAAAGCAAACGATCCCATCAACCGTACGGGAGCAAATCAAACCCTGGCATTCAAGTTCTCCAGCATTGGTTTTGGATTGTTCCACAGTTTGTTCTCGCTATCTGCTCAGCACTCCGCTTTTTCTCATAGAAGCAGCAATGATAAACTTCTGCCCAGGCCCTGGAGAAATCATCACAGAAAGCACATTGATAGAGGCCTCTGAAGCAGTGAGTTTCTTTTCTTTTTTAAGATTTATTTATTCATTTGAAAGAGTTAACCCAGGGGTGGGGAGAGACACTCCCTAAATGGCCACAACATCCAGGCCTTGGCCAGGCTGAAGCTAGGAGCTAGGAGCTTCTTCCAGGTCTCCCACGTGGGTACAGGGGCCCAAGGACTTGGGCCACCTTCTGCTGCTCTCACAGGCCACAGCAGAGAGCTGGATCGGAAGTGGAACAGCCAGGACTCCACGGGACAGGTTAACCCGCTGTACCACAACACGGGCCCCAAGTTTCCTTTCTTGAAGGGCAATCCAAAGGTATGTTGTTTAGAAGAAGGATGCAAGCAGTAACAAGCAAATTGTTGTGGCACAGCAGACTACACCATGGCCTCTGATATCGGCATCCTTTATGGGTGCCAGTTCAAGTCCGGGCTGCTCCATTTCTGATCCAGCTCCCTGCTAATCCACCTAGGAAGGCAGTGGAGGATGGCCCAAATGCTTGGGCCCCTGCCACCCTCGTGGGAGACCCAGAGGGAGTTCCAGGCTCCTGGCTTTGGCCTGGCACAGCCCCAGTGGTTGTAGCCATTTGGGGAGTGAACCAGCAGACAGAAGACCTTTCTCTCTGTCTCTCCCTCTCTCTGTCTGTAATTCTACCTCTCAAATAAATTTTTAAAATCTTAAAAAAAAAAAAAGCTAATTGCTGGAGTCAACAGATTAATTTACTGTGTCATTACCTGCATTGTTAAACAAAGAAAAATATAATACAAACTGAAAATTGTTTCATGAATATTAAATTATAAATTGCGCACTGAAAGTATATACTGAATCACATTGTGAAATGTATTTCTTGTGTAACTTCCAGTGAAATACATTTGAAAGAAGTTGTTCTTAAAAAAATTTTATTCCTTCTAAAATCGGGGCATCTCTAGCATTTTCAAACCAACAGAGCTGTCCCTAGCATGTGTCTGTATTAGTCACACCAAATAAAATGTTTATAGAATGTGCCAAATATTTATAGAATCATACCAAATAAAAGATTTACAGTAATGGTGGGGGGAAGACAAGCTACAGGAGGATCCCTAGAGGCTATGGTCGTTTTTGTGGTGTCATTTTTGCTAGCTGAGCCTGGAAAGTTCTAAAGACCTGATTCTAGAAAGTTCTAAGGGGCCAGCAGTTGTTCAGGAGCAGGAATGTGGGATAGAACGTGTCAGGTAAATCAAGTCAAGTGAGGGCCTGAATCTGGTTTGCTGATGACACTCAGACCAACCTCTCTGATACAGCTGCCTCCCTGGAGAGGCCCTCCCTGTCCCCTACCCGATACATAGAAAGCACCACAGTGCAAGTTTCTCACCTCCAAACCCTAGTCACCATCCCCCATCAAGTAGCACTTTGGCCCCAAATCTCTCATCTTCAGCTGGAGCGATCAAGTCTTTGCAAGGCTCCCTTCCACTTCACACTATCTTCTCCCATCAAGTCAAGTCCTTCATCCAAGTCATCACTAACTTCACACATTCACCAATACTTCTGTAAGCAGCCCAGCCTCCCACCAGCCTCATCCACTTTGCCAGCCCCTCCTTCCATTCTCCTTACCTCCACTTATCCTTAGAATCATGAGTACGGAGTTGTGTGTGCTTGTGTTTGCCCACTGGGCTGTGTGCATACTTGTGCCTCCTCTGCCTGGCTCTGGGCTTGGCTCACGTGCCCAGGAGACAGCCAGCTCCTACCAGGGCAAGGTCAGCACCTGGCATGTCCTTAGCAACCCCTGAAGTTTGTGCACCATACAATGAGTGCTCAGGTGCAGCCCATCTGTAAGTGGATATTCTAGCTGAGGGAGAGGAGAGAGTCTTGGAAAATAGGATCTGTCTGCACTAAGGCAGGCTGTTGTGAGACATTGTGCTTCTTTTTTAAGATTTAGTTATTTATTTGAAGGTCAGAGTTACACAGAGAGAGAAGGGGAGGCAGAGAGAGAGAAAGAGAGAGAGAGAGAGAGAGAGAGAGAGTTCTTCTATCCGCTGGTTCACTCCCCAGTTAGCCACAATGGCCAGAGCTATGCCAATCCAAAAGCCAGGAGCCAGGAGCTTCTTCCAGGTCTCTGACATGGCTGCAGGGGCCCAAGCACTTGGGCCATCTTCTACTGCTTTACTAGGCCATGGCAGAGAGCTAGATCAGAAGTGGAGCAGCCAGGACTCGAACCGGTGCCCATATGGGATGCTGGCACTGCAGGCAGTGGCTTTACCCACTATGCCACAGCACAGGCCCCAGGAAGAAACTTTTAGAGGTACTGGATATAACCACAACATGACTGTGGTAATGATTTCACAGATGTATGCTCACAAGCAGCTCCAAACACATACATTAAATATGCACAGGTTTTTATATGCTATTCATACTTCAATACATTTATCTTCTAAATGATTTTTTAAATTATTTGAAAGGCAGATGGATCTCCCATCTGGTGCTTCACTCCCCAAATGTCCACAAGTCAGGATCCAGGAACTCCACCCAGGTCAACCACATGGGCAGCAGGAATTCAAGGATTTGAGCCATCACCCACGGCTTCCAGGTCCATTAGCAGAGAGATGGATCAGGACAGAGTAGATAGGAATCAAACCAGCACTCCAACATGAGAGTGCCACGGCACCCACCCCCAATAAAGTGATCTTCTGATAACAGAGTGATTAAGGAGAGTTAGTGCTTTCAACCACTGAGCTAGCCTTTGCTGGCTCCACATCCTTCCTCCTGGGGCTTGTCCTCAGCTTCTTGGGGGGCTCTCCTCACCTGCCTGAGGACCAGAAGTCACCCTATCAAATGGAAGGTGAGTGGGAGTGCCGGTAAACAGGACTGCTGTCCCATCAACATACCAGCTCTGCCCACATGCTCTGTGTAAGATGCATCGTTTTGGTTTTCCTGGGGAGTGGTGGGCTGTCTCCACCAAATCTATGGATTTCAGTTGCATCATGCAGAATGCAAAACAAAAAAACCTCACACTACAATCAAGCTATTGTCATCACCTCAGAGAGGAGATATGATGGATGAGACAATAAAGCAGGTTCCAGGATGGATGAAATTCTCCATTCTCACCTGCAGGCCAAGCTGATGCCCCCTCGACCTGACCTGAAGCTCCCAAGTTTGCATTTCACTTTTCTGGCTATGGTTTGGGTGACAACTCTGATACTCCATGCTTGTCTGCTCTGTTCCTTGTCCCTGGCTCATCAGTCTGTGACCCTCCCAGCAGAAGACACTGGAAACACCTGGGGTAGCCCAAGGCCCACAGGAGGGAAGCAAATGCTCAACTCTCAAGCATCCAGAGCAACTTTTCCTGCTTAGAACCTCTTCAGTAAGACCCTTGAAATGCCTTCTGGGAATTAAGTAAAATATGCAGGGGTACAAAGGAAATCAGCTACATTGAACTAAAATGATGAAAACGCTGTCACCCATCACATACCGAGATGTCTCCAACAAAATGCGTCACTAGGTGGTTTTGTCGTGTTGCTTACATCACAGAGTACACTTCCATGAGACAGGGCGGCAGAGCCTACTGCACCCAGGCTACAAGGTACACGTTGACAAGATGAGCTTGGGCAGGTGAACTTAGACCAAGTTCCCACGGCTTTATGCCCTTGCTCCCTCTTCTGTGTCTCTATGGCAACCAGTGTAATGGCCATCGAGTAAGCTGGGCAGCTGATACAGTTCTGCTGTGCAACTCTTCGGTTCCAGGACACTATTGTCTACAAGCTCTTACCAGCAAATGGGGGTCACGGTTAGGTGCAGCTGCCTGTGGATGGCTGTGGGCACATGGCCATGGCTGTGTGTGTGTGTGTGTGTGTGTAGATGCCCCTGGTATCAGGGACTAGCAGCTCTTTCTTGTGCACTTCTCACTGCCACTGTGAGTAAAGGAGGTATAAACCCACAGATGACTCTAAATGGTTCTCTGACCTGTCAGAATCTGGATCTGCTTATTCTAGGCCCCAAGCCTTCGGCACACAGTATATGTACAAGGTGTTCCTTGGAGCACAATAAACAAAACAACGTAAGATGAAATCAAGCACAAGAGAAAATGATGCAGTAAACAGGAGACATAGGAGGTGCCTACCAGCACAACATGGCCTACTATTTTACTATTTTATTTTAGATTTATTTATTTGAGAAACAGAAACAGAAAGACAGACTACCAGAGAGAGAGAGCTTCCATGCACTGGTTCACTCCCTAGATGGCTCCCAAGAGCCAAGGCAGGATCAGGCCAAAGCCAGGAGCTGGGAACTCAGTCCAGGTCTCCCACATGGGTGGCAGGACCTAGTTACTTAGGGATCACCTGCTGTCTACCAGGGTCTACTTTTGCAAGAAGTTGGAGCCAGGAGCTGCAGCCGGAAATCAAACTCATGTATTGCAATGTGGGATGCACATTTCTGGTTGTGGCTCTGGCACAAGAGCCCTGGGCTCTCCTCTCCATTTTTCATTATCACAGACCAGGCACGAAGAATGGGCTTTACCCTTCTGAGGCTGCCTAGACGCAAGGGAAACTTCCAACTAGTGTGTGGCCACAGGAAGATCGTTAACTGCTAGGCCACATGCTGACCCTTAAACCTTTTTTTTGTAAGTAAAACAGCACACCGTAAAATAAAGAAAAAAGGAGTAGTATAATATGGTAAACAAAAATATAGTCATCTATTATCTTATTGAGTGTTACGTACTGTGCATAATACACTGCTATCCCTTTATATGACAATAGGCAGTAGGTTGGTTTATATCAGCACCAGCACAAAGAGCTGAGTAACCTGGGCTGTGAGGTTGTGAGGGCTACAGCATCACCAGATGACAGCAATCTGTCAGCTCCATTGTAATCTCCATTATGCCTGTCATCCATCATGGTCCAAAACATAGTTCTGCAGCTCAAGACTGTGCAGGAGAACTTGAAAAGGTTCATGGAAAGATGGAATTAAAAGATAATGCATCAGTCTGGCGCTGTAATTTAGAAGGCTAAGCTGGATGGGTGCTGGTTCAAGTCCCGGCTGCTCCTCTTCCCATCCAGCTCTCTGTTTATGGCCTGGGAAAGCACTGGAAGTTGGCCCAAGTGCTTGGGCCCCTGTAGCCACATGGGAGACCCCAGAAGAAGCTCCTGGCTCCTGGCATCTGATTAGCTCAACTCCAGCCATTGCGACCATTTGGGGAGTGAACCAGCGGATGGAAGACTTCTCTCTGTCTCTCCCTCTCTCTGTCTGTAACTCTACCTCTCAAATAAATAAATAAATATTTTTTTAAAAAAGATAATATGTGTTTCCATGAGCTTTCTGATGATCCCTCATGTTTAAAAATAAATTTCTTGTATCTTAACATCTGCAATTATTAATTTTCACATTAGATAGTATGACCTAGGTGCATGTCTCACAATCCACATGATTTTGCAGTCATGATGAGTATAAATAATATTTGGAGATAATCTGTACAATTGCAGCATAATATGCAAATTTCTGTAGATTCTATTGACAAGAAAAAGCCCAAGTGCCACTGTGAGTTGTTGCCTATGTGATCGAAGGACCATGTACATAGAGGTGCCATTTTATTTATTACAGATCCCGTGAGTCCTACTCTCAGGCTTCCCAGAGGTTGTCTAGATCCCAAGCAAGAAGCCCTGACATTCTAGAGCGTGTGGCATAGCAACATCCCTGTTGTCCGTAGCATTCTGTTGGCAGGTCTGAGTGTCGCCATCTCACTTTCAGCTAAGAAGACCAAGGATGGAACAGGTGGAGCCATGGGTGACGCAGCAGAGAGGGGACCCAGCTCTGGAGCCCACCGTCTTCCTGTTGCCACACATTAGTTGGAAGTTTCCCTTGCTTCTAGGCAGCCTCGGGAGGAACATTCCTTGTGCCTGGTCTGTGACAATGAGGAATGGAGAGGACAGCCCAGGGCCCTGGTGCCAGAGCCACAGCCAGAAATCCCGCAGCTCTCTCTCCTCTTTCCCACTTCCCCGTGAGCTGCTCTCAGGGGGATATGTGCAAACCCCTTACTGGGAAATAAACTTGTGGATGGAGAATTCTGCTTAGCCAAGTCTGCGGCTAAATTGTGCCATCTAGTGTGGGAAGCTGAGGCTCCTGAGACAGACAAGTTTGAATCTGCTCCACAGGGGCCTACTCAGCCTCGGAGGGAGCTGTGGGGGGGCTCTCACCTGGGCAGGGTGAGAGACTCCTGGAGGGCTCCTGGAGACTGGGAAAGAACTCGTAGACTCAGATCCCTGCCCTCAACCTCCTCTTGCTCTTTGAAGGCCCAGGGGTGTAAAACTGCAGCCTCTTGGCCAAATCCCAAAGCAGGAAATTGCTTTTTCGCCTACCAGGACCTTGAATGCCTTTCCACTTGGCTGGCTGCTGTCCCAGCAGCCATTGCAGAGAGCATCTGCCAGCCATGGGGTCCACCTCTGTGGCACCTGTGGGCCTCGTCTTCAGGTTTCCTCTTGGACAATGCCCTCAAATAGCAACGGACTGGAGCAGGGCACTGGGTGCAAAGGCACACTGCAGAGATGAATGGAAATAACGACCTGGCTGAGGCCATTAGCAGAGCAGCCCGGGGCCCCCGCAGCTTGATTAAGGCGTTAGGCAGCCGGCTCAGCTCCCAGCCTTACCCAGCTTAGCTCAAATCTGTTCCAGAGGTGGACTACGCCATACGTGTGCAATCCCCCGTGCAATAAAGTCCCTGGTGTCGAAACAAATTGAGAGCAGGTTTCATTCAGTTTGGAGGCTTTAAAGGGGCTATAAAAGTTGGATTTTTTATTAATCTGCGTGCACTCATGAGGAAGCAATCAGACAAATCCAAATTGAGGGACGTTCTGAAAACAACAGGCCAGGACTTTACAAAATGTTCACTGTCACAGGAGAAAAAAAAAAAAAAAAAAAAAAAACACGAAAAAAGCTAAGAGACTGTTCAAGAACAGAGGAGGCTCAAGAGATGGGATGACGAAATACAACATATGACCCTGGGGCCAACAAACAGGGAAACGGTTACAAAGGACGTTCCTGAGATAAAGGGATAAATTTGCAGCCAGTCTGTATATTAAGCAACAGCGTTGTACCAAGACTCAATTTCCTGATTTTGATGTGGGCGAGTATCCTTGCTCTTAGGAGATAAGTGGAGCATTTCATCTGCTGGTGAAGGGTTATGTATGTAACTTTAGGTCAAATGGGTTTGGCAAAAGACATCCGGTAGGTAAGCTATAGATGATGATGGTGATGATGATGAAGAAGAAGGAGGAGGAGAAGGAGGAGAAGGAGAAAGATAGATATAGATATAGAGAGAGATATAGAGAGAGAGATAGAGAGATATAGAGAGAGATAGAGAGAGAGATATATATAGAGAGAGATAGGGAGCTATGTTCTAAATGTGTCTCCCAAAGTTCACAGTGTTGGAAAACTTAGCCCCCCAGTGCAACAGTATCGAGAGGGGTGACCTCTAAGAGGTGATTAGGGAAGGAGCACTCTGCCTTCATGGATGCAGTAATGTGGGTAGCACAAGAATGTGTTTGGTATAGAAGCGAGTTTGGCCCCCTCTTGCCATCTCTTCCTCTCATTCATGTTCTCCTGCTCTTCTGCCTTCCGCCACCAGAGGACACAGCAAGGGAGCCCTCACCAGAGGTAGCTCCTCAGTGCTGGACCGCTCAGATTCCAGAATCATGAGTCAAGCAAACTTCATTGTTTATAAACTACTCAATCTGTGTTAACTGTTAAATTAACAACAAGAGTCTCTGTGCACTGACTTCCCATGCAGGACCTCTGTCCTCAAAGAGTTGTGTTATAATTATGTCTAAGTGCTGGCAAAAGATTGTATCATTCTTGGCTGCTTCTTTAAAGTTAATTAAGTTTCTAAAAAAAAAAAAAGAAGTGAAATTAATTTCAAGATGAAATGACTTTGAACAGCCCTTGTCTCGACTGTTGAGGAAGTTTGTTGTTTTTGTTTTGTTTTGTGCAAATTGTTGAACACTTTACTTAGTATAGAGTTAATCTTCTGTGTATAAAGTTAATTGAAAATGGATCTTAGTGGAGAATGGGACTGGGAATAGGAGAGGGAGGAGGGGGAGGGGGAAGGTTGGGAGAGTAGGTGGGAGGGCGGGCATGGTGGGAAGAATCACTATATTCCTGAAGTTGAACTTATGAAATGCATGAGGTCTGTATTCCTTAAATAAAAGGTTTCTTGGGGGGGGGATTAAAAATTAAAAAAAAAATAAGGGCCGTCTCTGTGGCATAGCAGGTAAAGCTGCCGCCTGCAGTGCCAGCATCCCATATGGGTGCCAGTTTGAGTCCTGGTCACTCAACTTCCAATCCAGCTCTCTGCTATGGCCTGGGAAAGCAGTAGAAGATGGCCCAAGTCCTTGGGACCCTGCACCTGTGTAGGAGGTCCAGAAGAAGCTCCTGGCTCCTGGCTTTGGATCTGCACAGCTCAAGCCATTGCAGCCATTTGCAGAGTGAACCAGTGGATGGAAGACCTCTCTCTCTCTCTGTCTCTCCCTCTCTCTCTCTGTCTGTAACTCTATCTCTCAAGTAAATAAATAAAATCTTTAAAAATCATCATCATCATCATCGCACCAGCAGTGGAGAGCAGATGGACCACCCTCCAGCTGAAACTACCTGTGGTCTTCCCAACACACCTCCAGTTCACCGCCATGCCCTTGCCTTGACCTTGGAGGACCAGAAAGGCCCACAGGCCTCTGTGGCCTCATCTTCTACAGCATTCTACCGCCATGTCTTGCTCGTACGACTTCAGCTCCCCTGGTCTTCTCTGACTCTGACATACACAGAACTCATTACCCCTAGAGAACTGGCAACCCCCTCTTCCTGCACCCTAGGGTGCTTTTCCCTGCAGTCCCCACACAACTGGATATCTGTGATTCAGATCTCGGACATCTCTAGAAGCTGGAGAAGTCGAGGAAACATGTTCCTTGGAGAAAGGACCAGCTCTGCAGATACCTTGACTGTGACCCAGTGAAATGGATTTTTGAACAGGACGAGAATGAACAGGTGTTGCTTCAAGCCATCAAGTTTGTGGTACAGTAGCCCCAGGGAATTGCTATCATTCGTTTCTTCCATGTCTGCTTCCATGTCAAAGGAAGGATTTCCATGCTGGTTGGAAGCTCTGAGTGCAAGAACAGCCCCGGGCAGTGACAACTTCACTGCAGGAGACTCTGCACCGTTTTGCTGGAGAACATGGGATGCTGGTGTATTTAACTCTTCTTGGGCTGGGCAGGTTACCAAAGGGAACTGCATCCAGGTCTCCTGGCTGGAAAGTGAAGGTTCCAGAAGATTCCAGAAGTATCTGTTTTTCAGAGTGTCTGCTTTTGCTGTGGGATTTCCCCCACTGCAGCCTCCTTAGGTCTCTGTTTTCTTTTATCAGTTACCACTCAGCAGTCCTCTGATTTGCAAGCTATGTTGTTGTCATTCCTTCTCCCATTCCTTCTACTGCAGTGGGTTTTGTCTTTTCCAAAGCATTCAATTCCGACAGAGTTTCAGAACCAGAAAAATGCTGACATATATGTTCAGTGAGTGAACTTTGACTTGCAGCACCCAAACGTTTGTAAATCACTTACCTGTTGTAGGTCTCATTTGTATCCTAACTAAATACATACATGCAAAATGGATATGACCATATTCTTATTCTTACTTTATAAAAAAAACAAGGTTGAGCCGGCGCCGTGGCTCAATAGGTTAATCCTCCACCTTGCGGCGCCGGCACACCGGGTTCTAGTCCCGGTCGGGGCGCCGGATTCTGTCCCGGTTGCCCCTCTTCCAGGCCAGCTCTCTGCTATGGCCAGGGAGTGCAGTGGAGGATGGCCCAGGTGCTTGGGCCCTGCACCCCATGGGAGACCAGGAAAAGCACCTGGATCCTGGCTCCTGCCATCGGATCAGCGCGGTGCGCCGGCTGCAGCGGCGGCCATTGGAGGGTGAACCAACGGCAAAGGAAGACCTCTCTCTCTGTCTCTCTCTCTCACTGTCCACTCTGCCTGTCAAAAAAAAAAAAAAAAAAAAAAAAAAAAAAAAAAAAAAAAACAAGGTTGAAAGAGGTTATACGCCCTACCCAAGAGTACAGAGTTGTAACTCTGAGTCCTAGTCTGAGCTCCCGTGAGCCAAGGCGTATTGTTAGTCACATTCCACCACCATCCCGCAAATCTGCAGTACTCCCAAACAAGCATAAAGAAGGTCAGAAAAGAGAGGAGACAGAACAGTGGGAACTACTTAAGATGCTAATTTCTCCCAGGAGATTCATTAAAGTACATTTCTTTTTCATTACAAATGAAACATAAGGATGGAAAGAAGGGAGGGAGGAAAGAAAGAAGCTCAGGGGCCAGCGCTGTGGTGCAGCAGGTTAAAGCCCCAGCCTGCAGTGCCAGCATCCCATATGGGTGCAGGTTCAAGTCCCGGCTGCTCCACTTCCAATCCAGCTCTCTGCTGTGGCCTGGGAAAGCAGTAGAGGATGGCCCAAGTCCTTGGGTCCCTGCACCTGTGTGGGAGACCTGGGAGAAGCTCCTGGCTCCTGGCTTCGGATCAGCTCAGCTCTGGCCATTGCAGTCATTTGGGGAGTGACCCAGAGGAATGGAAGACCTCTCTCTCTGGCTCTACCTCTCTCTGTAACTCTGTCTTTCAAATAAATAAAATAAATCTTTTAAAAAAAAAAGAAGGAAGGGCAGGAGGGAGGGAGGAAGGGGGGAGAGAGAGAGAGAAGGGGAGATAGAGAAAGGAGCACCTGGGAAATGAACCAGATGGAAGACCCCTGTGTGTCTCTCCATGTCTCTCTGCCTTCCAAATAGAAGAAAAACAAATAATTCAAAAATTTTTAATGCACACTATTATCTACTGACTGATTCAAGTGCTCACTACAAATTAGTACTTAAGCCCTGTGTTAGGTGTGAATCTGGGAGGAAAGAGCTCTCCTGAGATGCTGAATTTACCGAATGCTTATATCAGTGCAGTTTGCCAAGTACTCCTGGACTCTGAGAAAAGGACTTCGGGTATCAAGCCTCCCCTGGCTGTCTCTGCCATGCCAAGGAGACCATGTGAGCCTTGGACAGTGGCACCGTCCATTTTCTTCAAGCCCACCAGGGTGACAGCCTTGCTCAACAACCACATCCGTATTTGAGCACCTGCACAAGTTGGATTTTCCCTCCAAGCATGGTGTGTCATCTGATGAGGGCTGGGCAGATGATTTCAGAGCCCCAGTAGAGTTCCCCATACAACCATGAAATGCTGTTTCCAAGTGTCCTGGAGATTGCCATGGGACTGGAATGGTGGCTCAGGGCAGGAAAGCCAGGGCTGGAGAGGAAGAGGCAGTTCCAGGAACAGAAGGGACTCAGGGCTCCTGGCCTTTGTCTCCTTCCTTTCTTGGGTCTGACACATGGATCTTCTAAGACCCTGGCCTCGTCAACGCTCTTCATTGATGTCAAGGCATCCCATACCGGTGGTGGTTGGAATCCTGGCTGCTCCACTTCTGATCCAGCTCCCTGCTGATGCCCCTGGGAAGGCAGCAGAAGACGGCACAAGGGCTTGGGACCCTGCACACATGTGGGAGACCCAGATAGAGTTCCAGGCACCTGACTTTGGCTTGGCACTGTCCTGACAGTTGTGGCCATTTAGGGAGTCAATCAGCAGATGGAAAAGCTCTCTCTATCTCTTGCTTGCTTGCTCACTCTTTCTCTCTCTCTATCTCTCCTTGTCTCCCTATCTGCTCTGTGAAAGAAAGAAAGAAATGAATTTCAAAGCAAGAACAAAAGGGTTGCTACTACTCAAATTTGACATTATCTAGCTAGCAAAATGAATAACTACATAAATTCACTGATTATAAAATGTAAAACATGCTGCTGTTCCATTGCACAGTAGAATAACTGTTTATAACACTGAAGTACTGTACTTTTTGTTTAAAAAAAAATAAACCCAGAAAAAAATGTTTTCAATGTATTCTCCACAAAGAAAAGGTAAGTGTTTGATGAGATAGAAATGTTTACCCAGGGGACCAGCAGTGTGGCTTAGAAGGTTAAGGTTCCACCTGCAGTGCCCAGCATCCCATGATGAAACCCGGCTGCTCCACTTCCGATCCAGCTCTCTGCTATGCCCTGGAAAAGCAGTGGAAGATGGCCCAAGTACTTGGTGCCCTGCACCCACGTGGGAGACCTAGAAGAAACTCCTGGCTCTTGGCTTCAGATCGGCCCAGTTCTAGTCATTGCAGCCATTCAGGGAGTGAACCAGCAGATAGAAAACCTTTCTCTCTGTCTCTCCCTCTCTGTCTGTAACTCTACTTCTCAAATAAATAAATAAAATATTTAAAAAAGAGAGAGAGAATTGTTGAGAAACACAACATTCAGTGTCGAAGTGTCACTCTGTCAGTCACTTATTAACCTTTTATTATTTTACTTATTTCTCTCCCTGGAGAAACATGGCAGACCAAGTGACCAAAGTTAACGCCACCAACCACGGAATAAGTTGGCATCATATTGTTCCTCCGGTACGGCACATTGAGAAGGCAGGCACATCATCTGTGCAAAACACCTGTCAATAACATTTATGCTAACTAGAACCCTTGAGGAAGCAATCCCACAAATGTAGATGGAAGGATGTTCTGGAAAATTCCTCAAAATGTCAATGTCATGAAGAGCCGCCAGAAGACTGGGGAGAACCATTCTGGACTCCAGGAGGTAAACAGCCATGACAATAAAACTCAGTTTGTGAGCTTTGAGTCTAGCAGGGACCAAATGAAAAGCTAGCCAGCACTCACTAATTGGAAGTGGATTTTGCACTAGAGAAGTATGCTTTATCAACGTAAAATCTCCCGAGGGTGATGGTGGTAGAATGCTTATGTAGAAACAACCATTTGTTCTTTTCTTTTTTTAAAGATTTATTTTATTTATTTGAAAGTCAGAGTTACACACAGAGAGAAGGAGAGGCAGAGAGAGAGAGAGAGAGAGAGAGAGAGAGAGGTCTTCCATCTGCTGGTTCATTCCCCAAATGGCTGTAATGGCCAGAGCTGTGCGGATCCAAAGCCAGGAGCCAGGAGCCTCCTCCAGGTCTTCCCACATGGGTGCAGGGACCCAAGGACTTAGGCCATCTTCTACTACTTTCCCAGGCCATAGCAGAGAGCTGGATTGGAAGTGGAGCAGCAGGGACTAGAACCGGCGCCCATATGGAATACCGGCACTGCAGGTGGCGACTTTACCTCCTATGCGACAGCTCCGGCCCCAGCCCTTTGTTCTTAAGAAACACATTGAGCGCTGAGGCTCAATAGGCTAATCCTCCACCTTGCGGCGCCAGCACACAGGGTTCTAGTCCCAGTCGGGGTGCCGGATTCTGTCCCGGTTGCCCCTCTTCCAGGCCAGCTCTCTGCTATGGCCCAGGAAGGAAGTGGAGGATGGCCCAAGTGCTAGGGCCCTGCACCCCATGGGAGACCAGAAGAAGCACCTGGCTCCTGCCATCGGATCAGCGTAGTGTGCCGGCCACAGTGCGCCGGCCGTGGTGGCCATTGGAGGGTGAACCAACGGCAAAAGGAAGACCTTTCTCTCTGTCTCTCTCTCTCTCACTATCCACTCTGCCTGTAAAAGAAAAGAAAAGAAAAGAAAAGAAAAGAAAAGAAAAGAAAAGAAAAGAAAAGAAAAGAAAGAAAGAAAAGAAAAAGAAAAAAAAAAGAAACACACATGGAAACACTCAGGCATCCAGGATCACAATGTCCACGACTGATTCTCAAGCTTGATAAAAATGAATACAAAGAAAGAGAGGAAGCAAACAAGGCAAAAATGTTGACAACCAGAGGATCATGGGGCCATGTACTTATTCCTGCTATTTGCAGGCTATTTTTTCAAAAGAAAGAGTAGGGGAAAAGAAAGAAGACCCAGACAAAGAGAAAGGCCTAGGACTGGCAAGACACAGGGAGCTGGGTCTTTCCAGGTCACAGGGAAAACCACACACCTCTCCAAGCACGAATCGAGCGAACATGGCAACCCCACACCTGCTTCCAGCTCAGTGTAGTCCAAGAGCTCCCTGCCATGCAAACATGCATGTGCCCTGAAGTTTCATTCCAGACTTGTCATTCATGCCAGAATGGTTGCAGGGGCCGGCGCTGTGGCATAGCTGGTAAAGCCGCCACCTGTAGTGCCAGCATCCCATATGGGCACCGGTTTGAGTCCCGGCTGCTCCACTTCCGATCCAACTCTCTGCTATGGCCTGGGGAAAGCAGAGGAAGATGGCCCAAGTCCTTGGGCCCCTGAATGTGGGAGACCTGGAAGACGCTCCTGGCTCCTGGCTTTTGATCTGCGCAGCTCCAGCTGTTGCAGCCAATTGGGGAGTGAACCAGCAGATGGAAGAAAATGGAAGATCGATCTCTCTCTCTCTCTCTCTGCCTCTCCTTCTCTCTGTGTGTAACTATGACTTTCAAATAAATAAATCTTAAAAACAAAAAAGAAAAATTACAAACAACTTAATGTGCATCGCTGGAAAACTGGGGAGAAATGATGGTGCCTTTCTAGCCTTGCATTGCTCTGAAGTGAGACACTTGGCTGTGGTGGTTAATCATCTTGTGCCTCGGTCTCCTCCTCTGTGAAATGGGCATAATAAAAATGTCACATGGTAAAGTTGTTATGAGACTAGGTAAAGCATTTGGTATAGTGTCTGTTGCATAACAGAAATTGAATAAATATTCCATATTACTACATATCATGTAATTTATTAAAAAATGATGATGCTAAGCTATATTTGTTGGCCTGGAAAGATACTTTTTTTAAAAAACAAAAGTTATTTTGTTATTTGAGAGGCAGAGTTACAGACAGAGAAAGGGAGAGAGACCTTCCACCCACTGGTTCATTTCCCAAATGGCCGCAATGGCTGGAGCTGGGCTGATCTGAAGCCAGGAGCCAGGAGCTTCTTCCAGGTCTCCCACATGGGTGCAGGGACCCAAGGACTTGGGCCATCTTCTACTGCTTTCCCAGGCCATAGCAGAGAGTTGGATGGGAAGTAGAGCAGCTGGGACTCGAACCAGAACCCATATGGGATGCCGGCACGGCAGATGGAGGCTTAGCCCACTACACCATAGCACCAGCCCCAGAAGGATACCTTTGACATAGTATTAGATGAAAAAGTACCTTACTGAATGCAGTACTAGGTCAGATTGCATTTGTGTGTGTATGTGTGTGTGTGTATTGAGGGTTGGGTGTTTAGCACAATAGCTAAGACACAACTTCGTACACCCACATTTCATATAGGAGTACCTGAGTTAGAATCCAGGGTTTGGGGCCAGCAATGTGGCACAGCGAGTTAAGCCACCGTCTTTGATGTGGCATCCCATATCGGAGCACCCAGGTGCTCCACTTCCTATCCAGCCCCCTACTAATGCAGCCAGGAAAGCAGCAGAGGATGGCCCAAGTGCTTGGGCCCCTGTCACCCTCATGGGAGACCCAGATGCAGTTCCTGGCACTTGGCTTTGGCTTGGTCCTGCCCCAACTGTTGCAGCCAGCTGGGGAATGAACCAGCAAATGAAAGATCTCTTTCTCTCTTTGTCCCTTTCTCCCTCTCTCTCTGTCACTCTCCCTTTCAAATAAATAAAGTAAATCTTAAAAAAAAAAAAAAAAAAAAAAGAATCGAAGCCCCACCGTTGAGTCCGGCTTCCTGCTGATGAATATCCTGGGAGGCAGCAGGTGAGAGCTCAGCTCTCTGGGTCCCTGCTACTTCTGGGGGACATCTGGATTGAGTTCCAGCTCCTGGCTTCAGTCCAGCCCAGTCCCAGCTGTAGCATGCTGTTGGAGCATGAACAGCAGGTGGGAATACACCCCCTCTTTTTATGTCTGTCTGCCTCTCAAATAAATTTTTAAAACACAGAATTTTTTAAAATATTTATTTATTTTACTTGAAAGAGTTACAGAGAGGCAGAGAGAGAGAGAGAGAATCTTTCAGCCACTGGTCCTCTCCCGAAATGGCCATACAACAGCCGGAGCTGAACGGATCTGGAGCCAGAAGCCAGGAGCTTCTTCCAAGTCTCCCACATGGGTTCAGGGACCCAAAGACTTGGGCCATCTTCTACTGCTTTCCCAGGCCATAGCAGAGAGCTGGATTGGAAGTGGAGCAGCTGGGACTTGAACTGGTGCCCGTATGGGATGCCAGCACTGCAGGTGGCAGCTTTACCCACTATGCCACAGCGCAGGCCCAAAAAATACATGATTTTTTAAACTGTGTTTTTAGGAGTGGATGCCACTCAAGATGTCCACATCCCGTATGTGCTGGCTTTGAGTCCCAGCTCCACTCCCAATTCCAGCTTCCTGCTCTCACTCATCCTAGGAGGCAGTGGTGGTGCCTCCAGTACGTGGGTCCCTGCCACCCACACGGGAGACGTGGGTTGAGTTCTGGGCTCCTGGCTTGGGCCTGGTCCCATGTGTTGCCTGCAGGCATTTGGGGACTCATCCAATTGATGGAAGATATCTCTCTCTCTCTCTCTCTCTCTCTACCTCTCTCTCTGTCACTCAGCCTTTCAAATCAATCAATAAACAATCTAGAAAAAAAAGTTTTAGAAAATAGAATTAAAAGATAAGCTTACTTTGTTGCAAAAAAAATTTAAATCCAAATCGTATTTTTATAACGGGCATTTTCCTAGTATAAAAATGATAAAGACCACCACGTGTTTGCAATCGCAAAGTCCTTTGCAACAAAAAGAAACCTCTCCTTTGATTCTCTTTTCCAAAAACTTTGTGGAGGACCCTCGTGAGCGGTCATCGCTCTCGCCACGGGGTCACGCGTCCCCCACGCTTTCATCTCATTTTTTGAGAGCGTGTGGGGGCCCCCGGGCTCGGCGGCAGAACCCCGGCGCATCCCCACCCACGGGCTCGCCACAGCCAGGGTGCGCACCCAGGTGCCAAGCCCCAGACCGACCACCAGATGGCAGTGCTCGCCCGCATCAGCTGGCCCCAGCTTCTGTGCAGCCCGGAGCAACCTCAAGGAAAAATGTTTGACTAACAGATGCTCCTGCAAGCTCCCAACAGTGGCGTTCAATATTCGGGCCCAGAGGAACTCGAAGAAGAAGGTGGAGTTTCCCCCACACCACGCGCCCACCCCCTCGGCGACAAAAGTGGCAACAGTGTCTCTGCCATTTGCAGTCTGGGGTCGCAGCCGAACTCCCAGGCGTCCCGGGGGGCTCTGAATCCGCGTCCCTGTACCCTCTTTGTGCCACTCAAAGCCAGATATTGATGTCTGGAAGCAAGAGACATAAGCTTCATTCTCGAAGTGACTTTTCCTTAAACAAGACCGCTTTAATACTTCCCAAGGTAGGGAAGCTACATAATTTCAAATCTATGCACACAGAAATAAGAAATTATTTGTAGCGGGATCCACGTTGACACCCACCAACAAAGGGAGACATTCACAATTTGTCGCCTTCCCAGGGCACCAAAATACAACACGGGCCTGTTCTCCAGCGCCGGGCCGCGGCCGCAGCTGAAGCCGCGCTCTCTCGGCTGCGCCCTCCCAATATTTACCAACCAGTCAATCTTTCTTCCCCCCAGGACAACCGACAGTCGAATCCCGTTCAGGCCGAGGCGCCTTGTCCAAAGACTATTACATCAACCCCTTCATTATCCGCCAAACAAGTATGAAGATGGATGTGGGGTTTTGCCTTCTTCGTGGGTGGATATTGAAGAAGAAGGGGCTGGTTTCCATCTCTGCCTCCTCTGCACCCCCAGGGCAGGTGCATGCGCCCTGGGGCCTCCCACGCCCCACCCTGGGGCACCCCCTCCAAGGCTGGCACCTGCTGGGTCAACCCAGGCTATGCTGTTATCACGGCTGGAACCGAGGGCTTTTGCAGAACAGAAAGACCGCGGCCAAGGCTGCAGGTGCACAGCCGCTTAACAACAGGGACGCAGCCTCGCTGCCGGGGCTGCGGAGCAGGTGGGCTGGGCACCACGCGTGCACAGGTGGCATTACTGGCCACACACATGAAATGTGGCCTCGTATACAAAATCCATCATTGACCCAACCTACCCTAGGTGGCACAGAACTTTATTTTTCCTTATCTTCCAGGGTGGCATAATACTGTCACTCTTTTGAGAAAAATTCCAATTCTGCTGCTCCCCGAGCCAGTGCCTGCTGCCTTCAGCCAGCAGCTTGCAGGGAGACAGCGCTGGCTGGAGGCCAGGTGGTGGGAGGTCTGATGCTGCCATCTTCCTGGTAGGACCAGCCCCTGAATCCCCTCTCTCAATCCTGTCTCTGCACCTGCATTTCTCCCTGCGTAGAATAAGAGGCTCCACTCCATGATTTTTCTTTAAAAAAAAAGATTTTTATTTATTTATCTGAGAGGTAGAGTTAGAGAGAGAGAGAGAGAGAGAGGTCTTCCATCTGCTGGTTCACTCCCCAGATGGCTGCAATGGCTGGAGCTGGGCCCATCCAAAGCTAGGAGCCAGGAGCGTCTTCCGGGTCTCCCATGTAGGTACAGGGGCCCGAGGACTTGGGCCATCTTCTACTGCTTTCCCAGGCCATAGCAGAGAGCTGGATCAGAAGAGGAGCAGCTGGGACGCGAACCAGCACCCATATGGGATTGCAGCGCCACAGAGGGAGGCTTAGCCCAGTATGCTGCAGAGCCACAGCACCAGCCCCTAAAACATTCATTCTTAAGCCAGGGTGTTCCGTTTCTTAACTTTCCCTGAGGCCCAGGAGGCAGGTGTATTCCCATTCAAGTCACTCACACAGCAGCTGGGACAGGAGCTCCTGGCTCCAGGTTTGCCTCCCTTGAAAGGGCTCTCTCCTTTGTGGGTGTCGAAAGTCAACTTGCCTGTATTCGTCCCGTGGACTCCAACACGGATCCCCAGCAAGCCGAGGACTGCCACTCCTGCTCTCTTTAGGTTCCCTAAGTGCAGCCTACATGCTGTTTCATACCTCATGGCTATGCCCTCTGTACCCGGCAGAACAAGACTCAAGTGTGCAAAGAGGCAGGACAGCGGGTGCTTTGCATGATTGTGCATTTCTATAGGACCTCACAACTCGGAAGGGGGCGCTGCCAGTGTTTTCAGGAGGAATGCAGTTTCTCCTAAGTCTGCCCTTGGAGGAGGCTGTGCCTGTTTGAATAAGACCTTGAAGTGTGGCCGAAGCTTTGGCTCTGTGATCGAAGGTTTGGCTCTCTCCTTCCGGGAAAACTCTTCTTTGCACCCATGCTCCAATTATCTGATGCTCAGCAGCCAACTGCCAAAATGCAGAGGCTTAAGCCAATAGCAACCATTATTTGGTTCCCAAATATGCGTGTTGGGCAGGGCTCAGCGGGAAGAGCCCCTCCTGGCGTCAATGCGCCACTTGGCATGCGCTGGGCAGCCCAGGCCAAGTCATCACGGCTGGCGCCTGGGCTGGAGGGGTGCACACAGCTGGGCTGGAGCTGGGGGCGGCGGGGGGCGGGGCCTCCTTGGGCCTCTCTATGCCCTTGTGTGGTCTCCGCCTGTGTTCTTGTGTGGGAGCACCAGGCTCCCAAGGCACTTGTCCCAATGAGAGAGAGAGCCACGTGGAGACTCTGTCGGCTTTTACAGCCTCTTCAAGGTCCTGTGTCTAGTTCCTGGGGGTGGTCACAGAGCCAGTATCAGGTTCACTGGGGAGGGAAAGAGACTCCACCTCTCGATGGCTTGGGAAAAGCAGGTGGAAGCAGAAATATGGTTGCGATCGTTTTTGTCAAACACAATCTGTTATCACAGAGGTCCAGCTCCAGGAGGTGACTGCGCAAAAGTTTACCAAGAGTGGGGAGCGGGGCAGGCACTGTGGCGCAGCAGATAAAGCCACCGCCTGCAGTGCCAGCATCCCATTTGGGCACCGGTTTGAGTCCCGGCTGCTCCATTTCTGATCCAGCTCTCTGCTATGACCTGGGAAAGCAGTAGAAGATGGCCCAAGTGCTTGGGCCCTTGAACCCACATGGGAGACCCAGAAGAAGCTCCTGGTTCCTGGCTTTGGATCGGCCATTGTGGTCAATTGGGGAGAGTGTGAACCAGCAATGAAAGCTCTCTCTCTCTCTCTCTCTGCCTCTCCTTCTCTCTGTGTAACTCTGACTTTCAAATAAATAAATAAATCTTTAAAAGAAAAAGAGTTGGGGAGCAAGCCTGGAGGGAAAGTGGCCAGCTCCAACACCCCAGCTCTGACGCCGCGCCAAGGCCCCGACTCAGCCCAGAGCCCTGCCCGCCGCTGCCCCAGCCGACCCTTGTGCCTGCAGCCGGGGCCCTTTGCCCTTGGCCACGTGTCAGCCATGCCTTTCCTGAGTCACGGCTGTTGTCTGTAGCTCCAAGCCCAGCCCAGATAAAGGACTGTTTATGCTTTGTAGAGCCTTCAGGCTTAGCATTAGACATCCGGAGAAGCCATTCAAGCAAAAATGGAGTCACATTGGCCCTGAAGGGTGGAGAAGAGCCTTGGCCGTTCTTGGAGGTCTCATTCCACACAAGTGCTTGCTGGTGCTCTCCTGCACCCAGCCTGGACAACTAGATCAGTAGCCTCCTCCTCCAAGCAGCCTTCCTTGATCTTCACCTGCTGGCAGGATGTGCAATTCCATTTTTTGTGCCACAACCAAGCCCCCACCTGAGCATGCTAGCTCCTTCTTTCTCTGAGTTGTGTTCCCTGAAGGCCCTGAGCTCCCTCTCCGTCTGGGGCCACATGTGCAACGTGGTCACACCCCTTATGGTGCCTGGCCCAGTGGGGAGCACACATTGCCTGCTGATTGCCAAATGGAAGAAAAGAGAGGATGAGATCTCAGGGCTGTCCCCTTTCACGAGGAGAGGCTGAAAGTGTGTTGTATTTATATTTGCTGCATTGGGAACCCCATTCACAGACACACGTGTAGGCACAGCCTGTGTGCTGGGCCTGCTTTGTGCATGGGTGAGTCTGTGAACACATGCATTTGAGTCTCTGTGTGTGTTTGCATGTGGCTGCTTGCTCTGTGCACCTGTGTGGGATCCTGCATGTCTACACATGTGTGTGTTGGCCTACAAGCATGTACATGTTTGCGTGTGCCCAAATATGCATACTTGAATGCGTGCATGTGTGTCTGCGCATGTGCGCATGGATTTGTGTGGGTATGTGCATGTGTTATCTATATACGTGTCTGCGTGTGTGCAAGACTCTGCAAGGCTGGGCTACGGGGCATCGTCCCTTCATTGGCCATTCCTCCCACGTCCCAGAAAAGCCATCCTGACTTCCTCTTGGGGGTGGGGTGCTACGCAGAGGTCAAGTGACTCACTCCAGACCCCACAGCAAGTAGGCGGCGGCTCTGCGAGGGTCTGATTGCCAAGCTCACACTCGCTCTGCGTGGTCGAGCTGCCTCTCTGTGGCGTATTGGCACCTGGCCCAGACTTCACCGCCGGGAACTCTGAGAGCTTCCATTGTGAGCCAGAAGTGGCTTCGAGCCATCGCTCTGGGATCGCAGGTGACAGCTCTGTTCTGAGTCACTGAGGGAGGAGTGACTCCCAAGGGGATGGGGGGAAGAAAAAGGGGGCCCTCATTTTGTGCGGCTAAAGGGTTGGAAATCACAGGCATGTAAGAGGAGAGAGGAGAGCCAAGCCGATGAGTAATAATGAAGATGTCAAGGGGGACACACACAGAGGGCGCCGGGAGTGAGAGGCTCAGAGGCGGAAGCGCACACACAAACGGCAACAGGAAGCAGAGAGCGCTCTGGGCCACACGGGCTCAGGAAACTTTTTGTCTCCGACTTTAATTGGTGACCCCGCTCCGAGTTGCTGGAAATTGGGCACAGCTCAAGAGACCGGAGGGCCGGGGTGCAGACAATGAGCCGCTGAATGGCACGGAAAGGCAGCCAAGAACCAAAAACGGTGGTTTTCAGTCCCAGCCTCCTCGGTGGATCGCAGTTTTGAGTCCCGGCCCTGGTGCCGGGTTCTGGAAGCTTCCCAGATGGTGCCCCTGCGGCCCCCTCCATGGAAATCCACCAGCTCAGAGGGCCCCATGGGCGAGACGGCTGGGCGAACGGCACGAGCAGCCTGCCGTGTCCCTGGAAATGGAGTCGCGTGCTGAAAACAGCAGAGCTCATATGATCTAGTGTGACCCAAAGGAATTTTTTTTTTAAGACGCTACTCAGGGTAGGGAGTCAATGTCCCAAGGGCTGGGCTGAAGCCACAGCAAATGGCCAGTGGCTTCCATCCAGGATAAACAATGCTGGCCCACAGCAGACTTGTATTTTGTGGAGCTGGGACAGATGAGTTTGGGGCCACGGCCACCCACCACCTCCCCCTGCGCAAACCTCGCAAACATCGGTTTAAAGGAACACAAACTTAAGGTCCACACTTGGGCCTGGCTGAGACCAGCACCTGCTGTGAAACCAGGAAATGCAGTCCAAGGAAGAAATTTCTGAAGTGAGCATGTTGGACAGAAAGGGTATAAGCACTTGTCTTCCTCCTCTCTTTCAGACACCTCTAGGGGCCAGCACTGGGGTGCTGCGGGTTAATCCCCTGCCTGTGACACCAGCAACCACATCACAGCACAGATCCGAGTCCCGGCTGCTCTGCTTCTGATCCAGCTCCCTGCTGATGCATCTAGGAAAGCAGTGGGAGATGTCCGGAGTGCTTGGGCCCCTGCACCCACGTGGGAGACCAGGACGGAACTCCTGGCTCCTGGCTTCAGCCTGACCCAGTTTCAGACTTTTCAGCTGTTTGGGAGTGAACCAGTAGATAGAAGATCTCTCTCTCTCTCTCTCTCTCTCTCTCTCTCTGCCTTTCAAATAAATAAAATAAATGTTTTTAAAGATATCTCTAGACCAACAGTGAAGAAATAAAAGTCTGTTGAGAGGGGCCAGCACTGTGGCACAGCAGGTAAAACCACTGCCTGCAACACCAGCATCCCATATAGGCACAGGTTCAAGTCCCGGCTGCTTTACTCCCAATCCAGCTCTCTGCTATGACCTGGGAAAGCAGTAGAAGATGGCCCAAGTACTTGGGCCCCTGCACCCATGTGGGAGACCTGGAGGAAGCTCCTGGCTCCTGGCTTCGAATGGGCACAGCTCCAGCCTTTGCAGCCGTCTGGGGAGTGAACCAGCAGATGAAGACCTCTCCTCTCTCTCTCTCTCTCTCTCTCTCTCTCTCTCTCTGTGTGTGTGTGTGTGTGTGTGTGTAACTCTGACTTTTAAATAAATAAATCTTTTAAAAAATATTAAAATGGGGAGTTGCTGTTAGCCTCGTGGCTAAGACACCTGTGCCGCACATCAGATCGCCTGGGTTCAACTCCTGGCTGCAGGTCTGGCACCAGTTTCCTGACAATGCAGTGCAGGCCCTGGGAGGCAGCAGAAGCAGCTCAAGCCATTGGGATCCCATCACTCCTGTGGGAGACCGGAGCTGAGTCCGCAGCTCCAGGCTCTGGCCCCAACCCAACCCCGGCTGACACAGGCATTTGGAGAATGAACCAGCAGATGGGAGGCTCGCTCTCTATCTCTCTCTCTCTTTCTCTCTCTCCCCCCTTTAAAAAAACCCACAAAGCATCAAATGGAACAGTTGAGAGATAATGCCAGCACAATTCTGTACAGTATACCATGCAAATAAGCAATGGCCAAAAACGAGAGAAGGAAGAATGCACAGAAAATCAATTCAGAAAAATGTTTCAAGAAATGGGGGTTTGCAGAAAAACATACAGGGGCTGGAGGTATTGTCAAAGCCATGCAACAAGAAAACAAAGGCTGCCAGAGAATTTCTTTCTTTTTTTTTATTTATTTTATTTGAAAGTCAGAGATACACACAGAGAGAGGGAGATGCAGAGAGAAAGAGAGAGAGAGAGAAGTCTTCCAACTGCTGGTTCACTCCCCAATTGACCACAATGGCCAGAGCTGTGCCATTCCAGAGCCAGGAACCAGGAGCTTCTTCCAGGTCTCCCACACAGGTGCAGGGGCCCAAGAACTTGAGCTATCTTCTACTGCTTTCCCAGGCCATAGCAGAGAGCTGGATCAGAAGTGGAGCAGTCAGGACTTGAACCGGCACCCATATGGGATGCCGGCACTGCAGGTGGCTTTACCGGCTACACCACAGCACCAGCCCCAGAAACCTCTTTTGAGTGGCATATGACTCTTGCATTGAACAATGCATGCAGAAGAAAAGGCAATCTTACTCGGTTGTGCAATTAAAGACCGACATGAAGCTATAATAATGTATACTTATTGATTTTTAACTTTTAGACTCACCCTAAAGAGAAAAAAAAGAAGATTCAGTGTAGTTACGGTATGTAAATGTTAGCAATCTGAACACTATAAAAGTAGATACAACTAAAAAATATATATGGAAAATAGAGAAAAGAGGGAAGAAGAGGGAGGGAAAATACCTCATCCTAGATTGTAAAGAATCAGGATATAGTGTCCAAAGGACATGGAACATTTTTCTTAAATTTAACTACAGATTTAAAATTAAATCTTAGGGCCTGGCCTTGTATCACCGTGGGTTAAGCCACCACCTGCCATTCCAGTATCCCATATGAGCACCAGCTAGAGTCCTGGCAGCTCCATTTCCAATCCAGCTCCCTGCTGATGCACCTGGGAAAGCAGCAGAAGACGGCCCAAGTGCTTGGGCCCCTGCACCCACGTGGGAGACCTGGAAGAAGCTCCTGGCTGTTGGATTCAGATCTGCACAGCTCCAGCCATTGTGGTCAACTGGGGAGTGAACCAGTGGATGGAAGACCTCTCTCTCTCTCTTTCTCTCTCTTTCTCTCTCTCTCTGCCTTTCAAATAAATTTTTAAAAAATATTTAAAAGGAAATAAACAAGATTAAATGAAATCTGACTTTGGGAGTCACCCAGAAGCAGCCTCTAAATTAAGGATTTAGCCACAAGTAGCCATGTGGGAGAGGAAGTCGACATTGGTAGAGGAATGGGCAGGTGAGGTAAGGAAACACAGGCAGCCTAGAAAGAGCTCCTAATCCAGCCTGCTACTCCCAGCAGGTGTCAGTGGGAAAGCAGGCTCTGGTGTCCACACGCAGGCCCTGCCAAGTACAAGCTGAGCCAGTATGCACCAGATAGATAAAGGCAAAGGGATATGGGTCAGGCAACACCATGTGCCATGCACACCTAGTAACAATCGGATAAGGGGGCAATTCTCAAACATGACACATTAATCATGCCATGAGGTGTTCTACAATGCACACAAGGGCATCTCACAAAGGGCATTAAATCAAAAGATACTTTTATTTTGACACCCCCAAAAATTTGAAATCCTCACATATAGGGAGAGCAGTGTGGAACAAGCAACGGTGCTGTGTTGGTTGGTTCTTTTTAAGTTTTTATTATTATTATTATTTGAGACTTAGAATTACCAAGGGAGAGAGAGAGTGGAAGAGAAAGACAGGTCTTCCATCTACTGGTTCACTCCCCAAATGGCCACAATGGCCAAAGCCGGGCCGATCCAAAGCCAGGAGTCAGGAGCTTCTTCTGGGTCTCCCACGAGGGTGCATGGGTCCAAGCACTTAGGCCATCTTCTACTAGTTTCCCAGTTACAGTAACAGGGAGTTGGATTGGAAGTGGAGCAATAGGAACACGAACCAGTGCCCATATGGGATGCCAGCACTGCAAGCAGAGGCTTCGCCTACCAAGCCATAGCACCGGCCCCTCTTACTTAAACTTAAAGGAATGTTTGCAGTACTTGGCTGACAGTTCAGATCCCAGTCTGAGATCAGGGAGCCTCTGGTGGGGACGTTTGCACAGAAGAATCCTGTGGGGCACCAGCAGAGAGAGAGAGAACACAGCATACCCCTCCTTCTCCTCCTCCTCCCTCAAATGGTCTCTCCTTATGAAGTCACCAACATTCAACCCCAGGGCCCCAACCTGACAACCTAATCCATTCCAGCCACTTCCCAAAGGCCTCTCTTTGAACACCAACGGTGGATCAAGACTCCTCCCTGAGCCCTCTTCACCTACAGAGGAAGTTAAGATGCAACATCTAAAACTGAAAAAGAACCAATTGCAGTGGGACCATCTAGTCTGAAATGGAGCGTTGAATGCTACCCAGCTAAAAAGAGTAGAAAGCAGCAGCAAGGACCCATGTACCTGGGCCATCATCTGCTGTGTAACTTTGTCTCTATTAAAATAATGTGGGGGCCAGTGCTGTGGTGTAGCAGGTAAAGCCACTGCCTGCAGTGCCAGCATCCCATATGGGCTCCAGTTCAAGTCCCAGTTGCTCCATTTCTGATCCAGCTCTCTGGTATGGCCTGGGAAAGCAGTGGAAGATGGCCCAAGTCCTTGGGCCCCTGCACCCATGTGTGAGAACCGGAAGAAGCCCCTGGCTCCTGGCTTTGACCTGGTCCAGTGCTGGCCATTGCAGCTACTTGGGGAGTGATCCAATAGATGGAAGATTCTCTCTCTCCCTCTCTTTCCCTCTCTCTCTCTCTCTTTCTTTTAAAGAGTTATTTATTTGAAAGTCAGAGTTACACAGAGAGAGGAGAGGCAGAGAGAGAGAAAGAGAGAGAGAGAGAGAGAGAGAGAGAGGTCTTTCATCCGATGGTTCACTCCCCAGATGGCCGCAATGGCAGGAGCTGCGCCGATCCGAAGCCAGGAGCCAGGAGCCAGGAGCTTCTTCCCAGTCTCCCATGTGGGTGCAGGGGCCCAAGGACTTGGGCCATCCTCTACTGCTTTCCTGGGCCATAGCAGAGAGCTGGACAGGAAGTGGAGCAGCCGTGTCTCGAACCAGTGCCCATATGGTATGCCGGCACTTCAGGCCAGGGCGTTAACCCACTGCACCACAGCATCGGCCCCTCTCTCTCTTTCTCCCTCTCTCTCTGCAACTCTTTCAAATAAATAAATAAATCTTTAAATAAATAAATAAAATAAAGAATTCTGACATAGGTCATAGGTAAAATAAGGAAGCTTTTCTGAAACTCTTAAACAGCTCCCCCCAGCCTCGCCCCCCCCCCCCCAGGATACTAACTGTCAAATACGTGTTCCTTTGTCTTCTTTTCTGGACACAATGAAATCGAAACGGAGCCACATTAAGCCGCATTGTGAAAAGCCACTCTTCTCAAAGAACAATAGCCCTTGGATGGCGCCAGCTCATCCGTACACGTGGGCAAGCTCCAAAGCCTGGCTTGCGAAGACAGTATTAACGACTGCCGAGCAGGGCTGTGTGGGAATTAAATGCTCATGAGACGTGGAACGCGGAATCACTATGCAAATTACAAAGCAAGATAAGTGGGTGTTGGTTATAGCTATAATTATGGCTAAAAATATAGGAAATTTGATCCGAAGCCAAAGTGTTTGATTAAATGGTGTACTCCACCGTCAGCAGCTCATCCCCCTCTCCCACCCAGAGGGACCACAGGAACCAGGGCAAAGAAGCTGGGCTGTCAGAAGCACACCTGAAGTGGGGCACGCGTGACAGGAAACGAGGAGAGACGGCCTGACAGGTGTTCTGGGTAACAGCTGCATGCTGTAGAAATCACCCCCTTTGTTTGAGAACGGATACTCCTGTTTGCAGGAGCCCCTCTGGGGTTCCACCTCCTGCTTAATGATGGAAATCGGGCTTGAAAATGCAGCTGCTGGAACACATCTTTCCAACTAAAACCTAACGTGACCAAAGCACAGCTTTGGGCTGACGAGCAACTTGCCAATCTGACGGATGGAAAGAGAAGGGGTCGGGGCCGGCGCTGTGGGGTAGCGGGTAAAGCCCCCACCTGCAGTGCCAGCATCCCATATGGGTACCGGTTCTAGTGCGGGCTGCTCCTCTTCCGATCCAGCTCTCTGCTGTGGCCTGGGAAAGCAGTGGAGGATGGCCCAAGTCCTTGGGTCCCTGCACCTGTGTGAGAGAGCTGGAAGAAGCTCCTGGCTCCTGGCTTCGGATCTGTGCAGCTCCAGCAAATCGAAGATCTCCCTTTTCTCTGAGTGTGTGTGTGTCTCTCTCCCTCTCTAATTCTGACCCTCAAATAAATAAATAAATCTTAAAAAAAAAGGCGGCTTGGGAAAGTTTTTCTAATATCCTGAAGTTTAGTTTCTTCTTGTATAAAATGAGAGTAATAACATGCACCTCAGAGTATTTTTTAAGTTTTATTTATTTCATTTGGAAGGCAGAGTAACAGAGAGAGAGAGACAGAGACAGAGATACAGAGACAGAGAGAAAGAGAGTCAGAATTACAGAGAGTGACAGAAAAGTATCTTCCATTTGCTGGTTGACTCCCCAAGTGGCCTCAATGGCCAGGCCAAAACCAGGAGTCAGGAGCTTCCTCCAGGTCTCCCACATGGCTGCAGGGGCCCAAGCACTTGGGCCATCTTCCACTGCTTTCGCAGGTGCATTAGCAGGGAGCTGGATCAGAAGTAGAGCAGAAGAAGCTCGAACTCGTGTCCCTGTGAGATGCCGGCTCTGCAGTCAGCAGCTTAACCAGCTATGCCACAGAGTCAGCCCCCATACCTTTCTTCTTAACCTTTAGTAAGTTCAAAATCAAAAGAGTTCTACAAAAAAAAAAAATAGAAGATGTTCAGGAATACATGTAACAAGAGACACACAACCTTCATGGAGAAAATTATAAAATGCTATGAAAAGATATGAAATAAGAAGTAGGTATGTAGCCTAGTGACTTAAATTCCCACATTAGACTGCCTGGGTTCAACCCCCAGTTCCAGCCCCTGACTCCAGCTTCCTGCTAATGTGCATCATGGGAGGTAGCAATGATGACGCAAGGATCTGGGTTCCGGCTACCCACGTAGGAGACCTGGATTGAGCTCCCAGCTCCCAGCTTTGACCCTAATCAGGAGCCATTCTGAGCTTCTGGGGAATGAATTTGGCAATGGGAGTTCTCTCTTTGTCCCCCATCTCTTTCTCTCTCCCTCCACCTTGCACAAAAAAATAAATTTTAAAAAAATTTTTTTTGGGCCGGTGCCGTGGCTCAATAGGCTAATCCTTTGCCTGTGATGCCAGCACACCAGGTTCTAGTCCCGGTCGGGGCACCGGATTCTGTCCCGGTTGCCCCTCTTCCAGTCCCAGCTCTCTGCTCTGGCCCAGGAGCGCAGTGGAGGATGGCCCAAGTCCTTGGGTCCTGCACCCGTATGGGAGACCAGGAGAAGCACCTGGCTCCTGGCTTCAGATCAGCGCGGTGCGCCGGCCACCGTGGCCTTTGGAGGGTGAACCAACAGAAAAGGAAGACCTTTCTCCCCATCTCTCTCTCTCACTGTCCACTCTGCCTGTAAAAAAAAAAAAAAAAAAAAAAGAACTTATTATAAGATTTTAGCAACTAAAACCATGTGGAAATGGTAAAGGGATAGACACTTAGAAATACAGCAGAAGAAAAGGCAAACCCACATGGAGTTGGGATATGAGAGATGGAGCAGCCAGATGGCCACTCTCTGTGTGACCTTGGGCAGATCTTTTAACTTCTCTGTACTTCCTTCTTTCCTCAACTGCAAATTGAGGCGAAAGACAGTCCTCCCCAGCTAGAGGGAGGAGTAAGTGAACGAATCCAGGAACTACCTGGGAACAGAGCCCCGCAGGCAGCCAGAAGATTGGGGAGGCTATCTGTTGTCAACAGTATTTTCTCCTTAAAGAACATTGCATGCCTTACTCACCAAAAGGATCACCCAGATTGGGAAAAACATGTCAATTCTCTATCACCCATCACTAACAAGCAGTACCACAACCTGATTGACAACACGGACTGGATGATCTAAACCTGCAGCATTTGGTTCAGCAGCCACTGGCCCCTGAAGCCATTGCACTTAAAAATTTTGGTTAACTAAAATTAAATAACATTTACACTCTCTTCCAAGGCTGCACTGGCTATGTTTCGTGTTTCTCCACGTCACTTGTGCTTAGGGACTCCCACACTGCACAAAGCAGATCTCAAAACATTGCTGTCATCACAGTAAGTGATGATCTACAAACCATTTGTGGGAAATATCACTTCTTGCTTCTATAAATCCATACATGTAAATAATTCACATGCTGCACGAACAGGTAAGCTGGATGATAGGAGGTGGGGGTGGGGAGCATCTTCCTTGGGTTACCACCCACATAACAAATCCTATTTTCCTGTGTAATGCACCTTCACTTTTCCATTTTTAAAAAAAAAATATTTTAGGGGCTGGCATTGTGATATAGCAGAATTAAATAGCCACAGCAATGCCTATATTGGGGAATCAATTCAAGTCTTGGCTGTTCCACTTTTTTTAAAAAACAAATCCATTTATTTACTTGAAAGTCAGAGTTACACAGAGAGAGAGGAGAGGCAGAGAGAGAGAGAGAGGTCTTCCATCCACTGATCCACTCCCCAACTAATCACAATGGCTGGAGCTGCACTGATCTGAAGCCGTGAACCAAGAGCTTCCTCCGGGTCTCCCACATGGGTGCAGGGGCCCAAGGACTTGAGCCATCCTCCACTGCTTTCCCAGGCCACAGCAGAAAGCCAGATCAGAAGTGGAGCAGCCAGGACCCGAACCAGCGACTACATGAGATGCCGCCAGTGCAGGCGGCAGCTCCTCCTGCTACCCCACAGTGCCAGCCCAGCTGTTCTACTTCTGATTCAGTTCTTTACTAATGTACCTGGGAAAGCACTGGAAGTTGGCTTGGGTCCCTGCACCAACATGGGAGACCCACTGGAAGCTCCTGGCTCCTGGCTTCTAATTGGCCCAGCCCTGGCCATTGTGGCCATCTGGGGAATGAGCCAGTGGATGGAAGATCTCAACCTCAACCTCTCTCTCACTCTCTCTCTCTTTCTCTCAACTCAGCCTTTCAGATAAATAGATATTTTAAAAATTAAAATGTTTTATTTACATTTTGAAACTCTCTTCTATAATGACAAAATTCCATTTGGAAATATTTTGACAACTCAGCATCACCAATTAAAATGTCATTATAGGGGACTGGCACTGTGGCATAATGAGTAAGGCCACCATTGCAGTGCCGGCATCCCATATGGGCACTGGTTGGGAGTCCCAGCAGCTCCCCTTCTCTCTACTATGGCCTGGGAAAGCAGTAGAAGATGGCCCAAGTCCTTGGGCACCTGCACCTGCGTGGGAGACCCAAAGGAAGCTCCTGGCTCCTGGCTTTGGATTGGCGCAGCTCCGGCCTTTATGGCCAACTGGGGAGTGAACCAGTGGATGGAAGCCCTCTCTCTCTCTCTCTCTCTCTCTCTCTCTCTCTGCCTCTGCCTCTCTGTAACTCTGCCTTTCAATAAATAAATAAATAAATCTTTTTTAAAAATGCCATTGTACATGGCAACTGTGAGCCATTCAAGAGGGCCCAGGCTTGGCTATTTGCACATGAATATCCCCTCTGCAGGCCTGACAAACCAGTGTGCTGTGTGGCTCAATAAGATGTGCTTACTTGGTGTTTCTATTACTGTTATCACGGTGGATCAAAACAGACAGAGGCACTGACTGGTTTCCCTCTACCGATAATCAAAAGAAACAGTTTATAAAATCAGATTATATGAAAAATTGCCTAATGATAATAATTTATAAGCTCATTGTGGAATAATGATGTATTCAAGAGTCGTCGTTGTAGGATGAAAGAAAGGTAATATGAAAGATTTTCCCTGTGAAGAATGACTACGGATGAATTGCACTGAGATACAATTCTCTGATACGGGACAATGAGATCCTCTAGAACACTTAATAACAGACTACTCAGGGTGAATTGAGGATTGCAATAAAAGCCTATAAATTAAAAAGTTTCCATATGATTTCTGATAAAAGACACGCCAAGGTGAAATAAAGAATCACTGGAATCAACCGATATCCTGCCTATAGCCAGGAGGTCGTGTTGGGGAAATTTCTAGGAAACCCAGTAAAATATATTTTTTTAAGCTTGCAGTTTTCCAAATCGAGGTTTTGACTGCACCTGCTTAGAATTCTTTTGCTGATGAAAATCTTAGAAAAGAAGCAGCAAAATGCTCCCCTTCTCATGTCTACCTCAAGCCCTGGGAAAACTTGGTAGGTAGGCCCTGTACCACAAGTGCATCTTGTTGATGTATGGGCTGTGGATGGCTTCAACAAGCTCACATGTTCACAGGGCACCAGTGAGGAAACCAACATACCAGGGAAGCTGAGCAACAAGTCCAAGGTCACAATGTAGACCCAAGCAGGTTAACAGTATGTAGGTCAAGGATTTGTAATCACTGCTCTACAGTTGCCTGCATGGGACCCACCTGTTCCATGCCCCGCTATGCAGCTGACAATAGGAAGTGGTAGAAGCAGACATTCTCATGGGGGAAGTTGCCCAAAGCATCAAGTTAAGAGAAAAAAAAATAAAACAGGTAAGGAAAGGAAGTTACAGAACCAGCATATGACCAAACACAAGAATCAAATAAATCCTGAAAGCAGGACTGTGCTTTTTCTACGTACATATTTGTGTATGCAAATACATAGAAAATGCATATCCACCAAGTATCTAGACCATTCACCAAAATGTAACAGCAGGTACCTCTGAGAAGGGCAGCAGAGAGAGAGAGAGAGAGGGTCGAGTGGGATTTTCGCTTCTTGCTCTGCCTTGTTTTTATTGTATGATTTCTTCTGCAATGATACATTCTCAAATTAAGTGTGAATTAAAAGAATAGCACATATTCACAAGTAGTTATTTATATATCTGAACAAAAGTCACAAACTCTTTCAAAACAGTGCTCATTTGTATAAAAGAGATAAACAACACCCCATGACCTGCCGGACAGTACAATTCTTCCAGCCAAGTTAGCAGCACTTTGTCCACGTGCAGGTCCGACCAAGGGAGGGGTGAGATGGTTCAGAGAAGCACGGACTAGAACAGGCCCAGGCCCTGTCATGGCGCCCTTGCCTCCAGGACCTTCTCTGTGCAACAGGAAGCGGTAATCACTGCCCAGCAAGGAGTCTGGCACCCAGGTCTTGAAATCATGGGAAGGTAGCAGCAGGTGTTTCCTGGAGTAGTCTGGGCTGTGTGGTAGACCAGCTGGCCCTACTGCTCTCCTAGAGAATCTTGACCTATTTCTTTATTTATTTTATCTACTTGAAAGGCAGAGTGACAAAGAGATACCAGTTATTCATCTGTTGGTTCACTCCCCAAATGCTCACAACAGCCAGAGTCGAGCCAGGCCAAAGTCGGAAACCTGGAATACCACCCAAGCACTTGAGCCACCATCTGCTGCCTCCCAGGATGAATTAGCAGGAAGCTGGATCAGAAGCAGAGGAACTGGGACTTAAATCAGCACTCCCATATGGGAGGCAAGCGCCCCAAGCGGTGGCTTAACACCCTGTGCTGTAACACCCATCGTAAACTACCTATTTTAAGAAATCTTTAATTCAAGATCTTTCGATCTCATCATTACAGATACAGGGTGAGGTAGAGGGGGCTGTGGCATATACCATAGGATGTTTATTTGCCAGCATTGGTAGTTTCTACCCACAAGGTGCCAATACCATCCTTCTCACTTGTGATGATCAAAAATGTCACCAGACATTCCCCATTCCCAATTGTCTCCTGGGAAACAAAATATTAGTTAAGAACCACCGCCTTAGGTTATTATTTGGGAGTGCTTCAAAGCACTCGATGAAGCAAGCTTTGGGGAAGACACTGATGGGGATGCAATCACCAGGTGCAAACATCTGAGTGTCAGAGTTCAATGCCAGGCTCAGCTCCTGCCTATGGATCCCTGTGGATGCACACTACGAGGGGCAGCAGGCGATGGCTCCAGTAGTTGAGTCCCTGCCACCCACATGGGAGTCCTGGATCAAATTCCCAGTTTCCAGTTTTGGTCCCCAGTCCAGCCCAACCCAGGCCAGCTCAGCTCAGCTCAGCTCAGGGCCATTGCAGAAATGTGAAGACTGAACTAGATTTGGGAATTCATTCTTTTTCTCCCCCCTTCAAAAAAATAAATTTTAAAAAATTGAAAAAGAATTCACAGGCATAGGGGATTATAAGTGAATGCGTACTTTCCATGAACTTTTTGAAGACCCTTGGTACCAGCTAAAGTTGCTATCGACCCATCTTCTTTTAAGATTTATTTATTTATTTGAAAGTCAGAGTTACAGAGAGAGGAGAGGCAGAGAGATGGAGAGAGAGAGGTCTTCCATCCGCTGGTTCACTCCCCAATTGGCTGCGACAGCTGGAGCTGAGTTGATCTGAAGCCAGAACCGGAAACTTCTTCCAGGTTTCCCACATGGGTGCAGAGGCCCAAGGACTTGAGCCATCTTCTACTGCTATCTCGGGCCATAGCACAGAGCTGGATGGGAAGAGGAGCAGCCGGGACCCGAACCGGCATCCATATGGGATGCCAGCACTTCAGGCCAGGGTGCTAATCCACTGCACCACAGCGCCAGTCCCGTTATCAACCCATCTTTGTGCAACCTCCTGAGAAGAAGATCCCATTCTTAACCCCATAACTAAATGCAAAACTGCTTCCAAGCAGAAATACGTGGTGCCGCAGATTTCATGTATCAGCCAAAGTTCAATTCCAGGAAACATAAACCATCAGAACTTAATTTAGCAGAAGCATTTACTTATAGGAATTGGGGATTTCGAACACTTTTGCAAGGGCTGAAGAAGCAGAATCTGAGCTGGGCCTTCAAGAGATCCTGTGCCCAACACCAAGGATCTGTTTCACCAGGGCCAGCACCAAAGCTGTAGGGATCAGGATGACAGGGAATTCTGCTGCCTCCAGCCCATGCTGTGGTGCAGTGGGCCAAGCCTCCACCTGCAGTGCCGGCATCCCATATGGGCACTGGTTCGAGTCCCGGCTGTATCACTTTCAGTCCAGCTCTCTGCTGTGGCCCGGGAGGGCAGTGGAGGATGGCCCAAGTGCTTGGGCCCCTGCACCCTTGTAGGAGACCCGGAGGAAGCTCCTGGCTTCTGGCTTCGGATCAGCTCAGCTCCAGCCATTGTGGCCAACTGGGGAGTGAACCAGCAGATGGAAGGGTTCTCTCTCTGTATTTCTCTCTCTCTGCCTCTCAAATAAATAAATAAAAAATTTTAAAAAATAAAACTTGTCCAGGAGCACACCACCTTGTCCATGATGTGTTTTAGACCATTTTTTTTTTTTTGACAGGCAGAGTGGACAGTGAGAGAGAGAGACAGAGAGAAAGGTCTTCCTTTGCGTTGGTTCACCCTCCAATGGCTGTCGCGGCTGGCGCGCTGTGGCCGGCGTACCACGCTGATCCGATGGCAGGAGCCAGGTACTTATCCTGGTCTTCCATGGGTGCAGGGCCCAAGTACTTGGGCCATCCTCCACTGCACTCCCTGGCCACAGCAGAGAGCTGGCCTGGAAGAGGGGCAACCGGGACAGAATCCGGCGCCCCGACCGGGACAAGAACCCCGTGTGCCAGCGCCGCAAGGCGGAGGATTGTCCTAGTGAGCCGCGGCGCCGGCCCATTTTAGACCATTCTACATCATTACCCCTGAACATTGGAAAGCCGGACTTCTCAAGGCCCAGATTGGGGTCCCCTGGATTGAGGCTTCCCCCATGCTAGCAGCCAGCAGCCATGGTGCCATTCCCAGCCCTGCTACCACCATTCTGGGTGCAATCTTCCCCCTCATCCTTGTGCTTCTTCAACTGGATATGACAAAGCCCTGCGTGCTCAGCTCAGATGCAGTCGTCAAGGTGCCATCCCGAGTCCTTTGGAAATACAACAGGTCCATTCACGAAAACAGCAAGTGAGGCCGGTGCTGCAGCTCACTAGGCTAATCCTCCGCCTGTGGTGCCGGCACCCAGGGTTCTAGTCCTGGTTGGGGCGCCGGATTCTGTCCTGGTTGCTCTTCTTCCAGTCCAGCTCTCTGCTGTGGCCAGGGAGTGCAGTGGAGGATGGCCCAAGTTCTTGGGCCCTGCACCCCATGGGAGACCAGGAGGAAGCACCTGGCTCCTGGCTTCCGATCGGCGCAGCCATTTGGGGGATGAACCAATGGAAAAAGGAAGACCTTTCTCTCTCTCTCACTGTCTAACTCTGCCTGTCAAAGAAAAGAAAAGAAAAGAGCAAATGAGACAAAGGAGAAGCAGAGGATGACTTTAAAATCAGAGCAGCCTGTGAGGGTGATTCCAGCTCCCCTGGGCAAAGGGGCAGAGAGAGAGCAGGAACACAAGAGGTAAAGCGTTCGACGGGAGGGTCTCACGTCCTTTCTGTGCTGGCGAAGGCCGTGTTTGCTCATGGCCAACCAGCCAGGGAGGAGAATGATTTATTAGAAGCTGTTGCAGAATATATTATGCACGGTAGAGGCATGGAAAGGTCTTTGATATGTATCTGAAGGAGCGTCAAACCCATAAAAGAGATAAATTTGGTATGAAGAGTGTCACTGCAGGGCCGGGGGTGGGGGTGGGGGGGCAGGGTCTCCAACACGTCTTCATGTCCCGGGGAGTAAGGAAGGGCTGCTCCGCACACGCAAACCAGGCGCTAATTTCACTCAGAGGCCGGCGTTAGCATACTGAGGTACCTGTCTTCCCGCTAGAGGCCATCTGTAGTGACCATTGTCAAGGCCTTGGTCCATGGTCAAGGTGCAGAGTGGGTGTTTTCTTGATGGTTTCACCTCCAAATGCTGATGTGACCTCTGAGTCCTTTTTTTTTTTTTAATTTTATTTAAGGAATACAAGCTTCATGCATTTCATATATACAAATTTAGGAACATAGTGATTCTTCCCATCATACCTCCCTCCCACCTGTTCTCTCATCCTTCTCCCTCCTCCCTCTCCTATCCCCATTCTTATTTTTATAAAGATCTATTTTTTGGGCCAGCACTATGGCACAGCAGGTTAGAGCCCTGGTCTGCAGTGCCGGTGTCCCATATGGGTGTTGGTTCTAGTCCCGGCTGTTCCTCTTCTGATCCAGCTCTCTGCTATGGCCTGGGAAAGCAGTAGAAGATGACCGAAGGCCTTGGACCCCTGCACATGTGGGAGACCTGGAAGAAGCTCCTGGCTCCTGGCTTTGGATTGGCGCAGCTCCAACCATTGCGGCCATCTGGAGAGAGAACCAGTGGATGGAAGACCTCTCTCTGTGTCTCTACCTCTCTCTGTAACTCTGTCTTTCAAATAAATAAAATAAATCTTTAAAAAAATTAAAAAGATCTATTTTCAGCTAACTGTATATTCTAACCCTACCTGAAGTTGAGAGTTCAACAAACAGTATGAAAAAAAAGCAAAAAAAGCAAAAACAAATGAAAAAACATTGTTCTGCATTAGTCAAGACAAGGGCTGTTCAAAATCATTGCTTCATAAAGAGCCAATTTCACTCCTATAGATGACCTTTTAGGTACCCTGAATCCTTTCAATCCTTCAAAACCGCAGTATGAGCCCAGCAAACTCATTTCTTTTGCTTTTCTCCTCTCAGCTTCTGTGTAATTCCCAGATTCTCACCAAACCTCCTGGAACACAAGCTCCCGTGGCCTGGGGCCTGGGTATGTTTCTTTCAGCTTCAATGTCATCTCTTGACTTGTTCAAGGGCCTGCTGGCAGGGCCCTGGGTCCCCAAGACCTGCCTCCTACAATCCAGTCTTCTTTCTCTGGCCAAGCTTTAGGTACAGGAGGTAAGAGCTCTCCGAAGGCTGCCTGTGGCTTTCTGGCTCACAATTGGTTACTGGGCAGCCAACATACTATTTGTCAGGAGCACCTCTTGTTCTTGAATTGTGGTTTTCTGCTCCAGGCTGCTGCCACTGTGTGAATGGGGCTGCACCTAATTATGGTTTTATTTGCTTTAATAAAGAGACATCCAAGTGTGTGGAGAGTTGCACATGAGACAATAATATCAATGATAACAGTAAAGTGTCCCTGAACACATCTGCAATTAAGGCATCCGCTGTTAATTGTGTTCATTAACCTCACCCAAGAGGCAGCTGGTGAGGTTTCCACCAGGAAGAGAAGAGAAAGAGAATCCCCAGAAGAGACTGGGTTTGCAGCTTGCTTGGGGAGCCCACCCAGGGGATACCAGTCCCCTGTGCTTTCCAACGGAGACACATTTCTGCTGACCTGTCAATCATCCAAGGACCAGGACCAAACTTCCCTGCTGCAGGCAGCATGGAGCATCAAACCCATAGCACCCCCAGGCCACAGAAGCCTGGAGATCACTGAGGTCCTACTGAGACCCTGGTCACAACAGTAACAACGAAGTGTGACACTGATTCATCCACTACAGCCCCAGGGGCAATCCACTTCTTGCAGGTGGCCACAATGGCCAGGGCTGATCCAGGCTGAATCCCAGAGCCAGGAACTCCATCCAAATCTCTGAGGTGGGTGGCAGGAGCCCAAGTACTTGGACCATCCTCAGCTGCCTTCCCAGGTGCATTCGCAGGGAGCTGGATTGGAAACGGAGCAGCTGACACTCTGATTTGGGATGCTAGCATGGCAAGCATTGGCTCATGCCACTGCACCACAAGGCCGGCCCCGAATCCCAAGCTTTCCCAGGGCATTAACATGATGTTAGCACTGTGCAGAGGCACAGAAGTCATGTCACATCCTCACAGGTCCCAGAGGCACCTGGGCATATGATTTACCTGGGCAAATGGGGAAAACAGCACAACAAGGAGGCATCCACCCTGGCTGAAGACACAGAGTCACTCAGAGCTGGTGACCTGAGTGAGTCTTTGTTTCATGCCCAAGGAGTGGGATTCCAGATTAATCAAAATGTTTTCCTTCATCCAATATAGCAGCCAGAATACTCATTATCCACATTTGGTACCTTGGCTAACATTAAATGTATTTCATCGGTTAACAATCAAATAACGTAGAGAACAAATTTCATGTTTCAATTCAACAAATATGTGCTTTGCAGACACATTGTGTCAGGCATTGTCCTAGATACCAGAGGTGCAACAAAAGCAAAATAAAAAGACCTAGGCATGGTACTTCCATGAGGTAGAGGACACTATGAAGAAACTCCCACAGGAGTGTGAACCTACGGCTGGGATAAGCACACAGTCTCCCCTCACCTGCTGTAGTTCTCATCTTCAATGGCTTCAGTCTCCCTCAGCCAATCACTGTCTGAAAATAAGGAATGGAGGAGCCAGCACTGTAGCATAGTGGATTAAACCACTACCTGCAGTGCCGTCATTCCATAATGGCACCAGTTCAAGTCCCAGATGCTCCGCTTCCGATCCAGCTCCCTACAATTGTACCTTGGAAAGCAGAGGAAGATGGCCCAAGTGCTTGGGCCCTGGCCACCCATGTGGGAGACCCGGAAGAAGCTTCGGGCTCCTGGCCATTGCAGCCATTTGGGAGCCATTCCAGCGAATGGAAGATCTCTCCCTCTTTCTCTCTCTCTGAAACTCTGCCTTTCAAAATAAATAAAAGTAAATATTTTTTAAAAAAGAAGAAGAAATGAAAATTCTAGAAGTAAACAATTTGCAAGTTTCATTGCATGCTATTCTGAGTGGGGTGATGAAACTTTGCGCTGTCCCACTAGTCCAACAAAGGACCATGACTCATCTCTTTTCCCAGTGTATCCACCCACTAGTCACTTAGTAGCCATCCATTCATCAGACTGGCAGCCATGGGATCACAGTGCTTGTGTTCAACTCACACTTGCAAGGCAGCCTAACGCTGCAGCACAATGCCTGTGTCATTCACCCCACTTCATCTCATCACCTGGGCATTGTACCATCTCTCATCATCAGAAGACATATGAGTAAAATATTTTAAGGGCGAGAGAGAGAGAGAGAGATCACGCTTAGACAACTTTTATTATAGGAGATTGATGTATTGATTCTATATTATTAATAGATATTGTTTTGAATCTCTTATTGTGTTTAATTTATAAATTAAACTTTACCTTAGGGATGTACATATGGGACAAAGCATAGTCTATATAGAAGTCAGTGCCAGAGAGCTTTCAGATACCCACCGGGGGTCTTGGAACTCATCCCCCAAGGATCAGGGGGCTGGCTCCCTGTACATGGAGAGGTCTACAGACATGTGAGAGGTGTGTGGGCTTGTGAAAGGTGTGACATCACTGAGAAAGTCCTGTGTATATGGGGGAGGGCTGGGCAGGCAAAGAGAGGGAGCCCAGAGCAGTGGGGAAGAGAGACCAGTGAGTGGTGGCACTGACCCCACAGGTCCTGGCCATCCTCGTAACAACAGGAAGTGGTGCTAAGCTGTTGGAGGGTGGAAGCAGGGGGGCTCCAGGACCAGGCAAATGTTTGGAGAAGGTCATTCTTATTATGGAATGAAGAATGGACACTGAGAAGCCATCCAGAGAGGGTGTGTGCCCAGAGCAACGGACCCTGATGGTGGCAGTGAGAAAAAGCAGAAGGCGGCATCAAGAGACCAAAGTGAGAGACTGCACTCATGTAGGAATCAATAGAATTGGTAGAGAGGTAGCGCTGGGAGAGGTGGGGGACAGTGAGGACCCCTAGGTCCATGGGAGTGCTGCTCCCTGTGTTAGGGAGGAAGACTTGGGTGAGGAAGAAAGATGGAGTTGGATTTGGGGCATGAGGAATTTAGGAGCTCCTAAGTCATCCAAGAGGAGACACTGAATCAGATATATGGGGTTTAGTGCTCCAAGAGACACGTCAGGCAGGACCTGAGTTTGAGCATCACCTTGTGGAGATGCAAATTGAAACCATAGAAATAGGGGCCAACACTGTGGCTTAGTAGGCTAAGCTTTCTCTACAGTGCCGGCATCTCATATGGGTGCCAGTTCGAGTCCTGGCTGCTCCACTTCCTATCCAGCTCTCTGCTATGGCCTAGGAAAGCAGTAGAAGATGGTCCAAGTCCTTGGGCCCCTGCACCTGCATGGGAGACCTGGAAGAAGCTCCTGGCTCCTGACTTCAGATCACCCCAGCTCTGGCCATTTCAGCCATCTGGGGAGTGAACCAGAGCGTGGAAGACCTCTCCTCTCTCTCTGTCTGTAACTCTGCCTCTCAAATAAATACATAAATAAATCTTTTAAGAAAAGAAAGCACAGAAGTAGATAAGGTAGGTGCCAGGACCAAGTGTGGAGTTCAAAGAAAGGAAGGCTCAGGGCAGAGTCCCAAGCAACTCTGACACTGAATTCTAGGGGAGATGCTGAAGGAGACTTCAAATGACAGAAAGAACGGGGAGCCAGGCAGGTAGCAGAGAGAGCCCACAGGCGTGGCACCCAGCCAGTGAATGTGCCAGGAGCAGGAGACTGAATGGGCTCTAAAGCTCTAAGGAAAGGGACAACTGGGAAATGTCCTTTGGGTCTGATCCCGTGGAGATCACTGGAAAGTCCAGAGAGGGGGAGGGATGGACAGGAAGGGGCTGAGTGGACACAAGGAGAGGGGGTGGGGGGAGCAGGGACAGAGCATCCAGGAGGACCAGGCAGGAATGAGAAGGGACCACCCAAAGGGAGGGTACGGGTAGAGGGCAGGTTTGGTTAGATCTCTTTTTTAAGATTTTATTAATTTCTTTGAGAGGTAGAGTTACAGAGAGAGGGAAAGGGAGAGACACACAGAGATAGAGGTCTTCCATCCACTGGTTCACTCCCCAGATGGCCTCAATGGCAGAGCTGGGCCAACCTGAAGCCAGGAGTCAGAGGCTTCTTCCAGGTTTCCCACATAAGTGCAGGGGCCCAAGGACTTGGGCCATCTTCCACTGCTTTCCCAGGCCATCAGCAAGGAGCTGGATTGGAAGAGGAGCAGCCACGTCTCAAAGCGGCGCCCATATGGGGATGCTGGCACCTCAGGTGGAGACTTAGCCTACTATGCCACAGTGCCAGCCCCTGGTCTAATTTTTTTTAAGAGCAGAGATTTGAGGATGGATAAAAGCTAAGGAAGGAACCTTGCTGAATGGTATAGGTAAGACATACCTATAAGACTGTTATTGACTTTACTTAACAGAAAAAGAAACAAAAATAATACGGAAACCTACTCAAAGATGCCCATGTGAAATGCTGAGGGAAGAAGTGTGAAATGTCTGCAGCTCATGGTGAAATGCACTTTACAAGAAGAAAAGGGGGGCCGGCGCCATGGTTCACTTGGTTAATCCTCCGCCTGCGGCGCCAGCATCCCATATGGGCGCTGGGTTCTAGTCCTGGTTGCTCCTCTTCCAGTCCAGCTCTCTGCTGTGGCCCGGGAAGGCAGTGGAGGATGGCCCAGGTCCTTGGGTCCTGCACTCCATGGGAGACCAGGAGAAGGACCTGGTTCCTGGCTTCAGATCAGCGCAGCACCAGCCGTAGCGGCCATTTGGGGGTGAACCAGCAGAATAAAGACCTTTCTCTCTGTCTCTCTCTCTCACTGTCTACAACTCTACCTGTCAAATAAATTTTAAAAAAAAAAAAGGACTTGTGGATAGCTGATGAGTAGGTGATGAAGCAATGACCACAAACGCCAGGGGCACCATCTGGGAGGTGAGTGCAAAGGCACTGCCTGTGCTGCTCTTCCCACTTCGCAGAAGGACCAGGAATGGTCCCATTGGCAGAAAAAGGCTATTCAATAGCAAATCAAAAACTGGATGCATGGCGCCGTGGCCCAATAGGCTAATCCTCCGCCTGCGGTGCCGGTACCCCGGGTTCTAGTCCCAGCTGGGGCACCGGATTCTGTCCCGGTTGTTCCTCTTCCAGGCCAGCTCTCCGCTGTGGCCGGGGAGTGGAGTAGAGGATGGCCCAAGTCCTTGGGCCCTGCACCCCATGGGAGATCCGGAGAAGCACCTGGCTCCTGCCATCGGATCAGTGCGGTACGCCGGCTGCAGCAGCCATTGGGGGGTGAACCAACGGAAAAGGAAGACCTTTCTCTCTGTGTCTCTCTCTCACTGTCCACTCTGCCTGTCAAAAAAAAAAAAAAAAAAAACTGGACGCAGTTTCCCAAGCAGGATGGAGGAGATGAGAACGGTGGAGGCATGCCACTGAGACAGGGAGGTGAGGCGCTTCAAAGAAAAAAGGGAAAGGGGCCAGCGCTGTGGCATAGCGGATAAGGCTGCCGCCTGCAATGCCGCCAACCCATATGGACGCCAGTTCGAGTCCTGGCTGCTCCATGTCCCATTCAGCTCTCTGCTATGGCCTGGGAAAGCAGTAGAAGATGGTCCAAGTCCTTGGGCCCCTGTACCCAGGTGGGAGACCCAGAGGAAACTTCTGGATCCTGGCTTTGGATCGGCACAGCTCCAGCTGTTGCAGTCATTTGGGGAGTGAACCAGTGGAAGGAAGATCTCTCTCTCTCGCTCTCTTGCTCTCTCTCTCTGCTTCTTCTCTCTCTATGTAACTCTGACTTTCAAATAAATAAATAAATCTTTAAAAAAAAAAAGGTGTTAAGAGCCTGTTTCCCATTCCCATTGCGAAAACATCAGAGGCCAGGTACTTTATAGGAAGAGAGTCTTGCTTAGCACGCCACCTGTGTTTGAGAGCTGACACTGGCATCCGTGCAGCTCTGGGGAAGCCTCGGTGCTTTGTCCCCTGGAGGTTGACATCAGGGTGACAGCACTTACTTCAGGGAAGGACCCCACAGCAAGGCCAGTCTCAACATCTTCTGCAGGCAGCACCCCCACTGGCCTCATTATCTTGCACCTGGCCCCACCCCCAACGTCTCCACAATGGGGAAACCAAGCTTCCCACTCACCCACCCTTTGGTGCCACACTCAAACCACATCCAAACCATAATGGAGAGTACATCTTCCTGCTGCGGCATCATTAATTCAGCGGTGGAGCCACGGTGGCAGTCCCACGGCTTCATCGACGAGCTGGTTACTTCTTACGTTGAGGATGAGTTGGCATCAAGCCTACGAGTTAAGGCAAATCCTCCGAGAAACACATCACTCAACATGCCGGAGCCTTTAAGCTCCCCACGGGATGCTCCATCACCCTAACTCCTCCCGCTGCCCCTGTCGCAAGAACCAAGGAGTGAAATTCACCCACGCGCATCTGAGCTGCTGTTTCTCCACTGTCGGCTCTATGCTCCCACGAGTCACAAGCAGAACAAGATCTGGGACCCACAGACTTGGCCTCAAGTCCCAAGAGGGTCCCTCATTCACTCTGCAACCTCAGTCTCGCTGCTCCTAATATGGGAGCAAGAATCACTCCTACCGCTCCTGCTTACCAATGCGGTTCAATAGCTGGTGGAGGTCTTACATGCATAATGCAATCAGGCCCACTTCCGGCGTCCAGGGAGTGCACACCACAGGGCATTGGTTTCCAACAGTGCAAAGCTACTGCACAATTCATGCACAAGAATGTGCCGTTGTGATCCACAAGACACTTTATAATGTTTGAGAGAGTCGTGGTGCTTACCTTCGGAAATCCCTTTTGCTCTCAGCTCACATTTCAAGCTGCATAAAAAGTGTCCTTTCGGGGATCCCTGATGTCTTAGGTCATGTTGCTCGTCCACATAAAAGCCCATTCGAGAATCATAACAACCTGAGCATCTCTCACCCCTTCTGAGGGGTCCCATGGCTGTCACGGAGAAGTGCCTTGAAGCCTTGTTTTCCTCCCCGGGTCAAAGATCCACCTGTGATAATTAACAAGCTTGGTGCTGAGCCCGACAGAGTTGGTGCAGCTCTCCCACCCACGACACCGTGGGACACGCCACAAGGAGAAAGTGTCTCTCTGATTTTTCTGCCCTCTGATCTGAGTGGCCAGCTTCCGTAAGATCCACGGGAAAACTCCAATTCATTAGCTGATTTCAACAGAAAAGAACAAGCTCCCAAGGCCTATTGACAACCGTGGCAGCCATGGTGTAACCTCATCCTTACCTTTCATTATCCTGCTTTTATTAGAAGGGGGGAACAAAAGGCATCTGTTTTCATGGACTTCAAGCTTTCATACCCAAGAAGCGCAAGATAAAACACATGCACAGTTATTGAAGGAACACTAGATACACTTGAAAGTTCCAGGGAAATCTCTCTCTCTTTGTAGAAGTAGTATTTTGCTCATTACGGGCATTAACCGACCTCAGTAGCTCTAGGGTGGGTTCTATGGTTGGGCGAACAGTGTGCTTTTCCCCCAAGGCCCATATGTTAAAACTCTTGATCCCCAGAGAGTTATGTTAATGGTTAATGGATTAGTGTTGATGGATTGATGGTAGAAATTTAATCTGATTATGGTGTCTGAAGGTGGTGGTGGTGGTGATGGGGCCGGGGCGGGGTGGGTGGTGGTGTCTGTGGGAAGTGATTAGATTACACTGATTATCGAGTGAGGCTCTGGGGATTGGATCAGGATGGCTTTAGGAGGAGAGAGAGCACACAGACATGGACCAGGAGCAAGCACCCTGTGTGCCTCCATGGGATCGTCTCTCGATGCACGCCGTGCCATGGCCACCCAGCCTCCCCAGATGTCTGGGAACCTCCCAAACTGTGAGCCAACATAGGCAGCTTGTCTTGGGTATTTAGTTACACAGAAGCAAAACCAACTGATGCTCTTGGTTTATGTAGTCTCAGGTTGCAAATACTATCAAGGCAGGCGGTTGGTGCAGAAGTTCAGATGCCACGTGGGATGCCCACATCCCATGTCCCAGCACCTGCTTTCTGGCTCCTTCGCTTCTGCTCCAGCTTCCTGCTGTTGCACACTCTGGGAGGTAGCAGGTGATGGCTCCAGGACTTGGGTCCCTGCCACCCACGTGAGAGTCCCAAATTGAATCCCAACCTCCTGGCTTTGGCCTGGCCCAGCTCTGGCTCTTGTAGGCATCAGGGGAGTGAACCAGAGGGTGGAAGATCTCTGTCTCTCTGCCTTTCAAATAAGTGAAAATAAATCAATAAAAGCTTAAAATGTATAGATAGCTCAATGTATGTAAACCCCATGGAAGGTAGAGATTTCAACCCACTACACCTCTATGCTGCCCTCAGTACAGACGAAGTTGGTCCCCAGTATCGGTCCTTTCCTGGAGCAGAAATATTTGGCAGATAATGTTAACAGACAGAAGCAGCAAGCACAAAATACTCAGGGAGGCAGACCACCTGAGCTGCCCCCAGCATCTCGCCTATATCCAAGGTAAGGGACAAGAGCAAACCCAAGTCAAGCTTACACTTGTTTCATTTCACTTGCACAATGTTTAAGGCTTATAGATTTTAATTCACTTGTTTATAGTTGAAAATCTCATTATTTCAGATAAAAATCTGGATTTCCAGCTTTCTCATCAAAAATAGGGACTTCTGAGAAAATAGATTTCCGAGATAACACCAAGAGAGGACACGGTAGTCCTAGACATCCTTGATCTCCAGCAACACCTTCAACTAAACTTAAGATCTCCATCTCGGCCGGCGCCGCGGCTCACTAGGCTAATCCTCCGCCTAGCGGCGCCGGCACACCGGGTTCTAGTCCTGGTTGGGGCACCGGATTCTGTCCCGGTTGCCCCTCTTCCAGGCCAGCTCTCTGCTGTGGCCAGGGAGTGCAGTGGAGGATGGCCCAGGTGCTTGGGCCCTGCACCCCATGGGAGACCAGGAAAAGCACCTGGCTCCTGGCTCCCGCCATCGGATCAGCGCGGTGCGCTGGCCGCAGCACGCCGGTCACGGCGGCCATTGGAGGGTAAACCAACGGCTAAAGGAAGACCTTTCTCTCTGTCTCTCTCTCTCACTGTCCACTCTGCCTGTTAAAAAAAAAAAAAAAAAAAAAAGATCTCCATCTCTATGTGCATCTTCCAGAGAAGTCCCTGATGCCACACCTGGGCCCCTCCCAAGGGAACGATAACCCCTCCCAGGCTCGCAGTCACAGTGCAAGGGGCAGCTGGAAGGGAGGAGCTGCCCCACAGGCCAGCCTGGCCCCTGGAGGCCACCACTTTTGCAATCTGAGACTGCAGTGATGGACAAAGTAGACAAGGACAGTGTTTTTAAACAGCAGAATTCATGGATCCAGGACTGTAGCACTGCCTGAGATGAAAGCATCCCCAGTGAGTGCCAATTGGAGTCCCGGATGCTCCAATTCCCATCTGGCTCCCTGCTAAGACACCTGGGAAGGCAGTGAAAGATTGCCCAAGTGCTTGGGCCCCTGTCACCCAAGCGGGAGACTCAGATGGAGTTTCTGGCTCCTCCCTTTGACCTGGCCCAGCCCTGGCCATTGCAGTCATTAGGGGAATGAATCAGCTGGTGGAAGTTTCTCTCTCTCTCTCTCCCTCCCTCTAATTCTGTCTTTCAAATAAATAAATACATATCAATTCACTCAAAATGCAGCCAGTGTGCATTATTGAAGATTCCGTATTTGTGAACTCAACTAGCCCCTAACATTTATCTGTAACCCCATCCCCACTAGACCTCTGTCAACTCTCCAGGCACTTCCTGGTTATTCAAAGACACCTGCAGGGTGCTGGAAGCTCTGAGCTCCCCAGTATGCCCATTTCCAGCCCAAGCTGAGCAAGGTGCCACCCTGTCTTCTCGTTCCCAGTTCTCAAACTGCAGGCAAGCGCCCTCTCTTAGCCTGGTTCAAGGGGTTCACAGTATTGTGGATTTGGTGCTTGTTTTAGAGAGTTTGCAATTTGAAATGTCCCCTTGGTGTCACGCTGAAGGGCTGCCCAGTGTTTCCCAAACACGAGAAGGCTGTGACATGGTCTACAGAGAAAATGCCTGTGCCAGGGTGGCGTTGGGAGCAGCAGTTGCGGTGACACTCGGCATGCCCACAGCAGAGTGCCTGGTTCAAGTCTCAGCTCCTCTTTTGGTCCCAGCTTCCTGCTACTGTGCACTCTGGGAGGCAGCAGGAGAGGGCTCAAGTAGTTGTGTCCATGCCACCCACTCGGGAGACCTAGACTGAGTTCCTGGCTCCCAGCTTTGGCCTGGCCGAGCCCTGACTGTATGTCCCTGTTGATGTGTGTATGTGTATGTGTGTGAGTGTGCGTGTGTGTGTGTGTGTTGTATATGTGCCTGTCTTTCAAATACCCTGAAAATAAATAAAGAAAAATCATTTTAAGCCAGCACTGTGGCGCAGTGGGCTAAGCCTCCACCTGCAGCGCTGGCCTCCCATATGGGCACAGCTGGTTCTAGTCCTGGCAGCTCCTCTTCAGATCCAGCTCTCTGCTGTGGCCTGGGAAAGCAGTAGAAGATGGCCAAGTGCTTGGGACCCTGCACCCGCATGGGAGACCCAGAAAAAACTGGCTCCTGGCTTCAGATTGGTCCAGCTCTTGCCTTTTGGGACCATTTGGGGAGTGAACCAGCAAATGAAAGATTTCTCTCTCTCTCTCTCTCTCTCTCTCTCTGTCGCTCCCTCTCTCTGTCTGTAGCTCTACCTTTCAAATAAATAAGCAAATCTTAAAAATAGTTTTTAAAAATGTTAATGCCTGCATGAGATCAATTTCGCTGAGCATGAGTTAAGGACTACAGGCTGTGAGTTCACTGTAAGTAAATGAACACTGTGTATTGTGAAAGGCATCTTTCAACAGAAGATGAGGATTCTGTATGGACCGGTTCCCAGAATGCGGTGAGCAGGGGCAGGAAGCTAACTGGATTCTCACAGGAGCTGTGATTCAGGACAGGGTGACTTACAAAAGGTCATGGGAGAGGAATTAAGAGTCATTTTAGTGCCAAAAATATTGAAATCTGGACACAGAAGAAGTCTTCAGAAAGTTTGAAAATTTTGCATAGTATGAAAAAAACAGCATGGATTTTGGAATGTTGGTACCAAAATAATCTTTTCATCCCATTTTCCATGAACCTTCCCGAGTCCCCTTGTGTTCACGGTACGCCCATCCATGCTGACTACAGGACACAGCCACTCACCACCACAGCAGCAACGAGTGGAGCTGAAATCTGTGTGCCAGAGAAGTTCACGTTGACACGGAGCAGGAGACATGGGGGATACTGGTGCAGCATCCCAGGAAAATGCCATCCGCCTCAAGACCTTCTCTGCAAGTTTTCAACTGACTTCACATCACCTCAAGGTTTATGCAGACAGCAAAGTCATACCAGTCCTTCTACTTCATATGCACTGCAGCTCAAACGTGGGGAAGCCACGGCAGTGACACCACATGGCTAAGTTAGTGGCCCTGGTGTTGACCGTGCAGGTGGACACAACGGCCTCCATGAGTCTGGGACCCAAGGCCAAGTTCAAGGTCCCGGTGGACTTTCCTCTTACTTTCTCTTCTCATTATTAAAGACAAAGATGACCATGCCTACATCAGAGAGAGTTTCTAGAGATTAATGGCTGAACTCCAAGGTGTCTCAAGGAGTCGCTAGGAAAGCTCTCCACCTGTGATAATTGTACTTCCAGTAACTTCGCAAGCTAAGAAAGCTTAGCTTTGTCACTTAGATAAAGACGTACCCATTAGATTTATGATTTACCTGCACGAGCAGGTGGAGCAGGAATGCATAGCAGCCTCCAGACAGCACAGAACCTGGCAAAAGCTGACTTTCCCTCCCAGCCACTCTTGGCTTAGTCTCTCTCTTCTTTGTTTTTTCCAAACATTTATTTACTTAGTTATTTGAAAGGCAGAGTGAAAAAGATCCAGAGAGATCTTCTATTGGATGGTGCACTCCTCAAGCAACTACAATAGCAAAGACTCGACCAGGCGAAAGCCAGGAGTCCGGAATTCCATCCGGATCTCCCACGTGAGTGGCAGGGGCCCGAGCACTTAAGCTGTTTTCTGCTGCCTTCCCTGGCACATTAGCAGGGAGCTGGAACCAAAGTGGAGTGGGAAGTGGTCCAAGATAGGATGCCAGCTTCACAGGCCCTGGCTTAAACCCCTGGACCATGGCCTCGCTCTCTTTTTATAAGGAAAGAACTAAATACCCAAGTCACCTGGGCTGCAATCAAATAGGCTCTAGATTTTATTTCTTCATTTTCCATCAAATTTTGCTGGCTCTTTTTCACTAGGGTCCAAAGAGGAAGTTGCAGTAGGGAGATGAAGACAATAGAAGGGAAAGATTCTGGAAAGAAAAGTATTTGGGGCTGGCACTGTGGTGTAACAGGTAAAGCCGCCACCTGCAGTGCCAGCATCCATATGGTCGCCAGTTGGAGTCCCAGCTGCTCCATTTCCGATCCAGCTCTCTGCTATGGCCTGGGAAAGCAGCAGAGGATGGCCCAAGTCCTTGGATCCCTGCACCCACGTGGGAGACCCAGAAGAAGCTCCTGGCTCCTGGCTTCAGATCAGCTCAGCTCTGGCCATTGTGGCCATCTGGGAAGTGAACCAGCGGATGGAAAACCTCTCTCTCTCTGCCTCTGCCTCTCTGTAATGCTGCCTTTCAAATAAAAAAATAAATATTTTTAAAAAAGAAAAATGTTTGCCAAAAATAGCAATAATAAAATAATAAAAAATATAAAGATAAATAAAGAAAAGAAAAACACTTCCCCTGGGTCCATCTCAGGAATCTTTGTCCATTTGCTTCTTCATTGTTGGAGTTACACTGAGGTCCAATGATCCTTGGCATTGCCAGCAGCTGAAAGATTTTACTTTATTTTATTTTTAAAGATTTATTTATTTATTTATTTGAAAGGCAGAGTTACCCAGAGAGGCAGAGGTAGACACACACACACACACACACAGAAAGAGAGAGAGAGAGAGAGAGAGAGAGAGAGAGAGAGAGAGGTCTTCCATCCGCTGATTCACTCCCCAAATAGCCATAACTGCTGGAACTGAGCAAATCCAAAGCCAGGAGCCAGGAACTTCTTCCAGATCTCCCTCTTTCCCAGGCCACAGCAGAGAGCTGGATCAGAAGTGGAACATCCGGGACTCGAACCAGCGCCCATATGAGATGCCAGCACTGCAGGTGGTGGCTTTACCTGCTACGCCACAGCGCTGGCCCCAAGGACAGATTTATTGTACGTGGGGCTCTGTGCTGGTCCTGAGATTACATATATTACACAAATGGGGATTTACCCTCTCTGCAATTATTGAGAGAGGAAGAGAGAGAAAAGAGTGAAATTGCACAATGGACACACCTGAAACACAGGACACATGTAAGGGCAGAAAATGGCCCTGGGGCAGAAGGCAGCCATGTCCCCCCAGCTGGACCCTGGGCAGACACCCCAAGGGCAGGCAGCCGCCAAGGCAAGCACGTACAGCCAGGAAAGCACAGGGTGTGTGACGAGCACAGGGTGATGCTGGGTGCTTGAGAATCACTTGTGCCCATGGACACAAGTGGACCGCAGGGCTGCAGAGGCAAGACAGAGCACTGGAGCCTGTGGAAGGAGCAGGTCACCCAGGAAGGCATGGGCAGGGAGTGGAGAGGGGAGGGAAGCAGAGGAGAACAGGAGGTGGCAACACGTGGAGGCCAGCCCCACAGGGAGAAGAGTGGATGGGACGCAGACAGCTACTTCCTTCTCCAAAATCCCTGTGACGCCCTAAGGCGCACGGAGCCCTGTGGAGGAGCTGCAGAGGAAGGAAGTTGGCAGTTGGTAGGGCATAGACACCGCAGAGTCCCCATCAGGACCTGAAAAGATGTTTGGGGGCTGGCACTGTAGCATAGTAGATTGAGCCTCCGCCTGCAATGCCAGCATCCCAGATGGGCGCTGGTTCGAGTCCCGGCTGCTCCGCTTCCAATCCATCTCTCTGCTATGGTCTGGGAAAGCAGTAGAAGATGGCCCAAGTCCTTGGGCCCCTGTACCCAAGTGGGAGACCCGGAAGAAGCTCCTGGCTCCTGGCTTCAGCTTGGTCCAGCTTCAGCTGTTGTGGCCATTTGAGGAGTGAACCCAGCAGATGGAAGATCTCTCTCTTCCCCTCGTTCTATGTATTTCTGACCTTCAAATAAATAAACAAAATATTTTTAAAATAGTTGTATATATAAATTATACAGTAAAGTTTATTACGTTACATAATTATAGGTTCAAAATATGACATATAAATTAACTATTTACCTGAAATTTATAAATATTTTTACATTTGTAAGTATGAAATATATACTCATATACGGTGCCAATTTTATGGAATTATATAAGACGTGTGTCATGTGTACATATATAGCATATGTGTCTACATTTGTGTGTGCACATGTACAAAGGAATGCATATGATATACACATACCATTAGCAGATGCATAGAAACGTGTGGAAAATCCTCCGGGAGTGTAGCTAAGTGTGGGGTGATGAAAGGAAACTCAGGCCAGCTTGAGGCTTTTCCTCTTAAAACCTGTGAAAACGGAAATGTTCTGTATTTACAAATTCTCAAGGACGCTTAAGCCATCTCCTGGTGCCTGGCATGACAAGCACTCGACACTAGAGGGCGCCGGAGATCGCGAAATCGTCGCCAAGGCGCTTCGGGACCGGGGGCGCGGGTGCGGGCGGTGTGAACCGGGATCCTGGCACGCCGCGGCACGGCGAGGACCCGGGAACCTTCGGGGAGGACCGAGGAGCGGGCCAGACGCCGACGACTCGAGCGGACCGGGGCGCGCTTCGGCAGTGGGAGCCGATCGCCCAGCGGCGGCCGCGGTTGTGCCGGACTTGGAGCCGGGGAACCGGCTGGCGGCGTTTGGGGCTGCCCGGTGGTAGTGGAAAGAAATGCCGGAGCCTGAGGAGGACGAGAGCGGCTGGAGTTTGCAGGATGCCAGACCTGCAACCGGAAACGCACGCTGGGAGCCCCCTGATCACCTACCCTGGACCCTGACTTTGACCCCTGCCTGTAGCCCACTTGACCTTGAGCGCAGCTGGGCAGATTGTCCAGCCTCAGGCCAGGCCATCTAGGCCATTCGAAAGTCTCCCAGGAGTTTTCCACCGGTTTGCAAAACCACGCCCAGTGATGGCCAAGGTATGGTGGCTGAGTCACAGGGACAGGTTATTTGTCCTGGATTTGTGGCTGTCAGGGTCACATCCTCCAAGGACAAACACCTGGCTACTTCATCAGGCGGCCTTGTGCCTAGACACCCATCTGCTGGGGGCTGGAGGGAGCTGTGTGCATATACCTACACACCAAAAGTTACATTTTTCTAATATTGCTGTTGGTTCTCTTCTATTCCAGAAAGAACTTTTTTTAATGATGTGTGTAAGTTGATCATGCTATCTATGAATTTCATTTCCAGCTGGGAATGGAATCATTATGAAATATTTGCCATCTCCAAGGTCATCCTGATGCCTTCTGACTGCTGAGAACTTTGATTGCCATCACCCCAAATAGCTTCCTCTCCTGGAGCCGAGTTTCCTCCCGGGAGCTCTGAACAGCCAGCCGTCTGCACCTCCCCACCCCACCCCCCCAGCCAGAGATGCCAGTGACCTTGGCCTTGGACGCAGTCAGGGCACTGGAATTTTTTTCCATCCCCAAGTTGAACACCGTGTCTATGCACATCTTCAGACATTGTGCACGAACACCCCCATAGCCACTGCCGCTCCAGGTATGGTGTGGACACTCGCCTTGCCGGCACCACGGGAACCTGTGAGAAATTCAAAATCTCGGCCTGGCACTGTAGCACAGCAGGCAAAGCCACTACCTGCAGTGTCTGCAACCCATATGGGCACTGGTTCGAGCCCCAGCTGCTCCTCTTCCGATCCAGTTCCCTGCTAATGTGCCTGGGAAAGCAGTAGAAGATGGCCCAAGTCCTTGGACCCCTACACCCATGTGGGAGACCCACATAAAGCTCCTGGCTCCTGCCTTGATCCTGGCCCAGCCCTGACCATCTCAGCCATTTGAAGAGTGAACCAGAGAATGGAAGATAACTCTGTCTCTCCCTCTCTCTCTCTCTCTCTATCTGTAAGTCTGCCTTTCAAATAAATAAAATACATCTTTAAAAAAAAAGAAATTCAGATCTGGACACAGATACCAGTTGAATCTGCGTGTCTGAGGGTGATGCCTAGGAACCTGGATTGCTGCCTCCCCCACTGGTTTGCTTTTAATTTAGTTTTAAACTAAGCTTGCAAAATGGAAACCATCAGAGGAGCAGAGTGTTAAGGGAAATGATTTGAGGGAGAAGGAGGTTGGGAGGGGAATAAGACAAGCTCTTCCTTGTTAGTTCTGAGTTGCAAACACTATCTTCCTCCCACTATGTTTTCAGGATTCCTAGATCCCACAACCGATCTTGGCTGCCACCATCAGACAGATCCGACTGCTGAGGCCGTCTACCACGCAAATCTTAGCAGCAGTGAGTTCTCCAGATCTGTCAACTAGATGCAGGAGTGTTTGTTTGTTTTAACTACTTTTGCATGATGAAGTTCCTGCTCACACACACACACACACACACACACACACACCTCAGCCTGGGTATTTGTAACTTACCAAAGGAGTCCCAGAGATTTCGTCTCCAGCCACACTTTCCTTCTTAGACCAACACTAGGGCATTTGTAAGAACCAGACCCAAAGCCTTGCTTCTCGCCACGCCTCAGTGGAGAAACGCACCTCCCCAGGAATGAATCCAGCACCAGGAACACCTCCTGCCGCTCTCAGCATCACTCAGGCATTGTGGAGGAGCGCACGGCCTCTCGCCACCAGCTGCATCTCTCCGGACAAGCCACCAGCCCTGTACTTGGCCGGGCGTTCAGAAGCCGCTGAAGTGTGCCCCTCCTCCAGCCAATGTCTCCTGTCTACCCCCCCGGGGAGGCTGTGCCCTCTGGCACAAGAGCGGCAGTAACCATTCATGCTTTACTGATGCCAGCTTCCTGCACATTGAGCCCACTCATCAGTGTCTGACGCCCCTACAATGGCCAACACTGCAGGGGGACAAAGTATGACTGGCAAAGGAGGCAAAATGCCAGGTCTTCTCCAGCGTGGCCAAGCTGCCACCTCCCACCGTCCTGGCTGACCCTGGAATCAGTTCCTGGCAGGTAACTTGCAAACGCCCACACTCCCCCCCCAAAAAAAAAAAAAAAAAAGCCTCTTGACCCATCATGGCTCATTTTTAAAATGCTTTTTCCAACACTTCACGAGTAAGCTTGAATTTTGGATTTTTTGTTTCTTTTGGATTTTGCAAACAGGACTACAAATAGACATAAACCTGAAACAGTAATTGGCACATAGTAGGCACTCAATAGTTTGTTGAAATACTGAATTAAAACGTGCATGTGGGCCCAGCGCTGTGGCATAAAAAGTAAAGCTGCTGCCTGCAGTGCCAACATCCCACATGGGCGCCGGTTCAAGTCCCGGCTGCTCCACTTCTGATCCAGCTCTCTGCCATGGCCTGGGAAAGCAGTGGCAGATGGCCCAAATCCTTGGGCCTCTGTACCCATGTGGGAGACACAGAAGAAGCTCCTGGTTCCTGACTTCAGATCAGCCCAGCTCTGGCCATTGTGGCCATTTGGGGAGTGAACCAGAGTATGGAAGACTTCTCTCTCTCTTTCTCTTTTTCCTTCTCTTTCTCTCCTCTTCCCTCCCTTTCTCTATAACTCTGCCTTTAAAATAAATCTTTAAAAAAAGGCGTGTGTATGTATCTATACACCAGCTCTATGTTTATGTGTTCATACATCTGTACTAGGGCATTTCAAAAAGTTTGTGGAAATGGAGCAAGTGTTTGGTGCACAGATTCCACCAAATCACATATCTGAGTACCTGGGTTCAGGTTCCAGCAGCAGCTGATGCCTCAAGTAGTTGGGTCCCTGGCACCCACATAGGGAGACCCTAATTGGATTCTGGACTCCTAGTTTCAGCCCAGCTCAGCCCGGGTTGTTGCAGGCATTTGGAGAGTGACCCAGCGGATGGAAGATCACTCTGTCTCTGTCTCTCTGCCTTTCAAATACATAAATAAGAATTTATTTTCAAATAAAGTTCATAGAAAGTGGACTAAAAAGATGAAGTTCACTTTGATGCAAAAAATTAAATCCATGCCTAGCTTTTGCATAAAGAAACACAATTTTGTGACCTTTTTGAAGACTCCTTTTATGCATGTATTTCAAACTTCTTGCACCAAAATAAATTTATCTTTAATTCCATATGTCCATTAACTTTTTAGGGTTTATACACACACACACACACACACACACACACACACTCATACACTCTGGCCCATGTGACCTACTAGTCAAGTTAACGAGCCCCCATTCTGAGCTGTCCAAGGACATCCATGCATTCCTGCTGTGTTTCATTGGAGTCTTACAACAAAGCCACAAACTGACAGTATCCCCTGGGGCCTCATAAAACCATTCAAGAAACATGTTCCAGAGGGAATCAAAGCTGGCCATGGCAGGACATGAGGCATCAGTGCAAAGATTTCCAGGGATACTGGAGGGGTCCCCAACTGAGAATTATTGATTGCATGATTGATCGCAGGTAGGACAAATCACCCAGTGTAGGGGAGGTTTAGGCTTTGGGCCACCTGGATTCGATTTCCAGTTTGCTGGGGTCTTCAGTGCTTCTTCCTCCTGTGCACCTGCTTCCTGGGTCACTCCCTGCAGCCGCAGAGGGGCTGGGGGGAAGGGAGGAGCTCCCTGGAGGAAACTTGGTAATGGAATCAGTCTTTTGTAAGACACCTTGGCCTTGTCAAGAAAGCACACGGGAAACCTGGTTGGGGGAAGCAAGCCATCTTCTCTCATTTTCTAAAGGAAGTTTGCCCTTTCTCCTGACTGCCTCCAAAGAGCTCAGTAGGAGCCCCCCATCAGAAGTGGCTGCTTTGTTCATGGTTCGTTTGTCCAGCAAAAAATGAGGTGCGTAGAGGTGTCAGCCTTGATCTCATTTCAACCCAGGCATCTCATCCATCTGCTGTTGACAGCTGCTAAATTCTTGCTTTAGGTGCGTTAAAGGCCACACTGGATTTTTGCCTCTTGTTAAATCCCCGGTCCCTAGCACTGAGCCTGGCCCACAATAGGTGCTCAGTAGATACTTGAGTGAGCTATTGAATTATTAATGTATGATCATAAAACATCATTACCATGTACCATAGCTGTCATCACACACCCAGCTCTCGGGGCTGAAAACTCAGCTGAGGGCTAATTGCTTTCCAAACAGGTGCTGCCTTTACTTCATTTGCCTCCAGGAGGCATCGAGACCATGAAACACACCCCTATGTCAGGGCAGTAAAGAGATGGGCACAGAATAGCACAGCCTATAGCCACAGCCAAGATGCCTACTGGAGATAACCTGTCTCTGGGAGGATTTTGTAATGAAACCTTCCAATTAATTATATAATTTTTGCAAAGTTGTATTTTAGGTGATTTTTATCTATTTGTGACCATCCATTTTATAGGTGCATCATTGTAATTTTACACTGCTAGAATTTTGTAAGGCTGAAACTGTATGTAAATTTTAGTATAATGATAGGAATGGCCTTTTTTTTTTTTTAAATTTTATTTTGTTTTATTATAGAAGTAATATATGCTGATAATTTTATTTTCAACTAGTAAAGATTAGTTTAAAATGCAAACAGAGTCTTCTGTCCTGTTAATATTCATGTTAATTCTTTTTTTTAATCTTTTATTTAATGAATATAAATTTCCAAAGTACGACTCATGTGTTACAATGGCTTCCCCCCCATACCGTCCCTCCCACCCACAACCCTCCCCTTTCCCACTCCCTCTCCCCTTCCATTCACATCAAGATTCATTTTCGATTATCTTAATATACAGAAGATCAGCTTAGTATACCTTAAGTAAGTATTTCAACAGTTTGCTCCCACACAGAAACATAAAGTGAAAAATAATAGATGATTTTTTTTAAATGATGATGAAATCAGATCAGACCTATTGTCATGTTTAATCCCAGTGAGAGTCAAGTTGGGAATTGATAATTTCTTTCTTTTTTTTTTTTTTTTTTTTTTTACAGAAGATCAGTTTAGTGTACATTAAGTAAAGATTTCAGTCGTTTGCACCCACATAGAAACACAAAGTGAAATATACTGTTTGAGTACTCGTTATAGCATTAAGCCTCAGTGTACAGCACGTTAAGGACAGAGATCCTACATGAGGAGTAAGTGCACAGTGACTCCTGTTGTTGACTTTACCAATTGACACTCCTGTTTATGGCATCAGTAATCTCCCTATGCACCAGTTATGAGTTTCCAAGGCTATGGAAACCCCTTGAGTTCTCCGACTCTTATCTTGTTTAGACACGGTCATAGTCAAAGTGGAGGTTCTCTCCTCCCTTCAGAGAAAGGCACCTCCCTCTTTGAAGACCTGTTCTTTCCACTGGGATCTCACTCACAGAGATCTTTTTGCCAGAGTGTCTTGGCTTTCCATGCCTGAAATACTCTCATGGGCTTTTCAGCCAGATCCGAGTGCCTTTAGGGCTGATTCTGAGGCCAGAGTGCTATTTAGGACATCCGCAGGAATGGCCTTTTTTATGTAATAGGGTGGCACATGTGTAAATTTCACAACCTATAAGTGAGAAATAATGTCAAATCTTGCAGAGTATCTTCCAGAAAATAAAGAGGATGTGTTCTTTAACTCATCTTATGACTTGATGCCAAAATTCATATTAGAAGGGAGGAAAATTACCTACACATGAATATTTATATGAATGTAGGTACAAAAATTCTAAACAAAAAAAGCAATCTGAACCCAGTGATATAAAATAAGAAGATACCTAACTAATAAATTCAGTTTATTTCAAGAATGCAAAGTTGGCTTAGTGTTAGAAAATCAGTCATTGCAATTTATCACATTAAGAATATGAAGCAGGGGCCAGTGCTCTGGCATAGAAGGTGAAGCCTCCGCCTTCAGTGCCGGCATCCCATATGGGCACCGATTCAAGTCCCAGCTACTCCACTTCCAATGCAGCTCTCTGCTATGGCCTGGGAAAGCAGCAGAAAATGGCCCAAGTACTTGGGACCCTGCACCCACGTGGGAGACCCAGAAGAATCTCCTGGCTCTTGGCTTCAAATTGGCCCAACTTCAGCCATTGCATCACTGGGGAGAGAACCAGTGGATGGAAGACTGACTCTCTCTCTCTCTCTCTCTCTCTCTCTCTCCTCCCCCCTTCTCTCTCCATATCTCTGCCTTTCAAATAAATAAATCTTTTTTAAAAAGATACAAAGCAAAAACTTCATGATTGTGCCATAGATGCAAAAAATCAATTTATAAAGTGTAACATCCATTTATTACTTAAGATAAACAATGTCAACAAGCTAGAAAATGAGGAGAGCTTATTAACTTGATAAAAGGTAGTTAAAATAAACCTTCAGCAAACATCAAACTTTGTGAAATATTAAATGTGTTTCTTGGGACTCAGAGTGGGGACAAAGATGCCTACAACATCTACCTCCCTTCAACAAAATTATGGTGGAAGTTTTAATCAATATAGTAGGGCAAGAAAAAATATTTAAAAGTGTAAGAATTTAAAATGGAAGGGTCAAAACAAATGCTATTTCCCAGGTACGATTGTAAACATAGAAGATAGAAAGAATCAATAAGATGCCAGAAGGTATAAGAGAGTTTCACAAGGTTATTCATCCCAAAATCAATATGCAAAAATCAATTGCATTTTTCTGTATGATTAACAAACAGCTAAAATGCAAAATTAAAAGAAACCATTTACATTCACATCAGAAAAAATCAAGTAAACAGGAATAAATCTGACAAGACTTCTATGCAGAAAATGACACATTTTTTTCTTAAGAAACACTGAAACAAATGAGGAGCAACACCATGTTCATAACTGAAAGACTCCATGTCATAATAATACCAATCCCACCCTAAACTGGCATATAGTTTCATTGTAGTCCCTATTAAAAGACCAGCCAGTAAATTCTAAAATTTACATGGAAAAGGATCAAAAACAGCTGACATCATCTTTCTTTTAAAAAAATATTTATTTGTAAGTTAGATTTACAGAGAGAGAGACAGACAGACAGACAGACAGAGACAGAGAGAGAGAGAAAGACAGAGAGGTCTTCCATCCACTGGTTCACACCCCAAATGGCTGCAATGGCCAGAGCTGAGCTGATCTGAAGCCAGGAGCCAGGGGTCTCTTTCAGGTCTCCCATGCGGGTGCAGGGGTCCAAGGACTTGGGCCATCTTCCATGCTTTCCCAGGCCATAGCAGAGAGCTGGATCAGAAGTGGAGCAGCCAGGACTAGAACCAGTGACCATATGGGATGCCAATACTGCCGGCCAGGGCTTTAACCTGCTGCACCACAGCGTCAACCCCAGAAACGTTTCTTAAAACAAGACTGACTCAAAAGTACTAAGCATAAACAAATAAACAACAAGAACAAAAAGCTGAATTCTTTGACATTACACACAGGAAGTATGGGCATTTGGTGTCGCAGCTGCAATGCCACTTGGGAGATATCCCAGAGTTCCATGCAGCTCTGGAGTCTCTGCCACAGCCGCCATTGCAAGGCCGCAGCCATGAGTCCACGCTGGCCGATGGCCATGGTCCTCAACAAAGGCCACAGGCTGAGGTGCAGCCCTGGCTAGAGGCGTCTCACACCGAGTGTGCCAAGTTCCTGCGAGACAGGATCCGGAAGCTGTGCGGGCTGCGGCGAAACAGCACCTGCGCCATATTGCTGCTGGGGGACTCCCAAAGGCGAATGGGCTCTCGGGTTCATCAAGGATGGAGCCGCACATCGGCACTAGGAGGAAGCCAGAGGGGCTGAGCGGCGTCCTGGCCACTGAGGAAAGTGGCCGCCCAGGAGGGAGCCTCTCACCTTGTAGGAAACCCTTCCAGTCCCTCTTGGGGGCTGGAACACGACCCGTGTTGGAATGCCCTGCCTGGGTTAGAGTCCAGCCTCTGCTTCTGATTCCAGCTTCCTGCTAATGAGCACCCTGCAGGAAGCAGTGATGGCTCAACCAGTTGGGTCCCGGTCACTCGTGTGACAAACCTGAGTCCCTGGCTCCTGGCTTCCCCATGGCCGAGCCCCAACTATTGCACACATTGGAGAAGGAAAGCAGTGGCTGGAAGCTCTCTCCGCCTTTCGAAGAAATCAAACAAAAATTGTTTAAAAAAAAAAAACTTTTCCCATCAAGAGACGACAATAAGGGTGAAAGAGAAAATATTTGGAGCACATATAATTAATAAAGAGTTCAAACTAGTTAAGAATTGCCTCTAAATCAATAGAAAAGACAGAAAATAGAAAAATTGACTGCCAAGAAACTCAACGTATAGAAGGCACTGGAGCACAGCAGGTTAAGCCGAGGCTTGGGACACCTGCATCCCATGTTGGAGTACGGTTGGAGTCCCGGCTGCTCTACTTCCAGTCCAAATCCATGATGATGCACCTGGGAAGGCAGTCGAAGATGACCCGAGTAATTGGTCCCTTCCACCTATGTGAGAGACCAGAATGGAGTCCCTGGCTCCTGGCTTCAACATGGCCGAGCCCTGGCTGTTGGGGCCATTTGAGGAGTGAACCAGCAGATGAAAGGTCGCTCTCTCTCTCTGTCTCTGTCTCTCTGTCACTCTCTCTTTCAAATAAATCTGAAAAATATAAATGGGAACCCCAATAGACATATAAAAGATGCCTAATCCACATAGTGATCAAGGAAAAGCAATTTTTTTAAAAAAGATTTATTTATTTATGTGAAAGGCAGAGTTATAGAGAGGCAGAGGCAGAGAGAAAGAGGTCTTCTATCATCTGTGTTCACTCCCCAAATGGCCACAATGGCTGGAGCTGTACCCATCCGAAGTCAGGAGCCAGGAGTTTCTTCCAAGTCTCCCACACGGGTGGAGGGGCCCAAGCACTTGGGCCATCTTCCACTGCTTTCCCAGGCCACAGCAGAGAGCTGGATCAGAAGTGGGGTAGCTGGGACTCGAACCAGCACCCATATGGGATGCCGGCATTGCAGATGGCAACCTTACCCACTACACCACAGCACCAGCCCCAAGGAAATGCAATTTAATATAATGTTAATATTAGTTAAAAACTGGAGCTCCAATACCCATGAACTGTAGAATGCATAAATAAATTGAGGCCTGGTTACACAATACAATACTATGCAAACAGTAAAAGCACATGAACAATAGCCACAGTACAATAATATGGATGAATCTCAAAAAAAAAGTTTAGTTTTTTTTAAAAAAAGATGTGAAGTTGTACATAGTTTATGGTTTTATTTCTAGAAAGCTTCAAATGAAGCAAAATATATTTAGGAATGCATATTCCGTTGATGAAACTGCAAATAAATGTGAATAAATGATTATAATAACAGCCGGGATAGTGGTTACATGGGGAGGAGGACTGGGAAAGGGTTGGAATCACAAGAGTGAATACAGATGCCAGGAATAGCAATCGATGTTCAATTTCTTTATCAAGTGGTGATTGCTGGGTTTCTGTGGGTTGCTAACTCCTGTTCCACTGGTCTATTTGCCTATTCTTGTGCTGACATCACAATTTATGCAGTTTTCTGATAATTATTGCTACCTAAGAGATTGAGTTCCCCAGTATTACTCTTTTTAAGGATCACTTTGACTAGTTCTATCTTTTCTTTCTTTTTTTTTTTTTTTTTTTTTTAAGATTTATTCGAGGGCCCGGCACTGTGGCTCACTGTGTTAATCCTCCAGCCGTGGCCCAGGCATCCCATATGGGCACCGGGTTCTAGTCCCGGTTGCTCCTCTTCCAGTCCAGCTCTCTGCTGTGGCCCGGGAGTGCAGTGGAGGATGGCCCAAGTGCTTGGGCCCTGCACCCGCACGGGAGACCAGGAAGAAGCACCTGGCTCCTGGCTTCGGATTGGTGCAGCTCCAGCTTTGGTGGCCATTTGCGGAGTAAACCAATGGAAGGAAGACCTTTGTCTCTGTCTCTGTCTCTGTCTCTCTCTCTCTCTCTCTCACTGTTCTACCTGTCAAATAAATAAATAAATAATCTTTAAAAAAAAGATTTATTTGAGAGAGAGAGAGAGAGATGGAGGGGGAGATATCTTCCATCTTCTGGTTCACTCCCCAAATGGCTGAAATGTCCAGGACTGGGCCAGGCTGAAGCCAGGAGCCTAGAACTCCATCTGTGTCTCCCATATGATTGACAGGGTTGCAAGTACTTGAATCATCTTCAGCTGCCTTTCTAGATGCATCTGCAGGGAGCTGGATTGGAAGCAGAGTTGCCAAGACTCAAACCAGCACTCTGATATGGGGTGTTGGAGTCACAAGTATTGGCTTAACCCACCGTGCCACAACACCAGCTCCTCTACCATCTTAATATAAGGACTTTTGTCATTCATAGACAGCCCTTGTCCGAATACCTGTGGATCCTGTTAGAAGACAGTTCACATTTTCTAGAAAACTAAATAATACCTGACTTCAAGTCTTCTTGTTGCTTCACTTGTTCAGGCTAATGTTGTTGTTCCAACAGTCCTGCGAGCCAGGGACATGCCAGGGGAGGGTTGTGAGGCAGGGTGGACAGGAAAGTTAAAAACAACACTTTTTGTTGCTTCTTCTTGTCACCATGGCCCATCAGCTCTTGAAATGATAGCAATACAAATTCCTCTCCAAAGAGCAAAGTAAATCTGTTGTTGATCAAAGTCCTGAGTAATCACCCATGATTAGTCAGCCGTTGGATCCAGAGCTCAACCATGGATGAAAAATGTAACGAAGGCTACAGTGGCTGTATCTGTTGCTGTTATTCCCTGAATAATTCAGTATAACAACTACCTACTCAACACTCACATTCTATTAGGCATTTTAAATAATCTAGAAAACATACAGGAGGGTGTGGTAGGTTCTATGCAAATACTGTCATTTGATTTATTTTTTATGATTTATTTAAAAACTGTTGAGGCGGAGCCGGCACTGTGGTACAGCTGTGGTGTATGCCTGCACTGCCGGCATCCTATATCAGCACCTGGCTTCCGATCCAGCTCTCTGCTATGGCCTGGGAAAGCAATAGAAGATGGCCCAAATCCTTGGGCCCCTGCATCTACATGGGAGACCTGGAAGAAGCTCCTTTAAAAAAAAAAAAAAAAAAAAAGATTTCTTTTATTTGAAAGACAGAGTGACAGGCAGGGAGAGATAGAAAATGAGACATCTTCCCTCCATTGGTTCACAACAGCCGGGACTGGCCAAGGCTGAAGCCAGGAACCTAGAGTTCCTGGGTGGCAGAGGGCTCAAGCACTTGGGTCATCTTCTGCTGCTTCCTCTGGTGCATTAGCAGGGAGCTGGATGGGAAACACAACAGCCAAGATTCAGACCAGTGCTCCTGTATGGGCTGCAGGCATCTGAAGCAGTAGCTTAACCAGCTGCACCACACAACACCATCCCCAGTAAGTCATTTTTTTTGAAAGATTTTATTTATTTATTTATTTATTTGAGAGGCAGAGTTACAGACGAGAGGGAGAGACAGAGAGAGAGAGAGAGAGAGAGAGAGAGAGAGAGAGAGGTCTTCCATCCACTGGTTCACTCCCCAAATGGACACAATGGCCAGAGCTGAACTGATCCGAAGCCAGGAGCCATGAGCTTTTTCTGGGTCTCCCATATGGGTGCAGGCACATGCACTTTTGCCATCTTCTTCTGCTTTCCCAGGCCATAGCAGAGAGCTGGATCATAAAAGGAGCAGCTGAGACATGAACTGGCACCTCATGGGATGCCGGTGCTGCAAGCAGAGGCTTAGCCTAGGAAGCCACAGCACCAGCCCCCAGTAAGTCATTTTATTCAAAGCACTTGAGCACTGGCCAACTTTGGGGTCTGTACCATTAATTCTCCATGGGTACATCAAGTCTTTCTTTCTTTCTTTCTTTCTTTCTTTCTTTCTTTCTTTCTTTCTTTCTTTCTTTCTTTCTTTCTTTCTTTCTTTCTTTTTTAAGATTTACAGAGTTACACAGAGAGAAGGAGAGGCAGAGCGCGAGAGAGGTCTTCCATCCACTGGTTCACTCCCCAATTGGCTGCAATGGCCGGAGCTGTGCTGATCCGAAGCCAGAAGCCAGGAGCCAGGAGCTTCTTCCGGGTCTCCCACATGGGTGCAGGGGCCCAAGGACTTGTGCCATCTTCTACTGCTTTCCCAGGCCACAGGAGAGAGCTGGATTGGAAGTAGAGCAGCCAGGACTTGAACCAGCGCCCATATGGGATGCCAGCACTGCAGACAGCGGCTTTACCCGCTAAGCCACAGCACCAGCCCCCATCCAGTTTTCATTGGACATAAATGTAAGCTGCAGATTCACATATTTTAATCACATATCCTTTAAGACACAGTTAATTCAGACAATTCTGGTTACGCAGTCAGACCCTGGTCTACGTGCACACTGGCTGTTTCCAAAGCGAGTTCGGTGGCTGCGTTGTGTTGCTTCAGCCGCAATCCATTGTCTCCAACTCCAGGGGTGCTGCGCAGTCGCCCACCGGGGGCAGATTCCAAGCAAACAATGACCTGCAGGGTCCCACATGGACAGAGGCTAGGAAGCCAAACTTGAGTTGCTTCAGCTCCCTCCATCTCTGCAACCACTTGGAGGTTTTATTTTCATGGTTCAAATCCAAATAATGAAACAAGATAGCAAACTGTGAGATGACTGGTTTTGGTTGGGCAGATGCAAAATTGAGTTGGTGCCTAAAAATTGGACCAAATGTGAATAATATTTTTTAAAGGTGCAGCACCCCAAAATGTTAGGGTTTTCTTTTTTAAAAAATTATTTCTATAAGGTGAATAAACTGCACGTATTTCAGATACACAGGTTTTAGTGGTGCCTCCCACACTCCCTCCTCCTTCCTCTCTTTTCATTTTCACAATGACGTACTTTCAGTCTATTTTATAATCACAAGCTTAACCCTCCACTAAATAAGGAATTTAACGAATAGTGGGTAGGAAAAACAACTATAAACAACAATCAAATCTCAAAATGTCAATTTTGCTCATATTGAATAAGGGAAACTGATTCTCGGGTTTTAAATGTGTGTTCAGGAACTAAAGAGACAAATCAAGAAACGTGGGCTGGTGATTCCCTGAGGATTCCATTAGTGATTGTGTCACACAATGGGATGTGTGTTCCAGGTGACACAGCAGATACATGGAATGGTGACTCTCTCCTTTCTGGTGAGTCTGCTGCCATTTCACACACCACCAGTCTGGTAGAGAGAGCTGAAGGCAAGGGGACCCCACAGTCCAAGCCTTACCCAGGCACTCTGAGTTCTGCTAAAGCCTCTGCACCGGCCAGAGCCCCTACCTGGCTCTCCCAGATGCCCTTGCACCCACATCTGCAGGTGCATCCTGGACCCCACGGGGCATGGGTGGTGATTGCCTATCAGGACAGTGTTTTGCGCTGGTGAGCTCAAGAGGAAGTAACTTTATACAAACACTGACCACAGCTAAAATGCTTCAGTGTGAAAATAGGAGGTCAGAGTCCAACATGATGCATGGTGAAATGCAGTTGGCTGGAAACTGGGGACAGGGACAGGGTCTCTGTCTATTTCTGGTTCCCAGCCCTTGAAAGAAGCCATTAGACAACATCCCTGAGGGACAGAGGCTCCATCTTTGCTACACACTGTTGTTCTCTGCTCCGTGGCTGTCTCCGAGGTGTCCCAAGGACCGTCTGCCATGGTTGTGAGAGCCCCCTCCCTGCCCTCCAAGGACAAATGGCCCCACAAGCTAGAAAGGACAGCTAACACCCCAGAATCAGTCTTCAGCCCATAAGTGATCTGGCCATTTAATAGCCCAGCTTGCCAGTCCCTCAAGAGTTAAACAATGACCTGCACATTTTATCTTGTCCCCTAGAGTTTCCTAGAGGGACCTGGGTTCAGTTGCCCATAGCAGTGACCTGCTCAATAAGACATTCTATGCCTCTGCCCCTCCCTGTCTCAGGGCCCCACTCCCCAGCCCTGGGCATCACCTCCTCACTTAACCACTTGCACTTGAACCCCGATCTCAGGGTTGGCTTCCATGTCTCCCAAACTCAGACAAGGTTTCATACATCTCCGTATACTCAGTGCCTAGTGCCTGATCCATAGTCGCTCAATAAATTCTCCCATCAGACCACAAAGCAATAGTCTGAGACTTAACCCTTTCATCCTGGCCCTTGGCTGCAAGTGCCTCAACAGGCTCTCAGTGAGGTCCAGACACCAGAGGGCACTGCCTATGGCTGACTTCTTCACTGGAGGTGATTGGTGAATACAGCAAAAATCCAGCAAGCTCTGCAGGAATGACCAAAAGAAAGACAATGCTGGGACCAGCGCCATGGTGCAGTAGGTTAATCCTCCACTTGTGGCACCAGCATCCCCTATGGGCGCCGGTTCTAGTCCCGGCTGCTCCGCTTCTGATCCAGCTCTCTGCTATGGTCTAGGAAAGCAGTGGAGGATGGCCCACATGCTTGGGACCCTGCACCCATGTGGGAGACCCAGAAGAGGCACCTGGCTCCTGGCTTCATATCAGCACAGCTCCAGCCATTGCGGCCATTCAGGGAGTGAACCAGTGATGGAAGACCTTTCTCTCTGTCTCTCCCTCTCACTGTTTGTAACTCTACCTCTCAAATAAATAAATAAAATCTTAAAAATAAAAAGGAAGGGAAGGGGAGGGGAGGGGAGGGGAGGGGAGGGGAGGGGAGGCAGAAAAAGAAAGACAATACTGTCCCTCAGCCATGGAGCTTAAGGGAGTTCCAGGGTAGGAAAATCTGTCCCACCCCAGGGAGGTTCATGTCCCCAGAAACCGCGAGCATCCCCTAGTGCCAGCAAGGGGGACGTTACTGCTCTTCTTGTTTTGCTTAGAGACAGAGAGTTTCCAGGCTGGTGGCCCTCATGATTTGGAAAAGCTCTTAACTAGAAGGGTCTTCTCTTTTAGGATAAGGCACCCAGATGCCCCCGTGGGGACTTTCCCACACCTATAGATAAAGAAATAGGTTTCGGCCCCAACAATTTGGAACTTCTCCCCGTGATGAACGGTGGCTACTGTGAAGCAAATCCCACTGCCCTGGAGCGGGGAGACCCAGAGGCTCCTCTGGCTGTCACGTGGGAAGGGTGGGCCTGAAATGACCTTCACATTCACGGAGCAGCCATCGTGACCTTGAACACGGATTCTTAAGGAGCACCAGGGACACACGTTGTTTCCTGGATAATGAGAGAGTGGGCTTCGAGCAGGGCCCTCAGCATGCTTGAGGCCAGCTCCACCCTGGGCCTCGGTCCCCAGTGAATCTGCTGCACCTGCTCACAATAGCCTTGGCCCACATCCATGACAATCCTAGCCGCCACCCCCTGGACCACGTTCCTGCTGAATCTGTGAGCCGAGTGCTTTGTAAAGACCTCCTTCAGGGTTTGTGCTTCTGTAACCACGTCTCTGTGGGAGGGATCCTCTGACAATCAGAGAACTGCGCCTGCGCAAGCAAGCCCCGCCGAACGTGCAGCCGCGGGGGAGGCATCGGAGAGTCCTCAGCTGAGAATCGCTTGCCCAGAGCCGCCACACCCAGGGATGGCCTCGCCTGGGAAGACAGTTCCAGAATCGTGCGATGTGATGGGAATACAGTGAAACGTACGCCTTTCGGGTTCTTTGTGGCTTACTTGTTTTTGTTGCTGTTATTTTGACATTTTTAAAAATTCTGGTAAAAAATACATGTATTCTGGTTTAATACATAAAATGTATCACTCTCACCATACAATTCAGTGGCATGAATTATAGACATCTTGCAAAATTGAAAGTCTGCCCAAGGAATCAGCCCCCTCTGTACCTCGCCCCAACCCCTGTCTGTGTGGATCTGACCAGGCATGGGCTTTTGCTAATGACATTGGCATGACGTGGGGCTGGGAAAAGTACAAATGAGGGCGAGCTGTCCCTCCCACTCCAGGAGTGAGTTTGGGATTTACATATCTGGGGCCAATCAGCCCCCAAACGGGGCTGTAAGTGTGAGTTTTGCTCCACGCTGTGTTTTGTGGTTGTGTGTTCTGGCATCCCTAGTGTGGTGGATTTGGATTCAGAACACACAACGTTGAAAACTCAACCCTAAAATCTCCACTTCCAACACAGCTTCTTGCTAAGGTACCTGGGAAGGCAGCAGAAGATGGCTCAAGTGCCTGGGCCCCTGCCACCCTCATGGGAGACCAGGATGGAGTTCCTGGCTCCTGGTTTTCTGCCCCACCCGGCCTCCTGTGTTGCAGCCATTTGGGGAGTGAACCAGAGGATGGACGATATCTCTTTTTCTGCCTCTCCTCCTCTATTGCTCTGCTTTTCAAATAAATAAATCTTTTTTAAAAAGAGATAGAAAAAGAAAAATCTCAATCCTGCATTACCTTGGAGAAATCAATCTCTCTACATCCCTTAAACTGATTTCTATCTCAAAAGTCAGATTCTGTATACACATCGAAACTTTTGAATTCTCTTGAAAAATACAAAAATTGAAACAAACATCCAATTGTTTGAAATGAGGGAAAACTTGGAGTAAGCCTTTCCTGAGAGAAAGACATCCAAGAAGCCAAAAAACCCAAGCAGAAATGCCCAACATTGTTAGGGAAATGCAAATTCAAACCATGACCATGACTTGGACACCTTCTGGAATGACTACGCCAATAAAACCGACAATACCATGTGCTCGCAAGCTCAGGGAACACCTGGAACTCATACAGAAACAGTCCGACTGCATCTTATAAAGTTAAACGTGCACTTACCATATGTCCCTAGCTTCTCTTCCCTGAACTACACATCCTCAAGCAATGAAAAACTATGTTCACACAGGATCATACAACACATACATGTTTATGGCAGCTATATTCATAATACCAATATATTCATAGTTGGAAACAAGGCAGATGTCTTTCAACAGATGGATGGAGGGGCTGGTGCTGTGGCGTAGTAGGTAAAGCCACAGCCTGCAGCACTAGCATCCCATATGGGCACCGGTTCAAGTCCTAGCTGCTCTACTTCCGGTCCAGCTCCCTGCTAATGCACCTGGGAAAGCAGCAGAAGATGGCCAAGTCCATGGGCCCTGTACCCACTTGAGAGACCCAGATGAAGCTCGTGGCTCTTGGCTTCAGACTGCCCAGCCCTGGCCATTGTGGCCATTTGGGGAATGAACCAGTGGATAGAAAATCTCTCTCTCTGTCTGCCTCTGCCTATCCTTTTCTGTAACTCTGATTTTCAAATAAATAAATTTTTTTAAAAGTAGGTAATTAGAAAAACACACTGGTCCACCCATACCATGGAAAACTCCCCAGTAGTGTAAAGAACTGGTGATATGAACAACCACACAGGTGAATTGCAAATGCCTCATGCCAAGAGTAAGAAGCCAGACTCAAATGCTACCCACTATCCAATCCCACTTCCATAACAGCTAGAAAAGGCTCTCTGCCTTTTGGAAGTTGCCAAGGGCTTGGAATAGAAGGGGGTTCCTCGAAATGGGCATAAGAAAACTTCAGAGGTCAAGGGCAGTGACATAATTGCTCTGTTTATTTTGGCGGTGGCTACAAAACTATTTCATGCATTTGTCAAAAACAGTTATAAAACTGCACACACGGCCAGCGCCATGGCTCACTAGGCTAATCCTCCACCTTGCGGCGCTGGCACACTGGGTTCTAGTCCCAGTCGGGGCGCCAGATTCTGTCCCGGTTGCCCCTCTTCCAGGCCAGCTCTCTGCTGTGGCCAGGGAGTGCAGTGGAGGATGGCCCAAGTGCTTGGGCCCTGCACCCCGTGGGAGACCAGGAGAAGTACCTGGCTCCTGCCATCGGATCAGCACGGTGCGCCGGCCACAGCACACCGGCTGCGGCGGCCATTGGAGGGTGAACCAATGGCAAAAGGAAGACCCCTTTTTCTCTGTCTTTCTCTCTCACTGTCCACTCTGCCTGTAAAAAAAAAAAAAAAAAAAAAAAAAAACTGCACACACAAAAACTGTGAATTGTGCAGTAAATAAATTATACCCCAATAATACCCACTCTCTCCCCCAAAATATCCAGCATCCCTGGTCACAGCTTCCTGAGTGTCTGCAGTGACCTGAGCAGGAAAGAGGTGGGCCTTTGAGCAAAGGAGCTCACCTTGCCATGCCCTGGGGTTAGAGCAAGGAGCTTTGTCTGGTAAGGGGAGAACCACAGAGGACTCTGGGAGGGGACAGCATGGACACTGCCTTGGCTTCTGTCTTCTCTTCACCCTGCCCCCCAAGTCCAGCCAGGTCTGTCCCTCCAGCCCTCTTCTCTGTCAGACCTGCCTTTCTCCTACCCATTTCCTTCAACCCTTTCCTGCACTCCCTGGTGGCCCTGTTGGTTTTTGCACTGCCTCAGCCTCCAAGTGTTCCCAGCCTGAAGCTCATTTGCATGCCCAAGCCTGGAGCCTGAGAAAGAAAGAAGTCACTGAGAGATGGGGAGGGACCATCACCGATGTTGCACTCTTTCAGTAGCCAAGAGTACAAAGAAGCAGGAAAAAGAAGAGGAATCCACAGGTAGGAAAACAAGAACAAGGAACAGAATTCCTTTTGGGCTGAAAACATGGTGTTTTGTGTGGATATACTATGAGTCCACCCAACAATTCTGGTCCCCCGAGGCAGAGAGATGACCTGTCCATGCCTTTATGTTCTGTGCCTAATGTCAAAAGCTATCCTAATTGGTGGCCACCTTGGGCCATCTTGGGCCCTGGGGGTGAGTTGTCCCAAGCTATTTCCTTCTGAATTGTCAGTTCTTTCTACTGAGGGACAAAAAGGACCAAGGCCAAGGCTCACGAAGAGTCAAATGCTGTCTTCTTTCACTCCCACTGTCTTCTAAACCAATGTCTGCCGTCCTGGAGAGAACCCAACATTCCACATTGCTGTCCTCTTGGCTCATTGACTGGAAAATGTCAGCTCAAGGTCAAAATCGCTTCTGTGTCCTGGAGGGCTGAGTCCCAAGTTGGTCAGGGTTCTGTGGAGAGAATTGATAGGTATTGGTTACAGAGGGATGAAGGGGGGTGTTTATTGAGTGACTTGGCTCACATGGTTTTGGCAGCTGAGAAATCTCAAGGCAGGTCACCTGCAGGCTGGAGACCCCAGCATGCTGGTACTGTGGCTCAGCCCAAATCCAGAGGAACCAGGGAAGCTGGGGATGTACCCAGAGACTATCCAGAGAGGAGGTCTTAGAGTTTGAAGATCAGCAAGTGTGGGGTTCTGATGTCCAAGGGCAGGAGTCAGCAAGAGAAGCCAAATTCACCTTGTGGATCTATTCTGGCCATGTCCCAGCCGATTGATGGTGCTGCCCACCTCAACCACTAAGACTCATGCTAATCCCTTCTAGACACACCCATGCAAACACAACCAAAAGAATGACTTGCCAGCTCTTAGATAGTCCTTAATCCTGCCAACTTGACACCCATTGACATCTACGGTCAAGTTGACCATCACAGTCCCAAAAGGCCCTTCCTAGAAGAGCAGAAAACCCCATCCTCCCCAAGGAGACAGAAAAAGGCCTCCCAGGCTCTACTCCAAGTGCACAGCTCAGCCCCCGAACCACCTGCCCTAGTGGTGGAGGAAGTGCCTGGGCTCGGGAGTGAGCCGGGGTGCATGGCTGCCTGTGCTGGGCCAGCACCAGCGCGTCCAAACAAACCCAGCTTTGAAGAAGAGCATGCCCAGTGCCATGGAGCGTGTGTGCACACACACACACGGCTGTGGGTCCCTGAATCCACTTCCTGTGAAACTGCTTAGGCTGCTTGCCTGGGAATCATAGCAGCATTTGACTTGAGAGAAGAGGCAGACCAAATCAAGTGAGAGGGCTCGATTTTATTTCTTACTGTGTCTTGTGCACAGTACAGAGAAGGTAGGAAGGCAAAGAAACAGCACTGTTTCATGCAGCTTAAGCTTTAAAGATCATATTAAAGATACAGCCTCGTTGTTGGGGGGGAAAATCCGGGAGAAGCCTCACCAGATGAACTTACTGCGAACAGGATGCTTTTATAGAATCGCCAACATTGGCATTGTTCAGGCTGAATTGCCCATATTTTTGTATTCATTGCAGACAATGAGTTCTTGTGACATTCTGGCATACATTATCGCGGGGTGGGGGCAAGAAAAACCAACCTGCTTTATTTGTTCCATTTTCTGCTTTTAGACGTAATGGAAATGTTAACACGCTTAACACCCGCGGCCTCTCGTCCAGCGTCGCTTCACTTTTTGTAGTTGTCGGGAGTCTTGGTGAGGGGAGTCTGCGTTTCCAGACAAGAGGAAATGCATGCTAATGCAAGCTCGCAAGCTGGCCTATGAACACATCTCCCTCGCCACGCGAACTCCGTGTGCATTCTCCTGAAGACTTGCACAGGATACAATCTCCATTACGATTACAATGATCTCAACCGTCCTTCAGAAAAGAATGTCGGGCTTTTGACGACGTGAACCAGTTCAAGGAAAATCTCCCCGGAGTCCAGGACATGAAGATCACCTTGTTGAACCCCTTTTATGTGCTTTCAATTCCACCTCGTTTTAGAGCCGGCTCATCCCCCCCTCCACTGGATGGGTTTCTCGTACATTAATTGATAACACTATAAGTGTTTAATTTAGAGTTCACACATAAGGTGAGAGCTATATAAATCAAATGTTTCAGTACCATGGGAAGAGCAAGAGACAAAAATACTCTCATGTTTTTTTTTTTTTAATCCTATATAGGACCAGAATTTGCAACAGACTGCCCATTAATCCCAGTACCTGTGTTACCTAAGAAGTATATGAGACTTTCTTTTTTTGTTCGTTTTTTTTTTTCTATTTATTTGAGAGGTAGAATTATAGAGAGAGGGAGAGACAGAGAGAGAGGTCTTCCATCTGCTGGTTCACTTCCCAAATGGCTGCAATGGCCAGAGCTTGGCAGATCAGAAGCCAAGATCCAGGAGCTTCTTCCGGGTCTCCCACATGGGTGCAGGGGCCCAAGGACTTCGGTCATCTTCTGCTGCTTTCCCATGTGTGTTAGCAGGGAGCTGGATTGGAAGTGGAGCAGCCAGGACTGGAACCAGCACCACAGGCAGAGGTTTAACCTACTATGCCATAGTGCCGGCCCCAAGAGAATTTTTTTTAAAAGTGTTCAAACTCTACATTTTTTAAAAGGGCAACATATCACTGGATATTTGCCTTTGCAGTTACCCTTTTTGCCTGTTTTTTGCCATCTCTGTGCTGTTACGGATTCCTCCGCCACCAGCAAACAGAGAGAGAATCCATTCTCCTGAGAGACCCAATACACAGATTTGCCTTCTGATAAAACTCAGAGGAAGTGCAACAGCGCTTAGCCCAGCCAGCACCTCATGGAGGAGTGTGAAGAGAGCTCCCACCCTCCCTGGGGGTCCCAGGAGGCGCAGGTGTGGAGCCGGTGATGAAGGTGCTGACAGCACTACCTGGTCGCCTGAAGCTGAATTCTGGGAGTCCAGGCTGGCTCCCAGGTTCAGCAGGTACCTCCACGAACTGAGAAACCCCAGAGGGGCCCCACAGGGGGACTTCGCAGTAGGCCAGGAATGCAGACAGGCATGGACATTCTGACCGGAAGAGTCAGAATGTGCCTTGCTATGATAATCATATAAAATTAGGATTTACAAAATCTTTTACTGCAAAAACAGATGAAAAAGAGTGTGCCGGAAGTGAAGTCAGATACAAAGGAATGGGTCATGTGGGATCCGCTTTCATACAGCACCTAGCGTAGTCAAACGCCCTGAGGCAGAAAGTAGGACGGAGGTTACCAGGGGTTGATTCAATCAACAAACGGGAGCTGCCGTGTAATAGGTAGTTTGAGTTTGGGGAGACGGAAAGCTCCGGAAGTGGACCGTGCAGCAGTGCAAATGTATGTTAACGTCATGGAACCACATGCTTAGTCCCAGTGAGTTTTGTGTTGTGCACACTCTACCATAACATACATGCAAAGAGAAAGTGAACAGGACAGGCAACTCACCAGTCACTGCCACCGGCACTTAACACAGGAACCCAGATGTCAAGACAACCGTCCGCTCCTTTGGGGTGGCCCAGAGTTCCAGACCCAGAGGTCACCCACCTCTGAGAATGATCAGACTGTCCCCCCCACCTCCACACACACCATGACCTCTCTGGGCCTCTCTAGTGGCCCCTCTGCCCTACTCAGGAGGCCTCTGCCTTGACCCCCTGCAGACCCATCAATCCCAAGACATCTTCATCTGCTCATGAGAATGATTTGCTGTCCAATAGACCAAAGAGAAGAGACAATGTTCCTTTTTCATCTGTTTTTGCAGTAAAAGATTTTGTAAATCCTAATTTTATATGATTATCATAGCAAGGCACATTAAACAGTTTTTAAATCCAGCCACATTAACAATAAAAATTATTTAGAATAAAAATAATAGTCCAAGCTGTCACAAAAGTTTTCTCATTATGCCCTACATTGTCAAAAGGGTAGAAAGGAACCAGCATTGTAGTGTAGCAGGTAAAGCCATAGCCTGCGACACCAGCCTCCCATATGGGCAGTGGTTCGAGTCCTGGCTGCTCCACTTCCGATTCAGCTCCATGCTAATGCATGGAGAAAGCAGTTGAAGATGGCCCAAGTCCTTGGGCCCTTGCACCCATGTGGGAGACCTGGGAGAAGTTCCTGGCTCCTGGCTTCGTCCTGGCCCAGCCCTGGCTATTGCTGTCGTGGCTATTTGGAGAGTGAACCAGCATGTGGAAGACTTCTATCTCTCTCTCTCTTTCTCTCCCCCCCCCACCCCGTAACTCTGCCTTTAAAAGAAATAAAATATTTTTTAAAAAGGCAGAAAACCCAATACTTCTCATAAACCATGGTAGAGTAAGCCTTTCTGGGTACAATTTGGTAATACACGCACACACACACACAAAAACAAAACAAAACAAAAAACCTTAAAAGTCAGTACTCATTCTAGCCCACTTACTTACTTTATAGCAATAGCTTACAGGAATTGATAGTGAAAAAAATTGCTGTTGGCTTTGTATCTCTTCTGCCAAGCACAAAGACACAGCACAATAACTGTTTGCACATGGAATAGTATTTACACGTATTATATCATAATACAAGAGTACTTCTAAAAGTCTATGCATCATCATTAAAAAAAAAATAAGTTGGGGAGGCAGCTATTTGGCCTAGGGCTTAAGATGCCCACAAGCCACAGCCCACACGAGTGCCTGTAGTCAATACCTGGCTGCAACTCCTGACTCCTGCTTTCTGCTTGTGGATGATCCTGTGCCTGGCTGGGGGATTGCCTGCCCAGCCCCTGCAGGAGGTTAGGAGGCCGTGGTACACCGTGGTCCCGGGATGACCCGACTGCTGGCAGACGGCAGGATCCCCAGGTGCATTTCCCCCACCTCTGCTCCCTGTTGAAGGGTCTTGTCATTACCAATCAGGTAAACAGCTCCCGGGTGTGGCCCAGGCCCGTTAGGACCACCTGGAAAACTACCGTAGTCTACGTGACCTTCAAGCTGATTGGAGAAGCATAGCGGCACCAGCATCGGCTTTATCCTATGGATTTAGTGTTGCCCTGAATTAGCTATGCCCCCCTCTGCCTGCCCTTTAAAAGCTTATGCTTGATCTGTTAATAAACGGACATGGTCACCAAAACTTGACCCTGGTGCTTCTTGTCGAAGCAGGCTGTCACCCCACCATCCCGGCAGTGTGGACCTCGCAGGACGAGTCTGCACCTGCTAAGGCGGGAAGACCCTGGGAGGCAACAGTGATGGCTCAAGTAATTGGGTTCCTTCCTGTCCCTGACTTGGGAGATGGAGATGGCTTCAGCTTTGGCCCAGTGTTGGCCATTGTGGGTATTTGCGGAGTGCTATAGCAGATGGGATGTCTCTCTGTGTGTGTATGTGTGTGTGTGTCTCTGCCTGGCTCTCTCTCTCAAATAAATAAATAAATATCTTTTAAAGGGATAAATTGTAAAAAGCTTTTAAAATCCATACATTTTTTTTCATAATATACATTTTCCAGGAACTTTTTTAAGATGCCTGATGTAGTTATTAATAGTAGTATAATAATAGTATATATTAATTATACTACTATAGTTAATTATAGTAGTATAATGTAGTATAATATAATTATACTACTATAATTAGTAATACTATATTATACTATCCAAATAATGTATGCTTTTTTAAAAGATTTATTCATTTATCTGAAAGGCAGAGTTACAGAGAGAGAAGTCTTCCATCTACTAGTTCACTCTCCAAATAGCCACAACAACAAAAGCTAGAGCTGGGCCAATCCATAGCCAGAAGCTAGGAGCCTCCTCCAGGTCTCCCACGTGGGTGCAGGGGCTCAAGCACTTAGGTTAGGTCATCTTCTACTGCTTTCCCAGGCCATAGCAGGGAGCAGCTGGGACTCAAACCAGTGCCGATATGGGATGCTGGCGCCACTGACCACTATACCACAGCACCGGCCCAGAAATAATGTGTGCTTTACAGCTTCCACAAGCTGTGTTAAGAGGCACGTCTATTCGTACCACTAGAGCAGACACTATTTATCCAAAAGCAGCAGCTGCCTAGGGCACCACAGTTTTCAAAGCAACTTCAGGTGCACCCCTCCTTCACTCCTCACAGCCCCACGGAAGACATTACCAACCCATTTTACAGATGGAGAAATCAACACCTCGGGGAGATTAAGTGACTTGTGAAAGACATTTGACTTTGAAAGAGCCTTAAAATCACTTGTTCATGTGGTCCAAGCCCCCATCTTCCTGACAGCCCAGTCGCTGGCTTCTCTTACCTCCTCCCTGAGCAGCTCCTGGGTCACAACAGCGAGCGTCTAGGTTCCACCCTGACTCCCCTATTGTTTCTTCCTAAGCGAGTTCGTTTCCAGTGGAAATGAGGTAGAGTTCAGCTCCCCTGCGTGCAGTATCCTATGTGCTTCCAGGCGTCTGAATTCCCTTCCTACTACTCCCCATACTTAATTTGAGAATATTTGTTCAATTTGAGTATGTTTTTGACCTGCCAGGTATCTGTGAAACAAAATAACTCCTACTGATAGTTTCTTATCAAGAGTAATTTAAAACATCCATCATCTACTGCTGAATGTCAAAATAAAGGTTGAGAGAAATTCCTGTTTCCCTAAATATGTTTTCTTTTTCACTCTTGTCAGCATCATTGTCAATCCTGAAATTACAGGGTGCCATGGGAGACCTCAGAAACGGAGGCTTCAGAAATTGTTACAATGAGAACATACAAATCAGCCTGTGGTTCCCGGAGGCCCTAGGCAAAGTCGCCCCTGCTGAGCAGCCTGGGTCCCATGCATGGCGGGCACTCCGTAGGGGTTCAGTGGGGCTCATTTGGAGCGGAGAGCAAAATGAGCACCCTGGAGGGGCTGCTGTCCCTCACTGCTGTCCCTCACTGCAGTCCAGGCTAGAAGCTCGGCATTGAATTAGGCATTCCAGAGCTACCTCCACCTGCAGATTTCTACCATCCTCCGGATGAAGATTAACCAGAACGAGGGAGAAAAGGACACATAGGTATTAATAACCCCTGGTATTTAAACAATGCTGGGATTTTTTTTTAAGTTCCTTCTATCTCTAAGTCGGCTACTGTCTCTGGGTGCACCTGCTGGCAGACTCAGCAGGAGACACAGCTTAAGAGGGAGGGCCATGAGCTCGAAGCATCCAGCCCTGAAAGGTGAGGTCGCTTTCTCTGCCGTCTGGAAGAAAAGCCCATTTCCCATTCCCAATGTCCTGGAACAACCAGGAAATGTGTGAAAACGAAAGAGGAGTGGGAACCAGTTGCTTCGGAAAGTCTGCAAGTATGTACTAAGCACAAGCGAAATGCAAGGTATGCCTGCAGGTCGAGAACCACGTGCACAACACACTCTCTCTTTGTGGGAGTTGTCACCGGCAAAGGCCTGGGAAGTGGAGGACAGGCCCAGGTAGGCTGGGCACACAGCTTTCCCCGAATTCTGCCTGTGGTATCTGGGCATTGTCTGGCTTTTGATGGCCAGTTGTACGAGATGTATTGACTGGCTGAGCCTGCCCATACTGATCACCCTCTTCTCCCAGCCACTTGGCAGCCAGCAATGCTCATAGGATTGAGCTCTGGTTGCTGCCAGAGAGCTGTCTGCTGGGCGGGGCTTCCAGACAAGCTTTGCATTCTCATTGAATAGAGAGGCTCAGCCAGTACACTTCTTTTTTTTTTTTTTTTTTTTTTTTTTTTTTTTTAGATTTATTTGAAAGAGTTACACAGAGAGAGAGGAGAGGCAGAGGGAGAGAGAGGTCTTCTATCAACTTGTTCACTCCCCAATTGGCCGTAATAGCCAGAGCTGCACCCATTGGAAGCCAAGAGCCAGGAGCTCCCTCTGGGTCTCTCAAACAAGTACAGGGGCCCAAGGACTTGGGCCATCTTCTACTGCTTTCCCAGGTTATAGCAGAGAGCTGGATCAGAAGTGGAGCAGCCGGGACTCGAACTGGCACCCATATGGGATGCTGGCAATGCAGGCAGCAGCTTTACCTGCTATGCCACAGCGCCGACCCCCCACCAGTACACTTCTGTGTACTTCAGTGTGGCCTTCAACGTGGTAAACAAACACCTCCAAAGTAATGTGAGTTCATGTTCCAAAGCCCTAGGGATGGTGGAATTGAAACATAGAAATTTTCCACCCAACTTCTTACTGGGAAAGGGAAAAATCCCAAGCAGGCAGGAGTCCCTCTTGCAGCCAAGTTCATCCTCACATAGATACCAACACATTTCAAGTTATACAAGCAATAGACATGGAAGAAGGGAGGAAGCCACTGGAAGAAGAAATTTCCATTGTCTTAAGCTAACCGTGACCTCGACAAGAATGTTACCTGCTTCTTCAAATTATGGAAAAGTATGACTAAAGGGAAAGGATTTGCAAATTCTCAGGGCAAGAGCAGGTGCAATGGTGAGCAACTCGGTGATTTTGATTTCATGACAAACAGGTGGCATTTAATGCACCAGGCTCCATTGGCACCTAGGCTGCGATGTGGCCAACTGGGAGTGGCTTTACTCACTGAACTGCTCTACCCCATGCAGCCTGTATTTGGCCTTTCCTAAGATGGGTCCCTATCTCCTCCAGGTGTCACTCATTGTATTGCTCAGTTTTGTGTTGCTACAACTAAATGCTTGAGGCAACCGCTTAATAAAGAGAAAAGTGTATATAACTCCCAGTTTGAAAAGTCCCAGTCCAGGATCAAGCAGGCTCCCTTATTTTGGCCTCTAGTGAAGAATTCCTGGCTGGTAGAACCTCGAGGTAGCAAAGAGCATCAGGTGACAAAGGGGAGCAGGTGTCTGCCTCCATCTGTCCTTGTAAAACCAACTTGAGTCAATCCTGGGACCTCCAGCCTAACAGCCTAATCCAGATGTATCACTTCCCAGAGGCTCCACCCCTAAACACCATCATTGGATTAACTTTTCACCCTCTAAGTACTGTGAATTTATGGCTTTGGGGTGTCAACATCTACATGAGTTTGGGAATCAAGTCAAGTTCAAAGCGTAACACCCACTTCTTCTGTCCGGGGGTCTCCTGAGTTCATTCTCACTGAGAAGCCAGGCTCCCCATGCAAAAACCAGAGAAGCAGTCTGGAGGTGTGAGTTTCATCTACACTAAGAACTCGGAACAACACCAGGACACTTTCTCCTTGTTTAATTGTTAAGGTTGTCCTATTTTTAATTGTGGTGCTAAAAACACAATACGGAATTTACAGCCCTAACTAATTATTTTTAAGATTTATTTTGTTTATTTGAAAGAGTTACAGAGAGAGGTAGAGTCAAACAGACAGGTCTTCCATCCACTGGTTCACTCCCCAAATGGCCACAACGGATGGAACTGAGCCAATCTGAAGCCAGGAGCCAGGAACTGCTTCTGCATCTCCCACATGGGTACAAGGGCACAAGCACTTAAGCCATCTTCTACTGCTTTCCCAGGCACATTAGCAGGGAATTGGATCAGAAGCGGAGCATCCGGGACTCTAATTGGCACCCATATGGGATGCCAGCACTGCAGGCTGGGGCTTTAACCTGCTGCCCCTAGCCCTAACTGCTTCTAAGTGTATCGTAGTGTTGAGTGTCCCTACATTGTTGGGAAACAGATCTCCACAAGTCTTTCATCTTGCAAAACTAAAGTTCTGCACCCATTGAACAACAATTGCCCCTGTGCCCAGCCCTGAGCAGTCACCATTCCACTTTCTCCTGTGAGTTTGACTTCTCTGGACTTCATGTAAGTGGACTCCAGTCTTTGTCTTTTTGTGACTGGCTCATTTCACTTTGCTTACTGTCCTCAAAGTATGCCTGTGTGGCAGGATGTGACAGCATCTTCTTTCCTTTTAAGGCTGAATAATAATCCGTCATATGACATTAAACATTTTCTCTACCCAATGAGTGATAGACATTTGGGTGAGTTGTTTGATCAAGTTGTTATTTCTTTCATCTTTCAACCATCAGCCCCTCCTGGGTCTTCCACTTGAATAAAGACCATTGATTTCCAACTACTATTTCCACTTGAGCGCACTCGTTCAAAGGCAAGATGCTTGGACATTCAGGTGGGATAGGATTTATACTTCAGTCATCACAGGCCAAAAACAGGGTGCCTGCAGAGGTGAGAGCACCATGCATGGCAGGGTGGGCACCCACATACATCACCTACAGATCACAAGGAAATTAATCCAACATTTCAAGATGGCATTTGAGAAGATTATTCTCTGCCCCAGTCCATGAGGTTAAGAGCATTCTCAGCTGTAGATGGTTTAAAACATGGCTGTGAGATCCTGTGCTTCCTTCTATCAAAGGACAAAGCTAATTCCCCTCCTCTGGCCTTGGCCAATGGAATGCAGCACATTCCAGTTCTTGGGCTTCAGCAGAGCCTCCTACTTCCACCCTGGCTCTCACGGAACGCTCTTGGAATGCTGCTGGAAACTTCTATATATGGCAGAGGGTGGACCCCTAGAGTGGTGGTGGAGACCACAGCTTAAGGGCTGTACAATGCTCACAAAATCATGTGGTCTGGCCCTGCTGAGACAACCATAGGAGGGATTCAAAACTCAATAAACCTATAACACTAATTTTGGGGCAGGCATCGTAGTATAGCAGGTAAAGCTGCAGCCTGCAACACCAACATCCCAAATAGACACTGGTTCGAGTCCCAGCTGCTCCACTTCCGATCCAGCTCCCTGATAATGGCCTGGGAAAACAGTAGAAGATGGCCCAGGTGCTTGGGCCCCTGCTACCCTCCTGGGAGCCTGGGGGAAGCTCCTGGAGAACCAGGCAGGCAGTACCAAGTGTAATGTGAATGAGGTCATCTTAGATCTGCCAGCCAAGCCAAGTTCAAGCTGAACACGGCCATATGAGCATCCAAAGGAACCCAGCAAAGAGCACATCCAGCCAAGCCACAAATCACCAAAAATAATAAATCACTGCTGTCACATGCCACTGTGCTTTAGGGGTGGTTTGTTACAGGGCGGAAGATAATGGATCTCCTGTGAGGGCGTTGCAAAAGGTTTGTGGAAAATGGAATTAAAAAAATAAGTTTAGGGGTTGGACTGTGGTGCAGTGGGTTAGGCTGCTTTGCAAACCTGGCATCCCACATCAGAGCACCCAGATTCTCTGCTGCCAATTCAGCCCCCTGCTAATGCACCTGTGAAGGCAGCAGCACCATGTACTTGAGCACCTGCCATCCACGTGGGAGAGTTCCTGGCTTCATCCTGGCCCAGACTTGGCTGTTGCAAGCCATTTGGGGAATGAACCAGCAGAGGGAAGATCTTTCTCTCTCTCTCTCTCTCTCGTCTGGCATTCTGCATTTCAAATAAATACAGATTTCTAATGTAAAGGATAAGTTTATTTTGGTTTAAATGTTTTTAAATTCTTGCATAACTTTTGCACAATATGTGTTTTTCCATGAACATATTGAAGGACCTTCGTATATAGACATTGTCATCTCAATACCAAATGTTACTTTTTAAATAAACTTTATTTGATTTTTTGACTAAACAATAATATATTTTGTGTTTTTTTAAAAGGAGAGGCAAAAAGATTTTAAAAACTAAGACCAGGGATGGGTGCTATAGCGTAGTAGTAAAGCCGCTGCCTGAAGTGCTGGCATCCCATATGGACACAGGTTTGAGTCACAGCTTCTCTGCTTCCAATCCAGCTCTCTGCTATGACCTGGGAATAAAATAGAAGATGGTCCAAGTCCTTGGGCCCCTGCGCCCATGTGGGAAACCTGGAGGAAGTTCCTGGCTCCTGGCTTTGGATTGGCATAGGTCTGGACGTTGTGACCATCTGGGGAGTGAATCAGCAGACGGAAGACCTCTCTCTCTCTCTCTCTCTCTCTCTCTCTCTCTCTCCTTCTGCCTCTCTGTAACTCTGACTTTCAAATAAATACATAAATAAATCTAAGACTACTAACAGCTATTAACCAATGTTAACAGTTTATTATTAACATTCTTTTCTTGTACACATGGTTCATTATTTTTTCATTGAGATTAATAAGCCACACAAGAAAACTGTTTGATATCCAGAAATGTATGTGCTCTGTGCAATTCATTTAATCAAACACTGTGTACTGAGCATCTGATAGTGCCAAGATCCAGGTGTACCAGCTGCAAACGTTGGGATCAGACAAACCTGGATGCCTTTATCATTGCACCAGCCAGGGCTTGAGCAAGGCGCCTTGCTAAGTCTCAGTTTTCCCATCTGTGAAAAGGAGGTGAACATCACCGGATGTGCAGAATTGCTGAAATGATCAGTGTGATGATGCAGGGAGATCATAGAGGAATGAACACCTGTCACTACATGGAGAAAAGGGGAGACAGACAACCAGGGCAACACTGCCGGGAAATCTCAACCAATGACCGCGCAGCCCAGAGCTGACTTCCTCCGGTAACAGGGGGCTCACAGCCTGCAAGGCACCTCGGAGCAGCTGTTTCTGGTTGGAAGTTTTTCCTAAGACAAAGCTAAAGCTCTCTGGCTCAAATGTGCAACTATTTCTCATCGTTATGGCAACCCTTGAATGGGGTAGGTGGTCTTCCATGCAGGGGGTCCTTCCTGTGATGCGGGAACCTTCCACATCTGTGCATCCAATTAATAGGCACTGGGCACATGTGGCTATTGCCCATTCCAAATGTGACTACTGCAATGAAGGGACTGCATTTTTAATTTCATCTAATTTTAATTAACTATAATTTAAATAGTCTCATGTAGCTTATGGCTTCATATTGGTCAGCCCAGTTTAAGAAATTTAAAAAAAAATCAGCAGGAGCAAGTATCCACTACTTTTTCTTCACTGGGCCAAACATCCTCCATTCCCCTCAACATTGGTCATGGATATCATCTGGGTCTCTCACATAACCTGTTCTGAACGCAGGGATTCAGTCTAACTGTCCACATCCCCATGAAAGTGTTATATCAGGGGGCCGGTGCTGTGGCACGGTAGGTTAATCTTCCGCCTGCAGCGCTGGCATCCCATATGGGTGCCAGTTCTAGACCTGGCTGCTCCTCTTCCAATCCAGCTCTCTGCTGTGGCCTGGGAAAGCAGTAGAAGATGGTCCAAGTCTTTGGACCCCTGCACCTATGTGGGAGACCAGGAAGAAGCACGTGTCTCCTGGCTTCGGATAGGTCCAGCTCCAGCCATTGCAGCCATCTGGGGAGTGAACCAACGGATGGAAGACCTCTCTCTGTTTCTCCCTCTCACTGTCTGCAACTCTACCTCTCAAATAAATAAATAAAATCCTTTAAAAAAAAGTGTTATATCGGGATCAAATCCCTCAGTAGTTATCCAAAATGGGAACACTGTATTCCAAGTAATAGAAAAATAGCATCTCCAGGCCAGCACTGTACCATTCACTTTTGGGTTCCTAGTATCCATCTGAAGTGATAGCCCACTGATACCCGCAATGGATAAATACATTTCCCCTGCAGGGTGGAATACAATGGAACTCTCCCTTCCGTTGTTCTAGACATGAATTTCCATGAATGGAATCTAAGAACACATTCAACTCTTAACTTTTTATTTATTTTGGCATTTCTTTAAAGGTTAGATGTGACTGATGGTTTTTAATTTTTTTATAATTTGAGAGACAGAGACAGAGAAAGAAAGACAGAGAGCTCCTATCTGTTGATTCACTCCCCCAAATGCCTGCAGTGGCTACAGCTTGGTCAGGCCAAAGTAGCTGGGAATTCAATCCTGGTCTACCACCCCCCTGCTTTTTTTAAATGTTTAGGTCATCTGTGTTTTTAACTCTTTGTTCACTCTGCCTTGTTTGATAATTAAATGTGTTGACTTTCTGCACTCTGGAATATATTTGTGGAGGTATTTTTGTGGCTTAAAACATGGCCCATTTTAGCAATTTTAACATAGGTGTCTGAATTACATTGTTGAGATTTTTATATAGAGATGGAGTATGGGTGACCTGTCATGTAAAACACTTCTCTTATTATCAATATATTTTTTAAAGATTTATCTATTTATTTGAAAGTCAGAGTTACACAGAGAGAGAAAGAGAGGCCGGGGGGGGGGGGTGTCTTCCATCCACTGGTTTACTCCCCAATTGGCCACAATGCCCAGAGCTATGCAGATCTGAAGCCAGGAGTCAGGAGCTTCCTTGGGGTCTTCCACTCAGGTACAGGGTCCCAAGGACTCAGGCCATCTTCCACTGCCCTCCCAGGCCACAACAGAGAGCTGGATCAGAAGTAGAGCAGCCAAGACTCAAACCAGCGCCCACATGGGATGCTGGCACTGCAGGCAGTGGCTTCACCTGCTACACCACAGTGCCAGCCCCTTATTATCAATATTTTTACTTTTTATTTTGAAAAAAATGGAAAAGTGCAGCAATATTGTCAGGATATGTCAGTGTATTCCCACACCCTCTTCACTGGCCCTTGAGCTCTGCCACTTGGCTTGTGTGTGTTTGTGTTTCCACGTGTGTCCACATACGTGTCACACCCATGTATGTGTGTGTATATATGTGAATGCATGTGGATGCGTGTATGTGTGTGGTGCGTGGGAACCATCCAAGAGGTAGTCATTGTCATAACGACACTTTTACCTTAGTTTCTTCACTATGGGTTTCCTAAGAACAGGAACCAACTCTGTAAGCCACAGAGCAAATATTTAATCCAGGAAATTGGATATTGAAACAACACTGTTACATAATATTAAACATAGCTAATATTATCTTTCTTCACATTTCATCAGTTTTCCTAGTACTCTCCTCCAGAGCAATAATTTTTTTCCATCTGGAATCCAATTCAAGGCCCTTATGTTTTGCTCTTCTGAAGCCAAAATTGAGATCTTTTTAAATGTTTATTTATTTATTTTACTTGAAAGGCACAGCAACAGAGAGAGAGAGAGAAAGAGAGAGAGAGAGAATCTTCCACCTACTGGTTCACTTCTCAAACGTGTGTAACAGCTAGAACTGGGCTGGGATCCAGGAACTCCATCTGGGTTGCCCACATGGATGGCTGGGCCCAAGCACTTGAGCCATCACCTGACCTTTAGGATGCATTAACAGGGAACTGGATCAGAGCGGAGGACAAGCAACTCAGATATGGGATCCCAAGGCATGGTTTAACCTGCTGGGTACCACATCCAGTCCTGAGATTGAGATCTGAGAGATCGGGGAGAGCCATTCACAGCATTGTGGCTTTTTGCTTCTTTCCTTGTGTTTTTTAAAGATTTATTGATTTATTTGAAAGGCAGGGTTATAGAGAGAGAAGGAGAGACAGAGGGAGAAAGAGAGAAAGAGGTTTTCCATCCTTTGGTTCATTCCCCAAATGGCCACAACGACTAGGGTTGGGCCAAGCTGAAACCAGGGTCCAGGAGTTTCCTCTGGGTCTCCCACATGGGTGCAGAGGCCCAAACCTTTGGGCCATCCTACACTGCCTTCCCAGGCAGGTGCATTAGTAGGGAGCTGGATTAGAAGTGGAGCAGCTGGGACTCGAACTAGTGCCCATATGGGATGCTGGTGCTGCAGGCCAGGGATTGAACCTGCTGCACCTCTTCATGTTTCTTAGGTGCCTCGCTCTCCTCACTTTCACCCTGCACCATTACATAAGCCCTGGGGCTCTAGGTTTGGTAGTGAGCAGTAACCCAGCAGAGGACACCGCCCTCCGCAGTAAGGGCCATCTTGGGGGGAGTCCAGTTCATCAGCTGACTTCCCCCAGGGCTCCCCTGTGAGCAGACTAGCTTGGGAAACCTATGTGACAGCAGCTGGGGGGGGGGCGTTGTCCTCACATACCCCCTAGGGAATTCCTTCTGCCTCAAGGATATCCCTGGATCTGGAACTCAGTTGAGGGAGGGGAGGCTTACCTACTCAGTAAGGACAAAGAGAATAACTTTTTAAAAATTTCAAACCGAAACAAATGAACTTCATTTTACTTTAAATGAATAACACCACCACACTGGGGATAAGCAACATTTGAAAACAGCTCTCTGGTGGTGGTGGTGGTGGTGGTGGTGGTGGTGGTGGTGGTGGTGGTAGTGGACCTCCGTTGTAGAGGCGACACCACCAAACAGACCAGGAAGCTCAGGCTCCTTAATAAATACGGACCCACTCTGGCGCCTCCCTGCAGAAAATGGTGAAGAAAATGGAAATCAGCCAGCACCCCAAGCACACTTCCTCCTCCAGCAGTAGAACCAAGAGGAAGAGACAAACTCTGGGCATGCAGCCCTGTGGGCCATGCGTGGAAATTGAGGCTGCAGCACCACTTCCACTGTCACAGTGAAGCCAGCAGTCAGCAGGTAGAAGGAACTGGAAGACCAGTAGACGTTCCATCATTTGAGGCACTGCCAGCCAAGGGGGTAAATTTACGTAACAAAATTTCAAAATTTTCAAAACCAATACCAAAACACCTAGTCTCAGTAACTCTGAAGGTAGTACCCTGTTTACCCCAATCTAAAACCCAAAAGAACCAATTAGATAATTTTTTTAAAGATTTATTTATTTGGGGCCACTGCCTGCAGTGCCGGCATCCCATATGGGCACCAGTTCGAGACCCAGCTGCTCCACTTCTGATCCAGCTCTCTGCTATGGCCTGGGAAAGCAGTAGAAGATGGCCCAAGTCCTTGGGCCCCTGCACCCATGTGGGAGACCTGGAAGAAGCCCCTGGCTCCTGGCTTGGGATAGGCACAACTCTGGCCGTTGCAGTCATCTGGGGAGTGAACCAGCAGATGGAAGACCTGTGTGTGTGTGTGTGTGTGTGTGTAACTCTTTCAAATAAATAATAAAATAAATCTTTTAAAAAAAAAAGTACTCTCTTTAAAAAAAGATTTATTTATTTATTTGAAAGGCAGAGCGAAAGAGAGGCGGGGGGAGGGAAGGGCATGGGGAGATCGAAAGAAAGATTTTCTATCCGCTGGTTCACTCCCCAAATGGTCACAGCGTCCAGAGCCAGGCCAATTCTAAGCCAGGAACCTCCTCCAGGTCTCCCACATGGGTGCAGAGGTCCAAGTACTTGAGCCATCTTCTGTTGCTTTCCCAAGATCATTAGCAAAGAGCTGGATTAGAAGTGGAACAACCGGGACTCAAACCAGCACCCACATGGGATGCTGGTGCAGCAGGCCGGGGCTTTACCTACTACACCACAAGTGCTGGTCCCCCAACTATATACTGAACACCAATTATGCTGCTTGTTTATCTTGGTGGCACGGGTTGGAACACTGAAGCTTTTTCTGCATCATGTAGTATTGACCAAATCCATAAATAATGGAGGCCAGGTTTTCCCACCTTGAGTGAGTTAAACAGTGAACTGTATGGAGTCTGAATGCAATAGGAACTTTCAGATAGACTCGTGGATTTTAACATAGACAGGTGGCTGTATAGACAAACCGAAAGGTAGAAGGAGAAAGACAAAAGGAAGGAGGGAGGAAATGACACAGCCCAAAAGGCCCTGGAGACGCCCAGAACCTGTACAGCCTGCCTCTTGGCTCCTAAACCCCCATCCCCATGCGGAACAATCAGGACTTCCTGCAAACACAACTGTTTCTAAGGAAATTTCAAGACAAGTCTTGGGGAGCAGGTGCTTTAGCACAGTAGGCTAAGCCTCCATCTGTGGCACTGGCACCCCCTCTGGGCACTGGTTCAAGTCCCGGCTGCTCCACTTCCGATCCAGCTCTCTGCTATGGCCTGGGAAAGCAGTAGAAGATGGCTCTCTGCTGTGGCCTGTGAAAGTGGTAGAAGATGGCTCCAGTCCATGGATCCCTGCACCAGTGTGGGAGATTCAGAAGAAGCTCCTGGTTCCTGGCTTCAGATTGGCGAAACTCCAGCCATTGCGGCCATCTAGGGAGTGAACACGCAGATGGAAGACCTCTCTCTCTCTCCTTCTCTCTCTCTCTGCCTCTGCCTCTCTATAACTCTGCCTTTCAAATAAATAAATAAATATTTAACCAAACAAACAAAAAAAAAACCTAGAGTACCCAAAGTCTCTAAGAAATATCCTTTAGGTAGCTGAACTAAATGCTAAGAACAGAGACAGTGTTGGGTTATTCTCCTCCAGAGAATCCTGAAGGGCAGGACCAGGGACCAAGGTGCCCAGTTTCTGGTGTCAGGAAAGACAGCTACAGAGCCTTGGCTCACCCCTCAGGCTAGCCTGCGGCATCCCTGCAGGGGGCAGTGTTCAGTTCCCTAGCTGTGCTGATTAAAAGCAGCATCCTGAGCCTGCTGGCCGAGCCCTGCCTCTGCTCAGTGTGACACAGTTTTCTGTTGCCCTGTAATCAGTTATCCCTAATGTGGCCACTGAAGGCCCACTTAACCCAGGCACAGCTTACAGGGTCTTTCCACTCAGTTCGACCCAGACTGCAACAAGGTGTCAGTTAGCCTGGGGCTGTTCTCTTGCCTGCATCTAAGGGTCTTCCTCCAAGCTCACCAGTTGCAGGCTGAATTCACTTCCTTGTGGTTGTTCCAGCAGAGGACCTTTCAGACCCTGGCCATGTGGCCCCGTAGCCATTCCCAACAGGGCTGTGTGTTTTCTTCTTGATCAGCACCACAGCATCCCTGTTGCTCTGGTCTCTTTGAAAGGAATTGGGAAATTGGTCAGATCCACCCAGATGATCTCCCCTGCGAAGAAAAAAAAAAAAAGAAGGAAATGTCTGTGTGTATCAGTGTTGCTGCAAAAAGTTTTGTCAAACTATTTTATATCTTTGCCAAACCAGTATTTACGAGTGGTACACTACTATGATTTAAATGATCTGTGATTAATTTTTATTTTACTGTATATGAAAGAAATGGTCTTTTTTATTTGATTATTGCTTATAGCCCTTGTCTATTTCACGCTGAACTAAGGTTTGCTTGTTTTACTTTTTTATTTGTCAAATTCTATTTAGTGGAGTATTAAGTCTTTGACTATAATGTAAATTAAAACTATGTTATCTCAAAAATTGAAAGAAACAAGAAAAAGAGAGAGAAGGGAAGAAAGAAAAAAGGAAAGGAGGAGGGGAGGAAAGATGGAGGGAGGGAGGGAATATTATTACATTCTTAGAATTGTATCTATGAACTACATGGAATTTGTTCTGTTCATATTAATATCACATTTATATGAGAATTGATGACAAAGAAAATAAATAAAACACATCCAAAAAAGATTTTTAAGCAAAAAAACTCACAGTGAACCAATCAGAAACCCAGTCCCAACACTGGCATCCCACCATGTTCACACACCCAGAGAAGGGGCTCTACAGGTGTGCAAACCCAGGGGCTAGAGCCTGGAGCCACCTTAGCATGATGGAGCTGTGAGTGAAGCTGCCACCTGCGGTGCCAACACCCCATGTGACTGCTGGTTTGATTCCCAGCTGCTCCACTTCCAACCCATCTTCCTATCACCATGCTTAGGAAAGCAACAGAAGATTTGTCTATACATTTGGACCCCTGCCACCACATAGGAGACTTAGATGGAGGTCCAGGCTCCTGGCTCTTGGCTCCTGGCTTCAGCTTAGTCCAGCTCTGGCCATTGCTGCCATTTGGGGAGTGAACAGGTGGGTAGAATATTCTCTCTCTCTCTCCCTCTCTCTCTTCCTCTCTCTGTAACTCTACCTCTCAAATAAATAAAATAAAATCTTTTAAAAACACTAAGGCATGTACAAAATAGTGCCTGAAATGCTAATTATAAAACTGGAAAATTCAAAAACAACCAAATACCTGTCTCTGGAAGACTAGTGAGACCAATCGCAGAGTATGCTTTTAATGCCAGATCTGTATTTACTGATGTGGGAACATGTCCTAGAAACATAGGCAAATGAAATAGCAGCTCACAGAGCAGCGGTGCAGAATGACCCCACTTATTTTATTTACATATTTTATTTTTATATCTAATTATATCTATGCACTTTTTTAAAAGATTTATTTATTTATTTGAAAGTCAAAGTTACACAGAGGGAGCAGAGAGAGAGAGAGAGGTCTACCATCCGCTGGTTCACTCCCCAATTGGCTGCAATGGCTGGAGCTGCACTGATCCGAAGCCAAGAGCCAGGAGCTTCTTCTGGGTCTCCCACGTGAGTGCAGAGGCCCAAGGACTGGAGCCATCTTCTACCACTTTCTCAGGCCACAGCAGAGAGCTGGATTGGAAGTGGAGCAGCCGGGTCTCGAACCTGCACCCATATGGGATACCAGCACTGCAGGTGGCGGCTTTACCCGCTACACCACAGCGCCAGCCCCTCTATGCACTTTTTTTAAAAGATTTTTTATTTATTTATTTATTTTTAAATATTTTATTTATTTATTTGAAAGTCAGAGTTACGCAGAGAGAGAGAGAGAGAGAGAGAGAGAGGTCTTCCATCTGATGGTTCACTCCCCAGATGGCCGCAACGGCCAGAGCTATGCTGATCTGAAGCCAGGAACCAGGAGCTTCCTCCAGGTCTCCCACGAAGGTACAGGGGCCCAAGCACCTGGGCCATCCTCCACTGCCTTCCCAGGCCACAGCAGAGAGCTAGACCGGAAGTGGAGCAGCCGGGTCCCGAACCGACGCCCATATGGGATGCTGGCGCTTCAGGCCAGGGTGTTAACTCACTGCACCACAGCGCCGGCCCCTATTTATTTATTTATTTGACAGGTAGAGTTACAGACAGTGAGGGGGAGAGACAGAGAGAAATGTCTTCCTTCCGTTGGTTTACCCATCAAATGGCTGCTACCGCCGGAGCTACACCGATCCGAAGCCAGGAGCCAGGTGCTTCTTCCTGGTCTCCCAAGCGGGTGCAGGCGCACAAGCACTTGGGCCATCCTCAACTGCACTCCCGGGCCACAGCAGAGAGCTGGACTGGAAGAGGAGCAACCAGGACTAGAACCCAGGGCCCATATGGGATTCTGATGCCACAGGCAGAGGATTAGCCAAGTGAGCCACGGCACCGGCCCTCCTTCTATGCACTTTTAAATCAAGCACTGTATGGCTCAAACTTCTCATGGTTGTAGTCTCTGTGGCATGGGATGATAGAGGTACATTCACATTATATTTTACACCTCTGCATTCCTTAAATTATTTTCTTACAATTAGCAGCAAACGTTAAGCTATTGCTACTTTCAGAGAAAAAGTGAGGAATCTTAGGGGAAAGGGGTTATTTTCTCTTTCCGTCACTAAAAGGACAATGCAACCTCTTTTTCTCTCCATCTTCAACTTTTCATACCACCTTGTCAAACAATATAAAATTGATTGTCTTTTAAGAAAAGAAAATTTGAGTTTCTTGCAGATGAGTGACAAGTCTTGAAATATATAAAATGCACGCAGCTGTAGGACATGTGGAATAAATTGCACACAAAGTAAAAGACCATAATACATCTCCCTAGACTAACATGGCGATAATCGCAAGCTAAGCCAAAATCATTTATGTACTACAAATGTATTACTCGCTTATCAGTTTCTGATTCATTTACTTTTGAAATTTGCTTATTCCTTCTGTTAAAACATTGCTAAAACCATCAGCCAGTTCATCTTTAAGAAAATGCACACTGGCTCCCGTGTCATATTGATTTCTCAATGTGTCATTACGGTTAAGTTATTCTACACCGAACAATGCTAATACTCTGAAATAATAATAGATTGTGGTCTTGCTCGAGTATTTAGCTTCCACCGTGTAGCTGTCTTTGCATGTTAAGAATTGATACACACCGCTAGGAACCTCTCGTCAGCCTGTCTCCCAGGTTCTCACACACAGGCTATGTGCTTGTCAGCCAGACATATTTCATCCAAATTATTTCGCACAGTAGCTGTATTTTGGAAATGTCGCATATGAGAATATATGGTCTTCGTGTACGGTATGGTTGGGGTGCTGCCCAAAGTCCCACGTGTTGAAGCCTTGGTCTCTAAACTCTTGTGTTAATGGTTAATGCAGTAGGAGTGGATGCTTAATCCAATTACAGTACTCACACTGGATTAGGTTGTGGAGCTGAAGCCCTCAGGAGAAAATCCTGGTGGTGCAATAAAGAGAGACCACGTGGGCACGGGCCAGAGTGCTTCCTCTCTGCTTCCTGCACAACCAGGTGATGCTTCCTCCCCACAGCCTCTGCCAACGCCAGCCTCAACACACAGCTAAACCAATGCAGCCCACCCGACCTTGGACTGTGAACCTCCGAAACCGTGAGCCAAAAGAAAACCTCCTCCTGTACAAGTTAGCATCTCTGGGGCATCTCAACTGTAACGCAGTGTCTGCGGGTGGCCACTCTGGCTGCTGGAAGCAACAGAAACACAAGACCCAGACAAGCAGTAGCTGTCCCCCAGGACACTCCCAGCAGGGAGCTCCAATGACAGACAATGCCCTGGAAATAACTCATTAAGGGTCATTTGTAAGTCACTTCTCTTGGGAAATCGCAGCGGTCCTCACTTCCTCTGTGAAGAGCTATGTGAGTGCTTTACCCCACCAGCGTGGTGTCATGCCTTCTAGGGACACAATCCCCTGTTTGACTGCGAGAGTCAGCCACTGTCCTTGACGGTTCAGCTTGCCGTTCAGCCAGACCCTCGACAACAATAGCACCAGGGCACCATCTGTTCTGCCCAGCTGTGTGTGCTCTGCTCAGCTGGCTGCGTAAGATGGGGGTGGGGGATGTTAGTGTCTCAGCTTCTGTTTGGTTTCCCAAACGCTCCTGAGGGGCTCAAGAGCATGGTTTGGTGCCTGGTGCTATTATGCCATTTTGCATGAGGGCAGGTTCCCCACGAGTGTGTTTGTGCCTGGGAGCAACAGTGTCTTTGCCTCCGTCCAGGTGAGATCAGACCTGTGAGTTCCTGGCGAAAAGACTTCGGTGCTCCAAAGTCAGAGCTCCATCCAGAGCTCCCCTCTCCTTCGGCTTCTGTGTTCTTGGTGGAGAGCTACAGCTTCACAACAAGCAGGAATGAGGCTGGCCAATGCTGGAAAGAACGTGAAAGCCGGGATTCTCCATCTGGCGGCTCTGACTCTGCCTAAAGGTGGGCGTTTAGCCCAGTGGTTAAGTCACTGGTTAGGATACTCATGTCCCACATCAGAGTGCATGGGTTCAATTCCCAGCTCTGGCTCCTGACTCCAGGTTCCTGCTAACGCGGGCCCTTGGAGGCAGTGGTAATGGCTCAAGGAATTGGGTTCCTGCCTCCTGTGTTATAGACCTGGATTGAGTTCCTGACTCCTGGCTTCAGCCTCAGGCCAATGGTAGCCATTGCAGGCATCTGGGGAATGAACTAGCAGATGGTAATTCATTCTCTCTCTCTCTCTCTCTCTCTCTCTCTTTCTCTGCCTTTCAAATAAATAAAATAAAGTTTTGGCCGGCGCCGCAGCTCAATAGACTAATCCTCCGCCTGTGGCACCGGCACACCAGGTTCTAGACCTGGTTGGGGCACCGGATTCTGTCCCGGTTGCTCCTCTTCCAGTCCAGCTCTCTGCTGTGGCCCAGGAAGGCAGTGGAGGATGGCCCAAGTCCTTGGACCCTGCACCTGCATGGGAGACCAGGAGAAGCACCTGGCTCCTGGCTTTGGATCAGCGCAGTGCGCCGGCCGTAGTAGCCATTGAGGGGTGAACCAACAGAAAAGGAAGACCTTTCTCTCTCTCTCTCTCTCTCTCTCTCTCTCTCACTGTCCACTCTGCCTGTCAAAATAAAATGAAAAAGAAAGTTTTAAAAATTTTTGAGGCTGGGCCGGCACTGTGACATAGTGAATAAAGTCACCACCTGCAGTGCCAGCATTCCATATGGGCACCAGTTCGAGTCCCGGCTGCTCTACTTCCAATCCAGCTCTCTCCTGTGGCCTGGGAAAGCAGTAGAAGATGGCCCAAGTCCTTGGGCCCCTGTAACCACGTGGGAGACCCAGAAGAAGCTCCTGGCTCCTGGCTTCCGATCGACACAGCTCTGGACTTTGCGGCCAAATGGGGAGTGAACCAATGGATGGAAGACCTCTCTCTCTCTGTGTGTGTGTGTGTGTAACTCTGACTTTCAAATAAATAAATAAATCTTAAAAAAAAACAAAAGAGTAGACAACAGGACTGGCTGCTTCTCTGTTTCTACATCGCGGTATCTTCAGGATCCGAACAGACTCACAAATGTTGCATTAAAATAATCTCCCCAGGGCAGGTGTTTAGCCTAGGGGGTACACTCACATCCGGTATCAGAGCGTCTGGGTTCAAGTCCTGGCTCCACTCTTGATTCCAGCTTCCTGCTGATTAGTTTGGCCTCTGTCACCTACTTGGGGGACCTGGATTGAGGCTACCAGCTGTGGCCTGGCCCAGCCCTAGCCTTCGCAGGTATTTGGGGAGTGCACCAATGGATGTGATTCTCTCTCTCTCTCTTTTTCAAATACTTCTCTCTCTCTTTCTTTCAAATAAATAGAAATGAAATATAACAGCTTTCTAGGACAACACATGTGCACACACACACACATACACATACACACACTGTGTACTGCATATCTCAGAGTATTGAAAAGCCCAGCAGTGAATAACACCAGCAATAGCATTGGCATTAAGGACAAGTGAACTCAAGTAAACAGACTATATTGATCTCAGATCACTCCTAATTACAGAACTGCATGGTCCTGTCTCCAGTTATTGTCACTTCCTTTGTCTGCTGGCATTTTTTTTCCTAGTGCCTCCTACTCAGCCACTCATTTCTTCAATATCATCTTCCAAACTCCCTGCTCTCCAACACACACCCTCTGCGCTGGGTTCTTGACTCTTTCCTGGGTCACACACCAAGCCCAGGGTCAGCTCCTTGGGTCCTGTCATGTGCTCCTGGCCCCTGCTCCGTTACCCTGGCCACTTCCATTCTGTTTCCTCTTCTCCCAGGACCCTTGGCACTGGTGCCTTCTTTCCTCTCCCCTGAGCTTAAGCAAGGGCAACTCTACCCACCTCCTCTCCCCTCCCCACCCCCAGATCCTGTTAGTTTCCAGAGAACTCGAAGTAATGACTTTGCAAGGGCAGTGGAGTTCTTAGCATAAACACACAGTAACAAGACAATGCCAGAAACATAGAAAGCAGTTGCCAGCTGCCTGCCTCTTCTGCGAGCGGACCCTGCTCACTGTACCTGTTTACAAATGCTGGTTCAGGCAAGGAAGAGAGTGATAGCACAGCTATGGGAAGAAGGAAGGGAGCTCTTTCTATTTTTATGTTTTTAAGATTTATTTATTTGAGAGGCAGGCTTACAGAGAGGGGGGGTGGGATATTCCATCTGCTTGTTCACTCCCCAGATGGCCACAATGGCCAGAGTTGGGCCAATCCAGAGCCAGGAGCCAGGAGCTTCTTCCAAATCTCCCACATGGGTGCAGGGTCCCAAGCACTTGAGTCATCTTCCACTGCTTTCCCAGGCCATAGCAGAGAACTGGATCAGAAGAGGAGCAGCCAGGGACCCAAACCAGAGCCCATATGGGATGCCACCACCGGCCCTCCAAGGGAGCTCTTTTGTAATACTGTGAAGAGATTGTTGGAACCCTCAGAGATTTAATTATTCATCTCTTTCTAAGATCTACTTTCTTCAGGAACTAAATTATTGACTAGCAAGTGGACACACAGACAAGTGTCTTAGACTGTCAGTATGTCTAGAAAGTTAAATTAGCCTTTTAATGAGGAATTTCCTCTTCTAGGAAACAAACCCAAATAAATACTCTCCTGTGGATTTAGGATTCCAAAGAAAGCTTCTTTTGAGGGGGGAGGAGTATTTATTACAATGACATTTGGACACAACTTAATGTCTGTCATTAAGACCGAACATATTGTGATGCATTGTTCTTATGGACTATCATGCAGCCATTAAGAAGAAGGAGGGAGTGGCCTGCGTTGTGTTGCCACAGGTTAACCCTGCTTGCAACACCAGCATCTCAGAGTGCTTAAAAGGCTTAAAAGTCTTAAAAAAAAAAAAAAGTCACCTGCCTTCAAAGTACTTTATTCCCTTCTGTTGGGAAACTTTCATAAAAAATAAATTAATTCTTCAAAAAATTAAAACTGAAACATACGCGTTCCTCCTAAGACCGCTTGGGAAGTGATGTTCCAGGCGTAGGCATAGCTCCTGCAGGAATTTAGAGGATGGGAACTGAGCTAAGAGGAGTCCCCCAGGGCGGGCCGTTTGAGACTTTCACCTCTTAGAGAGAAGTGAGACCCCATGAACAGCACAGACCTGCTCATATAAGGGATAAACAACTACATGACCCACCCCAAAGACAGGAAAGCCAGATTATGCCCCAGCATTAGGACATGGTATAATTATCACACTCGCCTTATCTTGGAAAACTGTGTACCAACTCCAGAAAATGCAAGATCCTAGGATATTTTTTTAAGATTTTTATTTATTTATTTCAGAGGTAGAGTTAAAAACAAAGAGGGAGAAATAGAGGGAATGGTCTTCCATCCACTGATTCACTGCCCAAATGGCTGCAACAGCCAGAACTAAGCTGATCTGAAGCCAGGAGCCAGGAGCCAGGAGCTTCTTCAGGGTCTCCCAGGTGGGTGCAGGAGCCCAAATACTTGGACCGCGTCTTCTGCTGCTTTCCCAGGCCATAAGCAGAGAGCTAGATCAGAAGAAGAGCAGCGGGGACACACACTGGTACCCACATGAGATTCCAGCACCACACAGGCAGAGGCTTAGCCTACTACACCATAGCAAAACACACACACACATACACACACACACACACACACACACACACACGGACCCAGAATGCTTCTTAAAATGCTCCATTTTCCTTCATCACTTAGAAAAAAATGTGGATGAATATACTTTCTAGAAATATTTCCAACACCAGATTAAAATGAAATAATTCACTCTAAGTTAAATTATAAACATGATCATCAGGGCCAGTGCTGTGGCAGAGCAGGTTAACACCCTGGCCTGAAGTGCCAGCATCCCATATGGGCGCCAGTTCAAGACCCAGCTGCTCCACTTCCAATCCAGCTCTCTGCTATGGCCTGGGAAAGTAGTAGAAGATGGCCCAAGTCCTCAGGCCCCTGCACCTGTGTGGGAGACCCAGAAGAAGCTCCTGGCTCCTGACTTCAGATCGGCATAGCTCTGGCTGTTGCAGCCAATTGGGGAGTGAACCATCGGATGGGGTTCATACGATGAGAGAAGAAGACCTCTCTCTCTCTCTCTCTCTCTCTCTCTCTCTCTCTCTCCCTGCCTCTCTTCTCTGTGTAACTCAGACTTTCATATAAATAAATAAATCTTTTTTAAAAAAAATGATCATCATAAAACCCTCATACTTCCAGTACTCATTTAAATTTAGGTTTAACTTAACTTTACTCTTTTAAAATTTTTTTTATTTATTTGAAAGGAAAAAAAAAAAAGAGTCAAGACATAGAGTCTCTTCCATCCTTGGCTCCTTCTCAAGTGCCTCCAGTAGCCAGGGCTGGATCAGGTAAAGTTAGGAGCCTGGTATTCAATCTGGGTCTCCCACATGAGTGGCAGGGGCCCAAGTCCCTGAGCCATCACCACGGCCTCCCACAGTGTGCACTAGCAGGAAGCTGGAATCAGAAGTGGAGTCAGGACTTCAACCCCGGCACTGCAACATGGGGTATGGAATCCCAGCAGCATAATTTTTTTTAAGATTTTATTTATTTACTTATTTGAAAGGCAGAGAGAGAGAGAGAGAGATCCTTCATCTACTGGCTCAGTCCCCTCAATGGCCACAATGCCAGGAGCTGTGCCAACCTGAAGCCAGGAGCCAGGAACTTCTTCCAGGTCTCCCATGTGGATTCAGGGGCCCAAGGACTTGGGCCATCTTCTACTGCTTTTCCAGGAGCACCAGCAGAGAGCTGGATCAGAAGCGGAGCAGCTGAGACTAGAACCAGCACCCATATGGGATGCCGGCACTGCAGGTGGCAACTTAACCCGCTACATCACAGCACAGACCCCTCCAAGGGGCATTGTAACCTCTGTACCAAACACCTGCCCCTGAGTCTTTCCTCTAAAAATGGTGGTCAATAAGAAGGATTAAAAAAAAAATAATGAACATTTGATCCAGAAACTCACTAATGACGTGGAGCTTGGGTTAAAGAAAAGAAAACGCCTTTTAAAAGCTCTGAACATTTCACAAAGTACTTGATACTGAACTTGAGAGCATCTTCCCTCAGGAAAGACAAGACAGGTTTGGAAGCCTTGTAATGCAAGAAACCAACCCACAAGACATGGTTCCCCCTCCCCCACCCCAGCCAGTTGCCTCACAGTTTCACCATCTGAAATTCTTCCCATCATTCTCCAAATCAGCATTTAACACCCCAGAGGCAAAGGCCGTGGGAACACTTTTCCATATTGATCAGCCTTCGCTTGCTGGAACACCTTGTCACCTCCGAGTTCTTCAGCTGGCCCCCAAACAAGCTTCCCTTCCCTCGGGCCTCACCAGGGGCAGCAAGCAGGAGTCTCCCACCTTTCCTGCCTCTCATCTTGTATATGATACTTGAAAGGGTTAGGATGGCGCCCTGCCCTCTCCAGGAAAGAGAAGCCCACCACAGCAAAGGGAACACAGATACACTTCAGTTTTCTGCGAGATAGAAAAAGCACTCCTCCACCATCCTCCGTGACACAAATAAGCAGCAGGTGTCCCGCCCAGCTCGAATGAATAATACTGGACGTCCGAATGGACAAAGGGTCCCTGCAAATCCCAAGAACCAGTCTGCACATGCATCCTTTGCAGCATCTCCATATTGATGCCGTGTTTTCCAGGTGAGCCCTCAGCAGCCCACGTCTGTCTTTCCCCCTCCAGCCTACCAGGCACAAACACTTCTACGTGTGAGCTCTGCAGACGGCCATGCTGTATATTCAGATGTCTCCTCCTACACAGAAATCATCTGTCCCTGCCGTGAGGGGCTGTGGGAAGCACAACACCGTCATCACACCTTCTCCACGTGAACACGCACCTACACCACCTCCCAGTTCTGCAGACCTGGGCCAAGAGACAAGGTGTGCACAACATCTGGCTACAAACAACTCCAGGGCTGTAACAATGAAACGGTATTCCGCACCCCTCCCCGCCCCCCAGGGCAGAAACACGTGCTCTGGAGGATAAACAAACCTCTGAATGCTATCTGTAACAGCTCCATCTGCTGGTTCCCAGATAATGTTACAGATCTGACAGGTGGTCATCGATCATATTGATCCAATAATAAACAGTGCATTATAATAGAAGTTTTGTCGTTTTTCTTCGCAATTCATGCAGAACTGCTCCTGCCCTAGACAGCAGCCAGCATGCACAAACAGCAGCCGGGGATGCAAAAACAGACTGCAAGGGTTGCTTTGGAAGACAATTTAGCTAAACAGGAACTCTCTAGAATAAAGGATATGATAAAAGGACAGCATGGCCCTTTCTGTCCCTCTTTGTGGCAGTAAACACTGGATCTCCCTATCCTCCTCCTTGGGTCCTCCTCTCCCGAGACGGAAGCAGTGATACTTGTCACTGGGGTCCAGGTGACGATAAGAGGATTACAACCATGAGGCCATGCTCAGTGTGCTGAGAGATCCGGAAAGTCATGAGCCAGGAGGACAGAGGTGTTATATGCCTTCATATTCACCAGAAGTTCTTATGAAGTCTAAAATCTTCCGTAAATCCAGGAAGAATTAGCTAGCTACCAGAGACATGCAGTCAGGTGGTGCGAAGTCAACAATAAAAGTGGGTTTGCAGAACACAGATGCACAAGAGTGTCAGCAGGCACAGTTCAAATAGTCACAAGTTCTTGGTGATTTCACCGCAGGAAAAACAGTCCTGGGAAACTTTCTTGTGTTTCCTAAGCTGTCTGACATACAAATGCCCATTTTCCTAAAGGGATTGCTAGTTCATGTGATTCTCACCCACCTAGCAATCATATATGCAGGCCAGCATTGCAACACAGCAGGTTAAGCCGCCACCGGCAATGCCAGCCTCCCATATGAGTGCCAGTTTGAGTCTCGGCTGCTCCACTTCTGATCCAACTCCCTGCTAATGCACCTGGGAAAAGAAACATAGAATGGCCCAAGTGCTTGGGCCCCTGCCACCCTAGTGGAAGACCTCAATGGAGTTTGGGTTCCTAGCATCAGCCTGGCCCAGCCCCATCCATTGCGGCTATTTGGAGAGTGAATAAGCAGATGGAAGACCTTGCTCTCGCTCTCTCTTGTTCTCTGTAACTCTGCCTTTCAAGTAAATTTTTAAAAAAGGGTTATTTATTTACTTGAAATGCAGAGTTACACAGAGAGAAAAGGAGAGGCAGAGAGAGAGAGGTCTTCCATCCATTGGTTCACTCCCCAGATGGCTACAATGGCCAGAGCTGCTCCGATCTGAAGCCAGGAGCCAGGAGCTTCTTCCAAGTCTCCCACACTTGTGCAGGGGCCCAAGGACTTGGGCCATCCTCTATTGCTTTCCCAAGCCATAGCAGAGACCTGGATCAGAAGCAGAGCAGCCAGGACTACAACCAGCACCCATATGGGATGCCGGCACCACAGGCAGCAGCCTTACCCTGTACAATAAAAGTCAATAAAGTCAATAAAGCTTTAAGTGCCATACGCCCACCATCACACTGCACCCCCAAAGACAAGGCCTTTATACTCAGGGGCTGCAGTGGAATTGGACTTAACTTCGGCATCACTGGGGCATGGCTAGGAGGCTTTGGGCCTCTCATGAGCTTTGTCACCCCCACTCTAAACCCATTCAAAGTGGTATGGGTTCAGTTGTGTCCCCTAGAAAGAGATGTGCCGGAATCCCAATCCCCAGGACTCTGAATGTGGGCCTATTTTAAAGTTAGGAACTGCAAAGAGGTAAATCCAGCTAACAGGAAGTCGTGAGGGTGGTGACTAATCTCTTCTGATGGTGTCTTTATACAAAGGGGACATTGGGAAAGACGGACAGATTCACAGAGAGATGATGTGAAGACACGGGGAGAAGACGGCCAGCTGCAGGCTAAGGAGAAGGGCCGGGGGCAGAAACCCCTTCCCCACCATTGAAGGTGCCAACCCTGCCCACACCACCATTCTGGTTCCAGAACCATGAGACCAAATTGCTGTTTTGTCAGCCCTTCAGTTTGTGGTACTGATGACTTCAGCCCTGGCAAAATGAATATCCCCCCTAAACATACAGTCTAAAAGTTCATATGCAAGCAATTTTAATTCTCAAACCCAAGAAGATTTACAAATTCTCAGGTGATCTCTAAATTGACAAGAGGGGGAAAAAAAGAAAAAAGAAAGAAACCTTTTCCTCATTGCCAAGTCCTTTATCAAGTTCGCTTCCATGGTGCTCCCCATTGAAATTGAAAACTGTCAAAGGATCGCCGAGATGTATGATGAGTTGTTTCTTTCCCCAACAGCAACATCAGCACCAGTTAAAATTTGACAACCACAATCTAGATGACAATTTTGTGATTGGGTCCAAATGTAATTTTTTTTCCTCTGCTGCTATAATTGCCCAGACCTTATCATTACTTTATTGTGAGATCAGCCATGATACCTTTTCTTCCCAAAAGATCACTCAAAGAGCTAAACTCACTAGGGTCAAATAAATATTAACTTCTCAAAGAAAACCCTAGAGGGCTCAAATGCAACCTTGTAATTCAGCCGACGGATTGCCCGTCACCTATGGAAAGCTACTCAGGATGGGGAACGTATAACCAAGTACAATTTCCTATCTTCTTTCTCCAATTCCTAACACGTGAACGCGTCAGAGAGGCAGTGACCATGAATCCACAGTAATGAGAGGAAATGTCAGTCCACCCACTCTCCATAGCCTTTCCTAAGTGTTTTACTTCCAACATCACAGTGAGGCCAGACGCCTTCTAGGAAAGCACAGGCTACTGGTTTCTCCATGCTGTACCTGCCCAAGCCATATGCCCTCCCTGGTGTTCCCTTTCTTAGCAAGAAACACAGGGTCTCCAAGAGTAGGGAGAACTTAGAAGCACTGATTACACCCCGGAGAATGAAGAAGTAGAGGAAACCCATGGCAAACCCACTGTGATGAGAAAGACAGCAGCCCCGCACCCCAAGCCACCTTAATCTTGGCCTTCATCTAACCAAAGGATTCAGTGCAACCCAATCCCTACCTGTGTGATGACTTTCTGTCCATCAGGGAAACAAATCCTGGGGACAAACTCTCCAGCCAGGTACTAAAGAATCACATTAAAAAAAAAAAAAAAGATTGATGTATTTATTTGTCTGAAAGGCAGAGTTAGAGACAGAGAGACAGAGGGAGATAGGAGACAGAGAGAGATCTTCCAACTGCTGGTTCACTCCCCAAATGGCCACAAAAACCAGGGCTGTTCCAGGTAAAAGCCAAGAGCCTGGAATTTCATCAGGGTCTCTCCCATATGAATGGCAGGGGCCCAAGCACTTGAGTCATCTTTCACTGTTTTCCCAGGCACATTAACAGGGAGCTGGATCAAGAGTGGAGCAGCCAGGACTCAAATCGGGGCTCAAATAGGATGTTGGCATTGCAGGAGGCAGCTTAACCCACTGCACCATAATGCCAGCCCCCAGACTCACCTTTAAAATGTAATGCTTGCAGCTGGCATTTCGCCTAGAAATGAAGACTCTGGCTTAGATGCTGACATGCCCTATCAGAGTGCCTGACTTCGAAGCCTTCTGATAGGCCCCCTGGGAGGCAATACTGCTGACTTAGGCAGTTGGGGCACCCACATGGGAGACCTGGATTGCATTCCAGGCTTTAGACTCAGTACTGTCCCTGCCACGGTGAATGTGAACCACGTGGATAAAAACAAACTGTAATTTAAAAAACAACAAATCCCAATACTTCTCTATACCAATGCCATCGGAAAGTGACATGGTTTTCCACTTGCAGCTTCCGAAGGCTTCTCCCATTACTTTTTGTTGGAAAGCGACAAAATGACCCATGAACTAGGTATTGACTTGGTCCTGAATACAAGCAGCCAAAACACACCGTATCCCTCCTTGGCACCAATGCAAGAACCAAAGAGAATAAAATGTTATGGGGGAAAATGAAATAAAAAGAAGTGGAAATGGAGGAGAGAAACCTAGTACATGCAGAAGGAATGGTAGAATTCAGGCAATGGATGCTGGAAACTACAGGCTAGGACCTCCCAGGGGAGCATGGGAAATGTCATCCAATGACAAAGAATACTGAAACAATGCCAGGGATTTCACATCCCTCAGATCGGGGACTAATAAACCGCTACGAACTCACTTGGGGCGATCCTTTAACAAATGTCCAACTCAGCCTCGCTCAGAGGGCCACGGTTTGCCTCAGAATGAAGCTCACAGTGAGGCACACAACACATGTGGCATCCTTACCCCAGGGGTGTGGCAGGCATTCACTGGGGACCCAGGATATGACATCAGTAGATGGATACCCAGAGAGTAGAGGAGCAAGGCGAATGACACCAGCAGCAAGCAGTCTGGCAAATCCAGGATGTGGCATGTTCCACAAATGCTCTCAGCTCTCCCCAGAAGGAAGAAAGGGACAGGAAAAGGAGTATAAATTAAAAGAAAAATATTTTAAAATCCAATACAGTGCATGAAACTTGAACAGGCCCTACACCTGGGGGGAAAAACTGTCCTATAATCATTTATTCTGAGGGCCAGCACTGTGACAGAGCTGGTAAAGCCATCACCTGCAGCTCTGGCATCCCATGTGGGCACCAGTTCGACTCCTGGCTGCTCCACTTCTGACTAGCTCTCTGCTGTAGCCTAAGAAAGCAGTGAAAGATGGCTCAGGTCCTTGGGCCCCTGCACCCATGTGGGAGACCCAGAAGAAGCACCTGGCTCCTGGCTTTGGATTGGCACAGCTCTGGCTGTTGTGGCCATTTGAGGAGTGAACCAACAGAAGGAAGACCTTTCTCTCTGTCTCTCCCTCTCACTGTCTGTAACTCTACCTCTCAAATAAATAAATAAAATCTTTTTTTTTTGACAGGCAGAGTTAGACAGTGAGAGAGAGAGAGAGACTGAGAGAAAGGTCTTCCTTCCGTTGGTTCACCCTCCAATGGCTGCTACACCCGGCGTGCTGCACCAATCCAAAGCCAGGAGCCAGGTGCTTCCTCCTGGTCTCCCATACGGGTGCAGGGCCCAAGCACTTGGGCCATCCTCCACTGCCTTCCTGGGCCACAGCAGAGAGCTGGACTGGAAGAGGAGCAACCAGGACAGAATCCGGCACCCCGACCGGGACTAGAACCCAGGGTACCAGCACCGCAGGCGGAGGATTAGTCTAGTGAGCCACGGCACCGGCCAATAAATAAAATCTTTTTTTCTTTTACCATTTTCTTTTTTTAAAAACTTTTATTTAATGAATATAAATTTCCAAAGTACAGCTTATGGATTACAATGGCTTCCCCCCCATAACTTCCCTCCCACCCGCAACCCTCCCCTTTCTCGCTCCTTCTCCCCTTCCATTAACATCGAGATTCATTTTCATTTCTCTTATATACAGAAGATCAGTTTAGAAATATTAAGTAAAGATTTCAACAGTTTGCACCCACATAAAAACACAAAGTGAAAAATACTGTTTGAGTACTAGTTAAGCATTAAAGCACAATGTACGGCACATTAAGGACCGAGATCCTACATGAGGAGTAAGTGCACAGTGACTCCTGTTGTTGACTTAACAATTTGACACTCTTGTTTATGGCGTCAGTAATCACCCTAGGCTCCAGTCATGAGTTGCCAAGGCTATGGAAGCCTTTTGAGTTCACCGACTCTTATCATATTTAGACAAGATCATAGTCAAAGTGGAAGTTCTCTCCTCCCTTCAGAGAAAGGTACCTCCTTCTTTGATGACCCGTTCTTTTCACTGGGATCTCACTCGTGGAGATCTTTCATTTAGATGTGGTTTTGTTTTTTGATTTTTTTTTTTTTTTTTTTTTTTTTGCCAGAGTGTCTTGGCTTTCCATGCCTGAAATACTCTCATGGGCTTTTCAGCGGATCCGAATGCCCTAAGGCATTCAGAAACCACCTAAAATCACGTGTCTCCCAGAACTTCCATCCCCTGCTCGCTTCCAGTCCAGATAAAGACATGCATATGTTTTTCCGTTTTGCTTTGTTGCTGTTTTTGTTGTTGTTTTGTTTTGTTCTGTTTTCATTTGAGAGGCAGAAAAGCCAACAAAGACAGAGATTTCCCTCCACTGGTTCATTTCCCTAAGTGCCCTCAACAACTAGGGCCAGACCTGGCTGAAAGCAGGAGCCTGAAACTCAATCAGACCTTTCATGTGGGTGACAGGGACGCAATTACTTGAGCCGTCACCTGCTGCTTCCCGGAGCGCACATTAGCAGGAAGCTGGATCAGAAGCAGAGTGGCCGGGACTCAGTCCCAGGCCCTCCAACATGGGATGCAGGTGCCTTCTTACCTGCCAGGCCAAACAACTGCCCCACACTGCTTTTTGAAACAGCCTTATTGAGATGTAATTCCTACACCTACAGTTCCTCCATTCAATGCATACAATTCAGTGGCTTTTCATATACTCATAAAGTTGTGCAAATACTCCCACGACCCATGTAGGGGTCTACAAAAAGAAGCCTCCCATCTCTACCTGCCCCCATCTCTGCATCCTCCCCCACCCCCCACTCCTGGCCACCACTTATCTCCCTTGGGTCTCTAGCTGCCTTTGATTTGTCTCCTTGAAGATCTGACACTTGTCACCCAATTCTGCAGCTGCTGGCCAAGTCTTTTCACAAAAGAATCTGTGTCCTGGTGTTTGCTCACTGAGGTTCTCTGAGATAAGAGGGAAGTGGTATTACCCTTGGCTTCTGGGAGTCCAGGGGCCTCAGAAGCCTACTTCTGCTCTGTGCTCTGAAGGAAAAAAAAAAAAAAAAAAAAAAAAAAAAGCCGAGCTGCTTCCCAATAAAGCAAAGCACGATTCCACATCAGACAAGCACAGCCTGCCTTTTCCATGGGGTTTGAGGACACTGCATGGGGTGTGGCCTGTCTTTAGCATGTCATTGTGCATCTGATGCTGTGTACAGATGCACACAGCTTCCAGACAGCCCTGCTATTGGGGGGTGGACATACAGGCTTCCCCCAGAGCCCATTTCAGCTGTTATCTCAGTGGGAGCCCATCTGGATTCTACACAGGATGCCCAAAGCATGAGCAAGGTGCCTTGCTTCCTTGAGTGGTTCAACTATGCAGCCACCCAAGCAGCTATAAAAAGCAAAGAACTTCTCTAGGATAGAAACCACAGTGTGACTCTTTGGTGGACAACACCATTACATTCTAGCTCAGCTCAAAACATTCTGGAGTATTGTTTCAGTCTGTTGTCAGTGAGTTCTGAGAACGGGGCAGTCCCAGATGCCTGCCACACTTTTAGCAGCCTGTGCAAGAAAGGTCCTCCCAGGGTGAAAAGCCCAGAAACTTTGAGTTCATGGACAGGACAGGAGTGTTTCTAAAGTAATAATAGCAGAAAAGACCATGCAATTTGCAAGTTCATGAGGGTGCTTGGTGTATCTACTTTAACCCAGACTGGAAAATGATTACTAAGAGAAGTACTAAGAGAAGGCATGTGAGTTGTATCTAAGCAGTAGCATTTCATTTAAATCTTGCTTCCTGCTGCATCTTTGTAGTGGATTTTTATTATCCCTTACCTACTGGGTGGCCTGGCACATTCATTGGCTGTCCTTAAGTGATGTTTCCTAGGGCGGGCAATGAGTAGAGCAGTTTAGATACAACTTGGCCTGTTCACATCCCGTAGATTTGAGGCCCAGCACCACTTCTGAGTCCAGCTTCTGGCTAATGCATTCCCTGGGAGGTAGCAGGTGATGGTTCAAGTATTTGAGTCCCTGCCACCCATGTGGGAGACCCAGGTTGAGCTCTTGGCTCCTGGCTTTGGCCTGGCCCAACTCTTGATGTTTCAGGCATTTGGGGAATAGCCCCCCCCCCCTCTGTTTCTGCCTTTCAAATAAATAGGCTTTTTTTTTTTTTAAGACAAAGCATTTCCTAAATAAGGAACAATCTAAAGCCTGACTTGAGGCATCCTCTGCTTTGTGTCTCACTTTTCCAACCCAGAACCACTACACTCTGGCTCTCTAAGCTCCTTACCTGCACCTCAGCCTGCTGTCTAGCAGGTGCAAGGAAAAAACCATGGGTTGTGTTTCAGGCTCAGCAACTCCAGCAGGCTTGAGGACAACTCCAGATTTTTCTGCAGTTAACTAGAGATTGCTGGGAGCTCACATGGCCTTAGCCACAGAGAGCAAATCCAGAGAGACATCCATTGTGCCCCGCATTGAAGGTGAGCAGGTTCCCTTTCTGGAACTTTCTGGCACCTGTTGAATGGGGGTCCTCCTGCCCACTCCCAGCCCACCTGCGTGCTTGCCTTCTCTCCCACCTCCTCTAAACAGCAACATTTTCCCACCCTTAACAGCCACCTAAGGACAGTCATCCAGTGAACACAGACCCAGGATAAGTTGTAATAGTAAAAGGCAAATGCGTATGTTTTTCCCTGCAGTAGGCCAGCATTTGCCATCTCTTATTTTCCTTGGCCAGAAGGGAGCTGTCATTCAGGGAACCCCAGGTGCTTTGAAGATGAAAAGAAAGGCAGGGGGCCTGGCTCAGTGCTTATTAACCACAGAGAGAATTTGGTTCACTTCAAGAAATAGTAAAATAATGGCACGGGAGAGACAATGACTTGTAATGAATTCATGTGAGTAAAAAAGTGCGAGGGGACCAGTTGCCCGAGGCTGCCCGAATGAGGAGAAAAAAACAAAATAATTGTTTCCTATCACGACACACATTGTCTGGCTCCCTCGCTCTCGCTTCTCTCCCAGGACCCTGGCTGCCGTGTAATTTAAACCAGGCGGGCCGCATGAGACACTGGGACGCAGGGCTTCCAAGGTGTCAGGAGTCATTATTCAGGGGCGCCCTCAGACAGGTGACCTGCTCCCCTGGAGTCTGCCGCCTCCACGCCACCAAAAAAAAAAAAAAAAATTCACCCCTTGGAAGTCAGGGTGCCCTCCACCTTCAAATCCCACCCACCCTCAGGGTTGAGAGATCAGAAAATAAAGACCTTTTTAAAAAAGGGGGGAGGGGTGCGTGGAGCAGAGAGCAGGCGAGCTGCAGAAATCGCCCCCAGAGGCGGTCTCTAATCCTGCACAGGTGGCACCCTGGCACAGGTGTCCCGCAATCACGCCCTTCCTGGGCTGAATCTCCTGCCGCCCCGGGGACACCGACCCCGCTCCGTCGCGGGAGCGCGGCGTGCCGGGCGCGAGGGCCGTGACCTCCCGCGAAGCCCTGCTCCGGGCCGCGGATCCGCGTATCTAGTGTAAACGCGGCTTCACACATAAATAACGTGCCACATCTGGCCCTCTGCTTTTATGGCGTCTTAGCGACCGAGCAATTTATAGATGGCGACCTTGTTAACCAAGCAGCCCGGGCTCGCCAGGAGCTGCAGGGTCCCGGGCGCTGAGGCCGGAGAGGAGGGGGCGAGGGAAAGGAAGAGCCGGGGTCCCGCTCTACGGCTCAGAACGCCGCTAAGGAAGACCCAGACCCCTGCGTTTTGGGGGGCGGGGGCCGAGGCAGGTGGAAGCCCCCTCCCCTCCCAGCGGGCCATGTGGCAGCTGAAAGAGCCATCCAAGCCCAAGTGTGTTTGCGCTCGTACCCAATTTATTACCGCTGAACATATGGCCAATATTTTGACTCACGTCAGTCGGGCAAGGAAAACAAACAGAGCGCGCGGCGCGGGGGAGCGGCCCCCTCCGCCGGGAGCCGGGAGCCGGGAGCCGGGCGGGGGAGCGCGCGCTGGCCGCGCCGCGCACAGCCGGAGCCCGCGCCTCCGCGGCCGCCTGCGGCTCGGGATACGCCGCGGCCGGGGATCTGCGCGCTCGCCGAGGCGGGGCTCCCGCGGCGCAGCCGCGCTCCAGGTGAGCCTCCCGCTCGCGTGCGTTTCCGGTGCGTGTCCTCGGCGGATGCGGGGACCCGGGTCGAGCCCTGTGGAGGCGATGGGGCACCCGCGGCTCCAGCTCCGGTTGTGGACTCGGACTGCCCGCAGTCCTCCCGGCCGGGTCTCGGCAGCCGCCGGAACGCGCTCCAGGACGGTTCCCGGCCCGCGGGCCAGCGGAGAGGAGGGGGTGCTTCGAGGCCCCCGCCGTGCCCGCAGAACTGTCAGGGTTCGGGGGTCCTCCCCCGCGCTCCTCCTCCCTCTCGCTGCTCCCGACTCGGCTCAGCCCCCAAGCTGCGGAGTCTGGAAGCATCAGGTGGGCAAGTGCGGGACATCCGAAGTCTTCTCCGGACGACGGAAGTCATGGTGGGAGGGGGCTCACTGGAGAAAGAGCAGGTCCTCCCATCCACCCGCCCACTCACCCTACCTGTCGCGCCTGCCAGCAGGAAAAGTTTTACCTGTCCCCGAGCCCAGGTGACCCGGTCGCCGCGCACTCCCCAACACTGCCCGGGAAAGCGGGACTGTCTCAAGGCTGGGCAGGTGCTGAGGAACGAGAGTGGGGGGCGGGGGGGAGATGATGGGAGGGGCGCAGAGCCCGCTGCGGCCCGCGCCCGCGCCCGCCTGGAGAGCCGCGGACTCTCAAGCCCCGCCCGGGAGGGCGCGCGGTGGGGGGAAGGGCGCAGCGGCAGGGGGGCCCGGGTAGGTGGGGGACTAGATAAAGACGCGCCTGGATGTGCAGCGGGGCTGTCGCCGCAGCGCCCGGCAGAGGGAGGCGGAGCGGGCGCGCCGCGCGCCTCGCCAGCCTCCTCCGCGCGGCCCGGTGCCGGGATGCTCCCGGACTACCGGGGCCGCGGTCAGGAAGGGCCCGCCGCTGCACCTGCCGCCGCCGGGTGAGTCTCCCCCGATTGCGCCGTGCCTGGGGCGGGGAGGTGGAGGCAGGGGCGAGAGTCGCGACGATAATTTGGAGACCGGCGGCGCCTGGGAGAGGAGAGGGGGTTCTGGGGCGCAACTGGGACGTGACTGAGCCGGGTTGGCGTGGAGGGTGGCGGGGGTCGAGAGAGGCTGAGGAGCGAGAGGATCAGTGGAGGGAGCCCCGTCCAGTCGGACCGGTATAGGGGTCGCTGGAGAGAGGACTCAAGCCAGGAGTTTGGGGGGCGAGTGTCGTCGCCCGGGCCGCGCCCGGAGCCCGACAGTTCTCTTTTGAGTCAGCAGAGATCGCCCGAGGATCAGAAATGAGCCTGGGTGGGGTCTGCTGAGGTCTTGGTCTCCTGGGGGCGCCCCCTCCCCGCGGTACACACACAGGCGCGCCTCGCGCCTTCTCCACCGCGGCGGCGCCTGGGCTGGGGGGTAGGGGAAGGGGCCGTTGGGTCCGGGGAAGATCGGGGGAACCCCGGATGCCCAGACTGGAGAGATCGACCAGAGACGGAGCGCCGAGACGCCCCGGACTCCGTGGCCCAAGGACCCCCGGCGCGCGGCGCATTCCTCGTCCTCTGCCCAGGCTGAGTGCGTGGCTCCCCGGCGCCCGCGGCGGCTGAGTCTACGCAGCCCGGCTCTGGGCGCGCTGAACGCGAACGCGTTAGGCAAGGCCGCTTGTTTTCCCAAGTCCGCGGTAAGGATTCTGTCACGTGTTGAGAAGTAAATTCAGATAAAGTGCTTCCAGCGCTGCGTTTCTTGCTGAAACCCCAATCTCCCGCATGGTGCTCGCCCTTATCTGGGCTCGGCTGGGGAACGTTCCTCGAGGCGACGCTGATGCTGCGTAATCTCATTGTACCATATTTAATCATTAGAGCCGCGAGAACGAATAAAGCAAAGGGGTTCGCCCCGGGGGGACGCGGCGTTCGGTTCCCCCATAAACCGGCGGTAATGGCTTGGCTGGGACAGGCTCCTTTGGCCTGCGGGCAGCTCATAGCTGCGATTTGAAGGAAAATATTGGAGGGAGGCTGGTTCCATTTTGCAGTGCGCCCGGAGCTACGTTCTATGTTCAGTTTAACATCCGTGAGAGTTAAACGGCTTTCCTTGCCTTTTCTTTTATTGGATGCATTTTCAAAGATCTCATTAAAGCACATTTATCAAAGTCCTAACATAGGACTGCAGGGTCCAAAGCCCACACAATGAGACTGATTAATAAAAAGAGAAATCCTAATTTCTATTACAATTTATGTCCTTGGGAGATATCTGCCCTTTGAGGTGGCGGGAGGCAGACAATTGGGAAAGCACTGTGGATTTTTGCCTTGGGAAAGAATGGAGAAAGGCAGCCCACTTCCGTGCCTTCCTCCTGCACCCAGAGTTGATGGGGAAGGGGCAGCCGACTCATCGCTCTCCCTAGCTTTCTCTGGCCTCTTTGCCACCCTGGAGGAAGGCAGGAGCGAGTTTGTCCCGAGACTCAGCCAGTACTCAACTCTGGGCCTGAAACGCCTGTTTAGCCAATTCTTTCTTGGTGATCTGGGGGAATTGTCCATCTGGACAATTGTCCCCTCCTGGTGCAATCTTAAGAGTCAGTCCCACGATATGGACCTAGGAAAGGAAATTAAATAAAATAACTCACCTTGATCTTGAACCCCAAGTAGGCTAAGGTGTTCTTTCCCTTCATACTAACCCTCCCGCCTTTCTGGTCCACCTGTCCCACAGCAGTGGGTCTCTTTTGCTAGAGATCTGCTGCTGTCCTGCCCTGGCCTCCCTCCCCAAAGTCACACATCCACAGGCTGCAGGCTCCCCCAGCCGAGGCCACCACTGCCACCCCACAGGTGGCCACAATTTCCAGTGACCTCAGTTTTCCTTCTTCTGGGTGGAGATGAGACAGCTTGAAAGCTTCATCTTCGTTTTCTGATTAGGAAGAGTCCTCTCTTGGGGTGGCAGTGCTTCTGGGCCACCTCTTCCATTTTTTTTTTCACGCCGGTGCCAAAGCTGACACTCCTGCCTCCCCTACCAGGAACCCCAAGCCGCCATGAGGCCGATTTGGAGGTACACGCGTTTAAGGTGAACGTTTTTATCAGCGTCCCATGAGGCCCTAGAGGAGGCGACGTCTCCCTGTCCCGCATTGATTTCAAGTGCGTGCTACACCGGGGAGTCTCGAGCCTGAGATAAAATAATGCTTCCTCCTCCTGCCAAAGCTTTGTGTGGGCGCCGCTCACCCTGACTGGAGCAGGAAGGTGCTCCACGCTTTGTTTCGGGAGTGAATGAAGACAAACAGCGCTGGCACCTTGGCGCTAACCAGACAATAAACTAACCCACTTGAAGGCTGTTATCTGGGATGGGTTGTGCAGGGACCCAGAGCTCTACCGCACACTGCACCAGGAGAGGAGTTTCTTTTCAACCCCTTTTCATTCCAAGAAAAAAAAGAAAAGAAAGAAATGAAATGAAGTCAAACAAATTCATGTTTCCAAATAAAGGGGAAAGACCTTGTGCGTTTCATGATGATGGGAGGTGCTTTTGTGGGTGGGAGGGCAAGAGGTGCAGCCGGGGCTTAGGCTTCTCAAGGCCACCCCCACTTTAGAAACCAGCCCCAAATGCCCCCTCCCCCACCCAAGACTTTCTCTGCCCTGAGCGCCCCTGGAGGATGCACCTATCCAACAGGCTTTCTGCAGCCTGGAAGGAGAAGCAAAGCACCTCCCAAGAAACACCCCGAAAGCCAGCAGCAGAGATGGGGGCAGGGTGGGTGCCATTGGAGGCTGCCTCCTGGATCTGAGGCAGGTTGACAGAGGCCCCTTGTCTATGCCTAGGCCTTGACTCACAAACACACACACACACACACACACACAAAAGAACTTCCCTGCTAGCTTGCCTTGTGGTTGTTTGCTTTCAGAGTTCATTCTCCACTCCCCCCCCCCAACCCCTGCACACTTATATACTGAGGACAGAAACTGGATGCAGAGGAGTGAGAAGATGCAAAGGAAAAATGAATAAGGTCCCCACCCCCACCTCCAACTCCACCCCCACCCCCCCACCCGAGCACAGAAAAGGCGCTCATGTTTAAGCTACCTGGGAAAGTAAACAGGTAAACACTGTTCGGATTTAGAGGGCCACTTGTCCTGGAGTGGGGCCACTTAGCCTGTGTACATTCGCCTCCTCTCCTGGGCCTCTGGGATTATTCAGCCCTACCACCCATGGCAGCCGCCTGCACTGGGAGCTGGAGTCTGTCCCGGAACCCAGCACTGCCGAGGTGAACTCAGCATCCCAAGAGGGGTTTCTCCTGTATGAGAGACAGAGAGAGAGAGAGAGAAGAGGAGGCTCTCTTCCTCCTCTTCCACCTCCCGTCGGGCTGCCACCCAGTGCACCTGTTCAAAGTGTAGGAAGAGTTAGAGATGTGTAGGTGACCTGGAGCCCCAGCGCTGGGAATAAAGACGTGTATGTTGGCAGGGGAAGGCAATTGAGCTCTTCTGGTGCGTGGTGCTCCTCAGGGCAGTGAGCAGGCACCAAGCAGGTGTCCTCCTGGTGCCCCAGGCCATGCTGGGTTCAGAACTTCCCGCACCCGCCTCAACTTCCGCCTCAAGTCTGCACGAGCAGGAGGCCCATGGCAGAGCTCTCTCAGATTCCCTCACAGAGGGCAGCTGAGCCCACATGCAAACCCCAGCTGGCTGGAACTGAGGACACTGTGTGTCTCAGCTGCGAGACAGGAGCTGGAGAGTTTGCTGGAGAAATCTCTGCGAGGCAGGAGCTGGAGAGTTTGCTGGAGAAATCTTGAGTGGAACTGAGACCAGCTTGAGCAGGTGCTGATGGGGAGGGGGGCTCTGGAGATGGGGGAGGGGGCGCAGGGTTGGATCTTACAGAGCAGCAGCTCCCCCCTCTCCTCAAGGCCATGCCAGGGCACTCTCAGCCAGGCCTCTTGGGGGAATCATCAGGGTGTGGTCACCTGCTTAATCTTGGCAGCATCGGTGCATTTGGAACCTGGCACCACTGCTCTTCAGGACGGGCCCACGAAATCAAGGAGGCCACCACTGTACTTGTCCCCAGGCTGCCAGCTGGGCCCTGCGCAGGCCACCAGGCATCCGAAGGCCGCTCCTGGGGGACTTGTATTTGATGATCTTCCTCTAACAAGCCCAGTTTCTCCCCTGCAATTATGGGCCTCCCAGCGGGCTCCCCGTGCCTTTTCAATTGCAAATGTTAACGCTTTGGAAGCCTAGGCGGGAGCAACACGGCAACGAAGAGATGGGGAAAATGGACTCACTAGGTCCCGGGAGAGAGACTCTGAGCAACGTGGATTCGGCTGCGCGGGGCTGGGTGGTGGGAGACAAGGCCTTCACCGTCTATAGCTCCTTGCCTCCCTGTTTTGCTGCCCTGAACCTGGCGGGGAGGGAAAATTGGAGCAGGAGCAAGAGCTGCAGAGATGGGACCGAGCTGGGAGTGGCGACTGGGCAGGTAGACAAGGGTGGCCCTTCAAGGGTCCCTAGAAGGGGACCCCGCCAGCTGAGACACAAGGGTTCCAGCTGCCTTGGTGAACTGGGCAGGGGGCCTCTTGGTCAGAAGTCCTGAGACAGCACTCTGCTTCCCTTAATCGGTTCCTGAAGCAAAAACCATTGTGTGTCAGGTGCCGGGCACACCTTGCAAGGCTCCCCGGGGGTGAGGGGAGGGGGTGGGGATTAGATCCTGGGAGGAAAGGGCCACAGTGCTGGGGGAAGGGCCGCTGGGGTTGGGCATTGGACAGTAACTGGCTCTGGAGTAGATCTCAGGAGTGACACCTCCCCCTCCAAGGATTGCTCTGCGGGTGCACAGCAAGGGGTACCTCTCACCGAAAGACCCCTTCTCCATTGAACCCAAGCATCGGCCTAGCCCAACCCGGGCTGCATTCTGGCCCCAGACTCCATCCTTGAAAGCTGCCCTGGTGCCCTAGAACCAGAGAATGAGAGGCGAGACAAAAGCACGGTCCTTTTTGCAAATGCTTGGGATGAGGAACTTTTTCCTTGCGGGTTATTTATTTAGCAGCTGAGTAACAATGGCTAGGGCAGCCCCCCCACTCCCATCCCCCACCCCTGTCCAAACTCGAGGCTGCCTGGCTCCTGGAGAACCAACGGGGCAGGGCAATAAGTCCCCACGTGAAAGTGGGAAGGAAGAGGCCACGGGGAGGGAGGCTGAGAAAGACAGGCTGGAGAGAGGAAAGAAAAGAAAACACGAAAAGTAATGGGTTCGAGGAACAAGATTCAAACCAGTTAGCGATTCTTGCAGGGGGAGAAAGGAGAAAGAAAAAAAAGTAGGAGGCGAAAGCGTGGACACCAAGGCGTTTCCTTAATACTGTGGACGGATTCAGAAATGAATGAAGAGATAGTCCGTTGAAAAGGGTTGAATGCCATGACAACTAGGGACAACCTTAGATTTATTCCAAACAGTTAGGGCACATTGAAAGAGACCGTCAATCATGTATTATTTCGCCACTGAAATAAATGCAAAAACCGAGCCGGGACAAAGGCTTCCAACGGGAGCGGGACATTTGTCTACATTTCGCTCATTGTCCGCAGCTTAGCAATCGGTTTGTATTTGTGTTTGCCCGGGTCCGACCACCCAGGACGCGCCGACGAGGGGCTCGCTCCAACCTGGGCCATTGTCACCCACGTCACATACTGGGGGCGAAGCAGCGAGGGCTGCAGAAAGCTGCCGGGCGGCTCGGGGAGAGGCGCCCTCAGCCGGCACAGGCAACCCCGGGGGCGGCGGGGGCGCGCCGGCGGCCGCGGCAGCTGCGCGCGAGGAGGGACCCGGCGCCCGCGCGCTGCGCTTGGCCCGCGCCGAGCCAGCCGGGGCCTGGGGGCCCAGGGTGAGACGATCCCCGGGCGCCCGCAAGCGGTCTCCTCTGCCCCTCCGCGCCGCCCCCGGGGAGAGAGAGCCCCTCGTGGACCCTCTTCTGGGGGCGAGCCGGCAACCAGGTAGCCACCCCCCCTCCCCACTCACCCACCCCGGAGCCACATTGTCATCTGGCAGGAGTGGGGGAGGAGGCGCTGCCCCGGGAAAGTTCGGTCCCCAGGCCGCGGAGACGCTGCAAACTTCCCGGTTAGCCGAACTCGAGCGGCCAACCTGCTGTGCGTCCTCGGATCGCGCCGTGGGAGCGTCCAAAAGGAGAAGACGGGAAAGAACCCGCTCCGGAGGAGACGCTGCCGCCTCCGCCCGCCCTTCAGCCCTCGCCCCTGCTACTCTCGGGGTTCCCCACCCCAACCCGAGACCCTGCGCCCCCTCCCCTCGCCTATCACCGCGCGCCTCTCCCTTCCCGCCGCTGCAGGAAGGGGACTGGAGACCGAGGGACAGCGGAGGGCAGCAGAGCGCGGGGCCGTGTGCCCTGCCCGCCGTCCGCAGAGAGCGGCCTGCGAGGGCCCCCTCCTCCCCGCTCCCGCCTCGCACCGACCCGGCCCAGCCCAGCCCGGCCCGGCCGGCCGGCAGAGCAGAAAGCGAACGGCTCGGTCTCCACGACCGCGAAGAACTGGTGTGGTGCATGGGGTGCGGGGTGCAGGAAATAAGCGAGTGTTTAGCGAATCCAGGGCGGCTACCGGGCCGGCTCTCGCGCGCGGGGCTCGTCCTCGGTTAACTGGAATCAATTACTTGCCGTGTCACTTCTACCACTCATGCTTAAGCCTCTACCAAAATATTGACCTAGGGGGCTTACAGAAGTTGGGCCCTTGCCATTTGAACCGGATCTTGTTTGGGGAGCCCCCACCAGTCCTGGGAAGCAGAGATTCCTGCGACTCGGCCCCCACCCCTCCCCCTCCCCAATTTTCCGGCTCGCGAGGGCGCGCGGGGGCACTCGGGCTGGAAGGGGGGTGGGCGCGCGGGTGGGCTGGGCTGCGGGCGCTTGGAGGTGGGAGACGGTGAGCCGCTCGGACGATTCTCTTCCCTTCTCCTGGTGTCTGTCTGGTTTTGTTCTATGCCACCCCCTCCCCAGCTTTTTAAGATGCAATTTGTTAAAAAAAAAAAGGGGGGGGGGGAGGCCCCTTTCACGCGGTGGTCCTTTGTATGTAAATACTGGGTTAAAAAAAAAAAAAACAGCTCGCCTAGTCTTTGCAATTAATTGACACGTCGCAGCACTCTTCTTGCTCTGGAGGGCCGTCAGCCCGGAGCGCGGAGCTCCCCAAAACCCGCAATTTCACATCCGCAAATACTGTTTTCATCCACTTGACTCCCAAGACCCGCCCACACGTGGCCAACCTTGGCGTTTTTAACGTCTCTGCCCCTTTTTCTTCCACCCCCTCCCCTCCGCTCCCACTCCCTTCCCCCTCCCCTCCCCTGCTCTCCCCCTCCCCTCCCCTCCCCTCCCCAGGTTCGTGAGTGGCGCCCGGCCTTATATGGACTGATCGCTCCGGCAATGGCCCAGTTCTTCCTCGCCACCAGCCGCCACCGCGCGCCCAGCGGCCGCCGCAGCCAGAGCTAACGCCGCCCGGGCACCCCCTCCTGGAATTACAAACCGAGGAGCTCCCGCGTCCGCTCCGCGCTCGCCCGCAGACCACACGCGGGCTCTGGGTCGGCCTTTATTTTATTTCCCTCCTCCCCTTCCCCGCTGTTTCTCTCTCTCTCTCTCTCTCTCTTTTTAAATAATAATTATCCCAATAATTAAAGCCCACCCCTCCCTCCCCCACCCCTTCTCCCTGGCCGCCCCTCCCCCCTCCCCGCGCGCCCGGGGCCGCGGAGCGCCACGGAGTGACCGCGTGAAGCCACAACTTTGCGGGGTCCCGAACCATGTCGCTGACCAACACAAAGACGGGGTTTTCGGTCAAGGACATCCTGGACTTGCCGGACACGAACGATGAGGAGGGCTCGGTGGCCGAAGGGCCGGAGGAGGAGAGCGAGGGGCCAGAGCCCGCCAAGAGGGCTGGGCCGCTGGGGCAGGGCGCCCTGGACGCGGTGCAGAGCCTGCCGCTCAAGAGCCCCTTCTACGACAGCGGCGACAACCCCTACACGCGCTGGCTGGCCAGCACCGAGGGCCTGCAGTATTCGCGTGAGTAGCCAAACTTGGCAGCCTCCAGTCCTGCGGCCGGCAGCGGGGAGGGGTCGTGTCAGCTCGGATCCCGCGTCCGGGCTCCCCGGGAAGGCTCCCACCGCCGGCCCGCGATGCCCTCCTGCCGCAGCCCCGCTGGTGCAGGGGAAAGCCTTGGTTTCTTTCAATGATGAAATGAGGAAGGGACCACCTCCCAGGGACTGGTGACCGCGGGGCCCAGGCCGGAGCCCCCCACCCCCACCCCAGACTCGGCCCTCCGGGAGGGCCTGGCCCACCAGCCTCGTCCGGATCCGGATGGAGCGCGGGGCGGCTTCGCGCGGCTTGGGTATAAATAGCTCACCCTGCCCCCCGTGCGCTCATAGAGGATGCTTTGTGCGCTTCAGGGGATATCCAGAAAGCCCCAAAAAACAAAAAACGAAAGCCCCCAAAAACCTGCCTTCAATGGCCAAGCCGATCAATGCCGGGATTGTGGGGTTTTTCTTTTAAAAATCTGCCCACGTCTCTCCAAAGAGGAAACGGCTTAAGGGGGCCAGAGCCCTTAACCTGCAATGGTGCTGCTTTTTTTTTCCCATGCGCTACTCTCTTTCCCTTACCCCCGCCTCGAAATCTGCACCCACACCGTGCGAACCCCTAGAAACGCGAGCTCCGAGCCCCCACCCCCACCCCCGCCGACTCTTCTTTACCCTGAGAGACCTCGACGGCTTCCTCGGGCGCGGAGCAGCGCTGGGATCGCCGTGGAGGCTGCTGGGCCGGGTTGTGGGGCGCGCTGGGCCAGAGGCGCACTGGGGATCCGAGGTGCTCAGGGTCCTGCGCCTGACGCCTTTCTCTTCCCCCCTGCGCCTCCACCCCCTCCGCAGTGCACGGGCTGGCGACCGGCGCGCCCCCGCAAGACTCCAGATCCAAGTCCCCGGAGCCCTCGGCTGATGAGTCGCCGGACAATGACAAGGAGACCCCGGGCGGCGGGGGGGATGCAGGCAAGAAGCGGAAACGGCGCGTGCTCTTCTCCAAGGCGCAGACCTACGAGCTGGAGCGGCGCTTCCGGCAGCAGCGGTACCTGTCGGCGCCTGAGCGCGAGCACCTGGCCAGCCTGATCCGCCTGACGCCCACGCAGGTCAAGATCTGGTTCCAGAACCACCGCTACAAGATGAAGCGCGCGCGGGCCGAGAAAGGTATGGAGGTGACGCCCCTGCCCTCGCCGCGCCGGGTGGCCGTGCCCGTCTTGGTCAGGGACGGCAAACCGTGCCACGCGCTCAAAGCCCAGGACCTGGCAGCCGCCACCTTCCAGGCTGGCATCCCCTTCTCGGCCTACAGCGCCCAGTCGCTACAGCACATGCAGTACAACGCGCAGTACAGCTCGGCCAGCACCCCTCAGTACCCGACAGCACACCCCCTGGTGCAGGCCCAGCAGTGGACTTGGTGAGCGCCGCCCCGCCGAGACTCGCGGCCCCAGGCGCGGGCCCCACCCAGGCGGCGGCGTGGAGGACTCGGTCCTGACCGTGGCTATCATTATTATTATTATTATAATTATTATTGCCGAGTCGAGTTGACTCTCGGCTCCGCTGGGGAGGCCTCCTTAGGGTGGCAGAGCCCACCCAGCGCCCCCGGGATCCCCAGTCTCCGTCCAGTCGCGCCCCCGGAGGGGGTAGAACCCTCAGCGGTGTTTACAAAATGCGCGTCCTCACTTGAAAAACCAGAAAAAGACCGACCCCTCTCCCTCTCCCCTTCCATCCCTCTCGCTTTCGTGAATTTTGTAAAAATATGTTTGTGTGGGTAGCGATGTTGTCACCTGTCTTCTTCTAAAGCAAGTGGAGAACACTTTAAAAAAATAGAGGATTTTTTCTCTTCCTTTTTTTTAAAAAAATAAGAAAATGCTCAATATTTATGGCCATGGAAACGTTCTGACAACTGGTTGCAGATTTCGGTTTTTTCGTTGTAAATAGCGCTGGCGTTTTGGCTAAAAATGATCTTCGCCGCGAGCCTGCTCTGCCTCGGGCCCAACTCCTTTCTTTGTGGTTTGTTTTTGGTTTTGGTTATTGGTTATGTTTGGGTAACCCCCCTCCCTACGCCCCTCGGGTGTTTTTTTTTTTTTTTTTTTTTTTTGTCTTTTTCTTTCTTATTTTGTTCGGTGCAAACATTTCTCAAACAGGAAAAAAAAAATGTAAGCGAGAAGCCACCCCGACCCCCCTTGGCAGGCCCCAGAACGTGGAGCTGAGCGCTTCCGCGCGGGTCCCCCCAGAGCGCCGGGCGCTAGCAGCTTTCCATTTTTTAAATAAGAATTTTAATAAAAATCCTGTGTTTAAAAAAGAAAGGAAGAAAAAGAAAGAAAACAAACCCAGTGCTCCCCTGTTTGTCTCACTTCGTAGCCCTGGAGCCAGCCCGCAGGCCCGGAACAAGTCACTGGCCAGGCCCCGCTTGCTGGCGCCCGGGCTCTGGGCGCAGAGGCCTTGGCGGTGCCGGGGGTCGCTGGAGGGGCTCCCTGGACAGGCCTCGCTCGGCCTCACGGGCCGAACCCTGAGCCTGGAGCACGGGTCCGGGCGGGAGCGCCGGGCTTCTGGCCCTGTCCGCGCCGGCGGCTGGCCTGGGTCCCTGGGTGGCCTTTTGCCTTGCGGGCGTCTGCCTGCGCCTCGCGCGCTGAGCTCCCGGCGGTTGGCTGCGTCCGGCCGGGAAAGGCAAAGGCCAGGAGAGCAAGCCCCCCTCGCTCGCCCCAACCTACGAGTGGCTCCTTCAGCCTGAAAAGCTGTTGAGGCCACTACACTCGATGACTTTCACTTTGTTGCGGCTGCCGGACCTCGCGCTAAAGAAGAGGGGGAGGGGGAGAAGGGGTGACCGACCATCTGAGCTCGGGACCGGGCTGCTTCCTTTCTGTTCGCCACCCTCTCTCCAAAATCTGCCCAAGGCCCTGGGGACCGCTACAAGGCCTGGGCGCGGGGTGGCGGGGTGCGGGGCACGCGAGACTTTGGCCGTCAGCGGAGCCAGGGTGCGGAGTCTTCCTCTGAGCTCCTTGGACCCAGGAAGCGGGAGTCGGCAGCAGGCAGCAGTCGCAGCCACCGGACTCTGGCCTCCTCCTCGGGCCTCCATCCTCCTCCGGTTTCCAGTCCACTCTCCTGGAACAGGGTCCCGTGCCGCAGGGCCACGCGCAGTCCCCCCCCCCCAGGCGAGTTCTTGGGCGTGCGGCTGCGTGGATTTGTTAGAGTAGAGGTCGGAGGTGGAGTGGGAGCGCCCCGGCTTTTCGGGCAGGGGTAGGGGGAGCGGAAAGTGGACAGGCAGACGCCCCCCCACACACACACAACTCCCACCCCGGGTGCGTCCATAGTCCCTCATCCCAAATCTTGTCTGGGGAACAGATCTCGTTATCGGATGCTGGCGCACGCTTGACCACGCGGGGGAGCGTCTCTGGGGCTCAGGCGAACTGGGAGGGGGGGACGCCTTTTTCCTCTGTCATCTCGCGGATTGCCGAAAATACCTGCGCCTCTGCGGCTTAGAGCCCAGCGTGCGCTCTGAGGCGTCTGGGGGACTGCGGGCCCACGCGTTTGGAAGCCGTGTCTCTCCCAGGCTTCTTTCTGCAGCTCCAACATCAAGGCTGAGGGCTGGGGGCGGGAGGAGGGGGGTAGACAAGGAGGCCGGGCAAAGGGAGCGTCCCAGCTGACTTTGCTGCTCCCTCTAGTTGACGATCAGATTTAATTCAGTATCTAAAGCAAACATGATTATCCGTGGGACCAAATCTGCGCGTAGATAGCACTCAGCACAACAGGCCCAGAGACCTGCTGACACTTTATTCCCGTGTTGCACACCACCCCCCTGGAAAATGGAGCAGCGGCCACTCTTCCTAATACCCCCTCCCCCGCCAAGGGCCTTGGCTATGTCCAGGTTCTGGGAGGGTGGGGCGGGGTGGGGGCAGTTCCCCTTAAACGCTGAGGAATCTCCCTTTGTTCTGCACACTAGCCAGGGGGCGTGTGTGTCTTGTTTGTAAAGGCCAGAGAATTGCTCCCAGATCGTGTGTGGCGCTGTAATTAAAAAGCCCACTGTGCCTGGGCACCAACCACCCAACATGTCTCTTGCGACTTCCCTTCTCCCCCCTGATCCTTTGGGGAAGGAGCCTCTGGGATAGGGGGTGTAAAGAGGCCTGGGCGGCTGCCCGCTAGACTTCGGGTGATTTGGACTGTTCCAGGCCCCAAGGCGTCCAGGGGCTGAGGATGAGTGTCGGAGGAAGGCGGAGGCTGGTGAGGCCCAAACTCTTGTAGGTTCCCACCCTGTGCATGTTGAGGGTGCTTTTGGGGGTGCTGGCCAGGCCCGCAGGTCTCCAGACCCGGCGTGTGCTGGCACGGCCGGGAGCCGGGGAGGTGGGCCTGGCGCCCGCCTCTCTCTCTCTGTCCTCGGGTCCCCGTGGAGTCAATAAAAGCGCCCGCGGAGCCCTGTGTGGCCCTAACCCCAGCGCCCTGGGAGCGCGCCCGGCGCGGGGTCCCGTTGGGCAGTCTATCTTCGCCCAATCTACAGCGGGCCGCACAAAACGGCACAATGCGCGCGCTGGGAGCCGGAGATGTTAGAGGCGTGCATATTAAAAAGGGACAGAGAAAGGATGGCAGGGGACCGAGCGAGGGGAAGAGGGAGAAGGAGCCCGCCCCACCCCGCACCATTCAGCGCGCTTATCGGGGGCAGTGAATCCCGGAGTCAGGCAGAAGTCTTCTTGGGGTTTTGTTGGGCCTGTCACTGGGTCCCTTTGTCATCCGCGGACTCCATGCTGGATTCCATATGGCCAGCTGGGCCGAGGGAGCGCGAGGAGGGACCCGCACAAAACCCAAATTGTGTCCGGCTTTCAAACCCGGTATTGTTGTCTGTGAAAGGAAGACGCATTAAAAATTCGTGCTATATCTATTGGGGAGGAGGAGGGAGGAGGGGAAAAAAAGCCATCCCTGTGTTTGACGGCTGCAGAGGGCGCTGGCCCCGCCTAGGCCCCGTGACACTCTGGGAGCTGGAGCTCTCTTCCCCCACCACCACCCCACCCCGCCCTCAAACTCGGCCGCAGTGCGCGCAGGCTGGGTTCTGAGTGCGGTGCGACCTCGGGTGTGGGCCCCGGGCGCGCACTGTGCGCGGTTCCCTGGTGTCAGCGCCCGTCGCCAGGCCCCTGCGGCCCGGGAGCACCTCGGCGCAGCCAATCGGCCGTCCCAGAGCTCCGGTGCAACCCGGGGATGCCAGCGCCCGCGAGCTTCGCGGCTCCTGGGTGGATGAAAATCCAGGCCCGCGGCTCGCGCAGCGCAGCCCCAGCGCAGCGGTCTCCGAGAGGCCCGGGGCGCCCCTCCCTCACCCCCACCTCCCCTGCTCAGTCTCGGGCCCAGTTGGCTTCTCGCCCCGGGCCAGTTTCTAAGGCCACTCTGGCCTGGCGGGGTCACTCGGTGACCGCCCCGCCACAGCCGAATTTGAATTTCGCGCGGGGCTCCTAGTGGTGTCTTAGACGCAAAATCAATGCCGAAACTTCCGCCAGCAGCCGCCGCTCCCCGTGCTGGAGGAGGGCTTCCTCTTTTCATTTTCCACATCTCCTGCTTGCAAAATTCAGGCTTGGGGGCGCGGAGAGGCGTGCCAGGAATTTGCTCGATGGTTTGTTTTGTTTTGTTTTGTTTACCTCTCCTGAGCAGGACAGGGTTTGGGGCACGCCTTCTCCCCGCCGCGGCCAGGACGGAATTCCCATGGCGCACTGCCCCCCCCCCCCATCATAGATGGGCACTCAGCACAAAGTGTGAGCCCCGTGGAAATACAGGCAAACCCCAAAGGTGGCTCCTGGGGTGCTGGCGCACAGTCCTTTAAGGGGCACAGCCGAGTGGGTGGAAATTCCAACTCCGGCGACACGCGGGCGCCCCCTGCCCCTCTGCCAGCTCAGCGCTGTTGCCCAGATTGGCTGGCACCAAATCGCGGGATGCGCAAACGCTCGCCGCCCCCGGCCGGGGAAGCCACTTACTTTCCTTACCTATTGACTGTTGGGCTTAGTGGAGACCTGGTGTGGGTTTCTTGAGCCTTTTCGAGAGCCTGGTCATTGAAAAGCTAATCCAATATTTACCGAGCGTCACGACAGTCCTCAGACGTATTTATCAAGGCCCATCGCGGGCCAAACAAAGGCCCGGCGAGACGCGCATAGGGGAGATGCCGCCCGGGCGCGCCCGCCTCACCCACTGCTCGGAAGCCGGCCGTGAACTTGGGAGCAGCGAGGCCCCGCATCGCCCCCGCGCCCGCCCGGCGCTCAAGTGGCGTGCGGCTCCGATACGGCGTGGGGTGCTATTTCAGGAAATGTGTACTTGTGGCTTCCTGAGAGGCCAGGCGCACTGACACTCTAAACCGTCTCGATCTATCATCTTTTATCCAGGATCTGCAAATAAACCCCTGGTCCCCTCGGCGCATTATAAAGCCGCCGCTATCTCGCCGAGGAAGCGATCCGAGTTTATTGCTTTCCCCGACGCCGCGCGCGCATGCATGCACGCATGCACCCGTGTGCGCTGCGCTCCTGCCCCGTCTGGTCTTTCAAAGCTCCTTGGTCCTCCCCTCGCGGGGCATCCGAGCGTGGGCCCCAGCGCCGCCCTCCACGCCAGTGCAGAAACGCGCGCCTGCAGGCCTCCGGCCAGAGCACTGCCTGCGGGCCGAGAAACCAGCGCATCCCGCGCGCGCCGCCTCCGCCGCCAGGAGGCGCCCGAGCCCCGCGCGCCAGCGCCGTGCCGCAGGCCCTGTGCTCAGTCCTCGGGAGACTCTGGCTGCGCATCCGTGACAACGCTGTCCCGGGTCCACAGGGGCCCCAGCACCGTCAGACTCTCCTGGCGCTCGGGTGTAAGCCTTCACCCCGCACCGCACTTGCGTGCCACCTGCTGTTCCCCCCTCTTATGCTGGGGCAGACATAACTGCAAACTGGCCCTGAGGTCCAGGAGCGCAGGAGGGTTCCACGAGGCGTCCCGGGGCGCGATCGTCTGTGCACACGCTCGGAAGGGTTCGGCGTGGGTGCTGCAGGTGGACGCACGGTGGGCAGTTGCGGAAGGGCGCGGTCGGTGGGCGTCCAGGTTGTCCCAAGGAGCGATGCAAGGGATTCTGGTGGCGCACCAGGAAGTCAAGACCCTCACCTAACAGCCACCATCGAGGCAGGGCTCCAGCTACGCCTGGACAAGCAGGCCACCACTGGGACCGCGGGCCCTGGAGTGCGGAGAAGCGGCGGTCCCCGGCCACTGCGCGCGATGCAGTGACGCCGCCTGGCCGCCAGGGGGAGACGATGCGCCGACGCCGGACCTTGGTGGGGGTCTAAGCGAGACCCTCAGAGGTAACCTGGGCTTGGAGACCAAGAGTGGGGCGCGCAAGCTACGCCTTCCGGCTCCAACCGCGGCCTGGCACCTAGGACGCCGAGGGTGGGGCCGTGGCAAGGGGCCTAGGGGCTCGTGCCTGGACAACTGCTGCCCCTCCCAGGAAGCCAGAGCCTGCAATTGCAGCTCGGTTCGCCACCCACCCGCATCCAGGCCGTCTTGGCTCCGCGCGGGGATTCAGCCTGCGGAGCGGGGGCGTGCGGTTCTCGCGCTGTCCGCGGGGTGGCGCGATTGGATAAGGAAAGATTTCCCCCTCGGTTAACAGCCCGGGGCCCTGGAGCGCAGCTGGGACACTTGTGGGATTTCAGAGAGGTGGGGGGTCGGGGGACGGTGTCTGAAACCAGTACGGCAACCTCCCAGGAATTGGAACTCCCTGACCTGGCACTCGGCGCCCGGGTCTTTCTATGCACACTACCAGAACAGCTACCTGTGCACCTGCTGGAATGGAGAAGGCAGTTTCTTAACAAAAGTTTTTATGGTAGAGGAGGAATCTGCCCTGTGTCCCGTCCTTTTTCAGGGAAAGAGGGGGCCCCCGGAATGGGGTGAGGACAAGGAACCTCCCCCCTTGCACAGAAGGCAGCAGGGGCACAAGCTTTGCCTGTTCCCCCCTTGACAGCCCACCTAAGCCCCAGCTGGGATGGGGCACACACTGAGCCCATGGCCCCGTCTCCTTGGTTCTGATGACACAGCGGATTGCCCAGGAAGCTGAAAGGAAAACTCTTGATCTCCAACCGCCAATGGAGCTTCTTCCCTCTTTATTTAAAGGATTATTTGTCTTCTCTCAAATATGGGGAAAAGGAAAAATACCAGGGCACTTCTGAAAGTCCGTGGAAAATGGAATTGAAGGATCCAGTTTATTTTGTTGCAAAACACCTGGAGCTCATGCATAATTTTTCATAATATATATATTTTCACAAACTTTGGAGGGCAGAAGGACACAGAGAGGAGGAGAGAGAAAGTGGGTGGGGGCACCTCCATCCTCTGGTTCACTCCCCAAATGTCCAAACAGCCAAGTCTGGGTGAGGCCAAAGCCAGGAGTCAGGAACTCCATCTGGGTCTCCCACATGGGTGGCAGGGGCTCAAGCACTTGGGCCGTCCTCCACTGCTTTTCCCAGGCACATTAGCAGGGAGCTGGATGGGAAGTGGAGCAGCCAGGATTTGAACTGGTGCCCATGTGTGGATGCCCCCTCTTCAAGTGACATCTTAACCCACCTGCCCCACAATGTCGGCCACACATGAACTTTTTAAAGACACTTTGTTTACATAGACTTCAAAAAAATTGCAACAAAATAAACTTACCTTCTAATCACATTTTCCATGGATTGTTCTTAAGTACCCTTCTGTATTAACATGGTTCTTTAAAAAATAAAAGATTTATTTATTTACTTGCTAGTAGAGTTACAGAGAGAGAGGAAGAGACAGAGAGAGGTCTCTATCTGCTGGTTCACTCCCCAAATGGCCACAATGACCAGACCTGGGCTAATCCCAAGCCAGACACTTCTTCTGGGTCTCCCACATGGGTGTGGGGGCCCAAGCACTTGGGCCATCTTCTACTGCGTTCCCAGGCCATAGCAGAGAGCTGGATAGGAATTGGAACAGCCAGGACTTGAACCAGCGCCCATATGGGATGCTGGCCCTGCAGGTGGATGCTTAACTTACTACACCAGAGCACTGGCCCCTAACGTGGTTCTTTTTTGGTGTAGTGATGAGCTGTCTAATCTGAGAGTGGTATAAGAATTACAAGGAATTTTACTGAAGTGTGTACTTCCAGACCCTTCCATGTCTTTTTAATCCTGCCAGTTGCAGAATAGAAAAGTGCTTCACTGATGTCTTTGGGGAAAGCTGGACTGTATGGAATGGATGTAAAAGAGGGAGAAGTTGGAGCTATGGATGGGGGTGGGGGGAACCAGAGGAATCGGAGCCTGGATCAGATGCTGTTGATCTGGCCATGGAGGCTCCTTTCAGACATCAGGAGCTCGTTCCCAGCGGTGAGTACATCAGTGCCTGCCGCAGGCTGCATCCCAGTGCCCACAGCCGCTGTGCCAATGGCTTGCACTGCCAGCACCTGCAAGCCTCTGCCTGCAGGGGGCGCAGGAGGGTGCTAGGCCCTGGGACAGGTGGCAAGCGCTGGCTGCTTGCTCCAAGGGAGACACCTGTGAGGCACACTCAATCCCGCCTCCCCGCCCCCCAACCCTGAGCCCCAGGCGCCCTCAGCAGCTCTCTGCTCATGAGCACTCCCGTTCCAGCTCCTTCCCCTCCCCTATCTCACTTTGTATCCTGGACCTGGCTCAGGTCTCTGACAGCCCACCCCAACAGCCCTCTCCTTGGGACTGTCTACCACAAACACATCTTTCTGTACTGGGGAGAGTTTGGGGTGGTGAGAGAGAGCAGTGAGTGCAGGTGACACGGACACTGGTCAGCCGCCAGCTGCTCTGGCTCCTCATGCCGTGGCTGGGGACACAGCCGTCCTGAGGCCCACCTGGCCCTGGGACTCTTGCCTGAGGCCAGAGGCTGGGTTTTCTCTGAGTGGGCTGCCAGCCCCTCCTCTCCAGAGGCAGCCCCCAGCAGAGTTCCTCTGGTTTGCAGAGCCTCCGTTGAGTCAGGTGCTGGCTCCAGAACACTTGAAGAGCAGCTGGCTTCTCCAAAGTCCTCATGTTTGCTTTGGGCTTGCACACGTCAGCCAAAGAAGAGTGAGCCTTGTCCAAGGGACGGATGGTAAAATCATCCAAGACCCCTAGCAATGTGCATACGCAGAGGTTCACGTTGGAAAACAATCAGTAGGCATAACACACCTTATGACCGAAAAAATATCAGAGGAAAACAGACAATGAACAGTCACAAAGGGCCAGCGTTGCGGTGTGGCGGGTTAAACCTCCAGTTGCATTGCTGGCATCCCACATCGGAGTTGCTGTTGGAGTCCCAGCTGCTCCACTTCCCACCGGGCTCTCTGCTGATGCACCTGGGAAAGCAGCAGAGGATGGCCCAAGAGCTTGGGCCCCAGCACCCATGTGGGAGACCTGGAGGAAGCTCCTGGCTCCTGGCTTCCTCTCAGTCCAACTCTTGCCGTTACGGCCATTTGTGGAATGAACCGGTGGATAGAATCTCTCTCTCTCTCTCTCTCTCTCTCTCTCTGTCACTCTTTCAAATAAATAATTTTTTTTAAAAAAAACTAACAGTCTTTGATTAATAGAAGAGTACTTCTGTTAGAAGTTTGTGGAAGGGGAAATGAAAAGATAAATTTATTTTGGTGCCAAACATTTTTGAAATCCATGCAATGGGAGAGCCTTCAGGCTGCTCCTACACACCGCCCCTCCAGGCTGTCCCAGCAGCCTCCAGGAGCAGGTGGGTGGCGCCTGAGAGCCCCTCCCCCACCTGGACTCCGTGCCAAGCTTCTGTGCCTATGCAAAGGGCGCCCTGGGGTTCTGCACCCCATATACCTCCTGGCCTCTGCCCCAGGCCGAAGCAGCCACTTCAAACATTTCAACTTGATGAAATCCTGTTCCTCCTGCCCTCATGGAGAGGGACATCACGCTTCTTTAAGCCTTGTAGGAACATTGCTCAGAGACTCGCAGCCACACTGCACTAGTCCACCTGGCTCCAACTGTCTCCTGCGGAAAGAGTACTTTTATTTATTTTTTAAAAGGTTTATTTATGTATTTAATAGAGTTACTGAGAGAGAGGGAGAGGTCTTCCATCTGCTGGTTCACTCCCCAGATGGCTGCAATGGCTGGGGCTGGAACCAGGAACTCCATCTGGGTCTCCCACGTGGGTGGCAGGGGCCCAAGTACTTAGACCATCTTCTGCTGCCGTCCCAGGTGTATTGGCAGGGAACTGGATTGGAAACAGAGGTGCCAGGACTCTGATATGGGATGCAGGCATCTAAGCAGCAGCTTAACCAGCTATGCCACAATGAAATTTGGCATTTCCAGCAAGTGTGCGGACGCAGGATCACCATGTGGGGACCATGGACCTAGAAGCACATCCAAATACCTCAGCAGAGCTGACATCCTGTGACGTCATCAGCAGGAAACCTGCTGGAATGACTGCCACTCCAAAATGGGGCCAGAGAATCTTTTAAAAGTGGCCTTTGGGGGCCAGAGTTGTGGCATACCAAGTTAAAATTCCGCCTGTGGCACCAGCATCCCATATGGGTGCCAGTTCAAGTCCCGGCCACTCCACTTTTGATCCAGCTCCCTGCTAATGCACTTGGGAAAGCAGTAGAAGATGGCCTGAGTATTTGGGTCCCTGCACCCACATGGGAGACCCAGAGGAAGCTCCTGGCTCCTGGCTTCAGATGGGCCCAGCTCTGGCCATTGTGGCCATTTGGGGAGTGAACTAGCAGATGGAAGATGTCTCTCTCTGTCTTTGTTTCTCCTCCTCTCTCTGTAACTCAGCCTTTTGAATAAATTTTAAAAAATCATAAAAAACTTTTTAAAATGGCCTTTGAATCCTTTGGGAAATCAAGAGCCATGGCTGTAAAATGTAACCTAAGCACATGTCCATGGTTGCAACCCAGGCAGATCTTCGTTTCATCCCCTCCCCTCATCGCGATGAGGTCCCTGAGGCCACAAAGCCAGGTGACCTATGGCAGGGGGAGGCTCCTGGCTGGCTCTCCCTGCTCCAGTCCCAGTGGGCTTCCCCCAGCAGTGCCCAGCTCAGCAGACGTAGCAGGTGCTGGACTGAATCAGCTTCACAACTCAAACCACACGGCAGCTGCAAATACAGCGTGCAAACCCTGAGAAGAGCCTGCAGCGCACAACAGATGGGGGTTTGAGTCTGTGCTCGAGAGGGAGAGAAAGGGAGAAAGGGAGGGAGGGAAGGAGACAGATAGGGAGGGGGGAGAGAGGGAAAGAGAAAAGGGAGAGAGCAAAGGAACAGAAGGAAGGAAAGAAGGTAGCAGGTAGTTGATCGAGAGATAGCTCTAGCTAGATGCTGGGGTAATAGAGATGACTGACAGATGAGAGATGATAGGTAGATGGGTGATAGATAGATAAGACCTTCATCATTCGTAGGGACCCCCTGGAGGAGTTCCTGTGTTGAACCATTTCGAAATGTTGAAGCTGAACTTATTTCAGAAAGACATCACCCATGCCTTTTCATGGCCAAGATGTCAGTGAAAGGAGAGACGGAGACTCAAACATGGGGAGGGGCCGGCACTGTGGCGTAGTGGATAAAGCTGCTGCCTGCAGTGCCGGCATCCCATATGGGTGCCGGTTCCAGTCCCGGCTGCTCCACTTCCAATCCAGCTCTCTGCTATAGCCTGGGATAGCAGAAGATGGCCCAAGTCCTTGGGCCCCTGCACCCACATGGGAGACGTGAAAGAAACTCCTGGCTCCTGGCTTCAGATCAGCATATTTCCGGCCATTGCGGCCAGTTGGGGAGTGAACCAGTGGATGGAAGACCTCTCTCTCTCCCTCTCTCTCTCTCTGCCTCTCCTCTCTGACTTTCAAATAAATAAAATAAAATCTAAAACAAAAAACACAGGGAGATGAGTGCCCATGGGAGGCAGAGGGGTTAGGGCACACCCAGGCTGGGCTACGGAGAGAGTGGTGGGCAGAGCACAGGGGCAGAAGTGCCCTTGTCCACGGTGCTCTCAGGCATGGCGGCCATGAGCCACGCATGGCTCTCAAGTAGTGGAAATGCGGCTCCTCTCCAAGCTGTCCCCTTTTGCCAACTCTGGAGGAACCTAGAGAGGAGCCGCCTTCCCTGCAAGGTGTGACTGCCGGGCACTGCAGAGTGTCTGGCCACGCCACGTGGGGCAGGGGGAGGAGCAGTCCTGGGGGCACGACACCCCACAGTAGTATTCTGGTTTTCCTGGACGCAGGGTCCAGGTGAGGGGCTAAGTGGGTGCTGCCGCATTTGCTCCGATGTGACCCTGCCCCCACTCTCATCTCCCTCCCTCCAGTGCACATCATGACATTCCACAAAACCAGCCATGCTGTCGGCAACCACGAAAAAACAATTTAACAGGGCAAATTGCAATGCCACTCTGCATGCAAACACCCTTTCCAGGTTTACTGACCCGATCCTGTGCAATTAGCCAGAGCAATTGCGAGCACCACTGTCAAGCACACTCCCCAGGCCCACGGGCCGAGATGAGAGAGCCCTAATGGACGCTGGGCCCATCAGCCTGGAGAGGCCACGTGTGCTGGGGGTGCTGGAGCAATTATCACAGCCGGGTTAATTATTCGGATGAGGAAATGGGCTAAAAAACCAGCTCGCAGAAGTAGCCCGGAGTTCAAATGCAAAGATGGCAAAATAAACGGCGGTGCATCCTTGGCTGCATTTTTCCCTGTCAAGTTAGAGAATGGTGCGCTGATTGGAGTTCAGCTGTGTGGCTGAGAAGCAAGAGAGAGCGATGAGGATGGATATTTTCATAAGGACCCTAGAATCCTCCACTGGTGACGTCACATCCAGACAGGAATTTGCTCATCCCCAGGCTCTTTTTGTTTTTTCTTTTTCTTCCCCCAGCCTCCATAATCTACATCAGAGTGCTTCACAGTTCACAGGAAAATGCAATTAAAAGATGAGTTGCTTTTGGTGCAATAAAACTTTTTGAAATCCAGCCACAGCATTCTTGAAATACACATTTTCTATGAATATTTTGAGGACTTTGACACATACATTTCAGGGTATTTTCTTGTCACCAAATAAATGGATCTTTTAAATTGTTTTCCACGAAGTTTTAAAAATACCCCTGCATGCTATAACCTTCATGGACCCTAATCCTCCGCCTGCGGCGCCGACACCCCAGGTTCTAGTCCCGGTCAGGGCACCGGATTCTGTCCCGGCTGCTCCTCTTCCAGTCCAGCTCTTTGCTGTGGCCCGGGAGTGCAGTGGAGGATGGCCCAACTGCTTGGGCCCTGCACCCGCATGGGAGACCAGGAGAGGCACCTGGCTCCTGGCTTCGGATCAGCCCGGTGCACCGGCTGCAGCGGCCACTGGGGGGTGAACCAACGGAAAAAGGAAGACCTTTCTCTCTGTCTCTCTCTCTCATTATTCACTCTGCCTGTCAAAAATTTTTTGTCCTTTTTTTTTTTTTACGATTTCTTTATTTATTTGAAAGGCAGAGCTACAAAGAGGGAGGAGAGGCAGAGAGAGAGGAGTCTTCCATCTGCTAGTTCACTCCCCAATTGGCTGCAATGACCGGAGCTAGCTGACCAGAAGGCAGGAGCCAGGAGCTTCCTCCAGGTTTCACACGTGGGTGCAGGGGCCCAAGGACTTGGGCCATCTACCACTGCCTTCCCAGGCCATAGCAGAGAGCTGGATGGGAAGTGGAGCAGCCAGGACTCGAACCAGCACCCATGTGGGATGCCGGCGTTGCAGCCGTTTACCTGTTATGCCATGGTGCTAGCCCCAAGATAGAAGGATCTAGAAGGAAAAATTTGTAGGGAAGTCAAGGCTGCCCAAGAATTACAAGTTGCTCAAAAGCCACAAGGAGAGTAAGGATGGCTTTGATTTTTTCCCAGAAGACATTTGCAGAGAAAGGGGGTTGAGCTCAGCACATGGTCTGCCCAGCCAGCTGCCATCCAGAGTCTTGATTCTGAAGGAACCCGTCCCCTTGCTGTGTGAGCTCTCAATACTGAAGAAGGGAGGCGGTATGGGAACACCAGGGCAGGAAAGTCTGCCCCGATCCACAGGGAGAAGACAGATCCACCTTGCCACGCTCTGAACGTTGGGTCCTGAGGCCCTGTGTGATGGGATTCATAGATGGCAGCTTCAGGACGCTATGGAGTCAGGAGGGCTCCTGGCCCTTACGAGGGGGTGGCAGGAGTGCGATCGTTTCCTCCACTCCTCTGCTCTCCCAGCGCACAAGCGGCAAGAGTCTGTCTCCTCTGCAGGCTGCAGCACAAGTAGAGCAGCCGTCCCCCTTAAGGGACGCCAGCATCTCGGGCTCTGGCCCAGCCCACGGAGCCGGCCCCTGTCATTTTCCCGCCCTTCCCCTTCATTGGGAGTTTTCCTTGCACTTTTTTTTTTTAAGATTTATTTTATTTATTTGAAAGACAGAGTTATAGAGAGAGGTGGAGACAGAGAGAGAGGTCTTCCATCCGCTGGTTCACTCCCCAGATGGCCACAACGGCCGGAGCTGAGCCGATCTGAACTTAGAAACCAGGAGCTTCTTCCATGTCTCCGACGTGGGTGGAGGGGCCCAAGGAGTTGGGCCATCTTCTACTGCTTTCCCAGGCCACAGCAGAGAGCTGGATGGGAAGCAGAGCACTGGGTCTCAAACCGGAGCCCATATGGGATGCCGGCACTTCGGGCCAGGGCTTTAACCCACTACGCCACAGCGCCGGCCCCTTTCTTACACTTTATAAGCCCAGCAAAAGTCTACCAGCTCCACATGGAAGTTGAGATCACTTTCCTGCCAAAAGTGGGAGTGACTCTCATGTTTCTATGCCTACGGAATGTCACGCAGGGTGTTTGAATGTGTGGTAGACTGTGTTATTATTGTCCAGGAAACACTCACTCCTCCCGCCTCCCCAGGGGACCAGGCTTTTCTCTTTCCCATTGCTGTAAATCTTGGCTGGATGACTTGTTTTCCAATACAGGCAGAGGCCAACAGTGTGCCACTTCCAAGAAGACGTTGTAAAAGGTACTGGACTTCTGCCAGTTGTTTTGAACTCCCACCCATTGCCATAAAAGGAATGTGTCCACGTAGCCATTGCTCATTTATCTTGGGAGCTTCTTCTGGGTCTCTCAAGTGGGTGCAGGGGCCCAAGCACTTGGGCCATCTTCCACTCCTTTCAGGTGCATTAGCAGGGAGCTGGATCAGAAGTGGAGCAGCCAGGACTAGAACCAGCACCCATATGGGATGCCGGTGCTGCAGGCAGAAGCTTAACCCTGTACCCCATACATCAGGCCCTCCACTCTGTTCTTGCTGAGAAGCCAAGTGCAATCTTATCTTTGCTTCTCTACAGGCATTTTTTATTCTGACTTCTTTTAGAATTTTTTTCTTTTTTTTAAAAAAATATTTATTTCTTTATTTGAAAGTCAGAGTTACACAGAGAGAGGAGAAGCAGAGAAAGAGAGAAATCTTCCATCCGATGGTTCACTCCAACTGGCTGCAATGGCCAGAACTACGCTGATCTGAAGCCAGGAGCTAGGAGCTTCTTCGGGGTCTCCCATGTGGGTGCAGGGGCCCAAGCACTTGGGCCATCTTCTACTGCTTTTCCAAGCCATAGCAGAGAGCTGGATTGGAAGAGGAGCAGCCGGGACTAGAACCGGCGCCCATATGGGATGCCGGTGCTTCAGGCCAGGGTGTTAGCCCACTGCGCCACAGCACCAGACCCAGGATTTTTTTTTTCTTTATCTATCATTTTCTGTAGTTTGAGAATTCTAGCCTGGGTTTAGTTTTCCTGGCATTTATCCTGCTTGGTGTTCTCTGAATTTCCTGGACTGGCAGGTTGATGTGAGACATTAAATTGGGAGGAAATTCTCAGTCACTATTATTTCAAATATTTCTGTCTCTTTCTGTCTCTCTTCTCCTTCTGGTATCTGATTACATGTATGTAACACCTTTTGTGGTTGCTCCACACTTCTTGGAAATTGCACTCTTCTTTATTATTATTTGGTCTTTTTCTTTTTTCTCTTTGCTTCATACTTTTGGAGGCTTCTATTGAGACAACCCCAAGCTCACACATTCTTTCCTCAGCTATGTCAGTTTATAAGCAGTCCCTCCAAAAGCATTCTTGATTTCTGTCATGTGTTTTTTATCTCTAGTATTTTCTTTCCAATTCTTAGAACTTCCATCTCTTTTCTTAGGTTTCCTGTGCGTTCTTCAACCCTGTCCATTTTATCCATTAAAGTCTGTAGCATATTCATCATAGTTGTTTTAAATTTGTAGTCTGATTAGTTCCATCATCTTGGCCATATCTGAGTATGCTTTGATGCCTTGCAATTTTTGCTTGGGAGCTGGACGTGTCCTTGGTGATGCGGTAGCCAGGTGTCAGGGGAAGGGAAGCATTCTATAACCTCACGATGAGGTCAAGACTGAACCTCTGGATATGGACACCCCAGATGCTTCTTAGAGTTTTTGTTTTTTGATTATCTCCACCCTCGGCTTAGGTGCAACAGGATGGTGGCTGGAGTTGGGTCAGAGTCGGGTATTTCCCTTCCCCCACGTCATTTAGGCAGTGACAAATCTGGCAGGTTTGACTTTGGCTGGCTCCTCCTAGGGCACACCTTGTTAAGGAGAGAACACTCCGGCTGGAAGCAGAAGGAGATTGTCCTTTGACATTCTCCATGAAAATCTGACAGAGACCCAGCAGGTAAAACTCACAAAAATGTGCCCCTCGCCTCCAAGGCTGGATTCCCCAGGAGCTGGTGACACTTGCGCACTTGAACCTGCAGTTGTTTGTCTGTTACAGTTCAGGTCTCCCACACCGAGGGATGCTCCTGAGTCTCTGTTCAGGTAAGTTGCGATCTCTGTTACTTATTTGATGGCAGTTTTCCCTTGACCTTGCTTCTTGTATGGATCCAGAAGGCTGTCAACGTTTCTATTTGTTCAACCTTTTGCTTCAGTGGCAACTTTTAATCTCATATTCTGGACCAGAAATGAGCCCAGGAGCAATCTCTTCTATATACTGTGGCTATTATATAGAGAGAGGTTATGTTTATACCAAGCAAATTATTATCACACAGTAAACGTGGGCTCACTTCAGTCATATTTTACAAGAATGTAATACAGTAACAAGTCTATAGTTGCCCGAGTAGTATTGTCCCAAGGTCAATTTCCTGGTTTTGACAATGTGCTGTGGTTATATAAGATATTATCAGGGAGGGAGGCTTGGTGAAGGCTACTCTCTGTATTATTTTATATATTTACTTAAAGATGTATTTATTTATTTATTTGAAAGTAGGAGTTTCACAGAGAAGGAGAGGCAAAGAGAGAGAGAGAGAGAGAGGTCTTCCATCCGATGGCTTACTCCCCAATTGGCCACAATGGCTGGAGCTGCACCAATCCAAAGCCAGGAGCCAGGAGCTTCTTCCAGGTCTCCCACATGGGTGCAGGGGCCCAAGCACTTGGACCATCTTCCACTGCTTTCCCAGGCCACAGCAGAGAGCTAGATCAGAAGTAGAGCAGCCGGTACTCCAGCTGGTGCCCATATGGGATGCTGGTACTGCAGATGGCAGCTTTACCTGCTACACCACAATGCCGGTCCCCAGGAGCTTAGTCTTTAAGGGTTGAAGAAAACTTATCCTCTGGGAAAAAATAAAGTGGAAATTAACACTCTAAAGAAAAGAGGCCATGGGACCGGCGCCGTGGTTCACTTGGTTAATCCTCCACCTGCGGCGCCGCCAGCATCCCATATGGGCACTGGCTCTAGTCCCAGTTGCTCCTCTTCCAGTCCAGCTCTCTGCTGTGGCCCGGGGGGGCAGTGGAGGATGGCCCAAGTGCTTGAGCCCCTGCACCTGCATGGGAGACCAGGAAGAAGCACCTGGCTCCTGGCTTTGGATCGGCGCAGCTCCAGCCGTGGCGGCCATCTGGGGAGTGAACCAACGGAAGGAAGACCTCTCTCTGTTTCTCTCTCTCACTGACTACCTGTCAAATAAAAAAAAAAAAAAGAAACAAAAGAAAAGAGGCCAAAGTCCCAGGCCACATTGTGGCACAGTGGGTTAAGCCTCCCCTTGCGATGCCAGCATCCCATACTGAACTCTGGTTCAAGTCTCAGTTGTTCTGTTTCCTATCCGTCTCCCTGCCAATGCTGTGGAGGCTGGGAAGTGCTAGACCCAGGGGCTGGCATTTTGTGTCTGCTGACAGCCTTCCTGCTGCATCCCCGAGCAGAGAAGGTGGAAGGATAAGAAAGCTTGCCAGAGGGGCCGGCGGGTTAAAGCCCTGGCCTGAAGCACCAGCATCCCATATGGGCACCGTTTCAAGTCCTGGTTGCTCCACTTCTGATCCAGCTCTCTGCTATGGCCTGGGAAAGCAGTAAAGATGGCCCAAGTGCTTGGGCTCCTGCACCCACGTGGGAGACCCAGAAGAAATTCTTGGCTTCAGATCGGCACAGCTCCGGCCGTAGCAGCCATCTGGAGAGTGAACCAGTGAATGGAAGACCTCTCTCTCTGTCTCTACCTCTCTGTAACTGTCTTTCAAATAAACAAAATAAATCTTAAAAAAAAAAAAAGAAATCTTGCCAGAAGCTTCTTTCATACTCTCCTTAATGAGGAAGAAGCCCTCATGGTCTAATTGCCTCTTAGAGGTCTCACCTCGCATCATGATCACAATGGCAACACCTAAATTTTGGAGGCAACACATTTCAAATCAGAGCAGTGTTAACCACTTGGAGGGTGTTCTGACAGGAAGGGGGGAAAGGAAACTATGGAGAAAAGCGGTTCCAAGGTGACCAAAGAGACAGGTGACTGGCCGATACCGCACAATCCCACGGAGACATGAACTGGAGGCTCTGTCTAAAGAGCCAGCACCAATAAGCAAGAACAAGCGCAGCACAGCCGCAGGTCCACGGTGCAGCAGAGCTGGCCGGCTTCAGCCTTGCGCACCTGGATAAGCTGAGGGTGTTCAGAGGGAACGTGAGCGTACCTTTTTATCCTTGTGCATACAGCAGAGCCTTCTTAGGCATGAAATGAAGCCAGAAATCCCCCCCAAAATGTCTAGCTGTTCATTTCACTTTGTATTTTTTTTAAGATTTATTATATTGTGGCACAGCCGGTTAAGCCGCCACCTATGATGCTGGCATCCCATATGGGAGCTGGTTCAAGACCCGGCTGCTCCACTTCCGATCTAGCTCCTTGCTAATCTACCTGGGAAAGCAGCGGAAGATGGCTCAAGTGCTTGGGCCCTTGCATGCATGCAGGAGAACCAGAAGAAGCTCCTGGCTCCTGGCTTCAGCCTGGCCCAGTCCTGACCAACGGCAGCCAGTTAGGGAGTGAACCAGCAGATGGAAGATCTCTCTCTCTCTGCTTCTCTGAAACTCTGCTTTTCAAATAAGTGAATAACTCTTCATTCCAGGTTGTGTGGATGTGGAGCACCTGACTCTGAGACAGGGAGTGCAGGAATGACAATATTCCACCCACCCTGGACTGTTCGGTGGCATTCACTAAAGCAGCCACTCCTGTTTTGTCATCCAGTAATTCTGCTTAGAGCCACACATATGCATGTGCTAGTAGGTGCATAATAGCTGTGTGCATTGTAGCCAAACACTAGAAACCCCCCCAAGTGCACCCACGAGGGAATGACTAGAGAAATTGCGGTCCATTCATTCCATGTAATACTACACAGCAATAAAAAGTGCAAACTACCCATGCAGGAATGTATCTCATCCTTTGGATGACTCTCCGAGCCATTAACTTGAGTGAAAGAAACTCGACACAAAAGCACACATATTGCGTGATTGCATTCACACACAGGTTCCGAAACAGGTAAGGAGAACTTGACGATGATGGAAGTCAGAGCAGTGGCTGCCTCCGGTGGGAGTCTAGCGGGAACTAGGAAGACCTCTCTGGGGTAATGGAAATGTTCTCTATCTAGAGCCGAGAGGTGGTTACACTATACAGGTAAAAATTCATGGAGCTATACATGTAAGATTACGCACTGCCTGTTAGTACTAGCTTGAAAGAAAAGAGAGGAAAAGAATGAATGGGGGTGGGGAGGGAGGAATGATGGATTAGAGAGAAAGAAAGAACCAAAGCCAAGGCTGCGTTTTCTCTCAGCCCCTGGGGGCTGCTAGGAGCGGCAGATGCCTACATAAGAAGGCAGGTGTTAAAAGAAGTTCAAGTCCAGTGGACGAGACCACTAGAAAAGCTAGGAGCCTCATAAACTCCCCCAGTGGTGATAGAGTCAAAACAAGGACAGCATTTATCACCTGGCCACAAAGCAAAAACAGCAGTGGCTCATTCGTATCCCCAGGCTCCTCCTTGAAATTCCGATGTGGTGGCACCGGCTGTGATACTGACTCGGCACCAAGAGTACTTGCCTGTGCAGCACCGAGTACACATCTGCCAGGGGCTGAAAGACTTGACGGAAGCTGATCTGCAGCCGCCACTTCCAGGGCTCAGAGCACGGCGGAAGTATAGCTATCAGGATTGTGTAGGGGCACAAAACTCCCAGGGACTGCAGCGTACGTGATTGCCAAGTGTGGGTGTCAACTTGACTGGGCTAAGGGATGCCCAGAGAGCTGGGGAAAGGCTATTTTGGGCGTGTCTCTGAAGGGATCTCCACTGGAGATTTCGTCTCAGTCTGCAGACCCTGGGAAGACCGTCACCCCCCGCGGTGTGCAGGGCGCCATTCGACCCACTGCGGGACTACAGAAAGCAAAAAGGGGTGGCGGAAGGTGACTCTTCTGCCCTTGGGCACCAGTGTTCCTGGTTCTCAGGGCCACCAAAACACCCTCTGACTCAGGCTGAACTACACCTGGGTTTCCTGGGTCTCCCACCTACAGAGAGCAGACCGGGAGACTTCTCCACCTGCATCACGTGAGCCAATTCCTAAAGTAAGTCACTCTGTCTCTGTTTTTGTCAATTTTTCTCTTTGATTCTTCTTTTTTTTTTTTTCAAAGATTTATTTATTTATTTAAAAGTTAGCGTAGGCGGGCGCCGCTGCTCACTAGGCTAATCCTCCGCCTTGTGGCGCCAGCACACCGGGTTCTAGTCCCGGTCGGGGCACCGGATTCTGTCCCGGTTGCCCCTCTTCCAGGCCAGCTCTCTGCTGTGGCCAGGGAGTGCAGTGGAGGATGGTCCAAGTGCTTGGGCCCTGCACCCCATGGGAGACCAGGAGAAGCACCTGGCTCCTGCCATCGGATCGGCGCAGTACGCCGGCCGCGGCGGCCACTGGAGGTTGAGGCAACGGCAAAAGGAAGACCTTTCTCTCTGTCTCTCTCTCACTGTCCACTCTGCCTGTCAAAAAATAAATTAATTTAAAAAAGTTAGAGTAACACAGAGAGAGGAGAGGCAGAGAGAGAGAGTGGTCTTCCATTCGCTGGTTCACTCCCCAGTTGGCTGCAATGGCCAGAGCTGTGCCAATCAGAAGCCAGGAGCCAGGAGCCTCCTCTGGGTCTTTCCACATGGATGCAGGAGCACAAGGACTTGGGCCATCCTCTACTGCTCTCCCAGGCCATAGCAGAGAGTGGATTGGAAGTGGAGCAGCTGGGACTTGAACTGGCGCCCATATGGGATGCCGGCACTGCAGGAGGCAGCTTTAGTAGCTACACCACGGCACCAACCTCTCTTCTTGCCTACACACACACACACACACACACACACGGGTACTTCAAAAAGTTTGTGGAAACAGGATTAAAATATATATTTCTTCTGGTGTCCAAAACTTTTGCAATCCATGCAAAAAAAATGAGCTTTTTTTAAAAAAAAAATTACGTATTTATATGAAAGGCAGAGTTACACAGAAAGAGAGAGAAACAGACAGAGAAGTCTTCTATCCAGCAATTCACTCCCCAAATGGCTGCAACCACAGGAGCTGGGCTGATCCGAAGCCAGGAGCCAAGAGCTTCTTCCGGGTCTCCCACATGGGTACAGGGGCCCAAGCACTTGGGCCATCTTCCTCTGCTTTCCCAGGTCCATTAGCAGGGAGCTGAATTGGAATTGGAGCAGCCAGGACTCGAACCGGGTGCCCATATGGGAAGCTGGTGCCACAGGCAGCAGCTTTACCTGCTATGCCACAGTGCCAGCCCCTATGCAAAAAATGGAAATCCATACATATAAGGGGCCTTTGAACAGTTCATGGAGAATGCATGTCATGAAAAACTTATGCATGAATTTCAAAAATATTTTGAATCAAAATAAACATAATTTATATTCCATTTTCTGTGATATTTTTGAAGTATATACATATATACACTTCATATATATGTACTGTGTGTGTGTACCAATATATACAGATGCTCCTCTATTTACAATGGGGCTACATCTTGATAAATTTATTACAAGTTGAAAGTGCATTTAGTGTTCTGGGACTGGCATTGTGGGTAAGGCACCACTTAAAACACCCACATCAGTGTCTGGCACTGTGGCTTACTGGCCTAAGCCTCTGTCTGCAATATGGGCGCCAGTTTGAGTCCCAGCTGCTCCACTTGTAATACAGCTCTCTGCTATGGCCTGGGAAAGCAGCTGAAGATGGCCCAAGTCCTTGGGCCCCTGCACCCATGTGAGAGACCCGGAAGAAGCTCCTGGTTCCTGGCTTTGGATCAGCGCAGCTCGGGCTGTTGCAGCCAATTAGGCAGTGAATCATCAGATGGAAGACCTCTCTCTCTCTCTGCCTCTCCTTCTCTCTGTGTGTAATTCTGACTTTCAAATAAATAAATCTTAAAAAAAAACACACACACACTTCCCACATTGGAGTCCAGATAGAGGACTGGCTTCTTCACATCTAATCCAGCTCCCTGCTGCTGCACACGGAAAGGCAGCAGAAGATGGCTCAAGTGCTTGGGTTCCTGTCGCATACATGGGAGACCAGGATAGATTTCCTGGCTCCTGCCTTTGGCCTGGCCCAGCCCCAGTTATTGCAGGCATTTGGGGAGTGAATCAGCAAGCTCTCTCTCTCTCTCTCCTCTCTCTCTCTCTCTCTCACTCTCTCTCTTGTTCTGTGTGTGTCTCTCCCTGTCACTCTGTCTTTCAAATAAATAAATAAACCTTCTTAAAAAATACCCTAACCTGCCGAACACCATAGCTTAGCAACATAGTACATTATAGAGTGGTGGTTGTATCTTCTCCTGAGTGTGGGGCTGTATGGGGAGCGTGGCTTGCTGCTACACAGGGTACAGTGCCACGCAGTGAATTCAGGAAAAGGTCAGAATTCAAAGTCCAGTTTCCAGTGAATGTACATCACTTTCACAACATCATAAAGTCAAACAACCATAAATTGAATTATCATTAGTTAGGAGCTGTCTGCATAGATGTAGAAGATATTTACATGTCTGTTCACTTGGCCCTTTATCTGTTGGCTTGACCATGAATTCAACCAACCACAGACCAAAAATATTTGGAAAACATGGGGCTGGGGCCAGTGCTGCGGCACAGCAGGTTAAGCCTCGGCTTGCAGCACCAGCACCCCATATGGGCACCAGTTTGAATCCCAGCTGCTCCACTTCCGATCCAGCTCCTGCTAATGCACCTGGGAAAGCAACAGAAGATGGCCTAAGTGCTTGGGCCCTGGCATTCTCATGGGAGACCAGAAAGAAGCTCCTTGCTCCTGGCTTTGGATTGGCCCAGCCCCTGCCATTTCAGCCATTTGGGGAGTGAACCAGTGGATGGAAGATGTCTCTCTCTCTCTCTCTCTCTCTGTGTGTGTGTGTAACTCTGCATTTTTTTCTAATACATAATAAAAATAAATATTTTTTAAAAAACCATATGGCTTCCTATACGGGTGCTGGTTCATGTCCCAGCTGCTCCACTTCTGATCCAGCTCCCTGCTAATGGCCTGGGAAAGCAGTGGAAGACGGCCCAAGTGCTTGGGCCTCTGCACCCGCGTGGGAGACCTGGAAGAAGCTTCTGACTCCTGACTTCAGTCTGGCCCAGTGCTGGCTCTTGTGGCCATTTGGAGAGTGAATGAGGAGATGGGAGCTCTCTCTCTCTCTCTCTCTCTCTCTCTTTCCCTGTAACTCTGCTTTTCAAAATAAATCTTAAAAAACATTTTTGCAAAACAAAAATATCTGCACTGAACATGCACAGATTTTTTTCTCATTGTAATAATACACAATAAGTTTACATGGCATTTACATGATGGAAGTATGATACTCTAAAGGTGATTTAAAGGGTAAGGGCATGTGTGCATAGGTTATATGCAAACACCACACCGTTGTATACAAGGGGCTCAAGCATCCTTGGATTCGGGTATCTGTAGGAGATCCTACTAACCCCACAAATAGTATGGGATGACGTGTGTGTGTGTGTGTATGTGTGTGTGTGACTGTGCATCTTTTCTTGCTTCTATCTCAATGCAGAGCCCTGAGTAAGTTATTTAAGTAAGATGGTTCAAGGCAGGCCAACTCCAGAAAGTCATGGGGAACCCAGCTCCCTGAGGCTCTCTGTCCTACTGTTCCCCAGGATAACCCTTTTCTCAGGACCCAAGACAGTGGTCAGAAGCCCAGCCATCACACCCTCATCCCAGGCTAGCTGGAGGAGTAAATCACAAAGAACAATGTCCCTTGCCCTTGAAGAACTATCACGCTACCTGTCTCCCTTCAGTTCGTGGCCCCAACCCTGAGCCCATAGCGCACCTAGCCAGGAAGCTGGTAAATGGAGCCTTCTGGTGGGCCGTACGTTTGCTCTAAACAAGATCACGTTTCTGTTATGGAGGAGCGAGGGGAGAAGAGATGGTGGTGGGAAAACAGGAGTCTTGCCCAGAAACTGATAGATGTGAGGGGTTCCCACTCCTTTCCTCCACAATGCACATGTCTGTCTAGGAACACAGGGCAGGACCTGTTTCCAGAACCCCTCTGTGGCTGGCTGGCCACCCTTGGAAAAGGGGCTCACACTTGTTTTGCTCTTAAAAGGAGTCTTGCAGAATTGAAGCCAGGCATTTATCTTATTAGCACTCACAAGTCTGAAATTTTCAAATTTCCAATGAATCTGATTTTTTAAGCAATTTTTGACAATTTCATTTTTGGATCGTTTGTATCACAAAAGACCAAACACCTTGCTCGATTCAGGTGGGCTGATGGATAATGGGAGAAGGACATGTGAGGGAGGCTTAATTTGCATTCTTTTCTCACATGGAAAGAAGATATGCCATCTATCTCACCTTTTCTTTTTCTTGTTTTTTTAAAGATTTATTTAAGGGCTGGCACTGTGGTACAGTGGACTAAGCCTCTGTCTGCAGTGCCAGCCTCCCATATGGGTGACGGTTCATGTCCTGGTTGCTCCTCTTCTGATCCAGCTCTCTGCTATGCTCTGGGAAAGCAGCAGAAGATGGCCCAAGTCCTTGGGCTCCTGCACCCACATGGGAGACCTGGAGGAAGCTCCTGGCTCCTGGCTTCAATTTGGGGAATTGAACCAGCAGATGGAAGATCTCTCTCTCTCTGTCTCCCTGTAACTCCATCTTTCAAATAAATAAATAAATAAATAATTCTCTTTTTTAAAAAAAAAAAAAGAGAATTATTTATTTGAGAGGTAGAGTTACAAATACAGAGAGAGAGAGACAGAGAGAAAAATCTTTCATCCTTTGGTTCACTCCCCAAATGGCTGCAATGGCCAGAGCTGTGCCAATCTGAAGCCAGGAGCCAGGAGCTTCTTCTAGGTCTCTGACATAGGTGTAGGAGCCCAAGCACTTGGGCCATATTCTGCTGCTGGATTGGAAGTGGAGCACCCAGGACTTGAACTGGTGCCCATATGGGATGCCAGCACCACAGGCAGAGGCTTAACACTCTATGCCACAGTGCTAGCCCCCAAACAAATAAATCTTTAACCTGTAGTGCCACAATGCCTCCTCCATGTCACTTTTTCAAAAAACAATTTTTTGTAAAGAAAACTGCATGATCTGAATAAGAACCAAGACCCTCTTTCTTCTATTTATTTGAGGAAGAAGTGAAATTTGGGGAAATCAAGGACAGTGAAGTTCAGTTCAGCCAAACCCTTATGTAGACCCAGTTTTTTAAAAAATATATTTATTTTATTTATTTAAAAGACAGAGTTACAGAAAGAGGTAGAGACACACACACACACACAGAGAGGTCTTCCATCCACTGGTTCATTCCCCAAATGGTCACAACTGTTGGAGCTGGGCCAGTCTGAAGCCAGGAACCAGAAGCTTCTTCCAGGTCTCCCAAATGGCTGCAGGGGCCCAAGCATTTGGGCCGTCTGCTGCTTTCCCAGGCACACTAGCAGGGAGCTGGATGGGAAATGGAGCAGCCGGGATTTGAACCAGTGCCAAAATAGGATGCTGGTGCTGCAGGCCAGGGCTTTAACTGGCGGCCCTGTAGCCACAGTTTCGAAGATTGGCACAAGCAATTGTAGCTTTTTGATGATGGCAATGGTGCTTTGGCCACCCTTTCTGTTTTAGATAGAGCCCATCTATTCTCCTTGCGACTCATATTATAGCTTTACCAACGCCTAAGTCTCTGGTGCTTCCCTCTCTCCTTAAGGCAGAAGTCCTTGGTCAGACTGAGAGCAGGGTCAGAGCTGGCGACAGTTTCCCTTTCAGCAGTGGTTGTTTGTGACTTCTGCGCTCCGCCTGCCCTAAACTCTACTATCATTTAAGCAAATTTACTTTCAACTCTCCACTGAGTTCACCAAAGACAGTAATCCTCGTGCAACTGGCAGGGCTGCCGGCTAAGCCACCCTGAACAACGCCGTGTATCCCAGGGTTCAGCTGCTGGACAGCAGCTCCTGTTTGCTACAGCTGCTCCTCCAGGTCCGTGGGCTCCCAGCCCTGCCCCGAAGGAGGATTTGTATCCCTTATTAGCATTCCTCTAGCTGGTGGGGATTCGGCGGCATATACTGCTGTCAGGCTGAGTCACCGCATTATGAGATTAGGACTGCAAATTTCACCCTTCTGCTGTTGGTGGCACCCGCTAGGGCCAGGTCTCTGAGCAGCTGCGTCCGTTTTCCAAGGGCAAGCTGGAGTGGGGACCAGTAAAGCAGGGTAAACACCCAGGGTTGATTAACATGGCTATCAGGTTTGAAATCAGGGATTCCATTGGAAATCTGGACCCCAAACAGGTACAGATGAACCTGATTTGCAGGGTCTTTAGTTTGGTGATGTCTTCTCAAAGAGAGGCTGCCAATATGGTGGCAATGTGATACATCAGTTCATCTTTCCTGCATTGTAAACAACCTCCAGAAAGACTTGAGCAGAACACAATAATGGGCACTCTTTGAGCTCACAAATCTTGGATAGCCTGGGCAGTTCTTTTTTTAAAAAAATATTTATTCTATTTATTTGAAAGTCAGAGTTACAGAGGAAGGGGAGGCAGAAAGAGAGAGAGCGTGAGAGAGAGAGAAAGAGAGCAAGAGAGAGTGAGAGAGAGAGAATATATTCCATCCACTGGTTCACTCTCCAAATGGCAGCAATAGCCATGGCTGGGCTGATCTAAAGCCAGGAGCCAGGAGCTTCTTCCAGGTCTCCTATGTGGGTACAGGCACCCCAGCACTTGGGCCATCTTCTACTGATTTCCCAGGCACATTAGCAGAGAGCTGGATCAGAAGTGCAGTAGCCAGGACTCAAACCGGTGCCCTTATGGGATGCCAGCACTGCAGAGGTTTAACCTGCTGTGCCACAGCACCAGCCCAAGGCCCACTGACTTCAACTGGGTTCACTCGTATGGCTGGGCATTGATAAATCCAGGCTAAGCTTGACTCACTTCAATTGGCTCCATAGGCTCTCCCTCTCCTTCTGAGTCTGCCAGCTGCCTTTAGAACTTGGCCTAGGTGTGTTCCACCCAGGACGATGGTGGAAGCAAAAGAGCAAGATTTCCCAAGTTCTGCCCAAGCTCTTGCTTGTTTCTCATCAGTCAACCAGTCTGTTGGCCGGAACCAGCCGAGGTGTATGAAGTACGCTCAGCACTGCAAAGCTACGCAGCGAAGGGCACCAATTTTACTGCAATCTGTCAGATGGGATAAACAGACTTAAAATATAACTTGGATTAAAGATGAAGAAAGAAAATGAGCTGATAAATAACTAGGTCCTTCATTTAAAGAACATTACTAATACAGGGCCGGCGCTGTGGCATAGCGGGTAAAGCTGTTGCCTGCAGTGCCGGCATCCCATATGGGCACCGGTTCGAGTCCTGGCTCCCCCACTTCCCATCCAGCTCTTTGCTATGGCCTGGGAATGCAGTGGAAAATGGCTGAAGTCCTTGGGCCCCTGCACCCACGTGGGAGACCTGGAGGAAGCTCCTGGCTCCTAGCTTCAGATAGACACAGCTCCGACTGTTGCAACCAATCGGGGAGTGAACCAGCAGATGGAAGACCTCTCCCTCTCTCTCTCTCTCTCCCCCCCCCCCTTTGCCTCTCCTTCTCTCTGTGTAACTCTTTCAAGTATATAAATAAAAATCTTAAAAAAAAAAAACAAATATTACGAATAGAAGGCTGCTAGCTACCTAGGTAGCTAGGTAGAATGGAATGTGACAGCTGGAACTGAATTTAGGGCCTTCTAGACCTGTGGTTCTTGGCCTGTCTGTAGTCTGAATTCATCAACATATGCATAAACAAACATTTCACCAGCACGCCAGAGGACTCTCTGCAAACCACCGTGAGCACCCCGGGGAAATCCGTGATCCCAGGTGAACATTGCATCCTGGGGACATCTCATTGTTCTGTTATTACAATTTTGTTACATTGTTACATGTTACAATGGGAACCAACTGAGTTGAAGGATGACCATTTTATGCTCGAAGAGATCTTTTAGCTACTGCAAAACCTGTGTGTTTCTGTGCATTGAGTACGGCACTGAAGTGGACAGGACCCAGACGGTAGCATTCTACTGCTTCAAACGCTCAGAAAGCACAGACTAAAATGCTTACTCCTTACCATGGACTTCAAGGCCCTCAAGGGCTGCTCCCTGCTCAGCCTCCCAACCTGGCTTTTATCTCACTCCCAGCATCCAGCCAGGCAGCCATCTGTGCTGTTTTGTTGTTGTTGTTGTTGTTGTTGTTTTCTTTGCACCTATCAAGATTGGGATGCCTGCAATTGCTGTTCCCTTTGCCTGGAATGTCCTTTATCTGCAGATTCGAACTGATCTCTCCTTTGCTTCGGTTAGGATTACATGGAAATACAGACCTTCATTGGATATGTGTGAAATATCAGCCCTCAATCACTCCTGCTCTATGTGTAATTTCAGTAATTCTTTTTTTTTTTTTTTTCACTCCGTTTCAGGTAAATCTTTGTTTATTTTGTCCCCTAACTCAGCATCTACCCAGGTGCTTGGGTAGGCATTAAATAATCCTACAAAATTCCCAGAGAAGAAATTACACTGGAACACATTCCACAACCAAATCTTGCGAAGAATGGGGAGTCCTCCCACTAGTCCTTGGGATGACTTTATGTAAGAGCCTTAGTGTTAAATATCAAAGTAAATAATGAAAGGTCATCAATTCAAACCAGTAGCCAAAGCTGATTACCTCTACCAAAGACTTTTTTTTTTAAGATTTATTTTATTTATTTGAAAGAAAGTTACAGAGAAAAGTAGAGGCAGAGAGAGAGAGAGAGAGAGAGAGAGACCATGTCACCTTTTATGACCTAGCCTCAAAAGTCAAGCAACATCCCTTCCACTGAATTCTTTTTTTTAAAAGATTTATTTATTTATTTGAAAGTCAGAGTTACACAGAGAGAAGGAGAGGCAGAGAGAGAGAGAAAGAGAGATCTTCCATCTGCTGTTCACTCCCCAAGCTTCCTCTGGGTCTCCCACATGGGTGCAGGGACCCAAGCACGTGGGCCATTTTCTGCTGCTTTCCCAGGCCACAGCAGAGAGCTGGATCGGAAGTAGAGCATCTGGCATCTGGGACTCAAACCAGCGCCCATATGGGATGCCAGCGCCGCAGCCCAGGGCTTTAACCTGCTATGCCACAGTGCCAGCCCCCTCTACCAGGGATTTTGTAGTTTTTATTGCTTAGTAACAGATTTGTTGGTACAAGTGAGAATGTTGTCTGAAGTAAAGCTTTGGAGAAAGACCTTGTTGTTGAGGATTGAGGAGTATGTTGGTCCCTTTCCAAGTGGCCCCCGTAAGGCTGCTGCTTGGTGAGTGGCTCTCTTCTGTATCAGTGGCCTGAGGTGAGAGCATCTTATACAACACAGAATGGCGATGGTGAGCCGGCTGTGAGGACACTGTAAGGCGTCCTGAGCTGTGATTTACGGAGGCTCCGATTTCAGTGGTTCACAAAGATTTGCTCTGGGTTTATGTACCCTTTTCCAAAGTCATTCTGAGCGGACAGATAAACATGGAGGCCTCTCTGTTGCACTCTTCCCTGGGTAGGTACAGCTGGATGAAAATCAGCCACAGAGGGGATCCTGGTGTTGGCGTGAACGGTGACTTCGTGTTAACAGATGCTGTGTACATATTGAGGGAGCTGCTTAATTCCTCTCTTGCAAATGTGAAGCCTCTTAAAACTATGATGTACTAAACACTGTCCGAAAAAAAATTCTGCTCTTTTGTAACACAGTCCTCCTTCAGGGAGAGCAGCAGTTTAGAAAGAGAAGAATAAAAGAGGAACACAAATGAAGAAAGTACTATATCTATTACTTTGTGTTCAGCGTGATTATGGTGAAGAGAGCAACAACAGGGAGACTTAGGTATTGCCTGTACTAAAAACAAGCCCCACAGGGCTGATGCTGTGGCATAATGGGTAAAGCTGCCGCCTGCAGTGCTGGCATCCCATATGGGCGCTGGTTCTAGTCCCGGCTGCTCCATTTCCGATCCAGCTCTCTGCTATGGCCTGGGAAAGCAGTGGAAGATGGCCCAAGCCCTTGGGCCCCTCCACCCACATGGGAGACCCAAAAAAATCTCCTAGCTCCTGGCTTCAGATCGGCACAGCTCTGACCATTGCAGCCAATAGGGGAGTGAACCAGCAGATAGAAGACCTCTCTTTCTCTCCCTCTCTCTGCTTCTCCTTCTCTCTCTGTGTAATTCTGCCTTTCAAATAAATAAATAAATCTTTAAAAAAAAAAAAAAAGCCCTTATGAATAGGCCCTGAGCAAGTGGAGAGAAATCAGGGTGGAGCCAAGGTTTTGCCTCCTGACGTTTGCAAGCAAGCAGTCTCCACGCACTTACCTGGGAAGAGGAACAGAGCAGGTGACCAACGGTCAGAACTCTGCCACAGAGTGGGGGAAAGTGACTTCCTTCCATTCACCATCTGGTCGACTCAGCCTAGTTTTCAGGCAAAAGATCAGTGGTGTCTTAGGTACGTAGGCCCCAATTCTCCCTGTGGCCCAGCACACACAAGCACGCACACAGAGTTCTGCAGTCCTAACAGTATTTCTTTAGGTTTTTCTTTTCTCTAGAAATATGAATGAATTCCATGTTTATTTAGCTCATGTACTCATACCATCCCTTTTCCCAGTAAATAGGAGACTTTCCTTAAGATCATACAAAGAAGGTTGTATATGGGAGAGCTTGTACATTGGGATAACCATTTTGGAAAGACATGGCAATTTTGTCAACATTTCAAACATTGTGCCCCAAAACTTCACTCTAGGAATCTATTCCTTTAAAAAAAAAAAAAACAAAGATTTGCCGGCGCCGTGGCTCAATAGGCTAATCCTCTGCCTTGCGGTGCTGGCACACCGGGTTCTAGTCCCGGATAGGGCGCCGGATTCTGTCCCAGTTGCCCCTCTTCCAGGCCAGCTCTCTGCTGTGGCCCAGGAGTGCAGTGGAGGATGGCCCAAGTGCTTGGGCCCTGCACCCTATGGGAGACCAGGAGAAGCACCTGGCTCCTGCCTTTGGATCAGTGCGGTGCGCCGGCCACAGCGTGCCGGCCGTGGCGGCCATTGGAGGGTGAACCAACGGCAAAAGAAGACCTTTTTCTCTGTCTCTCTCTCTCTCTCTCACTGTCCACTCTGCCTGTAAAAATAAATAAATAAATAAAAATGATTGATTGATTTGAAAAGCAGAGATAGAGAGAAGAAGGAGAGATCTTCCATCTACTGGTTCACTCCCCAAATGGCCACAAAGGCTGGGTCTGAACCATGCTGAAGCCAGCAGCCAGGAGCTTCTTCCAGGATCCCCACACGTGTGGCAGGGCCCCAAGCACTTGGGCCATCTTCTGCTGCTTTCCCCGGCACATTAGTAGGGAGCTGGATGGGAAGTGGTGCAGCTGGGACTCAAACCAGTGCCCATATGAGATGCCGGCACTGCAGCCAGAGGCTTAACCTATTACGCTACAGCGTCAGCCCCCGGAATCTATTCTTAAATAGTTCAAAAATCATAAAATGGCACATCACAAAAATGCATTTTCATAATGGCAGCAATGAAAGCAAGCCCATATCCTTATAGAATGTTATTTTTACATGAGTCATTATAAATTACCTAATAAAACTTTTAAAGTATTAGCATTAGGAAGATCACATAATAACATGAAGACATTTTTGCTGGTTGTTCAACAAAGAAGGAATGTCAAATTGTATATCAGACAAATTCGTGTCCTTATAAGTTATGAATGTGAAAAAGACTAAGAAATGGATCACAAATTTTTGGTCAAAAACCAAAGGCTATAGAAGGAAAGGTACCAGCTGCAGAGTAATTGTTTTCCTCAGTAAGCACCAGCGAGCAGATTTTGACAGAGTTCTCTGCACATTGGGCCACTTTGTTAGCACACTTGCTTTTGCCCCTGCGTTAGGGGGTCCAAGCATAGAAGTCCCTCCATCATCCTGTTCCCAAGGAACCTACAGAATCTCAGCACAAGGAGAGGGAACATGGGAAAGTAGAAGCCAAACACACTCTCATAGGTGTTTCATGTAAAAACGAATCCCCAGCACAACGGAGGCTAGGGGGGAAGATGTCCTTGCAATCTGTCCCCAGCGAGGCCCTTGTACCTTGCAATTCCTCCAGCGTTGCAGCTCGATCTCCAGGAATGCCCACATTTTGAGGGTCAGTGAAAAGACAGCTGAAGTCTGTGGGCTCCAGGCACTGTCACCAGCCACAGAGCAGCACAGAGAGCAGAGGCCAGGCCACATCTGCGCGCTGACAGCCGTCCAGTCTGAGCCACACGCGGCCTGATTCCAACACGATGAAAGAGCTCACTTTTGTTGTTGCTGCTGCCAGTGCCCCACTGCTCAGGTACTGTAAGACAACTTACATAAGATACATTTATTTGGGGCCGGTGCTGTGGCGTAGCGGGTAAAGCTGCCGCCTGCAGTGCCGGCATCCCATATGGGTGCCGGTTCAAGTCCCAGCTGCTCCACTTCTGATCCAGCTCTCTGCTATGGCCTGCGAACACAGTAGAAGGTGGCCCAAGTCCTTGGGCCCCTGCACCCACGTGGGAGACCTGGAAGAAGCTCCTGGCTCCTGGCTTTGGATCAGCGCAGCTCCAGCTGTTGTGGCCAACTGGGGAGTGAACCAACGGATGAAGACCTCTCTCTCTCTGCCTCTTCCTCTCTGCCCCTGCCTCTCTGTAACTCTGCCTTTCAAATAAATACATAGATATTAAAAATATATTTATTCATAATAACCTACCCGCCTCACCCTACCCCCTAGCCAAGATGTCAAATCCTAGTTGAAGGCAGAGCAGAATGTAAAAATTATGTGAGATATGGGGCTGGCGTAGAGCGAGTGAAGAGTTCTTCCCCACGCAGCACCTGTGTCTCGATCCCTGCTCCCAGCCCAGCACTCTGCCAGTCCCTGGGTGCTGCAAAGTCATCAGGCGCATTGTCTGACGTCAAGGTCCCGAGAACCGGGTGGAGAGACACGCGGCGTGTGTGATTGACCTAGCGGGCAGTCTCTGTTCAGCAGGCCACAGACAGGAATTTTCCTCAGCAGCCAAGCAGCGCTAGATCCCCTATTCTGGCCTCTTCCCTCGTGGGCCTGGAGCTTCCTTCCCAGTAGCTGTTGGTTATCAAATCCAGTGGGTAGAATTCCGTCAACATCGCATTTCCCCCCTGAACCCAGTGTGGACTTCAGCAGGGAGCCTGACTGCGTGAGGTAAGAAAGGAATCTGGGCTGGGGGCTGTGGACAGAGCCACACCCCTGTCTCCAGCGGCAGCAGCTGGCATCCTCTCTCCCCTGTGGTCTTCCTCCCCTGGCTGCCAATGGCTGGCTCTGAGGGCCTCCGCCAGGCAGGCTGCAGGTACCAGCTCTCCGGGGCGGGGGTGGGGGGGAGCCTTGAGCTGGTCTGGAGGAGACCCAGCAACACCAGTACCCACTAGAGTTCCCTGGCATGGGAGACACCTGCTAAGAACCGCTGTTCATCCTCCCTTCTTGCAGGCCCCCATCTCTTGTCAGAGGCCCGTGGAAACCTTCCGAACCCCTTCTCCAAGACCTACTGTCCCCTCACTGGAGAGGGCTCTGCTGCCCGCAGGTCCTGCTACCCCTCCAGTGGGGCGGGGTCAGCTTCAGGTAGCAGTTCCGGCTGTGGCTGCAGCTGTCCGCTGCTTTCTTCCAAGTAGAGCAGTCATCCCCAGCCCCCCAGCAGGATCACTTTGGGGAGGTTTTTTTTTTCAATTACCAATGCCTGGACTGGCCATCCCTATACCAAAGACATCAGAATCTCTGGGGGTGAGTCTAGAAACTTGGGTGATTTTTCAAAGGTGGCCTGAACATCACAGTTGGATTCAGAATGATTACAGTGTTATTATGCAGAGCAGAGATTCCCAACTTGGCTGCACACCGGATTAAGTAGAGGGCTTTGAGAATATGGAGTCCCACACCAGAGATGCGGGTATCATTGCCCGGCATTGGGATTTATTTATTTATTTATTTGAGAGGCAGAGTTACAGACAAGAGAGAGGAAGAGACAGAGAGAGAGAGAGAGAGACAGAGAGAGGTCTTCCTTCTGTTGGTTCACTCCCCAGATGGTTGCAACTGCTGGAGCTGGGCCAATCTGAAGCCAGGAGCCAGGAGCTTCTTTTGGGTCTCCCGCACAGGTGCAGGGGCCCAAGGGCTTGGGTCATCTTCCACTGCTTTCCCAGTCTGTAGCAGAGAGCTGGATCAGAAGTGGAGCAGCCAGGACACGAACTGGTGCCCATATGAGATGCTAGTGCCACAGAGGGAGGCTTAGCCCACCACGCCACAGCATCAGCCCTGGGATTAAAAAAAAAAAAAAAACAGCTGTGCTGCTTCTAGGAACTCCCGTTCTCTGTGGCTGGCACCATAGGACCCCAAGGAGGAGGCTCAGGAGGAGAGAGGTGGTCAGCCCACCACGGGCATCCAGGCCTGCTGCACTGCAGAGAGTGTCCAACTTCAAGCTCCGTCTCCCTCCTGACACGAGCATTTCCAATAATCCTTTCATCCCCTTAACATCCACCCACAGCTCCAAAATGCTTTAATTGTACCCTGGCCTGAAACATAAATCTTCCCATCAAATTGCATGATTAGGCTTTTGGCTCATTGTAATGAGGAAGATTAAAGACAGAGGTGGGCTGATGTTGTGGTGTAGTGGGCTAAGCCTCCTCCTGTGGCACTAGCATCTCATATGGCCGCCAGTTCGTATCCTGGCTGCTCCACTTCTGATCCAGCTCTCTGCTATGGGCTGGGAAAGCAGTGGAAGATGGCCCAAGTCCTTGGGCCCCTATATCCACATGGGAGACCCGGAAGAAGCTCCTGGCTTCAGATCGGCCCAGCTCCAGCTGTTGCAGCCATTTGGGGAGTGAACCAGCATATGGAAGACCTTTCTCTCTCTGTCTCTCTCTCTCTCTCTCTCTCTCTCTCTCTCTTTCTCTCTGCCTCTGCCTCTCTGTAACTCTGCCTTTCAAATAAATAAATAAAAATTAACTAATTAATTTTTTAAAAGAAATATTAAGAAAAACAAAGTTCATCAGGAAAAAATTTCAAGTTGTGAAAAATAGAATACCCAGTTTCCACAGTTACCTAAATCATTAGCTGCATCTATTCCTTTTTAGAACCATTGTTTCTTGAAGTGCTTTATTTTTAAAATTTTATTTACTTACGTGAGACAGAGAGAGAGAGAGAGAGATCTTCTATAGTCTGACTCATTCTCCAAATGCCCTCAATGGCAGGGTTAGGGGTGGACAGCACGGCGACAGGGCACCAAGTCAGGTGCCAGGGACTCAATCTGGGTCTCCCATGTCTGGTGGCAGAAACTCAACTACTTGAGCCGCTCCTGTTGCCCACTCCCTCAGGGTGCGCATCAGCAGGAAGCGGGAGTCAGGAACCGGCTGCTGGACCTTGGCACTCAGCTGCGGGCCGGAGGCATCTCAGCCCTTGTCGGGTGTTTACAGCAAACTCCTCCATGCTGTGATACGTATCTCTAAAAAAGCGTGGAGATCTTATTATATAACCACAATGCCATTCTCATGCCAGAAGAAAAAAACTCATTATCTGAGAGTGCTGAGACCCAGATGAGACGGGCAAAGCCAGCAAAGACACGAAGATGAAGGTAGCAGCCCACTCTGGGCCAGGAGCTAGGTGCTTCCTCCCAGTCTCCCATGCGGGTGCAAGGCCCAAGCACTTGGGCCATCCTCCACTGCCCTCCCGGGCCACAGCAGAGGGCTGGACTGGAAGAGGAGCAGCCGGGACTAGTACCTGGCGCCCCAGTGGGGACTAGAACCCGGGGTGCCGGCGCCACAGGTGAAGGATTAGCCAAGTGAGCCACGGCCCAGCCTCCTTACTTGATATTTTTAAAAACTTGTTTCTCTCCTCCTTGCATTTCCTATAAATACTGGGGCACGTGCTCATAGCAATACATTCCAATTTACTCTTTTTTTATTTTTTTATTTTTATTTATTTATTTATTTATTTGACAGGCAGAGTGGACAGAGAGAGAGACAGAGAGAAAGGTCTTCCTTTGCCATTGGTTCACTCTCCAGTGGCCGCCACGGCCGGCGCACTGCGCTGATCCGAAGGCAGGAGCCAGGTGCTTCTCCTGGTCTCCCATGGGGTGCAGGGCCCAAGTACTTGGGCCATCCTCCACTGCACTCCCTGGCCACAGCAGAGAGCTGGCCTGGAAGAGGGGCAACAGGGACAGAATCCGGCGCCCCGACCAGGATTAGAACCTGGTGTGCTGGCGCCGCAAGGCGGAGGATTAGCCTAGTGAGCCACGGCGCCAGCTCCAATTTACTCTTACTTGATAAAAAAAAAAGCTTTGTTTAATCTATTTTTGTCTAAATATGATAAGAGTTGGTGAACTCAAAAGGCTTCCATAGCCTTGGCAACTCATGACAAGAGCCTAGGGTGAGTACTGATGCCATAAACAAGAGTGTCAATTTGTTAAGTCAACAACAGGAGTCACTGTGCACTTACTCGTCATGTAGGATCTCTGTCCTTAATGTGCTGTACATTGTGATTTAATGCTATAACTAGTACTCAAACAGTATTTTTCACTTTGTGTTTCTATGTGGGTGCAAACTGTTGAAATCTTTACTTAATATATGCTAAACTGATCTTCTGTATATAAAGAGAATTGAAAATGAATCTTGATGTGAATGGAAGGGGGGAGGAAGTGGGAAAGGGGAGGGTTGCGTGTGGGAGGGAAGTTATGGGGGGGAAGCCATTGTAATTCATAAGCTGTACTGTGGAAATTTATATTCATTAAATAAAAGTTTAAAAAATTTATTGGCATGAAATTGCCCATAACACTGTCTTAGAACCCATGTTCTAGCCAGCGCCACGGCTCAATAGGTTAATCCTCTGCCTGTGGTGCCGGCACACCGGGTTCTAGTCCCAGTCGGGGCCCCGGATTCTGTCCTGGTTGCCCCTCTTCCAGGCCAGCTCTCTGCTGTGGCCAGGGAGTGCAGTGGAGGATGGCCCAGGTGCTTGGGCCCTGCACCCCATGGGAGACCAGGAGAAGCACCTGGCTCCTGCCTTCGGATCAGCGCGGTGCGCCGGCCACAGCGGCCATTGGAGGGTGAACCAACGGCAAAGGAAGACCTTTCTCTCTGTCTCTCTCTCTCTCTCTCTCACTGTCCACTCTGCCTGTCAAAAAATTAAAAAAAGAACCCATGTTCTCTGCACCTGTAGTTATATACTTTTTCTCATTTGGAGATCTCTGCTTGTTTCTTGATCACATTGATGTTCAACATTTCAGAACAGCAGCTTAGAATTGCATTGACATGAAATTCAATAACTTTTTTTTTTTTCATTATTTCCTGCCTTCTGCCTTACTGCCTCACCCCTCCCAGAGAAGGAACAGGTCTGCCCATCTGTTTCCAGCTCTGCACCCTAGCGGTCCTGTCCAGGACTCACTGGGTTTTGGTCACAGCTGTGCCCATTCTGCTGCAGGCCTCCCCTGGGGACATCTTGGGCTGCAGTTTCTTCTCTCAGTCAATTCCACAAGCCTTCCATGTTTCCAGGAGTTATCACTGCGGCAGCTAATCCGGCTACACACAAACCATTCAACTTCGTGGCTTAAGATAACATTTGCGGGGCCAGCGCTGTGGCATAGCGGATTAATGCCCTGGCCTGAAGCGCCAGCATCTCATATGGGTTCCAGTTCGAGTCCCGGCTGCTCCTCTTCCGATCCAGCTCTCTGCTATGGCCTGGGAAAGCAGTGGAAGATGGCCCAAGTGCTTGGGCCCCAGCACCTGGCTCTTGGCTTCGGATCGGTGCAGCTCTGAGGGTTGCAGCCAATGAGGGAGTGAACCAGTGGATGGAAGACCTCTCTCTCTCTCTCTCTCTCTGCTTCTCCTCTTTCTGTGTAACTCTGCCTTTCAAATAAATAAATAAATCTTAAAAAAAAAGATAACACTTGCAAGTTGTGTATCCTTTATTCAAAATGCTTGGGACCAGAAGTGCTTCAGATTTTGCCATACATGCATATACATGATGAAATAACTTGGGGTTAGGACCTGAGCCTAAAATGAAATTAATTTGTCCCACATACAGCTTACGCACAGGCTAAAGGTAACTTCATACAATATTTTTAATGATTTTGCAAATGAAGCAGTGTTTGAGCCTTGAACCACCAGAATGCAAAGCTGCTACGATCTCAGCCAGGGCAGAGGACAATGTGAATTTTCCACTTGTGGTGTCATTGTCAGCACTCAACAAGTCGCAGATTCTTAAGCATTTCTGATTTCCTATTGGTGTATTAGGGCTGCTCAGTCTGGTTTAATTTTGCTCAGGAATTTGCAGTGTGTACAGGGTTACACAGGGAGAAGTCCTCGCTGCTCCCCAAGGCACCGGTGTGACGTTGCAATCTCAATGCTAACGGATCTGCTCTTAGCTCTGGATATCAGCTAAGAGCTCCATGGAGCTGGGAGCCACGGGTCCTCTCTGCAGAGCCCTCTTGGGCTTCCTCACAATAGGGTGGCTTTGTCCCAAACACACCTCTCTCCGGAGAGCAGAGCAGAAGTGTGTGGCATTTCTGTGACCTCCCAGATACACTATGGCATCTCTTACACGGTCTTCACTGGTCAAATCCCAGAAGTCTGTCCACGTTCAACGGAAGCAGCTATCACCTCACCTCCGGCTGTGAGGAGTATCCAGACTGCACTGTAGCCAACAGCAGGCAGGAGGCGAGACAGTGTGGCCGTGTTTGGAAAATGCACTCCCTGCCTCCCTGTGATCGGCTTCTGTTTTCCGGTACCACTGTGACTTCCTATTAAATACAACTTCCTGCAATTTCTGGAGGCATGAGCATGTGTTGATGGTAGTTACATGTTATTTGCTCGTCTGATTAAAAATTTGCAGGAAACCTATAATTATTAGTAAGGCTCGTTAACGAGCTAGTAGGTGAGAATTTGTGAGGTTTGGCTTGGTCCTTTAAGCACTGTGGATTAGCCTTTTTTCTCAAAGGTTAGCACATTCTCTTGGAGACAGACAAATACGTGGGTTTTCTTACCAATGGCCATCACCACCTGCGCTCTGTTGGGCTTTCTTCTCCCCTCTAGATTAAGAGAGGGATGGAGAGGGAGACCTGGGGTTTAGAGGTCACTGACACACAGACTGTCTCTCTGCCCTGAGTGATCAGAAGCATAGTTTGAGCCTGTGCCGCCGAACAGAAGGGAACAGTCACTGTGTTTGTCCTTAGACAGCAGGCAGCTATTGCCTCTCATCCTCCTGCTGGCCCCTCTGCCTGCCCCTCCTGCAGGCCCAGTCTCCACCCTTCTCTGCCCTGCATTATTTATTTTTTTTTTAAGATTTATTTATTTATTTGAAAGGCAGAGTTACAGAGACAGAGAGAGAGAGAGAGCGCGCACGCTTCCATCTGCTGGTTCACTCCCCAATTGGCTACAATGATTGGGGCTGGGCCACACCAAAGCCAGGAGCCAGGAGCTTCTTCCAGGTCTCCCACGCGGGTGCAGAGGTCCAAGGACTTGGGCCATCTTCCACTGCTTTCCCAGGCCGTAGCAGAGAGCGTGATCAGAAGTGGGGCAGCCGGGACTCAACTGGCGCCCATATGGGAAGCCGGCACTGCAGGCAGCTACGACACAGCACCAGCCCCTGTTTTTGATATTTTTAAGCATAAAGATAAAAGTTCATAAACTCAGATATGATGATCTTTGTGATTTTTATTCATGTTATGCTTAGGTTTCTCTTCTAGAGATCAGCTAAATATTTATCAAAGGTTGATAAATTTAGTCCTAAATCCATCTGAAATTTAGATAGAATTTTGGCAGAGAAGAAAGTTTTCCCCCAAATATCTTGCCAACTTTCTCGAAGTCCTTTCTTGAGCCATCCACCTTTCCGTATTGATCTGTGACGTCATATGTTGCTTGCCTGGATAAATGCGATCTGTTTGGATGCCACTAACTCTGCTGTGCGTAGCGGGTTAACCATAACCACTCTGTCTTGAATACTGTAGCTTTAGGGCACGCTTGTACATTTCACTTGACAGCCAGTCTCCTACCACTGGCTTGAAATACCTGCCTTTTTATCTTTTTCAGGTGAATTTTAAGGGTTATTTTCTTAAAGGCCTCAAAAACAATCCTAAAGTTGCCTTAAATAAATGATCTAATTTGAGATGAATTGTGTTTCATCATCCAGTTTAGCCACGTAGCCCAGAAACAAACACAAATGTCACTTACTAGACCTCGCTTTTATTTAATCATTGCTGGGATTAAGATTAGATTGATTTTTAAACTCGAAGTGTTGCTAATTCTGTTGTCTGCGATATTGGTAAACCGGATGTTCAATAATGTCTTCGGCTTCCAAAAGATCTGCTGATCTGTTTCCTTGGTTGGCATGCGTGTGTTTCTGTATCAATTTCAATAAAGTCATCTAATTGCTTCTTTTGGGTCCTATTTATATAGTCCAAATACAATGAAGAAACAAATTCAAAAGAAAAATTATGTGAATGCTTCAGATAGGGGAAAAGGCTGCTTGTTTGAACTCGACTGTTGAGATAGGTCTTACAGTAACCTTCCCTAGGTAGACAAACCTGACTAAAACAGACTAGTGAGCTTTGTGAAGTTTAGACGAGTGTAACAGAAGGCACAGAATGGAAAAGTCGAATGCTCAGACTGCTTAATGAACACGGCTTTGCTCCTAATGTCTCTAGTTCCTGGTAATAATTTCTATGTCAAATGGCTTCAAAAGCATTTGGGTTTTACTTTATTTGGGCTGGCTGAGACAATTCTACATTAGAAGCCACTGAAGAGTGTACGTTCTCCACTATGCAAGGATTCATATGAAAAATATAACCCAGTATGTATATGTTTGCTATTATTATATCGTATGATTAATGCCCCAAACTGATTCTGTTTCAGCGTAACTCATTTTCTCTCCAATCTGGTGTTCTTGGAGAACTGTAGGCATGCCTACTTGTTAACAGTGAAGACATGTCTGCTTTATTTACAGAATAGCTGCATGAATTACATCCTACCTTAAAATAAATTTTAATTTATTTTCATTTGATTGAAAGGCAGAGAGATAGAAATCCACATTCTAAAATTTTTTAAAAATTATCTTCACTAACATCTTGGAACTGCGGAAAATAATAGTTCTTTACGTCAGAAAACTTTGATTTTCTTTACTTAAAAGAAACTGTCTTCCAAAACACTTTGCTAAATATGATATGAAATTTGTAAAAAAAAAAAAAAAAAAAAAAAAGCAATGATAATACTTGCACAGTCAATATGGCACATAAGATAAAGTGTTTTACAGTAACACTAGTTTTGAATCCCACATGTTTATGAGTTTATATAAGTTGATGTATATGGGGCTTAATTCCCACAGACATTTTCCTGTGTCTTTCAATGTGCACTGGAATTTTTTACCTCGCATCTCAGCAACTGCGGCTGATGAAGTATTTGATTGTGCTCAGCGATTCTGAAGTTTCCCGACAGTTTGCTCCAGTCCCACTCTGGCACACCGTGATCAGCCTCCACTGACTCTCCTGGTTGGCTGAAGGATGCTCGCAGGGCCCGCACCCCACCTCTGCCTCAGCAAAGGCTGAGCACCAGGCTAGCTGACCTAGGCTCTGGAGGGCCGGACACCGCTTCACAGACATGAGTCCGGGATACGTTTGTCATCCAGGAGACTCACTCACTCTTTTGATGCATTTTAAAGAGGCTGAGCTACGTGGAGTTTCTTGTAAAAAGCTCGACAGGCAGTGATCCAACTTGATTGAAATCCCAAATCATCTTTCAGCCTTTGTCATATTGATCAATACCATTTTTAACGTTCATGACTAGTTTTCTGAATTTCACTTTGACAAAATACTGAGCAGTTCTTTTTTTTCTTTCACTGCCCCTTCAATCTTTAGCACTCGCTGTCTCTAATAGCCTTTTTTTTCCCTCCCAGTTAATAACAGTATTTTTAGGGGTGGCTGTTTGGAGCACTGATTAAAATGCTGCTTGGGGGCCGGCGCCGCAGCTCACTAGGCTAATCCCCGCCTTGCGGCGCCGGCACTCCGGGTTCTAGTCCCGGTTGGGGCACCGGATTCTGTCCCGGTTGCCCCTCTTCCAGGCCAGCTCTCTGCTATGGTCAGGGAGTGCAGTGGAGGATGGCCCAAGTGCTTGGGCCCTGCACCCCATGGGAGACCAGGATAAGTACCTGGCTCCTGGCTTCGGATCACTGCAGTGCGCCGGCCGCAGCGGCGGCCATTGGAGGGTGAACCAACGGAAAAGGAAGACCTTTCTCTCTGTCTCTCTCTCATTGTCCAATCTGCCTGTCAAAAAAATAAATAAATAAATAAAGATCTTTTTTAAAAAAAATGCTGCTTGGAATACCTGCCTCCCGTATCAGAGTGGCCTGAGTTTGAGTCCTGGCTCTGCTTCCAATGCAGCTTCCCGCTAAGGGGCACTTTGGGAGGCAGCAGTGATGGATCAGTACTTGGGTCCCTGCCACCCATGTGGGAGACCTGGATCGCGTTCAGGCTCCTGGTTTCAGCCTGGCCCAGCCCTGACTGTTGGGAGGATTTAGGGAATGAACCAGTGGATAGACAATATGTCTGTCTCTGTGTCTCTGCTTTTCAAATAAGTAAATAGTAAACAAATAATTTTTTGAAAAAGACAATGGTGTCTTAGAGATGGATTTTTTAACATACATATCACAAATAGAGGAGCAGAGTACCTTAAGGCCAGTACATAGAGTCTCTGCTTTGAAGAATGCTTCAGGCTTTTGTTTTATTCTGCATAAATCTTTGAGAAGAAACCAGCGATATGAAATCTTCAAGGTGGTAAAGACTGGAAGCATTTTCTGTGACTGCAGGCATCTCAAAGACAGAAAGGACCATAGTCTTCCTCCATTGATTACCATTTTCCTGACTGTGTTAATCTGAAAACGATTCCATCTTATATATTCTTGGAGTCTCTAGCTAATTCAATTAATATCACCATGGAAACCATCAACAATATTCCCAAACATTTGGGCTGTGTTGCCTCTGTGTCAGGCCCTGTGATCAGTATTTGCACAGATTAATTTATTTAAGCAACACTATAATCCCTTCAGGAAGATGGTATTACCCTCACTGGTAGGTGAGGAGACGGCTAAACTATTCACTGCAGGAAGTGGTCGCTGGGATAGAGACCCAGGGTAGAACTCCCAGTCTCCCACCTTCATAAGGCTCTACATTGTCCTGCCTTCTGTCTTCAAGTTTCAGCAAGGAATCAAGCTTTGAGTCGCCCTCTCCTCCATCCCCACCACGCACCTACTCAACAAGTCCCATTCACTCTAACTTGGCTTCCGAATCTCCATTTTCTCCATGGCTGAGCTCACGCTATCAGCTCACACCACCTTTCTCTTCCAAAACACCAGCTCCTCCCTGCCTCGGTCTCCCCCACTCCCTGTGCAGGCACAGAGCAAGCACCCAGTCCGTCCAGATTTCACTTCCCCCAAGCAGAGATGCTGCCGTGCCCATCTGCACTGACAACGGGACAAAGTTTCAAGCCTTGAGCACAGTGTTAATGCACTCGGTGTTCCAGGATCCAACAAAGCTTTCCAGCTCAGTCTGCTCCCATTCCCTCCAACCAGCCTAAGCTTCAGTGATAACAAGATCACCGATTAGCCAGAGGACCCGGGGACTTCCCTGCCTCAATACTGTTGCTCCTGCTTGGAGTACCCTCTCCTCCATTCTACCTCTGATCACGTTTTCTGCAGGTCAGAAGCTCAGACTCTTCAGGACTTTGCTCAGGTGCTATTCCTTTGCAAAACTTTGATTCCTTGTGTTGGAAGCACCTGCTGTCCTAGGACTCTTTCCAGAGATCTTCACTCCTTCATTCTCTGTTTACGGACCTGAAATGCCCTGCAAACCAAACATTTCTGTTTTTTGTAACTGTGACACACACTTTTTTGGTGGCCTAACCTAACCTGACCTAAGTGTGGCTATTCATGTTCCACTTTAGGAACAATGGCTTCACTTTGAAATCAAAATGGACTTGATGACGGCGTGCTGCCTCAGATCCACCAGAGTGATGTAAAGCATGGTATATGTAGCCCGTCGCCTCACATTTCAAATTCCGCAGCACATCTGGCCCTGAGGCTTCTGGGTGAGGGGATTGTGAACCTAAACCCAGCATTCAACACAGTATTTGGTGTAAGGCTTAGTTGCCATCACCCATATCACCAGCCACCCAAAGGCGGGAGTTACTACATTTCCATCTCCATAGGATCAAGCACATACAGCACTAACAATATACAGCACCACAAGTTTCATGCGACGAGGGGGACCAGGCCTGAATTTCCTGAACTTCTCCTTGCAGTCACCTTCCTGTGGCGACACATAGTACCCACACCTGACCAGGACCACCTCCTGCAGGCTGCTTTTTTGAACCCACTCCTCAAGTCTTGCTTTTTTTTTTTTTTTTTTTTTTTGTGACAGGCAGAGTGGACAGTGAGAGAGAGAGAGAGACAGAGAGAAAGGTCTTCCTTTTCCGTTGGTTCACCCCTCCAATGGCCGCCACGGCCGGCGCGCTGCGGCCGGCGCACCGTGCTGATCCGAAGCCAGGAGGCAGGTGCTTCTCCTGGTCTCCCATGGGGTGCAGGGCCCAAGCACTTGGGCCACCCTCCACTGCACTCCCTGGCCACAGCAGAGAGCTGGCCTGGAAGAGGGGCAACCGGGACAGAATCCGGCACCCTGATCGGGACTAGAACCTGGTGTGCCGGGGCCGCAAGGCGGGGATTAGCCTAGTGAGCCGCGGCGCCGGCCAAGTCTTGCTTTCAATTTCACCCCGTATTCCCTATGTTTCCCACTGACTCCTCTCTTTCCATCCAGATAAAAACTCAAGTGTGCCTATATTGTTTTTATTTTTTCCACACTGAAATGAATAAGAAGACCTCTTCTTACAGTAATAATCCAATAATAAATGCAAAAGAAATGATTTTTTAGAAAAATTACTATTTTGTGACTGTCTGAGTTGTAACTGAGTCATGGCAAAAACCATCAACTAATACAAAAACCAGTAGGTGATTATCTAACACTAAGTGGCATCTGTACACGGTCTCAAAGTATCTCCCTCAAATTACTTACTAATGACACAGGGATAACAGCTACTTTACAGTGACTGAGTGCCGAGAAACTTGGCAGGCACTACCTTGCCAAGTGGTTTAAGTTCACGTCCCCAGTAAGGAAACGAAACACTAAGTGACCCTGGCTGTGCTGGCCTGAAAAAGGATATAACATCAGTTCTGGAGTATTCCATCACATTTCAAAGGAACGCTATCAGATCCACATTTAGGGACGTGATACGAAGTGCTGAACCCATGTCCCTCAAAAACAAGCTAACATGTTGCAGGGAAGGCATTCAGAGGTGGTTAACATGCCACTTTGCATGCCCACACACCTGGGTTGGAGTCCAGCTCCACTTCCGATTTCAGATTTCTGCTAATGTGAACCCTGGGAGGCATCAACTAATAGTCCAGGCAGTCGGATCCCTGCCACCCATATGGGAGACCCAGATTGAGTTCCTGGATCCTAGCTGTGTCCTGGCACAGCCACAGCATTTGGGGAGTGAACCAGCAGGTGGAAAGCTCCTCTTTCTCTCAAATAAACTTAAAAATAAAGTTAATATCATGAAAGATAAATAAAAGCTCAGAAAATGTTTTAGATTCAAAGAGACCAAAGAGGGGCCGGTGCTGTGGCATAGCAGGTAAAGCCGCCGCCTGCATTGCTGGTATCCCATATGGGCGCTGGTTCGAGACCTGGTTGCTCCACTTCCGATCCAGCTCCCTGCTATGGCCTGGGAAAGCAGTAGATGATGGCCCAAGTGCTTGGGCCTCTGCTACCCAGATGGAGTTCCTGGCTCTTGACTTCAGCCTGGCACAGCCCTGGGTGTTGCAGCCTTTTGAGGGGAGTGAATCAGCAGATGGGAGATCTCTTTCTCAGGCTCTCTCTATCACTCTGCCTTTCAAATAAATAAAATAAATCTTTTTTACAAAGCAAGAAATGGTGAATCTGGTATATGAGAGCTTTCTTCACAGTTTCTGAATTTGTAAATCTGAGCTACGTCTGAATAAAGAGTTCCTCAGATTCATTAGACTCTCGCTTCATGTAAAGCTAACAGCTGGTCCCTTTGCTCACCCACACAGTCTCATTCTATTTCCCTCTCTCTCAAGATTTCTTTTTATTTATTTGAGAAGTAGAGTTAGAGAGAGGGAGAGATAGAGAAATAGGTCTGCCATCCACTGGTTCACTCCTCAGATGGCTGCAATGCCAGGGCTGGATCAGTCCAAAGCCAGGAGCCAGAGCTTCTTCTGGGTCTCCCACCACGCGGGCACAGGGGGCCCAAGCACTTGGACCATCTTTTACTGCTTTCCCAGGAGCATTATCAGGGAGCTGGATTGGAAGTGGAGCAGCCGGGACTTGAACCGGTGCCCATACGGGATGCTGGCACTGCGGGCGGAAGCTTAGCCTACAACACCACAGCACCGGCCCCAGCCACATTGTCTTATACTTACTGATGCCACTGTCTCATTCATGGTCAGTTCAGCTCCAATACTTATTTCCTCTTTTTGTTTCTCACCCGTCTTGGTCTTCTTTTAAACACTCCTGACCACCCAGTCCTCTGTGCAATCTGAACTTCCCAAGGACCCCGCAAGACTCTCCTAACTCCATTTTCCCATCTTGGTATAGTCACGGACGGATTCCTCACTAGGGAACTTGCCCCTAGGATCCACCCACACTTTCTCCTCCCACACACTCCCCTCTCCCGAGGCATCTCATCCATCCCACTGCTGTCACCTGAGCAGTGGCATGCAGCACAGGCTCCCACCCATGCTCTAGAACCCTGCGGCCAGTAGCCGAAGGCCAAGCTTCTCATTCTCATTGCTGTTCCCAACTTTTCCAAAGTTAAAGGACCTTCTCTCTCCCTTCAAATCGTCTCCATCTTCTGTCGTCCACCTCTGAACCACTAAAACCCCTAGGCACTCGTTCTTCCTCGGAACTGCAAGCTGACCTAACTGCTTCCTTTTCCTTCCCAGTCTCTCCACTCTTGGTCTCCAAGACGGTCTGGGCCTGGCTGCCTGGCAACCTGCTTGAGTCCCTGGTACTGAGGACAACAGCCTCTCACTGAACTTTGGCCCGGGTTCCTTACTGTGAGAGTCAAAGCTCCTCTTCATCCAAGGGCAGCCCCCTCTCCTCTCCTCCCCATATCCTCCCAGGAGCTCCCTGCACTCCCATCATGCTAGGCTCATAACAGCCCCTCGTTCAATTCCTCCTCCTTACACACTGTTCTGTCAGCCCGGCCCTAGTCCACCGCTAATGATCTGACTCATCTCTGACGCTGCCATTCAAATACCTCTTCCACTGCAAAGTCTTTACTTACCCCTTCTGCCAGATTAAAACAAACCAGATTTAATTCTCTGTGGTCCCACGGCACCTGGTTTGAACCTTGTTTTAGTGTTATCTGAAAACCAAAGAATATCCCAGTTACTGGTGCACACACAGAGATTTTCAAAAAGTTTGTGGCAAATGTATGGTTAAGCTACTATAGAAGTCAGTCTGGAGATTCCTCAGAAACCTGAATATAACCCTACCATTCAACCCAGCCATACCACTCCTTGGAATTTACCCAAAGGAAATTAAATTGGCAAACAAAAATGCTGTCTGCACATTAATGTTTATTGCAGCTCAATTCACAATAGTTAAGACCTGGAACTAACCCAAATGCCCATCAACAGTAGACTGGATAAAGAAATTATGGGGCATGTACTCTATAGAATACTATACAGCAGTCAAAAACAATGAAACCCGGTCATTTGCAACAAGATGGAGGAATCTGGAAAACATTATGCTGAGTGAGTTAAGCCAGTCCCAAAGGGACAAATATCATATGTTCTCCCTGATCGGCGACAACTAACTGGGCACCAAAGGGGAAACCTGTTGAAGTGAAATGGACACTATGAGAAACAGTGACTTGATCAGCTCTTGTCCTGACTGTTGATGTACAATGTAATACTTTATCCATTTTAGTATTTTTTTTTGTTCTAGTACTATTGGTTGAACTCTGTAATTAACACACAATTATTCTTAGGTGTTTAAATTTTAACTGAAAAGTGATCCCTGTTAAATATTAAGAGTGGGAATAAGAGAGGGAGGAGATGTACAGTTTGGGACATGCTCAATCGGACTTGCCCCAAATGGTGGAGTTAGAAACGTGCCAGGGGATTCCAATACAATCCCATCAAAGTGGCATGTACCAATGCCATCTCACTAGTCCAAGTGATCGACTTCAGTTCACAATTGATCACACTGATAGGTCTAAGAGTCAAAGGGATCACACAAACAAGACTAGTGTCTGCTAATACTAACTGATAGAATCAAAAAGGGAGAGAACAATCCAACATGGGAAGCGGGATACACAGCAGACTCATAGAATGGCAGATATCCTAAACAGCATTCTGGCCTCAGAATCAGCCCTTAAGGCACGCGGATCTGGCTGAAGAGCCCATGAGAGTATTTTAGGTATAGAAAGCCAAGACACTCTGGGGGGGGGGGACCTAAATGAAAGATCTCTGCGAGTGAGATCCCAGTGGAAAGAACAGGGCCATCAAAGAAGGAGGTACCTTTCTCTGAAGGGAGGAGAGAACTTCCACTTTGACTATGACCCTGTCGGAATAAGATCGAAGTCGGCGAACCCAAAAGGCTTCCATAGCCTTGGCAACTCATGACTAGAGCCTAGGGAGATTACTGACGCCATAAACAAGAGTGTCAAATTGTTAAGTCAACAACAGGAGTCACTGTGTACTTACTTCTCATGTGGGATCTGTCCTTAGTGTGTTGTCCAATGTGAAGTAATGCTATAACTAGTACTGAAACAGTATTTTTACACTTTGTGTTTCTGTGTGGGTGCAAACTGATGAAATCTTTACTTAATATATACTGAATCGATCTTCTGTACATAGATAATTGAAAATTAATCTTGATGTGAATGGAATGGGAGAGGGAGTGGGAGATGGGAGGGGTGCGAGTGGGAGGGAAATTATGGGGCGGGGAGCCAATGTAATCCATAAACTGTACTCTGGAAATTTACATATACTAAATAAAAAAAGAAAAAAACATGGATGTATTTCACAATCTTTTGCACCAAAAATAAACTTACCTTTTAGTTCTTGTTTTCCATGAAGTTTCTGAAGTACTGTAATACTGTCTCTCCCACATTTTAAAGTGGAGGGGCCAGCGCTGTGGCTTAGCAGGTAAAGCCTCCGCCTGTAATGTCAGCATCCCATATGGGCACCAATTCGAGTCCTGGTTGCTCCACTTCCAATCCAGCTCTCTGCTATGGCCTGGGAAAGCAGTAGAAGATGGCCCAAGGCCTTGGGCTCCTGTACCCACATGGGAGACTGGGAAGAAGCATCTGGCTCCTAGCTTCGGATCGGTGCAGCTCCGACCATTGCAACCATCTGGGGAGTGAACCAGTGGATGGAAGACCTCTCTCTCTGTCTCTTTCTCTTTCTCTCTCTCTCTGCCTCTGCCTCTCTGGAACTCTGCCTTATAAGTAAATAAATAAATAAATCTATTTTTTTAAAAAAAAAAAGTTCTAGGAGACAGATCTATAGATGATTCATTTTTTAAAATGATTTTTTTAAAGATTCATTTTTTTTTAAAGTCATTGAGCTGCAGCTCAATAGGCTAATCCTCCACCTGCGGCACCACCACACCAGGTTCTAGTCCCGGTTATGGCACTGGATTCTGTCCCGGTTGCCCCTCTTCCAGGCCAGCTCTCTGCTGTGGCCAGGGAGTGCAGTGGAGGATGGCCCAAGTCCTTGGGCATTGCACCCCATGGGAGACCAGGAGAAGCACCTGGCTCCTGCCTTCGGATCAGCGCAGTGCACCAGCTGCAGTGCGCTGGCCACGGCGGCCATTGGAGGGTGAACCAACGGCAAAGGAAGACCTTTCTCTCTGTCTCTCTCTCTCTCTCTCACTGTCCACTCTGCCTGTCAAAATAAATAAATAAATGAAAATTTTTTTAAAAAAGATATATTTATTCACTTGAAAGGCAGAGTTACACACACACACACACACACACACACAGGTCTTCCATCCACTGCTTCATTCCCCCAAATGGCCATAATGGACAGGGCTGGGCCAGTCCAAAGCCAGGAGCCAAGAGCTTCTTCCAGGACTCCCACATGAGTGCAGGGACCCAAAGGTTTGAGCCATCTCACTGCTTTCCCAGGCACATTAGCAGGGAGCTGGATTGGAAGTGGAGCAGCTGGGTCTTGAACCAGCGCCCACATGGGATGCTGGCGCTGCAGGCGGCAGCTTGACCCACTGAGCCACAGCATCAGCCCCATGTATGATTCATTATTTTCTTAATTTATTTGACAAGTAGAGTTATAGACAGTGAGAGAGAGAGAGACAGAGAGAAAGGTCTTCCTTCCACTGGTTCACTCCCCTAATGGGCGCTACGGCCGGCACTGTGCCGATCCGAAGCCAGGAGCCAGGTGCTTCCTCCTGGTTTCCCATGCGGGTGCAGGGGCCCAAGCATGTGGGCCATCCTCCATTGCACACCCAGGCCACAGCAGAGAACTGGACTGGAAGAGGAGCAACCGGGACTAGAACCGACGGCCATATGGGATGCTGGCGCCGGAGGCGGAGGATTAACCAAGTGAGCCACGGCGCCAGCCTGTATGATTCATTTTTAATTCTGCAACTCCTACGTATGTGGTAGGCTGTCAGCAAACATCCAAAAGGACTTTCAATTCTGCATGTGTTTGCAATTACACTGGTTTCCATGAGACATCTCTAACAAAGCCTGTTAATCTTATTTTGAAGCGCCTTTGTTGGTGGCCAGGTTATGGCCTTTCACTCCAGCAGTAAAAAATCAATCATTGAGGCCAGTGTTGTGTCTCAGCGGATTAACGCCCTGGCCTGCAGTGTCGGCATCCCATATGGGCTCCGGTTCGAGTCCCAGCTGCTCCACTCCCGATCCAGCTCTCTTCTGTGGCTTAGGAAAGCAGTAGAAGATGGCCCAAGTCCTTGGGCCCCTGCACCCATGTGGGAGACCTGCAGCAAGCTCCTGGCTCCTGGCTTCGGATCAGCACAGCTCCAGCCGTTGCAGCCAATTGGGAAGTAAGCCATCAGATGGAAGACCTCTTCTGTCTCTCTCTCTCTCTCTCTCTCTCTTTTTCTCTCTCTCTGCCTCTCCTCTCTCTGTGTAACTCTGAATTTCAAACAAATCTTTTTTTTTTTTTTTAAAGAATCGATCATCTTTAGCCCCATGTAGAAGGCCTTGGGTTCCACGGTGCTTCTTTATCTGTGCCCTGCTCTGAGTTTTGTCGGGCATCCTGCAGTAGCCTCGTGTCCCTCCTGCCTCTTTCCTTCCCTCTTATCTGGAACCTGAGCCTCTGGAAGAGATGGGATCACCTCTTGGCTTGCAAGGATGGGTAGAGGTAGACATTCAATTATCCGCAAAGTCGTTCATCCTCCTCTTTCATCCCCATTCTCCAGGCCTTCTGGGGAGCGGGGGGGGGGGGGGGGGGGGGTGGGGGGGTGTTAATTCTGCCCTGAGGGGGTTAATTCACACAGGCACTGACTTCAGGTCTCACAGAGAGAACCTTCAACTGAGACTCAAAGGGGTTTGAGCCGACTTGTCCAAGGTCACCTACGCGGCGGGCAGAGGCTTCTGAGTCGAGCATTTTGTCCACTTTGCATTGCCTCTGTGAAGAGAGCTTTACACATCATCACTCATAATGTTTGAAACAGTTTCCCTACGAAGCTCATTTCACAGCCGTAAGTCATCATGTACAGTGTCAGGCAGTCATGTCGCAATATTTGATTGCTGAATGTATTATATTTTTCTATGTTTGCCAAGTAGGTTTTCATGTAGTGCGAACAATCCAAGGGACAATGTCTCACATGTGAGAACTAACTAAATATTGGCCCTTCCTTTGCCAGATAATTGTAAAATAATAACCACCTGGGGGAAAAAATCAGCTATCGTTTTCTATGCCACATTGTCTGCAATAACACTGGGTTTGATTAACGTGGTGGGGGGAGCTGAAATGAGAAAAAGAAAGGTTATTTACATTGTGGTTTGTTTGTCCTCAAAGAAGCTGTAATGCAGCACAATTTCAATGATTGCCGCAAAATTGGCAGTTCTCAGCAGCACCTAAGATTCTCCATTGACCTGATTGTTCCTGGAATTCATTATAAAGGAAAGATCAGGATAATTTTCCCCGGGATTATTGTCAAGCATCTGATTGTATAAGCAACCACCATTTTCAGAGCAGAAAAACATGGCAAACAGAAAGCTGTGCTTAGGAAGAAATCCACAAAACATGTCATAGTCAAACCCCTTTGCATGTGGCTGTATTGGTTCTATATTCTTTAGAATTCAAAAATCAAAGATTCCCCTTTACTTAAACTTCCTTCCTGAAGCTCATGTAAATGTTCTTTCTACTTCTTTTTTTAATTTATTTGAAAATATTTTATTTCCAAGAATATTCCAAGGCTTGTAAAATTGCCAATTTTTTTTTTGTATTTCAAGATTTTTATTTATTTATTTATTTTTTAACTTTTATTTAATGAATATAAATTTCCAAAGTACAGCTTATGGATTACTTCTTAATGTTGACATGGGTTAAGTGTTTAATTTTTTTTAAAAAAATCTTCTAAACAGTGCATGAACCATTTTTAAAAGGTTTATTTATTTATTCAAAAGGCAGTCACAGGCAGAGAGAGAGAGAGAGAGGCGTCTTCCATTCACTGATTCAGTTCCCAAATGGCCACATCGATCTGAAACCAGGAGTAAGGAGCTTCTTCTCCTATGTGAGTGCAGGGGCCCAAGGACTTGGGCCATCTTCTACTGCTTTCTAAGGCCATAGCAGAGAGCTGGATCGGAAGTGGAGCAGCCGGGACTAGAACCGGTGCCCATATGGGACGCCAGCAATGCAGGTGGTGGCTTTACCGGCTACGCCACAGCACCAGCCTCTGCATGAGCCATTTTTAAAATAAAATGTCTTCTTCCTCATCTGTATATTCAATTTCTAACTAATTATGTCTAACGTTAGTCTAATTACACATCCGTCTGAATGATGAGTGTCTCCCTCTCTCTACAGTGAGTGCCAGTGAACACAGATGTTCTGGTTTGGATTCCTACAGAAAAAGACCCCTCTTTTAAACAGATATCTTCTCATTCTGTGTCTGATGTTTGCTGGTGACAGGAGTGAGAATACTCCAACGACGATTAGAATGAGACTAACCTGAGATACTCAGCTGCAACAGTGCGCATCTCCTTCCCAAGAGGGTACAGCTGGAGGTGCACAATGCCTACCTGCCCATGAGGCTGCTCGGTGTGATTACCTGGTCAGCTGTTGCCTAGTTTCTCGATGGAGTAATTACTGAGGTTACTTTTTCTTCTATGAACTGATCAGCGTCAGTGAGGAGACAGTTTAAGATCATGCAGATGTGCTGCTCCTCGTAAAAATTCCTCCCTACGCATCTTGCCTTGATCCCATTTTTACTCTAATGGTTGAAAAACGACGATTTTTCCAAACTCAGCACTCCCTCCACATTGACCACTCAGCGTTCTGTACGCAGGAGGCCTGCCTTTTCCTTTGTGTATTAATTCATTTACTTTATATTATGCATAGGCACTCATGATTTCTACTTTTCTCAATTCGTTACCATACTTAATGATTCTGGTTCTCATGCTGTCCCCAGTTTGACCCATGGGAACTACCTAAGGCTGGCTCCTGTGTCCCTGTGACATTCCTTATCGTTTGTTCAGCACCCTCTCACTCTCTGACCCAAAAAGGTGCTCCATTCCCATCTTGCTCTTACCCTGCCCCAGCCCTGGAGTCAACTATTTCTCTAAAGAGGTCTGGTTCCTTTTGAGGGACATTGTATTAGAGACAAAGATCTGGGCTCTAGCCTTTCCCATTTGGACTCCACAGGGTGGCTCCTGCAAAGAAGGTGGTGAGAAGACACGCCATTCTGCCATCAGTGAGGCAGTGACCCCAGAGAGCACCGCTGACACTCATAAGCGAGCCATGGAGTGGGCTCCAAGAAGTGTGCCCCTTGGGCTCGCAGGGAGATGTGGAAGTTTTCCGTGAGGAAGATGGGGACTCTAGATGTGTGGATTGACACCAGGCTCAACAAAGCTGTCTGGACCAAAGGAATAAGGAACACCTCCTACCACAGTCTTGTGAGATTGTCGAGAAAACAGAATGAGGATGAAGATTCGCCAAGTGAGCTCTACCCCGTCACCTGTGCACCTGTCACCACTTTCACAAATCTATAGACAGCCAATGTGCATGAGGGCCGACTGCTGAGTAAAGTTATAAAATTGCCTTTGTGTCTGGTTTTCCTTTCCTAGCAATAACATAATGTACGTCCTAAAGCAGTACCTGATCATGGGATCATTTGGAAAGTTTCCCTCAACAAGGATGTCTGTGTTCCCTTCTCCCCACTCCTTAGAGCTTGATTGTTTGAACAGGGATGGTCTAAGGAGGTTTGAAATAGAAAAAAACAGGGGCCGGTGCTGGGATACAGTGGGTTATAGCCCCAGCCTGGCATCCCATATGGGTCTTAGTTGGAATCCCGGTTGCTCTACTTCTGATCGAGCTCTCTACTATGGCCTGGGAAAGCAGAAGAAAATTGCCCAAGTGCTTGGGCCCTTGAACCCATGTGGGAGGAGGAGGAGGAGACCCAGAGGAAGCTCCTGGCTCCTGGCTTTGAATTGGCCTCAGCTCCGGCCATTGAAGCCATTTGGGGAGTGAATCAGCGGATGGAGGACCTCTCTCTCTCTTTGTCTCTACCTCTTTCTTTAACTCTTTCAAATAAATAAAATAAATCTTTTAAAAATAATAATTTTTAAAAAGAAATAGAAAAATGATGCTAATGCTTTTACCTTCATTTTTCATTTAATTCTAAGATAAAATTTTTTTTTCTCAGAAAACATACTTTTCAATTGCCATTGGCCTCTTTTCACTTTTCAATAAACTAGGCAATCACTAGCACCTTAGATTTCATGAAATAAGAAAAAAAAAAAAAGATCTGGGCTCCAGATGTGATTAGTGCTATTGTCTTGTCTTTGCTTTTTCATCCTTATAGTTAAATACATGCAGGGGCCAGCACTGTGGCATAGTGGGCTAATAAGCCTCTGTCTGAGGGGCTGCCATCCCATATGGGCACCAGTTCAAGTCCCTGCTGCTCTTCTTTCAGTCCAGCTCTCTGCTATGGCCTGAGAAAGCAGAAAGATGACCCAAGTGCTTGGGCCCCTGCACTCATGTAGAAGATCTGGAAGAAGCTCCTGGCTCTTGGCTTCAGATTTGCCCAGCTCTGGCCATTGTGGCCATTTGGGGAGTAAACCAGAAGACAGAAAACCTCTATCTTTGCCTCTCCCTCTTTCTGTCTGTAATTCTACCTCTCAAATAAATAAATCTTTTTAAAAATACACACATATATATATACACACATGCACCAGTACTCATATGCACATACATACACTGTCCAAAATATGCATATCTATGTATTTACTTATACACATCAACATACATGTAAGTATTAACTATGCATGTACACATATGCATGCACACATTGTAGAAGTCTTATCAATAACTCCAATTCCAATGAATCCATACAGGGTTCTTGCCTGCTTTCTCCTCTTCCATGTTTGTGCATTCCTTCTTCCACAGTAAGAATTCTGGCTCCCAACATCAACACATTCACCCGTTTACTCAAATAGATAATACATCTAAAATGGATTTTAAAAAACTCATGGACATACTTTTCCACATTCTTCATATCCAGCAGATGCTTAATATCAGAATCTGCATTTAGTAAGAGGCAGATGGAGCAAATCTAAAAAAGAAAGAAATCCACCCATGAAAAGGGGAATAAAGATAACCTTTAAGCCTACACAAATACCAAAAAACCACCGACTTGTACACCTTAGAATGAGTAAAATGTATGATATTGCTAATTATATCTCAAGCTGTTTTTTTTAAGTTGTAGCAGTTTGAAAGTTGGTAAATTTGTCGTTAAATGAAAGGTGCTGATTTGTGTATTTGCCAAAATATTATCTCCTTCTCCACATTCTACCTTTGCCAAATTTCCATACATAAAGCAGTTTTTAGAAAAACACCTTTGAGAAGCATAGCTGGAGGAAGAGGGCTGTGATGAGAGAGTGGCAGTGCTGAATGGCGATCTGTAAATGAAATTCCCGAACGTGTTAGCAGGGAAGGGTGATGGACAGAATCTCAGTGACTTCTGTGAGCCACAGTTTTTCTCTTTTTCTACGTACATGTCAGAACAGACTTGCAGAGGAATCAGGAACTGCGGGTAAAAGCACACACTCTTCATTGCTGTCACAGCTCAGACACAGGCTGAGAGCTGTGTGTGTCAATCAGAAGGAATCCTGTCATCACACAGGTGGTGAGCCTCATGCCTTGTCTGCTTCAGAACTTCAAATCAGGATGCATTTTTTAAAGGATTTACTTACTTATTTAAAAGAGAGAGAGAGAGAGAGAGAGAGAGAGAGAGAGAGAGAGAGAGAAATATCTTCCATGTGCTGGTTCATGCCCCAAATGGCCTCAATAGTCAGGTCTGGGCCAGGCCAAAGCCAAGAGGCAGCAATTCCATCTAGGTCTCCCATGTGGGTGCAGAGGCCCAAGTACTTGGCCCATCTTCCACTGCCTTCCCAGGCTCGTTAGCAGGGAGCTGGATTGGAAGTGAGGCTTCTGGGACTTGAACCAGGGCTCCAACATGGGATGCCATCATCGCAGGTGGTAGCTTAACCCACTTTGCCACAGTATTGGCCCCTTTAGGACATATTTTGCCTTGTCCAACCATAAGTAAAGTGTACACAAACCTGCAAGGGGTCTCTGAAAAAAATACCATTAAGAAAGAGGAACTTCTGGGGACTGGCGCTGTGGCATAGTCGGAAACACCGCTGCCTACAGTGCCGGCATTCCATATGGGCGCTGGTTCGAGTCCCAGCTGCTCCACTTGTAATACAGCTCTCTGCTATGGCCTGGGAAAGCAGTGGAAGATGGCCCAAGTCCTTGGGCCCCTGCACCCACATGGGAGACCCAGAAGAAGCTCCTGGCTTCAGACCGGTGCAGCTCCGGCCATTGTGGCCAATTAGGGAGTGAATAGTGAATGGAAGAACCCCTCTCTCTCTCTCTCTGCCTCAATTTCTCTCTGTGTAACTCTGACTTTCAAATAAATAAATAAATCTTTTTTTAAAAAAGAGAGAAACTTCTTTCTGTGTGACCCAGAGGAATATTCTTTCTCTGAACATCACACAATTCAGGATCCAGAAGAAAATTTTTATTTATTTATTTATTTATTTTAAAGATTTATTTTATTTGAAAGACAGAATTAAAGAGGGAGGAGGGGAGGAAAGGAGAGACAGAGCGAGGGAGACAGTGTTAATGGGAAGGTAAATTAGTGCAGCCATTGTGGAGAACAGTATGGAGATTTCTTTGAAAACTAGAAATAGACTTGCCATGGGAACCAGCAACCTCACTCTGGGAACCAACCTGAAAGACTTGAACATGTTGCACCAAAAAGAAACCTGTACTACCATGTTTATAGCAACACTGCTCACAACAGCCAAAATATAGCATCAACCAAGGTGTCCATCACCAGATGAATAAAGAAAAAGGTGATCTATATACACAATAGAATATTATTCAGCTATAAAAAAAGAATGCAGTTTTAGCATTTGCAACAAAATGGATGCAACTGGAAGGCCTGTTGAGTGAGATAAGCCAGATGATGCAGAAAGACAAACACTGCGTGTTCTCCATTACATGTGGGAGCTAAATTTTTTTTTAAGATTTATTTTATTTATTTGAAAGACAGAGAGTGCGGTAGAGACAGAGAGAGAGGTTTTCCATCCACTGGTTCACTCTCCAGATGACTGCAAAGGCTAGAGCTCCGCCAATCCAAACCCAGGAGCCAGGTCTCCCACTGAGACTGCTTTCTCAGGCCATAGCAAAGAGCTGGACCAGAAGTGGAGCAGCCAGGACTTGAACCGGTGCCCATATAGGATGCCGGCACTGCAGGCAGCAGCTTTACCTGCTATTTCACAGAGCCCCATGGGAGCTAAAATTTAAATAACCAAAAACACACAAAGAAATGCCTGTGTGTATCAGTATCGCTGCAAATATACTTTTGTCAAGCTTTGTTTTATACCTTTGTCAGACCAGTTGTTAAGAATGTTATATTACTATAGTCTTAATGATCTGTGATTATTTTTAAATTCACCGTACTTGGGTAAAAGGGTTGTCTTTCCATTTGAGTACTGTTTGTAGCCCTCGCCTATATTCCCACTAAACTAGGGTCTTTTTCTTCACTTCTCAAACATTTTATTTGGTGGAGCATTAAGCCCTTGACTGTAATAGAAATTAAAAATGTTATCTCAAATACTAGGGAAAAAAAAGAGAGGAGGAAGAAGGGTGGAAGGGAGAGGGGGAGGGGGAAGAAGGAAACATCATTATATTCTTAGAATTGTATCTGTGAATTATATTGAATCTGTTAATTAAAATTAAAAAGGATAAAAATCAGAAAACATAAAATGACAGACAAGAGAAGCCAATTGTAATAATTATAATCAATTCTAATAATAATAATTAAAATCAAATTCTTTGATTCAATTTGTAACAACAAAGTGGTATTAAAATGGCCAAAAGGTCAGATCAATATCTATCAGGCAGATTAATAAAGCAGGAGTACAGTATTAATATCAAACAGATCAGGGCCAGTGCTGTGGCACAGCGGGTAAAGCTGCTGCCTGCAGTGCTGGCATCCCATTTGGGCGTCGGTTCGAGTCCCAGCTGCTCCACTTCTGGTCCAGCTCCCTGCTATGGCCTGGGAAAGCAGTGGAAGATGGCCCAAGTTCTTGGGCCCTGCACCTGTGTGGGAGTTCTGGAAGAAGCTCCTGACTCCTGGCTTCAGGTCAGCGCAGCTCAGGCTGTTGTGGCTAAGTGGGGAATGAACCAGAGGATGGAAGACCTCTCTCTCTCCCTCTGTCTCTGCCTCTCTGAAACTCTGCCTTTCAAATAAATAAATAAATCTTAAAAAATCAATCAGATTTAGAATTTTGCAAAGCAGTAAATGGACAGAGTATCAGAGCAGGTAAAAGTCACAATTCAAAGCAAATTAGTTTCAAGAGCCCGTACTTTCTGACAGAATTGCATCAAAACATACTAATGTTACACATTTATGTTCTCCATTTGCAAGAATAAACTTTACCAAATGTTCAGGGGTAGCAGCAGGTGGGACAGGAACAGGGAAAAGATCTGTTCGTGACCCTCTAGAGATCAGATGGAAAGAAACGATCATGGGTTGGTCTCCTGGAAGTGGACTTTGGGGCAAAGGTCGCCTGCAAGAGTGCTCTCAGGAGTAACACCTATTAAGAGAATAATAGAAATAGGATTGACACATGGTTAGTTAGCAGGGCCCCTCAAAAAATGTGACACACCTCTGCATCTATCAACCAGCCTTTGCATGACCCAAAGAGGTAGCTTAACCATTTCTAGGGAGGGATTTAGCTCTGAACTGTTAATAGCCTCTAACTCACTACAATAGCAGGATATAGTAGAGCTGCTCTAGAGGGATTCTGGTGGAGCCAGACCACAGGAGGACTACTGGATCAGAAGGGAGTGTGGGGGCTGGTACCGTGGCGCAGTAGGTTGATCCTCCGCCTGTGGCACCAGCATCCCATATGGGTGCTGGTTCTAGTCCTGGCTGCCCCTCTTCCAATCCAGCTCTCCGCTGTGGCCTGGGAAAGCAGTAAAAGATGTCCAAGTCCTTGGGCCCCTGCACCCGCATGGGAGACCGGGAAAAGGCACCTGGCCCCTGGCTTTGGATCAGCCCAGCTCCGGCCGTTGTAGCCATTTGGGGAGTGAACCAACAGACGGAAGACCTTTCTCTCTGACTCTCCCTCTCACTGTCTATAACTCTACCTCTCAAATAAATAAATAAAATCTTTAAAATAAAAAAAGAAGGGAATGTGTGGAAGAGAGGGAAACTAGGCATAAATTCCTTAGATTATTCTGATGAACTTTTTCCAATTCAAGTTAGAAGCATTGAGATGTATCTAAATAATATAATTTTGCAGATCTGTTTAAATGATATATAACGATTTTCACTTTAGAAACACAACTTATTGTCTTATCAAGTATCCAGAGGACATCTAAAATTTAATCAGATGGTAAAAGCATGTTCTCTATAATGCTGTACTAAAAGTAATTATCTTAAAAGTTATAAAGTAAAACAATCAGAAAAGTTTTAAAGCAAAGTCAAAAATAATAAAGCTAAACTCAAATGGCAGAAATAAAACCACTATTCCTAATACACAAAAAGAGCTTATAAATCAAAAAGGGGGGAAGTAACAAATACCTTAAGAGAAAAGTTAGCAGAATCGTGAACAATTAAGAAAAATAAAGACTACTAGGGGCTGGCGCTGTGGTGTAGTGAGTAAAGCCACTGCCTGCAGTGCCAGCATTCCATATGGGTGCTGGTTCAAGTCCCGGCTGCTCCTCTTCTGATCCAGCTCTCTGCTGTGGCCTGGGAAAGCAGTAAAAGATGGCCCAAGTCCTTGGGCCCCTGCACCAGCATGGGAGACCCGGAAGAAGCTCCTGGTTCCTGACTTTGGATCAGCCCATCTAGGGAGTGGACCAGCAGACAGAAGACCTCTCTCTCTCTCTCTGCCTGACTGTAACTCTGCCTTTCAAATAAATAAATATTTTTTAAAAAGACTACTCATGACTAATTAGCATATGAAAGACCTCTGACTTTTCTTCAAACTTAAAAAATGAAAATAAAACAACATTGACATCATTTTGTCAGAGTTTGACAAAGATTAAGATGATTTAAAACCCCATTGCTGCGAAAGCAGTCTGGCATTTGTATAAAAAATATGCATTCTTTAAACCATCTGCAGCAGCTTTTTTTTTTTAAGATTTATTTTATTTATTTGAAAGACAGAGTTACAGAGAGAGGTAGAGACAGAGAGAGAGAGAGGTCTTCCATCCACTGGTTCACTCCCCAGATGGCCACAACAGCAGGAGCTGTGCCAATCCAAAGCCAGGAGCCAGGAGCTTCCTCCAGATCTTCCCACATGGGTGCAGGGGCTTGATTAGTTGAGCCATCTTCTACTGCTTTCCCAGCCATAGCAGAGAGGTGGAGCAGCTGGGACGCAAACCGGCACCCAGATGGGTTGCTGGCACTGCAGGTCAGGGCATTAACCTGCTGTGCCACAGCGCTGGCCTTGCAGCAGCTTTTATTAATTGAAGTATCATTTACATACAGTGAATCTTCCCTTTTCTACTATAGATTATGAGAAATGTACACAAGTCATGAAGCCACTACAACACAGAACAGTTCCGTCACTTTCCCTCCTAATACTCTCATTCTATTGCTTTCTAGGCAACCTGTTTGCACAATCTTCCACTGACCTGTTCTCTGCCACTTTTTCCAGAATGTTGTATAAGAACACCAGATGTCGCTTTGGAGCCTAGCTTCTTTTACTTACTATAATCATTCACTATGATAAATTCAAATCCATCCATGTTGTTGGCATGTATTCTAGTGCAAAGGTGTACCACCATTTGTTTTTACATTCCTCAACTGAGGGAGGTTTTGTTTTTGATGGTTTAGTAGCTTTTTTATGGATCATTCATACCTCATGAATCTTTGTCTAACCCAACAGCACAAAAATTTTCTCCTCTGTTTTATTTTAGAAGTTTTGTAGCTTAAGGCTTTACATTTACTTAAGCCTATATTTTGTGTTAATTTTTGCATAGAGTCCATGGTATGGAGCAAAGGTAAATTTAATGCATATGGATGCCCACTTCTTCCAGCACTATTTGTTGAGAAAGATTATCCTTTCTCCATTGAATTGCCTTTGCACTTCTGTCAAAAGTTGACAATAGATGTGTGGGTTTATTTCTGAAGTTTCCATTCTGTTCTGCTGATCTGTATGCCTATTTTTTTCCCACTAACATCACACTGTCTTTTTTAATCCAACTTTATAGTAAGTCTTTTTTTTAATTATTTATTTATTTGAAAGGTAGAGTTACAGAGAGGTAAAGGCAGAGAGAGACATCTTTCTTCTGCTGTATCACTCCCAAAATAGCCGAAACAGCCAGAGCTGAGCCAGTCTGAGGCCAGGAGCCAAGAGCTTCTTCCGGGTCTCTTACATGGGTGCAGGGGCCCAAGCACTTTGGCCATCTTCCACTGCTTTACCAGGCCATAGCAGAGGACTGGATCAGAAGTGGAGTGGCCAGGACTCGAACTGTTACCCATATGGGATGCCGGCACTGCAGGTCTCAGCCCAATATACCACAGCACTGGCCCCTTGAAATCAAGTAGTAGGACTTCCAGACTTTTTTATTTTTCAAAATCTTTTTGCTACTCTAGATCCTTTACCCTAGACATTTTTTTGCTTTTGGACAGGCAGAATTAGACAGTGAGAGAGAGAGACAGAGAGAAAGGTCTTCCTTTTCCCTTTGTTCACTCCCCAGTGACTGCTAGGGCTGGCACACTGTGCTGATCCGAAGCCAGGAGCCAGGTGCTTCTCCTGGTCTCCCATGAGGGTGCAGGGCCCAAGCACTTGGGCCATCCTCCACTGCACTCCCGGGGCACAGCAGAGAGCTGGACTGGAAGAGGGGCAACCGGGACAGAATCCAGCACCCCAACCAGGACTAGAACCCGGGGTGCCAGCGCCATAGGCAGAGGATTAGCCAAGTGAGTTGTGGCGCTGGCTACCCTAGACATTTCTTAGATCAGCTTGTCAATATCTACCAAAAGTCTTACTGGGATTTTCACTGAGATTGTATTGAATCAATTTGGGGAGAAGTGACATATTAGCAATTCTGAGTCTTGTAATGAACACAATAGGTCTTTGATTCTTTCATCAGTATTTTGTAGTTTAAGCATAAACACCCTATACACATTTTGTTAGATTTATATTTAAATTTTTTGGAGAAACTGCTGACAGTACCTTTCACAATTTTTATTTCTGATCATTGCTAGTAGTATATAGAAACATAACTGTATTTGTCTATGACCTTATTTCCTATGTCCTTGTTAGACTCACTGTTTACTTCCAGTAGCTTTCTTGAAGATCCCTTGAGATTTTGCTATATAGGCAACTAGGTCATCTACAAGTAGACATAGTTTTCTTTCTAAGCAATAACCTTATGTATTTTTCTTCCCTTATTGTACTAGATAGGAATGAATGGGCTTCCTGTCTTTTCCTGACATTAGAGGGAAACCATGCAGTACTTTATCAAATTTGATGATATCTGCAGGTTTTCTGTAGATACCCTTTGTGAAGGTAAGGAAGTTCTTTCTAGTCCCAGTTTTCTGAGTTCTTCTGGTCATGAATGGATGTTAAATTTTCTTTCTTTTTTTTTTTAAACTACTGTCCTTGTCTGAGTGTCTTCATCCTATTCTAACATTTCCCAAACTGATACCTTTTTTTAAAAAAAAAAGATTTTATTTTATTTATTTCAGAGTCAGAGTTACAGAGAGCGGGAGAGACAGAGAAATAGGTCTTCCATCCACTGGTTCACTCCGCCAATGGCCGCAATGGCCAGAGCTGGGCCAGTCCCAAGCCAGGAGCCAAGAGCTTCTTCTGGGTCTCCCACGTGGATGCAGGGTCCCAAGGGCTTAGGCCATCTTCCACTGCTTTCCCAGGCCACAGCAGAGAGCCGGATCTGAAGTGGAGTAGCCGGGACACAAACCAGCACCCATACGGGATGCTGGTGCCACAGACAAAGGCTTAGCCTAGTACACCACAGTGCTGGCCCCTAGATTCTCTCACTGCATCTATTGGGGGTGACCATTGGCAAGCTAATGATATTGACTGATTTTGAATATTTAACTATCCTAATTTGTCCTGATAAGGGTTGAAAAGATGGAATTAGGAGCTGGCGCTGTGGCACAGTGAGTTAAAGCACTGGTCTGCGGTGCCGGCATCCCAAATAGGTACCAGTTCGAGTCCCGGCTGCTCCACTTCCAATCCAGCTCTCTGCTATGGCCTGGGAAAGCAGTAGAAGATGGCCCAAGTGCTTGGGCCCCTGCATCCATATGGGAGACCCTGAAGCGGCTCCTGGCTCCTGGCTTCAGATCAGCTCAGCTCTGGCTGTTGCAATCATTTGGAGAGTGAACCAGCAGATGGAAGACCTCTCTCTCTCTCTCTCTCTGGCTCTATCTCTCTCTGTCTTTCAAATAAATAAAATAAATTTTTTAAAATAGGTAAAAAGGTAGAATTAAAATTGCCCTTATCCATAGAAAATATTATTGTGAGTGTAGAGAGTTGAAGAAAAGTTACAAATAAATGATTAATTAATGAACAAATTTGCTGGACTTACTGTATTTCTATGCAACCATATTTATATATACCAGCAATCATTAGATAATTAAAATTTTAAATATAAACTATATATTTATATATAAAATAAAAATTATATTCATAGAGAGAGATCTAAAAATAGATGTATAAGATCTTTACATAGTACACTATCAAACATTAACAAGAGATGGGACAAATGAAGAGACATACCATGGATTGGAAAGCTCAACATCATAAATGAAGTCAATTTTTTCCAAATTTACCTATAGAATCAGCTCAGTTTCAAACAAAACCCCAAAAACACTTTTTTTAGAAAATGGCAAAATGATCCTACAATTTATATGGAAGCATGTGGGCCCAAAATAAACATGATTTTGAAGAAGAGCAAAGTAGAGAACTTAATCCAGTATTAAATTTCATTATAAAATTACAGCAAATACAGCAACATGCCTTAGTACGTGGAAAGGCAAACAGGATACAGAAAGAAACTCAAGCCTATACGAACATGACACAGGGACAATGTGGAATGCTGTGTCAAAGAATGGTATTTCCACATTCATTCGTACAAGTCCGTGTTGCAGCATGTTTTGCTGTATCACCACCACACTAGAACATAATCTTTCTCAGGGAAAAAAACTGCATGTCACTCATAGTGCAGACACCAGCTGCTCACGTGTGCGCTGGCACACCCCAGCTACGTGCCAAGAGTGGACGGCACACGCACCTGAATGACTAACACACTAAGGAGCCATCTCTTAAGCCCCGTCTGAGGGGTGTCCATGCTATTCTATTAATTAACAACTAGACGGTGATAGATGGACACGATGGCAGGAGAACTGAGTTGGTGTTCACTGAGCCTACCTGACCCGTAACACTACAAACCGCTGCCACCACCAAAGAGAATACAAAGGCCTCGTCTCTCTTCCCCACACCAACTTTGGACCGCATAACCCCTTCTGTGACTTCTTTCCAAGAGTAACCGGATTTTACCTTTAAGGATAAACTGTGGCTGGCGCTGCGGCTCAATAGGCTAATCCTCTGCCTGCTGCGCCGGCACCCCGGGTTCTAGTCCCGGTCGGGGCAACGGATTCTGTCCCAGCTGCTCCTCTTCCAGTCCAGCTCTCTGCTGTGGCCCGGGAGTGCAGTGGAGGATGGCCCAAGTGCTTGGACCCTGCACCTGTGTGGGAGACCAGGAGAAGCACCTGGCTCTTGGCTTCGGATCAGCGCGGTGCACCAGCTGCAGCGGCCATTTGAGGGGTGAACCAACGGAAGGAAGACCTTTCTTTCTGTCTCTCTCTCACTGTCTATAACTCTACCTGTGAAATAAATAAATAAATAAATAAAAGAATAAACTGTGGAGAGGAAAGGGGAGGAAAGAGGGCAGAGGGTGTGTGCTTTGTTTGGTACTGGTATCTCAGCTCTGGCACAACGGGAACATTCATTCTGTAACTTGTCAAGAGAAACGTGCAGCAAGGTGTTCTAAACCAAGTGGAAATCCACAGTTCACTTTTCAGTCAGGAAATTAATACTGTAATTTTTCTAGTAGCATGCGCGTGCGCGTGCGCACACACACACATACACACACACATTTTTCCAAATTCAGTGGAAGCATAATACCCAGCAGGTCCCCAAATGCTGAAACAACCATTCAAGAAGAAACAGAATTAAAAGTAACTGATTTCTGAAATATATTTTAGGTTAAAATGAAAGGCTGAGCAGAGTTTGAAGGAAAACCATCATGAAGGTAATGCTACTGCTTGGTTGTGGTCTGTATTTTGGAATATTCATTTCACCTTTTTTTTTTAAAAAAAGATTTATTTATTTATTTGAAAAGCAGAGTTACAGAGAGGCAGAGGCAGTGGGGGTGGTCTTCCATCCGCTGGTTCACTCCCCAGATGGCTGCAACAGCCGGAGCTGCGCCAATCCGAAGCCGGGATCCAGGAACTTCTTCTAGGTCTCCCACACGGGTGCAGGAGCCATTTTCTATTGCTTTCCCAGGCCATAGCAGAGAGCTGGATCAGAAGGGGAGCAGCCGGGTCCCGAGCCAGTGCTCAGATGGGATGCTGGCACTGCAGGCAGCGGCTTTACCTGCTACACCACAGAGCAGGCCCCAGGAATATTCATTTTCTATTTAACAGTCAGTGTTCTCCAAAAACAGAATCAAAGGTATATATATGCACATACAGTTGTTCCTGGTGTCATCAGGCGACTGATTCCAGGCCCCCTGCAGACACCAAAACTCTACTGAGTTCAGGTCTGTTATACGAAGTGGCATAGTGTTTGCATATAACCTATGCCCATCCTCTTATATACTTTAAATTGTCTCTAGAACACTTACAATATGTAAATAATGCAAGCAGTTGTTTTACTGTATTATTCAAGGAATAATGATGAAAAAAGTCTACATATTCGGTACAGACACAACTTTTCCCCAGAATATTTTCAGCTGGTTGAATCTGTGGGATGCAGATTGCATGAACAGGAGAGCTGACGGTATAGACAGGAACTGGCTCATGTGATGTTGAGAGCTGTCAAGTCTGAAATCTGCGCAACAGGCTAGAGGCAGAATTCCTCCTTCTGAGGACTTTATTCTTTTCTCTTAAAGCCTTCACCTGGGGGCCAGTGCTGCGGCACAGTGGATTAAAGCCCTGGCCTGCAGTGCCAGCATCTCATGTGGACGCCAGTTCGAGTCCCGGCTGCTCCACCTCTGATCCAGCTCTCTACTATGACCTAAGAAAGCAGAAGAAGATGGCTCAAGTCCTTGGGCCCCTGCACCCACATGGGAGGCCCAGAAGCTCCTGTCTCCTGGCTTCGGATCGGCCCAGCTCCAAACAATGAGGCCATTTGGGGAGTGAACCAGTGGATGGAAGACCTCTCTCTCCGCTTCTGCCTCTCCGAAACTCTGCCTTTCAGATAAATAAATACATCTTTTTAAAAAAAAAAAAAAAAAAAAGGTCTTCAACTGATTGGATGAGACCAGTGCACATTACAGCAGGTAATATGCCTTAATTCAGTGTCTACTATTTAATTGTTAATTACGTCTAAACAATGCCTCCATAGTAACACTCAGGTTGGTGCTTGACCAAACAACTGGACACTATAGCTTAGCCAAGTTGAAATATAAAATTAAACACTATGGAGGTTTTAGAATCTCTACTACAAATGCTATGAACCAGAAACATAAATACCACATTCCTGCTAATTCCAGTCTCAAATGTTTTAAGGTATCATGCAATCACAGGCTGAAATCTGATTCACTGACCAAGAGGAATATATAATTACTAATAAAACAGTCCCTGGCAAGACTCCATGACTTATTCATATTTCTTAAAGGATAATGCTAACATTCCAAAGGTGAATGAGATAACAGTATTTGACTGTCATACTATCTTAAGAATTTAGGCACAGGCTAGAACATTATATAGCAATCACATTGTATTGAAGTTTAACATTTTATGAGACTGATATACTATCAAGAGGGTGATTGACTGAATATTTTAGACACCTTTTTTTTTTGGAAACAATGTCTGATAACATCATGATTACACTCTCATAGCATTATTTCATCACCGCTTTAAGTATTATGTTTGTTTGCATAGGAAACAACTTACAGGTCTCTTTCAAGAATCCATGTGTACAAACGTCATTGTGTGCATGACATGGGTACATGTCGTGGGTACATGAGTCATGTTATAATTGCTGTCAGGATGGCGCAGTATTTGCTGAAACTTTTCTGAGTTCAGAGCTTATGGGTTTAATTCCATTAAATCTATTATTTGACTTAACAAATCTAATCCATGTGAATCTTGATAGAAAAATGTCTTTGCATTTTGCTATTGAGCTTTTACAGTTAAGAAACTATAGCCAACATAACTTTATTATCATTATTTATTTGAAAGACAGAGTTACAGAGAGACAGAGAGTCAGAGAGAGAGGTCTTCCATCTGCTGGTTCACTCCCCAAATGGCCACAAAGACTATATCTGAGCTTATCTGAAGCCAGGAGCCAGGAGCGTCTTCTTGTTCTTCCACATGGGTGCAGGGGCCCAAGGACTTGGGCCATCCTCTGCTGCTTTCCCAGGTGCATGAGTAGGGAGCTGGATTGGAAGTGGAGCAGCCGAGACTTGAACAGGCACTCCTATTGGATGCCGGTGCTGCAGGATGGGGCTTTAACCCAATGTGCCACAGTGCCAGCCCCTACCAACATACCTCTATGGCTGGAAGATTATTGCTTATACTTTCAAAAATGTTTCTTAAAAGTAATTTATTTGAGGCTGGCGCCGTGGCTCAATAGGCTAATCCTCCGCCTTGCAGCGCCGGCACACCGGGTTCTAGTCCCGGTTGGGGCGCCGGATTCTGTCCCGGTTAGCCCCTCTTCCAGGCCAGCTCTCTGCTATGGCCCGGGAGTGCAGTGGAGGATGGCCCAAGTGCTTGGGCCCTGCACCCACATGGGAGACCAGGAGAAGCACCTGGCTCCTGGCTTCGGATCAGCGCAATGCACCGGCCGCAGCGCACCGGCTGCGGCGGCCATTGGAAGGTGAACCAACGGCAAAAAGGAAGACCTTTCTCTCTGTCTCTCTCTCTCTCACTGTTCACTCTGCCTGTCAAAAAAAAAAAGTAATTTATTTGAGCAGGAGAGATAGGTAGGTAGGTAGGTAGGTAGATAGATAGATAGATAGACAGACAGACAGACAGGGAAACTCCCATCTGTCCATTCATTCCCCAGGTACAGGGACTGGAGCTCGGCCAAGATAGGAGCCAGGATCTCAATCCAGTCTCCCACTTGAGGGGCAGGGATCCAATGATTTGATCCATTGCAGCTGCTTTCCAGGGCCTGCATTCCAGGAAGTTGGAGTCAGGAGTTAGCACTGGTATTAAAGCCAGGTACTCCGATGGGAGATGTGGGTGTCTACATCACACATGTGCCCCTTGCCCCTATTTTAAGCAAAAAACTTTTCCAACATATTCCAAGAAAGCTGGAACAAGGATTGCTATTTTCCTATTTTATTCAGACTTCTATATTTATAGTTGTTGTTCTTGTCAATTGTGTCTCGCAAACACATCCCTCAACTCCACAAACTTGACCTAAGTGTTGATCTGTCAAAAATTTCTGATTGGAATTGTGATGAGCCAACAAATGAAACAAAACTTGAATGATGTGGGGCTGGCATTGTAGAGCAGCAGGTTAAGCCTTGATGTGCTGGTTCAAGTCCCAGCTGCTCTACTTTGGATCTGGCTTTCTGCTAATGCACCTGGGGAGGCAGTGAAAAATGAACAAGTGCATGAGCCCCTGTCCCCCATGTAGGAGACCAGAATGGAGCTCCTGGCTCCTGGCCTTGGCCTGGCCCAGACCCAGCTCTTCCAGCCACTTGGGGAGTGAACCAGTGCATGGAAGAGATCTCCGATCTCTCTTACTGTCTCTGTCTCTGTCTCCCTCTCCTGTCATTCCACCTTTCAGTAAATAATTTTTTTATTTTTTAAAAGATTTATTTATTGATTTGAAAATCAGAGTTAGAGAGAGGAGATGCAGAGAGAGAGAGAGAGTGAGAGAGAGAGAGAGGGAAAGAGAGAGAAAAGAGAGAGAGAGGTCTTCCATCTGATGGCTCACTCCCCAATTGGCCGCAATGGCCGGAGATGTGCCAATCCGAAGCCAGGAGCCAGGAGCTTCCTCCAGATCTCCCATGCGGGTGCAGGGGCCCAGGGACTTGGGCCATCTTCTACTGCTTTCCCAGGCCATAGCAAAGAGATGAATTGGAAGTGGAGCAGCCGGGTCTCGAACCAGTGCCCATATGGGATGCTGGCACTTCAGGCCAGGGTGTTAACCAGCTGCACCACAGCGCCGGCCCCAGCAAATAGGATTCTTAATAAAAAGTTTTAATTTAAATAATACCTTGAAAAAGAAAGCAATCTATTTTACATACAATAAAAAACCTATGTAGAATGCATGGATCAATGAACTTTAAATGATATAGTTGCATAAAAACAAAAGGACAGAATATGAATCCCTTAAAAACAAATAGCTACAAATGGAACTTATGACTCAAGAGCTTGGTCTATGAGAAGCTTTTACAGATTGTAAAAATTAATCACAGCGTAGCATTAAATGGTAAAAAAGACTAATAGTTGATTGTCAGTCTTCCCAACCAATCGTCCAGGCTTTGAAAATTAGTATTGAACACAAAGCCCAATTTATCTCAGAACTAAATATGTTCCCAAAGATATATGTAACTAATCTCAGAGAACCCCACTGAAATCAAATAGCCTTTTATACTCTCAGCAAAAGCAGTCATCTCTATGGAATAAATTCTCCTACTGTGTCAGGTTGTGTTGTTGAAAGTGGTTTCCCAGAAAGACAGGAAATCTGAAAAGCAAGCAGTCAAGAGGGCAGGAACTGCTTCCTAAAGAGAAAGAATGAAATTACTGACAATGATGGAGTGATTTCAGGAGCAAATGAGAAAATCACATATCCACCAATAGAATTTTCACAAAGGAAAATAGCCACGGTTTACCCAAGCTTTGATACTCGGTATTCTAGAAATAAATGCATGGCTGACACCTGACTCATAGGACATTAGTAGCTACATCGCCAAGTAATGGAAAAATTCAGAGGACGGAGGCGTTATCAATAGAGGAGAGAAGGTCACTGCACATCCACAGGGCTGAGAGCCATTTAAAATCTGTCTCGGCACAAATGTCTGTGCCATCCCAGTGCCCCATGTTAGGCGTGGTAGACACCCACACCGTGATTACTTGGAGTTCCTGACACAAATATTTTCATTTCTTAAAGGGGCCTGGTTGGTTGGTTGTCTCTGTCTATTAACAACTACTTAAACACATTTGGGTGTGAACCAGCATTTTGGGGAAGTGAACTCTTTAATATAGGAGTCTGCACTCAGAGAAGCCTAAGGACATGGGAATGGAGTTACTCAGACTGGTGATTATTCTGAGCCTAACTCTATTTTTTGATGTCTGACTGTTCTCTCTCCCTCTAGCCCTCTGCCCTATATCTGGGTAAGCTGATTTTTAAAAAGGGATGGGGGTGGAGCTGCTGGGAGCTTCCTCCTTTGGCACAAGGGAAGGTGTCAACCATGAAAGCCCCTGCCTGTACCTGGGAACTTTGTCCCCAGCCCCAATAGAACCCCTAGCCAGTTTCCTCTCCTGGATCTCTCCAGCCATTGCACACTGGGATGTTGCCCTAGTCTTCCCAGAAACCTCAGTTACATACATAATGAAGCTTTTCATACCCTCTTGCCATGTGTGTGGGATCATCACTTTGAACATCTGAAACCAACAGTGACACGCTGTCCATTCTGATTCCCAGAGTAGCTACCACAGTAATCTTTTTTTTTTTTTTTTTTGACAGGCAGAGTGGATAGTGAGAGAGACAGAGAGAAAGGTCTTCCTTTTGCCGTTGCGTCACCCTCCAATGGCCGCCACAGCTGGCGCACTGCGGCGGGCGCACCAGGCTGATCCGAAGGCAGGAACCAGGTGCTTCTCCTGGTCTCCCATGGGGTGCAGGGCCCAAGCACTTGGGCCATCCTCCACTGCACTCCCTGGCCACAGCACAGAGCTGGCCTGGAAGAGGGGCAACCGGGACAGAATCCGGTGCCCCGACTGGGACTAGAACCCGGTGTGCCGGCGCCGCTAGGTGGAGGATTAGCCTAGTGAGCCGCGGCACCGGCTTCACAGTAATCTATAACATAGTGCTTAGCCAGGCTTCTTTCTCCTTATACAGAAAAATCTGGGTCAACTGGTTAGCATCTTATAGATTATAAAGCCTGTACAGATTTAGTGAAGGCTGGAAACAAAAGATTTGTTAAACTGAATGATAAGATAGTCACAGGTCACTTTTATTTATGTAGGAAACATTTGGGGTAACTGTAAATGACGGTGTAGGCTCAGCCAACGTCATCAGTCTGGGCTCTTGGTTGTACCCGATTTCTACGATGTCCATGAAACTGTAACTCATCAGACACGTGACTTCCTGTTAGCTTCCTCCACTGTGTCATTCAGCAAGGAAATCATCCTACAATAGTCAATATCATCACAAGAGAAATCTTCCATACTTAGGACATTTTTAAGACATCATTAGGAGCAATAAATACCTGTAAACATCTTTTCTAAGACTTGAGTGGGGAAGAAGTGTAAAACCAGATGCTACAAAAAAAAATACTAACATATTTGGCTGCAGAAAAATTTTAGAGTCCAATTAGCAAAAGACACAGGAATCAAAATTAAAACATAAACAGCAAACTGAGGGAAACACCTGTTTATGCAAGACAAAGAAATAATATCTTTCACAAAGAACTCTTGGAAAGCAATACGGAAAATGTGAATACTACAATAGATACAAGACAAGAACAGGCAACTCACAGAAGAATCCAAATGACTGTTAGGTACATGAAATGATGCTCAACCCCATGAATATTCAAAGAGATGCAAACTGAAGCAATAAAGTACAGCTATTATCTGAAATAGCTGAAAAAGAAAGCTAAAGCCCAAGGCTGATGAGGGTGTAGTTGAAAGGTGACCCTTATATCCCACAGGCGGAAAGATAAATAATGCTACTTTTCTAAAGAGCAGCGTGTATTAAAGTAGAAACTCCATCAATTCCACTGCTAAGAAAATCATTGCTTGGGTGCACCAAGACGCATGCATACCAATGTCCGTGGGTCTGTTGTTTACAATGTCTGAAAACTGGAGCAATGTGAACCCCAGTCAGTGAGAGTCTGGTGAAGTAAACAATGCTATAATTAAGCAATTGCATCTCATGCAGCTGGGAACATGGACAATGCTACCAATACAGATCATAAATAGACTATAGTCTGTGTACCACTCCACATACATAGAAAAAAAGGATTTCATAAAAGAATCTAAAAGACAACATATATAAAAAAAAAGGACAACATATCACAGTTTCAAATGGCTGGGAAGGAGGCCGAGGGGAGGCATGACTGAATGGCCTGGGATCATCTGAAAATAGAGACCAAGTGATGGAGGATGCAAATGAAACTAGCTTCTCTTTTGGCCCCATTGGCTTCCCCTCCAAAAGTTGGGACTTTGCAAGGAAAGGGGGAGGTTTTCCAATTATAGAACTCCTAATAAATAAGCTGCCATGAGCATGATGAGGGTAGGTGGATTAGGAGGCCTGGAACACATTTCACTCAGCATCATTCAGCTAGCTATTCCTGGCTGCAGTGCCCCCAGGTTAAGGATGATGAGGTCTGTTGTAACTCTGGGGTAGTTAGGGGTTGATGGTGTGACAAAGTGCTGAGGAACACTGTAAACCCCCAAGTCTGGCTTCATGAGTTATGCTCTAACCTAGGCAGGAGGGTTAGTAAGGAGAACTACTCACTGTATGGGGAGGAGGAACAGGAATGACATCAAGAGCAATGACTGGCGTCCTCAGAGTTGTTGGAATATGGATGCAGAATCCCTTTGGAAGCACACGCCACAGGTTGTAAATGGGGGGAGAAGGGGCCAGGGCTTTGGGCGTGCAGGAAACCCGGCACTGTGGCAGAGATAACCAGGTGCCATCCTCGGCACATACAGCGAATGTTCCTGTCTGCAAGCCCAGCTCCAGTTTGGAATCTGGGGTCCAGCCATGTTCCTGGTAAGGGTGGGAAGCAGCTACAGCCAGGTTCATGCAGCATCAGGGCAGAGGTGAAAGTTCCTGAGGTCACAAAAAGCTACCCAATGGTAGTTTGAGAATAGAAGTCCCTGGAGAATATGACAGAATGGCTCAGTGTTCCCTGGATCAAGTTCAAAACTTCGCTCTTGTTCCTCTTCCCTCCTCAGCCATGGCTATGCCTGGAAGCGACTGATTTAAAATCAGAACCTAAATAGATAAGAAATACAGTTTTTAGTGGTTGGTGCTCCATCCCTGCCTCTCTTCAACACCAGCACCATCAACAGAGACAAGATCTATCTACACCCTACTGTGGGTATGCAGACAGAGCACTTCAGAAACAAAAGTGGGGGAATACAGTCCTTGTCAAAGGAACCAGATAACTCCTGCTTCGGATGCAGGCAAGGAGAAGGTTGAATCCCCCCATTCTGACTGCACAGTCTGCAATTCAAACTCAGGTCAGGGGCTGGCATTGTGGGGCAGCAGGTTAAGCTATGGCCTGCAACACCAGCATCCCATATGAGTGCTGGATCAGGACTCCACTGCTCCACTTCCAATCCAGCTCCCTGCTAATGTGCCTAGGAAAGCAGTGGAAGGTGGCCCAAGTAGTTGGCCCATGTGGCTTTGTCTTGACCTCAGACATGGCCATTACGACCATTTGGAGAGCACAGGGAACATAGCTCATTTTCTCTAACTCTGTCTTTCAAATAAATAAATTAAAATAAAAAAAAAGGTCAGATAAAATGAGGTTAATCAAAAATAAAAAAGACTTTTAGTAGGAATTCAGGGAAAGAAATGGCTCTACTTTCTCAGTAATACTTTATTCTTGAACATTTTTTAATGTTAAGCGAATTTTCTAGAAACTAGAAAGTAATTATGGAATGAGACAACCTGTGACAAGGATGGCATAAATGATTTCAATGTGATATCTGAAATATTTTCACACAACAGGTTTAAACATATTAACATTTTCATTTCATTATTCTGGCAACATAATTAGTTTCAGGATGTAAGTACTAAAGATTTTGATTCAAAGGTAATCTCTGTATTTTAACTCTGAGACATAAATGTCAATGAGTTACACTTGTCTAACACATTTTTAGAAGTCAAAAAAAAAACAGAGCTTTGCTTTGTACTTTTTTTGACATGTCACAATTTAAGTAGCAAAATAGTGATGACAGAGTTAGGTCTTAACCACACTCATAAATTTAAACTTGAGGACATATATAACAATCAAATAAGAGAAAGCTCAGTAATTTTATATGGGCACATATATGGTCACTTGATTTTCAACAAAGAGGCAGTTTAACAAATAGTGCTAGAGGGGCCGGCACTGTGGCACAGCAGGTTAATGCCCTGGCCTGAAGTGCCGGCATCCCATATGGGCGCCAGTTCTAGTCCCAGCTGCTCCTCTTCTGATCCAGCTCTCTGCAATGGTCTGGGAAAGCAGTAGAAGATGGCCCAAGTCCTTGGGCCCCTGCACCCATGTGGGAGACCCAGAAGAAGCTCCTGTCTCCTGGCTTTGGATCAGCTCACCTCCAGCCATTGCGGCCAACTAGGGAGTGAACCATTGGATGGAAAATCTCTCTCTCTATCTCTACCTCTCTCTGTAACTCTGTCTTTCAAGTAAATAAAATAAATCTTTAAAAAAAGCAATGCTATAATAATTGGACATCCATTTGCAGATGGAAGGAAGGCAGGCATGAAGCCAGCAAAGGAGAGCAAGAACAAGAAGGGAAAGTTGATTCACACTTCCTTGTACCCTACACAAAAACTGACTTAAAATCGATCACACATCTGAAGGCAAAATCTAAAACTTTAAAATCCCTAGGGGCCAACGCTGTGGTGTAGCAGGTAAAGCAATGCCAGAATCCCATATGGGCGCCAGTTCGAGTCCCAGCTGCTCCTCTTCCAATACAGCTCTCTGCTATGGCTTGGGAAAGCAGTGAAGATGGCCCAAGCCCTTGGGCCCCTGCACCCACGTGGGAGACCTGGAAGAAGCTCCTGGCTCCTGGCTTTGGATCAGCACAGCTCCAGCTGTTGTGGCCATCTGGGGAGTGAACCACTGGATGGAAGACTTCTCTCTTTCTCTCTACCTCTGCCTCTCTGTAACTCTGCCTTTCAAATAATTTAATTTAATCCCTAGAAAATGTATTTTGGAGGTGTCACTCCTCTGCTCGCGGAGGGGCGGCACCGGGCCGGACGCTGTTATTCCCTTGCTGTCGGTTTTTTCTACAGCAAAGCAAGCACAAGTAAAGAGAAGAATGAAATAACGAGCTCCCCAGAGAACTCTCCACCAACTCTCCAATCAACCACCCCCGAACTCTCCACCAGCCCGGAGACAGTAGTTGTCCCAGAAAGTGCAGTTGAGTCCCCTTTTATAGTCCTCTTCCACCAATCCGTGCTCCGCTGCCCGCGTGCTGAGCACGCAGCTTTCTTCCAATCAGAGGTTGGGTCAGCTCCTGCAGCTCGTTAGTCAAATTGATGAAGCAGCCGAAGCCGCTGTGTAGAACTTGTTTACTCCCTCTCAGCGCCATGTTGTGGGAGCCGGGCCCTGCTTCCCACAGGAGGAGAAAAGGATTTTGGAGGGTAATAGGAATATTCTATATCTTGACTGTAATGGTGGTTACAGGACTAACCAAATTTGTCAAAACTCAATAGGACCATGAGGCCAGCACTGTGGTACAGCAGGTAAAACTGCCACCTATGATGCCAGCATCCAATACGGATGCTGGTTCCTCTCCCGGCTGCTCCACTTCCAATCCAGCTCCTTGCTAATGGCCTGGGAAAAGCAGCAGAGGATGGTCCGAGCCTTTGGGCTCTTGCACCCAAATCTGGGAGTGTACCAGAGTATAGAAAATCACTGTTGTGCACGCGCTCACTCTCTCTCTCTCTCTCTCCCCCTCTTTATACTCTGACATTTAAATAAATAAATAAGTCTCTTAAAAAAATACCTTACAGGACCAAATACTAAAAAGGTGTTCATTTTTTTCCCCAGAAACTTTTTATTTAAGGAATATAGACTTCATGCATTTCATAAGCACAACTTTAGGAACACAGTGATTCTTCCCATTGTACCTGCCCTCCCAGCCCTCTACCTTCCCCCTCTCCTATTCCTATTCTTATTTTTTCCTAAGATCAATTTTCTTTTTAAAAAAAGATTTATTTATTTGAAAGACAGAGTTACAGAAAGGTGGAGAGAGAGAGAGAGAAAGATCTTCTACCCAATGGTTCACTCCCCAGATGGCTGCAATGGCCGGAGCTGCACCAATCGGAAGCCAGGAGCCAGGAGCTTCTTCCAGGTCTCCCACGTGGGTGCAGGGGCCCAAGGACTTGGGCCATCTTCCACTGCTTTCCCAGGCCATAGCAGGGAGCTGGATCGGAAGTGGAGCAGCCAGGACTAGAACTGGCATCCATATGGGATGCCAGCACTTCAGGCCAGGGCTTTAACTCACTGTGCCACAGCGCCAGCCCCTCTAAAATCTATTTTTAATTAACTTTATACACCTATGGTTAACTCAATACTAAGTAAAGAGTCCAACAAATAGCATGAATTTAAAAAAAACTCTGTTTGTCAACAATAAACCAAAGGGCTGTTCAAAGTCATGGTGTCAGCCGGTGCCGCGGCTCAACAGGCTAATCCTCTGCCTAGCAGCACCGGCACACCGGGTTCTAGTCCCGGTCGGGGCGCCGGATTCTGTCCTGGTTGCCCCTCTTCCAGGCCAGCCCTCTGCTATGGCCAGGGAGTGCAGTGGAGGATGGCCCAAGTGCTTGGGCCCTGCACCCCATGGGAGACCAGGAGAAGCACCTGGCTCCTGCCTTTGGATCAGCGCAGTGCGCCGGCCGCAGGCGCCGGCCACGGTGGCCATTGGAGGGTGAACCAACGGCAAAGGAAGACCTTTCTCTCTGTCTCTCTCTCTCTCTCACTGTCCACTCTGCCTGTCAAAACAAACAAACAAACAAAAAAAAGTCATGGTGTCTCAAAGTGTCAGTTTCACTTCTATTGATACTTTTCAGGTGCTCTATTAGTCATCACCCGGGAGAAGATATGGTTTTTGTCTTTTTGGGTCTTGCTTATTCCACTAAGTATGATGTTTTCCAGTTTCATCTATTTTGTTGCAAACGACAGAATTTCTTATTTTTTTTTACTGCTGTGTGGTACTCCATGGTGTACATATCCCATAAGGTATTCATTTTAATATATATAAATTACAGGCACCGGTGGTATGGCACAGCTGGTTAAGCTATCACCTGCAGCTCCAGCATGCCACATGGGAGCAGTTTGAGTCCCAGCTGCTCCACTTCTGATCCACCTCCCTGCTAATGTGCCTGGGAAAGCAGTGGAAGATGGCCCAAGTCCTTAGGCCCCTGCACCCACGTAGGAGACCCGGAAGAAGCTCCTGGCTCCTGGCTTCAGATCGGCCCAGCTCCAACCCTTGCAGTCATCTGGGGAGTAAACCAGTAGATGAAAGACCTCTCTCTCTCTCTCTCTCTCTCTCTCTCTCTCTTCTCTCTCTCTGCCCCTGCCTCTCTGTAACTCTGCCTTTCAAATAAATCTTTAAAAAATAGATTTTCAAATCATAAAGTATCACCTGTATGTTCAACATTGTTGAATAATTTTGCTAGAAGATTCTTATATTAAGATTTTAAGATATGCCTATATAGAATTTAAACCAATAGATCTTTTTATGCAATAGAGAACAAATGTAATTCCTCCTTTATATTCTAATTAATTTCAATATTTGGAGATAGCCTAAATTTTCCAATTATTCATATATACATGTATATGTATTCAGCATTTTTCAGCTCCAACACATAAAGAGCTTAGAATCCATCGTTCACCCCTTGACAACAAGCAGAAAACTAAACAAACTGAAATTCGGCAGCTTTTCTCGGACCCATTGGAGAACTGAACGTGCAAGGCTGAGTGCCACCTTGCAGTCTGGAGAGGCAAGGGAACTGACGGGTCACAGCCAACATCTGCCGACCTGGAGCAGAGGTGCTGGAGACGTGAACTCACAGGGAGCAGTTCAATGGTGGACACTGAGGGTGGACCAGCAGGAACCCTTCAGGGCTGGGGCATTAGGGAAACCACACCTTTACCTATGAAATCCAGTGGGTTCTTGCAGTAAAGAGCCAGGAATAGGCCCTTAAGGCTCTGGCAGGGACAGAGGAAAGTAACCACTGTGAACTATATCCTGAACATTCCCTTACAAATGCCCACTCTTCAGAGGGAAGTACTTTACCAGAGACTTAGCCTACACAGAGGAAGCATACTTTTCCAACTCCAGCTTCCACTAGCCATCCTGACTCACCAGAAGGTGGGAGAGGCAAGAAATACTGGGGAAGAACATGTCCAGGGACATAGATCCACTAAAAATTTGTAAATAGATTGAGAGTTCTAGTCATAAACATGATCATTTAATCAAGTTCTACAATCACAAAAGCATTAAGATTATAGAATTCAACCCAATATTAATCATGAGATTCAGAGTTCTATACTATCATACAACACCCCTCCTTTATTCATTTTTTTTAAGATTTATTTCGGGGCCGGTGCTGTGGTGTAGCAGGTAAAGCCACCACCTGCGGCACAGGCATCCCATATGGGTGCCGTTTTGAGTCCCGGCTTCTCTTCCAATCTAGCTCACTGCTAAAGCCTGGGAAAGCAGTAGAAGATGGTCCAATTGCTTGGACCCCTGCATCCACATGGGAGATCCAGAAGAATCTCCAGGATCCTGGCTTCGGATTGGCCTAACTCTGGCCTTTGCGGCCATTTGGGGCATGAACCAGCTGATGGAAGACCTCTCTCTATGTCTCTCCCTCTATCTGTAACTCTGGCTCTCAAATAGATAAAGAGGCAGAGTTACAGACAGAGAGAGGGAGAGACAGAGAGAGAAAGAGAGATCTTCCATCAGCCGGTTCACTCTCTAAATAGCTGCAGTGGCAGAAGCTAAGTCGGGCTGATCCAAAGCCAGGAGCCAAGAGCCTCCTCTGGGTTTCCCACATAGGTGCAGGGCCCAAGGACCTGGGCCATCTTCTGCTGCCCTCTCCAGTGCATTAGCAGGGAGCTGGATGGGAAGTGGAGCAGCCAGGACTCAAACTGGCACCCACATGGGATGCCAGCACTGTAGGCGGCTGCTTAACCCACTACGCCACAGCGCCACCAGAACTCCCCTCCCTTAACCACCACATCTACAGGGCACCAGTATAATAAGAGGCTTACAGATGAAAGAGCTGTAAGACACAGATTTCATTTAAGGAAGAGTTCTTAAAGAAGCTCAAGAACACCATGAGAGACACAAGCAAGGGCACTCAGGAGACCTGAAGCCTTTGGCACCTGCAGCTACAGTAAACACTGAAAACAGTCTAACGTAAAGCTGCAGGCTAAGTATTTACTAACGGCATGTTAAAAGGCAAGAAACACTCTCAGCTTAAGAGACAAAGTACATATCAGAACCAAACAGATGTGGCAAAGATTTTGAAAGATTAAACAGGGACTCTTAAATAATTATAATTAATATGTTAAGGGCTATATAGGAAAAATAGACAATAAGAAGTATTATAGAACAAAGCCACGTGGTGGGCTTGAAAAGATATCAAGAGAAACTTCTCAAGTTGAAATAAAAACAGAAAAAATGAATTTAAAAAAAAAAAAAACAGAGCATCCGAGGACTGTGAGATAATTTCAAAAGATGTAACATACATTTCACAGAAATACTAGAGGGAGAAGGAAGAAGAGAGCAGAAGGAACATTTGAATGCTATCCAAGAATATTATGAAACCACTGACAGACATCAAACTAAAGACCGAGGAGGCACAGAGAACACCAGCTGGATAAATACCAAAAATCTACACTTAGGCATATTATATTCATCCTACAGAAAGGCAGAGATAATTTTGAAAGAAGCCAGAGTGATAAAAACACCTTACTACAGAGGAACAAGTGCGAAACATAAAGGGGACTGTGCACCTGAGAGCATGCAACCAAGAAGACCGTGAATCAAACAGCTATGGATCAACACTGAGGAGGTAAGAGTAGCACTCAATGAGAGATCATTCTACTAATCACAGCCACATTTAAAGTGAAACTTCCTTGGGGGCTGGCACCGTGGCTCAGCGAGTTAAACCGCTGCTTGCAGTGCTGGCATCCCATGTGAGCACCAGTTTTGAGTCCCTGCTGCTCCATTTCCCATCCTGCTTCCTGCTAAGGCACCTGGTGCCGCTCTCATGGGAGATCCAGATGGGGTTCTGGGCTCCTGGCTTCAGTCTGGCCCAGTCCCGGTCTGTATTGCAGTCTCTTGGGGAGTGAGCCAGCAATGGAAGATCTCTTTCACTGTTGCTCTTTCAACAAACAAATAAGTAAATCTTAAAAAAAAAAAAAAAAAGTGAACATTCTTCCTTTTACTACCCTCACTCTTATTCCCAGGGTAGCTCTTTGTAACTGGCAGGACTCCTTCCAAATAAATTCCAACCTCATAAACAGATTGATAATAAGTATATGCTTAATATATCTGAGTGTTGTGAATATGTTTTTTTAAAACAAATTGGGGGGAGGGATGTGCCGGCACTGTGGCGCAGTGGGTTAAAGCTCCAGCATGCAGTGCCAGCATCCCATACAAGTGCCAGTTCAAGTCCTGGTTCCTCCATTTACAATCCAGCTCCCTGCTAAAGTGCCTGGGAAAGCAGTGGGAGATGGCCCAAATCCTTGGGCCCCTGCACCCATGTGGAGACCCAGAAAAACTTCCTGGCTCCTGGCTTCAGATCAGCTCACTCCAGCCATTGTGGCCATTTGAGGAGAGAAGCAGCAGATGGAAGACCTCTGTCTTGCTCTGTTTCTGCCTCACTCTGTAACTCTTCCAAATAAATAATCTTTTTTTTTAATAGGGATCACTTTGCACCTTCTCTTCCTCAACATTCTACCATTGATATCTTTTATTGACTTTGAGAAGATCTAAGTGTAGCCCTTCCTTCACTCTTTTCATAGACTTAACATAGCATTTTTCTATTGGTGATAATCCAAAATTATTTTTTAAAGATTTGTTTATTTACTTGAAAGTCAGAGTTACACAGAAAGAGAAGGAGAGGCAGAGAGAGAGAGAGATAGACAGAGTTCTTCCATCCACTGGTTCACTCCCCAGTTGGCCTCAACGGCCCAAGCTGTGCTGATCCGAAGCCAGGAGTCAGGAGCTTCTTCCAGGTTTCCCACAGGGGTGCAGGGGCCCAAGGACTTGGGCCATCTTCTATTGCTTTCCCAGGCAATAACAGAGAGCTGGATTGGAAGTGGAGCAGCCGGGTCTCGAACCGGTGCCCATATGGGATGCTGGCACTGCAGGTGGTGGCTTTACCCCCTGCGCCACAGCCCCAGCCCCAGTTGTTCATTCTTACCAGCTTGTTTGAAAGTACTTTCCCAGTAGTAATATCACACCTTTGAATGTATGTTGCACATATATTCCCCAATAATATGTCTTTTAACCTTGTTTGTGATGTCATTTTGCTTTACAGGAATTTTGAATTTTGGAGTCTAATCCATTATGTTTTCCAGAACCAAGTCCATGTCCTCCATTCTACACATGTGGAGACCAGCCCAGAGAGGTCAAATCATTTACCCAGGTACATATTCCCAGCCAGTCCAGAGGGCGAGAGAAATCAAAAGGACTGGGTGGCAGGAGAGTCTCTATGGAAGAAAGAGAATTTAAGCTAGGCCTGGCTGTATGAATAGCACAGGAGTCATTGGGAAGAGGAGAAAGGCAGAAAGACAGGAGTATGTTTGGTGTATCCACGAGCGAGAGAGAAGGGCAGTTTGATTAGACGACAAGCTGTGTCCTAGAGGTGGGATGGCTAGGAAATTGTCCTCCACAGAACCTACTGGAGCCACAACAACAACGAATTTCCTGAATGCAAAGCAGGGGAGACCGTCCTTCTGCAAATGATTAGTGCTTCACTTCCCTCAACCTATAAGATCGCCACAGACACAAGCTGATGGGAGCATGTCACGGGGACCCTGGGAGACGAGTGCCGTAGCCACCCACACTCTCCGTCTCCTTGCTGGATATTCAGCAGCCAACCTGGGAGCTGTCGATAAAAGTTTGAGATTTACTTCTGGTCAGCATATTGAGGGCTGGGTTTTTTTTTTTTTTTTTAAGATTTATTTTATTTACTTGAAAGACAGAGTTACAGAGAGAGATAGACAGACAGAGAGAGAGAGAGAGATCTTCCATTTGCTGGTTCACTCCCCAGATGGCTACAATGGCTGGAGCTGTGCCGATCTGAAGCCAGGAGCCAGGAGCCTCCCCCTGAGTCTTCCACACAGGTTCAAGGGCCCAAGGACTTAGGCCATCTCCTACTGCTATCCCAGGCCACAGCAGAGAGCTGGATCGGAAGAGGAGCAACTGGGATTAGAACCGGCGCACATATGGGATGCCGGCGCTTTAGGCCAGGGTGTTAACCCACTGCGCCACAGCGCCGGCCCCAAGGGCTGGGTTTTCACATCATTCACTGTGAGCAGTAAGAGGAGGCATCAGTTCAGCAATAACACAGTGAATATGAAGCAGAAAGAAAGGAACAGAGGCAAGGAAGCTGTCCAGAAAACAGAGGTGGTCACAGCATCACTCACAGTGGAGAAGTCGAGGAAAAGGGCCCTGGGTGACACCTAGTGGGTCTGACAAGACGGACGGAGGCCACGTTTGATTTCCTCTATGCTCCTCTTCCTTCTCACGGGAGCTGCTCTCTGCCCACTCCCTTGCAAACACAGGTAAACCTTGAACACCAGAGTTCCAGCAGACCCTGCCTCTCACAGATTGGCTGAGCCACTCTGAGCCATTCAGCCCTTCGCAGGCATGGAGAAGTCATATTGGGGAGAGTGGGAGGAACCAAAGCATGGGCTGCTAGCACCAAAACTGCTGTTAGCCCTGTTTCTTGCCACACAGAGGAAAGTGATCTGTAGTGGAAGAAACTCCAACATGCAGAGAAACATCAGGAAATAACTGTCCTAGTGGCATCTGAATTTCTAATTTCATTTGTCCCTGACACCTGGCTGCACACCTACCCTTCTCTGATCCATGGGATCAGTCCCAGCAGCATTCAAATAAACTCTCCTTTTCACATAAATTACTTCAAGTTAGAGTCCTGTAATCTATGACCAAAAACAGTTGTGCGGCCGGCGCCGCGGCTCACTAGGCTAATCCTCCGCCTTGTGGCGCCGGCACACCAGGTTTTAGTCCCGGTCAGGGCGCCGGATTCTGTCCCGGTTGCTCCTCTTCCAGGCCAGCTCTGTGCTGTGGCCAGGGAGTGCAGTGGAGGATGGCCCAAGTGCTTGGGCCCTGCACCCCATGGGAGACCAGGAAAAGCACCTGGCTCCTGGCTCCTGGCTTCGGATCAGCGCTGTGCGCCAGCCGCAGCGGTGAGGGTGAACCAACAGAAAAGGAAGTCCTTTCTCTCTGTCTCTCTCTCACTGTCCACTCTGCCTGTCCAAAAAAAAAAAAAAAGTTGTGAATAATATGAGTTTAAATGCAAATCATGGAGCCGGCGCTGTGGCATGGTGGGTAAAGCTGCTGCCCGCCGCGGTGCGGGCATCCCATGTGGACGCCGGTTCAAGTCCTGGCTGTTCCACTTCTGATCCAGCTCTCTGCTATGGTCTGGGAGAGCAGTAGAAGATGGCTAAAGTCCTTGGGCCCCTACACCCGCATGGGAGACCTGGAGGAAGCTTCTGGCTCCGGGCTTCAGCCCAGGTCCTGCCATTGCGACCATCTGGGGAGTGAACTAGCAGATGGAAGACCTCTCTCTCTCTCTCTCTCTCTCTCTCTCTCTTTCTCTCTCTCTTCCTCTCTTTCTCTCTCTGTGTAACACTGACACTTTCAAATAAATAAATAAATCTTTAAAAATGCAAATCAGTGGCCTGAATTTCTCCATAGAGCTATATTTTCTTTTATCAAGTAAGTAGAACTTACTGAAAGAGAATCAAAGGGTCTCCTGGATTTCTATACCTGCATATTCCCTCCTTGAGAATCTCTCTTTATCTTTGTTGAGTCCCACCAACGCTGCTTTAGTTCAGGCCCTCATTTCTTGCCTACATTTTAGAACTGCCTCCTAATTGGATGTCCTGCTTCCAGCATTAATATTCCGGAATTAATTCTCTATGCTCATGCCAGTATGGCTTTTTTTTTTTTCCCAGATGGCAGAGCCAGCTGAGTCTTTATTTTGGAAAAGACAATTGAGTTGGTTCTTTGTTGGCGTCATGGGCAGAGTCCCCCCAAGGGTGGGCTTAGGGCTAGAACCAAGCCTTCTGGGTGGGTTTCTTATTCCCTGTGCTGCCCTGTAGAGCTGCCTCCCCTACGCCTCTGAGGCATCCTCAGGAGGGATGTAGCCGGAGGGGCTGCAGTGCCATGGAGTTGAGCAGGACATCGGAGGACTGGGACACCAGCTTCCCTCTGAGCGTCTCAGTCTTCTTCACAATTGTAGCTTTGAGGAGGCTGAGGAGTGACAGCCCCCACCAGAACCATAGCTGGACTGGAAGGAGGCCATAGTTGAGGCCAGGGCTTGGAAGGCCTCCACAGGCCAAGCTCAGCTTGCCTGAGTAGCCTCTGGTGCTCTTGGTATGGACACTCATGTTCTGCATCTCAGCTGGCACTCCTTGCTGTCCAAGTAGTTGGCACAACTTAGGGACCTCAATGTCCAGCTGCCCATTCATCCGCTCCTGGTACTTGCCCAGCTGCCTTGCCACATCCTAGTTGGTCTGCTGCAGGGCAGGCAACCTCCAGTTCAGCCAGCGTGGTGTTGGCATCCATCACGTCCAGCTCCCCCCACTGCGCTGCATCCGCGTGGCCGCCTCCAGGGACGCCCTCTGGCCTTTGAGGGCCTCGATCTCAGTCTGGAGCCAGCTGATGTTCCTGTTCACCTCAGAGATCTCCAGCTTTTGTGTGACACAGAACACCCCCACGTTTCCCGGCCAGCGTCTTCATCTCTTCATCCTTGATCTGGTACCTACTCCTGGCCGCAGCACAGCTGCAGTTGGCGACGTCCTTGTACTGGGTGCAGACCTCTACAAAGATGCCATCCACATCCAGGGACTGGCTGTTGTCCAGGGATGGGACCACAGCCATGCTTGAGACCTGGGACTGCAGCTCAGGAATCTTCTCCTCATTCAGCTGTCTGAGGACGCTGACCCCATCAGCCAGCCCGTCCAGAGGAGACTTGTTCCTGTAAGCTTCCTCCACACCTTTCCTGATTAGGACAAGTCCTTTCTCCACCACTACACACTCTCATTCTCACTCCGGAAGTTCTCCGCCAGCCAGCGCATGTCACCAAGGGCTGCCTCTTAGCTTCGGCTTTCCTTGGCCCAGTGTGTCCAGCTGCTGCAGGTTATTGATACAGCCCTCGAACATATCCATGTTACTCCAAGTTCTCTTCTCCTGCAGGAAGCTCCATGTGGTCTCCAGCATCTTATTCTGCTCCTTCAGGAAGCACATGTTGTTAATGAAGAAGGCAAACTAGTAGAAGATGGCCCAAGTCCTTGGGCCCCTGCACCCGCGTGGGAGACCCTGAAGAAGCTCCTGGCTCCTGGCTTTGGATCAGTGCAGCTCTGGCCATTGTGGCCAATTGGGGAGTGAACCAGCAGATGGAAGACCTCTATTTCTCTGCCTCTGCTCTCTCTGTGTAACTCTTTCAAATAAATAAATAAATCTTTAAAAAAAATGAAGGAGGCAAACTTTTTTGTGAGGGTCTCGATCTGTTCCTTTTTGGTATGCATAGCCTGGATGTTGGGGTTCACCTCTAGCATGAGGGGGTCTCAGCAGGATCTGGTTCACTGAGACAGCTATGATGCGCGCACACACACACACACACACACACACCCTGGCCAGGCACTTTGTTGTTGCCCAGGCAATCCAAATCTGCCACTGCCGTCCACCCAGGAGGAGCTCAAGGAGCTGACGTGGGCTCTGGGTACACTTGTATAGCAGTGGCTGGTGAAGGCACTGAGGCCAGACGCAGGACTTCTGAGCCACCCTGATGGACTGGTGAAGGCTGGCATGGAGGCAGGAGGGCCAAATGAGAGACTGCAGGATGACTTTCCCAACCTAAATCCAGCCTTACTCTCTACGGACCAAGGGACGATGACTGAGCACGGCACACAAAGTCCTTCATGATCTGGATGCTGCCACACCTCCCAGTGCCACTTAGCACACAGTCAGTTGGGCCTGGCACATGGCAGATGATCAGTAAACATCCACTAACTTGAACTGCTTCTATGCCTTTGAACATGCTCACGGGTCTGGAATACCACTTCCACCTTCTAACTCCCTGATGTATAAAACTTACCCCCACGGATCACTTCAGCAACACACTCTCCTCAGCCAGGGCCAGGTGCCACTCCTCTCACACATAACTATCTCAGCGCTTATTAAAATAAATTACAAAGACTGGTTTGCCTCTCTCTCTCTCTCTCTCTCTACCAATACCCCTCCCCTCGCCTCTCTCCTCCCCGCCCCCCTCTTCTTTTTGCCTGTTCTGTGTGGGGAGCAACTCGGACTAGACTAAGTTACTGGAATTAAGACTTATTCTATGCATCTGCTCTCCCACAATATGGCGCTGAGAAGGGAAACAGCTTCTACACAGCTGCCTCCAGTTCAACCAATAAACTGTAGGACCTACTCGTGATTGGAGGAGAGCAGCGTACTCGGCGTGTGGGTAGCAGAGTTGGGATTGGCGGAAGAGGACTATAAAGGAGGAGAGAGACAACATGCACCAGGAACATCTAAGGGGAACATCTGAAGGAACACCTGTGCAGCCCCCGAGAGAGCCGGCCGGCGGTATGCCGCTCCCCTGCGGAAGTGGGGAATGTGGCAGGGGGAACCGCCCTTCCACGGAGGTGGAAGGGTCGGTAGCCAACCTGGGAAGGACCAGCAGCCAACCCGGGAAGGACCAGCAGCAAACCCGGGGAGGGCCGAGCAGACGAAAGAACAGCGCAGGGTCCTGTGTCGTTCCTCCACGAAGACGGGGAGCGACATAATGGTGCCGTGACTCGGATAGGAAACCTAGGAGGGAAGAAGCAGGAAAATACCGGAGAGAGAGACTAGAGGAGCCTAGGGGAAAGCCGGACGGAAAAGGTGCCGGAAGAAGCTATTGAAAGCCTAGGCATAGACTCGGATATGGACTGTGGGAAAGAAGTTAGGATTTAAAGTGAAAGCAAGAAGAAACTTAGACTCAGATACGGACTGCAGGTTGAAAGTGAAAGTGAAACCTATAAGAAACTTAGACTTGGATACGGACTGTGGGGAGAGGCCAGGAGAAATGAGGGAGGAATATTGTTGGAAGAAAACTTAGGGAAACATACTGGGTAGAGAAAAATGTTAGGGAGGATGAAGCCACGAGTGCAGGCCGAGGCGGAAATGGAAGCCATCTTGGAATTCTTCAAGTCAGCCCGGGGAGCAAGAGGCGAAGATCTGGAACCAGAGGCAGAGACGTGGGCCGCCAGGTTGGAATTTGCCAGGTTAGTCCGGGGAACTTGGACTGAATGCCGGTGGTGGCGGAAACGTGAGCTGGGGTTGTGTGACTCGCGGAAGCCGCCGTGTGCAGAGAGAGCACAGGGCGTGAATAGATAGGGAACTCGGGGCTGGCGCGAGGCAGTGGTACGGACGCGAAGGGCGTGGAGACCGCGGAGCGCGCGAAGCCAAGCCGCGCAGAGCCGGGAAGCCGCGCAGATGAGAGAGGCGCGGGCTGAAGCGGCTCAGAGCCGGGAAGCCACCGAGAAGCAGCCTCGGGGCGGGCGCCGGGAAGCCGCAGGGATAAGAGAAACAGAAGTTTAGAAGTAAAATGAGAGAAATAGGAATGCTGGAAGATAGAAGCAAAATGGGAGAAATAGGAATGCCCGGAGATAGAGAAATAGAGAAATAGAAAGGCCTCCCCACAACATGGCAATGAGAGAGCTTGGATTCGGTCTGCCTGATTAGTGAGGTGATGAGCACCTGCAGGCGGCTAGCAGCTTATGCGCCGCAGGTCACCGAAGACAGGCACGTTATCAACACCAATAAGTCACCCCACAACATGGCAATGAGAGAGCTTGGATTCGGTCTGCCTGATTAGGGCGATAAGCACCAGCAGGCAGCTCGACCAGAGTATGAGCTGCAGGTCACCGAAGATAGGCACGAATCAACACCAATAAGCCTCCCCACAATATGGCAATGAGAAGGCTTGGATTCGGTTTGCCTGATAGGGCTTGTAAGCACCTGCAGGCAGAGCAGAGCATGCGCTGCAGGGCACCGAACACAGGCACGCATCAGCGCCTAAAAACCTCCTCACAACATGGCGAAGAGAGGACCCGGATTCGGTTTGCCTGATTGATAGGACTTGTAAGAACCTGTGGGCAACTCTAGCAAGCAGAGCAGAGTGTGTGCCGCGGGGCACCGAAGACAGGCGCGTATCAACGCCAAAAAATAAAAAGAAAGGGGGATCTGTGGGGAGCAACTCGGACTAGACTAAGTTACTGGAATTAAGACTTATTCTATGCATCTGCTCTCCCACAATATGGTGCTGAGAAGGGAAACAGCTTCTACACAGCTGCCTCCAGTTCAACCAATAAACTGTAGGACCTACTCGTGATTGGAGGAGAGCAGCGTACTCGGCGTGTGGGTAGCAGAGTTGGGATTGGCGGAAGAGGACTATAAAGGAGGAGAGAGACAACATGCACCAGGAACATCTAAGGGGAACATCTGAAGGAACACCTGTGCAGCCCCCGAGAGAGCCGGCCGGCAGTGTGCCGCTCCCCCGCGGAAGTGGGGAATGTGGCAGGGGGAACCGCCCTTCCACGGAGGTGGAAGGGTCGGTAGCCAACCCGGGAAGGACCAGCAGCCAACCCGGGAAGGACCAGCAGCAAACCCGGGGAGGGCCGAGCAGACGAAAGAACAGCGCAGGGTCCTGTGTCGTTCCTCCACGAAGACGGGGAGCGACAGTTCTGCATTTTGCGCTATCTATAGCATGGTTCTGGGTATATGATGGGAAATTCACAAAAGCTTACTGGGAGAAAGAAAGAGCTCCTACTCATGTGGGTGTTTTCTCCAAGGGCTCAAAGCCTTTCCATCTGTAGACACAGATCTAGCAGTTGCTATTTTAGCAAACAATACTGGAAGACACTTGTGTTACGTTAATTAGGGGTGCCCTTCAGCAATACTGTTAAATATTGCAATGTTTCCACTGGGGGTTTCCAAGATATAACACTCAAGGTGCTTCTGTGTTGGCCGGGAATTTTCCACAGGCAAACTACTTGCATAAGAAAGTTCTCTGGTTTGTTGATTCCAGGCTAGTCCAGTTGCTTTTCTTCAAAAAGGAAAGAAAATTGCCTTCCTCTATGCCTAGAGATTCATGCTTTCCCAAAGGAGTACAGGATTTTTTTTCAGCACTCTGGCTACAGAATGTCATGAAACAAGAAGAGGTTATGTGAGGGAGAGGTGTCACAGGGTGGGCAGCAGAAGACTCCAAAGAAAGAAATCTCTCAGGCCGGCGCCTGCAGCTCCCTAGGCTAATCCTCCCCCTTGCAGCGCCGGCACACCGGGTTCTAGTCCCGGTCAGGGCACTGGATTCTGTCCCAGTTGCCCCTCTTCCAGGCCAGCTCTCTGCTGTGGCCAGGGAGTGCAGTGGAGGATGGCCCAAGTACTTGGGCCCTGCAACCCATGGGAGACCAGGAGAAGCACCTGGTTCCTGCCATCGGATCAGCGCGGTGCGCCGGCCGCAGTGCGCCAGCAGCAGCGGCCATTGGAGGGTGAACCAATGGCAAAGGAAGACCTTTCTCTCTGTCTCTCTCTCACTGTCCACTCTGCCTGTCAAAAAAAAATATTAAAAAAAAAAAAAGAAAGAAATCTCTCACCTGGCCCAGACCCACTGGTAACGTCTACTGGGCACCAACCTCTGCAACAAAACATAGCATTTTAGGAAATATGTCCTTCTGCAGCTCTCATAAAGAAAGGAGTGAAAGAATAAATAAAGCAAACATTTATGGGACTATTATTATGGTGATTTAATATGCTGATTAAACCTATTTAATCTAACCTCACATTTAACCTTTCATTTTTTAAAAAAATATATTTATTTATTTGAAAGAATTACAGACAGAAAGAGAGAGAGAGAATCTTCTATCTGCTGGATCACTCCCCAGATGGCCACAACGTCCAGGTCTGGGCCAAGCTGAAATCAGGAGCCAGGAGCTTCTTTCTAGTCTCCCACAGGGGTGCAGGGGCCCAAGGATTTGGGCCATCCTCCACTGCTCTCTCAGGCACATTAGCAGGGAGCTGGATCAGAAGTGGAGCCCCTGGGACTCAAACCAGTGCCCATATGGAATGCTGGTGTCACAGGCAATGGCTTTACCCACTATGCCACAATGCAGGCCCCTTTCATTTTTACGGATGAAAAGCTAGAGATTCAGAACAGTTAAGTAAAATTTGCCATCAAAATTTATTTAGTTGAGTAGGATTCAACCTGTCCATCTAATGCTAAAGCATAATTGCTTTTTACTGTACATATTCTTCTTAACAAGTATGAAAATGAAAATATATTGTTTTTGCCTAAAATTTTTGGTAGTTTGAATACTTAATAGAAGTATTCCTGGATATAATTTAGGAGATTTTTCCTTCACACTTTATTTCTTGGAAAATTTTTTCCTTTTGGTTCTTCAAAATGAGCAATAGTATTTCTACAAATGGAGAAATATTATATACTACGTATGTTAAAAATTAATCATGGGGCTGGCGCTATGGCATAGTGGGTAAAGCCACTGTCTGCAGTGCTGGCATCCCATATGGGTGCTAGTTTGAGTCCCAGCTGTTCCACTTCCGATCCAGCTCCCTGCTTTGGCCTGGGAAAGCAGAAGATGACCCAAGTCCTTGGTCCCCTGCATCCACGTGGGAGACCTGGGAGAAGCTCCTGGCTCCTGGCTTCAGGTGTGCAAAGCTCCAGCCATTGCAGTGATCTGGGGAGTGAACCAGCAGATGAAAGATCTCTCTCTCTACCTCTGCCTCTCTGTAGTTCTGCTTTTCAAATAAATAAATAAATAAATAAATAAATAAATAAATAAGTCTTTTAAAAAAGATGAATTATGGGGCAGGTGTTAATGGTGCAATGGGTTAACCCACCGTTTGGGACCCACTTCCCATACTGGAATGCTGGTTCAAAGTCCTACTACCTCTGCTTCTGATCCAGCTCCCTGCTAATGCACCCTGGGAGGTAGCAGGTAGGGCCCCTGCCATCCATGTGGGAGACCTAGAGTTCCAGGATCTTGGCTTCAGATTGGCTCAGGCCTAGCTGTTGCAAGCATTTGGAGAGTGAGCAAGCAAATGGAAAATTTCTTGATCTCTTATGTTTTCTCTCTGTTGCTCTTTCCAGTAGAAGAAAATAATCAAATTTTTTTAAAGGAATGAATCAAACTGCTAATTTTTTTAAAAAATTATTAGTGTTGGAGAGAGATATGGAGAGAAAAGTCACGTACAGTTGACCTGTAAACTAACAGTCTTTCTGGGATGCAATTTGGTAACCTCTACCAAAATGGCTAATAAACTTCTGCTTCTGATTCAATTTTACTTCTAGAAACATCCTGCAGAGCTTGGACCAGTACACGAAGATCTGCATGTCTACTGGAACATTATGTATAAGGACTGAAGGGAAGAGGGGAGAGAGAAGTGAAGGGAGGGAGGGGGCAAAGGAAAGAATAGCCGAAACTCATTGACAGAGGAATGGTTAAATAACTTATGGTAAAGCCACATCATGGAATATAATGTGGTCGTTAGAAAGAATGATGATGACGAACGTGTCCTGCTGTGAGAACCCGTGTTTACAAGGAGCATATGTGTACATACTGATGTGTGAAAGTTGATATAAATCAAATGACGAAAGGGAAGCACAGTATGTGTCACGATACCACTACATTTTAAAACAGTGAGAATGTATCTTCCAGACATGTGACTCCTGTACATCAATCTAAAGCACTATTTGGGGCCGGAGTTGTGGCGTAGCGGCTAAAGCTGCTGCCTGCAGTGCTGGCATCCCATATGGGGGCCAGTTTGAGTCCCGGCTGTTCCACTTCCAATCCAGCTCTCTGCTATGGCCTGGGAAAGCAGTAGAAGATGGCCCAAGTCCTTGGGCCCCTGCACCCATGTGGGAGACCCAGAAGCAGCTCCTGGCTCCTGGCTTCAGATAGGCACAGCTCTGGCCCTTGCAGCCAACTGGGGAGTGAACCAGCAATGGAAGACCTCTTCTTCTCTCTTTGCCTCTCCTCTCTCTGTGTAACTCTTTCAAGTAAATAAATAAATCTTTTTAAAAAATAAAGCACTACTCTATGTATTTCCATATTTCAAAAATTGTTTTTCAACAAATTTCTATTACTTCAGCAATTTTTAACAATATTGTGCTGATATCAACAATCAATGACAGTGACATACAAATAAAATACATGTAATTCACTATAACCTGAGAAGTTACATTGTTAGCTTTTCTAAGGAAATGATTTTATTACTGTAGTACCTATAGAACAGAAATGCTGGTTATCACTGCTTTAGTAACTCTACTTATAGCCACACGAGACTTTCAAACTTTCTGCTGTTCTTACAAAGAAAATTAATATAAAACAAACACCCAGTGAGAGAGAGAAAAAAAGAGAGAGAGTGAGAGAGCTCTCCCCATCTGCTGGTTCACTCCCAGAATGCCTTCAATGACCCTGAGCCAGGTCAGGAGCCAAAGCCAGGAGTCAGGAACTCAATCCAGGTCTCTCCCAAGGATGGCAGGAACTCAATTATTTGGGCCATCACCATGGCTTCCTAGGATCTGCATTAGCAGGAAGCTGGAGTTTTAGCAGCCAGAACCGGGGATCAAATGCAGACACTGCAACATTAGGTGTCCCAACTGGCACCCTAACCACTATGCCAACGGCCAGCTCCTGCATTTTCATTTGATTCACTTTTCCATGAACTTTCTTAAGTTCCTGTGCATATGTGGAATGTATGTAAAACATATATTTGTGTGATATATGTAAGTATAATTTAAAATAGTATATAAATGTAAATAAAGACATATATATATATAAAATTCAAAATCCTGTTTAAAGTCAGATCATGTGTGTCAGGAATAAGTTTCCTCTCTCTGATAACAGAAGGACTCCTCGTCTCCTTTTCTAAGGCACTTGGGAGGGGCGGGCATTTGGCATAGCAGGTAAGGCACCTCTTGGGACACTCTCTCATCAGGTCGTAGTGCCTGGGTTTGAGCCCTGGCTCTGGCCCTGATCCCAGCTTCCTGCTGATGTGCACCTGGGGAAGCAACAGAGGATGGCTCTACAATTTCTGGATTTCTACCAGCAATGTGTGAGACACAGATTGTGTCCCAAGTTCCTGGCTGTAGCCTGCCCTAGTGTGACTGTTGTAGGCATTTGGTGAGTAAAGCAGCAAATGAAAAATCTTTCTCAGTCTCTTTCAAATGATGGAAATAAATTAAAAAAAAATAAAGGCACTCAGGACCCTATTTAGTATATCATAATCACTTGATAAATTCCTAGTTAACATGATTAAACTCTTAGTTACACAATTGTTTATGTTCTTTCCAGTTCTATTTGTTTTGGGGGATTTTTAGTATGGAAAAAGAGTAAGCAGGTTCATGATTCTACTATCTTTTTATATTTAGACAGCTTTATAAGAAGAAACTAGACATACAGTTTGGCATCAAAGGACTAAAGTAGGACAGATACATATACATCCAAATTTTGGTGACATCATTATAAGTTTCCTAATAACATACTGTTGAACAATGTTGTGGGGTTCATGAACTCTTCTTTGAAAACTATGTAGTTCAGAGCTAGACTATGTCATCCTGCACCCACTTCTCATGGTCTTCACCTGAGCTGATTACGTGTTGAGATCTCAAATATTTTTGGAAATGGCCCATCTAACAAACCAACCTTAGGAAACAATAACTCCATCTGCTATTGAACTATTATGAATTTTATATTCAGTGCTCCTTCTATGAAGCCTACCATAAGAAAAGTGTTAGGAAACGCTCCTTAGCCTGAACAATCAGGGACGTTTTTTCTTCCAAAACATAAGGAAAATGTAACTGGCTTTTTGAGTTAACCACTATGAAGCATAGAACCAAGTCTGAGGCTCAATTATAAGAATTTGGTAGGTTTTATAGTCCTGTCCACTTAACTATTTTATACCCATATCTTAACATCCTACTCTTTTATAAGATCTTTATAAGATCCTATTTTTTCTTAATACAATTCCTCCTGATTCTCTGTGTCAAAACATCTCCGGCCGGTGCCGCAGCTCACTAGGCTAATCCTCTGCCTTGCGGCACCAGCACACCAGGTTCTAATCCCAGTCAAGGCGCCGGATTCTGTCCTGGTTGCCCCTCTTCCAGGCCAGCTCTCTCCGTGGCCCGGGAAGGCAGTGGAGGATGGCCCAAGTGCTTGGGCCCTGCACCCCATGGGATACCAAGAGAAGCACCTGGCTCCTGGCTTCGGATCAGCGCGGTGCGCCGGCCGTGGCGGCCATTGGAGGGTGAACCAATGGCAAAAGGAAGCCCTTTCTCTCTGTCTCTCTCTCACTGTCCACTCTGCCTATCCAAAACAAAAGAAAACAAAACAAACAAAAAAAATCTCCATGAGATAAAATTTGCTTGAATAGAATAAAGCTGGGTACCTGTATTCATCTATTACTTATGGAGTTAAATACAATCATATATTGTATATTGAATATCCAAAACATTCTTCATTTCTCTATTTAATAAGGGTAGAGATACCCTTGACTTATTAAGATCCATGAGCAGACAGTCTCTCTATGTCACACAAATTTTTTTCATGGGCACAGCACTTAAATAACACTTGCACCTACTAAACCTGGGTTATAGGTGAAGATGATTTCAGAGGGCACTGGAAACCCCAGGTTTCTCTTCAATCCTCCAGTGTCTTTAGAAAGCGATTTGTAAACCACCATTTCTGCCACCATTTTAATCTCTGCAAATTGTTGGTAAGAGCTGCACCAAGGCAGTCTGTCACCAGTTATGTTCCCGATAGTAGCTCAGTCAACATGTACTACACTGACTAAAGAAATACTGCATTTAACAGAACCATCCCACTACCAGAGTATTTATAGAATAACATTTGTGAAATACTTTCCAGGTTTTTCAGAGCATTTTTATAATTACAAGTACATAAAGTGTCAAAAGAATCTATTAAAAATTGCCTCATAAAGTATTCCATTACCCAAATGCTAGAACTTATGTACATTAAATGTTAATACGCCCTTCACAGTTCAAGATCTATTTCAATTGTGAACTTCAGTTAAAAGAAAATTTGAAACCAAACTTTTTTTTTAAAATAATTTACCCATTGAGATTTGCCATTTTTCTTTTTAAAAATGTAGTCACTTTTTTTTTTTTTTTTTTAGGGAAAGAGAGAGTGAGTTCCCAGGTGCTGGTTCATTCTCCAAACGCTAGGGAGCCAAGAATTCAATGCAGGTATCCAGGGCCATCAGTTGCCGCAGGCCAGGGTGCTGAAATCCAGAGCAGAGTTTGGACTCCACACTGGGCACTCTGATACAGGATGAGGGCATCCCCAGCAGTGTCATAACTGCAGTGCCAAAGGCTGGCCCCGAGTTTTTACAGGTATCTGAGTTTTCTTTAATTGATTTTGGATATATGCGTATTTTACATTAGAAGAGGTGATTTAACTCCAGATGTTCACACATTTCTGTTTTCTTGTTCTTGTTTTTATTTTAAACTGATACGCAACAACTGAACATCTTAAGAGAGTACCATGTAACATCTCAGTACATTTGTACATTGTGCCATGTCCACTTTAGGGGGAACGTAACTATCTCTTCAACTACTTATCATCTCTTTTTGTTGACAACATCCAAAATTCCCTTGACTTTAAAACATACATGTATATATTCACACATGCACACACACATATATGTGTGTGTATACGGTACATTATTGGTGCCTGCAGTCACCTGTGTAACAAAACCCCAGAGCTCCTCTCTCCAAACTGTAACTTAGTACCCATGAACCAACCTCCTCCATCTACCCCTCCTCCCTCCTCTCTTCAGCCTCTGGTAGCCACCACATGTTGTATTTTTTTCTTGTTTGCCTGCTAGACACTTACACATTTTTAATGGCATGTCAATGATAAAATTCATCCCTTTAAGCTGATGCTGACTTTCTCAAGCAATTTTTATTTCTCTGGGTTGATATTTGGGCTGAATTCCAGTGTCTTTTGGTAATTTTGTGAAATGTCCATGATTTCTAAAAACAACAAGAGTTTGAATCACCTTTTTAAAGATTAGCCCTACACAATTCCCTATAAAGAAAGATCAAATTTTTTTATACTAAGCACTTCATTTCAAAACCTTTATAATATGTACTAGATTTGTGGACAAATCAGATCCCATTTTTAGTTCACTTTACAAGATGTATATTTTGGGACAATAATTATTCATTTTCAAGTCTATCTGAAAGATATGTTGTGATTTAAGACTCATTTTATGCATTTAAAAAAATCTTATAAGACAACTGTTGTCAGGTTTTCCTTGTGGTACTTACTGAATCAAGTAGATTAATAAAACTGCTTTACCTTAAGGTTTTTTAAATGTAATTCAATGAATCAATAAACTGCTTAAAATCTACCAAATTATTGATTTATGAGGCGAATAGTCTATTGCCTCCTTCTAAGCACAAGTCTCAACCCAGAATTCAGACAGATGAATATTACTATCTGTTAAGTATCTCAATATTAGCAGTACACAAGAACAAAAGGACTAAAAAGGGCAGATTATCCTCCAATTGCAATATTATCATAGTTACTTATTCTAAAATGTACATCATAAAACTTTATTAACAAACATAACTTAGTAATCAATTTACCAAGGCATCTAAAACTGAGTTCTTTCAAGTAAGCCATGGCAACAAATAACCCAATCACCTATTCAGATGTAAAAATGGATACCTTCTTTCATAATTACAAATTAGTTTATAAATGTACAGTGATACATAATAGACTTGTACGAGAGAAAAAAAATCCTTACATTGAATCCACTGACCCTCTTAGATTTTGAAAATAAGAAAAAATTGATGAAAGCATGTATTTTTAAATGTTAAATGTAGTCATCCTAATTAGATGAGTATGGAGTTATGGCAGAACATTTAGAATAACTATTTCCCAACAAAAAATAACAGAAATATGGTTTTGTTTAAAACTCAAAGGATGTTTTTCCTATAAAAAGTCATCATAGTCTAACATGCTTTAAACATTCTAGATAAGCAAGATACGCAAGTAAATTTATTATTCAGAAATAAAATATCATTTTAATGTTACCATTGTTTTCCCCATATCATATACTACTTCCTCTAAAAACTAATTCTTAAAACACAGAAAAAATTCCATTGTCTACCTCAAACTTACAATCTCAGGGTGAGAGAACTGTGACACACTGGAGAATTGTCATGTTGTTATTCATCAACTAGAGCTTAATATCATTCTCGATACAGACTGAAAACTAGTACGGCAGCTAGGGCATGAAGGGACTTTTTTTTTTTTTTTTTAGAAATCATTTAATTGAATCTAATTATTATGATGATTTAGGGAACAATTATGTCTTTAACATTAACCATTCTCACATGGTACTAATAATCCTCTTCACCTACAATATACTAGTTGGTCAGGAAATAGAAAACTATTTCTAACCTAAAATATTTGACTCTTAGGAAAAAGTAACTCAACATTGTTTAAGAATAGTTAAATTGCAAAGATTTTGCATTTTGTGAAAAAAAAAGAAAAGATCACCATGCCACAGAGAAATAACAAAGTTAAGCAAATACAAGTGCAAAATTGTAAGAAATTTTAAATAATGGAAGTAAACATTTAAAACAAAAAGCCTTCATGGGAACGAAAAAGAAGAACCAGATTTCACGATCTAGTAAAATAAGCAAAAAATTTTAAAACAATTCAACTTTGTGTTTCAGCCATGTTTCTTCTTTATAACCTCAAAGTTTTCTGCAAAAATACTATCTTTGATGTTTTCTCTATTCTTTCCCAACTGCAAAGAAGATTATTTTGAAGCTAATCCCACAGCATGAGAGTTTTATTAATCAAATTATTTCACAACTATTTTAAACTAATCACAAGGGCAGCAAGTGTCTCCTTTCTAACAGGCACTTATGTTCTTGAGCGGCGAGCAGAAAGTTGTATTTTCAAACGTAGTTAGTCTTGGGGAGGAAATTCAGGACAGCACAGAAAACACTTCGCTCGCAGTGCTGCCTGGAACTCCACTTCAAAGCCGGCACGTCAGAACCTTTCCCCGCTCCTCCCGGGCTCCCTTGCAAGAGCTCTCTTGACAAGAGCAAACTCCTGCAGAATTCTGCCAAACGTTTTTGGCCCTGAGGTTAACCCAGCAAAGATTTTCACAAATGCCACATGTTTGTCAGAGAGCCAAGGGACCCTGCTCAATCTTTTTGTCTAAGAAAGAGTGTCTACTTCTGCCACAGCCTATTTAAGTTTTCAGTGTTCAGTGCAATGTGTGAAACCAGAAAAACCTAAACTATAGGAAAAAAAAAAAAAAAAAACACAACAACAAAAAAGCAAGGTATCAAATCCTACACAGCCTGCTCTGCCTTGGGTATAAAATGGCTCTCCCCAGAAGAACAGGAGTACCCAGTGTCTCTTGACTGAGGAACTGGAAAGCTGGGGAGCTGGAGGGTAGAAGGAGGACCCTCTCTGCTCACTATATCCTCTTTGGGAGTATTTGCCTTTTTTTTTTTTTTTTTTTAAGATGCCCTCATTGTTTTTAGAGAAGAAATATCATTTCCTGTGAAATCCAGTTTAGTCAATAGTATGTAAGAATCTACTAAGTAGAAACTTCCATTCATAATTTGAGCTGACAATAATCTGATGAAATAAATTAGATAAAAGGCTTCAATGGACTGGCAGACTTTTAAAATGTGTGTCTGTATATAAATGTGAGTGTGCAGCCTCCGCCCCAGACTACATCTGTCTTCAGACTCTTCTACACAGTGTTTATGTCTAGAAAGAGACACAAATGATTAACAGGGAGAAATGATACAGATAGTAGCTATTTTTTTTCTTTCCCTCAGAACTGTTCATCTCCAGCGCAGAAGTACTATTTGGCTCATTGTGTCCCTAAGCAGTTAGAAAGTGATGCTCTGGAGAGAATTTTCAGATAGGATAAAGTGAGTATTTTTTAATACACGAGTCTTTCAGATGTAAACGGATTTATAGCAGGACCCAGTATCATTCAAAAGCAAACAACCCCACAACAACTTGTTGTTGTTGTTGTGTAACTTGCAGTGTAACTAATTATAAGTTGCTGTATTAAAGTTCCATAAAGAAAATTTCCTGACATGAAAAGTACAGCCTGCAAACAGAGGAAGTAGTAATCACCCAGAAAACTGCAGTTGTAAACAATGTCTCAATTTGGAGAACTAATCAACATGGAGATGATGATAACAGTTTTGTTTCTGAAATACGTTTGACTTTGAAAAATGGTTCATAAGTGACTTTTCTTCACAAATGTCATCAACAGGGCTATTATTTTTTACTTACCTTGCTGTCTCTGATGAGAGCTTGACAAGATTTTCTGTTTTTCACTTCAGCTAATAAATACATGCAAACAATACAATTTAAACTGAAAACTTTAAAGTCAAATTGGAGTTTTCAGAATGATCCCAGAAACTGCTTCCACATATAAGTGCTTCTTTGTGTATCATTGATTTTTTTTTTTTTAAATAAGGAGGCAACTCCATTGTTGGTGAAGATGAAGACCTAGCTCAAGTGTCTCAAGTTCTGGCAAGATGTGTAAAAGTAGCATCCTATTACAATGGTAGCAGTGCCAGTCTTGCTAAGTCAGTAGCCAGCATCTGTAAACAATTCAAATAATCTTGCTGTTTGTTCTGTTAGTATATATTTTACAACATCACTCTACACACTTGTTTTGTTGTCACTTTCTTCCCATTGGGCACCACATGGTCTTTTCTGAACTAGAAAAGGCAGATTCTCTGCAAAACTACAGAAATGAACAAAACAGTGATTAAAACATTAAGCACACAGAGGACAACCCAAGCAAAGGCTGAAATCAAACAGAAAGAGGAACAACATCACTGTACTTGCCTTCCAGATTTGTGCTGTCAGGTTAAACAGTTTCACAGACCCTTTTCTTTCTTCAAAAAAAAAAAAAAAAAAAAAAATCAACAAAGTCTTGCTTCACAAAGCACTCTCCTTGTTTTGTTTTTTCTTCCTCCTGCTCCGTCGACAGAAAAATTTGAAGTTGAATCTTCATTTTTCCTTTTTTTTTTTTTTTTTTTTTACTGCAAAACTGTCTTAAAAATGTAGTGCCTGCGCTTTGCACACTTCTTTTGTTTTATTCTTTGTCTTGGTCAGCACTTGGCAGAGTTCATGTCTAAGTTCATGTTTCTTTTGCAGGTAAATTAGCAAAATCAGAGGATCAAAGTTTTTTTTAAAAAATCAACTTGTCTATGATTTCTTTTGAAAGAAACGACCCCCCTTTCACCTGATTTTTGCATCCTCCTTGGACAGGTTAATATTTTTCCAGTAACAACACAACAACAAAACAAAAAGACCCATGGCAAACAGCTAGATATATTTGGAATTTCGGGTGGTTTTTTTTTTTTTTTCTTTCTTTCTCCTCTTTTTGCTCATGATCGTGATAGAGACTAACTCTCAAATCCGATAGTGATAGAGAAGGGAAAGAAAGCAATAAAGACCTTAACAGGTGCAAACTGCACACAGAGCATCTCAGCGAATCGACGTGTATCGTGTTTCCCCCTCCAGGCCCACAGGGGGTGAGAAAACAGAATACTTACAAGGTAGCATCTGCGTTATGTGTCAGTGTCTCTCTCTGTGCGTGTGTTTTCTCTCCTCTTTGGATCTGGATACTTTGAGCTAATTTGGAAGTGTCCGTTTGGTTGCCCACAAAATGATGCTCAAGGGTCTAAAGATGCATAAATTAGGGAGCCCCACAATGGCAGAGGACGGTCATTGTACCTCTTCTCTTTATGCGCTCTTGTCGTGGGACCCAAGAGCTTTTTTTTTTTTTAACACTTTAGATGATGGAGCAAGCGAGGGGCTGGTAGGGGGAAGAGGATGAGGAGAGCCAGGCACCCCCCCCCCGCCCCAAACTTAACAACACGTTCCCCCCTCCCCCAATGACCCCGGACTCGGCTACGAAGTCACTTTCAGGGAGAAAAAAAAAAAAAAAAAAAAAAAAAAAACGCGAGTCTAGACGGGGACAAGTGCGGTGTCCTCTACGTCCAGCCGCGCCGCGGGCCTCCGAGTTTGCGTGATCGCGTAAGGATGGAGAGGAGGCAAAGGGGGTGACGGTTCCCAGAAACGCTCAACGACCCCCCGTTTTTTTTTTTAATATATATATGGATTTTTTGCCTCCATGATGGGGAGGGGTGTGGGGGCGAGAGAAAAAAATGTCAATGACCATTGTTTGCTCGTTTGGGATGTTGCTCCGCCCCCCGAGTCTGTCGTAAACCTGGCGCCGGACTAAAATAAACCCCAGATCCCGCAGCGCCGGGGGGCTCGCCGCGCCCGCGCCCGCCGACTCCGCGCCACAGGCGCCGCTGCTGCTGCCGCCGCCGCCGCCGCGGCGAGGAGCGAGCGGCCGCCGCGTCCCGCCCCGGGCGCCCCTCGCTGGCCGCCCGCCGAGCCATGTCGTTGAGCCCCAAGCACACGACGCCCTTCTCCGTGTCCGACATCCTGAGCCCCATCGAGGAGACCTACAAGAAGTTCGGCAGCGCCATGGACGGCGCGCCGCCCGGCCTGGGGGCGCCCCTGGGGGCCGCGGCCGCCGCCGCCGCCGCCTACCGCGCGCCGCCGCCCGGCCCCTCCTCGCAGGCGGCGGCCGTGGCGGGCATGCAGCCGCCTCACGCCATGGCGGGCCACAACGCGGCGGCCGCGGCGGCGGCGGCGGCGGCAGCGGCGGCCGCGGCGGCCGCCACCTACCACATGCCGCCCGGCGTCTCGCAGTTCCCTCACGGCGCCATGGGCGGCTACTGCAACGGCGGCCTGGGCAACATGAGCGAGCTGCCCGCCTACTCGGACGGCATGCGGGGCGGCGCGGCCGCCGCGGCCAGCGGCTGGTACGGCGCCAACCCGGACCCGCGCTACTCGTCAAGTGAGCGGGGCCAGGCGCGCGGGACTGCGGGCAGGCGGGCGGCGCGGGTGTTTCCCGCCACAGCCCGGGACGCGAGGGTGCAGGAGCCCTGGTCCCGGGCGCGCGCGGGTAGGCGGTCCTGGGCTCCGGGCCGGCGCGCGCGGTGGTGAGGGTGGTGAGGGTGGTCCTGGGGTCCCTGGGCGTGAGCTGGCTGTGTCCGGGACGCGCGGGGATCCCGCAGAGGGTCCGGGCTTCGGGGTGCGGGGTGGGGTGGGGGTGGGCGTCGCGGCAGCCCCGCGGGCCGGCCCGCAGCTCACCGCTCGCCTCCTCCCCCAGTCTCCAGGTTCATGGGGCCGTCGGCGGGCGTGAACGTGGCCGGCATGGGGTCGCTGACGGGCATCGCGGACGCCGCCAAGTCGCTGGCGCCGCTGCACGCGGCTGCAGCGGTGGCGGCGGCGGCAGCGCCGCGCAGGAAGCGCCGCGTGCTCTTCTCGCAGGCACAGGTGTACGAGCTGGAGCGGCGCTTCAAGCAGCAGAAGTACCTGTCGGCGCCCGAGCGCGAGCACCTGGCCAGCATGATCCACCTGACGCCCACGCAGGTCAAGATCTGGTTCCAGAACCACCGCTACAAGATGAAGCGGCAGGCCAAGGACAAGGCGGCGCAGCAGCTGCAGCAGGAGGGCGGCCTTGGTCCCCCGCCGCCGCCGCCGCCGTCGCCGCGCCGCGTGGCCGTGCCCGTGCTGGTGAAGGACGGCAAGCCGTGCCAGAACGGCGCGGGCACCCCGACGCCCGGCCAGTCCGGCCCGCAGCCGCCCGCCGCGACGCCGGCGCCCGAGCTCGAGGAGCTGTCCCCTAGCCCGCCCGCGCTGCACGGCCCCGGGGGCGGCCTGGCGGCCCTGGACGCGGCCGCGGGGGACTACGGCGGCGGCGGCGTGCTGGGCGCCAACCTGCTCTATGGCAGGACGTGGTGACGGCGCGGGCCCGCAGGGTGCACGGACGGACGGGCCGAGTGCGGGGTCGGGGAGGGAATGCGCGGAGGAAGCCGAGCCTGCGCTGCGTGCGGCGGGCGCGGACCGGCAGGTGCGGACCGGCAGGTGCACGGACGCGGGCAAGGCTCCGGGGCGCTTTGCAGGGGGAGGGGGCGAGAGGCCGAGTGAAGCTGGAGGGGCATCGGGCCCCGATGTCCTCCTTCCAGAAGTTCCCAAAGGAGGCCCTGAGCTGGCTGGGCCCGCCGTCACGTTCCTAACCAAAGCTCCCAAGAGTTGGACACGTTGGAAACTTTGTCGGTGTTTGTATCCCTTTAAAGAAAACAAAGCAAAACAAACTATCAACCCAGCTTTAACGCGGAGTCCTCTCCGAAGTGGAATTTTATCTCGGGAGATTAATAACCGAAAGACCCCCGGCCCCGCCTCCGCAAGTGCAATTGCTTTCTTGTTTGCGTGAAAGTCCATTGAATCGCAGCCCAAAGTCGGCGCGCGCAGAGCCAAGTGAGTGCGGGGCGTTTGCTGCCTTTCGAGTCCCGGAGCGAAGGCATGAAATTCAAACAAACTATGGACTGTGTGGATCGAGATAGCTTTTAAAGTCGATGCTGATTTCCGAATGTGTTGGTTATTATTTGGCAAATGAATGTTTGTGTATTAACCTACAAGAAGATTTTACCCCTAAGATGCAGCTCGCCACAAGGAAAGAAAAAAAAAGGAGTTGTAATGACTTTTTATATGGAATCTAGCCCCCCTCCCCAATCCACTGACAAAATAAATGCTCCCCGTCTTTCTGTTGATATGGTATTCACTCTCTCTGAGGTATTTTCTTGTCTGGATCTGAATACCTTGATGAAGTGCTAGAACAAGCAATTGAAATGGCTAAAATCGACATCAACTAATCTGTCTTTCAAAGCATACCAAGGAGAAAGAATGAGGTGACTTACTGAATTGTAATCAAGATGTAAAGAATAAAAATATTTATAATTTTTCCATCATGTCTAGGATTTAATAGGAGTTGCACCGATTTTGTTGGTGTTTTATTGTACAGAAAATGTATTTACTCTTTAATATGCCGATTTATATTTCCTATGTTTGAAATGGATATTTAAATATAACTTAAAAGAACCTTAAGTACTTTTTTCTAAAAGTCAAGTGGTCATTTCTTTACTGTATAGAGTTCTGTGCCTTTCGTGGTTTTTTTGTTTTGTTTTGTTTTTTTACACTAGTTGGCTTGATGTGACAACACAACTCGATTTAGTCATTTAAATAACCGACATTGGAGTAGAATTACTGAAAACAGCTGAGGAATGTGAGCTTATACAATTAATGCAAATCCAGTAACGTGGACACAGTGAAGTTTTAGAACTACAGTTTGGGGTTGAAAATTTTATTTCACTTCCCTAAGCAGTTTTCTGAATGCAAAGTGCATCCATAGGAAGGTGTTTTGGAAGTTAAACCTGCACTTTCTCTGAACTGTATTTTGTATAATAAACTTAAAAAAAACCTCACTTTTTCACAGAGTGTGGAAAAAGAGTGTGAATGCATTTTTGAACGATGAGATTTAATTTGAAAACCATTTTACACAAAGAGAAGTAACCTGAGCAAATTCGTATAAAAATGGTGCACTACATCTCAACTCATGCTGTACTTTAGAAATGGCAACCATACTAGGAAAAATTTCAGAGTATGCCAGATTTCAAAATGCTCTAACACCAAATGTCAAATTACTTGTTTAGATAAGTTGCATACCACCATAATTGTACCAGAATTCTGAATTTTCATTTCTAGAAAGGTGGTGTAAACATCCACATGGTTTACAGTAATCTTTTTACAGCCCAGTACCTACAAAAACGATAGCTTATGATCTAGAGGCTCCATGTAGCATATTTTTTAGAAAATAAAAAATTCATGGATAGCTTTTCCTTGGTAATCATTTCCAGAACACGGAATCCTTTAGTTTGATGAAATTAACTATCAAAAATAATAGCGTCATCAGGAAGAAACACCTTTTTATACAATATTTTTGAAGGTGTATTTGGTGTAGACTCGTCTTTTTCTTTTCAGCATCGCTGTAAGTAGTGTACAATCCCAGCCAGAAGTAATTGATGCAGAGTTAGCATTCTATACCCACTTACTGAGTTTATGCGTGCACATCCTGAAATTCGGAATAGGTCTGAATCCTGAAGCATTAAAATAAAGGTTTTTATTATAAAATTCCACCTTCCGACTAATGCAAAGCGAGAGCTTTTTTCTTTTTCAGTCAGTGCTCTGCAGATCTTTTATAAAAACACAAACGGCCGGACTAGGTGAAACTCATTAACTGAAGAGGAGGATAAGTGTCTCCACGCCAAGAGGGAGGACTGGCGCAGGGTCTGAGCAGAACAAAGCCCCCTCAAAGTTCAGCAGATGCCACAGCAAGCCTTGGCTTCGGCAAGGCTAACTGCAGATGTGACAGCTTCCTACATGTCTGATGTCTAACTTCTCTTTTCCAACTGAGGCCAGCAAACCAAAACCCAGAATCAAGGTTGGGAAGAAGAGCAGCAGGGACTGCAGGTACTCTGCAGTCGTCGGCTCTGGGTTGTAAATTGTGAATTGTAGCGTGTGTGTGTGTGTGTGTGTGTGTGTGAGAGAGAGAGAGAGAGAGAGAGAGAGAGAGAGAGCGAGCAATTTTAAAGGACACAAGAGGGCTAATTTGTATATGGAAGGGTGGGGGGTGTAACCCAATTGTTTTCTATTTAAGGCTCTGCTTAGAACTAAAACCTAACCATCACAAGTCCTCCACAGACTTCTATCAACACAGATGTTGTGTTCCAACTCTTTTCTGCTAGTGACTGTTTACTTTCAATTTAAAGCAAATCAGAGACTCAATCCTGTTCAGTAAATATGAGCACCTTCCATAGTCTTGCTTTGTTAACTGCATTGAATACTGATGATTGTGAAAGACTTAAATTTGTGAACCGTAAGTATATAAAGACCATACCAATTGCATTTTTAGATGTGAATTTGTGCGTTAAGAGAAATAATGCGTTCTGTAGTGGCCACAGAAGTTTCGGATGCAATTCAAAGCCTGGATGATATTCTCCTGCTGTTGAATACAAGGCTATCTTGTGGGTGAAACCTTGTGCATTATTTGGGTGCCGGTTTTTTGAAACATGGTTACATGCCATCTCCAAACCCAGTGAGACAGGGAACTGAGAAACATTTTATAAACCATTAAGTAGCCTGCTGCTGCTAGTGTGTTTCCTGAAGCATCTGGAGGAGGTTCAAAGATCCCCAGACTGTGAACTGTGCACACATCCAGTCACCGAGATGACTCCGTGAGTCCAAGATCACGTTTCAAATCATATTTTTAAGTTGAGAGGTCATGGGGGAGTTTCTGGAAGAGGCTTTTGGGCTCTACCTGGTTTTGTCCAAGAAAGTTGAGCAGCAATTTAATGACATGCTTTTTGTTTTCAAATGCCACGTAACTTCTTATCTCAGTCATTGCTTAGGTGACTTCCAATAAAACGCTAACCACCAAGGTTGCCAAATTGAAGTTACGCTATTTTTGGCAGTAGTGAGCAGCTCCCGTCCCATTGCACACGGTGGCCCTCGTTGCATAGCTACTACAGCAGTGGGAAACCAGGCACACGGGCATTCAGAGTCAGGGGTGGGCTGGGGCTGGGGGGAATCCATCGAGCACCGGCGGTTTGTGAGTTTATCCATTCGTTGACCGCGCAGTCGGTCACCAGCAGAGCCTGGCTTCAGGAGAGTCGGCTCCCCGAGCCTTCTGGGGTGAGCCGCGGCCGCCACTTTGCAGGCTGTGAAGTTGATTGCCCGGGAGCGTCTAGATGTGACGTAAACTCGGTCATATTCAGACTTCGAACTTCATAACGTAGCCTGGGTGGGAAGGAAGACCGCGTCCGCTAATTCCTTGCAGCCTTTGTACAAGGAATTGAGACAAAGCCACCGGGCGCGTTCAGGAGCGGCGCCGCATCCAAGGAACGGAGCGAGGATGCTGCCCACAATGCCGCCCCAGAGGTTCGAGGTCCGAACTCTCCCGCGTCCGTGCGCGGGACTCCCGGGCAGCCCGGCGGGGTCTGCGGAGCAGGTGCGGCGCCCGCACGCGAGGGCCGGGCCGGGCAGGGCAACGAGCCCGGCGCGAGGCGCAGGGGAGACCGCGGCGCCGGAGCCCCACGTGCGCCGAGGGCCGAGCGCTTCCTGTCCCCGCAGGGCGAGGACCTGGGCCTGTGACTCCCGAGAAGCAGCCGGTGGGCCCGCGCCGCCGTGCTCGGTCGCCGTCACCACCCCGCCTCCACGCACCTGACCGCCCAGGCGCCCCGCGTCACCCAACTCGCCTTTGTAAACCTGAAAGGCAAACTAATCCCGGGGTGGAGGCGGTCTTGGACGTTCAGTCCCTCACCCCTTTTGATCGTTAGCTGCTCTCGCCGGCCCCCCTGTGTCACAATACTCAAGCTGTTCCTGGTGCTGAGATTTGAGAAAAATCCTTAACGTGCGAGCTGAGTGGATGGGGGATGTGGTCTATTTAAAGATAATATGAACTACCGGGAACTGGCCTGCTTAATTTGACATCAGAATTCAGAGGAGAGATGTGTAGGTGGACACAGTATGGACTTGAAGCTCTGGAAAGCATTTTACTTGTCAAACAAACGGGGCATTGTTTCTGGAAGATGCCAATGCCCGGACAAGCTGGAGAGAGATGGAGGATGAAGAGGGGGAAGACTTCGAAGGGAGCCAGGGAGAGGGACCAGCCACCTGTTCGCAGAGGCAGTCTCATGCTGTCATTCATCATTCAGGCAGTTCTGCCTAGACACTTTCACCACGCTTCAAATATTGTCAAAAACTGAGTTTCAGTCTCGTGGTAGCTTATAAAACTAAAGGTTTGAGAAAATATGAAGGGTACAGGTGTGGGTTGGGGTACCTTTGATTCTATACATAGTAGGACAATTACGGGCTCTTCTAGACCATGCAATAATTAGGTGGCTATGCATTTTTAACATTTGGAAGATAAGAGAAACTGAACAGCACAAGGCATTATCACTCTAGAGTGAAGGTAATTTATAACGGTTGTGGGGGTGACTCCTAATGGGGACTCTTTGTCTCCACAATAAAGGCTCCTGCTCCATTCACATCATCACTAGCAATGAAGTCAATAGCCTCAAAATACCTTCCTATTCAAGGTTAAGGTGGGGTTTCTGCCACTCAGACCAACAAGTGAGCTTTCTTTGAAACTTAATGCAGGAGAGTGCCCTGGATCAGAGGGTCAAACTGAAGCCTTACCTTACTTTCTTAGTATGGATGGAAAAATTGAAAGAAAACAAGTCTTTACACATGTGACTAAATTTGTTTTGGAATCAAATGAAAATGCCCATGAATATGCTGTGAGCTCCAAATGTAATATTTAAGAAATAGTGTGCTTAGTAGCAAAGACAAACTGAAACTGTTTATGAAATAATGTAAACATTGTTTAGAACATTTAGTTGTAAATTTAACATTTCATCTTCTCTTGAAGATTTAAAACAAGTGCTCAAAACTTGAGCACAACCCTACCTTAATTTGCAAAAATGTAAGAGACTTATTGACCATATTCTCTTAAAACCTACTTTTTCCCCTGACTTGTTTTTGACATCTAATTATAGAAACAAGTTGTTTTCTACAAAAGAACAACATCCTTGGTCAAGATTTTCAAAGTGGAAATACTGTAAAAATAACAACACAAGAGACCAGAGTTTTTAAAGTTTAATTTTTTTTTTTACTAAAGTCCAGAAATTTCTGTTAGACAAATACATTAATGAAATGTTTCCAAAGGAATACTGAACAATATATACTCTAGTATGCTGAGGGGCCCAGCTCAAGAGTTCATACCTAATTCTTGTGCATTAAAAATCAGCATGGATCTTAGATGATCTAGAATATACTGTGTTTTGAAATTCACAGCTGGTTTGACTTTTAACCATAATGAAAAATCGGTACTCCTATCCCATCAAATGTTTTTACAAGCAGTAATAAATTCAGATTCACTGTATTATGCAACACACACCTTAGGAAAGCAACATAAAACAGTGAGATCAGATCAGTAGAAATATACACAGTTAAAAGAAATACACAAAGTACTGTAGTTTATTAAAAACTACTACTTGAGAAAGAAATCTTTCCACAAATAGCATAAAACTGTAGAATGATGAAGGGATTTGGGCAAGCTTTACAAAAGCTTAATTCCAACTGTATCTTCCTGAGGGTGGTGGCAAAGGGTATTTCCTTCCTTCTCTGGGATATCCCTGAAAACACACAAAAGAAAAAACAGTTTATTTTCTGCACTAACACCTTTGCAAAGGAATTAACTTTACACCTCTAAGGAAAGGCACATCATAAAGCTGAGTATGTTTTAAAGGCACAGCACATGCAAAGTCCCCACAAACAGGAGCTCTGATCCAGAGCTCTGACACTCAGCAAAACTGGAGGCAAGCACACGTTACCCCTGAAAACTAACCCAACAATCCTGAACAATCCCTTGAGAAACTGCCTAAAATGCAGACAGCAAAACACAGCTACCGTGTAAACGTGTGGACAATGGTCCTCAGTCTTCCCACCACCCCAGCAGTAACTCCTGTCACACAGGGATAGGCCCACCTCATTCCCAGACAGCACACTAGGGAAACCACTTGCTTAACCAAAGCAAGGGCTTGCTGAGTCAGCCCCAAGTCCCAGAGCAGTTAACTGTAGATATATCTTGTTTAGAGTAAGCAGTGGAGCATTAAATAACACGCTAAGGTTATTTATCTTATAAACAATCAATAGCGACATCTGCAACACATCCTAGTATGCTTACAAATGACACTTCTGTGCAAAGATGAACGTGACACCACTTCCATGATCATACCCTGTCTAGGATTCTGAAGTGGAATCCTCTATTTTGCTACTCAGAGCACTTCAATAGTTTAGATGGTAAGATGAAAACTGTGGACACTCCAGGCTACAATGTAGGCTAAGGCCTTGTTCAGGAATATGAACTTTACTAAAAACAACGAAGCTATATGATTCTTTGTTTTTAATAATGAACCTGGGTAATTTAATAGTGCCCAAACAATTGTGATTTCATAGAAAGTACCTCAGTATAAAAGACTGAGAAAAAGGAATGTATTTCCAGAAAGTCCTAAAAGAATCATAAATTTACCAACTGGTTTATATCTTCTAAAGTGTTTTACTTCACTTAACAGCAGGGTTCCTTTAAGGGAAGATCCTTTGTAGAAGGCAAGAAATACGACAAGCCAGTATCAGTTGTCCAGGTAGCCGGTCCCCAGCTCTGCTGCCACAATGCCCAGATGTCAAGACTTCACAGTTTCTTACTTGGGAAACGAGGTAACTGGGGGTCCTACCAGTTACAGACACATCCTCCTCGGGGCGGGCGGTCGTGGCAGGTGCCAGTGAAGATGCCTGCATCCTTTATCGGGGGCCTGGGTTCAATACTCAGCTCTGCTCCTGACCCCAGCTTCCTGCTAGCACGGACCCAGGAGGCAGCAATGATGGCCCAAGTCTCATCTTGGAAACCCAGACTTGAGTTCCCAGCTCCAGGCTCTGTGTAGAGACTGGGGAGTAAACCAGAAAGTGACAGCCCTGTCTGTCCTTCTGCCTCTCAAATAAATGAATTTAAAAAAGAAATTTTTTAAAGTATGTATATGTCTCCTTTGAAAAATGTTACTATTTTTTTAAAGATTTATTTAATTAATTGAACGGCAGAGTTGAGAGAGGCAGAGGCAGAGAGAGAGGTCTTCCATCCACTGGTTCACTCCCCAAATGACAATAGCTGCAGCTGCGCCGATCCGAAGCCAGGAGCTTCTTCCAGGTCTCCTACATGGGTGCAGGGACCAGAATACTTGGGTGATCCTCCACCATAGCAGACAGCTGGATGGGAAGTGGAGCAGCTGGGTCTCGAACCTGCACCCATATGGGATGCTGGCACTGCAGGCGGCAGCTTTACCCACTATACCACAGCACCAGCCCAGAAAAATGCTCATTATTAAAACTGCCTTGTGTCAAACAGAATCCAGTACCATAAACGAGCTCACTTATACTATAATTTTTAGAGGCCCTGGGTTGAAAGAATTCAAAGCCGAATTCTATGAACTGATTTTAATGAATGATCACAAAACCCTCTCAAAAAGCATTAACTATTTACAACGAATCTTTTCTTGTAAAAAGGAAAGACTTCTAAGAATATGTAAAAAGAAAAAAAGTGTTAAAAAGGTTTTCCTTAGCTGTCAGCAGAGAGGTCTTCCATTACAAGGAGCACCTGGGAAGAACCTGAGGTAGAAAATTAATGCTCAGTGAAGCACTGCGAGAGGCCTGCAGGCAGCGGCAGGTAAGCAATTTAAAAAGCACTTCACATCACCGCGGGTGCCAAACGCCACGAACACGACACGCTGCACTGCGGATTCCAATCGTGTTCCTTAGCAAGCATCTGATTAGTGAGCGCTGGAATACTGGCCGGGGTGTCAAATTGCTGGAGAAAATTACGTCCAACCGACCCCAGTTTTAAATGCGGCTATAAAAAGAAAACGAAGCTTGCATCTATTGTAACAGATGAGTTACTGATACTTGTTCACTGGTAAAGCTGTTTACATTCAGGAGAAACACACACGGAGAATTAGCAAGGATTAGCAAGGAGACGTTTCCTTCCTTGAGGAGGGATAGCAGGTGAATCAAGACAGAGGATTCAAAAGATGATAAAAGCAGATTTTTACTTTCAGCTTCTAAGAACTTAACATCTATTTGAGGGATGCAGGTTCTATTGAGGAGCAATCTTTAAAGGAAAAACTGTGTTCTGGTAACTGCCATACCTGTACTAATTCTCACAGACCCACTACACACGGTTAGAAGGGCTTTGGGGCTGGCAATTCTTCAGCATCTTTAAACTGTAACCTATTCAGGGAGGTAGTTACTTACCTTACACACATTTTTTAAGGATGGACCCAAGTCAAACTGAACTACTTTATCAGTATCTTCTCTAGAAACCTGGTAGCGAAAGAGAACGCCCTGGGAGGCACCGAGAACCACCAAGCGAGCAGCCCACTCCCTACCCTGCAACCCACACGGCATTACCTGTCTCCCTCCACGATCATCTCGGCGGGGTGGGTACCCGCCCGGCCCGGCTAGCATCTGGTACTGGTTTGGCGGGAAGGCTGCATTCTGGGTTTGGATCATCCGGTTCCACGGCAGCAGAGGTTCAGCCCCGACTCCTCTGTGGAAAGGTCCCATGCTTATGTTAGAAATCAAGTCTGTAATAGCATAAAGTCTCCAACTGGCAGGTTTCAAAGCTCAGGGCAACCCAACCTGCCTGGGTCTGTCACCAGGAGATACAGTAGCACAGTGGCCGTTATGTCCTGTAGTCAGTGTAGTCTAGTGTACTATATGAAATACCAGCATGCATGTATCAAAAAGGGTGCTTAAATCCAACTAAATCAGAAGGCCTGGCTTTAAAAAAATATGCTCTTCATTTTCAACTGTGCAATTTCCTTTTTAGTCACTTAAAAATTTAGACCAAGATCATCAAGTTGGCTACATTTATGATGCTATCCAAAGAGTAAACATGTGTAAGGCAGGAGAATGAGGCTTTATTTTCAAAAATGTCCAGACTCGTTCTTGGGATCCATTCTTTCTAGTTAATTGCAGGTTGCAAATGAATTCTTACTGTTGAGTATTTTGAATCCAGGGTAGGGGACTTGGCTGTTTTTTCCCATCCATTATTCTGCTCAATATGTCAGAAGGTCTGATCGGGAGGAAACCTTTTCAAGTTCTATTGATGCAGCTTTCAATTGACCACGGTGACCTAGCAACATGAGCACTAATTGGCATGGGCTGACTGGCATTTGGTGTACAGTTTACATGGGAACACAGACTCAACAGCTATTATAGTCCAGTTTGCTGTCCCAGATGACTAGTCGAAAGAAATGTTTTAATTGTTTTCAAGTGCCTATTTTAACTTTGCAGATACAAAGCAACAGGTATAAGGTATTAAATCATAATTAAAAACTGCCACATACACAATGTAGCAAAAATGGACTTCTAAAGGTATGACCATGTAAGATGCAACCCTCTCCTTGAGGCACTTGCCTTAACTTCCATTTCTAGTCCAGAAAGAACAAACAGAAGCAAAATGCTCCAGCACATTTGAACATTAGAAGCACTGGGAGCCACTGAAAATGTTGGAAGGAATTCAATGAAACTGTAAAGAGCTGACTAGCTGGTATTAGCTATAATCAGCCTATGATTTTCACTTCTTGTGAAAAAGCCTTAAGAGGGGAAAAAAGCCCGAATTTGGGCTCATTGGGTGATGTATTCTTCTCACAGCCATTCAAGCCTGAATCTGTCCGCTCTACCCCTATTCTCCTCCTTTCACTTGAAGCTTGCCTTCTTGGCGAGCGCGCGCACACACACCCACACCCACACCCAGATACTTATTTCTGTGTGATGGCTCAGCTTTCTCTGAAGGACTCTAGAAAGGCCAAAGCTATTCTTTACAGTTAGTGGTCGCAACCAGAGTTCTAACAATATAATTCACTGTAAGAGATTCCAAATAAAATTAAAAGACTATTTCAGAAAGAAAAATGTGTATGTTTAGGGCTTTTAATTATTTTTCAGGTTATTAGTACAAAGAATGTCTGTTTTAGCAAGAACAGAGACAGGAAGGGCCCATTCTGGCCTCTGCAGGAGGGAGGGGTTAAAACATCCACTTTGACCAACGAGGGTCATCAAAACTGGGCAACTGATGCAAAACCCTCAAGCCCAAGATGTAATTCTCACAGGAACTCTGCTCAATTTTCCTTTGTAGTCTTGTAATGCTAAAAATCACCCTAGCACGTTTCAGGATAATGAGCTGCCAGGAATTATACTATAAATGTAGTTTAACATGTTTTATGTTTTATATTTAAAAATACACAGCTATCCTTTTTGTTTGAAAAGATTACTAATAATCATTAATAATAAACTTAAAAAGAAAGAACAAAGTAAGAATAACATCTAGTATCCTCTTTTGTTAGTGGCAAAAGGCCTCTATTTTCCACAAGCTTACCTTATTTCTATACTAATTATATTAATCTGCACATACCAATGAACTGAAATTTACTAAGAAAATGTTTTAAGACCTAGGATGGAAGCATTCAAGTTGATTCATCTTTTTTTTTAAATTATTATTATTTTCTTTAAAAGGGAGAGAGATATAGACAGAGGAAAAGGGATCTTTCATCTGCTGGACCACTCCCCAAATGCCTAGACCAGGCCAAAGCCAGGAGCCTGGAACTCAACCTGGGTCTCCCAAGTAAGTGGCAGGGGCCCATGCACTTGCCTCATCCTACTGCCTCCCTGGGTGTGGATCAGTAGAAGTGGAGCCAGAACTTGAATTCAAGGACGCAGGTATCTCAAGTGGTATCTTAAGAACTGTGCCTAAATACCTGACCAATCTTTTTTAAAATTAACAGTTACTGAGATAACTTATTTGAGAAATTTGATATCAATGGATGGCAACAATATTCTGAAGTTCCTAAAAGAACTGTTTTGGATTTTAGTTTACACATATGGCAAATCCGAGTTTTTAAAGACTAACAGAGTTCAACATGCGTGGGTTAAAAAATAGCTAGCTTGCACATCACTAAAAAGAAACCTGCCTCTTGTGGTAGTCTTATATCAAATGAATCAATAATGGGCTATAAATACCATCTCAAAGAAGTAATTCATGAAACACAGTGTGGTTTTTTAAGAGACATTCAAAAATTTTCTTTTTTAATAGAATTCTTGACAAACACTTAGTGGAAACAAAAGGACCCATAAAATCTAATTCTTTAAGAATTCAATTACTGGGGTGGCGCTGTGGAACAGTAGGCTAAGCCTCCGCCTGCACTGTCGGTATCCCATATGCCTGCCAGTTTGAGTCCCACCTGCTCCACTTCTGATCCAGCTCCCGAATGCACCTGGGAAAGTAGTGGACTATGGTCCAAGTGCTTGGGCCCCTGCACCCACGTGAGAGACCTGGAAGAAGCTCCTGGCTCCAAATAGGCCCAGCTCCAGCTGTTGCAGCCATTTGGGGAGGGAACCAGCAGATGGAAGACCTCTCTTCTCTCCTCCCCCACCCCCATCTGTAACTCTGCCTCTCAAATAAATAAATAAATCTTTTTTAAAAAAAATTCAACTACTTACTAGTTGTAACTTCTCAGCAAAGTCAGAGTCTTTGACTTGTAAGGAATGAATGGGTGGTCTGATGAGTGTTACAGAAATGACTGATGTAGGCCGGCGCCGTGGCTGAATAGGCTAATCCTCCACCTTGCGGCGCCGGCACCCCGGGTTCTAGTCCCGGTCAGGGTGCCGGATTCTGTCCCGGTTGCCCCTCTTCCAGTCCAGCTCTCTGCTGTGGCCAGGGAGTGCAGTGGAGGATGGCCCAAGTGCTTGGGCCCTGCACCCGCATGAGAGACCAGAAGCACCTGGTCCTGCCTTCGGATCAGCGCGGTGCACCAGCTGCACGCACCAGCCGTGGTGGCCATTGGAGGGTGAACCAACAGCAAAATAAAAATAAAAATAAATAAAAATAAAAAAAAAAGAAAAAGAAAAAGAAATGACTGATGTAATATATAGTTCCTAATATGCAATGAAGGACAAGTTTAGGATGCCAGGATGGTTGTGGCTATTTTTTTTCTTTTTTAAATGACCACAATTAAAGATCCATCTGTAAGACAGAATTCAAATGTGCTCACATTTAAATTTCAGGAATGATTTTACATATCTGATTATGATTAAACCAAGAAACACTCCATAAAACTTGTCCCTAATCAGCAGGGTTCACAAAGTCAGTTGATGTAATACTAGTACTTGGCTAGAGTAGAATCAGAACAGAAAATGATGGCTGTCAGGGCAAGGAAAAGGACAATGATGATCTTAGGAAACTTTTATGTGGACAGAAGGAAGGAAAGCTGATGGGACTGAAGAAAGGAGTGGAAGTAGGTCCTTTACTTTCTTTGAAGTCCCCGTGGCTTTATTTATATCATGCTCAGAGTAAATATTCTTTCGAGCTTGATTCAGTGAAGTTTCATGGTAAAAATGGTAAAGAGCTGGTGCTGTGATGCAGGGGTTTAGCTGCAGCCTGCAACGCCAGCATTCTCTATCAAAGCGCCAGTTCTGGTCCCAGCTGTTCTACTTTTGATCCAGCTCCCTGCTAATGTGCCTGGGAAGGAGGTGGAAGATGGCCCAGTGCTTGGATCCCTGCCAACCACATGAAAGACCTGGAGAGTTCCAGGCTCCTAGCTCTGGCCTGGAGCAGCCCCAGCTGTTGTGGCCATTTGAAGAATGAACCAGCAGATAGAAGATTCTGCCTCTCCCCGCCTCTCTCTATCACTATGCCTTTCAAATAAATAAAGATAAAATCTTTAAAAAAAAAAGAAAAGAAAGAAAGAAAAGAGGAGCTAGCCTAGGTAAGCTACTGAAGTGTGTGAAAATAAGAGCACCTACTTTCTTAAAGGGTCACTGGGAAGAATAAATGAATTCATGTTTATAGAAGATATTAACACAGTACTGATACTTCACAAGCGCTTATACTGAAAACAAGATAAATACATGCATTACCAGTTGTATTAAGCTTAAAAAGTGACTTACACTAAATGGATACCATTAATAAACAATTGAGTAAGATTTTATATTCTTGAAGAAAACAACGAACTGACATTTGGGTCTCTGAAAAATTAAGTTTTCTTCAAAGGGGGACAGCATTTACAATCCTAGTTACAAAAACACTTTGTTCACTTCATACATGAACCTAGCAGAGCAAAGGGGGATAAACAGAATTGAGAAGGCAAAAAGGACACCTCAGTGTCAAGGGGCTCACTTTGTTTTTGCTTTTAGTGATGCTGGCAAAACCAGCACGCAACGATACATTTTAAAGCTGCCCTTTAAAAAATTACTTGCAGATGTTAATATCATTATTCATAAAATGCCTCGCTGTCTTGTCGTGTCGAGTCCATCTGACTTAGCAGCACACAACTTATCAATGAAGGAACACATGTCAAACATCCCTTGTTATTAAACCATGTCACATTCTTCCTAGTCCGTGGTACTTATTAGACTGCAGATCCCATAATCCTCTTCTGAGTCCCTTCTGCATTTAATTCAGTTCAGTCTTAAGTAGTTAAAGAAACTGTTTTCAGTGGCAACTAATAACTACTGACCTACAGTGACACTGCCCTACAATAGGCTTGTCAGCCCTGAAAAAGTTGTACCAAAGAAGCTGATTAGGACTTCAAGAGGTTTGTAGCAAGAATCAATGGTTGGTCTGTACTAATGCTGTGTTGCCGGCACAGAAATGATAAAAGTGGAACACCATTAGTTATGCCTCATTAAGCTGCACAACCCTTCTAAAAAGAAATTTGTTTAGCCTGACCAAAACCTAACACAGTTTTAAGCTCTCTGTGTTGCGTTTTTCTGGGTACCTCAAAAGCTTCAATAAAATAAAGGCCAAGAACCAAGAAAAGTAGCAAGGTATATAAACATGAGTCCTTTAATTCAAAGTGTTAACTAAATACTTTGCTAAATAACATGTGTAAGAAATATTGCTTTTGGTGGCAAAAACCCATGGAGGTTTTAGTTTCTAGAAAACCCACAAACCTCAACTGCTGGCTGGAGGAAATACAAGTCATATCACACATATCACATTAGCTTTAGTATTACCTGTCGAATCTCTGCTGCTGGAAAAGAGGGGGGGGACCGCGCCAGGAATCCTGGGGCCTCATGTCTGAAACACAAATAGGGAGATTACACGGAAGGCTCTCTAAAGTAACACTGTCAGCCCCTACCTATTTATAATTGTAAGTTCTTGGAAAAAGTATGAAATAAAACTTACACCAAATAAACTAGGCTCATAATCATAATTGTATACATACACACACAAATGTAAAAAGACAGGTAACCAAAAGGGTCAGCAAATTTTTTATTATTTTTCCTTTGATAATAAAACACATTTTTAGTAGCTTCAGCCATTAAATTCACTTGCTTATGTATGTATGTTCATATGTAAATGTATTTTTATGATTATATCTTAAATGTTGTACAAAACGAAAGAATCTAGATCTTTCCCATAGACACAAAGTGAATGAATAGTTAACTGTAGTAGAAGTCTTGAAATTTTACTCCTAAACTTATAAACCACTGTCCTAACACAGACGGACAGCATACAATCTCTGCAACACACCATCAGGAAGACAGATTAATTAAGGGAGCACTCACTTGTCCATTGTTTTCTGATAATCAAACCATACCTCCAACACAAAGCTGAATTAATATCAGCTAACCAGAAGAATTAAATAGCTGTTGCTCTTCTACATAAACTGACCAGTAAACATGATGAAAGAAACACCCCCCAAAAACTAGGCCAACCAGGGCCTTCAAGGAGCTCAGGGGGTCAGCAACCACCAACTGTAGCTCCTGGCCCCAGCCTCACTGTAACCTCACTGCCTTCAGCGGGGTCTGTTGTTGAGCTAATTAAAACAGTTTGTTCCACAAGTTGTCTAATGAGCTCACTCCATGAGGACAGTAACTTCCTCCAGACTCCCGAGACCACAGAAACAGGACTTACCATAATGTATTCAAGCTCACATTTTAATGCATACACAAGCTAGAAACACGCCTTTTTTTTTTTTTTTTTTTTTTTGACAGGCAGAGTGGATAGTGAGAGAGAGAGATAGAGAGAAAGGTCTTCCTTGGCCGTTGGTTCACCCTCCAATGGCCGCCGCGGCCAGCGTGCTGTGGCCGGCGCACTGCGCTGATCCGATGGCAGGAGCCAGGTACTTACCCTGGTCTCCCATGGGGTGCAGGGCCCAAGCACTTGGGCCATCCTCCACTGCACTCCCTGGCCACAGCAGAGAGCTGGCCTGGAAGAGGGGCAACCGGGACAGAATCCGGCGCCCCGACCGGGACTAGAACCCGGTGTGCCGGTGCCACAAGGCATAGGATTAACCTATTGAGCCATGGCGCCGGCCTAGAAACACGCTTTTTAAAACTTTACTTTATTTATTTGAAAGTCAGAGTTACGGAGAGAGGGAGGGACACACACACACACCCCTTCTATCCACTGGTTCACAACCCAGATGGCTGCAATGGTCAGGGCTAGGCCAAGCCAAAGCCAGGAACCAGGAGCTGCACATGGGTCTCCCATGAAGGTGGCAGGGGCTGAAACACTTGGGCCATCTTCTGCTGCTTTCCCAAGCTATCAGCAGGGAGCTGGATCAGAGGTGGAGCAGCTGGGAGATGAACCAGCACTCATATGGGATGCTGGGGTCACAGGTGGTGGTTTTACCCACTATGCCTTGATGCAACCACCACTTCTCCCATAACCCCTATCCCCCACCAAATTACTTTCTTAAAGGAAAAAGCCTATCTCTATTCAGGAACTGAAAAGTGCACTCTGGTTTTTAGAGAAGCAAAGATGGAAGGTAGGGAGAATTGGAAAATCCCCACAAAGAAGATGGAATAAGCCAAGCACAGGCGACAGAACGATCCGGCATGACACAGTGAGACTACCTGAGCTCTGGGCCTCCTTCCCCCTTGATATGGCTGAGGAGGTCAGAGGAGAACCTTTGCCAAATGCAGACAGGGAAGTAGCTGTCTGCAGCTCTCCTGGCCTGCTGCCCCTGGTCCAAGGTCACTCTCACACAACCAAAAGCATGAGATGCCTCCCCAAGAAAGCAGCAGGGAAGACCTTGCCAGCTGTTACTTTCACACAGAACCCCATTCTGAATGGAAAGAAAGGTGGCAGCTCCAGTCAAGCTGAATTAAGTTCCTTTTTATCTCTTTTACAAACCAAAGCACCAGCAGTAAACAGTACCGATGCTGAGGAGGCTTTACGGCAGTCATGAGATGTGCAATGCATGGTCAGGACCTGAGTGGATACAGAGCAGTCCGCAGACACTGGGTGAAGACAGCTCCCTCTTCGAGGCCCAGAGCCGACTATTACTATAGACGCTATACCATCAGAAAACTGCAGTTCAAGAGGTAAAAACCAGAAACTCTTACAACAGCAGCTATCATTTCATTTGTATGGCTTACTTTTATGGAAAAATTTAAGGCATATTTACTTCAACATATGATATACTTCTCAATGAGTTGCCATTTGTGAGAGAATAGTTTAGTTAAAGTAAAATCAACATTTGAGCCATCTTTCCTGGTTATTCCTTAGGTAAAGTCCACTGTACAAAAGTTGGTTTAGTGAGAATCAATTAAAATGCCCACATATAATTATTTCTGTACCCTTACATATACACAATTAGCCAATATGAAAAAAGTAAAAAGAAATATTTCATAGTGAAATTTTATCTGCACTCTAATCCTGTTCTTCAAATGGCCCAGAATTAATGACTGGGGTTACACCCTGGAAACACCCTCCCCCCTTTACTACTGGGACTTCTTTGATTCTGGTTCCATGCCACCTCTTCATGTATATGTGGTATAATCACCTAATACAACTCTCATTGATACTTCCAAACTGGATCCTCAATAAACTTGAAATCAATGAGTATAATAAGACACACACAATTGAGAAACCCTCTAAAGCACCTATCCTAATGTTTTATGAAAAATACATTCAGGGGGAAAAGCTAGTAACAGTAAATAGGGAAGGCAAGCCATCACCACCAGTATAAACACTGATTAAATTCAAACATGCCACATTAGATTGCAGCAATATTTCTAGCTGTAATGTGAAGTTCACTAAGTATAAATGCTTTTTTGGAGCAGGAGAATGCTTCTCGAGAGTCTCCTTCTGGGACAAGCGCTGTGGTACAGCAGGTAAAGCCATCGCCTGTAGCTCCAGCATCCCATACAGGCACTGGTTTGAGTACCGGCTGCTCTACTTCTGATCCAGCTCCACTTCTAATCCAGCACTCTGCTACCGCCTGGGAAAGCAGTGGAAGATGGCCTAAGCCCTTGGGACCCTGCATCCATGTGGGAGATGTGGAAGAAGCTCCTGGCTTCAGATTGGCCCAGCTCTGGCCGTTGCAGCCATTTGGGGAGTGAAAGACCAGCTGGTGAAAGATCTCTCTTTCTCTACCTCTGCTCTCTGTAACTCTGCCTTTCAAATAAATAAATACATCTTAAAAAATAAAGTCTGATTTTGTCTAGAAAAACAGCCAAAGTTCCAACCGCATCACTGCATCACCAAGTGGATCAGACTTTCTAAAACTTAAAAAAAAATCTTGTCATACATCTAGGAAAACCTCCCTTGCTTTCAGTCCAAAAAGAAAAATGAAAAGGAGTAAAGGAAACTTCCAGAGCTACTTTAAGCAAAATTCTTCATTTGGCTCTGAGTAATATATATAGCCCTGAAGTATTCACAAAGCACAAATATATCCTGGCTCCAATAAGTAATGAAGTAGATGGTAAAACAAACATTAGCATTAATTTATATGGCTCTAACAAAAGATCCATTTGAGAGGGAGAAAAAAAAATTCTGATAGTGAATTGCACTTCAGAAGGTACAGGCAAGAATGGGGAAATGACAGTTAATTTTTTCCTTTTGTTTTCAACAACTTATCCCTTTTCTAGAGCTTTGTGGCCATATAAATCAAGACTTTGCCAACAGCTTCTCGAGTGACAATTTACCTAATCAGTGTGGCAATCACAGAAAAAAATTCCATGTTTACTGATTGCACTAATCAAAAATCACTTTTCAAACGCAGCTAATTGACAAGTTTACTGACTGAAATGAAGAAGTCATATGATATATCAGACTATCTAGGCTCCAGAAACCAAATGCTGCATTCATACTGAGTACTCAGGGCTGTACTTGACTACAAGTTATCAGTACGCAGACAATCACTCATCAGCCAAGAAAGCGATACATCAAAGACAAATCAAAGACCAACAACAGTAAACACCTATACCAGGCTCTTGACACAGAGACACAGCAGTTTGACCAAATGGCCCTTCTTGAGTATAATTTTGCACTACATGAAGAAAACTGTTATGATACCAAAAGCATCCTAAAACATTCAATTTCACGAAAACAAATTTTTGATCAGTTTTTAAAAATTATGTATTTGAAAGGCAAAGAGAAAGCTTCCATCCACTGGTTCACTTCCCAAATGCTCACAATGGCCAGGGCTGAATCAGGCCAAAGCCCACAGCCAAGAACTCTATTCAGGTCTCCCACCTGGCTGACAAGGACCCAAGTTCTCGAGCCATCACCACTGCCTCCCAGGGCGTACATTAGCAGGAAGCTGGAATCAGCAGCAGAGCCTAGCGTTAACTCAGGTGTTCCTGACATGGGATGCAAGCTTCTCAACCAGCAGCTTAACTGCTCCAACACCTGCCCCTCTGATCAAACTTTAAAATTCAAAATTTTATGAAAAGAAAGCTGATCTGTTAACATTTATCTCACACTTTTATAGCACTCACTATAGGCAAGGCACAATTTTAAGTGCCTTGAACAGTTGAAATACATTTAGTATTCCCTGTACCATTTTAGGGACAGAAAACTAGGACATGGACCAAAACCTGCCTAAGGTCACATGGCTATTAAGGGGCTATGTCCTCTCCATCAGGCTACCATCCGCACGTTGCACACTCACTGGTGGGGCTGGCCGAGGTGCTCTGTCGTGCCACTGTATTTTACAAGGACCACAGGAAAACCAGCCCCAGTTTCTGTGCCTCTCTGTCAGGAGGCTCAGAAGGCAAAATTAGGAATTGAAAAGCTCCTTACTGGGGCCAGCACTGTGGCGCAGCAGGTTAACGCTCTGGCCTGAAGTGCTGGCATCCCGTATGAGCGCCGTTTCTGGTCCTGGCTGCTCCTCTTCAGATCCAGCTCTCTGCTATGGCCTGGGAAAGCAGTAGAAGATGGACCAAGTCCTTGGGCCCCTGCACCACGTGGGAGACCCAAAAGAATCTCCTAGCTCCTGGCTTCAGATAGGCGCAGCTCCGGCCATTGCGGCCATTTGGGGAGTGAACCATCAGATGGAAGACTTCTCTCTCTCTCTGCCTCTCCTCTCTCTGTGTAACTCTGACTTTCAAAAAAATAAATAAATCAGGCCGGCGCTGTGGCTCACTAGGCTAATCCTCCGCCTTGCGGCGCCGGCACACCGGGTTCTAGTCCTGGTCGGGGCGCCGGATTCTGTCCCGGTTGCCCTTCTTCCAGGCCAGCTCTCTGCTGTGGCCAGGGAGTGCAGTGGAGGATGGCCCAAGTACTTGGGCCCTGCACCCCATAGGAGACCAGGATAAGTACCTGGCTCCTGCCATTGGATCAGCGCGGTGTGCCGGCCGCAGCGCGCCGGCTGCGGCGGCCATTGGAGGGTGAACCAATGGCAAAGGAAGACCTTTCTCTCTGTCTCTCTCTCTCACTGTCCACTCTGTCAAAAAAAAAAAAAAAAAATTAAAAAAAAATAAATAAATCTTTAAAAAAAAAAAAAAGCTTTTTGCTGTTTTACTGTCTTGAAATTTAGAACTGACAAAATTATACACCTCTAAGACACCAAGAAAAAACACTCTGCAAGTATTCCAGACTTTGTAGATACAAAGCATATCAAAAACAGCTACCACAAGGGCAAATGATGAGTTTTTACTCGAGTAAAAGTAAATCCAAGTGGAGAGGACATACGTAAAATGTACAGATAAAGACAAATCAGAATCGTGTGTTTCCAAAGCAGGCAGATCAAGGCTGTAAGGGCATGGAATCCTCTAGCTCTGCTCTGATGCTGACAAATGTAGGAAGCCGCTGCTGCCGCCTTTCTATCTGTAAGAGAATTCTGTAGGCTGTAAGTAGAAACCGCAGACTGGAGAGTCCTTGGGTTTACACGAAACACTGACAGATCATCTGGGGAGTGGGTCCATGGCAGTTACATGGGTCTATGATTTCTTAAAAGTTAAGAACTGAGCTAGGGGGGCCGGCGCTATGGCGCAGCGGGTTAAAGCCCAGGCCTGAAGTGCCGTCTTTCAAATAAATAAAATAAATTTAAAAAAAAAAAAAAAAAAAAAAAAAAAAGAACTGAATTAGGAAAACATTTCCCAAAGAATCTCATGCAGGATGATTTTGGGGACACTATGAATAAGTTTTTCATCTTCATAGTTATTTGTTTTGATGTCTGTTTGAACAAACAAAAAACCACATCAAATCCATAGTGCCATATGGTGCTACAATTTATAAACTTAAAATAAATCTAGGTTAAAAAAAAAAAGGAAGAAATCTAAGATTTTAAAAGGTAATTAAGAGGAAGAAGCTGCTTAATGAAGAGCTCTGCTTCTACCTTTGCTACTAAAACCTCTTTTCAGCAGGTATCTGCAAATTTACTCATTGCAATAACCTCAGAAATTCCTCATAACTATAACTTGAGAAACACTGACTGAACAAAGCAAAATCTACCTGTCTGTACTATTTCTGCATCCCAATTCTCATTCTTGTTTCGAAGCTGTAATACACTCTAGATGGATGTGAATGGCAGTCATAAAAGAACAAGTGTCAATAAACAGCTGGATTTAAAAACCAGCTGAGGAGCCAGCTCCATGGTGCAACAGGTAAAGCTGCCACCTGCAGTGCCAGCATCCCATATGGGTGCCGGTTCGAGTCCCAGCTGCTCCACTTTCAATCCAGCTCTCTGCTGTGGCCTGGGAAAGCAGCAGAAGATGCACCTGCACCCAGATGGGGATCGGGGCTCCAGGCTCCTGGCTCCTAGCTCCTGGCTTTGGATCGGCATAGCTCCAGCCATTGCAGCCAACTAGGGAGTGAACCATCAAATGGAAGACTTCTCTCTCTCTGTCTCTCCTAACTCTGACTTTCAAATAAAATTAATAAATCTTTAAAAAAATAAAAAAAACCAGCTGAGCATGCTCTCACTATTATCTCATAAATTTCTCAAGGCATGAATAGTCAGAGCTATGATTAGAGTTTTTCTGCTGTAGGTGGTATGATTTGATTTTTTTTAACATTATTTTTATTTATTTGAAAGGCAGAGTTAGAGAGAGAGGAGAAGAGAAAGAGTGAGAGAGATCTTCCACCTGCTAGTTCATTCCCGAAATGGCCGCAGGAGCCCAAACACTTGGGCCATCTTCTGCTGCTTTCCCAGGTGCATTAGCAGGGAGCTGGATCAGAAATGGAGCAGCAGGGACTCGAACCAGCGCCCATGTACAGTGCTGGTGTTGCAAGTAGAGGCTTAACCTGCTACACCACAGCACCAGCCCGATGACGCGATACTGAACACACAGAAATACTCAGCAATGTTATTCACTATATCCAGGGGGAAGAGACCGATGTAACCACCACACCTGCAGATGCCCATAGGCTCACTACCAAACTCTCTACCCCTTCTCTGCTTCCCTAAACAGAACAAAACTGCTCCAGTGCACAGTTCTCATGTCAAGAGTTTCACTATGCTCCACTCAGTGTCCCACGAGACTGAGGGGCAGAAATAAAGAATACACTGAAAACAGAAAAACCTTTCTTGGGAGAGCAAAACCTTTACCACCCATTTCTTGGATACTGTATTGAAAAGTCTGCTTTAGGTTTTTAAAAAAAAAAAAAAGGTTATTTAATTGGCATCAAAACAGTGCCAGGAACATGGCATAAATATTTCTGAACAACTGTCTACTCTAACTTGGCACTATCTTTAATAACTACAGCTCCTGTTTAACAAGAGTTCTGGGGGCAGGTATTTGGTGCAATTGTTGAGAAAATGCCTGGAACATGTACAACCAGAGTGTCTGGTTCAAGTCTTGGCTTCTGATTCAACTTCCTGTTCATGTGTACCCGTGAAGGCAGCAGGTAACTGTTCAAGTACTTGGGTCCCTGCCATCCACACATAGAGTGCTGAAGGCTCTCGGCAAAATAGTGCTCTTTTTGAAATTTAATTCCTATGAAAAATTTCAAATATTCAGGAAAAATTTACCTATGACACTCAGACTTACTGTTTTCTCCTCCTCTTGCGCTGCTCTTGTCTGAGTGGCAACCAAATGAGCAGCAATGGAGAAGCAAGGGCTTCATCAAGACCGTGGCCTTGAGAACGCCATACATGAATTACACAACCTCATGTACATGGCCACAGACGCAAAGGGCAAAAATTAGCATGGCCCTGCACCCCATGGGAGACCAGGAAAAGCACCTGGCTCCTGGCTCCTGCCATCGGATCGGTGCGGTGCGCCGGCCGCAGCGCGCCGGCCGCGGCGGCCATTGGAGGGTGAACCAACGGCAAAGGAAGACCTTTCTCTCTGTCTCTCTCTCTCACTGTCCACTCTGCCTGTCAAAAAAAAAAAATTAGTATGGAAAAGGTTTACAATTTAAAATTAGTGCAAAACCTATGAAACCTAACAGGTAGGTAACTTTTCTCTTTCCTACTGCTATCAAAATGCTGTGTTATTTCTGTGGCTGTTTTCTGAGCTGTCCACAAGCCAGGAGGGGTTAAGGAAAGGAAGGCCAAAAGCTTAACAGGATCGCACGGCTAAACACACTTTCCTACCAAAAGCAATCGCCTGGCTTTACCTTAAGCAGCACTGAACTGCAATACAGACTGAGGAAGGGATACTTCTGTCTTTTAAGCGACTAAGTGGTGACAGTCCCATGAAATCAGACTGAATGCACTACCCAAAGACTTGTATTGAGAGAATAAGCAGCACTAAGTTCCACATACCTCTTTCTGCATACGTTAACTCAGAAATAAATGTGTTTGTGAAGGAAGAAATCCAGATAATCTTATTTATTTAACTACACAGGATAAAAGATATCTCAAAGATTTTGCATCAAGTATTCTCTCTCTCTCTCTCTCTCTTTTTTTTTTTTTTTTTTTTTGACAAGCAGAGTGGACAGTGAGAGAGAGAGACAGAGAGAAAGGTCTTCCTTTTGCCGTTGGTTCACCCTCCAATGGTCGCCACGGCTGGCGCGCTGCGGCCGGTGCACCGCGCCTATCCAAAGGCAGGAGCCAGGTGCTTCTCCTGGTCTCCTATGGGGTGCAGGGCCCAAGTACTTGGGCCATCCTCCACTGCACTCCCAGGCCACAGCAGAGAGCTGGCCTGGAAGAGGGGCAACCAGGACAGAATCCGGCGCCCTGACCGGGACTAGAACCCAGTGTGCCAGCGACGCAAGGCGGAGGATTAGCCTACTGAGCCGCGGCGCCGGCCATTCTCTTACAAGTCTTCTAAATTAGATGTTTTTAAATTTCACTATCTTTGCATTGATAAATGTTTTTAGCAATGAAGATGAGAAACCAACCTTTGTTCTAGTTTTTATTGAGAATGTAAAGTAGGGGCTAGCACTGTGACGTAGTGGGTAAAGCTGCCACCTGCAGTGCCCGCATCCCATATGGACACTGGTTCGAGTCCCGGCTGCTCCACTTCCAATCCAGCTCTGTGCTATGGCCTGGGAAAGCAGAAGATGGTCCAAGTCCTTGGGCCCCTGTACCCACATGGGAGACCCGGAAGAAGCTCCTGGCTCTGGATTGGCACAGCTCCAGCCATTGCGGCCATCTGGGGAGTGAACCAGCGGATGGAAGACCCCCCCCCCCCACCCTTCTCTCTGTGTAACTGTGACTTTCAAGTAAAATAAATATATCTTTAAAAAAAAAAAAAAAAGAGAGAGAGAAAGAGAGAGAGAGAATGTAAAATAACCAATTGGCAAAGACTTACTTGACATAAGTTTGGGAATCTGGGCCTGTCCTCTCAACAGTGGCCTGTATAAGTTTCCCTGATAAGTGGCGGGTGGTGGTGCAGCATTGCTGTACATGCCAGCTCCAGAGCCTCTTGGCATAACGTGGCTGTAAGTGGACCACCCCCCCCCCCCCAACAAAAAAAATTATTCAGAGGTATATCCATCACACAGTTGACACAAATCAAACAAATGCGAGCACACATCTCTTTCATTACAGATCTGATTAATACAACCAAAATTTTAAAGGTTGATAAATACACACAAACTGAACACAGTGGTAAAGGTGATAATAAATGTTCATTTGTCACATCAGGATATTCAATTAATAGTCATGCAAATATTCACTAATAACCGCAAAAAAAAAAACCATACCAGTAACTTGAGTCTTTTTTCCACTATATTTGTTTTCCCCAAGGATGCACAGCTGTCACTATCACTCACTGTACACTCTATATCATGCCATTTTCAATTTACTGCATCAAACATTTCCCCGTGTCTTTCTGTAGCCTTTACTCTGCTGTTGTCTCATATTTTACTCATTCAGTACTAGTACTATGTATCACATGAACTAGGAAATTCTGGGCTTATAACTGCTTCTCTAAAATTATTTCTTCAGGATAAATTTGAGAAGTAGGAATTTAAAAGTATTTTAAGAACTCTATTTAAAGGCAATTCTGTGTTGCCTTGCAAACTACTTGCAGTCACGCAAAAAGATACATTAAGACCATTTTAAAATTTGCTTGTCTTTTAACAATTATTGAGAATGAAGATTTTGCAAAACATTAACAATAAACAATGACACAGTGTTTACGAAGTATCCCAAGCACTCAATAGATATCAGCTCACTTAATTCTTAAAACAACCTAATGGGATAAAAGTAATTATTCTATTTTACACATGAGGAAACCAAGGCACACACTGGTTTAGTAACCTTTACAAATGTATTATGTGGTGGGGTGGACACTTGGTACAGAAATGAAGATACCATTTGGGACACCAGCTTCACATATTAGAGTACCTGGATTCAATTCCAGGTGTTCCCAATTCTAGCTTCCTGCCTATGTACAACCTGAGAGGCAGACAGTGATGGCTTAAGTACATGGATCCCTGCCACCCACATGGGAGATCCAGGTCAAATTCCTAGCTCCTCACTCTGGCCTGGCTCAGTCCTGGCTACTGCAGGCATTTGGAGAGTGAATCAATGGATGGGAGATCTCTGTCTCTCTTTCAAATAAAAATAAATTAAATGTGTGTCTGGGAATAAAGTGGTGTGAATCCACATATTTAGGATCCAAAGCCCATGAGGCATGTAACCACCATGCCACAACACCCCTTTTATTATTGACTGTATAAATTACTTGCTGAGGGTGACCTTCTACCTAAACCACTTGTTGAGTCTTAAGGTTTCCCCATTAACTGGAAGTACCTACTTGTGAATTATCATTATTAATTTGTGAATCATTACTATTCTTCTGGCCAGTTGCTCTTTTCAGCCCGCTTTACCTGCTATTATATCTAAGTCCCATCTCTCTACATATACTCTCTTTTGCAGCTAGGAAAGAAATAATTCAATAACTAAGAAGAACCAAAGAGAAAACTCTGGAATTTACAGGAGAAGAAACACAAGGGAGTGGTAAATGAGCAAACGTGAAATGCCATTAAGCCCCAGGGAAACGTTGCCTTTCAAGCCCTGGGTGAGCAAAGCCAGCAGAGGCTGCGGCTGTGTGTGCTACAGCATCGGCGGACAGGCCGTACAGGCTGCCATGTGGTAATCCAGCTACACCTTTCTTGAGGGTAAAGAGATGGCCTTATTCCTTTAAAATGACTGTCACACAGACAATAAAGCCTCTTAGAGGAAATAATACAATTCTCATAGAACACATAAAGCAACACGTAAAGAAAGCAGAAGTGAATTTTTAGAAATGAAAGAAAGCAACAAAGCATCAGTATTTTACTGTCCCTTAAATATCTTTCGTATTGATACTGACACGCTTCATGGGATGGTTCAGAAAAAGCAAATCGCATGAAGGACAGAACCCCTGACTCACCCCAAAGTCCTGAAGGCTGCTTGATCCAGGTGGACAGGCCGCCGGTCCCGGTTAAAGCCGAGCTGCGGCTTCCACTGCCGGCCATTGCTAGATTTTTCCCAGTCACTGGGTTTCAGCACTGCTGCTGGCTTTCTGACCATTGGAAACACAGTATTTACTTACAAGAACAATACCATTCATCCAAAAGAGACCTACAGAGTTTATTGTTGTTACCTTGCTCCCGGCAGCAGGACAGCTTTAAAAATGTAATCTTCTGCAAATTGAGGGTCTTTAAAATTAATACTGGAAGAGAACAAGTTTATGAACAACAAGTAGATGGTTAATTATCATGTAACTTGAGCTACTTTGCACATTAAAACAGAGTGACTGAAATTCCAAAGTCTTTCAGAAACCATTCTGGCCAATGGTTTTGCCACACAGTTAAACATCCTCCTTGCTAAACTGCTTCTAATTCCTAAATTCTCAAATTCTTAAAACAATTTAATAGCACTCACGTAACTTTCTCTGTGAAAATAACCATGTTCTAGCTAACTGTGGGTGATCAGAGTAAAAATAGACATTGTCTCAACTCTTGAGAAATTTCAATACAATACTAAAGGTAGATAGAAGAGTTTTTTAACAGTCAATAAAACGAAATGCCTTTCATTCACCTTAGGAAAGACTAGCACACACTGTATACAGAAAATATGCAGACATCAATAGAAACATTTGCAAAATCAAAAAATGCATACAAATAGCTAAGAAATCTATGGGGGGCAGGAAACATCCTCCAAAACCTAACACCCTGTTCTTCTAATGTGTTTTTTAATTGTCACAATCTGAAAACTATATAAATGCCTCTTTTGCAAGCTATACACTCAAACTCTGAATATAAACTGGGTTCAATTTCCTTTCCAGAATTGGAGGTAGAACTAACTGGAGGTGGTGGTATTTGTATCTACTCCAAAGGTTAGTAAATACATTCTGACACTGTAGTTATGTATCAGACTTAGACCTAAGGATGCTCACAACTTTGTTGCATATGTTGAGGCTATAAATCCAGGTGTATTATTAACAGTAGACTAGCTAAAGAAACTAGAGGTCTTCCTAAAAATAGAACCTTTGGTATTGCTTTAATTTAGAAACAATACTTCAGGAGAAAAATATACATACAACACACATAGCCATCAAATGGTTATTAGTAATTTCCTGTGGACAGTCATTTCCCCTTTTTTATATATGTATTTTTCGAAATTTCTCCAATGATCATGGATTAAGGGAGGTCTTCCACCTATGGAACAAGGAAATCTTCACCCAAGAACTTATGGTTTTAAGGTGGGACAGGATTTATTACAGGATGGCAGAGGAAATAAATGTAACAAAGCCATGGAGAGAGGCTCCAGAACTAAGAGGCAGGACAGTTTAATTGGAGCCTCCCTTCTCAGTGGGGATCTGGGACAGAAGCCCAACAAAAAAAAAACATTTCAGTGACCACATTCTCATTCTATAGGCATAGGACACAAACTGCTTCAGTACATTAAACAGGTGTTTAATTTTCACACGGAACCCCAGTTCAGAGTGGTTGGACTAGAGTGAAAAGAATATGAACATGGGGCTGCTGCTGTGGCGTAAGAGGTTAAGCCACCGCCTGCAATGCCAGTATCCCATATGGGTACTGGTTCAAGTCCTGGCTGCTCCACTTCCAATCCAGCTCCATGCTGTTCTGCCTGGGAAAGCAGCAGAGAATGGTCCTGGTCCTTGGGCCCCTGTACCCACGTGCGAGACCTGGAAGAAGCTCCTGGCTTCAGCCTGGCCCAGCTTCAGCCATTGCAGCCATTTGGGGAGTGAACCAGAAGATGGAAGATTTCTCTCTCTCTATTTCTCCCTCTGTAATACTGCCTTTCAAATAAATAAAATAAACCTTTAAAAAATATGAATAGCAGTAAGAAAGTAAGCACAGAAAGATTACCTGAAAGAGATTATAGCCACAAAGGGCTTATCTGACTGTAATGTGAAGCAGTAAGAAAGGTGATCAAACATGCATTTCAGAAAACTCAACCCAGCAGCAGTATACAGGAGAGCAGAGGGAAACATCTATACAGCAGTCACCAACATAACCTTGGATAAGAGCCTCCAACACACATCAGAGATAGGAATACTGGAAAATAAAACGGAACGTCACAAAACTAGAACTGGAATGGATTAGATTTAGGCAAGGGCTGCAGAAGACGATCTCCAAGTCATGCAGAGAAAGACAGAAAACCAAGAAAATAGGGGGGAAAAAACAGCCAAAATAACAAGCCCCCAGGAAGAGATATTCCTGATAAGGAAACTGGTTATATCAAGAGATTTAATAAGACAGCTCCAACTAATGTTTAGGAAAAGAAATTTGTTAAATGTGCTCAATTTAGTGTATGTCAACTAGTATTTAATAAAATTGTCTTTAAAATTCCATCTTTTATGCTCATGCCCCTAGAAGGGAAAAAAAATTCCAAGCCAAGAGAAAAATAACCTCCAAGACCTCTCCTGGGTCCCCTCAGAACCATACTCTCAACAAAGTACTCTACAGATTTTACATAGTACAAACCATTAGGAGACAGAAAAGTGAGAGAATTAAGTGAATTACGTGAATTAAGTCAGTTTGAAATAAGTGTGAAGTCCAATGAAAGGACAAAGACACTATTATGAACTCAAAGAGTAAAACATTTTTTTTCCTTAAATCTTCTCGAACAATTTGACAACACATTCTCTTCCTAAATTAAGCTTTCACTAGTTCAGACTTCCAAAAACTGTGTACTAAGATCTATTATCTATTTAGAAATGATCTCCTTTTCAAATGTTATAATGTGAGCCACAACTCAGAATTTACTAAATATGAGACAGACAGGAATCAATTATCAAATATCCAAAGGGAAATTATTTTTATAAGATTTATTTATTTGAAAGTAAGAGTTATAGAGAGGGGGAAAAAGACAGAAAGAGAGAGGTCTTCCATTCACAGGTTCATTCCCCAGGTGGCCACAACAGCCAGGGATAGGCCAAGCAGAAGCCAGGAGCCTCACCCTAGTCTCCCACATTGGGGGCAGGGTCCAAGCACTTCTACCATCTTCTGCTGCTTTTCCTAGGCCATTCAGGAAGCTGGATCAAAGAGGAGCAGCATGGACACAAATCAGTGCCCATATAGCATGTCAGCATCACAGGCAGAAGCTTTACCCTCTACACCACAATATGGGCGTTGTGTGTGTGTTTTTTAATGTTTACTTACTTGACTTGAAAGGCTGAGTAAGAGAGAGAGGGAGAGATAGACAGACAGACAGACCATCCATTGGGTTCACTTCCTAATGCCCACAAACAGCCAGAGCTCTGCTAGGCTGAAGCCAGGTGTTCAGAACTCCATCTAGGTTTCTCCCATGGGTGGCAGTGGTCCATGCACTTGAACCATTATCTGTCACCTCCCAGGATACACTATCAGGAAGTTGGTTTGGAAGAGAAAGAGCAAGGACTCAAACTGGCACCCAACAGGGGATGCAGGTGTCTTAAGTGGTGACTTACTGGGTGTGCCAACCACCTATCCCTCTAAAGGGTAACTTTCTAACATGGGTCCAAACTGTTAATGTTCCTTCATTTTTTGTTTGTTTTACATAATCTAAATTCTTAGATAGAGCACTGAATGAAAAAAATATAGATTACCCTTAATAAATTTCTACCATCAGAAACAAAGTGGAGAGTTTCTAAAGGAAGGGAAAGCAGTAAGTACACTGATACAGGGTAGAAGCACTCTCACCCTCTGAGAAGTCCAGGGGAGCAAACGAGTTAATGGAGCAGCCAATGGACTCAAGAGGCTGCCAGCTGAGGTAAGAAAACTGTGTTTAGATTTATATTATTATTATTATCTTTTTAAAGATTTACTTTATTCATCTGAAAGTCAGAGTTACACAGAGAGAGAAGGAGCGGCAGAGAGAGAGACAGGTCTTCCATCCACTGACTCACTCCCCAATTGGCCGCAACAGCCGGAGCTGCGCTGATCCAAAGCCAGGAGCCAGGAACGTCCTCTGGGACTTCCCATGTGGGTGCAGGGGCCCAAAGACTTGGGCCATCTTGTACTGCTTTCCCAGACCACAGCAGAGAGCTGGATCGGAAGTGGAGCAGCCGGGTCTCAAACTGGCATCCATATGGGATGCCAGCACAGCAGGCAGCGGCTTTACTCGCTAAGCCACAGCGCCGGCCCCAGATTTTTATTATTTTATCTAACACTATGAACAGAAGTATTTTCATCCACTTTTTCCAAATGCAGGCACAACAATGTTGACTCCCCCAGCATTAGCCTCCCCTCACCAGACCAGCTCACCCCATGAGCAGCATAATGTTCTCCTTTGATAGGCAGCCCTCCCTGTCCTCACCAGTGTTTTCATCACTTGACTTCAACCACAGAAAGAGCTAAATAAGCAAAAACTTAAAACCTAGCATGGTTAAATTAAGAAAACTGAACAATGCTTTTATTTGTATCAAAAGTAGCACTTTCTTTTTTTTATTTTTACAGGCAGAGTGGGAGAGAGAGACAGAGAGAAAGGTCTTCCTTTGCCGTTGGTTCACCCTCCAATGGCCGCCGCGGCCTGCGCGCTGCGGCCAGCACACCGCGCTGATCCGATGGCAGGAGCCAGGAGCCAAGTGCTTTTCCTGGTCTCCCATGGGGTGCAGGGCCCAAGCACCTGGGCCATCCTCCACTGCACTCCCTGGCCACAGCAGAGAGCTGGCCTGGAAGAGGGGCAACCGGGACAGAATCCGGCGCCCCAACCGGGACTAGAACCCGGTGTGCCGGCGCCACTAGGCGGAGGATTAGCCTAGTGAGCCGCGGCGCTGGCCAAAAGTAGCACTTTCAACACAGTGGTAAAAGAAAAATACTTCAGCAAAGTCTCAACAGAAAAAGAATGGAATGGACAACACCTTTTTCTGACTTAATTCACTTAAAGAATTTTCCTTAGAAATTATAATGTTAAGTACTACTTTTTGAAAGCACACTTCATAAAGAAAACTCCAAATATCAAGTTTCATTTCTACTCTACCCTTCCCTGATAATTCTGCAATTAATGCCACATTAGCATGCCAACATAAATCGCTCTTTTGGGGAAAATGTCATGATTCAAGTTTACAGGACTGTGATATTCTATCAGAAGAGGTCAACAAGTTCAGTGTTCTGAAAAGGTGTAAAAGTCAAATTTCCATGAAGCCTACTGCTCATTCCACACCCTTCGGGTTTTTAATTTTGAGTTATCTGCCTGCCAACCATGAGCCTCACAAATGCTGCAGTAATGGCTATGCTAGCAACAACAACAACAAAAGCCATTTCCATTTATATTCACATTTGAAAAGTATCTTTAAAATATAAAATGTTCTATTCCTGCCGGACTCATCCAAAGGTGGATACAGAAGACTGAGGAGCACTCCTCTGGAGAAAAAGGTTTAAGTTCTTGGAGATTTGGCAATACTAGCAACAATTGAGCTTTGCTATGATTCAGATAGAGAAAAAAATGACTGAACATTGTTATATTCTAGAAAACAACATATACAAATTATATAAACTCTATTTTAGAAGGAAAAAAAAAAATGAAGGGTAGGCTCTGGTCAACCAGAGAAAATAAGGGAAGAGCATTCCAATAAAAACAGGAAGCAGATACAGAGGTCAAGGGTCATATAGGAACCGGCCTGGCTGGTGAAGTTTCCCTTGAGGAACTGCGGATTCAGACACAGACCTGGGGCTCTACCAAATGGTGACAGGCTTTCAAAGAGCAAGTGTGGGTACATGCATTTATCCCTCCAAATGAACAGAAAATTGTGCTGCTGCCTATGAAAACTCTTCTATAATTTAAAAATCAAATGCAGGTTTATATTTTAACAAAGAATTATTTGAAAAATACTATGTATATGCAAATTATAATGGTGGAGGGAGATAAGGGTGAGGAAAATTAAGATAGCTCAGTTTTTTTTAAAGTTATTTATTTGAGAAGCAGACAAAGAGACAGAGACAGATTAGTCTTCCATCTGCTGGTTCACTCCCAAGATAGCCTTAATGCCAGAGCTGGGGCAATCCAAAGCCAGGAGCCAGGAGCAGGGGCCCCAAGCATATGGGCCATCTTTGACTGCTTTCCCAGGCCATTAGCAGAGAGCAGGATCCATATGGGATGGCAGCACCACAGGCGGAGGCTTAGCCTACTATGCCACAGTGCCGGCCCCAAGATACCTCAGGTCTATTCAAAGCTAAGCTATTGATATGCTGAATGATTTATAAAGTCAGAGTTGAAGAAAATGTGGTCTCCTTGGTCACACCTAACTATTCTCTGTTGGTCCTTTTCTTAAGATACTTTAATAATCTGTATAATATACATTCTCAACACTACAGCTAAGACCAAACGCGATGGGAATAACTAATTCAAACTCTAGCAAACAGCTTGTCAAATATGGAACAGCATACTGGATGCATCCAAATTAAAGAGGGGGAGAAAATTCCAGAAGTCAAAATAACAATAACTTGCAATTAATGCCAGAGGATACATTTTCAGACTTTTGTTCACAAAGGAAGTATAATACTAGAATACACAAGTCTTGAAACAAATAAATGTCCAATAAAATTGATCTCAGCCTTCACATTATCCCTCAGAGAAAACACTGAAAAGTACTTTTTGTGTGAAAGTTAACTTTGATCTTTCACAAATCTTTAGAAAAATTAAATCAATTTTATGATTAAACTTACTCTTAACATTTGCCTGAATATGCATATACATCCTGAATTTGTTTTATAAATTTAATAATTTCATGAACTGAGTGGGTACCAAAAACCAAAGGCTGCTTCAGGCTCAGAAGTAGCTAACCAACAACAACATCATCCATGCAAAAATTCCAGGATCTGTCCATTAATTCTATAAGCTCTCCTTTGGGCAGTCCTCTTTATCCTAATTAGAAAGATAAGTAGAATTAACTCTTCTAGAGGGCCAGGCAGGGCAGCCTTTGAAAATATACAGAAAAACTGATGAGTGCAAGCAAACAAGTGACAAGCCACAGAGAGAACTGGCAGAATTAAATGCCCTAAAGCGCCAAGGCAAGCCAGAGACCCCAAGGGTTAATACACAATGTCCACACTGGGTCTGTCAGAGCCAGATTGTTTGTTATGGGCTTAGGAGCATGGCTTTCAATTCTGTACTGCACCCTTAACAAAAGAGCATGAAGACAAAGCCAGGACAAATTAAGTGTAAAGATAAACAAAAAATCATGTGTGAAGATAAATGAAAGTATCTAATCCAAGAAGAATTTCCAAACTCATAATAGCTTTCTTTAAATAAAAGCCTATCTAAAATGGCAGTTACTATCAAAATCCATTAACGATAGGAAATAATAATTTGCTTCACAATGAGAAATCTATGTAAAATCTAAAATATTTCCTTAGAGGGAGAGAAATAAAAATGCTCGGGAAAGGAGAATTCAGGATTAGCAGGGTTTTCTCAAATTCTTGAATACTTGAGCTGTAAATGCTTTAGTCACTGCCGAAAGATTGGTAAAAATGACAACATAAACTCTGCCATCAACTTTAGGAACTCTATTACACAATGAGTGGTAAACTTGTTGATTTTTATTCTAAACAATCTTACTACATTTTAACATTATTTTTACTCAAAAAATGCTATCACTGTGGAAGAACTGAGATATAATAAATTTTTCAGATAACAGAAATTAGGCCTTTAAGTTTATAATAACTGTTAAGATTTTTTCACAGATGATTATTTCTCATCTTAACTGAGGTTATCAAGGAGTATAATACACTTGCGTTCTTTACTGGAGTACTGGTTTGAGCTCAAGCTACTCCACTTCCAATCTAGTTTCCTGCTAACATACCCCGGGAGGCAGCAGATGATGGCTTAAGTACCTGGCTCCCTGACACCCACATGCGAGACCCAGTTGAAGTTCCAGACTCCCAATTTCTGTCTGGCCCAGCCCTGGCTAATATGGGCATTTGGGAATTGAGCCAGTGGATGCAAGATCTTTTTTCCTTCTCTTTTGCTTTGCCTTTCAAATAGATGAAAATACATAAACATTAAAAATATATATCAAATACATTCTTTTGTCTTTAAAGATTCATTGATCTATTTGAAAGGCAGAGTTAGAGAGAGGCAGAGACACAGAGAGAGGTCTCCCATCCACTGGTTCACTCCCCAGGTGGTTGCAATGGTCAAAGCTGCGCGGATCCAAAGCCAGGAGCCAGGAGTTTCTTCTGAGTCTCCCACGCCGGTGCAGGAGCCCAAGAACCTGGGCCATTTTCTACTGCTTTCCCAGACCATAGCAGAGAGCTGGATCGGAACTGGAGCAGCCAGGACTGGAACAGGCCAGTGCCCATATGGGATGAAGCACTGCAAGGCGACGGCAGCTTTACCCACTACACCACAGCGCTAGCCCCGTATTTTTTGTTTTTAAGCTCTGCGGGGCCACAGTTATAAACATCATAAATCAATCTGTTAAAATACATTGAAGTCATAGGAGCCTCTGGGGTATGTATGGAAGACTGTTTGCTTCTACCTAGCAAACTACCAGAAACGCCTCTCTCTGCCTCCAGCTTGACTAATCCAGGAAGAATTAGAGGTTGCCGGGGAAACCAGAAAACAGATAAGCAAGCTTGTTAAATCAGTAACCTTAACAATATACATAATTTAAAGTCAAGAGGCTCTGCTCTGAGGTCTGCAACACAAGGACTCTCCCATCTCAAAGCACTGTCGGATTAACAGCTGACATTTCCTTGTGAATCGGGAGTCTTCTAAAATTTATTTGCAAGTTCAGAACTGTGTTCTGGACAAATGCCATGAATTTTGGAATACCTACCTGATTGCAGTGTTCTGTGTCAGATCCCGTAACATGGGAACAGGAGAACATACCACTCTAAAAGGAAACAAGACCATGTGTTTGTAAATCATAATCTTTAAGGTTAAGACAAAGAAAGATAATGCTACATTTCTAAGACTTTAGAAGAGAGAAATCATTAAAATGCACACAAAAAAATGACCATTTATAATGTCCTATCATCCTTGTTTGTCATCTCACAGCAGGAAACAATTATGGGCAAATGGCTTGTATCAGAATTTGGATTTGTAAAAAACCCAACAAATCAAAAAGGAGTGGGGGAGTAGATTACTCAATAAAAAAAGCAGTTTCTTTATAAATGAGGAAAATTGAATGAGTAACCATTAACCATAAGGCATTCAACCCTATTAGCAGAGAAATGCACCTGCAAATCACAACACAATGCCAGCAAGTAAGCATCACCCAGAGTGACAAAAATGAAAGTCATAGATTCCAGGGGCTTCTCAGAACACACAGCAAGCAGATCTCACTCGCTGCCACGGGGAGTGTAAGATAGGGTAAGGACTTCTTATTTTTTGCAGATTCGTTTACTTATTTTTTTTTTAAAGATTTATTTATTTGAAAGTCAGAGTTACACAGAGAGAGGAGAGGCAGAGAGAGAGAGGGAGAGAGAGAGAGAGAGGTCTTCCATCAGATGGTTCACTCCCCAAATGGCCGCAACGGCCAGAGCTGTGCCAATCTGAAGCCAGGAGCTTCTTCCCAGTATCCCATGTGGGTGCGGGCCATAGCAGAGAGCTGGATAGGAAGTGGAGCAGCTGGGTCTCGAACTGGTGCCCATATGGGATGCCGGTGCTTCAGGCTAGGGCATTAACCCACTGTGCCACAGCACCAGCCCCTCGTTTACTTATTTATATAAGAGGCAGAGCACTAGAGACAGAGGGAGAAATACACTGTCCATCCATTGGCTTACTCCACAGATGTGCACAACAGTCAGGGCCAGGAGCCGGGAACTCCATCCAGGTCTCCTAAATGGGTGGCAGGAGGTCAAGTACTTGGGTCATCACCTTCTGCTTTTCCAGAGGCATTAGCTGGAAGCAGGAAGCTGGGCCAGGACTCGAATTGCACACCAGTATGTGATGCTGGGCTGAAAGCAGAGGCTTTAAACCCACTGGGCCACAAGGCCAGCCCAGAGTAAACATGTTGGGAAGCCCCATAATACTATTCAAAAAGCTGAAGCTATGCACACCACATAACACACAGTATCATTCCCGGACACACTCACATTAACCTTGAGCAGCAGTTCTCAAACTCTGGTCTCAGAACCCCTTGACACTCAAAATTAGTGAGTACCTCAAACAACTTTTATCAATCAATGTCTATCAACTATATCTATCAATATTTACCAACTGAAAATTAAAACTAAAAATTTTTTGAAAACTGAATCAAAGATAACAAAACTATACATGCAAGCATAAAGCAAGACACAAATAAACGAGAAAAGTGTCACTGCTTTACATTTTTAAAAATCTCAGTATCTATGGGGCCAGCACTGTGGTGTAGTAGGCCAAGCCTCCATCTGCAGTGCTGGCATCCCACATGGGTGACAGTTTGTGTCCTGGCTGCTCCTCTTTCAATCCAGCCCTCTGGTTATGGCCTGGGAAAAGCAGTGGAAGGTGGTCCGGGTCCTTGTGTCCCTGTACCTGTGTGAGAGACCAGGCAGAAGCTCCCAGTTCTCAACTCCAGATCAGCTCAGCTGTGGCCATTAGGGGAGCAAACCAGCAGAGGAAAGATCACTCTCTCTCTCTGTCTGCAACTCTACTTCTCAAATAAACAAACATCTTAAAAAAAAAAAAAAAAAAAAAAACACTCGGCCGGCGCCGCGGCTCAATAGGCTAATCCTGCACCTAGCGACGCCGGCACACCGGGTTCTAGTTCTGGTCAGGGCACCAGATTCTGTCCCGGTTGCCCCTCTTCCAGGCCAGCTCTCTGCTGTGGCCCGGGAAGGCAGTGGAGGATGGCCCAAGTGCTTGGGCCCTGCACCCCATGGGAGACCAGGATAAGTACCTGGCTCCTGTCTTCGGATCAGCGCGGTGCGCCAGCTACAGCGTGCCAGCCGTGGTGGCCATTGGAGGGTGAACCAATGGTAAAGGAAGACCTTTCTCTCTGTCTCTCTCTCTCACTATCCACTCTGCCTGTCAAAACAAAACAAAACAAAACAAAACACCTCATTAAATAGCTTAATGTCACTCTAACAACTGGACTCTCTTCTCTGTTTCTGATGTGATCTCTGGAGATCACACACTATACTTTGCCTTAGGAAAATGCCACTGTACACTCAATAAAGAAACAGACTGAGAAAAGCAATAACACTGCTAACATCTAAGTATTATTATTATGAAAATTGGTTTAACTTTGTGGATGCCCTGATATCAGAGCTCCCTGTGTAAGGTAACAGTTACTATGGTTGAAGAGCTGGGCTTGGGGCCGGTTCTGTGGCGAAGCAGGTAAAGCCACCACCTGTAGTGCTGGCATCCCATATGGATGCCGGTTCGAGTCCCGGCTGCTCCACTTCTGATCCAGCTCTCTGCTAATGGCCTGGCAAAGTAGTGTAAGATGGCCCAACTTCCTGGGACCCTGCCACCCATCTGGGAGACCCGGAGCTGGGCCAGTCCCAGCTGCTGGAGCCATTGGGGGAGTGAACCAACAGACAAAAGAGCTGTCTCTCCTCTCACTCTCTAATTCTGCCTTTCAAATAAATAAATAAATCTTCTAAAAAAAAATCAAGAAAAAAAAACTGGGTTTTAAATCCAAGCCCTTTCTTAGTCCAACAAGGTTTGCTCCTTTTTCCCCTTTTTTCTAATTTGAGATGTAGAGAGAGAAAGAGAACGAGTGAGTGAGCAGGAGCGCATCACCATCTGCTGATTCACAGCCCCAAACGCCCTCAATGGCTGGGGTCAAAGCCAGCAGCTGGGAACACAATACAGGTCTCCTACCCGGGTGGTAGGAATTAGAAGTGGGAAATCCAGGCACTCCCATGTGAAATGTGGGCATCTTGTTCATTAAACACCCACTCCCTGATCAAAATACCATTTTATCACTATTTTTAAAATATTAGACAAGGAAAATCTGCTAAGTAAACTTCCTTCCATTCACCTCAGTTATATATAAATGAACACTTACTGATCTGGAAGAATGGCTTCTTCATCCAAAGAAAACTTTCCTTGAATCCCATGACATAGTTCAGGTGGCACATCCACTGGCTGTGGAAAAATGCATTCCAAATGCATATAAAATGAGAACGCAAGCAGATATTTGTACACACATGTTCAGAGGAGTATTATTTTAAAGCCAAGTGTCTATCAACTGATGAACCAATACACAAAATGCAGTTTATATAAAAACCAATGGAAAAAGAAATTCTAATATATGCTACAACATGGATGAAACATGAAAGCACTGGGCTAAGTGAAAGCAGACAAAGGATTCGCATTGTGATTCCCCTTACAGGAGATGCCAAAATCAGGCCAATTCACAGAGACAGGAAATAGAACAGAGGTTACCAGAGGCTGGAGGGATGGTGCAACAGGGAGATACTGTTTAATATTGTTTGGTGTGTGCAGAAATTCTGTTTGGGTGATAAAACAGTTCTGGAAATGGATCGTAGTTATGACTGCACAACACTGTGAATATACTTGATGCCACAGATTTTCACACTTAAAAATGGTTACAATAGTACATTTTATATTATGTACATTTCACCCAAATTTTATACAAAATATACTGCTAAATGAACCAAAGTGCACACTCTACCTCTGCAGACCCAGTCTGATATAGCTCTAAAATGAAGTCGTGGAGTGGGTGATGTTTCCCCACAAACAACACGTCTCCTCCGAGGCTGTTTCTTCTATCTGAGGGAAAAGTAGGAAAAAGTGACCATGCATTCAACAAGCATAGCTGAAAGCGCAATTTGTATGAGACTAAAACAAAAGGACACATCTAAAATTTTACAACTTAATTACAGCATCGTGTTTATAAAAAATATTTCAAAAGTGACAGCCCTAGGTATGTGATGTCTCTCTATGGGAGCAAAATATTTTGACTGTAACATTTCCAAGACCAAATACGACTATGAGAAAAAAAAAAATCACTGAAAGCTATTTGGATATACTGTAAGATAAAGGGCAAGGTTTTCTTATTTATAAAGAATTCAATTTCTTAGTACAAGAAATACATATTTAAAATACATAAACATTTTGTGAAGAAATAGAATCACTGATGATTAAAATTATTCTTAAGACAGCTAACAAGTTGCTTCCACAGCTAAGTAGACCAGTACTGAATCAGTTTTTCCAAGCTGACCTTTGCAATTTCCCCAATCTGAATTTCTTCACTGTCACGACTATAAAATGCCACTTTTGATGTAACATTTCAAGTTGCACTCTAAAGGAAAATGCCTGTTTTACTCTAATCTTTTCAAGTAGAGTTATTACTGCTTGGGGAGGAAAGGCAGGGAGAAGGTAGACAAAGAAAATGAAAACAATCTTCCCAACTTTTGCAGGTCTATATCATATAAAAATCAAAAAGTCAAAGGGTATTACTGAAGTGTTGCTCTTTAATAAATTCAATAAACACTAGAAACTTGAAAGTTTTTACTTAAGTATTACTAAATTTACAAATTGAGAACCAAAGTTAACATTTGTGTGTGTGTGTGTGTGTGTGTTTTTTTTTTTTTTTTTTTGACAGGCAGAGTGGACAGTGAGAAAGAGAGAGACAGAGAGAAAGGTCTTCCTTTGCTGTTGGTTCACCTTCCAATGGCCGCCGCGGCCGGCGCACCGCGCTGATCCGAAGCCAGGAGGCAGGTGCTTCTCCTGGTCTCCCATGGGGTGCAGGGCCCAAGCACTTGGGCCATCCTCCACTGCACTCCCTGGCCACAGCAGAGAGCTGGCCTGGAAGAGGGGCAACCGGGACAGAATCCGGCGCCCCAACCAGGACTAGAACCGGGTGTGCCGGCGCAAGGCGGAGGATTAGCCTAGTGAGCCGCGGCGCTGGCCCAAAGTTAACATTTGTTATAGAGAAGTAAAATTAATGGTTTAGGCTCCCTTTATGGAAAATAAACAAAGTCTATATAAGAGGGCTTCAGAAAGTTTAAGGAAAATATATACTATGAAAAAGCCTATGCAGATTCTTTTAAATTTTTCACAACAAAATAAACTGTGATTCCACTGTCCGTGAACTCTTTGAAGAGCCTAAGCCCGTGTCACGCAGACTGGGTGCTGATGGAGCAGAAGCACTGACTTACTCTCTTCTGGAGTCAGGTCTGGGTACACCTCTTCCAGGGCGGCTCGCAGCCTGCGCTCGTCCACGAACGGCAACAGAGCAACACCTGGAGAAACAAAGGCCCACAAACCACCCAGTCAGGATCATCAGACTCCAACATATCACCACTCCTCAGAAGCAGTTCTAGAATATCCCTGCTGCTTTAAAAGCATCTTGGAACTGAACTCTAGTCAAAACTTAGACCCAAATACTCTATATGGTGAGAGAAGAAAAATCCTATGTATCTTCCTTCAAGTGGCTCACATGGACAATCACATTTTTTGGATCTTGACTCTGAAATGGTAACATTTATAAATGAAATGAACCACTGGTCACCTGGACAGCAGTTGGGTTCTCACCTATTTACTAAGATGCCCTCACGCAAGACAGTTAATCTCCCTGAGACTTGAGCTTGTCCTTTCATTCTCTAGTACTTGGTCTCTTGTTTTTAACCTAAGATCATTCAAGTAAAATACTAAGAAGTTCTGTTCTGACATTATAAATGTGTTGTGCAATTCTTTAGAGACTTGCTTAAGTAACCTGGGGATGCTGGGTAGAACAGAGTTCTTCATTTTATGGTATTCCGGAATTAAGGGCACTGCCTTATCTGGAACCATGCACATAATTTTCAAAGTATAAATCTAATACAATGCCTATCACTAGAAAAACACACAAAGTTACTAAAGCACATGTCTGTTCTGTTAAAGCAGTACAAATGGTACTTTAGCTAAATAAAAATGTTAAGATAAATAACAAAGACAAATGTTAAATAATTCTGAAACTACCGCCACTCAAAACTACTTTATTTGTGACTATTCCCTTTACAATTTTAAGAAATGAAAAGGTTTCCACAGTATTTTCAAAGTCCACAATATTTTCTAAGCATGGAAATGTGTTCAATTTTACTACATAGCAGGAGGATTTTTTTAAGTCAAAAAATAAACTAAGTTCTAACATGAATTGTCAAAAGTCTAAAAGCAATTTCAAAAATATGAACATCCATCATTTGAGTCAGGCCATTTCAATTACTGGGAAACAAACCTAAGGAGCTGCTCATGTTTTATTTGGTCATACATTCAAGAGAAATACATCAAAGAGAAACTACAGCATTATCTAGCCTTTGTTTTCTACCTTCTATACTCAGGGCCTAAGAAGACAACCTATGAAAGACTTAGCTACAAAATCAATTCCAGAATCTAAATCTAATCAATAAACAGCTTGTAGTGCTACAACAGCAATAAAATTACTAGGCAGCAGATCAGCCCAACTGGCCAGGGCAGAAAGGAATGTCTTACATCCAGATTGACAACGCCCAGCGCTTAAGGATGAGCTGATTCTAAGACTGAGAACACCCAGCTACTGTTCACTGAGCATTTACAAGCAACACCTCATATAACTCTCTCAGCCACCAGGGATGGCCCAAGTAATGGTTAACGCGTAGAGAAGCACAACCCTTTCAAATGTGAGCTCTAGTGTCAGTCTCTGGGTTCAGACCCTAGCTCTGCCAATGTGTGGCTCTGATCAAGTTACTTAAACCTCCTGTGCATATATAAACTACACAGTATCTATGTATCTATACTGAATTTTACAAATCCATCGTATTGCTATTAAATTATATATAATGTTGATAAATACACATACTTAAAAAATATTGGAAAAGTACTCAGATATTTTATCTTCTAAGCAAGAGATTAACTATTGTACTACCATTACTAATTAAACTTTAAAAACATGTATGAGGGAATAATTATATACATTTCCTAATAGTACTGAATTTTAGCTTAAAATTTTTTCTTGCTACTGAGCTTATAAAATACCAAACGTCAAAGTCTAAATCTATCCTATAATGCATATGGAATCTCAAGGTACCCTGAATACCCAAAACAATCTTGAGCAAATTGTAAAACACATTTTATGACCTCAAAATTACACAGCCACAGTAATTAAAACAATATGTACTAGCATAAGGTACTAGCATAAGGACAGACAAACAGAACAAAGGCATAGAATAGAGCACCCAGGAACAAACCCTTATACGAGTATATATGGTCAACTAAGTTTCAACAAGGGTACTAAGACCATACAAAGGTTTGGAAAGGTTTTTTTCAACAAATAGTGCTAAGAAACTAGATAGCTACATATAAAAGAAGAGAGATTAGACTCTTGCCTTATACCATACACAAAAATTAACTAAAACTGAATTGATTACCTAAATGTACAGGCTAAACTTAATAAATACATAAATAAGTCAATAAAAACATTTAGAAGAAATCACAGGAGAAAGTTTCATGACACTGGATTTGGCAATGATTTCTTGGATATGACATCAAAGACACAGGCAACGAAAGACTTCACCCAAAGTAAACACTTTTAGGCATCCAAAGACAATGTCACAGGGTGAAAAGACAATTCACAAAATGGGAGAAAATGAATGCAAATCAAATACCCAATGAAGATTAATGTCTAAAATATATGAATAACTCCTAAATGCAAAAATAAAACAAAGACTGTAATTCAAAAAAATGGGCAAAGAACGCAAATACATGTTTCTTCACAGATATAGAAAAGACCAATAAACACATGAAAATTGTTTGATAACGCTAATTATGAGGGAAATGAAATAAAAACACAATGAGATACCATTTCACACCTGTCAGGAAAAAAATTTTTAAAAAACAGAAAACAACAAGTGGGTGGCAAACATTTGCAGAAACTGCAACTTTTGTGTATTATCTTAGTTTTCCTCTGCAGTTAAACTGTATCAAAAACATCTCTGGTCAGTGATAGAAAAGATACACACCACAGTGACACAGCTATCAAGCCACCAGCATGTCTACTACTACTAGTAAATTCAGGCAAGAATTTATATACTTATGTGACAAACACATAAACATATTTACTAATTAATTTACTTATTCTTACCTTACCATTTCCCATTCTATGCCTCCTGTCTCTACTTTAACTAAACATCCTACACAAAGCACCTTCAAACACTGTCTGAAACTTCCATCTAACAAACGATGACCACAGAACAACACTTATATGACCACGGCCCTAACACTGGGCTACACTTCCTTTAAACAATCATTCCTTTAAATAATAGGAAATTCCTGCTCCTAATAAAAGTCAACCCTAAAGTCTCACAAAATAATAATTTTTCAATTTGTAAATCATTATTTATTCCCCTTTGCCTCACAACTCTGTGGTCATTTACTGGCCATCCCAACCACAGAGAATAATCAAGCAGAAAGTGAAAACACAGTTTTACTGAATGTGCTCATTATCCTAAAAAATGTACGGCAGAGGAAAATGTTTGCTGAAAGGGGGCTCTGGTGTGCAACAGAAGTTGGCTTATGGTGTGAGATTTTCTAGTTGTGTTTTACTATCAGTCATCACATATTGTTGAATACTATAGCATATTTAATTCTCATTTCATAGCATCAATCCTATAAAATCTGTTAACAAAAGAAATGAGAAGATTATAGGCAATGATCAATGTCAAGTATTTAGTTTTTTTAGGTTTCTTTATTCATTTGTTAGGCAGAGTGGCAGAGAGGGAGAGACAGATGTTTCTGTATCTCTTGGCAATCACAAAAGATGTTAATGAGTTACTAATTGGAATAAGCCTCATTAATCAAGCACAAAAGAGACAAAAGATACAATTATTAATCTATTTTAATTCTAATTACCCCAGAATATTACTACTAAAATTACTATTAATCACAGCTAATTCTAGGTTGGATGGAGAAATATCAATTTTTCAAACTTAATTTTTTAAATATTTATCTTTTATAGAATTATTTCATCCCATAAATCCTGTTTGCTCAGTTTTAACATAAAGTTTTAACAAAAAGAATGTCAAAATCTTACCTTGCCATGCATATTTCTTTCCATTCAAATCAATAGCAAAATCTTCAGGATAGAAGTCAATTATACTAGAATCCTATATCCAGAAGAAAAGTAAAAATTCAAAACCAAAGCCACATATCTCTACTATAAAGAATTTGATGACTTTTGTTCAAGCTATCATGCCTGATGAGAAAATAGGTGTGCACTTTTAAAAAAATGTTATTAAGATAAGAGGTCATTAATAACAGGCCTCATAAAACAAAATTAACTTTATTTTAAAAACTGAAAAACAAAGGCATCATTACAGACGAATTTAAGAACTGATAAATGTGGGCCTCTGGCAAGCAAGAATGAGTTCATTTCCTCTAACAATTCCTGCTTGGTTGGGTCTCACTCTTTCTAGCTAGCACAAGCCAGACTTCTTGAGTTCTGATAGCCATCACACAAGGCTGAAACAAGTGAAAATAAAGACTTACAAGTAAGCAGACTGACAAGAAAATGACTGCTATGCAAGAATTTCTAATAACACCAACCAATCTCATTTCCTAGGTAGAGTATGGTTACTCAAAGAAAACAGGAAAAAATATTTATACCATGAAAAAATTCAAGAACTCAAATACCTTTCTTCTATACTTCACTGCTTTTAACTACAAGATGCAAAAGAAGGTGTGACAATATTATGTTATGACATCCAGGTTACCAGCACACTGAAACCAGAGACTCACAGGATCACTCATGAGCTTCCGCCATGACGGAGGTAGAAAGTTACCGCTTGCAGCTGGGAAAACTCCCATAAGCTGTTCCAGAGGTTTAAACTGCAAGAACGAAAAACAATGTTAAAAATTAAGACCCCAAATTATTACCAGACCCAAAATTCTGTAAATTTTGTGACTAAATAATTGGCTTACCGGTTTTGTGCCCTTCTCAAAGTCAGAAGGCATGTCTGCAATTCCTTCAAAGTCTGAAGCAAACGGTGCATAATGGAATGGATAATACCACTTCCAGGAAGCACAGCCCTAGAACCATTAACAACAAACAAAACCCATCCCTCAAAATACATGTGAATCCATGATGGGCACGGTACAACAAAATCAGACAGTTAACCTAAAATATTCTATTTATAAAACACAATGACTACTGGTATATGTTCTATATATTTTGTCCACAAGTCCAAAAAATTATTTTGATTAATTCTAAGCTTCCTACTTCATATCAACAGCTCCTTGGCTTAAAAAATATTGTGAAGCATCTTTAATAACCAGTAGCTAACATCAAACTTTATATTCACTAAAACAATTCAAAGACTTTTCTTCAAAATACATTTGGTGCTACTTCTTTGTAAATCTAAACCTGCCATCACCAAATAACACCAACAGCAGCTGTAGCTGATGTTTATTGAATGTGCAGGTGGCCTGGGACATCACTGGAACACAGTTTGAGAGTTAAAAGCCCAAAGTTTCACTTTACAATTCACTCTTACATTTTCATGGGACACCTTTCTCTTGACTAAAAACTCTGAGTAAGTACATCAGAAGAAAACAAGATCAAGTTTTATTCAAAGAAGAGATCTCTTACTGAAATGTGCTTTCACTCTGTACCCAATGAATTAAAATTATGGGGATTGGCATTGTGACATAGTGGGTAAAGCCACCACCTGCAACACCAGCATCCCTTACAGATGCCTGAGACCAACTGCCCCACTTCCAAACCAGTTCCCTTTAAATGCACCTGGGAAAGCAGTGGAAGATGGCCCAAGTCCTTGGGCCCCTGCACACTCAAGGGAGACCCAGAAGAAGCTCTGGGCTCTTGGCTTCAGCCTGGCCTAGCCCCAGCCATTGCGGCCATTTGGGGAGTGAACCAGCAGATGGAAGATTCTCTGTCTCTGTCTCTTCCTGTCTTTGTATAACTCTTTCTTAAAAAAAAAATCTTTAGAATAGGTGTAAAACTTGCAAACAGAAGTCTGCAGTCGATATTTAGTATTTTATGGTACTGTCTACTTACTCACAAACCTTGTCTGTTTAGAGTTACCAAACTTAATTTGGTTTGTTCTCTGAGAACTAAATCAGGTATTAACACTCCCCAATAGGTGTAGCTACTCTCTCACCACTATGACACCTCAGTCACAAAAAGGTGAGCCAGACACAGAGTATTAGAATGCACTTCATGCAATAACACTGCCTTACAGAGATGGTGTCACTCAAATTCCTTTCAAACTCTTATTGGGAATCTCCAGGCACTATACTTAGTTCAGTCATTTAATGACTGTCAATTAATTACCCAGTTATAATCACCTTAGAGACAGACAACTATGCTACTTATGCTGAAAATCCTTTAAAATAACAAAAACTAGCATTGTTTACACAGTATATTAAAACCTAAGGAACTCAGGTATCTTTACAAATATTATTTACGCTAATCAATTTCTGAAATAGGAAGCTTTACAAAATAATTCCATTTTATTTCAGAATATAGCTCAATAATATACATTATAGAAATTACTATCTTCTTAAAATTATTGGCTAGAGATTTAAAGGAAAATACTCCTTTGTACCTGGTAATAATATCGAAGAACCCAGCAGAGTCCTTCAACGTAAGACTGCACAACTTTACGGCGGAATTTCTCATCAGCTGCATCAACATCAAATTTGTTCTTGTAATACCGCTGTTTCCAACCAGCTTCCCATAACCTACAAACCAGGCAAAGCAAGCTCATGTTGAATTAATACACTTTCGGGAATACCAGTCTATATCCCAAGTCCATTTATATTTAATATCTAGGGAAATGTGAGTGAATTAAACAGTAATGCTAACACAGATTCATTTAATTAATTCTGAAAAGTCCACTTTCACAGGATCTACTATCAACTTAACAGTTAAACATCAAAAATCCAAACATTGATTCTGGTAAGATCAATATAAATTTACACTAAAAAAATAAAAGAGAATGACTTTTTTTTTTTTTTTTTTTTTTTACAGTGGACAGTGAGAGAGAGAGACAGAGAGAAAGGTTTTTTGCCGTTGGTTCACCCTCCAATGGCCGCCGCTGATCCGAAGGCAGAAGCCAGGTGCTTCTCCTGGTCCCCCATGCGGGTGCAGGGCCCAAGCACTTGGGCCATCCTCCACTGCACTCCCCAGGCCACAGCAGAGAGCTGGCCTGTAAGAGGAGCAACCGGGACAGAATCCGGCGCCCCGACCGGGACTAGAACCCGGGGTGCCGGCGCCGCAAGGTGGAGGATTAGCCTAGTGAGCTGCGGCGCCGGCGAGAATGACTTATTAAAGTAGAAACAGAATATTTGCTCAAATTTTACCAGTGCTATACATATTTTTGTAACTGCGCAACAATTTTAAAAACCACATTTTAAGACATCTTACATGGTTCAGTTTGCTAAAATATAAAGTATACAAAGAAAGGCAGTAAAATTACTTTTTTTAAAACAGACATGCAGAGGTAATTTTGATGTTAAGTTTGGCCCACCATCGTGGCACAGCGGGTTAAGCCACCTTGTGATGGCAGCATCCCATATCCAAGCACTGGTTCAAGTCACCGCTGCTCTGCTTCAGGTATTAACACTCAGTGTTGTAACCCCCAATAGGTGTAGCTACTCTCTCACCACTATGACCCCTCAGTCACAAAAAGGTGTGAGCCAGACACCTGGGGAATTTTGGGGGGTAAACCACTGGAGAGAAAACTGATCAATCAATCTCTCTCACTCTCTCCTCCATACCCTTTCACTCTGCCTTTCAAACAAATAAATATAATTTTTTTTTTTTTAAGTTCACAAAAGAATTATCTAAAGGGGACTGGGCATTTAGCCTTGGATTGAGACATCTATCTCTCATATCTGATGGCGTACCTGGGTTTGATTAACCAAATCCCACACCAGCTTGTGACTCTAGCTTCCTGCTAATGCAGATCCTGAATGGGGCTTCCCGACACCCATGTGGGAGATCTGGACAGCATTCCCAGCTCTAAACTTTGGCCCCAGCCCAGCCTCAGCTGTTCCGGGCATCTGAGAAGTGAGCCAGCACTCCTATAGACGCTCGCTCATGTGCATGTACACTCTCTCCACTCTCTTTCTGCCTCTCTTAATTTAGAGGAGAAAAAAAATTATTTCTAGAGACCAGGCAGACATTATGTGCATTCCTGCTCTATTTCTATTGTTGCCTGAGCTTTTATCTATCTTTCAAGTAAAATCATTAATTACAGGAAGGAGATAAACAGAGATAAAGAATGTCTATCTCTATATTTCTATACATACATACATACATACACACACACACACACACACACACGCATGCATGTTCTGGTAAAATCCAGAAGGTCCATCAAGCCACTGTATTATTATTAATAAAAAATACAACATGAAGAAACACATTTTCATCCAAAGTCTACTTTCTTAAAGTGCTCATTTCTCACCTTCTGCAAGATTTATGTATTTTGTTTAAGGAACACAAGCAAAGAACATTCAAAAAAATCAGGACAGATCAAGAGCACTGATAGGACTCTCTAGTCAAGGTTCTTTTCAGCATGTGCTGAATCTAATGAAACTAAAGATAAATGTTCAATCCCAAGCGGTTATGGATCTCACATCGAAGGACATTAGAAAAATGCAACTAGGCTGGCGCCACAGCTCAATAGGCTAATCCTCTGCCTGTGGCGCCAGCACCCCGGGTTCTAGTCCCGGTCGGGGCGCCAGATTCTGTCCCAGTTGCTCCTCTTCCAGTCCAGCTCTCTGCTGTGGCCCGGGAGGGCAGTGGAGGATGGCCCAAGTCCTTGGGCCCTGCACCCGCATGGGAGACCAGGAGGAAGTACCTGGCTCCTGGCTTCGGATCGGTGCAGCGCGCCGGCCGTAGTGGCCATTTGGGGGGTGAACCAACAGAAGGAAGACCTTTCTCTGTCTCTCTCTAACTCTGTCAAAAAAAAAAAAAAAATGCAACTACATATGACTCTTATGAAAAATAACCATGAACATAAACCACACACTTTCCATATCTTTTCAAAGCATGAGCTGTAGTCCACCACTGTCCTGCTTAACTTTGAAATAATATACAGTTTTCCTAAATTCTTTTTTTTTTATCTTTTATTTAATGAATATAAATTTCCAAAGTACGACTCATGGGTTACAATGGCTTCCCCCCCATACCGTCCCTCCCACCCACAACCCTCCCCTTTCCCACTCCCTCTCCCCTTCCATTCACATCAAGATTCATTTTCGATTATCTTAATATACAGAAGGTCAGCTTAGTATACCTTAAGTAAGGATTTCAACAGTTTGCTCCCACACAGAAACATAAAGTGAAAAATAATAGATGATTTTTTTTAAATGATGATGAAATCAGATCAGACCTATTGTCATGTTTAATCCCAGTGAGAGTCAAGTTGGGAATTGATAATTTCTTCTTTTTTTTTTTTTTTTTTTTTTTTTTTTACAGAAGATCAGTTTAGTGTACATTAAGTAAAGATTTCAATCGTTTGCACCCCCATAGAAACACAAAGTGAAATATACTGTTTGAGTACTCGTTATAGCATTAAGCCTCAATGTACAGCACATTAAGGACAGAGATCCTACATGAGGAGCAAGTGCACAGTGACTCCTGTTGTTGACTTTACAAATTGACACTCCTGTTTATGGCATCAGTAATCTCCCTATGCACCAGTCATGAGTTTCCAAGGCTATGGAAGCCCCTTGAGTTCTCCGACTCTTATCTTGTTTAGACACGGTCATAGTCAAAGTGGAGGTTCTCTCCTCCCTTCAGAGAAAGGCACCTCCCTCTTTGAAGACCTGTTCTTTCCACTGGGATCTCACTCACAGAGATCTTTTTGCCAGAGTGTCTTGGCTTTCCATGCCTGAAATACTCTCATGGGCTTTTCAGCCAGATCCGAATGCCTTTAGGGCTGATTCTGAGGCCAGAGTGCTATTTAGGACATCTGCCATTCTATGAGTCTGCTGAGTATCTCACTTCCCATGTTGGATCACTCTCCCCTTTATTTATTCTATCGGTTAGTGTTAGCAGGTACTAGACTTATTTATGTGCTCCCTTTGACTCTTAGTCCTTTCATTATGATCAATTGTGAACTGAAATTGATCACTTGGAATAGTGAGATGGCATTGGCACATGGCACCTTGATGGGATTGAACTGGAATCCCCTGGTATGTTTCCAACTCTACCAATTGGGGCAAGTCAGCCCGAGCATGCCCCAAATTATACATCTCTTCCCTCTCTTATTCCCACTCTTATGTTTAACAGGGATCACATTTCAGTTAATTTTCAACACTTAAGAATAACTGTGTGATAATTACAGAATGAAACCAGTCATATTAAGTAGAACAGACAAAAAAAAATACTAAGAGGGATAATGTATTAAGTTGTCCATTAGCAGTCAGGGCTATGCTGATCAAGTCACCATTTCTCATAGTGTCCATTTCACTTTAGGAGGTTTCCTTTTTGGTGTTCATTCAGTTGTCACCGATCAGGGAGAACATATGCTATTTGTCCCTTTGGGACTGGCTTACTTCACTCAGCATGATGTGTTCCAGATTCCTCCATTTTGTTGCAAATGACTGGATTTCGTTGTTTCTTACTGCGGTATAGTATTCTAAAGAGACTGCTGGCCCTTTGCACTTGGAGCCCAGAATTCACGTCTGGTTTAATTACACAGGAGGCTGTGTGTAATACTGTATGATGATCCCCTTCTTGGGGATCAATGAAAGACTCGGCTTCCTATTATAGATTTTATATATACAACTGAAAGAAAATTCTGCTGTTATATAATTGTCCATGTAAGTGTGTAGTTTAAAAAAAAACAGACATCTATCTCTCAAAGAATGATTTTTGCATAATTTCATTTTGAGGAAGAACCTTCTCAGTTGAGAAAATTAAAGCCAACTATATTATATTAGTACCTTAGTGTAACTGAACTTTCTAAGTTAAGCAGCTTGAAAATTTCATCTCCAAACACTAACATTCAGATCACATAGGCTGAGCTAAACATCTCATGTCTAGCTGATTTTGTGCCTGGTCTCAGAGGGAAAAGTGGCTTGGAGAATGAAAACCTGCACGCATACTAATCTAGACACTTAGGTTGAACAGCTACAGCTTACACATCTCACCGGAATTTACTGACTAGTCTAACCCTCCACATTAATTACTGCGGGATAAAAAGATCACAGGCAAGCATCCGAAGGCACTACTGCTCTAAGCCAAATAGCATTAATTAGACAGACTCTATTTCAGCAATTTGCTAACAAAGTGCTACCAAAAAATGGCATCACCTGACGTTATCCTCTGGCTCAGGTTCACTGTCACTGTCTTCTGCTTTCCGCTTAATTCCTCCTATCGGAGACGGGGAGCCATCAGACGTGAAACTCGTATTAGGAGATATTGAAGGACTCTGCAGACGATTATGACATTACAAAGGAAGGATTGCATTATTCATTTTACTTAAGAAGGTACATCCAACTGACATTACCCACCATGCTTCATGGTACACATTTCTAAAGAGCTAGTAAATGAAGGAGGTAAATGTATTTACAAAGTACAAAGACTCATTTTGCCCTATTCCACTCCTCCCGAAGGAGTTAATGTAGCACCAAGCTTCAAACACTTAAACTCAAATTTTGTTTTTCTTTGTGCTTCTTTCATGTTGTAAATTCGCATTTTTCCATATAGCAAAACTGTGAGGGGGAAAAAGCATATAACATACATTATATATGCTACATAAATATTAGATGTAGCAATGACATGTGTAAAAATCTATTAACGGTCAGTGCTGGTGCAAAGGCAGTTAAATAATAGGTATTCAACCTACAACTACTCTGAAAAGTAAGTTCAATCAGACTCTGACAGATAGCTGCTAAATTACTTTGCATGTACTGTTTTAAAGTTCCAAATGTATAAGTCAAAATCTATTAGTCATCTTAGAAAAATGCAACTTCATTTGTATTGCAAAGACTTATGCCCCCTTTAAATTCAACATTATAGTTCCTTTATACCAAACTCGATTAACATAATATGGCCCTAAAATATTTTAACATTTAATCACAAAATTAAAAGACAATCTTCCACAGCTTCAGCTATTTAAATGACCAAATCACCAAAAAGATAAGTGGCAGGAAACATTTTCACAGTGAAGTTTTCCTTCTGTTCTTCAGTCTATTAGGTATGTCAAGTCAACAGAATTTAAAATTGAGCTCAGAAGTCTATTTTAATGACACTGCAACTAAAACCTTATTATACAGACTGTTTATACCATATGCCAAGGAAAGTTAAAACTAAGCAATGTTGTATTTTACAGAGCTTAGAGCACTTTCCTTTTAAAACTGTATGACAGGATCACTTACCTATTATCAGTATAGCTAACACTGTCATAAATCCATCCATCCATCCATCCACCCACCCACCCACCCATCCACCCTCCACCCATCCACCCATCCAGGAAAGCACTGCTACACTTGGAAAATGAGAGATCTGAGTCTGAAATACCAAGATCAACCTTTACTATGTGGCTTTGGACAACTTATTTAACCTCTGTCAGCCTGACCTTAAATTGGGATAATATTCTGCGTCTTCACAAATTACTGCATGGACTAAACGGATATGTGAAAGATTACTAGCACACTGCCTGCCAGGCACGCGGTTTAACCACTCATGAAACCATCCCTACTATTGTTCAAATCCTACACTCAGCCACTGGGATTACACTGTGAGGATGACATTCCTATCAACTGTGTAAGTACACAGAAGTTGTATAAAAAACAAACTTTCCCAAATGGATTCTTAACTAACAAAATATAAACTTCTTTACACAACAAAAATAATGTATTTTCAAGGGGAAAATTTTTTCGTTTAATGCTAAATCTTTAGTATCATGCATCTACCAACAAAAGTATTGTTTTCTAAATGTATCAAACTCATACAAATTTTTTCAAACAAATATCTTTCAAAAAAGCTGGTTTTAAAATCTGACAAATTCCATTAAACTGAGAATGTCCTCAGATACAATGAAACCATACTTCAGGATGCAAAACTTACAGCCATAAATTTCAAAACTAGCTATATACAAAAGCATTAACAATGGCTCAACAGTTCACAAAACAAACAAAAACAGTAAAAAAAAAATCCATTTTAACAAATCCTTTTAGATTAACTGATGATTTGGCTCCTTAATTTCTTTTAGTTCAGAACATTCTAGATGAAAATCTCACCATGCAAAGACTCCAAATTCCATACCTCATGTAAATAGAAATAATCCTGTCAAAAAGGGTTAAAAATCAAACAAGCAACCTAATTACCAATCTTCCCATTCCCATTCCCACCACGGCTCACTAGGCTAATCCTCCGCCTGCAGCGATGGCACCCCAGGTTCTAGTCACGGTTGGGGCACCGGATTCTGTCCCGGTTGGTTCCTCTTCCAGTCCAGCTCTCTGCTGTGGCCCGGGAGGGCAGTGGAGGATGGCCCAAGTCCTTGGGCCCTGCACCTGCATGGGAGACCAGGAGGAGGCACCTGGCTCCCGGCTTCGGATCGGTGCAGTGCGCAAGCCTTAACAGCCATTTGGGAGGGTGAACCAATGGAAGGAAGACCTTTCTCTCTCTGTCTGTCTCTAACTCTGCCTGTCCAAAAAAAAAAGAAATTACTGATCAACAGTGTAGTTCGATGGGAATGTAGTTCTATGTGGAGTCTGAAACAGTATCAGAATCCTCAATCATGGCTGGTAAAGTTGAAACCTATGTGCCTCCTGGAGATTAAGCAAAAAGCATCCAACCACCAACAGTGAATGTGAGAATGCCATCACTCTCAGCCCCGCTCTATGCGGATGGCAGTCACCAGGATCCAGGAATGACGGGCACTAGCTTTTTCTATTCCACTCAGGGGTCTCATGCCCTGATCCTCAACATCCCACTCTGTCAGTAAGAAAGACGAAAATCAAATCACCAAAAAGTACAACAGAAACCCAGGCTACTACTCGGGAGATGCAACATCTCAGTGCTCAAATTTCAAATCAAAGGTCCTAAAGCTTCTAGGTGTGACTTTGTGAAAACAAGTTGAATTAGTCTCTGTTATCAGTTACAGCAAAAGTTCCACAGAATTTTCCTCTAATTAGGGACATAAATATCAAGAAGATAACTATTATAATAAAATTTTTAAAAAGAAAAAAATAGTAATAGTAAAATGTAAATATCCAAGTTTATGTAATAGCCTTGGATCGAGCACGGCAAAAGCACACACACAATAATAAACCTTCCACTTCTTTTCCTGCTCTGCTGTCAGTACAGTCTGTTCCCTGACCACCACCGTCACTGCAACAGGAAGCTAGTGGATGGAGGACAGCCTCCGTGGGTGGGGGGACTTGCTTCTGCAGTTTGGACTGCAAAGTTCAAACAAGAGGAGTTATCACAAGAAACATCCTTTCAGTTCCTGAATTATAAATAGGAGCAATCAGAATTTGGCTATTAAAATATTTAATTAAAATACCTATTCAGATCTAATCCACGTCTGAATTGAAGATTAACAGTTTAGGCAGTGAGGGGTACTTCTATCTGATAGCCTGAGGAGCACTGTTGTGCAAAAATACCCACCTTCTGCAAGGAAACGGGCAATACAGGAACACACCTGCCCTCCTCTCGTGCCCCCGCTGCACAGACACTGGGACATCTTTGGGAGAGGAAGAAGCAGTGTGGCCCATCTGTAGTTCAAAAACACTGCAGCCACTTTGCCCTCCCTTTATATTCACATGCATCAGCTTTCCCATATACTTTTTTCTCATCATTTAGATATTTTCATATTGATAAAGGTGGACTTAACAGAGTAAAAAATATCTCAAGGCAAAGGAAAAGAAACAAAGCAACTCCAGGCTAAGTAATGAACTACTCACACACAGACACACACACACACACAATCTGCAAGAAACATCTGATATTCATCACTCTTCAATGCCACAAAAAAGTAGGCCACTCACGGAGTTATTCTGCATCCTCATTTCATAGGCTGCTTGTCTCGGATTACTGGCTACTTGAGAACCTGGTGAATTTCTTGAACCCAACGCATGAGGGGTTAATATTCCACTAGGAGTAAAAGCTGGTTGATCTCTCTAACATAAATGGAAATAAATGTGAAAATTAAAATTACAACAATGTTAGATGATAGGGTAAGTAAAGAGGGCACTGAAAGAGTTCTCAGGTCTAAGCACTTAACTTATTAAACTCACTAAAACACCAAATGGATTTCTAGTAACATTACAAAGCTGTCTACATTTGGAGTTGACAACTCATCCCCTGTAAGCAACACTCTCAATACTTAGTAATTCTGTCCTACACAGTCCACTGCTCTAAAAGAACACAGACAACTGATTCCAGTCTCTTCATGTTAATAATCCAGTTTGGTTACAATTTCAGAAAACATTCAAGACACCATTTCAGGCAAATAAAAATAATTAAGGTTAAAAAAATTGAGTTTGACTTAATCTTAGGAAATACAGCTTTTTAAAGATTTATTTATTTATTTAAAAGGCAGAATTACAGTGAGGCAGAGGCAGAGAATGAGAAAGAGGTTTTCACTCCCCAAATGGCCGCAACGGCCAGAGCTAGACCAATCTAAAGCCAGGAGCCAGGAGCTTCTTCTGGGTCTCTTCTGGCTTCACCTGCTACGCCACAGTGCAGGACCCAGGAAATACAGCTTTTATTTTCTCTTTACCTTCCTAGAATTTAACTCTTTATTCGCAATTAGATTTATGATTATAGCTATAATAGGTGATAGTTAACGGCTGAGTGATACAACAGATATTGACTGAAAGAAAATAATAATATGATAAAAATGAAGAATGTTCTTCTTTATATAAATGGTTTTGAACCTACATGCAATAATAAATTACTTTTCTTCCTTCCCATTTCCTGAAACTGCCCAATTTTAATAAAACATAATAAAAGGCAGCCTCTAAAATCCATGAGTTTGAAAATCCAATAGAAAAGACCAAAAAACCATTATGTAACTAAGTAAGAAAGCCAACCTCATAGGGGGAAACTTCACAGTTAAAAGCCTCGTCTCTTTTGGTCCTGTATGCCTCATGGAGAAGGCAGGATGTGAACTGTGAAGTCAGAAAGCCAACTGGAGGAACCCAACGAGGGCAAGAGAGTCAGCAGGGACAGGGTGTGTTTAGAAGATGGGAAGGACAAGCTGAATGGCTGGAATTCAACCAGATCACAGCGTGTTCTAAACACTAAACTAAGGCAGAACTGGATTCTGAGGATTAAGGAATCTGGTGATTTCCTAACAGAGAAAACAACGAAGCTGAGTGTCATCATCCAGGAAAAGTAAGCTGATGAAAATGTAGGAATAAGGCCGAGTATAATAACTCCAAGAGGATACACACAGAGTTCACCATTTCATTACAAAAACAATACCTGATTGTTGTAAACAATTTGAATAGCTAAGAGCCACCCACCTCCTGTCCTTTCACACTCAAGACCTCAGAAAGGGGAACCAGACAGCACTGTGGCATAAAAGGTTAAGCCTCCGCCTGCAGTGTCTGCATCCCATATGGGTGCCAGTTTGTGTCCTGGCTGCTCCACTTCAGATCCAGCTCCCTGCTATGGCCTGGGAGACCAGTGGAAGATGGCCCAAGTGCTTGGGCCCCCGAATCCACATGGGAGACCTGGAAGAAGCTCCTGACTCCTGGCTTGGCCTGGCCCAGCCCCAGCCTTTGTAGACATTGGGGGAGTGAACCAGAGGATGAAGATTTCTGTATCTCTGCCTTTTAAATAAATAAATCTTTAAAAAAAAAAGAGAGAGAGAGAGAGCGCGCGCGCGCTCAGAAAGGGCTTCTTTCAAATTGAAACCAGTGATATTTCTCCAGGTAAGAAGGTAGCTGGATGCACATTCACGACCCTTAGCAACTCCTACTAGATGAGGAAGAAAGTCACTGGATGGAACATCGTCCTCACAAATTGCAAACTTATGCTACTGCCAATCTCACAAAGTCAGCAAAAACTCACCTTCATCCTCTTTCTTTTTTCTTTCTGTCGTCTTCTAAAACTGTCCTAAAAGTATAAAATCCATACATTCTGTCAAATAATTACACAAAAATGTCAGAGTTAAACATAACCGGGAATGATTTGGGAGACAATTTACGCTTTAAAGGATAACCCCAGAAATCTAGATGTGTGATTTAACCGGGCAATAGCTACAAGCTCAAAGTACTGTTTATCAGGACTTTACTGGCAGATTGAGTTTACAGTGTAATTGTTCTTAATTTTTTGCAGATAGTTTCTGACATTATTTCAGGAAAATGCAAGAGCCATTAGAAAGACCCTTGGTTTTACCCTACAGCAAATAGGCTGTCAATACAGAGAAGGTACAAATAAATAAGGAAAAAAACTAATTCTTAAAGTTTAGCTGAATATCATCAATAACTAAAATAACATTTTTTAAAAAATCAACAAGACAATTTAACAATGACACTCTTTAACCTTAAAAGAACATGACAATTCCTAACTCCGCAACAGGCATGGCACAATAGGGAAAAAAGAAAAACAGGATTCTTTGCAAACAACACCCCCTTAGCTTCCAAAGTCAACCCAATGAAAGACAGGAAAGGAATTCAGATGTATGCACTGCTTCCTCTGCCAATTCAATTCACAGGAAAGGATCCAGTCTACACTGATTCGTAGTCTCCACTGATCCTCAAAGTGTGGCCATGGTTTCGACTAGGTAAGATTTAGGGCTGGTCTTGCTCCCCACTAGCCTTGGACCACTCAAAGGCAGCTAGGGTGACCATGGATGCTGCTAAGGCCTAACATAGGGACCAGTAGGTACTGCAGCTACCCTAGTGGTTGTCCTCCTGTTTCTTCCAAGGCAGTCCTGTCAACTGCAATTCAGTACCTTAATAAGATCTGAAATTGGTACTTTCTGCAAGGAGAGGGGCTGAACCCTGGATACATTCAGTCTGTTCCAAAACAAAGCTCTGGTGACTGTTTCAAAACTTTAAACTCCCTATAATGCGGAAACCACTGATTTAATCAAGCTTTTGCCGCCATCTTCAAACAATCTTCTGGCTCACCAACAACCTGCAGGTTATAAAATCCATTAGTCGGTGTTCAGCCCTTGTCCGACCATGGTGCTCTCCTCCCTGAATCATACTCTTGCTTCATCTGGCTTCCAGGACACTACACTCACCTGGGTTTCCTCCTTCCCTCTCTTGCTTCCTGCCTTCATGCAGTTTCCAAACTTCTTAATGTCAGTGTTCCCATGGGCCCATCCTTGCACTTCTCCACTTCTCTCCTCCCAGGGCAGAAATCACCGGTCACAGGGTTTTTAAACACTACCCATCTATATGCCGATTACTCTCTAACCAGGATCTCTCCTCAAACTGGTCCAAAATGGAATCCCCACCCTCACCTCCACATCTCCTGCAGTCATTCTTGACACCTTTCCTTCTCTCACACTCTGCATTTAATTTATTAGCCAATTTCGTTGTTTCTACCTTCATCACATGTTCAGAATCCAACTTTCTCTCTTGTCATCTCCAAGGCCATCAGCTGAGCTGCTTTGGCTTATGGCAAGAAAGCCCCCTCCCTAGGCTCACTGCTTCTACCTTTGCTTCTCAGCATGGCAGCGCAGTGAGCCTTCCGTGTCAGATCTCATCGCTCTTCTACTCACGGACCCCCACTGCTGCAGAAGGAAAGCGGAAGTCCAGATCCCGACCTACAGATCCCACCAGATGGGGGCCCCTGTTGGAGCCTCTCTGAGCTCATCTCCCACCACTTTCCCAGCTGCACACTGTCCTGTGAACACCCTGTCCCCAGAGTCCTAGCACTGACCATTGCCTCCATGTGAAATGTTCTTCCTACAAGGCTACTCCCTAACATCGTTCATGTGAAGCCATCTGTCGGGGAGGCCTTATCTGATCCCCACTCCACCTTCCCAGGTGTTTCCTCACCAGCTTCTCTGTAAGATGTTAACATTTACTGTCATCCCCCCAGGGAGGATGGGAGCTCCAGGGCAAGGCCAGGAATTTCTATTTTTGACTGCATCACTAGCACTCAGCACACTATCTGGCACATGGTAAAAACTTAACAAATACTTGCTGAATGAAAGAACATTTGCAATAGGCAAATGTCAAAGTCCATAAAATAAAAAAGCATCACACTTCTGGCTGAACCACTCAATTTTAATAACAAATAAAGATGTATTCGTTGCCGACCACCTGTACTCTTGTCTGTTAAACATATTTTTATAAGGGTGGTAGCAGTACCAAAGACCCTCTGTATGAACTGACTGATCTTGAATCATTTTTGTGCTATGAACTGCTTCGGAAACCTGTCCAATGCCAGACATACTTCACAAAAAAATACATACACCCAGAAATGTTCAGTAGAATGTTAAAAGGGTTTCCCCTAATGCCCAATCAGGCTAAAGGATATCATACAACTCCAGGAATATAGCAGAAGAGTCACCACCTGAAAATCCCTCTCGGTCAGCTGGAAACCCCATTAAACACTACAGTATCTATTAAATCCCTCATTCCTTCTTCTAATGCCAACTTATCACCAGTATTCAATGGTATAGAATGGGCTAAAGCCACATACTAGCACTGTTGTTAACATGTGGTTTTTATACCAGGTAGTACACAGTATTTAATAGTGTTAAGTCAAGTGAAGGTGCTGTACTTCTTGTACAAGTTACAAATGGCTGTTCCAGCTGACACTTGATATACTCAGACAAAGGCAGTTCTGAAATTTTAATTTTATAAGTAAAACTCTTGCCATTATAACAAAAAAATGCCAAGTACTGAAGGCTTTTGGAAGAATGCCTAGTCAACTCATAATTACATAAAATGATGTCTAAAGTTCTAAAAATAAGAGATCACTAGCTGTAGGATTCAAAGTTCAATAGAATAGAAAAATCTTGCCAGATTCAATGACAAGTTTTAATCTGTCAGGAAATGATGAGACAATGTAGTACGATTACTGTATTGCTATTTGCTCCAAATAGCCACATGACTTCTTTCTGAATTCTGAAAGGATTTCCTTCACTGTTTCAAAGAAGCTATTTATTACCTTCCTGTCCTGCTCCCTGCTGGCCTCCCTTATCATCCGCCATAAATCACCCTTCCACCCATTTGCCTTCAGATTGCTGCCCCTCCACTGCCACCAGCTCCCAGAATTCCCTGACACCTGGCCTGGGGCTATCTCTCTCTGATCCCCCAGGCAGCAACAGAGGCTTCCTCCCTCTGTAGGGATTTCTCTCCTTCTCCCTAGAACTGGCTCCCCTCTTCCCAAAGCCCATGCTTCCCAAGGCTTCTGCTGGAGGAACATTCACTCCACACAAATTCCCAAGGAATTCAAGTTCACACTCAGGGCTTCAAGCACCTCCTAGCAGCTAATGATTCTCAAATCTTTTGTCAAAAGACTTCTCTGATCTTCACATACATCCATCTAACCATTTAATGACTGATGGACTGCTCTCAGCTGTCCTTATAGCCCCTCAAACTCAGTAACTCCAAACTGAAACTCAATTTCCACCTTCCCCCCACCCAAGTTACTCACCCTCAGTGCTTGCTATCTGAGTGGTACCAGCAAACTCCAAAATGCCCAAGCCAGAAACCTGGACGCCTCACCTAAGCACTCAACTGCCAAATGTAATCACCCTCGAAGTGCTTTGTTATCTGATCTCCTTCCATTACGTTTTGATTTCTTACTACAGAGCTGCCACTCTCCCCAGATCCAATATCCTTCCAACCCTCTGCCCTGGCTGAGACAATCCAGCCTAGACTCCTGATGCTCTACTTTGGGAGTATGAGTTCCTAGGTCTTAACCTGTCTTAAGCATTTCCTATAAACCATGGCAGGTAGTGGCTCAAACCCAGCATTCCTCTAGCCTTGGAGCCCTTGTTTCATATCGTGCTCATTAGACAAGTGTTTAGATTAATACCCTAATTAATATTATGAAGAGAAAAAATTGCAATACATAATTCCACATAACCAACATCACGGTCTATATTTATAATAAGGCACTGACTGTCAAGATAAATTAGTGTTGATACACTGCAATGATACAACAATGTACTCAAAAAGGTTAAAAGTACAATCACAGGATCAGCACAGCCTTTTAGAGACAGGAGCAAGTTTAGCTACTGCAATAGAAACACTTTACCTCATCATCTTTTCTCTTTTTAAAAATGCTATCCTCAACTTCACCAACTGCTAACATGATCATCTGTACTCTTTGCAGATTGACATAACCACTTTCTGTAAGGTAACCCTGTAAGCGATAAAATACATGTAAAATGATCTTCTTACAAAAGCAAACACTTATGTTTTGAAATTATTCAAGAGTGAACTTACCCCAGTTTTATGTACCACGTTCTTGTATATATTAACTAAGCGGTCAATTGCACCTTCCCTGCCACCAAGAGAGAAACATGCATGAGGACCAGTGTGCTCTGTGAGGTCAAGAAGGCTGAAACACCACTCATGCACACATACCTAATCTCTAACGACGGCAAGTGAGGAAGGAAGTCATTTCCCACAAAGAAGCACATGAAGACCCAGTCATCAATACTCCTCTCAACATCAAACGTGAACGGTAAGCTGGCCATGGTGAGTTCTCGTTCCAAATACTACAACCAAAAAGGAAGGCTGCCATTACAGCAGTCAAAGGCACACTGCTTTAGAGTGCCAATTCCGAGGATTATTGCCACATACCTCACGGAGAACATTAAGCCGAAGGAAGATAAACTCCCCTTCTGCACAAGGAAGACTATCAGCAAGTTCATCGTGCTGTAGGAACGGGAGGGAGGAGTAAACAGGTCTACTCTGTAATTCTGTCCAACCAAGGGTATTTTAAAGTTTTTTCCTAAAGCAGGATCCATTTTAATAACACAAGCACCGAACCAAAAAAACCTTATCAGACCCTTCTAAATTAAAAATGACACAGAAATTCAATTGCACCCAGATCAAGGCCCAGTTGGCAAATATTTTAGTCCTAGTGGGACACATGCAGTCTGTGCTACATTTCCTTTCATTTGTTTGTACAACTCTTCAGAAATGTAAAAACCATTCTCAGCTCATGGGTCAAATCTGGAGGACTATAGTTTGCCAATCCCTAACCTACATTCAACCAATATTAATACTGTGATGCCTATGTCTCCACTCTGTTCTCTGTGAACATATACTCGTAGATACACACATAGGGCCTTACTGCATTGCCAATCAGAAACCATACAGTGTATCTCCTTTGCTCATTTTTTCCCCACACCGTATTTTCAAAACAGAAATTCCATTAAAGGAGACTGAATATAACCAAGTAAACCCAAAATACATGGTAACTGGGAGTAACTTCAAGGTATCCAGAAGTTTAACATATTTGATTTTAGTTTTTTTTAATAAGAGTAACCATTTGAAACAAATAACTTCTACAAGCAAATCACACGCAAATGGGCACAATCCATACAAGAACTAAGCCACTTGCAGAGATAGGCTATGTTAGAAAAAGTATAAAGAATGAGTGTGTGCATCTTTTTGAATATGGGCTTAAAGCACTTTAAAAAGATACATCCGAGCAAGCAAGGAAAAAATAATCAAGTATAACTTTCTCTTTATCCATTTTAAAAATGAGCTAATTTGAGTAATTAATGCAAATAGCATTAAGAGCATTAAATAAACTGTACACTTAAAAAGTTAACATGAAATATTTTGTGTTATTTACATTTTACATGGTAACAGTTGTTTCTTTTTTTTTTTCTAAACGAGGCAGCCACCATCTCAAAGTTCTTACCTTTCCCTTCTTTTCTCTTGGCAAACCTTCACAATCCTTGACCTCATGTCCAAACTGATTACAAAGACCACATGGTTTGGGTTTGTTTGGTTTGAATTCTTCTCTAATAATGGTAAAGTTGGGTTCATGTGTAGCAAGGCCAAGCATAATGAGATCAGCTATCAATCAATAATGAGAAAAACACTGAACGGTGAGCACTTTGAGAGGATCCTTACCATAATCAAAGAACACCAACAAAGAAAAGCCCAGATGAGCACACAGCAGAGGCAGCAAAGCCAAAAAGCCTAAGATTTCCTAGCAGTTCTCGGTCAACAAGAAGTCCTCCAGATGTGGGACTCTAGAACATAGACTACCACTCAGGATTAAACACTTGGAACCTTTCCCATTTTAAAGGCACATGCACCTATATTAAACAGCTAAAAAATGTAAAAAATGAAATAAAGACAGGCGATCACTGATCACAGATTTAGCAGCAACTCAATACAAGTTCCCTCTCAAACATATTAAATAAAAAAGGCATTTTGGAATTTCCACACAGCTTATGGATAACCCATGGCTGCACATCAGCCCATTAACCTGCTGTAGCTTAGTGCAAAAAAAGCACAACTCAAAGAACAAACTTACCATCAGCTCCACACAAACAATGATGAGTATTTGGGTCATGGTTAGGCTGGGCTAAAAAGGGGAGAAACATAAATATATTGGACACTACAAAAATATCACATCTAGCCAAAATATTCCTATTTAATGTCTTAACTTTCTGTAATAAGACATACATAACCAAATACTTATGAATGAGTTTTACCTCTTTGTCTTCTAATGTAATCCATGATTTTATGTTCTCCTTCACCAGGAGCACTGGCATCAGACAAAATTACCTATTTAAAAACAAGTGTGAACACTTTCAGCTCATCTCCAATTTTCTATCAACACAAAAATCAAAATAACTATCTTAAGAAAAACTGAAGTAATTATATTAGGATAGTTATTAACTGGAAAAATTTCTGAATAATGTATGTATGACACCAAAACCACTTCACTGACTAAGGTACAATATGAAACAGAAAGGAAGGAAACAGCTATGGCAAACTAGACACCAGAAAAACTGGTCAGTTCACAACTTCTCTCACTCTGCTCAAATAAGCCCCACGAGAGTCAATAAAAAGTACTCATTAAATGCAATTTACTCTAGCTAATTAATACGAAAACAAGCTTATGGATCCAAAATTAAATACAATTAAGTTTTATGTTAGTATTTATTAAGATACAGGCTTCTCAAAGGCAGCCCCAGAACTTTAATATTGCTAAATTTGATATTTAATGACAGAAACTTCTATTTAAAAATTATTCACATATACACATATATATGTTAAAAATTATGAATCCTATTCAGTGACTTCATAGTGATACTAACAGAACAAAATCAGCATTGCAAGAAGACACAGCTATATAAAACCTGGTCATGCAAGGCATCCCATTTCCAATAATCCTAGAATCTTCTCTTTTCTCTGACATTCAACTAGCATTTTATGGGGGGAAAAAGGATAAATAATATCAGTCATATCAAACTACAGCCTCAAACGATCATCCTAATCTTGGTGAAGTACAAAAATGTGAAACTTACTGTCAAATTTTTCCACCCAGGGTCATTATTTAAACGATCAGCTATGTAATAGCGAAGGCATTTAGCAAGATTGTCCATGAACTCAGTTCCCTAAAATGACAGAAGGAAATAAATTAACCTATCATTTAAGAGTTAGCAATAGCTAGCCAAGTATGAGACTACTTACTGGTGTAATACAGTTGCTGTCAAATCTTTCTTTGATTTCTTCTGGAGGAAGAAAGCCACCTACAGAAAAAAGGCAATGTTTTCTTCTCCCCATAAAAAGTGAGGTAGATTACACAACATGAAGCTAGAACAACAATGAAAAGTTCAAACACAAAAGGAAAGTAAGTGCTGTCAACTAAGGAACACTGTGCTCCCTTTAGGGAAGACAACAAGACTCCTTCCCTCAAATTTGGATTAAGCTTTAACAACATAAAGACAGTCTCCCTCTCTCTCTCTTGTATGTGTGTGCGCACACATACATACACACACACACACACACAGTTAAGAGCTTTAATTCTGAAAACAGTTCTTAAGATAAAATTACCTCAGAAAACATGAAATTAAGATGTTGAGCTTTATTTGATAAGATAAAAAAGTACTAGCCTTTAGGATATAAAAATTATTTTTCCCTTTATATCACTAATTAGCTATCTCTCAAGAACAAATATATTTTACATCTTCTTTGAAGACATCCTTAAAATCAAAAACACTGTCATAAATACAGTTTTCAGAGTCTTTCATTATTATTATTATTATTATTTTTGACAGGCAGAGTGGATAGTGAGAGAGAGAGACAGAGAGAAAGGTCTTCCTTTTGCTGTTGGTACACCCTCCAATGGCCGCCATGGCTGGTGCGCTGCGGCCGGCCCACCACGCCTATCCAAAGGCAGGAGCCAGGTGCTTCTCCTGGTCTCCCATGGGGTGCAGGGCCCAAGCACTTGGGCCATCCTCCACTGCACTCCCGGGCCACAGCAGAGAGCTGGCCTGGAAGAGGGGCAACCGGGACAGAATCCGGCGCCCCGACCGGGACTAGAACCCGGTCTGCCGGTGCCACTAGGCGGAGGATCAGCCTATTGAGCCGCGGCGCCGGCCCTCAGAGTCTTAATTATAAGCTGTAGCTAAAGTAACTATACCTGCATACTTCCAGCAAATTAAAATAACAAAATTTATCATGATGCAGGTCAAGCTGATTACAGTTAAAAAGCTGCCATAGGGGCCGGCATTGTAGCATAGCAGGTAAAGCCGCTGACATTCAATATGGGTGCCAGTTTGAGTCACCTGCTCCACTTCCGATCCAGCTCTCTGCTATGGCCTGGGAAAGCAGTGGAAGATGGCCCAAGTCCTTGGGCCCCTGAACCCATGTGGGAGACCCAGAAGAAGCTCCTGGCTTCGGATCAGCCCAGCTCGAGCCGTTGCGGCCATTTGGGGAGTGAATCTACAGATGGAAGACCTCTCTGTCTCTCTCTCTGCCTCTGTGTAACTCTTTCAAATAAATAAATATTAAAAAAAAAAAAGATGCTATAGTGTAATGCACAATTATCTTGAGCCAATAAAATGTGGTTTTCCTGGTCTATTATATTCCTATGTAGCAGAACAACATAGAAATCAGTCTGCTGCAACCATCCATAACCTCTTGCAAACAGGTTTGCACAACTGTTGCTTTCTGACAGCCACAGAAAACAAGAGGCAACACTCAATGTATTTCCACTTTACGAAAAAGTTAGTTGAAAAGCTACACTCACCTGAAAGGGGTAGGCAATCTCCTCTCCCTACAAGAGTTTCCTCCTTTTATTCCCAATTTTCTCTTTTACTGTAGAGTTTAGAAATGAACAAGCTTTTTTTTTCTTTTTTCTTTTTTTTTTTTTTAGACTTATTTATTTATTTGAAAGAGTTAGAGAGAGGCAGAGGCAGAAGCAGAGAGAATCTCCCATCCGCTGGTCCACTCTCCAAATGGCCACAATGTCCGGAGCTGTGCCTATCCAAAGAAGCCAGGAGCTTCTTCTGGGTCTTCCATCTGGGTGCAGGGGCATCTTCCACTGCTTTCCCATGTACAATAGCAGGCAGCTGGATTGGAAGTGGAGCAGCCAGGACCTGAACTGGTGCCCATACAGGATGCTGGCACTGCAGGTGGCAGCTTTACCCACTATGCCACAGTGCCAGCCTGTGAACAAGTTTCTTAATGAGTAAAGATTCTGGGGCCAGCATCACGGTGTAGTAGGTAAAACTGCCACCTGTGATGCAGGCATCCTATATGGGCAGTGGTTCATGTCCTGGCTGATCCACTTCCAATCCAGCTTCCTGCTAATGTGCCTGGGAGGAACAGAAGACAGCACAAGAGCCTGGGCTCCTGCCACCCTCATGGGAGACCTGAATGAGGCTCCTGGTTCCTGTGGCCATCTGGGGAGTGAACCAGTTAATGAAAGCTCTCTTTCTGCCTCTCCCCCTCTTTCTCTTTGTAACTCTGATTACCAAAATAAATAATTTTTTTAAATGAAAAATGAAAGATTTTGTGAACTATTTTACTAATAATAAACATGTATTTTTCTGAGATCCTCAATTAAAACTTTTTTTAAGTAAAGCTATCACCCTCCCCTGTCTGCATTTATCTTGTACAAAAGCCAACTTCAAAATGTATAGTCTTTACCTTTCGCCAATATCTCTTCCCTGACTCGCTGCTTCTCTACAGCTGCCTCCATCCCTTCTTTTGATGCTCTGAATCTCCTTGAACGTTGCTGGTTCATTTTAGCACGTGGTGCCTGAAAACATGTATTTTCATAGTCATGTAACACTATTCAAAATATTCACAGATAAATCAGAACAATTATTTAAACTCATGCTTGTAAAAGCAGTACACTAAAAAGGAAGGAAGATTAAATAATATGTCTAACAATTCTTTCACGACAGACAGTAGATCTTCAGAACTTAAATTTGGACCAAGAAAAAAAAGGCTGGGGCCAGCGCTGTGGCACAGCAGGTTAAACCACCAACTGTAGCGCCACCATGCCATGTGGGCAACGGTTAGAGTACCGGCTGCTAAATTTGCAATCCAGTTCCTGCTCATGCATCTGGGAAGGCAGCAGAAGATGGCCCAAGCTCTTGGGACCCTGCCACCCATACTGGAGATCCAGATGGAGTTCCAGGCTCCGGGCTTTGGCCTGGCCCAGCCCTGACCATTGCCAACCATTTGGAAGTGAACCAGCACATCAAAGATCTGTCTCTCCCTCTCTATAACTCTTTCAAATAAATACACTTTTAAAAAAATAAAAAATATTAAAAAAAAAGAAAGACCCTAAATGTTGAGCTGAATCAGGCAAATAACATGTGAAATGAACAAACATCCTATGAAGCCACAGCACTTCCTACTGCATGGCCCACAGCTTAATGCCAGCTGCCCTGGGTTAGACTGCTTCCAGGTCCCCACGAAGGAAAGCATGAGATGACTGGCTGATCAGGGGAAGACCTTCCCTACGGCCAAGACCCCAGGAAAGGATGATCTCCAAATGGGATGTACAATGTCCCCTAAGAGCAACAGAAAACTAGCTTATTTTTCACCTGCAGGACTCTGATGCACTTCTACTTTGTATGCCCACAATAAAGTTCATAATTACTACTGTCTTTTGAATAAAGCACAACAATTCTAAAGGGCACAATGTTCTAGCCTTTAAAAGTACTTTTAAATCACTCTAACCAAATGTAATTTAAATCACTCTGAATGAACTGTAAGATTCTAGGGGGCAGGCATTGTGGCACAGTGGGTTAAGCCTCCACCTGTGACACCAGCATCCATATGCACACTGGTTTGTGTCCCAGCTCCATGCCTCACCCAGCTCCCTGCTGACAGCCTGAGACAGTAGTGGAAGATAGCCCAAGTGCTTGGGCCCCTGCCGCCTATAGGGGAGACCTGGACAGACTTCCTACGACAGTCACGTGATGAATGATCTGGCAGAAGAAAGACTGTCTAATTCTGCCTTTCAAATAAGCAAACAAATCTTTAAAGAAAAAGAAAAATTCTGAAAGTTACTGAATTGAGTTTTAGGGTCAGAAGGAATTCTGGAATACTCTATCTACATCTAGGTAATGTGTGGTGTCTTTAAACAGCTCTTTTTCCTATAAAGGAGTCATCTCTTGTAGCCATCTCAATTACCAAGTACTGTGACCTACATTTACACTTTAATAAAAGATGTATACACATGTATACCCTTATACATACAGAAATGTGCACATATTTTATACCTGGAAGGGCATACTGTGGTAAAATTGAAGCTATTCTTCAAGACATTTAGCTGAATGTAGAGTGGAATATACTCTAAAAAGGACATATTTTTCTCTTTATTCTTTACCCTACTATAACTTCAACTAAGTCACCTAGTAGCTAAGATTCTTCACTGAGTAAAAAGAATCTCACAGAAAAGTTAGTTTTCTTAGATTCAAGGTTCTTTGGACTTTCAAAATCATCCCATTAGCCACTAGGATGTACTAAATCCAAAAGAAAGAGAATCTGGCAGCCCTGGCTGCTGAGGGCTGTGGGAATGGAAGAGTCTTCTGTGTGTATGTGTCCTCTCTCTCGGACGCTCAAATAAATAAATATTTAATGATAAATAAAAAGCACAGCTATGATTTTCCTTACACTCCTGTATGAGGTTTGCTGGTCACTTTTAGCCTAAGTTATTAACATTATTATCATAGGTCGTAGGTCAGTCAGATATTTCCCTCTTAATCATCCTGATGACCACAGGACACAGTTCAAACTCCTGAGTGAGGCATCTAAGGCATTCTCAAGCTGTCTCAAGCTGTCTTTCTACTTCTCTTTTCAATCCAAACTACCTGCAGTTACCCAAGCATGTCAGTGTGGCCAAAGGCAAGGGGTGCTTACCTGGCACCCTGGAGAAATCCAGAAAGCCTTTCCCCACCACACCAGTCTCATCCAACACCCATGAAATGCTTAGGTGAATGACTGAAGGATGAGGCTCCCTTTCTCAAACTCACCACTAGCAATATTTTTCATTATTTAACTTACTCTCACTCTAGACACTGAGAGCACAGCAGATACAAAAATGGAGATTTCTCAGTTAATTGTTAGCACTTACCACTCCATCTATTGCCATGTAGAGAAGTCTTCTTGGTCTTACAATATTGAAAAGCCTGTCAATGTACTCAAAAATTGCAACCATCATTTCATCTTCGTTTTTTGGTGCTGGTCTATAATGACAAGCAAACCATGTAATACAATACAGTATTTCCTCTGTGACTTGTGATATCAGTGACAAAAACAGGTTACGTACTTGTCCTCAGGATGAGTACAGGGATGGATGATTCCATTCATATCCAAATACAGATTATCAAACTCCACATCATTTGGATTAGGTTTACTGGCATCAACTGGAATCTTTACACCATTGCATTCTTTTGGCTATGAGGAAGTGATAATTAATAGTAGTTTGATTGTTCAAGTCTAAAAATGACAGATCTTAGGTTCAGTACGAACCTATGTTTCATTTCTGAACTGGAAATAAAATACTCAAGTAATCTTTAAATTTTAAGATATGAAGCTATTTTACACTTTAAACAAACGGAAGCAGATATGTCACTACACAAAGTTAATGCCTTCTAAGAAGTTAGTTTTGATGGTGTGGGGGATGTTTACCAATTTCCCCAGTCATTCAACTGTCCAAATGAGAGACTACTGGAATCTTGGAATTAATTTCCCTCACCACCCACATCAGTAAATCCTATAAATCTGACCTAAAAAATGCTGCCTCCATTTCATCTCCTTTCACTCCCTCTACTAGGAACAACCTTAAGTTATCATCTCTCACCCAAAAAAATTATGACCACCTTTGTGTGGCTGCCCTAGCCCACACTTTACACTGTCAGAGCTCCCCCTCTAGAACTTAAATTTCATGCACCTCTCTCTTTCCTAATGTTTCCAATGACTTGCACAACAAGTGCTGCCTGGTGAACTTGGATTCTTAGTCTCCTATCCTGCCACAACATCACGAGATGTTCCTAGAAACGCTCTTTCATCTCTCAATGCCTTTGCATAATGCTTCTCCTTTCAGAATGCCTTCCTCTCTGACAACACCCACGTCCTAAAACTGTACTGGTTTCATACAGATTAGATTCCAATGAAATGCCACTCACTGCTTAGCACTTTGTACATGATCTCCTCCTCCAGCATTTCCTTAGAATTTTGCTTATTCACTTGTAGCATTTCCATAGCTTTAAACCTAGTCGTTCTAGCTCAACTACAAGTAAGTTTTTCAAAAGTAAGGGTTTATTCATTCCCATAGGGATTCAATTTTATTTTTACAAATGATATTACCTTTGTCTTTTTCTTCCAGAGCTTCAGCAAAAGATTAAGAAAATGAAATCCAGTTTTTAGTTATTAATAGTGAAAGTAATTTAAAAATAACAGTTTCCCAAATAACACAAGGCAACGGTAAAAAAAAAAAAAGGCAATTTCAAAGCTCATCATGTACCTGCTACATCTTGAATGAACTGCAAAACATTACACTAACAGAAAAATGCCAATCACAAAAGATCACACACTGCATAATCCCATTTATATGAAACATCTAGAATATGCAAGTCTAGACACAGAAAGTAGATTAGTAGTAATTTTAAGAAGGTAGAGAGATGGGACATGACTCCTAATGGGTACAATACTGCCTTTGGGATATGATAAAACGTTCTAAAATTAGATAATGGTCGATGCCTGTACAACTGTAAATACACCAAAACCCACTGTTCAATGTATGTTATATAAATTGTATCTCAATAAAGTTATAAATAAGTAAAAATCTTAAATAAAAATAAAGGTCAATGTAAGCCCATCAAGAAGAAAATGATCAATAAGCCATGGTAAGTTCAAAACGAATGTCAGACACAGTTGAAATTTGAAGAATTAGAGCAAGGCACTGAAGAATATTAGTGGGGGCAGGATTGTGGCGTAACAGGTAAAGCCGACATCGGCATTCCATATGGGCAATGGTTCAAGTCCCAGTTGCTCCCATTTCCAATCCAGTTCCCTGTGAATGGCCTAGGAAAAGCAGAGGAAGATGTCCCAGGTTCTTGGGCCCCTGCCACCTATGTGGGAGACCCAGAAAAAGCTCATGACTTCTGGCTTCCACCTGGTCCAGCCCCAGCCATTGTGACCCTCTGAGGAGTGAAGACTCATTTTTGTATGCCTCCCATGGGACTAGAGAGCAAACAGTTCAGGTTTGTTGGCCAATGATCTCAGTTTCAATAACTCCTATATGGGTTTGTAGAATGAAAGCAGTATAAACAGTATCTACATGAATGTGTATGGCCACTTTTCACTAACTCTTTATTCACAAAAACAAGAGATAGCTAGCAAACTAACCCCTGCCCTAGTTTCTAGCACAGCACTAGGAATATTACAGTTCTTTAAAAAATACCAAATGTAGCTACATGGGCATTTCTACTTCTACTACCTAGAAAAAAGCATGGTGTGGGGAGGATAGTACAGGCAGGTACTAATTTTGAGAAAGGAGCTCCAGGCATTCCAATTAAGAAAACTCAACATATTTTCCCTTCAAGAGTACTGTAGACACAGTATACACTTTATTATGCAAATTCAGACTTCCTTTAAGAGGAGATTTTCTCACTCAACAAAGCAATTCACTCCTCAAAAGCCTCGTGAAATACTATACCAATGTGCCTCCCATTGGGTTAAAGAGGAATCCTTAATCAATCAAAAAGCAGTTGGAATGAGAGCTACTCTGGGCCCTAAAACCAATTTATGTCAAATAATAATAACTTTTCATTATCTTTTGGGTTCCCCAGATGACACACTGAGCACATACTTCAGTTTTCCCTTTCTACCCCAAAACCATATGAAAGACTTAATAAACAAACAAAAATAATTGCATAACTATGGTGGAAAACCAGAGCAGAACCTTCAGTGGTTAAGAAATCAAGAGGGAATCCAAAGCTCTGACTGACGACGGAGCACAGCAACCACAGCTGGGGGTGCAGATATGAGGGGCACAAACACAAGAGTACCCCTGGCTTGGGGAGAGGGGGGGTTCGAGGAACAGCTTCTGCATGATGCAACAGAACCAGCTGCAGGGACACAGCCTGGTAGGTCAATGCCTGCCCTCTGTTCCTCCCACGTCTCAGGCAACTTGAGACAGCACTCCCAAACAATGTAGGAACTCGGTCAAAGGGAAGCTGGATTAAAGGTAGACTAACAAACAATCCCTGGAAGGAACAGAGAGCACCTCTGGCCAGAAGCATGGCAAGCAAGGTAGCTGTGCCTAACAGGAAGCATACTCACCACTCAATGTAAAAAAAAAGGGATACATGCATCCCAAATACTAAGTTCAGGCAGTATTTTTGTACAGAAAGATGCCAACAAATCAAGATAAATGAGGTACTTGGCCGGCGCCGCGGCTCACTAGGCTAATCCTCTGCCTTGCGGCGCCAGCACACGGGGTTCTAGTCCCAGTCGGGGCACCGGATTCTGTCCCGGTTGCCCCTCTTCCACGCCAGCTCTCTGCTGTGGCCAGGGAGTGCAGTGGAGGATGGCCCAGGTGCTTGGGCCCTGCACCCCATGGGAGACCAGGAAAAGCACCTGGCTCCTGGCTCCTGCCATCGGATCAGCACGGTGCGCCGGCCGCAGCGCGCCGGCCGCGGCGGCCATTGGAGGGTGAACCAACGGCAAAAAGGAAGACCTTTCTCTCTGTCTCTCTCTCTCACTGTCCACTCTGTCAAAAAAAAAAAAAAAAAAAAAGGATAAATGAGGTATTTGAAGAAGCAAAGATACTACAAATACACAAATGATTTTTTTTTTTTAAAGATTTTATTTGGCCGGTGCCGCGGCTCACTAGGCTAATCCTCCGCCTAGCGGCGCCGGCACACCAGGTTCTAGTCCCGGTCGGGGCGCCGGATTCTGTCCCGGTTGGGGCGCCGGATTCTGTCTCGGTTGCCCCTCTTCCAGGTCAGCTCTCTGCTGTGGCCAGGGAGTGCAGTGGAGGATGGCCCAGGTGTTTGGGCCCTGCACCCCATGGGAGACCAGGAAAAGCACCTGGCTCCTGGCTCCTGCCATCGGATCAGCGCGGTGCGCCGGCCGCGGCGGCCATTGGAGGGTGAACCAACGGCAAAGGAAGACCTTTCTCTGTCTCTCTCTCTCACTGTCCACTCTGCCTGTCAAAAAAAAAAAAAAAAAAAAAAAAAGATTTTATTTGACAGGTAGAGTTACAGACAGTGAGAGAGAGAGACAGAGAGAAAGGTCTTCCTTCCATTGGCTCACGACCCAAATGGCTGCAACAGCTGGCACTGTGCCGATCTGAAGCCAGGAGCCAGGTGATTCTTCCCGGTCTCCCATGCGGGTGCAGGAACCCAAGCGCTTGAGCCATACTCTACGGTTATCCCAGGCCACAACAGAGAGCTGGACTGGAAGAGGAGCAGCCGGGACTAGAACTGGCTCCCATATGGGATGCCGGCGCCACAGGTGAAGGATTAACCTAGTGCGGCACTGCACCAGCCTCCAAAAATGATGTTTATACAGTGGTTTCCCTTATCTGTAGGAAACTCATTCCAAAACCCCCAATGAATGAATGCCAAAACACAGACAGTACCCACTATACTAAGTTTCTTTCTAACTGCAGATCTCAGCAACCACAGCATATGTTTCTTTCTTTCCTATCAAGTTGGGAACTTTTACCTTTTTATTGCCCTTAAAGCAGCTTGGAACTACACAAAAGTAATAAAAAAAAGTATGGGTGACATTTCAGGGAGAAATAGCCAAAAGGTTGATGAAAATTTCAATTACTATATTTTGGCTTAAATTTTTGGGCTACAATTCTGATGTATTTGCCAAATAGAGCATCTGGATGCTAGTGGGTGATCAGTGCTTTTTCAGGTTGTACGTGTGTTAGATCTTCATTTTACATGTTTGGCAAACAGGACTGATAATTATCACTAACACTTATGGAGCACTTAAAATGTAACAAGCACTGTTCTAAAGGTCTTTACTCATGGATTATTCTATTCTACACTAAAACCACTCTGTAAGGTATGTAGTACCCTTCCCTACAAACAAGAATATACATGCTTAGAGATTAAAAGGCTCTTTCCAAAACCACAACACCACCAGAGACCAAAATTTGAACCCAGTAGTTTAAATTTAAAGTCCATGTCTTGGGGCCAGTGCTGTGGCTCACTTGGCTAAATTTCTGCCTGTGGCACCGGCACCCCATGTGGGCGCCAGTTCTAGTCCCGGTTGCTCCTCTTCCAGTCCAGCTCTCTGTTGTGGCCAGGGAGGGCAGTGAAGGATGGCCCAGATGCCTGGGCCCCTGCACTCGCATGGGAGACCAGGAAGAAGCTCCTGGCTTCGGATTGGCACAGCTCCGGCTGTGGCGGCCATTTGGGGGGGGGGGGGGTGAACCAATGGAAGGAAGACCTTTCTCTCTGTCTCTCTCACTCACTGTCTATAACTTTACCTGTCAAATAATTTTTTTTTAAAAAGTGAGAAAAAAAGTCCATGTCTTAACCAGTACATTAGTCTGATTAATTGTAATTCCACTGGATTCAATGGGGTGTGTACCAAGAACCAAGAACAATAAGTTCTATGGAGTATACAAAATATACAAGACATGAAACTGGTTCCCATGTTTCAGACATAAAATCTTATCAGAGAGACCAATTTCCAATACAATGGATGAAGGACTCTTCTGAATGGCTACTCAGCAAAACTGCTGAAATTTACTTTAAAAACAAAAACATTTAGCTTTTGATATGGTTCTCAGAACAAACAGCAACTTAATCAAGAAAATAGAAAAACACTGGAACTGGTTCCAACTGCAAAACAGCAGAGCAAGGTTGACACCTAAAGACACTCTTCATAACAGTGAAGGCTATAATGAAAAAGCAATTAGGAGGAGATATGCAGTAAAGATCTCTCTGCAGGCTAGCTAGTTTGTAGAAGAGACCTGAGGAATTCAGACAGCTAGGAGAAGCTCTCCCAGGTGGGCACAAACACCAAACACTAACTTCAGAAACCAATCCCTGGGGGGCCGGCACTGTGGCATAGAGTACAGCTGCCGCCTGCAATGCGGTGCCACGTCAAGTCCCGGCTGCTCTACTTCTGATCCAGCTCTCTGCTGTGGCCTGGGAAAGCAGTGGAAGATGGCCCAAGCCTTTGGGCCCCTGCATCCACGTGGGAGACCCAGAGGAGGCTCCTGGCTTTGGATCAGCACAGCTCCCACCACTGCAGCCAACTGGGATGGGAAGCAACCTAAAGGAAGGAAGACACTCTCTTTCTCTGCCTCTGCCTCTCCTTCTCTCTGTGTAACTCCAACTTTCAAGTAAATAAATAAATCTTAAAAAAAAAAAAAAGAAAAAGAAAAGAAAAGAATAAAGCAATCCCTGGAAGGAGCTACAATTCAAATGGAAGAGCCTGAAGAGAAACTTACACTCTGGGCATTCTTGAAATAACAGAACAAAGGACACAACTGCTCAGGAGAAAGTCCTGTCTGTACCACTGTTGTCCCAGGATAACTGCAGGAATGCCCAAAACTGCACCTCTCTGGGCAGCATCAGAGGCATAATACAGCAATGGAGAAACACAGTGAATAAATAAGCAAATAACATCTGGAAGGAGTCTGGGTGGGGAGGAGGCTAGATCAATACCCCAAGTTGCTACTATAATAATCTAAAATGTTCTGTTTGCAACAAAATTATCAAGTCAAGCACACACACACACACACAACACACATACACACACACACACAAAACCCACCAAACAACAACAAGCTCTACCCTATGACATACACCCCAGGAAAAGGGCAGGCAACAGAAACTGTGAGTCAAGGAGGAGCTGTGGTACAGCACATTAAGTCATCGCTTGGGGTGTCCACATTCGATGTCAGAGTGCCTAGATCAAATCCTGGCTCCTCAGCTTCTGATCCAGCTTCCTGTTAATGCACCTGGGAAGGCAGCAGCTAATGGCCAAGCACCTGAGGCAGACTCAGATGGAGTTTCTGGCTCCTGGTTTCAGCCTGGCCAAACCCAGGCTGCTATCTATGGTCATTTTGAGTGAATATATTTATTTATTTGAAAGAGCAAAAGAGACAGGGAGAGACACAGAAAGACAGTGATCAACTGGTTCACTCCCCAAATGGCCACAACAGCTGGGTCTAGGCCAGGCTGAAGCCAGAACTCCACCCCAGTCTCCAAGATGAGTAGGTCAGATGCCCATGTACTTGGACCATCTTCTACCACCTTCCCAGAGGCATTAAACAGGAACTCGAGCCAGCACTCCAATATGGGGATGCCAGCATTGCAAACACTGTACCACAATGCTGGCCCCAATAAATAAATTTAAAAACAACAACAAAAATTAACTGAGACTGACCAGATGTTGGGTTCAACAAAGTTACGTGATTTTAGTTATTACAAACATGCAAACAAAACTAAAGTATGATTAAAGAAGCAGAAGATATGATGAAAAGTCATATCAAAGAGACTATCAACAGAGAAAAAGAGAAATAAAAAATTCACTAGAAGGGCTCAACAGATGTGAACTGGCAAATTAGCAGACTTGAAGATAGATTCATACAGCTTATATAAGGTAAAGAAAATGAGCAGAGGAGCCAGCATTGTGGCATACAGGTAAAGCCACTGCCTGTGATGCCGGCACCCCATGTGGGAACCCATCTAGCTCCCTGCTAATGGCCTGGGAAAAGCAGGGGAAGATTGCCTAAGTGCTTTGGGCCCTGCCACTCATGTGGGGGACCTGGAAGAAGCTCCTGGCTTCAGCCTGGCCCAGCCCCCGATGTTGCAGACATAGGGGGAGTCAACCAGCAGTTGGAAGATTTCTGTGTAACTCTGACTTTCAAATAAACAAACAAATATTGAGAAAAGGGAAGAGAAAAAAGAGAAGAGAAAAAAAGAAAAGAAAAAGAAAAAGAAGGAAGACAGGAGGACAGTCAGTGGTATGACTTAAAAAGCACTGAGAGAAAAGAAAAGAACTATCAACCAAGAACTCTATAACCAGGAAAGTCACCATTTAAAACTAAAGGTGGAGAGGCCAACGCTGTGGCACAGATTAATGCTCCATCTGTGGTGCCAGCATCCCATATGGGCGCTGGTTCTAGTCCGGCTGCTCTTCTTCAGATCCAGCTCTCTGCTGAGCTCGGGAAAGCAGATGAAGATGGTCCAAGTCCATGGGCCCCTACATCCAGTTTTGGATCTGCTTAGCTTCAGACACTGACGCCATCTGGGGAGTGAACCAGCAGATGGAAGACCTCTCTGCCTCTAACTCTCACTGTAACTCTGCCTCTCAAATAAATAAAATCTTTAAAACAAAAAAAAAACAAAACAAAACAAACAAACAAAAACAGAAGGTGCAGGAGGCGTTGTGGCACAGATTAGGTCGTCACTTGGAATATCCACATCCTATATATTAAGTGCCAGTTTGAGTCCCAGCTACTCCATGCTTTTAATTCTGCTTCCTGCTAAGAGACAACTGATGATGGTCCAAGTACTTGGGTTCCAGCCACCAATTCAGGAGATCTGGATGGAGTTCTTGGATCTTAACTTCAGCCTGGCATAGCCCTGGATGTTGAGGGCATTTGTGATGTAGACAAAACATCTCTCTTGGTCTCTCCTCCTTTCAAATAAACAAACATTTTTAAAGATTTACTATTATTATTTATTTGAAAGGCAGAGTTACAGAAAGAGAGGGAGAGACAGAAAGGGAGGTCTTCCATTTGATGGTTCAATCCCCAGTTAGCTCCAGATGGCCACAACGACCAGGTCTGGGCCAGACCAAAACCAGGAGCCAGAAGCTTTCCCGGGTCTCCCACATGGTTGCAGGGGTCCAACAGCTTACTTGGGTCATCTGCTGCTGCTTTCCCAGACACATCAGCAGGGAGCTGGGTTGGAAGTGAAGCAGCCAGGACTTGAACCAGCGCCCATACTGGATGCTGGCACCACAGGTGAAGGCTTAACCTATTAGGCCACAGTGCCAGGCCCAATAAATAAATATTTTTAAAAATGAAAGTGAAGGGACTGGCGCTGTGGCTCACTTGGCTAATCCTCCGCCTGTGGCACCGGCATCCCGTATGGGCGCCGGGTTCTAGTCCCAGTTGCTCCTCTTCCAGTCCAGCTCTCTGCTGTGGCCCAGGAAGGCAGTGGAGGATGGCCCAAGTGCTTGGGTCCCTGCACCCGCATGGGAGACCAGGAGGAAGCACCTGGCTCCTGGCTTTGGATCGGTGCAACGCTGGCCATAGCGGCTTGGGGGGTGAATCAACGGAAGGAAGATCTTCTCTGTCTCTCTCACTGTCTATCTCTATCTGTCAAAAAAAAAAAAAAAAAATGAAAGTGAAATCAAGACTTTCCTAGATGAACAAAAACAGAGTGTATGCTCCTCCTTTCTTAACTTAAAGAGCAACTGTGTGAAACATACAATATATTGTTGAACTTATAGAATGTAACATTTGTGTAGCATTATGTGTCAACAATAGCACAGAAAGAGGTAGATGGAAGCAAAGTTGCAATGTGCTAAGGATATGACTACAGATGATAAGGAAAGAATTGACCATTGGGCTATAACGTTACAGATGTGTATTATAATAATACCATAAAAGGAAGGGATGGGAATTTGAGGTATGTAACAGTACCACTATAGGAGCTGGAGCTGTGGCATAGCAGGTAAAGCTGGAATCCCATATGGGCACTGGTTCAAGTCCTGGCTGCTCCACTTCGGATCCAGCTCTCTGCTATGGCCTGGGAAAGCAGTAGAAGATGGCTCAAGTCTTTGAGCCCCTGTACCCACATGGAAGACCCAGAGGAAGCTCCTGGCTCCTGGCTTCGGATCGGCATAGCTCCTGCCATTTTGACCATCTGGGGAGTGAACCTGTGGACGGAAGATCTATCCCTGCCTCTCTGGAACTCTGTCTTTCAAATAATTGAATAAACCTTAAAAAAAAAAAAAAAAAAAAAAAAAAAAACAGCACAAACCTTAAATTGATTTTAATTAGATGTATATGGTAAACCCTAAAGCAATGACACTGAAAAATACACCATAAAAGTAGTGACAAAGCAGTAAAGGAGGAATAGAGGAGAAAAATGAGAGGCTATCTAGAAAACAAGAAATACAATGGCAGATGTGAAACCAACTAAACAAATACATTAACCATTAGCGGTTCATGCAATCTAATAAAAAGGCAGATTAGATTGTCAGATTTAAAAAACACGATCCAATATAAAAGCAAATGGACAAGGGAGGCTGATCATGCAGACAGCAAACCCAAGAAAGTTACAGCTGGTATACTGATATCAGACAAATCTATACAAACACTAAAGACTTCTCGTCAAACCTTAAAACCTTTATCCTTCAAAGGAAACCTTCAACAAACTGAAGACAACCCACAGGACGGGAGAAAACATCTGCGAAATATGTCTCTAACAAGGGACTTATAGAAACTCTTAGAATTCAAAAACCAAAGTGCAACCCAGTTTAAAAAGCAGTAAAAAGTCAAAATATACATTTCACCAAAAAGATATACGGCCAATAAGCATATAAAATGATCAACACCATTAGTCAATAGGGAAATGTAAATCAAAACCACAATTAGATAACATTTCACAACCAACTAGGATGGTTATTTCTAAAAATCCAATAACCAGTGTTGGCAAGTTTGCTGAGTAGCCTTGGACCAACTCAGATCTCTCGCTCACTCTCTTGCTTGTAGTTCTCCAGAGTAACTGTAGAAGGCGCCAGTCATACAATATCCTGGAAAAGCGAAGAGCTGCCTGAGCCCTGCTCCAGTCCCTGCCAGATTCAGGGAGGGACCACCTGAGACATCAGGGGGCCTCGATCTGCAGGAGCAGGATGTCCTTTCACGCCAGTGAATTAATTACAGGAATGCTGCAAAGACCTTTCATAATCAAACACGCTCAAGAAAACTTCAAGAAACTGAACCCAACAGTATATAAAAATACATCATGTTTTTAAGAATTTTTTTTTTTAATTTTAGATTTTGTGAGGTCTACACTGTGGCATAGTGGTTAAGCCTCAGCCTGCGGTGCCAGCAACCCATGTGCGTGCTGGTTCAAGTCCTGGCTATTACACTTTCAATCCAGCTCCCTGTTAATGCGCCTGGGAAAGCAGTAGAAGATGGCACAAGTGCTTGGGCCTCTGCACCTGCATGGGAGACCCAGAAGAAGCTCTTGGCTCTGGATCAGCCCAGCTCTGATGTTGCAGCCATTTGGGGAGTGAACCAGCAGGTGGAAGACCTTTCTCTCTGTCTCTCCCTCTGTAACTCTCTCTCTCTCTCTCAAATAAATAAATTATTTTTTTAAAAAAGATAGCTGATGTTAAAAAAAGAAGAATTTCAGATTTTGTTTTTAGAAATAGTCAAGCTCTGGAAACAACCCACATGTTCAGCAATAAAGTGAAAGAAAACACAAAATGTGGTACATCCACAACAGAGAATACTAGCTAAAAATAAATAGAAATGAACAACTCATAACTGTGAGAAAAGGGATAAATCTCAAAATAACAATACTGAATGAAAATTAACTGGGCCAGGTTTAAAAAGAGAGGAAGGGCCGGCGCTGCGACTCAATAGGCTAATCCTCCACCTAGCGGCACACCGGGTTCTAGTCCCGGTCGGGGTGCCGGATTCTGTCCTGGTTGCCCCTCTTCCAGGCCAGCTCTCTGCTGTGGCCTGGGAGTGCAGTGGTGGCCCAAGTCCTTGGGCCCTGTACCCGCATGGGAGACCAGGAGAAGCACCTGGCTCCTGCCTTCAGATAGGCGAGGTACGCCGGCCGCAGCACGCCAGCCGTGGTGGCGGCCATTGGAGGGTGAACCAACGGCAAAAGGAAGACCTTTCTCTCTGTCTCTCTCTCTCTCACTATCCACTCACTCTGCCTGTCCAAAAAAAAAAAAAAAAAAAGAGCGAGAACATATAAGGTATAATTCTATTCACACAAAATCAAGGAGAATGAAAGCCAATCAGTGGCTGACTGACAGAGCAGCAGGGAGGGGAAGGAGAGAGAAATTACAAAGTGGGGGAAGGAATGTTTTAGAGGTCAAGTTCATTGTCTTGACTGTAGTGATGGCTGCATGGAATTCCACCCTTCACAGAAGTAGTTTATTTTTTGTCATTTGTACTTCAATAAAGCTACAAACAGGGAAGAAATGGGGGCGGGGGGGGGGGGGAGCCAGAGGACAAAAAATTAAAAATCAGTCACAGGATGGCATTTGGCACATCAGTTAAGACTCCTCCTTGGGATGCCCTCATCCCATACTGGAGTGCCTGAGCCCCAGCTCTGTTTCAGATTCTGGCTTCTGTTACTGCGGATAGATAACGTCAAGTGCGAGTGTTCCTGCCACCCATATGAGAGGCCTGGGTTAGTTTTATGCCCCTGCTTTGGCTAGGCCCATTTCAGCTGTTGTGGGCATTTGAGAAGGGAAACAGCAGAAGATCGGTCTCTTTTTCTGCTTTGAAATAAGCAAACAATAAATTTATCAATGAAAATAAACAAATCATTCTTGGAGGACCCATATTGAGTTTAGAGAGAGAAGGGGGAAAAGGTCAAGAAATACTTAAAACTAAAGAACACAATATTCTAGACCTAAGATAAAAGTTATGCCTACGTACAGAATCAGGGCCGTTTATACTGTCAAGGAAAACATAAAATTCAGAACGAAAAGCTGATCCACACCGAATAATGAAAGTAGATCTTCACAAAGAGCACATCCTTCCTTGTTTCTGCCCTGGTTCTGATGTTTCTTAGCTCAGGGCCTTTAGACTTGTTACTCAATCCTTCTGTGTTTCAGCTTTCTCATCAGTAATAACAGTAGTAAGTAAACCAGCAGTCAAAAGTGATTAGAACAGTGCCTTTAGAAAATCAATAGAAAGCAGTGGAAGATGATCCAAGTACTTGGGCCTCTTCTTCCTATGTGGGAGACCTGGATGAAACTCTTGGCTCCTGGCTTTGACCTGGCCCAGGCCCAGCCATTGTGGCTGTCTGGAGAGTGAACCAAAGGATGGGAGACCTCTCTCTTGAATAAATAAAATAAAATCAAGTAAATAAAATTAAACTTTAACCACTATATTCCTAAAGTTGTACTTATGAAATGTATGAGGGCCGGTGCCATGGTGCAACAGGTTAATCCTCTGCCTGCGGCACTGGCATCCCATATGGGCGTGGTTCTAGTCCTGGCTGCTCCTCTTCCAATCCAGCTCTCTGCTATGGCCTGGGAAAGCAGTAGAAGATGGCCCAAGTGCTTGGGCCCCTGCACCCATGTGGGAGACCTGGAAGAAGCACCTGGCTCCTGGCTTCGGATCAGCCCAGCTCCGGCCGTTGTGGCCATCTGGGGAGTGAACCAACAGAAGGAAGATCTCTCTCTCCGTCTTTCCCTCTCACTGCCTATAACTCTACCTCTCAAATAAATAAAAAAAAATCTTAAAAAAAAGAAATGCATGAAGTTTGTGTTCCTTAAATAAAAATTTCTTTGGGGAAAAAAGAAAATCAATACAGTCAAAAGTTGCCTAGCATGGTAAATGTAAGTGTTAGCCATCTGTAAGTTAAATGAATAAATCACTCGCACACTGAAATTGTTATGAACATTAACTAGTTTATTTAAAAAAAAAAAAAGCTAGGCGCCTGTGTTGTGGTACAACAGGCTAAACTACCTGCTGTGATACCAGGATCCCATAAGAGTGCCAGTTCTAGTCTTGGCTGCTCCATTTCTGATCCAGCTCCTTGCTAATACACCTAGGAAAGTAGCAGAAAATGCCCTAACTCCTTGGGCCTTGCACCCACAAGGGAGACACAGATGCAGTTCCAGGCTCTTGGCTTTGGCATGGCCTAACCCTGGTCACTGTGGCCATTTGGGGAGTGAACCAGTAGATGGAAGTTCTCTCCCTGTCTGTCCCTCTCTGTAACCCTTTCAAAGAAATCAATCTTTAAAAAAAAAAAAAAAAAAAAAGATAATTTTCATTACCTGAATTCTATTCCTAGCTATGAATGCTGATTCATGTGTATCAGGGTTGAATGGAGATGTTAAGCCCCACAATGAGTCAGAAAACTCACCTCTCAAACAATATTTTTTTTTTAAAGATTTATTTATTTGTCTGAAAGGCGAAGTCACAGAGAGGCAGAGGAAGAGAGAGAGAAAGAAAGAGAGAGAGAGAGAGATCAATCCATCTACCATCTGCTGGTTCACTCCCCAAATGGCCACAACAGCTGGAGCTGGACTGATCCAGAGCCAGGAGCTGCTTCTAGGTCTCCCACATGGGTGCAGGGGCCCAAGCACTTGGGCCACCTTCTAACGCTTTCCCAGGCCATAGCAGAAAGCTGGATGGGATGGCTGGAGCCGCGGCTCAATAGGCTAATCCTCTGCCTGCAGCGCCGGATTCAGTCCCAGTTGCTCCTCTTCCAGGCCAGCTCTTGCTATGGCCCAGGAGTGCAGTGGAGAATGGCCCTAGTCCTTGGGCCCCGCACCCACATGGGAGACCAGGAGAGGCACCTGGCTCCTGGCTTCGGATCAGCGCGGTGCGCCAGCTGCAGCGGCCGTTTGGGGGTGAACCAACGGAAAAGGAAGACCTTTCTCTCTCTCTCACTGTCCACTCTGCCTGTCAAAAAAAAAAAAAAAAAAAAAACTGGACAGGAAGTGGAGCAGCCAGGACTTGAACCGGCATCCCACTGGCACTGCAGGCAGCAGCTTTATCAGCTCCAGCACAGCTCCAGCCCTGTCAAACACTATTTTTTAAAAAAGTCAACTGAGAATCAAAAACAAAGGAAGCATTTAAGCCATGAACGATAATGCTCTGTAACAGTAACTTTGGGGCCAACGTAGTGGGTAAAAGCCACTGTCTGAATCGCAGGCATCCCATATAGGCACCAGTTTGTGTCCCAGCTGCTCCACTTCCAATCCAGCTCCCTGTTAATGTGCCTGGGAAAGCAGAGGAGGGTCCAAGTACCCGGGCCCCTCCATCCATATCGGAGACAGGGAAGAAGCTCAGGCTACTGGCCTAGCCTGGGGCCCTCATGGCCATCTGGGGAGTAAACTGGTGGATACAAGATCTCTCTCTCTCTCACTCTCACTCTCACTCTCCTCTCTGTAACTCTTTCAAATAAATAAAAACAAATCTTAAAAAAAAAAATAAAAGAAGCTCTCTGAAGAAAGGCATTTTAAAAATAAAAAAGGAAACCTTCCAACATAGACCCCAGAGGAATCTCCAAGAGAATAGAAAACGTCAAGTTAGGATGCGGAAAGCTGTAAAGTGGGGAAAAAAAAGGCAACACCTGGGGCTGATGCTGTAGCACAGTGGGTTAACACTCTGGCCTGAAGTGCCAGCATCCCAAATGGGTGCCAGTTCAAGACCCAGCTGCTCCACTTCCGATCCAGCTCTCTGCTATGGCCTGGGAAAGCAGTGGAAGATGGCCCAATTCCTTGGGCCCCTGCACCCACGTGAGAGACCCGGAGGAAGCTCCTGGCTCCTAGCTTCGGATAGGCGCAGCTCTGGCCGTTGCAGCCAACTGGTGAGTGAACCATCGGATGGAAGACCTCTCTCTCTCTCTCTGCCTCTGCTCTCTCTGTGTAACTCTGACTTTCAAATAAATAAATAAAATCTTAAAAAAAAAAAAAGCAACACCAAAGCAGAAAAAAAGCAAAAGACACAGAATCAAAGTACAAAATCTGAATCTGCAGTAACGATAACCACAATAACATCTGAGCTTGCAGACTTTACAACAAATCTGTGGAGTCAAAACACCAACAATTTTCAACTTTGGATGCCAACAATATAAAACGACATCTGACAAACCAGACTCCCACTGAAACGGAAGCGGAGAGAGAAAAACGGAGATGAAGCTCTGAAAAGCACCAAGTGATACCTTGTACTAGGGATGGCCTTAAAAAACAAAGGCACATTACTTAAAGTTATAAAGTAACTAAGGCCTCCATCACGGCTGATACTCAACAGCTGGGCGCAAAACTGACACATCAAGTATTTACACAGAAGCGAAACAGTTCTGAGCGGAGAAACGGGAGGGGAAGGTGTGGAACAAGGAACTAGTATTGTCTGTATTCGTTCAACCCCAGCGCAAGGAAAAGTGTAATGAAAGGTTGGTAGAAGTGGTAGAAGTCTTTAAGAAACATTCGCTTTAAGCAGAGCACCAGGAAGACCGCGAATGCCACCAAAACCAGGCTTTCGGATTCTCCCCGGATTGCAGCTAAAAAAAGTAAAAATCAGAGTTATCTTCCCGATGGGTGCCAGCGAAAGGGGACTGGGAGCGCCCCCAGGCCTTGCCCAGTTCGCAAGCTCTACCCACGCCTCCGTTCAGAGAGCGTGCAGGAAAAATCCTGCAAACTGAAAGCACCCCGACTCGGCTCGCACACGAGTCAGCCAGCGCACGCCGAGAAGAGGGGGGCACTCATCCACACTCCCACCTAGCCCTCGACTTTCCAACGTGCTTTAACCTGAAATCCCACCAAGAGCAACTAACCGGCCACACACACGCCGGGGAAGACCCTCGAGAGAGGGGCCAGGAAACAAACGAAACAAACAAAAAAAGCCCGCCCCCTGGGTCACTGCACCAGGCAGTTTGTTACAGGCAGGGTTAGCACCCGCGCCTCCCTAACAGGCGAACTCCGCACGGCCCGTCCCCAGCCTCCGGCCAGACCCAAACTGCGCGATCCCCGGAGGAAACAAAGCCGTGGGCGGGGCCTTCCGGTATCGGAAAGGGAAAAAAAAAAAAGCGGGCAGGGGAGGAGCGGCTCTCCCGCCAGTTCCGACCCCGAACGGCCCTTGCCCCGCCCCGGGCGCTCCTCGGGACCCCCAGACTCCGAGCGCCCGCGGTCAACCCCGCGTCCCACCACGGCCGCCCGCGGGGCTGCGACAGAGGAGTGCGGGCTCCCCGGGATCTGAAGACAGGCGGCGGGCCCGAGAGCCGCGGCCTAGGCTCTCCGGGGCCTCCCGGGCGCTAGCGTGACGGCCGCCGGGCGCTTCCTCACCTTCTCTTCCACGCAGTTGACAATGATGGACGGATACTTGCGGCTGAGCCAGCGGAAGAACGCCGGGACTCCCATAGCGGCAGCGCAGCGGCCGGGCCAGCGGACCAGCGTAACCGGAGAGACAGGCAGAGCGGCCGCCGCCGACACCGGCACTTCCTCCCACGTGCGCGCCAGCGACCGGAAGTGATGTCACGGCGTCACCGCCGAGGAAGCCGGGAAGGGGACTTCGCCGCTAGGTTGACGGAGCGGCCCGCGGGGTCCGGGTGGTCCCGGGCTGGGCTGCTTGTGGATGGAGGGGTGGGCGGCGCGCTTGCGCCAGGTGGTCTCAGGCCCGGAGTGAGTCCGAGTTGCGGGGACGTCGGCTGACTCCCTCCGTTTCTGCGGTGAACCGGACTGTCAGGAGGACTGTTTATAAGTGTTGTACTGTAATAAGGCTGGTTTGCATAAATAACTCACTCCACATAGTTGCAGGGTGGAGTTGAGGTGGCATTTAGCATCCAGTGCAGCCTTGAGGACTGTGAAAATACCTGCTGGTGGCACTCCTCTGCACTTCCTAGCCCCGACTGTGCTAGGGGATTATCTCGTTTAACTGTCACTTAAGCCTTCTGAAGGCACTGTCATTACACTCCTCTAACGTACTGCGCATGAGAAAGCCAAGTTGTAGGGTTAACTCACTTGCTGATTGACCCAGCTGGAATTTCGGTTCAAGCAAAGATCGATTAATCGTCTGTCTTTGCACTGACATACTTTTGATGGCTTCCGATGCGTTTATTTTGTCAGCAGGTGGAAGGGGAGGTCTGGAAGAGGAGCCATTTATGTCCATTTACTCAAGCCTGAGAAGGCTCTTGCCCTGGAATCCCCTCTTGGTCTGATAAATCACACTCAATCCTAAAGGCTCACCTCAAGAGGCCTCTAAGAAAGCAGGGTATTTCTCTGGGTTCCCCTGCACACTATTCATTGCCCCGCCCCGTCCCCTGTGCTCTGATGACACTGTGTTGGTGTGGGTATTCGAGTTATCCCATATTTTATGGGAGAATAGCCAGAACTATCCCAGAGGGTTCTATTTCTGGGGAGACTCCTCATTTTACCTAGAGACGGCCCCTCCTTTGACAAGTATCTGGCTCTGCTCCAAGCTGCTATGCATGTACAGGAAATGTACACACATCACAGGGAATGCAGGGATAGGCCGTGGTCAGGTTGAGTCATTCATTGAGAACCCTTGCCCAACGGTTGAGAACTTCGAGCTGTGAGGAATGGGAGGTGGCGCCTCCCAAACTAGAAGAGCAAAATTCAACTTATTGCCATCGTGCAATGAGAGAAGCAGGTGTTAAGTCCCTGAGACCAATGGTTTGTGAGCTCCAGCTAAAATCCCTTCCACAGTTTGGTTGGTAAGCCTATCCTTTGATTTTATGAGCCAATAATAATAATAGTAATTTTTACCATAAGCATGGTTAACTGATGTTCCTATCCCTTGGGAAGGAAAGAGTCCCAACAAACTAGTAGTAAAATTTGGGAAGTGCACAGTTAATTCATCTGGATAAGTTTGCAAAGAGGCATAAAAATTGGAGATTTGGGTGCTCAGAAGAGAGAAAGGTAGGAGAAACCCAAAAGATACGAACTAAATGTTGCGATGCCTTCATCAGCCTAATGTGTCAGGACTAATACTGGATGTGAGTTTTTCTCGGGGAAATGAAGAGAATAGATCTTGTGTTGGGATCACTATGGTCTAGCACAGGCTTGGGCAACATTGCAGAGTTCAAGAAGCCAACTAAGTGGGAATTTATGAGTGCCGGAATTTACAAGAGTGTTGAACCAGACTTTGGATTTCCACCAGCTGGGAGATCAGAGGTTTTTTAAACATTTTTGCCCAGACTGAAGGAGCCAGAAAAGCCCCCCACACACACACCAGTGGATTATATGGATATCAAGAATAGTGTGAAAAATATACAGTATTTAAAAGCCAGAATGTCTGTAAACCCAAGTTGATTTTAAGCCCCATTACCATTGTAATTACCATAGGAAAGAGTCTTTGTGTTTTTGTTTTCTGCCTACTGTTGGTCTCTGGATTATTTAGTTGTCGCTCCCCCTCTTTGCGGAGGAACGACACAGGACCCTGCGTTGTTCTTTCGTCTGCTCGGCCCTCCCCGGGTTTGCTGCTGGTTCTTCCCGGGTTGGCTGCCGTCCCTTCCACCTCCGTGGAAGGGCGGTTCCCCCTGGCCACTTTCCCCACTTCCGCAGGGGAGCGGCACACCGCCGGCCGGCTCTCTTGGGGGCTGCACAGGTGTTCCTTCAGATAGATGTTCCCCTTAGATGTTCCTGGTGCATGCCATCTCTCTCCTCTTTTATAGTCCTCCTCCGCCAATCCCAACTCGGCTGCCCACACGCCGAGTACGCTGCTCTCCTCCAATCAGGAGCAGGATCAGCTCCTGGAGGTCATCACTCAAGTTGGCAAGAGGCAGCTGCGTAGAAGCTGTTTTCTCCTCTCCCAGCGCCATATTGTGGGAGAGCAGATGCATAGAATAAGTCTTAATTCCAGTAACTTAGTCCAGTCCGGGTTGCTCCCCACATTTAGTGCTTCCTTTCCCTCTTTAGCCTTACAAAATTCATTATGAATAACCTGATGTACTTAAAATAGTAGTCATAGTAACTAATTACTGGCTTCCACTTGATGGGACTACAGGATGCTCAGATATTTAGACATTCTTCTGGGTGTTTGAGTGAGGACATTCTTGAGTGAGAGTGAAAAGTTTAATCAGTAATGCAGGTTGCTCTCCATAACTAACATACGCAGGTGTCATCCAGTCAGTTGAAGACATGTGTAGAACATGAAGACCTGTCCCCAGACAAGAGGGGATTCTCCAGCCAATTGTCCTCGTGTTTTATCAGCACTGTCTTCTCTCCTGAGTGGTCTTGAACCTGCTGACTCACACTGCAGATTTGAATTTCCAGGTCTCTATAACTGGGTGTGGCAAATCCTTATGATAACTGTCTCTCTGCAGGTAGAATTACGAAGGTACTTCAGAAAATTCATAGACAAATTTAATTTTAAGATAATAAAAATTTCCTTGAACATTTTGAATGCCCTTGGGATAGTATCTATGTTATTATATGTATATTGTATATATGTAATAGAATTCTGTTTCTCTAGAGAACCTTATTACAGTAGTTTTATTAACTTGCGAATTGTCATGTGCTTTTGCTATTTTATGTGGAAGAAGCCTCCAAACAATTTATTTCCAATTCTAAATCAGTTTTTCTTGAGCTAAATGGAGAGCTGTTCTTCAGAGTTTTGTTTTTAATCTAAATAAAACAAGTTTAGGACCTTTAGAAATCAATGCACTTTGTTGGTGAAAAGATGCTAATCAGGAAATGAGATTTGGGAAATTAAAAGACAGTAAGAGTATTGGTTCAAGAATAGGCAATAGGAAAATGAGGTCCCAAATAGACTTACATATGTATGAACACTTGAATAAGACACGTCGTACTGTAGAAAAGTGGGGAAGGGATACTTTAAAAAAAAAAAAAAAAACATACTGCTGTAATCATTCCTTAGCTAACTGGAAAACATGAATATTCTACCTAGAACTAAACCACACACACACGCACACATACACACACAACCCTCCTATTTGATTATAGTCCTAAATGTGAAAGGCAAAATTACAAAGCTTTCAGAGATAATATAGATGTGCCTGGGAAGGCAGCAGAAGATGACCCAGTAGCTGGGCCCCTGCCACCTATGTGGGAGATCTGGGTGGAGTTCCTGGCTCCTGGCTTTAGCTGTGGGGGTTGGGGTGTGGACCAGCAGATTTGACAACATACACCCACTCTCTGGCACTCTGCCTTTCAAATAAATAAATAAATAAATCTTTTTTAAAAAGATAAAATAGGAGCTGCCGCCGTGGCTCAATAGGCTAATCCTCAGCCTGCAGCACCAGCACCGGGTTCTAGTCCCAGTCCGGGCGCCGGATTCTGTCCCGGTTGCCCCTCTTCCAGGCCAGCTCTCTGCTGTGGCCTAGGAAGGCAGTGGAGGATGGCCCAGGTTCTTGGACCCTGCATCCCATGGGAGACCAGGAGAAGCACCTGGCTTCTGGCTTTGGATCAGCGCGGTGCGCCGGCCGCAGTGCGCCAGCCAAGGCAGCCATTGGAGGGTGAACCAATGGCAAAAGAAGACCTTTCTCTCTTTCTCTCTCTCTCACTGTCACTCTGCCTGTCAAAAATAATAATAATAATAAAGAAAACTAGAAGACAGGATTTGGGATGTTTTTCATCATAAAGAAATGTTTATGTTTGAAGAGATAAGTCTGTTTACCCTAATGAGACATTACACAGTATACATGTATGGAAACATAGTACCCCATAAATATATGCAAGTTTTGTATATCTAAAAAGTATGTTTCAAGAAGGGAAACAGCTCGAGGTGACCTAAAGTTAAAAGATACACTTCCTGGGCCCTGACTGTTGTGGCCATCTTGGGATTGAGCCAGTGGATGAAATATTTTCCCTCACAGTTGCTGAAACCTTTTCAAATAAATCTTTAAAAAATAAAATAAAGGAAAAGAAGTAACACTCATGTATTGCAAATACAATGTTTTGTCAAACTTTGTTTTAAATATTTGTCCAACAAATTGATAGGAATTACAAACTACTGTAGTATTAATGATCTTGTGAATATTTCAAAATTTCTATGAGTGAAGTTCAACATCTTGTCCTTTGATTATTGTATGCAGCCCTTGCCTATCTTCCTGCTGGACTGTGATCTTTTTCCTTTTTATCTGTTGAACTTTTTATTTAGTAGCACCATGAAGCCTTTGACTATAATGTGTAAAAATGCTATCTCAAAAAAATTAAAGGGGGGCCAGCACAGAGGCATAGTAGGTTAAACCTGTCTATAGTGCCAGCTGCTTCAAGCCCTGCTGCTCTACCCCGATCCAGCTCTCTGCTGTGGCCTGGGAAAGCAACAGAAGATGGCCCAAGTGCTTGGGCCCCTGTACCCACATGGGAGACCCAAAAAAAGCTCCTGGCTCCTGGTCACAGGCCGGCAGCTCCAGCTGTTGCCTCTATTTGGGGAGTTAACCAGCAGGTGGAAGACCTTTCTTTCTTTCTCTCCCTCTTTCTGTCTGTAACTCTGCCTCTCAACTAAGTAAATATATCTTTACATTTTAAAATGTCAAAAATATGTATGGGACCTGAGTCTCCACACAGGTTCAGGGGTGCAGGGCAGAGTCTGCAAGTTGTCTTTTTGCATTTTCTCTAGCACTGAAACTGCTCCTGCTCAGTCGTTCCTTAGGTGAACATTTGTTGGGCATTTACTGTGTGCCACTGGGGAGGCCAAGAGGATTTTTTTTTTTTTTTTTTTTGGTCGGGAAAGAAGGGAAGGGAGTGGCGCCTCCCAGGATGCTTCCCTGGCTCTGTAGCTCCCCACAACTTCCTCCAGAGAGCTCATTAACCTGTAACTCCAGACTGCTTGGCCTCGTTCCAGCTTCTCCGACAAAATGCCCAGGGAAGCAGTAAAATTAAATTTTATTCAGAAATGTATTATGACAGCTTTCCATTTTTTGGTCTAAACACCTGCCAACTGTTCTTTGAGTTTCCCTTCTGAGATCATATTATGAAAATGATGCTCCCTTAGGACATGATAGAAAAAATTTCAGCCTCTAGAAAATCCTAGATTTAAATAGTTGAACAAAAAAACCTGTTTCAATTTAACTGAGTTTAATGCCTTTGCAATAATATGTTGTTGAGGGGCCCGCATTGTGGTGTAGCAGGTAAAAGTTGTGTGCAATGCTGGCAGTCCATATGGATGTCAATTCATGTGCCAGCTGCTCCACTTCCAATCCAGCTCCCTGCTAGTGGCCTGGAAAAGTCAGTGGGAGATGGCCCAAGTGCAAGAATTCTTGCCACCCACATGGGAGACCCAGACTCCTGGCTCCTGGCTTCCACCCGGTTCAGCCATGGCCATTGCAGCCAATTGGGAAGTGAACCAGCAGATGGAAGACCTCTCCTTTCTCTCTCTCTTTCCCTCCCTCCCTCCTTCCTTCTCTCCTTCCCTCTCTGTAACTCTTTCAAATAAATATATCTTTTTAAAAAATGCTGTTCAAATGACCATGGTCACATCATTTTCCTCGCCTTTTCACTTCCTTATGTGATACTTGGTCTTAGGAAATAGGTATTTCAGGAGAAAATATCTTGGCACCCTTGAGCCTAGAGTGGGGAGCAGGGCTCTATTCTTTATGAAAGAGACTCAACATCCAAGCTAAAATCAAGTATGATCTGTTAGGGAGCTTCATGGTTTTGGAATGAGAGAAATTCAGGGACATAGCCCTGGGATCTTGGCTGTGATGGTTAATTTTATATGTCAACTTAGCTGGGTCATGGGGCTCGATACTCAGACATCATTCTAGATGTTTCTAAGAAGTCCTCCATCCCTGCAACCAAGAATGAACTCTTCCAGTGGACAGCCTTTGGGTCTTCAGCCTGCTAGCTGTCACTGTGTGTTCTGGACTGGCCAAGCATCTCACATCCTGTTAGTTCTGTTTCTTTGCAGCACCTAATACATTGGCAGGGTGCCTAACCTCTCTAAGTCCCACTTTCTTCATCTGTAAAATGACTTCTTAGGATTTCTGTGAAGATGCAATGATCCAGTGCTCAGAGCACAGCCTGCAACATGCCAAGCACCATGAAGCGTTAGCCATTGTGTAGCCACCTGTTTTTTTCCCAGCATTTGTCTTGAAGAAGACTCCCAGCTTAATTAGCACATCCCTCCTGAAAGACTTTGGACAATTGAATCATCTAGCAGAGCCTCATTTTTTTTCCAGCCCCCATTTAGATTGTTAACTTTATAATATCAGGGTTGTTAGTCTCTCTCACTTGTATTTCCTGCTCATTCCCTCCTTGCTAGGTTTATACTGCTCATCTTCCCTCTGTTTTGTTTTTCTTATTCAAATTCTGCTCAGTGGGCATTGGGCCTAGGAGTTAAGGTGCTGTAAACACATTGACATCCCTTTTCCCAGGGCTTGACTTTGAGTCCTAGCTCTGGCTCCCAACTCCAGCTTATTGCTTGTGCAGACCCCAGGGGGCACTGAGATGGTTCAAGCAAGTGGGTTCCTGCTACCCATATGGGAGTGCTGTACTATACTGCTGGCTCCTGGGTTCACCTTTGGCCCAGTCCAGGCTGCTGCAGGCCTTTGGAGAATGAACCAGTCAATGAGAATATATTCTCTCTCCCTCTCCCCCTCTCTCTCCCTCCCTGTCTCTCAATCTCTCCTGTCTTTCTCCCCCTCCTTACCCTAACTTCCTCTCTCTCTCCCTCTCTTTCTCTCATTCTCTCCCCTTACCCTGCCTCCATCCCTCTCTATCTCCCCCCCTCCCCTTACCCTGCCTCCTTCCCTCTCTCCCTTTCAAAAAAATAATAGTAGGATATTATTTACCTGTTTCACTCTCATTCTTCAAATGTGTAGTGGGATTTTTTTTAGAGGCTCTAATATGCAGTATCATAACAGATTGAGTTGGAAGTAAATTTAACAATTCAGTTGTCCTCAATTAGCCAGACATGGAAGAGATTTCAGAAAATATAAGACAATTCTAATCTTGGAGATTTTGGTGTGTGCAGTTCTTGTTGGTTATTTTCATAAGACAATTTCTTTTGCTGAAATGTTAGAGGTTTCTTGTTATTTTTATGCAACTCAATAAATTAGGATTCTCAAATGTTCTCAGGTTTGATTTCTAGCATAGTGAATATTGACAGATAGAATCCACTTAAATAAAAGCTCCTTGAAATCCTCAACAATTTTTAAGCATATAAAGTAATCCTGAGGGGCCAGCACTGTGGGGAGTAGCTTAAGCATCTGCCTGCAGTGCCAGCATCCCTTATGGGCACTGGTTCGAGTCCTGGCTGCTCCACTTCTGATCCAACTTCCTGCTGATGGCCTGGGAAAGCAGTGAAAGATGGCCCAAGTCTGAGGTCCCCTGTACCCATGTGGGAGACCCAGAAGAAGCTCCTGGCTCCTGGTTTTGGATAGGTGCAGCTCCAGTTGTTGCAGCCATTTGGGAAGTGAACTGTCGAATGAAAGATGTCTCTCTGTGTCTCTCCCTCTCTCTGTCTGTAACTATGCCTCTCAAGGAAATAAATCAATCTTAAAAAAAAAGAGAAAAAAAAAATCCTGAGACCAAAGAACCAAAGACCTTGAGAACTTCTCTTAGAACATAAAACTAGAAATGGGATCTACACGTTTAACCCATCCAGGGAGAGTAATTTTGCAAAGTTCTAGGGTTTCGATGTGTTTATCTCAAATGCTCCTTGCCACATAAAACTATGTGTAATCATGGTCACCTAGTGTAGTTCACAGGTACAAGTGAACTTGACATTGCTGTGCAAATAGACAAAATAGGCTTGTCTATATACAGTTCTATTCTGTTGAGCTTCAGAATGCACTTTGGACATGTAGGTAGCTGAGACGTGCATTGTAAGGCCTTAATAGTTACACACTGAGAGAGTCAAAAAGATTACTTCATTCTAAACTTTCTCAACATGCTCATGCCTTAAGTCAACCAAATCCATGAAACTGAGTAAGTACACCCCAAAATGTGTGAGAAAGAGGTTCTGAGGTCAAATTACTTTGGGGAACTCTGGGTTAAAGTGAGCTAAATCAACTTCATTTCTGAGCCCTTTGGATTTCCCATGTCTAAATTTCTCTAACGAAGACAGCCCTTTCTTTGCAAAGCACTTAGTGAACCTTTATATCCCTCAGCATCTCTGGGAAATGATGCTACAGGTGTAGGAACATGCGCTTGCTTCTACTGACCTATTTAGCAAGCTTGGGCTGTATGGACCTATGTTTCAGAGAACAGGACATGTGAATCTAAATCCATACTTGTTATTACAAGGATTTGGATGACAAATCCCATGCTCTAAAGTACACCCCCAAGCAGTCAAAGCCTGGTAGAACATGATTCGCCTGTAAAGCAGGTGCAAGATATCCTAGGTCTAGCACCATGAGAGGCTCCCACTACAATTCCTTCCCTAATACGACATTTGAGAAAATTCTGGCAGATTTCCGTTTAAGGCCACAGGTTGTATTGTCTCTCAAAGGAAAGGACACGAAGTTGACAGGAGCCATATGTTTCAAAGAATTGAACAGTAATAATTCCCTCTAGGGGTATAAATGGAAGAAGCTGGATGGAAAAGACCTTGTTTAAAGAATAATAAAGTGTAAAGCACTCTGAGAAGTATTGAAGGTAAGACCTCAACCCTACAAGCTGATAAGCAGGCCCACACTTTTATTTATAGTGACATGAGTGACATTTATCTGGCTTTCACCAGAACATCTAATCCACTTGTCAAGGTGTGTCTTAAACGGAGACCTGATTTCTGGTCAGAGTTGGCAGGCTTGGAATACAAATGTGACTGCCCCGGCTGAAATTCCTGATCAGAAAAACACAGGAAAGTGAAATCATTGGGCAACTCTCTCAACTCTGCTTCCGTTTGCCCCTGAGAGGACAGTGCCTGAAGAGGGTCTTGGCCTTGTGGAGGAAATTATGGTCTGTCAATTAAAGTGGGAGTTGGCTGAGTCACCAAGGGGTTCATAGACCTCACTCTCTTCCTATGTAGTCCCTAAGCACAATCATAATAGAATTGGAGGTGTCTCTCCCTTACCCCAAATTGCTCATCCAGCCTGTTGAAGGGACTGAAAATCAAGACGAGTCAAGAACATGTCTACGTACCGCCCAGGCGCTATCGTCCGGGAACCATGGGACGCTCAGGGTTCAGAGCTGTCTGAAGGAGCTGGTGCTAGAGATGATGAAAAGCGCAACGGGATATTGAAAACGCAGCGGCGACAAGCCATCTGGACGGCAGTTCCAGCGCGAAAGGCCAAAGTTAGTTACAAATAAATTAAATGCACGGAAATCAGGAGCACCAAGGAGAGCAAGAAGGCAAGGTGGCTGGGTAGACAGTCAGGCAAGAAATGAAGGAAGGGGGTCTCGACGGAGGCGTAGATACTAAGAGCTTCACCGAAATGATGTGTTGTGTGGGGAGCAACTCGGACTAGACTAAGTTACTGGAATTAAGACTTATTCTATGCATCTGCTCTCCCACAATATGACTCTGAGAAGGGAGAAACAGCTTCTACACAGCTGCCTCCAGTTCAACCAATAAACAGCAGGACCTGCTCCTGATTGCAGGAGAGCAGCGTACTCGGCGTGTGGGTAGCAGAGTTGGGATTGGTGGAAGAGGACTAGAAAGGAGGAGAGAGACAACATGCACGGGGAACATCTAAGAGGAACATCTATCTGAAGGAACACCTGTGCAGCCCCCGAGAGAGCCGGCCGGCGGTGTGCCGCTCCCCCGCGGAAGTGGGGAAAGTGGCAGGGGGAACCGCCCTTCCACGGAGGTGGAAGGGACGGTAGCCAACCCGGGAAGAACCAGCAGCAAACCCGGGGAGGGCCGAGTAGACAAAAGAACAGCGCAGAGTCCTGTGTCGTTCCTCCACGAAGAGGGGGAGCGACATAATGGTGCCGTGACTCGGATATGAAGCCTAGGCAGGGTTTAGTGTCGTTCCTCCATGAAGAGGGGGAGCGACAGTGTTGTTCTTTTTTTTTTTTTTTTTATAAAAAATCATTTATTTGAAAGGCAGAGAGAGAGAGAGAGAAAGTCTTCTATCTGCTGTTTCACTCCCCAGATAGTCACAATGGCCAGGGTTGGGCCACACCAAAGCCAGGACCCAGGAGCTTCTTCCAGGTCTCCCATGTGGGTGCAGGGGTCCAAGCACTTGGGTCATCTTTGCTGCTTTCGCAGGTGCATTAACAGGAAGCTACATCAGAAGTGGAACAGCCGGGACTCAAACCAGCACCCATATGGGATGCCAGCACTGCAGATGGTGGCTTAACTCGCTACACCACAGTGCCAGCCCCTGTATGGTTCATTAACTCAAGGCCAAGGTGGTCCCTCCTCCTCTCCTCCACCCCTTCCTTTTTCTCTCACTGTCTCTTTCCCTGCCTCCTTCTCTTCTATTCTTGCCTATAGGCTTCTTAAGGGCCACCTCTTAATTAGCCACTTAACTAACTCTGCTGCCCCTCGCTCCTAATTGTGGGGCATTGTGTCACAACTCTGCACCTCATCTTCCATCATAACCACTTTAGGAAAGTCACTTTGTTTCCTCCTCTCTGCCTTCTGTAGCACTGGGCTTTTCTTTAACCAGTCAACTTTACTGAGCTATAGTTTTTACACATTAACATGCATCCATTGGGAAGGGGGTTTAGGCATTTGGCCCAACATTTAAGACATTGCTTGGATGCCTACATCCCAATCAGAATGCCTGGGTTCAAGTCCTGGTTCTGCTTCTCAGTCCAGCTTCCTACAAATGTGCACCCTGGGAGGCAGCTTAAGTATCTGGGTCCATGTCACCCATGTGGGAGACCCAGATGGAATTCAGGGCTCCTGACTTTGGACTGGTCCAGCCCTGGCTGTTGTGGACATTTTGCCTGTGTGTGTGTGTGTGTATGGGCAACTTTTTCAAATAATTAGATGTCTTAAAAAACAAAAACAAACAAACAAAAAAAAAAAACACAGCACCCATCATCCCCAAACTGTCCTGTGTTTTCTTTTGCAATGGAAACTCTCTCCCCACTCTCTAAGATTTACTTATTTGTTTGATCAATGTTGAATTAATAGGTTTTAATTTTATTTCTTTGCAAGGCAGAGTTACAGAGAAAAACCAAGAGCAAGAGAGAGAAAGAGACAGACAGAGAGAGAGAGAGAGAGAGAGAGAGAGGAAGAAATCTTCCATCCATCAATTCATTGCTCAAATGGCTGCAGCAGCCAGGGGTGGGCCCAGCCAAAGCCAGGAGCCAGGAACTTCGTACAGGTTTCTCACATAATGTCAGGGACCCAAGAACTTGAACCATCTTCTGTTGTCTTCCCAGGTGCATTAGCAAGAAGCTGGTTGGGAAGAGAGCAGCCCCGACTCAAACTGCTGCTCTGATATGGGATGCTGGAGTCTCAAGCAGCAGCTTAACCCACTGTGCCACAACACGAATCCTAGTGGCTTTTTAAAAATTGATGTGCAGTGCGCATCTCACTATATAGATATATACAATGTGCTTGCCTGTTCACCTGGATGGATATTGGGCTGTTTGTGGTTTTTGGAAATAAAAATATTGTAAACACTCGTGTACAAGTCTTTGTGGAAATACCTTTTCCTTTCTCTGGAGAAAATATATAAGAACAAAGCTTGCGTGATTCGGTGTAGGTTTACATTTGTGACACACTACCAACTATTTTCCTGTTTAAAAAAAAAAGATTTATTTATTTATTTGAAAGAGTTACACAGAGAGAGAGAGAGAGAGAGAGAGAGAGAGAGAGAGAGAGAGAGAGAGAGAGAGAAGTCTTCCATCTGCTGGTTCACTTCCCAATTGGCCGCAATGGCCAGTGCTGTGCCTATCCGAAGCCAGGAGCCAGGAGCTTCTTCCGGGTCTCCCATGCAGTGCAGGGGCCCAAGGCGTTGGGCCATCTTCTACTGCTTTCCCAGGCCATAGCAGAGCGCTGGATCGGAAGTGGCGTAGCCAGGACTCGAACCGGCAGCCACGAGATGCTGGCACTGCAGGCAGCAGCAGTTTTACTCGCTACACCACGGCGCCGACCTCCCAACTATTTTCCAAAGGATTTGAATCATTTGACCTAAATATAGTGCTTGATGGTTGCAGGAATGGCCTTTGTTGGCATTACTGCCATAGTCACAAGCTGTGAAAGTTTCTCCAGTTTCTGCAGAATAGAATTCCCACTCCTGCATCTAGCATCCTTGGCTCTCTCCTACCTATCACCCCATCTCCCTGTATGTGGGGAGCAGCTCGGACTAGACTGTTACTGGAATTAAGACTTATTCTATGCATCTGCTCTCCTCTGTGGGGAGCAGCTCGGACTAGACTGTTACTGGAATTAAGACTTATTCTATGCATCTGCTCTCCTACAATATGGCGCTGGGAGAGGAGAAAACAGCTTCCGCACAGCTGCCTCCAGTTCAACCAATTAACTGTAGGACTTGCTCCTGATTGGAGAGCAGCGTACTCGGCGTATGGGCAGCCGAGTTGGGATTGGCAGAGGAGGACTATAAAGGAGGAGAGAGACGGCATGCACCAGGAACATCTATGGGGAACATCTAGCTGAAGGGAACCCGTGCAGCCCCCGAGAGAGCCGGCCGGCGGTGTGCCGCTCCCCTGCGGAAGTGGGGAATGCGGCCAGGGGGAACTGCCCTTCCACGGAGGTGGAAGGGATAGTAGCCAACCCGGGAAGAACCAGCAGCAAACCCGGGGAGGGCCGAGCAGACGAAAGAACAGCTCAGGGTCCTGTGTCGTTCCTCCACGAAGAGGGGGAGCGACACCTGTACGGACTTCTTCACCTTCCACTGAGTGGCTACGTACTTACTACACACATTCACACAACACAGAACTACCTGTTTACCCGCAGCAGAGCCGTACTTGAGTGACAGGGCCTCTAGGTCTGTGAATGAGCTTGCACCAGCTCTTCTTTTTGCCTGCTTGTCCATGTGCCCAATGACACACAATTACCTGCCAAAGGGCCAGTGTTCAACAGCATCAAAATTAGGTACCAGATAGACGTGGGACTCACTGTGGGCAGCCACAGGTAGTCGCTCCCTTTGTTTACACTTAAACATATGGATGGAGACTTCCCAGCACATTAGACTAAGGAGATTCCGGGAAGAGGCAGGAAGACCCTTATCTCACTGCTAAACCTCTCACAAGAGATGATACAGATAATCAGTCACACCTGTAACCTGCATTTATCACCTAAGTGTTTTATTGTACCCTTGTAATCAATAATTAAGAACCTTATTGGGAACTCTTTGTAACCTTAAAAACCTTTTTGATATGTAAATCTTTTGTGCTCCTTCTTGTAAACAACTGGTCATGTTTAAATACTACTGGATTTGTTGAATAAACGAGCCTTGATCAGGACTTGTCTTGGCTCCATTCTTTGTGTCCTTGTCCCTGCATTCCCACTCTCTGTTTCAGGAAACCCAGTTCTTTGTGCTGCAGGCCGGCACAACTCACCACATTCTTAAGAAGAGTTTCATGGACATAACTTACCTTGACATTGTTATATCTCTCTAAGGAAATCATACCAAACATGGCTTTCTAGAAATTTGGAAATCTTTTCTTTGAGGGGTTGGGATTACAGGCGGCATTCTTCCTTCACAGATTCAGTTGACATTTAGTGAGCATCTACTATGAGCAAGGCTTTGTGGGAGATGCCAATATGCAGACTCCGCAGGATGACCAAGAACTACTGCAGCAGTTGCGACAAGAAAGGAAAGTAGCAGATGGCTCCGTGAGAGCCCAAAGTAAATACGTGGACTGATGCGATTCTAACTGAAGCACAAAGTGGAAAATTGGAATGTGCAGTTCACAACAATTACAAAGAGAAAGAAAAACACAGAGGGAAAAATGCAACCCACCCCGTCTCATTATTCATTCATTGCTTAAGCAAATAGATCATCCATTTGGTGACGCTCAATTTTGAATGAACTCTATACCTATTAGAAGCATTGTCTTGGGCAAGATTTGGCTTGTACTGTCTCATGGGCTCAGCTTGTGGTTTCTTCAAGGTAACCTTAATCATGAAGTTGATAACGAGAATAGGGGTGGGGGTGGGGGAGAATTGTGCATTTTGAAAATCACCAATGGCCAATTTTTCTTAATAAGGCAATGATACCAGTTTGAAGGAGAAAATCCATTCATAATCTAGTGGACGAAGTGTGCTAGCACCGTTTCTCATTTCTTCTGTTTTTTTTTTTTTTTTTTAATCTGATTTGCATTGTTCTGCCAAACCCCATAGTCTTTTCTGAAATTAATCTTCCACCTGGACTAGCGTACACCATACGCCCTTGTTTTTCCCTGTTACTCAAATCGAATCATTCAAGAAACTTGAATGAGAACTAAAGCATGGACCTGAGTACTTGTGTTATGCAAAAATGAGCCATTATCTGACTTAGAACTGCACAATGTGAAAACTTACTCATTGTCCAGAATTTAGGGCTGCACAATAGGAGAATGCCTTAAATTAATTAGTGCTCTCAGAAATGTAACAAAGATAAAATCATAAAGCTTTGCTTGAAGAGAATGTCAGGAACAAGCTTCTGTCTTTCTATCATGAAATCACTTCCTTAAGGAGAACGGGCTTAGAAATCGCTCCCTTTTACAGAGCACTTTAGCCTATGAGTAGAAAAAAAATGGGATTTTCTGACATCAATAGTCAAGAAAGATTTTTTTAAAAGATTTTTAAATTTTTAAAAAAATTTTTAATTCCCCCACCAAAGGCAAATCATTTTTTTAAGATTTATTTATTTATTTGAAAGTCAGAGTTACAGAGAAAGGCAGAGAGAGAGGACTTCCATCCACTGGTTCACTCCACAGCAATGGCCAGAGCTGCACCGATGTGAAGCCAGGAGCCAGGAGCTTCTTCCGGGTCTCCCACGTGGGTGCAGGGGCCCAAGGACTTGGGCCATCTTCCACTGCTTTCCCAGGCCACAGCAGAGAGCTGGATTGGAAGTAGAGCAGCTGGGTCTCAAACCGGCGCCCATATGAGATGCCAGCACTTCACGCCAGGGCGTTAACCCACTGCGCCACTGCGTCAGCCTCCTTTTTTTTTTTTTTTTTTTTAAATATTTTTTATTTGAATCAATTTACTTAAAACTGCTCCCCCCCTCGCCTTTTTCTTTCTGTCCAGTGCAAAGAGAACTTGCAAAGTAGGAACTTGACCTTTATCATCCAAAGTGTAGTCTCATTTCTGGGTTTTTTTTTTTTTTTTTTTTTAATTTGACAGGTAGAGTTATAGACAGTGAGAGAGAGATAGAGAGAAAGGCCTTCCTTCTGTTGGTTCACTCCCCAAATGGCTGCTAGGGCCGGCGCTGCACCAATCTGAAGCCAGGAGCTGGGTACTTCCTCCCAGTCTCCCATGCGGGTGCAGGGCCCAAGCACTTGGGCCATCCTCCACTGCCCTCCCGGGCCACAGCAGAGAGCTGGACAGGAAGAGGAGCAACCGGGACTAGTACCCGGCGCCCCAACCGGGACTAGAACCCGGTGTGCCGGCGCCGCAGGCGGAGGATTAGCCAAGTGAGCCAGGGCGTCAGCCCAAAGTGTAGTCTCATTTCTGACATCTCATTCATTTCTGTGCAAACAATAGCCCTGCCAGATTTGGAAGAGCCTTTCCTTAAAAGATGCTCCCTAGACAGTCTTTTTCCCTAGGAACGAGAGCCAAAGCTCCATCTATCTGGTGCCCCAAGTCTTGTGGTCTGGCTTCTAACTCTACTGCTGCATGAACTTCAATCAGCCTCTGGTCTCCTTTGGTTTTCCCTGTCCTCACCCATAAAAGGAAGCTAAACCCAGCCATTCCCCGGGATGCTTGCATGCTTGTGGTCCAAGCGTGAACCGGTCACATTGGTGATTAGCATTTAGTGCATTGTAATAAGTAGTCTGGGCACCACTCATTTTCAGCCCTGTGGGTCTCCTTTTCCTCTAGAGTCGCTGCATGCACTCATGAACGCCTGAGCAGCTACTGGGGGCCATACTGGGTGGCAGGTCCTGGGCATCCAGCACAAGGCGCCTGCTCTCCTGGGGTGGTGCCTAGGGGTGGGAGAGGGGCCAGCACAGTGGTGTAGCAGGTAAAGCTGCTTACCTGCGATGGGCACTGGTTCGAGTCCTGGCTGCTCCACTTCCCATCCAGCTCTCTGCTATGACCTATGACCTGGGAAAGCAGTAGAAGATGGTCCAAGTCCTTGGGCCCCTGCACCTGTGTGGGAGACTTGGAAGAAGCTCCTGCTCCTGGCTTTGGATCGGCTCAATTCTGGCCATTACAGCCATCTGGGGAGGGAATCAGTGGATGGAAGACCTCTCTCTTGCTCTCTCTCTCTCTCTCTCTCTCTCTCTGTGTGTGTGTGTGTCTCTCTCTCTGTCTCTGTCTCTCTGTAATTCTGCCTTTCAAATAAATAAATCTTTTTTTTTAATTAAAAACAAACAAGCAATAGGTAACTCTGGCAGGCTGTGATCAGAGCTAAGAGGTGAAATAAAACAGGATGAAGGAAGTGACTAAGAGATGGGGGTTCTATTTTAAAGTCTGCAAAAGTCATTTTCCCAATTTTTAAAATTAAGGAATAGCTGACATACTACTGGATGCACAGTACTTGAATATTCAGGCCCATGAGCTTTGACCACTGTGCAAACCTGTGGTGGTTTTTATTTATTTATTTAATTTGGTTATTTATTTTTATTTGTTTGAAAGGCAGAGAGACAGAAACAGACAGACAGATGAACAGTGATTACCCATCTGCTGGTCCACTGCCCAAATGCCCAAAACAGCCATGGCTGAGCCAGGCCAAAGCCCAGAGCTTGGAACTCGGTCGGAGTCTCCTACATGGGGTGGTAAGGACTCAAGTATTTGAGCCATCCTCTGCTGCCCCCCAGGAACTGCACTGGCAGGAAGTTAAATAAGAAGCCAGAACCACCAAGCCAGGCACTTGGTGTAGGACTCAGGCACCCCAGCAGAATCTTACTCACCAAACATCTACTCCAGGGCTCGTGGTTTGAAACAGGAAGTCCCTGGAAGCTAAGTGAGGAACCATGGGGTGGAAAGGGTGGAAGCAGAGAGACCTGTGTGGTAGACTGAAGATGACCACACATTCTTTGTCACTGTCGCCATTGAGATGGGCTCTACTTCTCACTCCTTGAATCTGGGAAGGTCCTGTGACTGCTTTGATCAGGGACACAAAGAAGTGACTCTACAACTTGCTGGGCTGGGATTTCAGAAATCTGTGACTTCCCTTTCAGTGCCTGGAACCCTCCTTCTCAGAAGCCGGCCAGCATGCCGTGAGAAAGTCCAGGTGAGGGTGTAGAGAGGGGAGTCTGGGTGGAAAACGAGACTTGGCTGAGTTCTCACTAGGCTGCCATTGGCAACTGCCAGCCATGGGACTGAGGCCACAGTGAGCATTCTCTCCCTCCTAGCAAGCCAGCTGTCATCATGTGACCCTACAGAACCACCTTCTCAATGACAAAGCACTGCTGTTGCTGCCTATAGCCACAAAATTCCAGGATTTTTACACAGCACAGATAACAGACAACCTGCTAGGAGACTCTTAGTCTGGCTGGGAGAGAATGATGGCCTGGCCTAGGATAGTAGGGGTTGGGGCAGAGAGGTAAGAGATAACAGAATTTATTACTGTAGAGGGAGAAAGAAAAAACAAGGATGATACTAACAATTTAGGACTGGAATTGTCATTTACTGTAGCAGAAAGTATATCAGAGGAACAGGTTCATGAGAGAAATCAAGGATTCAGACTTGGGCAAGTTAAGTCTGACATCCCGATGAGATGGCCAAGTGGAACCATTGAACAGGCAGGTTGGTCTGGGACTGTGAAATCCAGGAGGAAGGATTTGGGCTGCAGACTCAAATATGGAAGTCAATGGCATATGAACGCTATTTGAAGTTAGAAGAAGACTGAGCCCCAAGGAACTCCAGTATCTAGGACTGAGGCAGACGAGAAGGAATCTCGAAGGAGACAGGGGAGGGGCTGCTGGTGCAGTGAGAGGGAAGTCAAGAGTGTGTCCTGGGCTGGCGCTGTGGCTCACTTGGTTAATCCTCCGCCTGTGGCGCTGGCATCCCATATGGGCGCCGGGTTCTAGTCCCGGCTGCTCCTCTTTCAGTCCAGCTTTCTGCTGTGGCCCGGGAGGGCAGTGGAGGATGGCCCAGGTGCTTGGGCCCCTGCACCCGCATGGGACACCAGGAAGAAGCACCTGGCTCCTGGCTTCAGATCGGTGCAATGCTGGCCGTAGCGGCCATTTGGGGGGTCAACCAATGAAAGACCTTTCTCTCTGTCTCTCTCACTGTCTAACTCTGTCAAAAAAAAAAAAAAAAAAAAAAGAGTGTGTACTGGAGACCAAGAGAAGAGCATACATCATGGGGGAGTAGGAGGAGCCAAGCTGTGGCCTGGTAGCTTAGGAATCTGTCAGTGGCAGGCGCTGCCATCCCATATGGATGCTGATCGCATCCCAGCTGCTCCACTTCTGACCCAGCTCCCTGCTAATGTGCTTGGGAAAGCAGCAGAAGATGGCCCAAGTGTTTGGGCCCCTGTACCCATGTGGGAGAAGAAGCCGGAAGAAGCTCCTGGCTCTTGGCTTCAGATCAACTTAGCTCTGGCCTTTGCAGTCATTTGGATGGAAGACACACTCTCTCTTTCTCTCTTTCAAATAAATAAACAAATCTTGAAAAAATGTTACCTACATTGGTGATTTTGTGTATTTTTCCTTGTGGTCTTCAAATTTTTTTTTTTTTACTTTACGTATTTGAGGCAGTTATTAGGGGCATTCAGATTTTAAATTGCTACTTCCTTATGAAGCGACCCTCTTTATCTTGAGAAATGCTTTTCGTCATAGAATGTGTCTTGTATGGCATCAGTATTGCTATACTAGCTTTATTTTAACTCGGTATGCACCACTTTTCATCTTTTTCTTTAACCAATTCTGTATGCTGATTTTTTTTAAAGATTTTTTTTTTATTTATTTGAAAGAGTTACAGAGAGTGGTAAAGACAGAGAGAGAAGTCTTGCATTTGCTGTGCTGATCCAAAGCCAGGAGCCAGGAGCTTCTTCCGGGTCTCCCACGTGGGCACAGGGGCCCAACGACTTTGGCCATCTTCTACTGCTTTCCCAGGCCATAGCAGAGAGCTGGATTGGAAGTGGAGCAGCCAGGACTCGAACCAGCGCCCATATAGGATGCTGGCACTGCAGGCCAGGGCTTTAACCCACTGGAACACCTGAGCCAACAAAGGAAGGGACTGAAGCATCCTAAGATCGATGGAAGTTAGATTCAAATTTAGGTAAAATTTGAATAGAGTAGTATTTTGATAGGCTCCAAGCAAACCAGGTTCTATCAGAAAGGGGTAATATTAGGGCTGGACTGAGAACAAGACCCAAAGCTCTATTCCCTATTTAAGGCAGAGCCTGCAGAGCGGTCAGGTAGTTATTAGACACAGTAAAAGAGAGAAACAGGCAGGGAGGACAGCAGGAAGCTGACTGTGCCACAAGCCAAGAAGTGTACTGGTAACTGCAGTACCTTTGCAGTTAGGGTGACTGTTTCCCATGATCCAACAGGTTTTCCCAAGTAGGTGATTTGCATTTTTCTGGGTGGAGCTGGGGAGCCTGACTGCCCTTAGCTTTGGGACTTGCCCAGTGCCTTGGGGGTCTCCCTCCACACGTAGCTTCCATCTGAGAAGACTCAGACTCCTTTCCTTCTTGTTCTAACACAGGGTTGCTAAAGGACTTGGGTGGAACGTGCAGAACACCACCCTGCTGACCAGGAGCTGAGAAACTTTGTTCTCCAAAGTCTCAGTGCTGGACGGGCTTGCGTTTCTCAGTCCAGACCTAGCATCGCCTCCTCCCTGTAACCAGCAGCCAGGACACCAGCCTCCATCCGATGCTTCCCGTGACTGCGCCACAGGCTTCCAAAGAGTACAGTGTTGTCCTTAACAGAGACTTCCATCTTCAGATATCCTTAGAATGTTTAAGCAGCGCACATTCCAAGAGAGGAACCACTCTGCCAACCTCATTTACAGACCCCAACGCAAGAGACTTTGTCACCAGCAGTAAACCTGCCGAATGCCCTGGTAACAAGCAAGGAAGGCAAATGAAGCCGACAAGGCGATGGCATTTTCTCCCCATTAGAACTGGCAACAGCTGTGTTAGTCATGTCATGTGTTGGCAAGACAAGGGCAAATAGGGTCGCCCTGGAAATTCATGCAGCTGGTTTTGGAAGGCGGCATGGCAATTTCTGTTGCAATCCTGCCAGCGATCCCCTGCCTTCAGTGTTTAGAGGAATGGCCTTGTGTTCAGGCAAGCGGGCATAGGTGTTTTCAAGGCAGCATTCTTTGCCATAGAAAGGAGGACTGGTTAGGTCAGGGCAGTGTGTTGGTTTAAAGGATACTCTATAGCAACGTTAACAAAGTGAAGGCAAAGGGGCTGGCATTGTGGTGCGGCAGGTTAAGCTGTTGCCTGCAACACTGGCATCCCATAGGAGCACCGGTTCAAGTCCTGGTTGCTCTACTTGCTAGCCATGGAATGGCTTGGGAAAGCAGTAGAAGATGGCCGAAGTACTGGGCCCCTGCACCTGCATGGGAGACCTGGAAGGAGCTCCTGGCTCCTGGCTTCAGTCTGGCCCTTTCCTCGGCCATTGCAGCCCTGAACCAGTGGATGGAAGATCTTGATGTCTCTCTCTCTCTCTCTCTCTCTGACTTTGAAAATAAATAAATAAATAAATAAATAAATAAATAAATCTTTACAAAAAAGAAATGAAGGCAGAGCTAAAGGTAGTAATATTATGGTATGGGCTGGTGCCATGGCTCACTAGGTTAATCCTCCACCTGCGGCGCCAGCACCCTGGGTTCTAGTCCTGGTTGGGGCGCTGGATTCTGTCCCGGTTGCCCCTCTTCCAGGCCAGCTCTCTGCTGTGGTCCGGGAGTGCAGTGGAGGATGGCCCAAGCGCTTGGGCCCTGCACCCGGATGGGAGACCAGGAGAAGCAACTGGCTCCTGGCTTCAGATCGGCACAGTGCCGGCCATAGCAGCCATTAGGGGAGTGAACCATGGAAGGAAGACCTCTCTCTCTCTCTCTCTCTCTGTGTCTATAACTCTACCTGTCCAAAAAAAAAAAAAAAAAGTAGTAATATTTTATAATTTGTAGCACTTTTGAAACTCAAACCATGAGACTTAAATTTCTAAATGTAAATGCATATTTGTAAATGCCCAGCAAAACATCTAGAAGTATATTTAGCTACTTACCACTTGGATATTGTAGAATAAGAATCTATTCACAAATTGGGCATTTAAAACAATTTTATAGAGAAATCAGAAACAAGTGAAGCTAAATATTTATAGAAGTTGCTTAAAAGTGCAAATTTTGGTGTTTATTCTGAATTTTCATTTTTTACATGAAGTAAATCTTTTTAAAAATTTATTTATATTCATTTTATTAGAAAGAAAAAGATGGGGCTGGTGCCGTAACATGGTAGACTAAGCCTCTGCCTGCAGTGTTGACATCCCATATGGGCCCCAGTTTATGTGTCAGCTGCTCCTCTTCTGATCCAGCTCTTTGCTAATGGCCTGGGAAGGCAGTGGAAGATGGCTCAAGTGCTTGGGCCCCTGCATCTGCCTGAGAGACCTGGAGGAAGCTTCTGGCTCCTGGCTTCAGATCAGCCCAGCGCTGGCCATTGCAGCCATTTGGGGGAATGAACCAGCGAAAGAAGACCTCTCTCTCTCTCTCTCTATCGCTCCTTCTCTCTGTCTGTAACTCTACCTCTCAAATAAATAAATCCTAAGGAAGAAAGAAAGGAAGCAAAGAGGCAGAAAGAGACATAGGGGCCTGCATTGTGATGCAGTGGGTTAAGCCACTGCTTGTGATGTGGGCATTCAATAATAGTGTGCTGGTTCGAGTACTGGCTGCCCCATTTTATGATCCAGTTTCCTGCTACTGCACCTGGGAAAGTGGTGGCTGATGGCCCAAGTACTTGTATCCCTGCCACCTCTGTAGGAGACCAGGATGAAGCTCCTGGCTCCTGGCTTCAGCTCGTCCCAGTCCTGGCTGTTGTAGTCATCTGGGGAGTGAACCAGCAGATGGAAGATTTCTCTATCTCTATTTCTCTCTGCCTTTAGATGAAAATAAATAAATAAATCTTGAGAGAGAGAGAGAAGGAGATGGACTCAGAGAGGCAGAGACAAGCAGGGAGAAAGCTTCCCAAATGTCCACAATGGCCAAGGCTGGGCCAGACCAAAGCTGGGAGCTGGACACTCAGTGCAGGTTTCCCATGTGAGTGGCAGGAACTCAAATACCTGAGTCTCACGTGATGCCTCTCAGTGTGTGCTTTAGCAGGAAGCTGGAAAAGGAATCAGAACCAGACTCAAACCTTGGCTCTCCTATTTATTTTTATTTTATTTTTGACAGGCAGAGTGGACAGTGAGAGAGAGAGAGAGAGAGAGAGACAGAGAGAAAGGTCTTCCTTTTGCCGTTGGTTCACCCTCCAATGGCCGCCGCAGCCGGCACGCTGCGGCCAGCGCATCGTGCTGATCCAAAGCCAGGAGCCAGGTGCTTTTCCTGGTCTCCCATGCGGGTGCAGGGCCCAAGCACTTGGGCCATCCTCCACTGCACTCCCGGGCCATAGCAGAGAGCTGGCCTGGAAGAGGGGCAACCGGGACAGAATCCGGTGCCCCGACCGGGACTAGAACCCGGTGTGCCGGTGCCGCAAGGCGGAGGATTAGCCTGTTGAGCCACGGCGCCGGCCCTGGCTCTCCTATATATATGGGTGTTTCAAGCAATATCTTTTTAAACAGTTTATATATTTACTTGAGAGGCAGAGTTACAGACAGAGAGAAGGAGAGACAGACAGAGAGGTCTTCCATCTGCTGGTTCACTCCCCAGATGGCCACGACAGCTGGAGCTGAGCTGATCCAAAGCCAGGATCCACGAGCCTCTTCTGGTCTCCCACGTGGGTGTGTGGGCCTAAGCGCTTGGGCCATTTTCTATTGCTTTCCCAGTCCACGGCAGAGAGCTGGATCAGAAGAGGAGCAGCCAGTACTCGAACTGGCACCCATAGGAAATGCTGGCATAACAGGCAAAGGCTCAGCCTTTTAAGCCACAGTGTCGGCCCCACAGGCAGCATCTTAATTGCTATATCAATTCTGTTTAGTAAATCTTTGGAATGATTATTATATGGGGAAAAAAGATGATGTTGAGATAATGCATTGGAAGCAGGACAGCCAAGAACTGAACCGGTGCTCTGATATGGGCTGGCCCCTGCATTTTTTCATTCCCTACCGTGTTCCAAGAGGAGGTGGTTCCTAACGTACCTGTGAGCGGATCCCTAGGGAGAAAAGGGTTTCCTTTCTCTGGGAACCAGGTCCCACAGCTCCAGTGTGTGGATGTGCACGGAACACAAGGTGAGGGAGGGTGACTGGTTGATCTGCCTCTGACCCTAAGGCGGTGGTTCCCAAAGTGTGGTCCCCAACCAGCACCTCCTGGGAACTTCTAAGAAATGGCCATCCTGAAGCCCCCCCCTACACCTCTAAATTCCAGTCTCTGGGGAGGGGGCCTTGGAATCCAGGTTTTAACATGGCCGCCAGGAGATTCTTATGCCACCCAAGGCTGAGGACTTTGCTCTGAGGACAAGAGTGAGGGGTCCGAGCCGCACCGTCAGGCAAGGCGGCAGGCTTCCCACAGAGCAGCCAGCTAAGGAGCAGGAAGGGAAGCGGCTCCCTCGCCTGCCTCGGGTCTTGCACAAACACTGCCCCCAGCCTTGCGTCCAGGTGAACCAGAAGCTGCAGGAAGAAGCAAGCACAGCGCCCCTAGCGGTCGCTCAAAATCCACAGGGAGCCGGGAAAGCCCCAAAGAGTTCACATCTGGGGCGTCCCACGCTGCTCCTGGTTCTGCATTCAGAGCAGCCCTCTTGGGATAACGGCTTTGGGTGGGTGGGTGGGTGGGGGAGGCAGAGGAAGTTCACAGCAAATCGCAGTGGGAAGCCCTGCAGCTCATTAGCATGGGGAGAAGCTTGGGGCCAGGAATCAAGGAGTCGCCCCCTCTCCCTGATGAGAGTGTGGTCCCCCCAGAGTTCCCGTTTCGACCACAAGGATGATGGGAGATGGCATCGTAATGTCTGACATCTATCTTCACATCTCAGAGGAAAGCTTTTAGGGGCCCTAGGAAAGAGGCCAGCTGTGCTCAGCAAGTGAATGCAGTAGTTAGCACACTGGGTCAGGGTCAGCCAGAGATGAGCTTGCAAAGGAGCTGTGCAAACAGGGCCCCCACACCCCGAGCTGTGCTACCCTGCACCCCTGGGCCAATGTCGGTTCCCATTTTCTGGAAAGAGGGACCTGGCAGTGACTTGGCCCGAGCGCCTCTTCCGGAAATCGTAAGGCTGGTGGTCGCGGTGGCGGATGCATTTCTGACCAGGGCGGCAGCGCCAGCACAAAGATCCACCGCTGTTGTTATTTCTGGATGGGCTCGGGCCAAGATCTGCCTCCCAGAGGACTACGCAGAGTCTCTTTCCTGCTCACTCGGGAGCAGGGTTTGAGAGCCCTCCTGCACGAGAGGCTCTTCAAGGATCTCACCGTGGTCCGCAGGGACGATGCTGAAGTTCCCTGTTAATCACTGGGTCTTCCCCAGGGGCCGCCCAGAAGGTGGACACCACAGCCGGTCCTTTTGCCTTCTCTCCTCTCTGTTCAGTTCTTGCCCACTGCTGCCCAGACCCCTCCTTGGGAAGAAGTAGGCGAACATTTCTGTCTGACTCCCAAGGCGCAAGTGGAGTTCCTGCAGCACTCTGTTTCCTTAGTTTCCTGGGAGAGAAGGTGGGTGGAGGGAAGCTGTCCACCCAGAGAGAGCCGTGGTGGTTCCGTTGCGTCCAGGTGGAGGACTTGCAGGAAAGGGGCTCACAACCCGAAATCATTGGGAGCAACAGAAATGCTTTGAAAATCCTTGCAAACAGTTTGAAATTTAGTGGAATGATTTCATTAGAATAATGACTCCTCCCCAGCATGTAAAAGCAAGGTACACTGTGGCTTAGTGGCTAAAGCTGCCGCCTGCAGGGCCAGCATCCCGTATGGGCGCCAGTTTGAGTATTGGCTGCTCCACTTTCAACCCAGCTCTCTGCTATGGCCTGGGAAAGCAGTGGAAGACGGCCCAAGTCTTTGGGCCCCTGCACCCGCATGGAAGACCCAGAAGAATCTCCTGACTCCTGGCTTCAGAGCAGCACAGCTCTGGCCATTGCTGCCAATTGGGGAGTGAACCAACGGATGGAAGACCTCTCTCTCTCTCTCTCTTTGCCTCTTCTTCTCTCTCTGTGTAACTCTTTCAAATAAATAAATAATTTTTTTTATAAAAGCAGATAATCTCAAGAACCTTCAGGATCTTTCCATGCAATGTCAAAAGAAACGTGTGAATTTACTTGGCATTGGAGCAGATAATGCACAAACCAACAAGAATTTTTAGGTTGTTGTATGTATGCCTGGCTCTTCATGCAAAAAAAAATTGCTTTTCATGCCATGCTTAGGGGTTATCGATGCCCAGACCCTGGACTACTGTCTGTGTGGGCACATGTCTTGCCACTTTTTCCAATAAAACAGTCAGGAAGAACCTCTACTGAGTCAGTCTCCTCTCCCTCTTTCTCTTGCTCTCACTCTCACTCTTTGTGTGTGTGTGTGTGTGTGTGTATACTTTACTGCAAAAACCGCCTCATCTTCCCGTCCCTTCTCTCCCTCCAGGCTTCATTCTTTCTAGGTGTGCATGTCTCTTCAGAAAAGATTCCCTTGGGGGCCAGTGTTGTGCATCCCATATGGGTGCCAGTTCGAGTCCTGGCTGCTCAACTTCTGATCCAGCTCTCTGCTAATGCACCTAGGAAAGCAGTGGAGGATGGCCCAAATGTTTGGGCTCCTGCACCCACATGGGAGACTTGGATGGAGTTCCTGGCTCCTGGCTTCAGCCTGGTTCAGACCTGGTCATTGCAGCCATCTGGGGAGCGAACCAGCATACAAAAGATCTCTCTTTCTCTCTCCCTCTCCCCCTTTCTCCCTCTCTCTAACTCTGCTTTTCTTTTCTTTTTTAAAGATTTCATTTTTATTTATTTGAAAGACAGAGTTACAGAGAGAGGTAGAGACAGAAAGAGAGAGGTCTTCCATCCGCTGGTTCACTCCCCAGATGGCTGCAATGGCCGGAGCTGCGCCGATCTGAAGCCAGGAGCCAGGAGCTTCTTCTAGATCTCCCACAACTGGTGCAGGGGCCCAAGGACTTGGGCCATCTTCTACTGTTATCCCAGGCCATAGCAGAGAGCTGGATCAGAAGAGGAGCAGCTGGGACTAGAACCGGCACTCATATGGGATACTGGCGCTTCAGGCCAGGGCGTCAACCCACTGCACCACAGCGCCGGTCCCCTAACTCTGCTTTTCAAATAAACAGCTACATCTTAATACAAAAGAAACAGACTTAGGTCAGGCACTTTGGTGCAGTGGTTAAAACACCACTTGGGATGTCCACATTCCATTACTGGAGTATCTGGCTTCCAGTTCCTGCTCCACTTCCAATTCAGATTTCTGGCAGTACACACCTTGGGAGGCAGCAAGTAATGGCTCAAGTAATTGGATCCCTGCCACCCACATAGGAAATCTTTATGGAGTTCCAATCTCCTGGCTTCAGTCTGGCCCAGCCCTGGCTGTTGTGGGCATTTTGGGAGTGACCCAGCAGATGGAAGATTTTTGTCTATTTCTGTCTGTCTCTGCCTTTCAAATAAAATTTTTTAATTAAAAAAAAAAAACACTGAATAAGCTACACATCTCTATAAGGGAAGTGCACGGCTTAGAATTATTATACAGAGGGGCTGACATTGTGGCACAGTGGGTTGGGCTGTTGCCTGCAGGGACGGCATCCCTGATGAGAACTGGTTGCAGTTGGGGCCACTCCACTAATGATCCAGCTCACTGTTAATGACCTGGGAAAAGCTGCAGATGATGGCCCAAAGATTTGGGCCCTGCACTCACATGAGAGACCTAGATGAAGCTACTGGTTTCGGCCTGGCCAAGTGCTGCCTGTTATGGCCATCCGGGGTGTGAACCCGCAGATGGAAGATTCTCTCTCTCTCTCTCTCTCTCTCTCTCTCTCTCTCTCTCTCACACACACACACACACACACACACACACACACACTTTCCATGAGTCTCTGTAACTCTTTCAAAATAAATATATTTTTTTTAAAAAAAGGTAAGTGTTTTGGTTCAAAAAATGTTGAAATCCATGTTGTTCTCTGCCCTCCAGCCCCCAACCACACCCTGTGAGGCCGATCCACTGGGGAGAGAAGGGTTTTACTGCTGCTGGTGAGCAATGAGGCAGGAGACTGACTCAAATCTGCCTCCCTGGCTGGGGAGCAGGGAGAGGTTTATGGATTAGGTGGGTGAACGCTGGTGTGTGGAAACGCCCAGGAAGGCAAATAGTGATGGCAAAGGCTCAGAGGAGTCAGAGCAGCCTGGTAAGACAGACTTTAAAGTCCAATTTCTGCATTTAAGGGACTTCTCACTTCTTTTCTCCTCCCCCTCCCCCTCTCCCTTCCCCTCTTTCTTAAGATTTTATTAATGTATTGAGAAGGAGAGACAGAGAGAAAGGTCTTCTATCCACTGACTCACTCCCCAAATGGCCACAATAGCTAGAGTTGTACCGATCCGAAGCCAGGAGCTTCTTCCTGGTCTCCCACATGGGTGCAGGGGCCCAAGGACTTGAGCCATCCTCCACTGCTTTCCCAGGCCACAGCAGAGAGCTGGATTGGAAGAGGAGCAGCTGGGACCAGAACTGGAGGCACCACAGGTGGAGGATTAACCTACTGTGCTACAGCACCACCCCATTTCTCTTTTCTGAACAGGTTCTAGTGTGCTCAAGTTCTAGTGTTGCTCTGGCTTCTTTGGTTTTGCTGCTTAGATTTTCTTTCTGTGGTGCTGCCTGGGTGGCCGTGACATGCAGTTGTCTGTGCTGGGCTCCTGTGCATGGGCTGCCATGTTCTGAAAACAGGGACTTAATAAGATCAGACCTGTTGCTAGAGCAGAAGATGGGGAAATTTCAGGAAAAGAATGGGGGCACATTAAGAAGAGGTTCCTAGGGGCTGGCGCTGTGGTGCAGTGAGTTACAGCCATGGCTTGAAGCACTGGCATCCTATATGGATGCTGATCCAGCTCTCTGCTATGGCCTGGGAAAGCAGTAGAAGATGGCCCAAGTCCTTGGGGCCCTGCACCCACATGGGAGACCCGGAAGCAGCTCCTGGCTCCTGGCTTCAGATCTGCACAGCTCTGGCCATTGTGGCCAACTGGGGAGTGAACCAGTGGATGGAAGACCTCTCTCTCTGTGTCTTCCTCTCTCTGTAACTGTCTTTCAAATAAATAAAATAAATCTTAAAAAAAAAAATAAAAAGAGGAGGTTTTGGAGCTTGGAATAGCAGAGTGAAATCAGTCCAATGTCATGTGCATAAGAGATATCTTCAAAGAAGCCCTGGAAATGCAGATATGCAAATAAATGATGCATGATTTCTTTCTTTGTACCAAGAAGCAGCCTGTCTTTTTTTTGACAGGCAGAGTGGACAGTGAGAAAGAGAGACAGAGAGAAAGGTCTTCCTTTGCCGTTGGTTCACCCTCCAATGGCCGCCATGGCCTGCACACCACGCTGATCCGATGGCAGGAGCCAGGTACTTATCCTGGTCTCCCATGGGGTGCAGGGCCCAAATACTTGGGCCATCCTCCACTGCACTCCCTGGCCACAGCAGAGAGCTGGCCTGGAAGAGGAGCAACCAGAACAGAATCCGGCGCCCCAACCGGGACTAGAACCCTGTGTGCCGGCACCGCAAGGCGGAGGATTAGCCTATTGAGCCGCAGTGCCGGCTGCAGCCTCTTTTAATTCCATTTTCATGAAGTTCTTTTTTAAAGGGAGAGAGAGAGAGAGAAAGAGAGAGAGAGAGAGAGAGAGAGAGAATATCCCATCTGCTGGTTCACTCCCCAAATGCTCGGAAGCTAGGAACTCAATCCGGGTCTCCCATGAGTGTGGCAGTGACCCAACCACTTCAGCCATCGCCTGCTACCTCCCACACTGTGCTTATAGGAAGTTGGAATCAGGAGTGGAAGTGAGGTCTCCAGGCGCTCGCACATGGGATGTGGGTTATTCCAAGCAGCCTCTTCACCCCTATGCAAAACACTCGCAATCTCCATGACCTTTTCAAGTACCCTCCTATTTGAAAGCACTTTATGATCCAGAAAGGCCTAGCTTAGAGAAGTGTTCAGCACAAATAAATGATGACTCTTAGTTGTGGGGAGCAACTCGGACTAGACTGTTACTGGAATTAAGACTTATTCTATGCATCTGCTCTCCCACAATATGGCGCTGGGAGAGGAGGAAACAGCTTCTACACAGCTGCCTCCAGTTCAACCAATAAACAGCAGGACCTGCTCCTGATTGGAGGAGAGCAGCGTACTTGGCGTGTGGGTAGCAGAGTTGGGATTGGTGGAAGAGGACTATAAAGGAGGAGAGAGACAACATGCACGAGGAACATCTATCTGAAGGAACACCTGTGCAGCCCCCGAGAGAGCTGGCCGGCAGTGTGCCGCTCCCCTGCGGAAGTGGGGAATGTGGCAGGGGGAACCGCCCTTCCACGGAGGTGGAAGGGTCGGTAGCCAACCCGGGAAGAACCAGCAGCAAACCCGGGGAGGGCCGAGCAGACAAAAGAACAGCGCAGGGTCCTGTGTCGTTCCTCCACGAAGAGGGGGAGCGACATAATGGTGCCGTGACTCGGATATGAAGCCTAGGCAGGGTTTAGTGTCGTTCCTCCACGAAGAGGGGGAGCGACACTTAGTGAAACTTATTAACATTAACCCATCAAGTAGGCAGAATAGGGGTTGTCCCTAGAGTACCCCAGGTAATAACCACCCTGAGATTTTTGAGTTGTGGTCCATTTTTTTTTTCAGTGAAATGCCTTTCAAGAATTTTTCAAAAATATTTACTTATTTATTTGAAAAGCAGAATTACAGAGAGGCAGAAGCAGAGAGAGAGAGAGAGAGAGAGAGAGAGAGAGAGAGAAAGAGAGAGAGATCTTCATCGGCTGATTCACTTCCCAGTTGGCCACAATGGCTGCAGCTGCGCCGATCCGAAGCCAGAAGCCAGGAGCCTCTTCCAGGTCTCCCACGGGGGTGTAGGGACCCAAGGACTTAGACCATTGTCTTCTGCTTTCCCAGGTCATAGCTGAGAGCTGGATTGGAAGTACAGCAGCCAGAACTCGAACCAGCACCCATATGGGATGCCGGCACTGCAGGCAGTGGCTTTACCCATTATGCCACAAGCACCGGCACCTCAAGAATTCTTTATATCCATAAAAACAAAACACAATGAGTAAGCCCTAAGTTGTTCCTTGAGAACAAAAAAATGCTCTAATAGATTTATTGATAAATAGGGAAATTTTGAATATGAACTATATATTGGATACCTTAGCTGTGATACTAGCGTCGTGGTTAGGTAGGAGGTGGCCTTGTTCTCTGGGGATGCCGGAGGATTCAGGCCTCCAGGGAAGAAGAAGAGACCCTCGAGGAAGGGAGCAGGAAGGTGTCAGAGCCTCAGAGGACCCAGCTGGTTCGCTCAGGGCGACTCCATGCATCCGGGGGGAAATCCTTGGTTCTGAGTATCTGTGGCTGCACAAAAGGACCAGCCCGAAGCACAGAGACTTAAAGCAACAGCTGCCTTTGCACGCACCGGGGAGGCCCTCGTCTCTGCTCCACATGGCATCACCTTTGGGGCTTGCAAGCTTGGGGCTGCCTGGGATAACTTGCTGTTGACTGGGTTCCTCCGTTCTCCCTGTGACTAGCTTGAGCTCCCTCCCAGCATGGTGGTCTCAAAGCCTCTGGACTCTGCTCATGGCCGCCAGCTTTCCCTCAAGTGCAGAAGTGGCAGCTGTCAGGGCTGCAGAAGGCTGAGCTCGAGCGGTGGCTCCCCTTGGTTCTGCTGCAGTCAGCAGGGCCAAGCCAGTTTCCAAGGACTTGAATACCAGGGGGAAGGAAGGCTCCACGCAGGCACTAAACAGACAGGGTACCCCAAAGAGAGGAGGAGCTGTGGCCAGCAGAAATTTCCTGTAGGCCAGCAACCTTAGAAATAGGGTGTTCGCACAGTGCTTCAAAATTCTTCAACTCCTTTGGGGCCGGGACTGTGGCGTAGTGGGTAAAGCCGCCGCCTGCAGTGCTGGCATCCCATATGGGTGCCAGTTCAAGCCCCAGCTGCTCCACTTCTGATCCAGCTCTCTGCTCTGGCCTGGAAAGCAGTAGAAGATGGCCCAAGGCCTTGGGCCCCTGCACCCATGTGGACTACCCGGAAGAAGCTCCTGGCTCCTGGCTTCAGATAGGCGTAGCTCTGGCCATTGCGGCCAACTGGGGAGTGAAATAGCAGATGGAAGATCTCTCTCTCTCTCTGTCTCTCCTTCTCTCTCTGTGTAACTCTGACTTTCAAATAAACAAATAAATCTAAAACAACAACAACAACAACAAAGCTTTAACTCCTTGACCATACCCAGGTGCCTCAGTTACAAAGCAGTGATCAAACTGAAAAAGAGGGAAAACAAACAAGAGTTTTATATACTGCTGAGCCTCTCTGAGAATTTAAGAAGCAGCTCATATGCATGGAGTATAATACAAAGTCACAGCATACATTAAAAAAAAACATTTGGGACATTAAAGCTGTAAAGATTCCAATGTGGATTTTTTAAAATTTATTTTACTTATTTGAAAGACAGAGTTACAGAGAGAGGTAGAGCCAGAGAGAGAGAGGTCTTCCTTTCCATTGGTTCACTCCCCCAAATGACAGCAACAGCCAGAGCTGAGCTGATCCGAAGCCAGGAGCCAGGAGCCTCCTCCAGGTCTCCCAAGTGGGTGCAGTGGCCCAAGAACTTGGGCCATCTTCTACTGCTTCCCCAGGCCATAGCAGAGAGCTAGATCAGAAGAGGAGCAGCCAAGACTTGAACCGGCACCCATATGGGATGCTAGCGCTGCAGGCTGTGGTTTTAACCCAGAATGCCATCGCGCCAGCCCCCCAGTGTGGACTCTTGTCTTCTCCACGTGGAGGACTGGTTTCTCATGGCAACACAGTCCTGGCTTTTCTGCTGCCTGTGCCCAGTGCCAGCCTGCTATGGTCCATCCCCTCTGCAGTTAGTGCTAAATTGCTCTTGTGTAGTATCAGGTGGTGGGGCTTTTACAAGACACTTAGTCATTAGGAGGGGTTAATAGCTTTCCCTGGGGAATGGGTTCCTTCTCACCGAAATGGCTTGTTACGAAGCTGCCTCTCTTTCGCACTTGCCCACTTCCCTTCTGCGCTTTGTCTTGTCAGGTATCGATGCGCTGTGAGGCCCTTGGCAGATGTGGCCACCCGATGACCTTGCACTGTCCCAGCTTCCAGACCATGAATGAATGAACGAACTCTTCTCTCTACAAATCACCCAGTCTTGGTTCTTGTGTTAGCGCCACAGGAAACAGGCTGAGACACACCAGGACCCCGGCTCCTGCCCCTTGGGCTGTGTGTGGATAGCGTCTCCTGCCCCCATCCTCCTCAGGGTACGTGCTGGGGTTCACCATTACTGCAGAGTCAAAACGTAAGACTCAGGAGCCTAATACATGCTCTCTTTTTTTAATGAGACATTCGGGTTGCTCAGAGGTAGAGATTGTATCGTGGTCACACTTTCCCCTTGCCTAACGCCTGTCTGAAATAATTGAACCTCCAGGTCCATTTGAGACTAAAGGCTGCCTCCTTCTGTGCCCCTAGTAGGACCCACTCAGAGGCAGCCTGTCCCAACTTTGAAGTGCTTCTCCATGAGATTAACAATTTCATAGTCAGCTAATACTTAGTAGACACTTACTATGTATATGATACATAAGATTGTCTCATTTTTAAAAAATGTATATATTTGAAAGCAGAGTGACATGGGGAGGGAGAGACAGAAAGACAAATAAATCTTTAATCTCCTGTTTCATTTCCCAAATGCCTGCAAACAGCCAGGACTGGGCCAGGCTGAAGCCAGGAGCCAGAAGCTCCATCCGGGTCTCCCACATGAGTGGCAGGGGCCCAAGTACTCAGGCCATCATCTGCTGCTTTCCCAGGCATGTTAGCAAGCAGCTGGAATCGGAACCAGCACTCCAACACGCCAGTGTCACAGGTGGCAGCTTAACCCACTGCACTACAATGCTGGCCCCTGGCTTGACTGCTTTTTCAACCTGAATGTTTAACTCTTTCCTGGTTCAGCTTCCCAGAGATGTTCCTGTATCAACATTTCATATGTAGCATTATAAAAGATCTCAAGATCCATTTTCCTCTTCTTCCAATTGTTTCTCCATCTACTCAGTGGCAAGATGTGGCCAAATAACTAAGTAGGAGCTGCTTCAAAAAGTTCATGGAAAATGTAATTAAAAGTTACCTTTATTTTGTTTAGTTTTTTTCATCATATGCATTTTCCATGAACTTTCTGTAGAGCCTTCAACGCATAGATTTCAAACTTTTTCACCCCAAAATACAGCTTACCTTTTAATTCCATTATCCTCAAACTCTTGGCAGTTCCCTTGCGTTCCCCAGCAGAATGTGAGAGAATTGTGACACTTCTGGAATGGAAATTGCTTTCCTAGGACTTTCACTCCCCACCTCCACCAATGTCCGCAACCTAGCATGACCCCACAGCCCAGGATGGTACCTGGGGACAGTGGAAGAGAAAACTAAAGGGACCCAGGCTTCTGAGTGGGTGGAGCAGAGCCACCTGCCACACTTGGGGCTGTTGGCCAGAGTGAAATAAAATTCCATATGTCCTAAGCCACAACACGATCCTAAACAATTTGAACTGAGAGGATCCTTGAGGGTAGAGAGCCTGCCACACTCAGCCCTAAGTATATGTGGCCTGACATGGAGCCTGGGATGGAGCCAGCACTCTAGAAGGCTCCCGTTGAAGGAGTGCTTGAATACGTTGCTCCTTTTCATTTTGTTGATGCAAAAAAATGCCTATGACAGAGGTCCACAGACTGAATGCAGGCACAGCCGAGAAAGGACAAAGGACGGGGAGCAGGACGCGGGAGCGACAGCACTCCCGTGGGGTGGAGGGAGGGAAGCAGTCTGATTTCCATTGGCTCCAGCCACTGGCCACAAGTGTGCCCGCCGGTACTAGGAAGGCCTGGCCAGCAGGACCTGACAAATGCCATTTAGTGAACTACCATGGTGATTAAACCACAGAGGGCCTCCGAGTGGCTTCTCAGCTCTTCTCTCCGGCACGTTGCCTCGGTTGAGTAGCACCCGGCTTTCCATTGGGGCAGGTCGGGGATGGCAGTCATCCTGCCCAGAAAGTATCATCTGCCGTCATCTTGGAGCTGCCAGAGTGACAGCTGGGGGAGAGGAGGATCAGGTTGACTGGCAGGATGTTTTACATCTAATGAGTTTGTGCACAATAATAGTATAATAAATGAGGCTCTAGAGGAACTCGGTTATCGCTTGCATTCCAAAAGTGAGATATGGCTTTACCAGAAGCTCACAGAGCCATCTGTCATCAAATATTAGTCTTTGTGTCAATGGCGGGACTGGCCCGAGGAAATGGAAAACATCAGTGGAGGAAGGCAGATGACGACAGTGCGCCGCTCAGAAAGATTTAAGGGGCGCTCGGCTTACCTCCAGGAGCCCGAGATTTCCAGACGATTTTGAAATAAATATCTGAAACCATGACCACAAGCATTAGACTCGAAACCTTGGCTGCTGAATGCTAATAAGTCTTTCCATTGGGTGAATCCGGTTTCTATCACTCGGGGTAACTTCTTGAGTAATATCATCCTTATCTGTTCGGATTTGGGGCTGGCATTATTGCCTTCTCCTTTAATGTGTTTTCGCCGGTTTGATCCATCAAAATCTGATCGCCATCGGAACGCTGCGCTGTCACAGCCATTGGTGACAGGAATATTGAAAGTGCATGAGAGCGAGAATTGGAGAAAAGCTGTTAGATTTGTAGTCGGTTGGTTTCCTCATTTTTTGTTGTTGTGGAAAGGGGAGGAGGAGGCTCACAAGCTGTCACACATAGAGAATCGGAAGCTAAATAAACTTCGACAATCAATAACAGCTAAATGCTGAGCAGATCGGGGAGTGTCGGGGGGGGGGGCAGAGTGGCTTGTTGAGCATTTAGAAAGGATGGGAAATAAGAAAAGCAATTCATTGCGATGAAAAGTTCAAGGAGAGCCGGATCTGCGGCAAACACAGATGTTTAGGTTCTTCTCTGTGGAAGATCTTCAAGTCAAGATGTTCCTTGTTGGTTTATGCCTGGAGACTGCGATTTTCCACTGTTGATGGGAGACCCTGGATTGGCTTTTGTTGGGGAGCTATAGGAATGGGTCCTTTGGGTCAGGATTTATTGAGGTCGATTTTGGTGGCTCAGACTCACAGAATTCACCTCTGGACTTGGGTTCCATGTTGAGAACAATCCTCAGGTGTATTGCAGGACCAGCCCTGGTACACACTTCTACAGTGGATATGGTAGACTGGTACTCAGCATTCAATGCGGGCCCTCCTGGTTATGTCTTGCTGTACTACAGAGTCTGGAAAACTAAGAACTCCGTTTTCTAGACTCCCTTGCAGCTAAGGTCCTCGTATGAAGTAGGCTACTTTGACCAACCAGATGCTCTGGGACAAGATTTTGAGAGTGGCAAGCAGGCAGGGCTATGCTGCTGCCACTCAGGTTGCAAGCTTGCTCGTGGGGGTGTCCATGGAGGTCCCAGAGCATGAAGCCACAGTAGGGGACTCCCATTTTGCTGGTGTAGATGATAGGAGGGGAAATTTGTGGCAGCTCCAATGGGGATTTCTGGTCACTGTGGACTCCTGATTGTGGTAAGTGGCTTGTTTCTGAAATTCAGAGTTTGGCCTCCTCTTAGAACAAAAGGCATAGACCCCTGGGTGGTCCAGTTCTGTGGCTTGTGGCTTCATTTGCTTCTTCAGCCTTCCCAACAATTCTGTTTTTTTTTTTTTTTTAATTATTTTATTTATTTGAAAGACAGAGTTACAGAGAGAGGTAGAGCCAGAGAGAGAGAGAGGTCTTCCATTCCATTGGTTCACTCCCCCAAATGACAGCAACAGCCAGAGCTGAGCTGATCCAAAGCTAGGAGCCAGGAGCTTCCTCCAGGTCTCCCAAATTGGTGCAGTGGTCCAAGCACTTGGGCCATCTTCTACTGCTTTCCCAGGCCATAGCAGAGAGCTGGATCAGAAGAGGAGCAGCTGAGGCTCGAACTGGCACCCATATGGGATGCTAGCGCTGCAGGCTGTGGCTTTAACTCACTACGCCACAGCGCCAGCATCCCAACAATTGTTGAAGCCACATAATAACTTCTTGTGATAAGGAGTTGCCAAAGATGGCCCCTATTTGTCATGTCCTTCATTGTCCACCCAGGCACCCAGTAAGAGATGGAGTCAAATTGTCCTCCCCTTGCTGGTGTCAGTGCCTTACTTGACTGATGGAAGGCAGTGGAAGTGCTGCTCTGTGACTTTTGAGCCTGGTTCATAAGAAGCATTGTAGCTCCTGCCTGAGTCTCTGGGGTACTCGCTCCTGGGAAGACTGGGTTGCTGGATAAGAATTCCAACTCATCTTTTATTTTTTTGAAATATTTATTTATTTTATTTATTTATTTTTTATTTTTTTGACAGGCAGAGTGGACAGTGAGAGAGAGACAGAGAGAAAGGTCTTCCTTTTGCCGTTGGTTCACCCTCCAATGGCCGCCGCGGCCGGCACGCTGCAGCCTGCGTACCGCGCTGATCTGATGGCAGGAGCCAGGTACTTATCCTGGTCTCCCATGGGGTGCAGGGCCCAAGCACTTGGGCCATCCTCCACTGCCTTCCCGGGCCACAGCAGAGAGCTGGCCTGGAAGAGGGGCAACTGGGACAGAATCCGGTGCCCCGACTAGGACTAGAACCCGGTGTGCAGGCGCCGCAAGGTGGAGGATTAGCCTACTGAGCCGCGGCGCCGGCCAAGATTTATTTATTTTAAAGTAAGAGCTACAGGGAGAGAAAGAAAGGGGGGATGAGAATCTTCCATCTGCTGGTTCACTCTCTAGAAGGCTGCACTGGCCAAGGCTGAGCTGGGCCAAAGCCAGGAGCCAGGAGCTTCATGTGGGTCTCCCCATGCACTTGGGCCATCTTCCACTGCTTTTCCCAGGCCATTAGCAGGGAGCTGGATTAGAAGTGGAGAAGCCGGGACATGAACTGGCAGCCTTACCAGCTATAGCACCTCAATGCGGCCCCTAGCTAGTCTTAAGTCCATAGACTGCTATGGTTCCAGAAAGCCCAAGACAGTCACGTGGGAAGCCTACAATGGTCAGGAGATAACTTGCCAGTCAAGAATGAGAGCAAAGCAGGGGTGAGTGGATGGGTGAGCAAAGCAGGGGTGAGTGATACTGATGTGACTGCCTGGTGCTTTCACTGTCTCTGAGACTAATATTCACACCAAATGAATGCATCTGATGTGCTGGCTAGGAAAACGGAGAAGAGACATTACAGATCCTTGTTCTTTGGACTTCCTTCCCTATGACTTTGTGTTATTTATTCATTTATTTATTTGAAAAACAGGAGGAAAGAGAGAGAGAGAGAGAGAGAGAGAGCGCTCCCATTCATTGGTTCCTTCTGCACATGCTTGCAATGGCTGGGGACTGGGTAGGGGCCAAACAGGGAATGCAATCCAGACCACCCATCTGGGTAGCAGAAACCATCACTTGCATCACTCCTGCTGCCTTCCAGGGTCTGCATAGCGGGAAGCTGGAGTCAGAAGCCAAGCCAGAGCCCAGTGCTGAGCCCAGGTACTCTGTTGTGCAATGCAAGCATCTTAACAACGAGGCTAAATACCCGCTGCTAGGTTGACTACAGGCTTGATTGTGGAGTGTACACTTGCATCCAAACTGAATGCTTAACATGGGAGCATTTTATTGCCTGTAAATTACACCTCAATAAAAATCGATTTAAACAGTTTTCAGGAAATCGAGTCATGCCATGAGTCTTGGGTCGGGTATGTGGGTGACCTCTATGGAGGTCTTTAGTATCAGGAGTCATGGAGACCCAACACTGTCAGTGATTAGAGAGGATTAAGAAAAAAAATCTTTTAATCCTACCCCCATGGGAGACTCAGATGGAGTTCTGGGCTCCTGGCTTTGACCTGGACCAGCCCCACCCGTTGTGGTCATTTGGGGAGTGAACCAGTGGAAGGAAGATCTCTCTCCCTCTCTTTTTGCCTTTGAAATACATCAATTTTTTTTTAAAAGATTTGTTTATTTATTTGAAAGACAGAGTTACAGAGAGACAGAGATGGAGAGAGAGTCTTCCATCCACTGGTTCACTCCCCAGATGTTTGCAATGGCTGGAGCTGTAACGATCCGAAGCCAGGATCCTGGGGCTTCCTCCAGATCTCCCATGAGGGTGCAGGGGCCCAAGGACCCGGGCCATCCTCTACTGCTCTTCCCAGACCATAGTGGAGAGCTGGACTCAAACTAGCGCCCGTATGGGATGCTGGCACTGCAGGTGGCAGCTCTAACCCACTGCGCCACAGCATTGGCCCCAATAAATATTAAAAAATCTTTCAGTGTGACTATTTTCACCCTTCTGGGGGAGACCCAGATTGCATTCCTGGTTCCTGGTTCGGGCCAGGGCCCAGACCTGCTCATTGTGGGCATTTGGGGTGTAAACCAGTAGAACTCCCTCTCTGTCTCTCTCTTTGCCTTTCAGATAAAACATTTTTTCAAAAGTCAAGGTAGGGGCTGGCACTAGTGGTGTAGTGGGTAAAGCTGCTGCCTGCAGTACAGCATCCCATATGGGTGCCGGTTCAAGTCCCGGCTGCTCCACTTCCGATCCAGCTCTCTGCCATGGCCTGGGAAAGCAGTAGAAGATGGCCCAAGTCCTTGGGCCCCTGCACCCATGTAAGAGACTTGGAAGAAACTCCTGGCTTCTGGCTTTGGATTGGCACAGCTCTAGCTGTTGCGGCCACCTGGGGAGTGAACCAGCAGATGGAAGACCTGTCTTTCTCTCTCTCTCTCTCTGCCTCTCCTTCTCTCTTTGTGTAACTCTTTCAAATAAAATAAAATAAATCTTTTTTTTTAAAAGTCAGAGTAAATTACTAAATATTACAAATGGTCCAAAAACTGCATTGAAAAAAAAGCCTAAAATGAAATAAAGCAAAATTACAGTTTGCATAATAAATGTTGAAGCTTCTAGTCCTATTTCACCTTTTGATAGCCAAATATCATTGAAAAATTGTTAGAAAACTGGTGGTGACCAAAGATATGAGTGAAGAATGTAGCACTTTCTGTCTTTCTATACTCACAAGTACATGAAATTGACAGGGAATTTTGGTTGCTATATATTTTAAAAGATTTGGCCGGCGCCGTGGCTCAATAGGCTAATCCTCCACCTTGTGGCGCCGGCACACCGGGTTCTAGTCCCGGTCGGGGCGCCGGATTCTGTCCCGGTTGCCCCTCTTCCAGGCCAGCTCTCTGCTATGGCCAGGGAGTGCAGTGGAGGATGGCCCAGGTGCTTGGGCCCTGCACCCCATGGGAGACCAGGAAAAGCACCTGGATCCTGGCTCCTGCCATCGGATCAGCGCGGTGCGCCGGCTGCAGCGGCGACCATTGGAGGGTGAACCAACGGCAAAGGAAGACCTTTCTCTCTGTCTCTCTCTCTCACTGTCCACTCTGCCTGTCAAAAAAAAAAAAAAAAAAAAAAGATTTATTTATTTGAAAGTCAGAGTACAGAGAGAGGAAGAGAGAGAGAGAGACAGAGAGAGAGAGAGAGAGACAGAGAGAGAAAGAATCTATCTACTGGTTCATTCTCCAAATGACCTCAACGGCCAGGGTTGGGCCAGGCTTAAGCCAGGAGTCAGGAGTTTCTTCTGTGTTTCCCATGCAGGTGCAGGGGCCCAAGGACTTGGGCCATCTTCTGCTGCTTTCTCAGGCCATAGCAGAGAGCTGAATTGGAAGTAGAGCAGCCAGGACTTGAACTGGTGCCCATATGGGATGCCGGCACTTCAGGCCAGGGCTTTAACCCACTGTGCCACAGCGCCAGCCCCAAACACCTGTCCTTATGTCCTGTTACTTTAAATACAATAATCTGTTAAAACTTTTAAGATGTGTTATTATGGCTTTTTTTGGTTATTGTCGATGGCATTACATTTTTTTTTTTTCAAACTGGTTTCCTGGTTTCTCCCTCTGCTCTTGATTTTGGAAGTTACTTTTCTATGGACTAACGCTGCTGAACTCTCACAGGTTCTGATATATTTTCTTTAGAGTCTCTTGATTGTCTTGCTAATGGCCACGTTGTCTGTAGATAACAGCATTTCTTCCCTTCCAGCCTGCATCACTGCTTTCCCTCCATGTGTGCCACCTACCTCCACATACTCAGCTCACCTTGGAGCACAGGTACCCTGTGCTGGCCTCATGCAACCATGACTGATGGCCTCTGTTTGCAACAGGGTGCAAAATGCATTGACTACGCCTACCCCATAGGCTGTCACAGCTAGCAACACGGCTCTCTGCAGAGCATCAGTCCTTTCTTCTCACCAATGGGAGCTGCTTTTGTTATTGCTGCCCAGGACTGCATAGAGGTCTGGACTGCATTTCACCAGCCTGGGAAAAGATCAACGTTGAAAACTTGAAGTGTTGGGGCCAGCGCTGTGGCGCGGTGGGTTGGGCCTCTGCCTGCAGTGCCAGCATCGCATATGGGTGCCAGTTCTAGTCCCGGCTGCTCCTCTTCTGATCCAGCTCCTTGCTATGGCTTGGGAAAGCAGTAGAAGATGGCCCAAGTGCTGGGGTCCCTGTACCTGTGTGGGAGACCCAGAAAAAGCTCCTGACTCCTGGCTTCGGATCAGCCCAGCTCTGGCCGTTGCAGCCATTTGGGGAGTGAACCAGGAGACAGAAGACCTTTCTCTGTTTCTCTCTCTCTCTCTCTCTCTAACTCTATCTCTCAAATAAATAAATATATTTTTTTTTTTTAGAGAGCAAGACAGAAAGATCTTCATCCACTGACTCACTCTTTTTTTTTTTCTTTTTTTTTTTTTTTTTACAGGCAGAGTGGACAGTGAGAGAGAGAGAAAGGTCTTCCTTTTCCGTTGGTTCACCCTCCAATGGCAGCCGCGGCCAGCGTGCTGCAGCCAGCGCACCGTGCTGATCTGATGGCAGGAGCCAGGTACTTATCTTGGTCTCCCATGGGGTGCAGGGCCCAAGCACTTGGGCCATCCTCCACTGCACTCCCGGGCCACAGCAGAGAGCTGGCCTGGAAGAGGGGCAACCGGGACAGAATCCGGCGCCCCGACTGGGACTAGAACCCGGTGTGCCGGCGCCGCAAGGCAGAGGATTAGCCTAGTGAGCTGCGGTGCTGGCCCTAAATAAATGTTTTAAGAAAAAAAAAAAAAAAACAAACTTGAAGTGCAGTTACCACTGAATGCATGTGGTTTTCCACACCATCACAAAGTCAAAAAACTGTTACACCAAACTGCTGTTAGTTGGCAACCACGTGTATGTGTGTTTCACTTACACACACATCCTTGTGTGTCTTTGAGCCTTGCACCTGCCATTTCTACATCTGGGGTCTCTGTATGCCCCCAGCTCCAGCCCATGTTGAATTTATGCCACCTCCTGTGTGAAAGAAACTTCCCTAAGTTAACCTCTTGGGAAATTAATTGTCACTCTTCTGAGTTTCGGGGACACACGCACCTGGCGTGATGTGCTGTGTATCACACACTAGGTATTGGGCTCTGTCTCCTCTGGCAGAGACCATCTGAGCCCGGGGACCACATCAAATACACCCTGGCATTCCCAACGAGCACAACAGTGCCCGACACACAATGAGCAAACGACAAAGCTATGCCTTGGTTTTTGGAATCATTTGAGAATTGTTGACTGCTTCCTTAAAGGTTCCATAGAATTCCGCCGTGAAGCTGTTGAAGTCCTGGGCTTTGCTTCGTTGGGAGACTTTTTACTGTGGGTTCAGACTCCTTACTTGTTAGTGTTCTGGTTGTCCTGTTCTCGTGGTGCTATTTGAGTAGGTTCCATGTGTCCAGAAATGTCTCCTGTCTTTCGGGTCTTCCAACTTGCTGCTGTATTGTTCATTCACAATAGTCCACGACGATCCTTTAGTTTCTGTGATGTCAGTTGTAATGTCCCCTTTCTCATCTCTGATTTTGAGTCTTTTCTTTTCTCTTGGTTAGCCTAGCTAAAGGTTTTCCCAACCGTTCTTCATTTCACTGATTTTAAAAAATTAATTTTTAATTTATTATTTACTTTTCTGAAAGGCAGAGGGGAGAAGGGAGACAGACAGAGTTCTCCCATCTGCTGGTTCACTCCCCAGATGCTCACAGAAGCTGGGGCTGGGCCGGCTGAAGCCAGGAGCCAGCAACTCAGCCTGGGTCCCCCAAGAGTGTGGCAGGAGCCCAAGTACTCAAGCCATCACCACTGTCTCCCAGGGGGCATGCACATTTGCTGGAAGCTGGAGTCAAGAGACAGTCAAGACTCAAATCCAGGCAGGCTGATATTATGGGATGCAGGTATCCCAAGTGGCATCTTAACCCAGTCTGTGCCAAATGCTCATGCCTCATTGATCTCTTTTGTATTGAGTTTTTAGTCTCCATTCTACTGCCTTCTGCTCTGGTCTTTGTTAGTTCCTTCCTTCTACTACTAATTTCGACTTTGGTTTGTTCTTGCTTTTCTAGGTCCTTGAAATGCATGGCTGGGTTGTTTATTTAAAGTATTTTTTTGATATATACATATACATATTTATATATATATATATACATATAACATAAACACTTCTAAACTTCCCTTTAGTACTGCATCTGCTGCCTCTCATGTTTTGGTAGGTTGTATTTCAATTTTCATTTGTTTCAAGGATCTTTCTTCCCCTTCTGATTTCTTCAGTACCCATTCTTTGTTCCATAGAATGTTTAATCTCCACGTGTTTCGACAATTCCTAAAGTTCCTATTGGTGTTGACTTCTGGCTTTATTCCACTGTGATCAGGAAAGATACCGGATGTGATTTCAGTTCTTCTGAATTTATTGAGACTTGCTTTGTGGCTGATACATGGCTTATACTGGAGAACGTGCCATATGCTTCTGAGAATGTGTATTCTGTAGCTGTTGGGCAGAATGTTCTGCAGATGTGTGTTAAGTTCACATGGGGTGCAGTTTAACTCTGATTTCTTTGTCTGGATTATTCGTTCATTGATGGAAGTGGGGCATTGAAATCTATGTTGTATTGACATATATCTCCTCCTTTATTATAAAAATGTCTGTAAAAACTGGGTGCCCTAATATAGGGGCATTTATACTTAAAATTATTGTGTCTTCCTGTTGCATTTATCTTTTGAGATTTTATAGCGACTCTGCCTCTTATTATAGTTTTTTTTTTAAAGATTTATGTTATTTATTTGAAAGTCTGAGTTACAGAGAGAAGTAGTGGCAGAGAGAGAGGTCTTCCATCCACTGGTTCATTCCCCAGATGACCACAACCGCCAGAACTGCACCGATCTGAAGCCAGGAGCCAGGAGCTTCTTCTGGTCTCCCATGCAGGTACAAGGGTCCAAGGACTTGGGCCATCTTCCACTGCTTTCCCAGACCATAGTAGAGAGCTGGATTGGAAGAGGAACAGCCGGGACTAGAACTGGCACCCATATGGGATGCCAGTACTTCAGGCCAGGACTTGAACCGGCTGTGCCACAGCGCCGGCCCCTTATTATAGTTTTTGTCTTAAAGTCTATTTTGTCTGATGTGAGTATAGCTACTTCTGTTCACCTTTGAAGTTTCATTTGCATGAAATATCTTTTCCATTCTTCTCTTTCAGTCTATTTATCTCTTGACTAGTGAAGTAAATTTCTTATAGGTAGCATATTGTTGGGTCTTTTTTTATTTAATCTATGAAGCCAGTCAATACATTTTAACTGGGGAATTTGATCTGTTTACACTCAATACTGATATATAAAGACCTATTCCTGTCACCGTGTGAATGTTCTTCAGGTTGTCCGAATCCTTCTTATTCTTTCTCTCCTGTTGTTTATCTTTGTGGTTTGGAGATTTTCTGCATTGCTAAGCCTTGGGGTTTTTTTCTCTCTTTTCATCTGTTCTTCTAGTGTATTTTATGGTTTCATGCATTTTCACGATAGCATTTTTTTTTCCACTTCTAGATATAGGACTTCCTCAAGCATTTTTTCTAAGTGGGTTTGGTGCTCATGAACTCCTGTTTTTGCTTGTTTGGGAAAGCCTTTTTTTTAAAAAAAAAAAAATATCTAAAAGGAAAAGCAACAGAGAGGGAGAGCGAGCTCTTCTGTACCTGCTGGTTTACTTCCCCGATGGCTGCAGCAACCAGGGCTGGACCAGGCCAACGCCAGGAGCCATCTGGGTCTCCCATAGAGGTGGCAGGGGCCTGCGTACTAGGGTCATCTTCTGCTGCTTTCCCAGGTGCATTAGCAAGGAGCTGGAGCAGAAGCTAGGACTTGAACTGGCTCTCTAATTTAGGATGTCAGAGTTGCAGGTGGCAGCTTAACCCACTGGGCCACAATGCTGGCCCCTTAACCTTCTTTTATGAAGGGTAGCTTTTCTGGGTATAATAGTCTTGGTTAGCAGTTTTTTGTTTGTTTGTTTGTTTTTCTTTTCAAAACTTTGAATATGTCTTCCGTTTCCTTCCTGGACTTTTAAAAGTTCAGCCGAGAAATCTGCTGTTGAGCTATTGGGGGGTCCCTTAAAATGTGACTTTGTGTTTGCTGTAGTTTGAACATGGTTTGGCTCCTGAAATCAAGCAGGACTTTGAGTTCCAAAGTTGCAAAATAACCATACTAAGAGGATGGAAACTTAATCCAGTCATGGTGTCCAGGAGGTGGGTCCAGAGGGAGGTTCTTAGGTCACTGGTGATGTGCTCATGGAAGGTAGCTCTTCCAAGCCGGCTGGTTCCGAGCCTGAGTCAGGTCGAGCCCTCTCTGCTGCCTGGATCACCACATGATCCTTCTTCTGTATGGTTGTACCATTGCCATTTGCCAACCTAATCAGAGCCCAAGCCAATGGGGACATTTGGGGCAGTTAAGCCGTTTATCAGTGGTGGTTGTTTCTACCTTTTGGCTATTATGAATACACTTATGAACATTTCTGTATTTTGTATGGTTATAGTTTTATTTCTCTTGGAGTTATTAGACCATACAGTAACTTTTCTCTGTTCAGCCTTTTTTTTTTTTTTTTTTTTTTTTTTTTTTTGTGACAGGCAGAGTGGACAGTGAGAGAGAGACAGAGAGAAAGGTCTTCCTTTTGCCGTTGGTTCACCCTCCAATGGCCGCCGTGGCTGGTGCGCTGCGGCCGGCGCACCGCGCTGATCCGATGGCAGGAGCCAGGAGCCAGGTGCTTTTCCTGGTCTCCCATGGGGTGCAGGGCCCAAGCACCTGGGCCATCCTCCACTGCACTCCCTGGCCACAGCAGAGGGCTGGCCTGGAAGAGGGGCAACCGGGACAGAATCCGGCGCCCCGACCGGGACTAGAACCCGGTGTGCCAGCGCCGCAAGGCAGAGGATTAGCCTAGTGAGCCGCGGCGCCGGCCTGTTCAGCCTTTTGAGGAACTGCCAGACTGGTTTCCTAAGTGGCTGCACCATTTCACGTCCCCACCAGCAAGGTTTGAGGTGGCTGACCCACATCCTCACCAACACTGAATTTCCTGCTTTGTTTTTAATTCTAGCCCTCCTAGAGGTAAGGAGTGGAATGTCATTGAGGTTTTGATTTGCGTTTCCCTGAATTTACCGATGCTGAGCATCTTTTCATGTGTTTATCTTTTTCTTTTTTTTTTCTTTTTTTGACAGGCAGAGTGGACAGTGAGAGAGAGAGAGAGAAAGGTCTTCCTTTGCCGTTGGTTCACCCTCCAATGGCCGCTGCGGCCGGCCAGGTGCTTATCCTGGTCTCCCATGGGGTGCAGGGCCCAAGCACCTGGGCCATCCTCCACTGCACTCCCTGGCCACAGCAGAGAGCTGGCCTGGAAGAGGGGCAACCGGGACAGAATCCGGCGCCCCAACCGGGACTAGAACCCGGTGTGCCGGCGCTGCAAGGCGGAGGATTAGCCTAGTGAGCCGCGGCGCCGGCCCGGTCACTTGTTTTCTAAATAGTCCATATACAAGTCCTTTTTTAGACAGGATTTGCAAATATTTTCTCCCATTCTGTAGATGGTCTTTTCACTTTCTTGATGGTGCTTTTGCAGCACAGAAGTTTCAATTTTTGTGAAGTCTAAAATACCCATTTTTCTCCTGTTGTATTTTTGGGGTCATATCTAAGAAACCATTGCCTAAACCAGGTCATGAAGATTTACACCTATGTTGGTAAGGCTCCAACTCCTTTTTTTAAATTTGAGAGGTAGAGTTACAAAGAGAGGGAGAAACCAAGAGAGGTCTTCCATCCACTGGTCCATTCCCCAAATGGCTACAACGGCTGGAGCCGGGCCAAGCCGAAGCCAGGAGCCAGGAGCCAGGAGCCAGGAGCTTCTTCCGGTCTCCCACGTGGGTGCAGGGACCCAAGCACTTGGGCCATCTTCTACTGCTTTCCCAGGCCATAGAAGAGAGCTGCATTGGAAGAGGAGCAGCCGGGACTTGAACCGGTGCCCATACGGGATGCCTACTACACCACAGTGTTGGCCCCTCCAACTCTATTCTTTTGTATGTGGCCATTCAGTTGTCCAGGCATCATGTGCAGAAAGATTATACTTTGCCCATCAAACTATCTTTGCACTGGTTGATCGTATATGCGAGTGCTTATTTTTGGATTCTTAATTCTAGATCACCTATAAATAAATGAAATCAATATTCCATGATCTACATGACTATTCAGTACTTACAGTCTATTTTACTGTAGTTTTGAAAGATTTATTTATTTGAAAGGTAGAGTCTCTCTGTCACACACACACACACAGATATATATATATATATATATATAGAGAGAGAGAGAGAGAGAGAGAGAGAGAGAGAGAGTCTTCAATTCAATTGTTCACTCCCTAAATGTCCAAAACAGCCAGGTCTGGGCCAGGCTGAAGCAAGAAGCTAGGAACTCCTTCCTGGTTTCCCATGTGGATGGCAGAGACCCAAGTACTTGACTTTCACTGCTTCTCAGGTGCATTAGCAGGAAGCTGGATCAAAAGTGGAGCAGCTGAGACTCAAACCAGCACTCCAGTATGGGATGCTTGACGTTACTAGCGAAAGCTCAAGGTGCTGTGCCACAGAGCTGGACCCTAGTTTTTAAAAAGCTTCAAACCACAACGTGTGTGTTAACTTTGTTTTTCAAGCTTTTGTTTTGTTGTCCATTGACCCGTGTTGTAGTGGACATTCCCTGCAGATAAGAAAACCTGGACTGAGAAATCTCATTCTGGAAGATGACCTTGACAGGCGGCCACTGGAAAGAACATTCCAGCAGGATGACTGTTTTCACTGTTGCTGTTGAAACCTAAAGAGCTGGAATGCAGAGATGCTGCAGGCAGTGGAACTCCAAGGGCTCCATCTGAGTGCTTCTGTAAATGCACGCATTTGCAATCCTCACTCACAACGGGGTGCGGGGTGCCGGAATCCCTGCACTCTAGTGTTTCTAGTATCTTTCCCCCTGCTAATTCAACTTCCCAGTGGGGTTTTGTACACAGAGTAGAGCATTGTTTTCATAAACAAATTGATACAAGTACTTTTTTTTGGAGAAGCAAAATGTTAGCAACAGATTTTCTGTGTAGTGGACATACTTAAGAACCTGGATTTGTCCAAGTCTTTTAGAATAGTTTGGATGAGTTGGACGTACCAGGGCCGAGCACGTGCGTAAATCTACATTTTGAGTAGATTTTTCCCCTCATGGGCATGAGCTCTCCTCCCAGAGTTGGAATGATAGTTCTCCATGTCCTAGAATCGCGAACATTAGGTATCAGTCATGTTAATCACAGATATCGTAAGGCAACAGAGAAAGTGCTCTGTCTCCTGGTGGTAAAGAGGACGTCTTCACGCAGTCCTATTAGTCATCACATCACTTCGTTTTGCTCTGTTCCTTTATTTTTCCCTTCCTTTATAACATCAGCCCCTTGGTAACTGATTTCTAAGAGTTCATTTATAATTAAGGATGTCAGTATTCACACACTGTAAATGAAAAGTTATTCCTTTTAGGTTACTGTGGGGTTTTATCTGTGCAGAAGTTACACACTGAAATGTAAGCACATTCTGTTTATTAAAACAAAAAGAAAGATTGTTTGGGCTATTCTGGGCCCCTTGAATTTCCACATAAAATGTAGGACCAGGCCGGCGCCGCGGCTCACTAGGCTAATCCTAGCGGCGCCGGCACACCGGGTTCTAGTCCCGGTTGGGGCGCCGGATTCTGTCCCGGTTGCCCCTCTTCCAGGCCAGCTCTCTGCTGTGGCCCGGGAGTGCAGTGGAGGATGGCCCAGGTGCTTGGGCCCTGCACCCCATGGGAGACCAGGAAAAGCACCTGGCTCCTGGCTCCTGCCATCGGATCAGCGCGGTGCGCTGGCCACAGCGCGCCAGCCGCGGCGGCCATTGGAGGGTGAACCAACGGCAAAAGGAAGACCTTTCTCTCTGTCTCTCTGTCTCACTGTCCACTCTGTCAAAAAAAAAAAAAAAAAAAAAGTAGGACCAGCCTGTGAATTTGGTCGCGCCCTGCAGTTATCGCTCTGCTGCTTGATGACGCATGACTGACATGACCATGCTAGCTCAGATCCACGCCATCAATCCTCCCCTGCATCGCAATGGGGCCCAAGTTTCCCCATCCAGTGACTTGAACACTTAGAAGCACATGTTCACTTTCAACGTCGCAGATGAACACAGGGTTTCAGTTTGCCTGAAGACTTTATTTCCAACAGATGTTACAGTGTGTTAATCATAAAAGTCATCAAAATCATCGTTGGACGTGTCACAGTTTCTAGGGCGTAAGGCAGCTTCAATTTCTGAGTTGCTGTCATCCGACTCACCCCAAAAGACTGCAAGAGAAAAGCAGACAGCTCGTTAGTGTGCACACTCCGACCCGGAGTTTACGGCTCAGCCCAGCAGGCCTGGTTAACTGGTTAACTGGCTAGCACCGGCCTGCAGGGTTCCAACAGGGAGCCCACATGCCACGCCTGGGCGGACACCGCAGCGCGTGTCAGCACCGCACAGGTTCCCACGGCTCACGGCGTGCTCCACACACAGAACACTCCCTTGTCCCTTGCGGTGTGCTTGTCTCTTCACCACAGGTTAGGGGTTTCAGACTGGGGCTACCTGGGGGGCTTTGTCAGGCCTGACACTGTTTCACCCCGGCTACTCCTCCATTTTTTTTTTTTTTAAAGATTTATTTATTTATTTCAAAGGCAGAGTTCCAGAGAGAGAGAGAGCGAGCGAGTGAGCATGTGCTTTTATCTGCTGTTTTACTTCCTAAATGGCTACAACAGCTGGGGCAGGGCCAGCCCACAGCCAGGAGGCAGCAGTTCCATCTGGGTCTCCCTGTGGGTGCAGGGGCCCAAGCACTTGGGCCATCCTCCGCTGCCCTCCCAGGCTCATCAGCAGGGAGCTGGACAGGAAGTGGTGCAGCCGGGACTACAAGTTTCCGGCATTGCAGGTGGTGGCTTACCCTGCTACGTCACAGCACCGGCCCCTGCTTCTCCACTTCTGCCTCCCTCTGGTTACGAGGGCAGGGAGGGGGAAGGGAAAGACAGGGCGGAGGACAATGCAGCAGACGTTCAGCATGGGGCAGGACGTGGTACACACGGCTTATGTGGGAGGTGCTCCTAGGACTGTGGGGAGAGGGACGCAGGGAAGAGAAGATGCCAAGAAAGGGTGTAGGGTGTTAGTGAGCAGGGCTGCTGCGGGCGGCTGGGGCTCAAGCCTGCAGGGACCCCTCTGGGAGGCTGTGGAACTCTCCTCACACTGTCCCAGCAGAGCACAGGCCCCCCCACCTGCCATCTGCCAGCTGAAGGCTGCTCTGAACCCAAGGCATCAACTCTGGCACATCTTGCTGCCCTGCGAGAGCTGAACACGCCCCTGCGGTGTGGCCAGAGACGGCCTCACCTGTGCATCGGAGCGGAGGGGACCTCCTGGGGGTCTGACAGGATGGGGCAGGGGCACCAACAGCGCCTACTCCCCAGACAACCTGCCCGACTACCAAAGTCTACACGGCACACCCGCCATTGCATTGTCGCATCAGCCTGGTAGAAGAGGTATCACCGTTTCCATTTTGTTGAGCAAGCTGGGGCTGACAGAGGTTGGACGGGTGGCTGTAGTAACAAGGGTAATGGTGGCCACGCTGGGAGGCCCTGCTGGGGCTAGAGGTCAAGGAGACAGGGGCTGAGAGAGCCCCAGCTGGGAAGGGGATGTGCCGCAGTGTCATGGTGGAAGGGGGTTAGGGTTAGTCTCCCTGCGAGCCAGGTGCTGAAGGGTGGACAGGCACTCCCCAGGCCGAGGAGGAGGGAAAGAACTTCACAGAGAAGAAACAGCATGAGCAGAGGCACTGAGGCACAGGCTGTGCGTGCCCTGGGAAAGCTGGTCGTGGCTAGACCCACGGAGCAAAAACCTCTGGGAGGAATGAGCTGGATGGCAGCCCGTATGCAGCCAGGCCATGAATGGAGAAAAGTTTAGGCGGTACCCCACAGGCCCTGGTAGCCCCTGAGCAGGAAGGGAAGAAGGGTCATGAGGCTTGCAATGCCAGCAGCAGGGTGGAAGACAGATGGGATGAGGGAGGGTCCGGATGTGAAGAGAAGCCATCAGGCTTCCTGCAGGCCCCCGGTGCACCAGGAGCAATGGGTGCTCCTGCGGGGCAGCAGGGAGGATGGGGGGAGGCAGGCAGCACCGCGCAGGGAGAAACGCCGGAGCTGGGGAGGACTTGGAGCTGGCAGCCGGGAGCCCTGTAAACTAAACGGCTCTGCTGCTGTGGTCCACGGCTGCTGGGTGGCCCTGGGCTGAAGACCTGTGCCTCCAGGGGCCTCAGATCCCACCCCAGGGAGATCTCAGGGCGTGTTTCTGGGATCACGGGCCCACTTCCCAGTCCTCACACGGGGGTGTAGGAAACTCCCATATGTCACAAACAACTTTTTTTGGTTGAACTGCAGATGAAATCCAGCATGCAGTTATTTCTCTTACCGTTGGACTTCAAGTTGGTGATCAGGTTTTTCTGCTTTTCACCCCTGTTAAGATAAAAAAAAAAAATCTAAGTCCTGAAAAAAAAAAAGCCACCAGACCGTTCTCAGTACTTTTTCAATGAGCATGTTTGGGAAGAAGCACCATTATTCCCCAAAAGGCCAGCAACTTCATTTACTTTCCAGATGTTGAAAGCACACGAGAATGTGAGCACCGCTGTGGCTGGTGGTGCGTGTGGATGCTTTCTGGGAGTGTCACCATGGCAACAGCAGCAGCAGCAGCCCCCGTGTGGCCCCCTCGGCAGGCCCCGCCGGGTCCCCTCCATCCTGGGTGTGCCAGGCGTGCACCCGGCGTGCGCCATGCGTGTGTGCACAGCAAGGGCTGGGCAGCAAGCGCTGGTCCCCCTTCGCCACCACCCCTGTGTGCAGCTGGGCTAACAGTGAAATGCCTGGAGTAGGGTTCAACACATTAGAACGCAGGGAGATGTTGGTGAGGGAGCTGACACACACAACAATCCTAACTGCGCCTTCTGTCCACTAATTGCCCATCTCCCATCAGCTGTGGAAACTCGGCTGCGTGCTAGAGGGGAGAGGTGGGTTCCAAAAATGCCAGTAGGGGTGCTGAGAGAGGCTAACTTGCCACCTGCAGCCGAGGTAGTTAACAACTACAGCGAGTGGGTAAGGCTACTGCCTTCTGCGGGAACAGACAGCACAGGCAACTCTGGGCTCAGCTTTGAAAGGTGGAGAGGAGCTCACAGGCTAGACCCGAGGGACAGCACATGGCAGGATGGGGCAGCGGCAGAGGAACAAGGGCATGGTGGCAGGTGAGCTGGGGCCAGGCCCCCACAGCCTGGGTCACTTCTCGGAGTTCCATGTGGTGAGCTCCACCGGCCTCCTCCAGGGGGCCTCGCGGTCCACACTTCCCTCCACAACCAGGCTCAGCAGCCTCCCAGCGCCCCCTCCCATGCCCAGCCAGGCCCTTCCTCCCCTCTCTGCAAGGGGCACAGCTGCCCCTCCAGCAATGCCATGCCCCGCTCCTCGGCTCAGCCACAGCCAATCAGCCGCTCGGTCCCACCACTGCTGCTTCCCTGAGTGGAACTCCCCGAGTGGTTCTACTTTCCGAGTGTTCAGCATTTCCCGCTGTGCAGCCGCCTCCCTGGTCAACACACCTGGATCTCTGCAGCCTTCATCTAACTGGTAGCACCCGCAGCTGTGCTATCCCCAGCCGTCCACTTTCCACTCAGCGCCAAGAACCAGCGTTCCAAGACACAAATCCAATCATGCCCCTTTTTTGCTTGAAATTCCTCCATACCTTCCCATTGCTTTCGGGCAAAAAGACCTAAATCCTGAGTTGTGACTTCAAGGTCCACTTCCAGATGAGAGGGGCCAAGGTCAGGCTCTCCTGTCATCTTCTCCACCCCCACCCCCCACCCCAAGCCTCAGTCGGCATCAAAGTTGCTGTTCAATGTACAAGCCCTGGCCCCGGGGGATGGGGGCTCCACTGAGGCCCTGTCCGCTTCCTCCCACCGGGGCAGGCCGGTGCTCAGTGCGCAATGAGTGAACGACCCCCACTCAGCACAGGGCTCTGCTTGCAGGCTCTCAATTTAGTAACTGGCATCATGCAAACCAAACTGTGCATCACATGCCACTTCAGAATCAGGTGGTTCCCAACTGTGGAGAAAAGAAAAAATCCAGAAACGCTCCCCGCACCTCCCCCCTCCCCCCCAAAAAAAGGGAAAGAAAAAGAAAAGGAAAAGCCACATACAACGCTGCAAACAGGGCACATGAAAATCACATATGCAAATCGTGTTCCGAGTCACTCAGCGGGTTCCACTGTGGAGGCGACCATGAGGCTGTACCGCATAGCGGCATTGTGGGCAACAGTGAATTCCAGAGGCCACGTCTCCAGGGAGCCACTGGGACCTGTTTTTTCTGCCTGTCCCCTGGCTAAAAAGGGTGGCTTTGGGAGTATTTCAATCACAGGGAGCTGGCACACACTCTGTGAAATGTGTGGGAAGTTGGTGAGGCCGAGAGGAACAGCGTGAGACTTCCTTGGAGGGCTGCAGACAGACAACGACCAGGAGCTGAAGTTGCAGGCCAGGGAATGTGGCCACCACACGTCCTCACACGTGCTGGGACCTGCCTCCTCCCTGACGGCATGAGAGTACTGTCTCTATCGTGTATGGCACAGAGGCTGGCGAAGGGGCTCAGCAGAGCACGCAGCAGTGAGGGGTTCAGGCTTCGTGGACCACAAGGGCTGTCACAGCGGCTCAGCTCCCTGGCCGTGGCATGGAAGCCGCTATGCACGACGTGTAAACTGACACGCACGGGCTGGTGTGCATTCTGGAACACTCAGGATGGGGGAGAGGGAGCAAAGCTGCCTTGGCCAGGCCTTCCCTGAGCGAGTCGGCAGGGTAGTCAGTCTGTAGATCATTCATTCGTCCATGCATTCATTCATTCATACACCTTCCCAGCAAATACAAAAACTGCCATAAAGGGAATAAGTGGGGCTGTGGTAGAGAACAAGTCAGATTCAACTCTGCCATTAAAAAAATTATTTGAAAGTGACAAAGAGAATGAGGGAGAGAGATAGAGATCTTCCATCTGCTGGTTCACTCCCCAAAGGGCCACAGTAGCCAGGGCTGGGCCAGGAGCCAGGAACTCCAGCTGGGTCTCCCACACAGGGGCCCAAGTACGTGGGCCATCATCTGCTCCCGCACCAGGCACATTAGCAGGAAGTTGGACTGGAAGCGGAGCAGCTCAAACAGGTGCTCCCATTTGGAGGTGCTGGCATCGCAAGCAGCAGCTTAACCCGCTAGGCCTAACACCAGCCTCTTGATCCCCAGTCGTGAAGCACCCACACTCCAGGAGGAAGACAGACCCTCAAACAATAATTGACATAGGTTAAAAACCACAGAGCAAGGTATGGCAAATGGCCTCTATGCCTGCACCAGTTGATGACAGAAAGCAGCCATGGCCGAAGCTGGAAGGGCGTGGTGACAAGCTAGATCACATGCTGAGGAAAGCTTTAGAAGGCCAAGTTCAACCCTGAAAGCCTACAAGGCATCAGCCAGGTGCAAGAGTAGGGCCAAGGGGCGGGTGCAGCACCAGCATCCCATGTAGGTACTGGTTCTAGTCCCGGCTGCTCCACTTCCAATCCAGCTCTCTGCTATGGTCTGGGAAAGCAGTAGAAGACGGCCCAAGTCCTTGGGCCCCTACTCCACATGGGAAACTGGGAGGAAGCTCCTGGCTCCTGGTTCCTGATCAGCCCAGCTCCGGCAGTTGCAGGCATCTGGGGAGTCAACCAGCAGATGGAAGATCTGGATCTCTCTCTCTCGGGGGTGTGTGGTGTGGCTGTGCCATGCTCAAGAGGCTGGGGGCCTTAGCAGCCTCCGCGGGAAGTCGCAGCAGCCAAGTGAAGCCCCTGAGCCTGGCCCTGAGGGAGGCGGGCTATGGAGGAGACCTGGGGGCCGACTGCCGGCTGTAACCAGCGCACTGGCTCTCAGCCCTACTGCCAATAGAACTGGGCTTCACGAAAACACACCCCAGCCCAGTAACAAACATGCTCAAGCGCTGGCACCTGGAGGCAAGTCAGTGGGGTTTGGCAGTGGGACTCCATGGCGTTGGGGACAGCGAGGGGCGGCTCCCAGTGGAAAGTCTCCTCTCAACGCCATGGGCTAATTATAAGACTAAAAATAACCAGCTGATGAGAGGACATGTTCCCTGGGTTCAAAATTCTAAAAATGTTAATGATTTTGACTGTCAGCTGTAATCAATGTCAACATTTCTTAAACAGCATCTTCGGCTTGAATTTGCCTCCGAATACTTCTGTTTCTGAAAAATAGGAGGCGAAAAATAATCCGGAAAGGAAAAAGAAGATCCGGATGTTCGTGCCGTCAACTGTCTGCTAATGCTACTCTGAAGTTTTAAAGCTCCACCGGGCTGAGGGTTTAAATTTGACAAAGTCTGAGCGCCCCCTGATGGTTTATCTGGAGTCCTACAGCAGACGTTATTTTTAGCTGCCGGGGCTCAGCTTGTTAACTTTTTCCCTTCACGTAATCAAACAACCCTGTTTTCTCGTGCTCAGTGCGGGGGCGGGGAGAAGGTATGCAGGCTTAGGATAAGAAATGTGGAGTAGGAATTCGCGAAGTCGGTAGAATTTGGGGAGAATGCAGATTGGAGACAGAGGTGAGTGCTTTTATTTGAGAACCTAAAGGACTCCCGGGAAAAAACCATTTTTATTTCGCTGGACTGTTCTTTGCCATTTTTATATTTTCTTAGGGAAATAGCCTAGGGATCAGGCGAGAGGAGCCGCTGCCCGGCCCCCACCGGGTCATCTGCTGCAGGCTGGCGCCCTCCACTGGCCACGCCCGCGGCTGCAGGGCGGGCACCGAAGGCCACCCACGGCGGCCCTGCCCGAGCGCGGTGCGGGTGACTTCTGGTACCTCTCCCCCAGGCAATGACGTGTCCTTTTGGTAAAAACGTTCTCTTGGTCCACCCCGGAAGCCAGAGTTCCGAGGCAGGCTCCAATGAACTGAAGTCCCAAGGCGGGCTGCGAAGACCTACTCCGCACTGAATAGACGGACCCGGGAGAGTGCTGAGCGCTTCCTGGGGAAGGTAAGGCGAGACAATGTTTGCAGAGAGGAAGCTCCGGCATGCACCCCCGAACAAAAGGGAACAAGTGGTCTTTACTGGGAGAGCAGCTTCCCATTAGGACTCACTCCTTCGGACATTATGCCTTTCATCCCCACTCAACCACAAAATGATTTTGCTGAAGCAAATACAATGGCGGGGGAAGATTTACACGGAAAGAATCTTTAATAATAAACTGTTGCCGATCTGCCTACTTGCCCGTGATTTATAATACAATAAACATCGGCTTCTATTACGGCGCGGGCACTGAAGCCGCTGCTCTGAAAAACGCAATATGAAAGCGCCGGGACCCCGCCGCCATCACAATGAAATGAGCATGTACAAATGTGCTAAGAGTATCTCTTTGCATCTTTTATAGCTTGTGTGTATTAATCTGTAACGCTTATTAAGAAAGTCATTGCTATGCAAAGCAGCACCCAATCCCTTTCTCTGGCTTTTCAACAGAGCGCACTGTTTAGCCAATAGGACGGACCCTCCGGCCCTCATTCTGCATTCATCACAGGCAACATTTGCACAATGTATCTCTCAAAGGCGGCTGAAAAGAAGGCCTTAATACTCATGTAAACAACTGCAAACCAATTACTTAATGAATCAGGCCCACACATAATGAGGTGCAGACAAAGAGCTATAAATGCATTTTTGCGCCCAAGCCACCGCTTTAAAGTAAAATCCCTCAGCTGTAGTTTGGGCTTAACTAGCACATCATAATTATTGTCTCTAGGACATCAGAGGGAGCCATTTTTTTTTAGGTCCAGCGGGGTCTTTTTTTATATTATTATTATTATTATTTGCTTTTTTTTTTTTGAGGTTGCTCATCAGCTCACTGACAAAATAGAGCAAAGAAGAATTTTTAAAAGTGCTACAGCAGCACTGCACCGGTACGTTTATTCTCAAGTACTGGGTTTCGAGACCACTTGTAAAAGCAATAAAGCACGAGCAGTGACTGCAGTAAGTGTGATCCTTAAAGCCTCTGAGAAACTCCAGTGACGCCACGCACACGCAGCACAATCCGAGCTCGCCAGAGCCCCGGGCAGGGATCAACACCAAACCCAGCGCGAGAACCAAACACCAAACGGCCGCACACAGTGCGCCACACTCGCCCACTCGGCGCCCAGACCTCTCCATCACCGGGTCATTATCGAGTGTCTGGATCCAAGGCTTCCTTGAAGATGTGTGTGTGTTCTTAAAGGGGGTGCTGAAATTACTTCTAATCTATTAGGAAATTAATTTCACAAAGAAATAAGACTAATAACAAAAGCCTTTTGCTCCTCAGTCTGAAGGGAGAGAAAGTTTGATTTTAGGTTAGTGAAACACAGACAAGATTCAAATGGGCAGGCTGAGAAAACGCTCACAAAAGCTAATTGCTTTCTGAACACATTTTCAAATTGTCCAAAGAACATATGTAAAGAAAACTTTAAGAATTTTTTTTTAGTGGAGACAAAAAATCTTTACGGAACTAAAGGGATATATTGTTAAGCCAGATGGTAACATTAAGCCCTGAAAACTCTCTGTAGAATTCACTGGCTTTGGAAATTTCTTTTAGGACACTGAGAACTTGAACTTGTGGTATAACTGTAAAAATACTCTTCTGTCCCATTCATCTGTCCCATTCCTTCAAACACATGGATGAAAACCCGGGCATTAAATAATAATTTCTGACAATTAAATGAATATTTTAGATGCATATCGAGTTTTTAAAGGGAAGAATTTAAAAGAACTAGTCATTTTCAATATATGCCAGATCCTACCTAACAATACCGTATTGTGAAGTTTTTACAGATATTCCTTCATTAGAAAATACACTTCTAGCTCAAATCATTTTATTTTATGGAACACTGTATGTCACATTAGAAATGTACAGTTCCTGTTTTAGCATTTCACCCGGATGTGATACAGTCACTTAGAAGACACCGCTGTAATGAGCAACGCTGAAACCTGCTTGCTGTGCTGTTTTAGAGGATATTCACCTTAAAGCAAAAAGGTAGGTATTTCACCAGACACTTGTTTACATTCCCACCTATAAATTCTTTTAAATGACTTGAAATCATGGCACGATTAATGTTTCACATGGGCAAATTCAGTGTACAATTCACTTATCGTGGCCCCAAAACTTACAAGAAATGCAGCAATTTAACAACTGGGAAAAGATAAATTTTGTTCCTTATGGAAAATAAGCTAGGAAGTGTCGCAGAGAAGGTAGGCACAATCTAGCCCACCTCCCTGGAGAGGAGCAGGAGCATAAAAGCGAGCGTCCGGCGTGGCTAGCATCAGCCGCCTTGGAAAGAAGGCACCTGTCACTTTATTTCTTTGAAGGCCTGATGTGTTCGCTCTGCCCGCCCCCGCCCTCCCACCTCCATTGTGTGGTCTCTTAGCAGGCCCACTGCAAGCAGCTGTGGGCGCTAATTTGTGGCTCACTGAGGTGTCAGCTGAGTCTTAAACCAAGGAGACAACAGCTGCGAGAGACAATGCTTGGCTCTGGCGCAAACATTTTCAAAGGTACGCTAAAGTTTCCACTGTTATTTTAGATCAACAAAAACCCAAAGGATAACCCTGCAGCCGTGGCCCATGGTGTGCAGTCGGGGCTGCACGCATTGTGTCCTGACATCCCCCGTCTTGGGGCTGCTCTTCAGAAAGCCCTTCCAGACCTCACCTTGACAAAGGACTTCCTTCACAGGACAGCCCAGCCTCCGCAGCCATTCTGTTGGCTGGCTTTGTCTTGAGGGTGCTGCTGTCAGCGTTCACACCTGGGGAGAGAGCACAGGCCGGGAGGGTGAGCACTGGCTGCCAGGCAGAAGGGAACAAGATGTGCAGAGGAGAGGCCTCACACAGTCCGGGAAAACCAAGGCGAGCGGAGGAAGACGCTGGGGGAACCGCAGAAGGCAAGTGAGCTTCAGAGCAAGGCCCGACACGCTGGAAGGATACCGAGAGGAGGTGCAGGTTTCCTCGGATACTTCCACGGGAACAATGAAAGGCCAAACAGAAAATCACCCCAAAAGCTCTCCTTTAACTGACCAAGATGTACAGCTAAGTACATGGGTGTCTACTGTGGCACAAAGCACTGGCTAATTCGCATGGTTATGACACAGGACAACAATGGGGTCATCAAGATGAGGGGCGCTGGGCTCCCCTAGAGGCAGTTACCCACCCGGGTGGCCTTGGCACTCCTCTGCCAATTCTTCTACCTTCCGTCCCACCAAGGAGACTGAATCTCCACTGAAAACCATCACGGCCATTCCTTAACTGGCCTGAAAAGGGAGGAGGAGGACGCACAGGCCGCCTCTTTCCCTGGAGCCAGGGGAGCTGGACAGTCTCCATTGTGCTCCCGGAAGGCAGAGTGAGCCCTGACTGCCGCCTCTAGGGCATCCTCAGCCTCGGATGTTTCTGTGATGGGCCTGGTTCTGCACTGGCCGTCACCCGAGATCCTAGGCAGAGATCTTGGCCAAAAGCATCTGTAACCTGCCTGCCTGCAGGTAACCCTTGCGGTCGTCCTTAACAGTTTCCGGTGCCCGTATTCACTCAAGAGTCTTCCTGTGTGGCAAAAGGACATGAATACTAAGGCTCGCAGTTCCAGTGGCTTTTCTCGGAGCCAGGCCTGGGGCAGAGACCAAAAAAACCTCGGTGTTCAGAGTACACGTGCCCACCACCGCCTCTGACGGGGCTTGCTCTCTGCGCTCTCCACTTCTCTCCGGAGCTCAGAGAAGTTCCTAAGAGTGGGGGGAGAGCAGGGCTGGAAAGACACTGAGCGAACATGTCAGTGAGGTCACCGTCTCGCTTCACTGCCTGCAGCCACCATCAGGAGCGCTTGCCTGATTCTACAGCTGGAACATCTGGAACCTGGTAAAAAGCACATGGTGTAAGCTTTAGGGTGCAGTGAGGGACTTGAAACTAGTGGCGCTTGAATGTCTAACCTTACAAGTTCATAAAATATACGTTCATTCTAGTATATTAATAGTAGCATAATTTTTGATACAACAGTCAAGAGATCTGACTTACGCCAAATGTAATCCTCTTTTGCTCTGGTCCAATGAACTGCCTGAAAGATACTTACCCAAACCAGATTTGTGGTGCTGTCTTCCCAGCTGTGTGTCTGCTAGCCAGCTATAATGCTCCAAGCCAGGAATCACTCTGGGGACCTCATTTACAAAATGAAGAGGTTGGCTACAAACTTTCTAAGATTCTGTTGGCTCCACTGTGAAGAACTTGAAGGTGACGAAAGCCAAGAGTTTACAAGTGTTGGTATCTCTCCATCAGGACGGAGGCCCTGTTTGATACCTCAACAAACTGCACTGTCTCCTGTCTGTGGAGAATAAATAGCCACCTCAGAGGCTGGCCCTCCCATGGAGCTTTCATTTTCAGGCACTGTGTTGGATTTTTTTAAAGAATTATTTTATTTATTTGAAAGACAGAATTACAGAGAGAGCTAGAGCCAGAGAAAGAGAGAGAAAGGTCTTCCAATCTGCTGGTTCACTCCCCAAATGACCGCAATAGCCAGAGCTGAGCTGACCTGAAGCCAGTTGCCAGGATCTTTTTCCAGGTCTCCTACGTGGGTGCAGGGGCCCAAGGACTTGGGCCATCTTCTACTGCTTCCCCAGGCCATAGCAGAGAGCTGGATCGGAAGTGGAGCAGCTGGGACTCGAACTGGCGTCTATATGGGATGCCGGTGCTGCAGGCTGGGGCTTTAACCCACTGTGCCACAGCACTGGCCCCATGGACTTTTAACCTGTAGTGGCTCACTGGATTCTTAAGGCAACCAAAATAACTGAATTTTGCCGCAACCAACTCTACCACTACTAGCACCAGGAAATAGCTCTCTGAATACAGACAGCTAAGTCTGATGCATTCTAAGTGTCCCTTGAAAAATGTCTATATGTAGAAGACATGTATGCAACAACTGGGAAATCTGAATATGGACAGGAAATTATGTGACAGTAAGGAACTGAGGCCAGTGTTGTGTTGTGGTACAGTGGGTTAAGCTGCCATCTGCGACACCGACATTTCATATGGGCAGTGGTTCAAGTCCCGGCTGTTCCACTTCTGATGCTAATGTGCCTGGGGAAAGCAGTGGAGGATGGCCCAAGTGCTTGGGCCCCTGCTACCTACACAGGAGACCTGCATGAAGCTCCTGGCTCCTGGCTTCAGCTTGGCCCAGCCCTGGCCGTTGCAGCTGTTTGGGGGAGTGAACTGGTGTATGGAAGCTCTCTCTCTTCCTTAATGCCCCTCCCTGTCTCTCTGTAAGTCTGCCTTTCAAAGTAATAAATCTTTCTTTCTTTTTTTTAATCCCTGCTCACTCTGATGGATCAAACTTCGGCAGGGTGATTCTAGTCATTAATGTGCACGTCTGTGTTAATCTACTTACTTTCACAAAGAGAGCTGAGGTAACATACTTCTTAGGAAGTGTCAGAATGGGCCACTGCTGTGGTGCAATTGAGGTCCAGTTCAAGTTCTGGGTGATCTGCTTTAGATCCAACTTCCTGCTAATGTGCCTGGGAAGGCAGCAGAAGATGAACCAGATACCTGGGCCCCTGCCACCCATGTAGGAGACAGGATGTAGTTCCCAGCTATTGGCTTCAGCCTGGTCCAACCTGGCTCAGACCTGGCTGTTGTGACCATGTGGAGAGTGAATCAAAGGTTGGAAGATATCTCCCTATCTCTTTGTCTCTCTCTCACCCTGCCTTCCAAATAAATAAATAAATAAATAAATCTTTAAGAAAAAGTTATAATATAAGGAAAAGCACTGAAAGTAATACATGTACAATAACAAAATATAATACAACAAAGAAAATAAGTAAAAAAATTATAGAAGGCAAGAACTCAGCCTTCCAGAGACTTATATCGAAACAACTCAAAAGCCCTCACATTCTGGTGTTGGGGGGCAGGCCAGACAACACTGCCCCTTTGATGATTAAGAAACCAGGAGACAGAAGGAGAAGGAACTGAGATGACAGGGGACCATCATGACATGTTTGGCAGAAGCCCTAGTCTGGGACCAGCACACAGATGGGCAAGGGTGGGGGTGGGGAAGGGGGAAGATGGTGCCTCCAAACAGCTGCTTGCTAAGGATAAAACAGCACTAGCTGTCCATGACCTGATCATACCTTGCTACAAAGCAAAATCCAGAAGCCTTCAAAGAATGCCTGGGCCCAGTTCTGGGCCAGGAAACTGATGTCCAGTGCAGAATCCACCCTAGCTTACCTGATAATGGTGGCACAGAAGCATCTGCCCTCTGAAATCTGTCTTCAGTTTGCTTTCTGTTATCCTGAAGGGTAGACATCTTCAGCAACTGGTAGACTTTTGTTTCTATAGATTTAAAAAAAAATCATAGCAACACTGACTTTCCTACTGTCCAGAGAGAAGTTTCTTCAATTCTGCCTAAGAGGTAAACACTTTTCAAATGCCTGCAAGTTAACTTTTTGACTTACCACTCTTTAGAAATTCTGAAAACAAACAAAAAGCAATGCAGCTCAAAGGCAAGCTGTATGAGTCTATTTGAGGCGGCTGAATTCGTCAATCCGTTGAGTGGGTCTGTGGACCAGCATCCCAGTAAAGTGGGTTCTCTTCCCCCACAGCCCTTGCTTATGGCTACAGGAACGAACCAGGAGGGACAGCCGACCTCCCCAGTGGTCAGGGCACCTGGGAGTGCTCCCTGTCCTGGTTCTCAGGCTCTTGGATTTGAGTGCAGGAGCTCTAGGAGAGGCTAAGTGAACGGTGAGTGAGCCAGGAAGGGTGGCAGCTGCAGGACGAGCTATGAGCCCCACTAACCAACGGGGAGACAGACACCTGCAAGGAACAAAGCCAGGTGTCCAGAGCCATCAGCAACAGCTTGGACTAGCTTCTGTCCACAGGACGCCCTTGGCCTGGGGGGCTTCTACTGATGTCTGCTGCGACACTGGGGAAGACCCCTTGGAAAGCAGTCAACCAACATCAGGGGAAGGAGTTGCATGGTACAGTCTTCCTCACTACCTTACATATGAAGGGCACCTGAATGGAATAAGGAGAGAATTAGCATTGTGACATGGAAAAACAAAACCGCATCCATACTTCCAATGCAGATATCAAAGGATTTGTGCTGGCAGCACCAGGAGCGGGCAATCGGCTGCATTCTTGCTTTTGCTGGCTCAACTTAACTCAGGCAGGAGCCCCTTATTTCTGGATTAAAACTTCCACCACAGTGAAGAACTACAAATGGAACTTACCTTGCTCTACTGGGAATCAACCAGGTTAAAACTGAGTATTTAAGATGAGCATCTAACTTACTTTGGAATATCTGATGCTATGTAATTAACACACATATAGATCAAGGACTCAACTCCTAGGCAACACTTTTTGACATTATATGTGAGTATTTCAACAAATTTGTAAAGAAAACAATAGGGGTAATGCAGGCCTAAGGGAAAACATGTTGTTTTACTTAATGTGCGTATGTGCTGTGTGAACCCTGGGGGATAAAGCATTTCCAAGCAGTGGGATGCCTCCAGTAGGAGGCGCTGTAGTGTTCTCTGTTTGTGTTGTGAGGTGATTCTGAGAGCGGGAGGTATTACCAAAAATCAGTTTCTGAAATTCTGAAGGTAAAGAGTCATTATAAAACAGGTGAAAATGTCCTGTTTTTTGATTTTATAAAAACCGACCCAGAACGTTTTTAGCCTTTAGGATCCAAGTCCAGGTCTTAATGACCGTGTGCTATTTCTGCATCCAGTTAAGGAAATGGTCAGGGAAAGCATACTGAAGACAGACATCAAACAGTGGCAGGGACTGGGGGTTGGGGGGAGGAGCAGCTTCTTGATAAACAAAGGCTTCGGGGCTGGAAGTGGGAGCCAGGGTTGGAGCCCCTTCCTATTGTCTCAGCCTTCAAGGCCGCCCCACGTCTGCGTCCAGGTGACCAGTGGCCTTGCAGGGAGACGGGCTCAGCCTTTCTGGCCCACTCAGCCAGAGCCGACCCCTTCCGGTCAGGCTCCTTAAACCTTCTGTGGCCCCTGCTCCCCAGCACAGCGTCACGGACGGGGCCCTGCAGAGTTATCATCTGGGAGGCAGACGCCTTGACCTGAGAGGTACAAAAAGGCTGAGGCTGCTACGCACACGTCCCACTCCCAACCCACCGCACGCTTCTTCCCATGGCTTCAGGGCAGAGCGAACGTTCAAAGGTACATGGATGAACTGCTTTCAGTTGGAGGAATAAACATGAAATGGGGCAGGACCACAGACGCCAAAGCCCTGGAGGGGTGGAGGGGTCAGCACGTGCTGTGCAGGCAGACAAGAGGAAGTCTGTATGGAGCAGGAGTCATGTCAGAGCTGCAGCTGATCTCTCCATGGCATGTATCATGCTACAGTTCCAGGCAGAACTGCAGCACAAAACAGTGTGAAAGGGCTGGTGGATCCAGATGGGAAAGACAAGGTTTGCAAGGGTTGGTTAAAGGGGAGATAGCTTGCATAAACAAGTCAGGACACAGAGAGGTGGCTTCATGACCACAGATCGCTACAACAGACTGGATAGGGTGGGGCTGCGAATACAGGGGTCTTCTGGGCCAAACAGGCACCACAGACAAGTGACACTGGCAAGGTGCATCAAGGGAAGGGAGCACAGCAGGACATCCTGGAGAGCCATAGGGGGCAGCTGATCCTTGGCTGGGGTCAATGGGTGCCAAGTGGGGAAAGTGGGCATGGTCTTGCTAGACTTCTGCCTCGTTCTTTTTAAAGAAAACACTGCACAGGCCAACCAGAGCAGATTTGCAACCTGGATGTTAGATAGCAGTGAGCATTTTTTTTTTTTTTGTGATCACTAAGAACAGTGCAAGAACACTCAGGGTAAAATGCAGCCGAAGAAGACAAGCAGATGTCAGCTTTCGCCTCAAAAGAGCTGGATAGCCACATGGGTCAGGTTCCAGGCTCTCAGGAGGCAAGAGCATATTTTTTGCTAAGGGCTCTCAAATGACTCAGCCAGCCTAGAAGATTTGGCCATGATGCCAATTTCATGAAGCCAAAAGGTAAGGAGACAGATTGCAGGGTTTGTGCCAACTCAGAATCAGGCTTTTTTTTTTTTTTTTTTTTTAAGGAAGGACAGTGATGGATCAGTTAAAGGCAAAACTGTGCTGCCCTGCAAATTCAGTTATCAAACAAACAGAGAGACAAAAGAGCAAAAGGAATACATCTAGAAGTTGGCCTGCTGTAAATAAGGTAGGGACCGGATTCTCAGATTCTCAAGGGGGACATAATTTAGAGAAAGATTCAGTGACCCTCAAGTCCGAAAATGTGAGAACCGGGTAGCTGCTTAAGACTTCACGTTCTATCCTCTGACTCAGAACTTCAGGGAAACACCCCTCCCATTAGTAACACTAAGCTTCCCCAAAACCACGTAGTCATGAAGATGGTCACATACAACAAATATGTCTAAGGCATACAATTATTTTCACTTGGAATGTTCTGGTAACACAAACACACAGACACATGCTCAAGCTTTCAGTTTTGAATTGCTCAGTCAAGCAACTACGACACAGTCAAATCTGTGTCAAGATTTCATTTAAAAAGTAAAAAATAACGCTGTTGAAAGCATAAAACAAGCCCCAGGGGCCAGTCCTGTGCAGCAGCAACTCCACGGGGTTAAAATCCATCCCTGGCTACTATTTCCAGGCGGATGACACAACGGAATAAATGTATTTTCACCTACTTTGTTACATATGCTGCCCAAACCCAGTCTCTCTGCCTGCAAAATGCTGACGGATCACTGGGACTGGTTTTTTTTTTTTTTTCTTTTTGATATACGTTTTGTGTCTAGAAAATAGAAACAGCTAGAGAAAGAAAATGAAAACCTGCTGAATAAAGGGAGGTAGGAGAGAGATGATGCTGGAGAGAAGAAAGAAAAAGCCTCAACTTCGTATCTTTTATTCTCTTTTATATGCAAATGTACACCTGCTAAAATACTTCTAAATCTACAAATAAAAAGAAAAAGAAAATATCTGATGAACAAGTGCTTTTAACAACCCATTACAAGAGCCAGATAAACGAGTGGTTCACCAGCCTCTAAGGGGTGTCTCCAGGGCAGAGAATCTTCCACTGCATCTGCAGAAATCCTTGGGGGGGGGGGGAGTTGAGCCCGGAAAAAGAATCACAAAGGGAGATGCAAGCAATACTATCACTGCAGCTCGGGGGAAAAAACGACCTTGGACTGGTGAATAACTGGGCATCTCTGGATATGGAGGGTAATTACTATTCCTATGTGAAGTGTGCAGAAATTCTAAAATCAAATTTGAAAAAATACTTTCTGTGCACAAGATTTCCGTTACTTTTTTTCTGCATGGTACTAGATATGTTGTTGCTGATGCTGCAGGCCCAGGTTTCTGTGAAATACAATAAAAACGAGATGTATTTCTTGAATCATTCGTAAGGTAAACTTGATCACTGAAAATCCAGAAATCATTTGTCTAGTAACCTGCTCATCTGCAAGTGAGAAAATAGGCTATCAGTGCTTTTGCAGTTCTGAAGATACTGGAAACTCAGCTATATTTAAGCATTCTTTTTAAAAGGTCAAAAGTGTATGTGAATGTGAGGTGCACAGGTTTGGATCCAAATCACTTCTCACATCCAGACTTCCGTCAATAAAATCCACTCCAGCAACAGACCTGGGGCTGCGGATTCACTGCCAAGGTTTCTCTGAGCTGAGACAGGGTGCTGATGCATAAGAGAAACTTCCAATCCACACACTTCGCCTCGAGCTGCTTCATAAAACGGAGATTACATCAGTCTTAATTTCAATAGAGTAACTCAACAGTTCAACCTGAAAGCAAATCCCAGGCTCCTCACTGACCTTTCACGGACATTCCAAACTGCAATGCAATCAGTTTTGCTAACACTGCTTCCCATGTAAACTTAAAACTGCAGTGCTTGCCACCAAGTGACACGGCTCAGCTGTGGGAGGTGAATTTTCAACTCTCAAACTCAAGGGACCTTCTTACCTTTTCAAAGCTTCAGAACTCTGTCAATCAGAAAGCTGTATTTTATTGGTATAAATAGCTTTTCCTAAAGTGACATGTTCAACAATATGTACTCGACAACTTAAGTAATGAGAGGAGTCAGATATAATGACAATATTAACATTTATCATCATCTATAGTAGAACCTAATGACTATACAAGATGAACTGGGTGCTAGAAATGTAAACTACAAATAAACTCCTCACTCCCTGAAGCTAGGATAGCGTTCCAGCCAAAGGTCAGGTCTCCCCAGAGCCTAAGAATGCAATTTAATTTGGAAACGGGACTTTTGTAGGTGTATTAGTTATGGATCTCAAGATGGAATCATTGAACCCTAAGTTCAACAGCCAGTGCCCTCTAAGTGGAGCAGATTCAGAGACCCAGAGGAGAAGGAATGTGAAGACGGGGCGCTGCCATAAGCCAGGAGCCACCGGAGGCTGCACAAGGCAAGGAAAGAGTCTCCCCCAAAACTGTCCCAGGGAGCAAGATGCTGCTCACATCCTGGTTTCCAACGTCCATCATCCAGAACACAGAGAATACCTTCCTGTTGTCTGAAGCTCATGCTGCTTTGTTATAGCAGCCCAAGGAAAATAATGTATTGCCCAGCCCCTAATTTTATTAAAATATCTAAAGTCTGACCTCTTCTCTCTTTCAAGCTGAGTCTCACTTGGAGACCCCTGCTCCACCATTCTGCAACCTGGGAAATCACCTGGATGTCCTAGAAACTGCTCGGGCCTGGGTCCACCACCCCCCTCCCCAGGTTCTCCCAGCATTCATGAGTTCATTTCCTTGAATGCTTTTATGAAAGCATTCAATCAACAGAGCTCCTGAGACAGGTGCCTTTTCTTCCTTAATTACTACATGAAGTACCGCCACCACCCCGCAGCGTAATGAGGAATTGTCTGGTTGCTTACTGTAAGCCGCAGGCCCCATGACTGCGGCCCCAGCAGGCTGACCATGCCCTGCAGACTGCCACGTGGACTTTCACGGGCAGTCAGGCAGCGTTAAGTGTGGTGATTCCCTTGGTTTTGCACAAGCTGGGGATTCTCTTTCTCAGGCCCAACAGGTAAGACGTCTTTACCGACTCCTGTCAATAAAGCATTTCTGGGACAGACAGGGAAGCATATTCCTAGTAAAGTCTGAGTGCAGGAGGTGTTATGCCACTGGGTTCTGGTGGCCCAAGCTGGTCGCTGTAGTCTTTCCTCCCAGGATGAATCCAGTCACCAATGGTAACCTGGCCATTGTGTGTTTCCTGACCTTTCCAATTTGCTGTAAACCTCAAGCAGTTATGTTTTGGGAAACGCTGCCTAGAACTCCAAGTAGCACCCTGAAAATCTACGCTGACCTCCTGGAAAGATTCTAAATGGCTGTCTTAGCATGACCTTGAATATTCCAGGCTCCCAAAGAATATCAGTGAGGAATGGCACAGTCAGGCAACCACTTTCAATACAGCTTGACCAACAGAATTGGTGTCAAAAGAATGAGAGGCTGAATGGACATTCTTAGAAGCTTAATCCTCTTGAGATAAAAGCCGAGAGCCCTTTTCACATGGAGCTTAAGGAGATGAGTTTTGCCAGGATGGGCACGTGGGTGGGAAAAGTACTGGTGGAGTGAATGGCTGAAAGAGACAGTATTCTGGCCTGAATCAACAAGCATTTAAGGAAACTCTGTAATATCCCCATTTTTATTCATTCATGGACAAATTAAGTGTCCACTATATGCCAGATACTGTGTTGGGTGCTAGATTTCCTTTTTTTTTTTTTTCTTTTTTGACAGGCAAAGTGGACAGTGAGAGAGAGAGACAGAGAGAAAGGTCTTCCTTTTGCCGTTGGTTCACCCTCCAATGGCCACCACGGCCGGCGCGCTGCGGCCAGTGCACCGCGCTGATCCGATGGCAGGAGCCAGGTACTTATCCTGGTCTCCCATGGGGTGCAGGGCCCAAGGACCTGGGCCATCCTCCACTGCACTCCCTGGCCACAGCAGAGAGCTGTCCTGGAAGAGGGGCAACCGGGACAGAATCCGGTGCCCCGACCGGGACTAGAACCCGGTGTGCCGGCGCCGCAAGGCGGAGGATTAGCCTAGTGAGCTGTGGCGCCGGCGGGTGCTAGATTTCTATGACATTTAAGGTAAACTGCATCATCTGCTAAAACTCACTTCACACTGAAAAGTCAGTTTAATGTGAATACAAATAAAATTACCAACATCGGGAGTTTCACTTGGGGATGTAAATAGTTCAGAGGGAGGCTTTCATCATCCAAGGAGGCATCACTTTCCTCCTGGCCTGAGAGTTTCGGGGGAAACACTGACAAAGGCCCCATCACCTGTGCCTATGCATATGCAAAGAACATACAATTTATTATATACAGAAAATCTATACATTCATAGGTATCTAAATTAATCTTTGATTTCTACTTGGATTCTTTAGCGGGAGCAATTAGAATAATAAAATAGGCAGACTGTATTAACAACAACTGATCACAAAGGCCATGGGCGCAGTTAGTTTGGTTGGGAATGGGCGCAGAAAACTCACACTTTCCAGAATGACTAACAAAGGAGGTACCCTTGGAGGAACAGCCAACCCTTTGAGTCCCTCTGCCAAGAAGACCTATGTTTTGGGGTGGCAGATCCCATCAGTACAGAGTGAGAATCAGTCTCAGCATTAGAAGGAATGTCGGAGGTCTCAGAAACAAGGATTTCTTCCACAGTGATTCTCAAAGGCAGCCACGCTTCCCAGGGGTTCAAACATGTAGCACAGACGCTCAGACCTGAAAGGTACTTAACATGGTTTGGCTGCAATGAAGGTCTAGAAAGTTCTTTTGATGCTGAGCTGCATTCTGTGTGTGCTAGCTGTTTTCTGTGTATATGGCAGTCCCTCAAATATGTAAGAATAGCTATTGTGCCCTTCCCAGGTTAAACATCCCCAGGGCTTTCATCATTCTGAAAACAGTGTAACTTCAGAGCGTCCCAGCTCCGATGTCCTGTGTCTGCCCTGGATTTCACCCCAGCCTCTTTCTCTATCTCTTCTGAAATGGCTGCAAAGCAAACAGAGACCTGCAGAAAGACCCCACAGAGAAGAAGAGCACTTCTGGACAATAGTAACTTTAACAAGTAGCTTTCAATCACAGCATCTGTGTGTAGTCACACGAGAATAACCTGAAGACTCATTACAAAGCAATCTCATCCAAAGCGGGGTTCCCATGAGATGGAACCTAAGGAAAACACTGAACATAATTTTCGTGTATTGAAAACTGGTGCCCCATTAGACCTTTCAAAAAGGTTCCACACATATATGTGGATATTTCCCAAAGCGTGTTCCACAGACTATTAGTTCTGCTGGCTGTTACTAGTACCGATTCCTTTATCAAATTGGTGGTAAGTTATATGAAACTCTAGATTCACATTTTCAAATGATCCCTTTACTTCTATATGCTGCTGTGAATCATGTAGGGAGAGATGAAGAGAGATCAACAGGGCAAGGTTGGGCCACAAAATACGTATTCACTGAAGTGTTTTCTGGTTGGAACGTTAGATAGAATACATTTTGGCAACTGCTGCATCAGCCTAGCAATCCCTGTGAGACAGTGCATTCACTTGGTGATCGGGCGCTCTACAGTGTCCCTGACTGGGTGCATGTAAGGGTACCTAAAGGCGTGACAGCACCCCCATGCAGAGGCGGCCAGCCTGGACCAAGGGGAGCCTCACAAGCCACTTCTTGGGCTTTTTGGGGTTCTGCTTCTAAGGGTTTCCTCATGAGATGAATTAGAAGTTCCAAAAGCATCATGAACCCCGCTTCGAGGTTCTTTTTTGATAAAGTAAACACCCTTCTGAGGTCAGATCGTCAGCTGTGCTCTCAAGTGGACACTTCTTACAGAAACCAACTGAGAACTCCTGGGAAGTGCTGTCTTGGAGAAGCACCACGGGTCTCGGTCCCCAGTGGCCACTGCAGCGCAGCGAAGGTGAGCAGCTGCCAGGACAGAGTTGTCCAGACGCCCTTCTCGGGGCTCCTCTCAGGAGTATTTTTGGTTTTGTTCATGTATTTGCTCTTTTTCTATGACAATGCATCCACATTCCCCCAGCATCTTTTCCTCTTTGAGTTTGCTTTGTGAGGTTCCTTTAAACAAATGGTACTGGTTTGGAAATGCTGGGAAGTATGGCAGCCAACACAGAAGATCAGTAACACTAGCAATGTTCACGACATTATTAATACATATCACGTACTGCATATTGAGTGCCTAGCATCTGCTAGGTACTTTCGCATACACGATCTCATTTAAGCTTGAAGATCACCCTGTCAGGTAGTGTGTTGGCTTTCCCAATACAGTGGCTCAGTGGGAAGGAAAAACAGAGAAGGGGGCATAAGGATTGATGCCAAAGCCCAGGCTCAAATGCAGTATCTCCTCAACCCTCAGGAGACAGCTTCTGAAATATTCCTGGTCTTTGGAATAGTCTAGAAGGAATGTATTCCATACAAACACAACCAGCATTCACATACACAACGAGGAGACCACAACAGGGAGATTCTATCTAAAATTATATACTTGCTTTACTCTATCAAAAGTCAAATCTCTGAATAATTATGTCAAGGATACAACAATTTACTAGAAGGCTGATGCTCAAGAATTATCAGCAATGACAGACACAGCAGTGTATTCAGCAGAGCCTAGGTATAACATGAACTTCATGGGGAGGGCATGGCTTGGGGCCAAGGGAGAGGAAGAGTATGGTGGCAACGACAGAACAGTCAGGCTCCAACAAAGTATATGACTTAGCAAAGCTTTTTTCTTTTTGGACAGGCAGAGTAGACAGTGAGAGAGACAGAGAGAAAGGACTTTCTTTTTTCCATTGGTTCACCCCCCAATGGCCGCTGCAGCTGGCGCACCGCGCTGATCCGAAGCCAGGAGCCAGGTGCCTCTCCTGGTCTCCCATGCGGGTGCAGGGCCCAAGGACTTGGGCCATCCTCCACTGCACTTCCAGGCCACAGCAGAGAGCTAGACTGGAAGAGGAGCAACCGGGACAGAATCTGGAGCTCTGACCGGGACTAGAACCCAGTGTGCCAGTGCTGCAGGTGGAGGATTAGCCTACTGAGCTGCGGCGCCGGCCAGCAAAGCTTTTTTTATATCCTCCAAGTTATCTTTCATATGTTTAATGCTTTGGTATACAATGGACACAAAGTATTCTTTTTTTTTTAGATTTTTTTTTTTTTTTTGACAGGCAGAATGGACAGTGAGAGAGAGAGAGAGAAAGGTCTTCCTTTGCCGTTGGTTCACCCTCCAATGGCCGCTGTGGCCGGCGCGCTGCGGCCGGTGCACCACGCTGATCCGATGGCAGGAGCCAGGTGCTTTTCCTGGTCTCCCATGGGGTGCAGGGCCCAAGGACTTAGGCCATCCTCCACTGCACTCCCTGACCACAGCAGAGAGCTGTCCTGGAAGAGGGGCAACCGGGACAGAATCCGGTGCCCCGACTGGGACTAGAACCTGATGTGCCGGTGCCGCAAGGCGGAGGATTAGCCTAGTGAGCCGCGGCGCTGGCCTTTTTTTTAGATTTTAAAACATTATTTTTTAATATATTTATTTTTCCCCCAAAGAAACATTTTATTTAAGGAATACAAACTTCATGCATTTCCTAAGTACAACTTTAGGAATAAAGTGATTCTTCCCATTGTACCTGCCCTCCCACCCCTCGTCCTCCTCTCTCTCCCATTTCTAGTCCCGTCCTCCTCTAAGATCCATTTTTTTTAATTAACTTTATATACAGAAGGCCAACTCTATACTAAGTAAAGAGTTCAACAATTTGCATGAACAAAACAAAACAAACTGTTCCTCAACAGTTGAGACAAGGGCTGTTCAAAGTCATTGCATCTTGAAGTTAATTTCACTTTAAAAAAAAAAAAAACTTAATTAACTTTAAAGACACACTCAAGAATGATCTATCTTTTATGACCACTTAGACATAATTATAATACAACTCTCTGAGGACAGAGATCCTGCATGGGAAGTTAGTGCACAGTGATTCCTGTTGTTAATTTAACAATTAACACTCTTACGTGTGATGTCAGTGATCACCCAAGGCTCTTGACCTGGGTCCTAGGCTACAGAAGCCTTCTGTATCTAAAAATTCCATCAGTATTTAGACAAGGCTATAAGCAAAGTGGAAGTTCTCACCTCCTTTCAGAGAAAAGTACACCCTTCTTCAAAGTCCCTTTCTTTCCACTGGGATCTCACTCACAGAGATCCTTCATGTAGGAATTTTTTTTATTTTTTATTTTTTTTGCTACAGTGTCTTGGCTTTCCATGCTCTCGTGGGTTTTTCAGCCAGACCAGAATGCCTTAAGGGCTGACTCTGAGATCAGAGTGTTATTTAGAGCAACTGTCATCCTATGAGTCTGCTGTGTGGACTGCTTCCCATGTTGGAGCATTAACTCTTTTTTTAAACCACCAACTCTTTACACATTGATAGCAGGTTGCTGAAAGTATAATTTCTTTTAAAATCTTAATCTCAAATGTTCCCAACTATTTCTACATATGCCACACATCTCTCTGCATAAAGAAAAGAAAGCTTTGAAACCCCAGCACTTCACTATGTCTTCTCTGGTAAAGAAAATCCATGATTATTTCTGAGAAGAAACAGCTACTTTTAGCAAGGGATGACTGGGAAGAATACTGAGAAGTGAGAATTGAAGAATGGGCAACTAGCTTACTTTCTGGGTACTCCTCAATAAGCCTCTGTAATTTTAACTGAAAGAAATTCAGACGCCATCAGGTACTTCTAAATTCCAAGGTAAATGTAAGGGAAAAGCATCCAAATGATTCCCTGGTTAGCCACAGTTTGAGATCTTCCACACTTCTCCTATTAAGACAAATAATCAAGAAGGAACCCTACCAGAGTTTTTACAAAACGAACAACAAAAACTCAACACATGTATCCCTGGGCAAAATGTTTAAAGGAAAAGAAAACCTTTGTATTTTGGAGTGAAATATTAGCTGATGCATAGTACATACAACAATTGCTCTACTATAAACTCCTTTTTTCAAAACCAGAGTTCATCACAAGAAACATGAGTTTACAAAATTAATCAACATGCCACAGAATGAATTGCCATAAAAGCAGGCTGTTCTTTCCTGCTTATAAACGTAAGGAAACCACCACATATGCAGATGCATGCCTCAGTACCTCGGGGCAACCGTGCATTTACTTGTATAAATATTTAAAGTCAGACCTTTGAATTTATAATGAAGTAGTACAGCACTTTACAAAACAAGGTACTAGTAAATTCAGATGTACAGCAAATAGAACTCTGTTCAGAATACTAATTGCTGCTGTTGATACTCTAAAACTAAACAAAGTAATGATATCATTCAGATTCCATCTAAACAAGCCTAATACATGTATGAAAATCTTAACAGGCCTTGATGAATCCTGACCGGAGAGATTTTTAAGTTGCTGTATTACACAGGCTTTGTGAGTGAGGCACAAGCAAGCTGCTCCTGGCAGCCCCTCACCCCAATCTTATTTTAATGATATGCATTCAATTAATTTAAGAAAGAACAGAGTAAAATCAGAAACATCTGTAGTTTGCATATATTGGCTGGCTGTTTCCCTCCGAGATGGACTCCAGTGTTGAAAGGCTGCATGGTGGAGGGTGCTTACAGGTGTAAATGTGTGCCGTGGAGGTGAGTTCAACTGATAGGGTTATTTTCCACCCAAGTTTATGCTAAGGTAAGCTAGAACATGAAGCTCTCACGAGCGATCTCCAGACCCTGCACGTGACAGCTGTATCTGCTTGCTGGTAGCAGGTGCACAGACCACTAACCCATGCCTGCATCCCACAGGGGAGTACCTGGGTTCAGGTGCTGGCCTGACCGCAGCTTCCTCCCAGTGCAGATCCTGGGAGGCAGCAGGGATGGTTCAAGTACCTGGGCTCCTGCCACCTACTTGGGAGACCTGAATGGAGTTCCTGGTTCCCGGCTTCCGCTCCAGCTACTCCTGGCTGTCATGACATTTGAGCAATGCACTAGAAGATGGGGGCTCTCTTTCCCTGCCTCTCAGATACATATTTTATATACTTAAAAAGGCTACAGCCTGTGTTTGAAACTCTCAGGCAACTGTGACTTTACCTGTGATTGGGATCACTGTGGCCATGTTTTCTTCCTTTCTCTCATCTCCACAGTCACTTGAAACTTCTAAAAATCAAACACATGATAATAAAAATGCAGCATTTCAAAGTTATGGAACAGATTTTTTTTTTTTAAAGATTTATTTATTTGGGACCGGTGTTGTGGAGTAACAGGTTAAGCTGCCGCTTGTAATACCTGCATCCCATATAGGTGCTGGTTCAAGTCCTGGCTGCTCCACTTCCAATCCAGTTCTCTGCTATGGCTTGGGAAAGCAGCAGAAGATGGCCCAAGTCCTTGGGCCCCTGTACCCGCATGGGAGACCTGGAAGAAGCTCTTGGCTCCTGGCTTTGGTCTGGCACAGCCCTAGCTGTTGTGGCTGTTTGGAGAGAGAACCAGTACATGGAAGATTTCTCTCTCTCTCCCTGAGAGATCTTCCATCTGCTGGTTCACTTTCCAAGCAGCCGCAATCACTGGGACTGGGCCAGGCTGACGCCAGGAGCCAGGAGCTCCTTCCAGGTCTCCCATGTGGTGAAGGGACCCAAGCACTTGGGCCATTTTCTGCTGCATTCCCAGGCGCATTAGCAGGAAGCAGGATGGGAAGTGGAGCAGCGGGGACTTGAACCGGCACCCATGTGGGATGCCAGAGTCGAAGGCAGTAGCTTACCTACTATGCCGCAGCGCCAGCCCCATGTTTGGGTTTAACTGCCATTCCTTTCATTTTCACTGCCTCTCCAGCTTCTTCTTCATTTTTATTTTTTTTCTCCTACTTTATTTCTTGTCTAAAACAGTGCTATTCTTAAGAGGAAGCCAGCTCTAAAACTAATGTATCTCCATGTCTGGGCCTAAGGCCTAGGCAAGCTAGTCACATCTGGGCTAGGGCTCCGCACTCCTTCCCACCCCGTCCAGGGCACTGAACCAGGCCCCGCTGGCTACTGCAGCACTTGGGTATGACGGGGTGACGTGGCCCCATTCCTGTCTCCTGAACAACCTTATGGACAGGGTGGTGGCCGTGTCTCTTCTCCGGTAGTGTCACTACCTGTTGTTACTCCTTCCCTTTAACCCACCTTGTCACAGGTATGGGGTATGGAGGGGGCAAGGCACTTAAGCTGAGATTCTTCTGGGGGTAGCTAGCTGGTGATTGTGCCTTGCGTAGGCCTCCACTGGCCTTAAACCTGAAGATGTCTCCTCAAGCCTGTGGGCAGCAGGCCCAGATTCCTAGACCTCAAGCCACTGTGACGGGGGCCGGCGCTGTGGTACAGTGGATTAATGCCCCGGCCTGAAGCGCCAGCATCCCATATGGGCACCGGTTAGAGGCCCAGCTGCTTCTCTTCCAATCCAGCTCTCTGCTTTGGCCTGGGAAAGCAGTAGATGATGGCCCAAGTCCTTGGGCCCCTGCACCCACGTGGGAGACCCGGAAGAAGCTTGTGACTCCTGGCTTTGGATCGGCACAGACTTCTCTCTCTGTCTCTACCTCTCTCTGTAATTCTTTCAAATAAATAAAATAAAAATCTTAAAAAAAAAAATCAGTAAAAAAGAAAAAAAAAAGACACTGTGACGGCTATCTCTGGTGGTCCACTGTGGTTAGCTGCAAGGATTTCTCCACGTGTGGTGTTGTTTTTGTTACTGTTTTAAGGGGTACACATTTGTGATCTGCATTGTGACCTGGAGATAATAAAATTCAGACTATATAGATAAAAATATAAGGTATCTCTATGTTGCTTTCAAGCAACATAATTTAGCCTAACATCTATCAAATTTGCATGGGGCTTAAAACATAGGAGCCTCCCGTCCTGTACATTGATTTTCGAAAACTGAATACTTTCTGAGCAACCTGTGGCTTCCTGAAAATAACACTGGAGTTGTTTCCAGGCATGTCTTAACAGTAATGCTGAAACAGTCACAATTTCTGGGTACTAAAAATCGACTATTACATTTTGTGAGAATAAATTCATTCATTCCTAATCACCTGTTCAGACTTTGATAAGGTTCTATTACCATTAAAAAGCTTGTTTAAAATTACAAGTGATATCAAAACTCCACATTACAGAATCATTTTAATAGGATCTCCCTCTTCTTTGTGGTCAAAATGATCCACCATGAGGTGATCTGAGATTTCATAGCTCAACACTTATTTTATTAGTAGTTCAGCACAACCACAGCCCTACAATCAGCTTTCCCCTTCCTGTGAGACTGAATGAGAACATATATAAGTATTTACTGGAAGGGGGTAGAAAACAACACACTATGCATATTAAAGTCAGAGATACTCTCTCCTCGGTGGCATTTTACGGGTACACCTTGCACAAGAGTATGTTGCATTGATTCTGAATGCCTTTTTGCTGTGGATAGACCCTTTCACAATAGTCACCTTGTTCCCCTGTGCGAACACTGTTGAGCCATAGAGGGGGTTTTGCTTCCTTTATTCCAGGATTGTCATTCAGAATAGATGGCAGGCTGCAAGATGATTCATTACTGTGAATAGCTGACCCATCAGCACTCTCTTCCGTAAGGGCTTTTTTCAAGAATGCTGTTGCCTACAGTGTTTCAAAGAAAGCACAAAGAAATAAAAACAAACGGTAGCCACATTTCCCTTGGCCTCCAAGACCCAGCCTTCAAATATAATTTTAGGTTAAGCTTTACTTAGGATTTAATTTGCTTTCTGACATTTAACTGAAATTAAAATGTCATCAAGATGAAATAACATCTGGTTATTTTCCAGCATAATTTAATTCTTTACAACAATTTGCAGTTGCAATAATACATTTTTGAGGGCTGAATCTTACGGAATGCAGAAGTGTGCTTCTCCTTGTGAAGTATGTACAGGAGACGTGACCATCTCTGTTACCCTGAGCTGGTTTATCCTCCCTTAGGTGTACGTAAAAGTCAAAGCCCACGACCTCCTTTGGGAAGGAAAGATTTAGAATTTGTGTGAAACCTGTATTCCAGGCTTGCAAGACAGAGTTGGTTTGGACTGGGAAAGAAATCTGGGAGGGGCCGGTGCTGAGGCACAACAGGTTAAGCCGCTGCCTGCAGTGCTGGCACCAGCACCCTATATAATAGGTACTGGTTTGAGTCCACACTGCTCCCCTTCTGATCCAGTTCCCTGTTAATGCGCCTGAGAAAGCAGTGGAGGATGACCCAAGTGCTTGGGCCCCTGTCACCATGTGTGAGACTTGGAGGAAGCTCCTGGCTTTGGTCTAGCCCAGCACTGGCTGTTGCAGTCATTTGGGGAGTGAAGCATCGGATGGAAGACCTCTCTTGCAGAAAAACTTTGTGGCTGAGGAAGATTCTCTGAGCAAAAAGGGAACTGACCTTATTCTAAACCCTAGTCTTCACCCAAGGATGAGGACAGTCTGCAACTTGGCGTCCAGGTCTGCTGGGAAGCTGAGGGGCGGCAGGCATGAGATTTTCTCGCCTGTATCAGCTTGTGCCCTGGACAGCCAGCACACAGCTTTCATCACAGTCAACTTGACAGGCAGAAAACACTGGCAGTTAACAGGGCATGGGGTGGTACCTATGCCTCTTACTTTCCAGGCCAGCAATTTTCCCCCAAGAAATGAAGTAACTCCGGTAACAAGACCTAGGCTTTGCGTAGAGAACCACGTTGTCTCGCTTCCTCATGGGAAGTGCAAGTCTGCCCAGGCGGCTGGACAGCTCGCCTTGGTGGCAGTGGCAGAGACTGCTCTCTGACACAGGGGGCAAGGCCCAGACCACCTTGTGGGGAACAGACATCTGAGCAGCTGCATTAAAATGAAGTGCAGAGCTGGACCCACAGGTCATTGTTAGTGACAGGGGAAAGTGGTAAGAATGCGATTACTGAGTTAACAGTGGGGAAGAGAAGAAGCTTGTCTGATGATCCTAGCGATTCACTTGCAAGAAGGAAAAGGAAGAGATTGGAGGAGCCAGCCATGGGGCCAGTGCTGTGGCGCAGCAGGTTAACGTCCTGGCCTGAAGTGCAGGCGTCCCATATGGGTGCTGGTTCGAGTCCTGGCTGCTCCTCTTCCGATCCAGCTCTCTGTTATGGCCTGGGAAAGCAGTGGAAGATGGCCCAAGTCCTTGGGCCCCTGCACCCACGTGGGAGACCCAGAAGAAGCTCCTGGCTTCAGATCGGCGCAGCTCCAGTAGTTGCGGCCATCTGGAGAGTGAACCAGTGGATGGAAGACCTCTCTCTCTCTCTCTGCCTCTTCTCTCTCTGTGTAACTCTGACTTTCAAATAAATAAATGAATCTTTAAAGAGAAAAAAAAAAAAAAAAAAGAGCCAGCCTTGCACGTCTGCCACTTCAGATACTTCAAGGCCCTGCCTTTGGCCCTGCCTTCTGAACGGATCCCGCCTGCTGCCCTCACTACGACTGCTGGCCTCCTAGACCCATGGCCTATCCTGGGAGCTGGAGCCCCTGTCTGTGAAGGATTTAAGGACTTAGTCTCCATGACTGAAGGACTTGGCATCAAGTCAGCCTTGCAGACTGGACTTTTCTGTGGTCTAGTTCTTACCGCTAAGGGCTTTCCCTTAATTTTAAACTAGTCTCTGGATTTTACTTTAGTTGCAATAACTCTCTGTTGGGATGACCTGTTCAGTACCTCTGCTTCTGCAGACTGGGGTTGGGGCACACAGTCCTGCCCTTGAAGCCCAGACCAAGGGTTGGTCCCCCTTACCAGCTGCCATACTCCCTCCCCCCATTCCAGCTGTCCACATGGACCACTGCACTGCACTGCACCTGCTTCCAGGAAGTGCAGATACCACATCCTTGAACTTGAACTGCTGTCTTTCAACTGTCAGTGTGCTTTCTGGACTGATCTGTGTGTCTCCATTCATCCTGATCTAGTCTATCTGTGCCCAATAATATAAAAAGCACTTTAAAATATGAACAGAAAGAACTGACTGCAATTCTGTAGTAAAAGCTGCAATTTTCTTTTTCTGAGATTTAAAATAATCCATACACTGTGAGAACCTCAAATTCATCATATCACCTTATATAATGCCTATAACTAATAATTTCTTGACATGCCCTTGCAGTAGTAGCCACTGTCTAATCACACATTTTAAGGACAAATGGTTGGGGCCAGTGTGTGGTGCAGCAAGTTAGGCTGCTACCTGCGATGCCAGCATCCCACATGAGCACCAGTTCCTGGCTCCGCTGCTCCACTTCACATCCAGCTAAAGATGACCCAAGTACCTTGGCTCCTGCCACCTACATGGGAGACCTGAATGGAGTTCTTGGCTCTTGGCTTCAATATGGCCCAGCCTTGGCTGTAGTGGCTATTTGGAGAGTGAATCAGCAGACCTCTCTGTCTCTTTCTCTTCATCTCCTAACCCCTACCCTGGATCTCTCTCTCTCTCTCTCTCTGTAACTCTGCCTTTCAAATAAATAAAATCTTTTAAAAACAGAAATAAAATGGTTAAAAGACTGTTGAAGTTTCCTACACCTTCTGCTGTAGAATTTACACACATTGGAGAGCTTCAGAGATTTTTAGTCAGTTTAAAACAACCAGCTTTATCACTCCTCTCCATGCCTGAATGCCCAAACTGTTCTGGATAGTCAATGACTTGCATGACTTCTCACAGGTCCCTCAAAGTGGAGTCACTTAAGTAAATCCTAACAAAACAGAGCCACGAGGTCACAATGGAAGGGCTTTCACATGGCCATGCCTATGACAAGAACAAGCAAGGAATTCCTTCAAACTTCAGTATCCCTGATGAGGTGCTTGTACAAGTGCACCTGCCGACAATGGTTGTCTCTATCAATAAGTTAACACCGACTTCTCCAACCAATGGTATTTGTTTCAGCGCTTACATATATTTTTATATTTGTCTTGAAAACTTCTTCTTTGACCCAATCCCCTTGGCTGCACGCACAGCCCAGTGGCCGCCATAGCACGCATATCCCAGAGGGGAATCCCTTGCTATTCCCAAATACACTCTTGCTGTGGAGTTGGTTTCCTTGTAACTCAGTGTAGGCTGCCATCCTCAACAATGACAAACAACTATCTCACCACTTTGTGCATCCCTTTCATTTAAGATCTGCTTTTGCTTTAGCTGGGTTTTAACTGGTCCTCGAACACAAAATAAGATGCTATAATAATATGGAAATGTCTTTCTAGCAAGTACCTGCATGTTCAATAGGAAAACCATCACTGCTACCTGTTCTGTGCAGAGCCCAGATGTGGTGGGCACACTACCCACTAGTTTAATTCATATTGTATGTCTACCCCTTTTATCCTCACAACTCAATACTTCTCTCTAGGATTTCTGTAACTTTTTAAATAAGTTTATTTGTCTTTATTTATTTGAAAGACAGAGTGACAGAGACAAAGAAAGAAATAGGTACTTTTTTTTTTTTTTTTGGACAGGCAGAGTGGACAGTGAGAGAGAGAGAGAGAGAGACAGAGAGAAAGGTCTTCCTTTGCCGTTGGTTCACCCTCCAATGGCCACTGTGGCCAGCGTGCTGTGGCCGGCACATGGCGCTGATCCGAAGCCAAGAGCCAGGTGCTTCTTCTGGTCTCCCATGCAGGTGCAGGGCCCAAGCACTTGGGCCATAGCAGAGAGCTGGCCTGGAAGAGGGGCAACCGGGACAGAATCCGGCGCCCCCACTGGGACTAGAACCTGGTGTGCCGGCGCCGCAAGGTGGAGGATTAGCCTATTGAGCCACGGCGCCAGCCAGAAATAGGTACTTCTAACGGCTGGTTCACTCCCAAATAGATGCAACAGCTGAGGCTGAACCAGACTGAAGCCAGGAGCCAGGAACTCCATCCAGTCTCCCAGGGACTCAGCCACTTGAGCTATTATCTGCTGCTCCCCAGGGCTGCAATGGCAGGAAGCTCTACTGTTAGTGGTGTAGCCAGGACTTGAACCGGGTCCTCCAACACGAGATGTAGGTGTCCCAAGAGGTGGCTTAGCCTGCTATACCTTATTGCCCACTGGTCTCTTCCTTTTTGGACAGAAACAACTATAACATAACTCTTCTTTTATAATTCTATAGATAATTTCTCAAAACTGAGTATTTTTTTAATCTATAAAATTGTAGTGGATGATAAAGTTACAACATAAGAATGTTGGTTTGACTTTGATTAACTGTGGCACCAATAAACAGAACAATAGAGCTGCCCAAAAATCACCTGTCAGGGAATCTAAAATATAAGTACTTGGGGCTGGACTGTGGTATAGCAGGTTAAGCCACACCACCACCTGCAGTGTTGGTATCCCATGTGGGCGCTGGTTTGAGTCCTGTCTGCTCCACTTCAGATCCAGCTCCCTCCAAGTATGCTGGGGAAAACAGCAAAAGATGGCTGATGTGCTTGAGCCCCTTCACCCATGTAGGACATCTGGATGAAGTTCCTGGCTCCTGGTTTTGGCTTGGTCCGGCCCCACCCATGTGCCCTTTTGGTACGTGGACAGAAGATTCTCATTCTCATTCTTTCTCTCTCTCTCTTCCTCCCTCCCTCTCTGTCACTCTGCCTTTCAAATAAATAAAATAAATCTTTAAAAATAATAATAATGTAATTCCCTAACCAGCAGGGAATAATGACCTGCAAGGAACAGAAAGGAAGGGCCAGTCTTCTAGTCAAAAACAACTTCCAGAGAGTCAGGAAAAACATTTGCAACACATTTTTTAAATGAACTGCTTGCAGGTGTGCTCCAGAAAGGCACAGTTCTAAGGGAGCCCTGGACTTGAAGGAGCTTACAACCTGAGACTCAGGACACTGACCTATACCTGCAAAGCAACAGTAGCTCACAGAAGCCCTCACAAGCTACTTTGCACATCTTATGCTGGACTGAGCAGCCTTTGCAAATTGGAGCTCATTTTCTGAAAAATGCCAGCAGCAAACAGCTTTACCATGGCTTTCTATAGGACTCAGAAACGGACCAGGCTGCTGCTTGCCTTTTTCCAGGCTTGGGTTTTTAACTTTCCTGCTCTGAATAGAGCCTCTCCTTGCACTGCATGTATTTCGAGCCCAGGAGGGAAAACTGGAGATCACTTCACTGATTCAGCCGTCTGAAGTCTAAAGGAATACCAACAAATTAGTCCTTAGCTTTTCTACCTTTCCAGGACACACACCAAGAAGCTTGGAAATTGAATGCCAAGGTACGCACTATTTGCAGAATGAGTGATGTTGATACTGCCCTAATTTAGCTACCACAGTAGATAAATCATTCCATGAATTATACTTAGTAGTATTCCTAGAATTACTGGCTTGATTCCAGTGCAGTGTTCCTTAAAGTTCAATCCTGCTATGTCGAGAACCCAAAAGTCACCTTACGCTGACTCCTAACTTATACCATAAACTTATCAAATGTGATATTAAATACATAAATGGATGAAGATATTAGGGTAAAAACATTGTGTCCATAAAATTTGAAGGCAAAGATCACACTGCTAAAAATATTGGAACAAAATGTACAAAATTATATAAAAAGTTCTTACAGGTCAGTATTACTAACCTAATAGAAAAATGTGCAAGGAGCATGAATCAGCAATTACAAAAAGAGAAATACAATTGGCTAACAGATAGATAGTCAAAAAGTGTGACCTCAATTGTGATATAAGGGTCAAACGATCAACAAGAAATAATTGAATGTCATTTTCACCTCTCAAATCAGTGCCAAAAGACAGTTGATAGTATCTGCTTTCACAGAAAACTCAGAGAAATGACATTTTCACCCATTACTGGCGACACTGATGACCCTTCCAGAGTGAGACCCAGCAGTGCACACGCACAGCTAAAGCCTGGAAGATGTTCACACCTTTTGACCTCATTATTCTACATTCCGGAATTCATTCCATGGAAATAACATGGATATTCATAAAACTGGATGTTCTTTGAGACTTTTTTTTTTGTTAGAGAAAAAAATCAGAAACAACCTGAACGGTCAACGAGACTGGTAAAGAGACAGCAGACGGGGACCTATGTAAAGCTATACGGAATTGACATAGAACATTTAATGGTATGAAAGGAAGTTCATGTGGTAACAAGAGGGAAGAAACATTAAATATTAAAATCATCCACCACGATGTAAACAAGGCTTTATAAAGATGGTAGGATAAAAGACATTTTTCTTTTCCTAACATTTCCAGGGTTTTTCCCCCTGTCTGTTTAAAAAAGAAAACATGCTCACTGAACAAGAATCCAGCTTCTTTGATGAGAGGTACAAACATAAAGACAAAGAGAATGCAAAAGCATTTGATAAAATTAAATTTCATTACACGTAGAGAAAAGCAAAGGAGCTAAAAACCATGGAAGTTGACAGTGGTTGGCATTTCTTGACACACATGTTAAAATGACTCTTCCTCCAAAACCTTCCTTTAGGACAAGTGAAGTAATTTTCCAGTGTTTAAAGAGATACTCCAGGCCAGTGCCGCAGCTCACTAGGCTAATCCTCTAAATGCGGCTCCAGTACCCTGGGTTCTAGACCATGTTGGGGCGCCAGATTCTGTCCCAGTTGCTCCTCTTCCAGTCCAGCTCTCCGCTGTAGCCAGCCCAGGAAGGCAGTGGAGGATGGCCCAAGTGCTTGGGCCCTGTACCTACATGGGAGACCAGGAGGAAGCACCTGGCTTCGGATTGTTGCAGTGCACCGGCTGTAGCAGCCATTTGGGGGGTGAACCAATGGAAGGAAGACCTTTCTCTGTCTCTCTCCCTCACTGTCTAACTCTGCCTGTCAAAGAGAGAGAGAGAGAGAGAGAGAGAGAGAGAGAGAGACACTCCAGGCATCATCACTTAACTTATTATATCTAAGACAAGGAGAAGGGATTTTATCTGTGTAGTAATGAAAAGAAAGGGAAAAATATTCAAACAAGTACTTAAGAGATAAAAATAGAGAGGCAGTGGGTCACCTAGGAAAAGTCTTCCTGGTGAGTAAAACCAGTGTGTGGACAGTGGGGGACAGGACACGAGGCGCCCTTGACACTGAGTTGCTCTGCTGTGTCAAAGTTCTCCTGGGAGGAACCGGACATCCTTTGGGAGGAAAGGACTTTTAAGGCACTCTGTATTTTAATGAAGCACCATTTCATTTTATTTCCACATAAAGTAATTACATATTTTTCTGAATTAAAAGCATGTAGCTCAATTATGTAATTGCCTAATAGGCTGTGTGGGCGCTGTGAAGCTCCTGTGGTCTCAAGGGGAAACAATCTGAGTTTCTGTGACTTTGATGATGTATTTACTCAAGAGAAGGGATTGACTCCAGCTGACAGCACAGGGACCCACAGGTAAACATCATTTGCATGTGACTATTTAATTAGCCATTTGCCCCAGAGATCAAAGTAAATAGTTCAGAGCTGCAATAGACTCTTAACCAAGTACATTCTGGTAGAGCGTTCTTAAGTTTTGAGAAATTGGTTACTTTTAAGATTTTACCTAAAAAGAGGTATTTAACCCATAGTATTTGCTATACATGTCTATTATTTCAATACTCAGAAACAACTCAATCTGTATTTTGCTGATCATAAAAGGATGATACAGAAGCCAGACAGTTCTAGAACCCACAGGAGCATGTGGTTGTGAATAAAGCTCACAAGGCTTGCCTTGCTTGTGTCATTTTTGGTAACACTGCTCTTTGGGCCTGTGCATTTCTTCCATATAGTATGTGTGTTAGAAAAATCACCTATCTACTTCCATTTTTAAAGCTACGTTTTTTTTTCCCACTAACTTATTTTTGATTCATTAGTTATTATTTGGGCAGTCCTCCTGCCCACCCCCATCACCAATGGAGGCATTGGGAAATTTATGAGTGGATTGATTGATTAAAACTTTACTCATGTTTTCTAATATAAACAATATCTTTCTTCCCGCACCCTGCCCTTTTAAACAAGGTGTTATGGGGGCCATTGTTGTGGCACAGTGGGTTAAACCACTGCCTGTGACACCAGCATCCCATATGAGCAAATTCAAGTCCCGGCTGCTCCTCTTCTGATCTGGCTCCCTGCTACTATGCCTGGGAAAGTAGCAGAAGAAGGTCCCAAATGTTTGGGCCTTTGCACCCATGTTGGAGACATGGATAGAGTTCCTGGCTTCTGGCTTCAAGCTGGCCCAGTCACGGCTGTTGTGGTCATTTTGGGAGTGAACCAGCAGATGGAAGACCTCTCTCTTTTGTTCTCTCTTTATCTCCCTCTCTCTGTGTAACTCTGACTTTCAAATAAAAATAAATACATCTTTTAAAAAGTTGAAATAGAAAAAGATGATACAACAGCAAAAAAGCATTTAACCAACACTTGATCTGTGACATGGCTGAAATGTGATATAATGCAATGAACAAAAATGGAACACAATGCTGTTAGAAAATACAGTTAAATAAAGTAGACAAGAAAACCTAAAAACAATCTCCTTTTATATTAATCAACAGAGATGGAATGGGTCTTAACAATACAGGTTCTATTTATCATAAAGCACACTATTTTAAACAGTTATACAAATGGTATCACCCCTTGAACAAAACCAAACTATCAGCTCTTTATTAAATCAGCCATAGTGCAGTAAAATGAGAATACACAGGAAGGATATGCACAAGTTATCTTTGAAAAGGGACAAGAAGTCTATGAGGTACATGGGGCTGTGTCTACACCTGCAATAATTCACTTTTTCCCCCGAAGGAAAAGGGGTGGAGAAGAGGGTTGGGAGAGGAGAGGAGAGAGAAGAGGGAGAGAGAGCAGAACGCAGGAGGGAAGGAGCGGAGGGGTGTGAGAATGAGTAGGAGGAGATCTGAAACAAGTACAGTGCAAGGACGGCAATGCACAACACCGAGCCCCAGGCACGGGAGGCGCAGTTCATCCCAGCATTACATGAGCACAGCTTTCCAAAGCTCATGGCCACGCCCAGTATAAAGAAACTAAGCAGTCTTCAGAAAGTTTAGGATCAAAATAAAGTTACTGTTTACTTCTCTTTTTCCATGAACTTTCTTAAATACCCTTGTTTATATGCTTGAAATGCGAAAAATAAAAATTTACAGAAAGGTCCTTGTACCCTCTTTCAGCTAGGGGGGTGAGGTTCGGGGACAAGGTGCTCTGAAAGGCCTGGGGGGCCCCTTCTCTCGCCTGAACCTCGGCAGAAATCCCTGCTCCCCCTTACTTCAGTCCTACTCCAGAAAGACAGAATTCTGTAAGGCACCGCAGAAACCACCCCGGAGCCCTGCTCCAAAGGCTCCGGTGGCACCTCCAAACCTGCAACACTACACACCACCTCCCCAGCCTTCGGCCAGTCAGTGCACGACTCAGCCTGAGACTACCTGGTGGACTTCAGTTCCCCAGCCACAAGGGCAGCTCCTCTGCCTGGACATGTGCTGGGTTTCTTGGTTTGTTCTATTATTCGTCTGCCCCTCTCTCGCACTCTAACCTTGTCAAAAGCCTGTCTACACCTTTTCAGGGTCACTAACATCCATCCCAACATCTGCCCTTGATGCTTCTCCTGATGGCTTGGCTCCCTTTTCTGAGGAGCCACATTCACTGGCATTTCTTTTTTTTTAGATTTATGTTATTTATTAGAAAGACAGAGTTACAGAGAGAGAGAGAGAGAGATCTTCAATCCACTGGTTCACTCCCCAGATGACCACAACGGCCAGAACTGAGTTGATCCAAAGCTAGGAGGCGCCAGGAGCTTCTTCCAGGTCTCCCACAGGGTGCAGGGGCCTAGAGACTTGGGCCATCTTCTACTGCTTTCCCAGTCCATAGCAGAGAGCTGGATCAGAAGTGGAGCAGCCGACACATGAACTGGTGCCCACATGGGATGCCGGCGCTGCGGGCTGGGGCTTTAACCTGCTGAGCCACAGCACTGGCCTCATCACTGCCACTTTCTTATAACATGCACTCCACTGAGTCATCCCTCAGAAGGAAGGAGCCACATTTTATTTATCTTTCTCCTTCCAATGGATTTGGGCTACTACCTGGGACAATAAGGGATCAATATATATATTTGCTGTATTGATATAAATTACAGTAATTTATATTTTTTAAAACATTCTGACAATCTTTTTTTTAAGTTTAAATTTATTTGAAAGGCAGAGCGAGAGCATAAGGAAGAGAGAGAGAAAGAGAGAGGATCCTCCATCCACTGTTTCACTCTCCAAATGCCCCCAACAGCCCTAGCTGGGCCAGGTCAAAGCCAGGAACCAGGAACTCAACTTGTATCTTCCATGTGGGTGGTAAGAACCAGAATGCTTGAAACATCGTCTGATGCCTCCCAAGAGCACCCATTAACAGGAAGCTGGATTACAAAATGGAGATGGGACTCAAGCCCAGGCACTCTGAAATGGGACATGGGCATCTCAAGGGGCAGCTTAACTCACTGCACCACAATGCCTGCCCTTGCATAATATTGTTAATGCGTGGAATGAAGCCAGAAAACCAGAATGTTCCAAGATGCTCCCACGTTCCCTAGAAAGTGTTATGACAGACATGTATAATCAAGTTATCTCTGGAACCTAAAGTAATACTGTGCCAGAGGTTAGGAATTCTATATAAAATGTTAGGTAAAAGGTGCGAGACCAGGAAGTTAGAAACCAACCAACCGCAAAGCCTTACTGACTACTCTTCTTACCATCATTTTTTTCAAATATTTTAATTATCCTTAAGAGTAAAACTGTTTGCCCCTGTTTCCTCAAATGAATAACTTGTACATCTTGAAACTCATTGAAAAAAATCCTACCCCTTGTTTGGTCCACATTTTTGACTGGATGAAACTTCAGGCAGTTTAGCTACATACCTCTTGTTGGGGAGAATGAGCACGTTCTTTCAAGGCAGCCACACAACACTGTGCCTGCAGTAGGCCCGAGTCTGAGGCTTGTTTAGATCTGTAAAACAGATTCAGGAGGCAGACACATCACAGACCGGTAGTATGGGATTATGTATCAGACTTCCACATTTTTAAAGGCCTAACCATCAAGTTAGGAGAAGACAGCTCATCCAAAAAGTCTGGAACTTAACATATTCTGGACTAAGGTAATTTAGCAACTTTGCACACGGAATCACCTGGGCAGCTTTGCAAAGTCTGAGTGCCTCGGACTACTCCTCAGAGTCTAGTGAAATGGCCTGGCCGCTTGGGATTTGGGGTTTCTTTCTCAGGGCTCACACCGTGATTCTAAAGTGTAGCTATGGTTTTGAATCACTGTATAAATGTATTTATGAGAAAAAGATCATATTCTCATGGCAATCTTATTTTTTTTTGGTCTACTCACAATTAAAATGAAAATTAATACTATTACGAAAGAACTAAAAAGCCTTACATGGTTGCCTACGCTGTCACATTTGAATACTCAAAGGAACCAGGAATCCTCTGAAGAAGTGCCCTCTTCTAGTCTTGGGGCAGGAAATGTAGATCTTGTTATCCCAGAAAATAAGGAAGTTCTTAGCTTACTAAGTCATGTCAAAAGGACCCAGGAGCTCTCTTGAAGGGATTCTCACTGGCCAAACATGGAACAATTCAAGCACCAAAAAGAATAAAGTCTGCTATGGACTAAAACAGCACATAGATGAAAATCCACAAGTTCACATAAAAGTAAATAATACAAATTTGAGAAAATAAAAACCTGTGGATTCAGCCTTAAAAAGGGAACACATTCTACAACACGGATGAACCTTGAGGATGTCATGCAAAAAGAAATAGCCAATTACAAAAAACCAAATACTGCTAATTCTGCTTATATGAGGTACCTGAGGAGTCAAGTTCACAGAAAGGAAAGCAGAAATTCTACTAGAGAAAGCAGACTGGGATTGCTGGGACCTCCAGGAAGACAGAAATAGGGAGTTGCTTAATGGGTCTCCAGTTTAAGCTTTGCAAGACAAAAAAAGTTCTAGAAACCTGTTGCACAATACATGACTTCACTGAGCTTCCTGAACTCCACAGTTAAAAATGATTAAGATGGGAGCTGGTGTTGTGGTGCAGCAGGTAAAGCCGCCACCTGCAATGCTGGCATAGCATATCACAGAACCGGTTCCAGTTCCAGCGGGTCTGCTTCCTACTCAGCTCCCTGCTCATGTGCCAAGGAAGGCAGCAGAAGATGCCCAAACACTTGGACCCCTGTCATCCAGGCAGGATACCTGGATGGAGTTTCTAACTTCAGCCTGGCCCAGTTCCAACTGTCTTGGTCATCTGGTGAGTGAACTAACAGATGGAAGATCTCTCTCTCTGTTCCTCCCTTTCTCTGTAACTCTGCCTTTCAAATAAATAAATAAATCTTTTAAATAATGATTAAGATGGTGGCCGGTGCCATGGCTCAATAGGCTAATCCTGGGGGGGGGGGGAAGGAAGGGAGGGAGGGAGGGGGGAGGGAGGAAGGAGGAAAGAAGGGGGGAGGGAGGGAGGGAGGGAAGGAGGGAGGAAGGAAGGGAGGGGAGAGGGAGGAAAGAAGGAGGGGAGGGAGGGAGTGAGTGAAGGAGGAAGGAAGGGAGGGAGGGAGTGAGTGAGGGAGGAAGGAAGGGAGGAGGGAGGGAGGAAGGGAGGAGGGAGGGAGGAAGGAAGGGGGGAGGAAGGAAGGGGGAGGGAGGAAGTGAGTGAGGGAGGGAGGGGGAGGGAGGGAGGGAGGAGGAAGGAAGGAAGGAGGAAGGAAGGAGGAACGAAGGAAGGAAGGAAGGAAGGAAGAAGGAAGGAGAAAGGAAGGAAGGAAGATGGATGCCTTCCATCTGCTGGTTCATCCTGAAATACAACAGCCAGGAGTCGGTAATGCAATCCAGGTCTCCCATGTGCGTTGAAGGAACCAAGTACTTGAGCCATCACCAGCTGCCTCCCAGGATATGTGGTAGCAGAAAGCTGGATTACAAGTGGAGGAGCTGGGACTTGAACCAGGCACTCTGATGTGGGGTGTAGGAGTCCCAAGCAGCAACTTAAGCACTACACGAAATGCCTGCCCCAAGACTGATTGTCACTCCAGCCAACTGCTACTACACTGTGGGTGCTGACATGAAGAATTAGCTAAGGTTTCCTACAATTATTATACTGCTTTCCCACAAAGGGATAAAACCCATTAACTGAGTTGCTCGGGATCAAATAGCAAAGAGTTGAAGGAGGTATGGCATCTAGGTCTGTGACTTCTGAACAGCTAAGCCAACTTCTAAAAGCACAAAACCAAGCTTTATTTCAGGACAGATTAGGAAAGAAGTGCAAGAGGCACGACAGTCCTTGACTGGTGTCTCGACTACGGTTCTATATAAACATCCTGAATCAGAAAATTGGCTAAGTGGTACCCAGGATTTAAAGAAATTTTTCTCTCTTTTGTTTACTTGGAAACTACTCAACATCAATGCCATCTAAAAATGATAAAATTTGATGTCATCTATTTATACACTCTTGAATTAAAAACAACAAAATATACTTAGTTTATAATTAATTTCACCTACTGAAAATGACTTCTAATCCAAAAACATTTGTATCAGCATTTTCTAACTACAAGTGATTTACCACAGGTTAATAATTTGTCCAAAGATTTAAATGCAAAGTAATAAATACCTTGATTTTTATTTTGAATTAATATAGGTAGACGTAAAATAAAGAGCTTTTTGCATATTGTAATCTAAACAATATACGGTGGCTCAATTTTTAAGCCTGAGTTTAAGAGCATAATCCTATCAGAAAGCTGCCACCATCAGGATGCAATGAGGTGCATCTGAGAAAAAGTATTGTTGTGTTCATTTTTGATAAAGCTACTTAGGTAGTAATTGTCTTGATGCTAAGCATGTTCTCCAGAGGCAATACTGGGGAAATACTTTAGCAATTACCCCAAACGACAGGAATCATATTTTAATAACTTGTTAACTATCTAAAATGATAACTCGGTCCTGCAGCTGATAATGGTAAGCCTTTCACATGAAGGTCTTTGAATGCTTAACCCTTGAAGTAACGTAAGTCAACAGTGATGACGGGAGTAACTTTGTTCTGTTTCCTTCTCACGAAGCTTCTCCTTGTGAAGATTTCAGAAATTTGAGAAATTCAGAACTCTTCATATTATCCTCTCGTGTATGCTATGGGGCAAAGGCAGACTGAATAGGCAGACGTTTGCCATGCGTTGGTCAGGGCACCAGCAGGGCTGCTAGCAGCCACAGCAAACACAGCTCTAACTCAGGAGGCCATACGGATTTCATAATCTGTTAAGAGTTGGCCCTGCCTGGCTTAGAATTCCCCGTTGACATCAGAGTCACTAACAATTAAAGAACAAAAGCAGACCATTCACTCCAAATCAGTGTTTCTTGGATGGTTTTACAAACTGTCAGCTCATGGTGTGGGGCGAAGGAAAGAAGGTAAAGCAGTTAAGAACACTGCACTTCAGGCAGTCCCAGCAGGAACTCCTGGGTGCTGGGTGCCTCTGGAGCAGAGAGCGCAGGAGGGAGTCTGGTTAAAGACCTGACTGCTCATCTCTCAAGGGTCATAATAAACATGTGGCACTTTTCCAAGCCAGGGATAATCAGTGTGCATTAACCAGCATCTTCGGTCACAACATATATAATTTCCATTCAACAGAACAAAACACTGACTGTGGACACTGTTCCTGACTTCTTTATCCGGCTTTGAAAAATGACTGTGGTAAAGAAACAGTCTTGAAGATTCCAGATAGTAATTTGAAAATTTGTGTTGGCCATAAAGAAGGATCATTTCTTTTGGAAGGCTGATTTATACACAACTGTAGGCCCACAGTCATGTAAAACACAACCTTCCATAATGGAAACGAAAGCTCTACCATGAATGCTGAGAAATAATTGCTAGTCTAGTAAATGCAGACCTCATATCTTATCACCCACAATCCAAGTTTGGCAGCCCAGCTTAAGAGAGTCGTACAATCCATCATTCAGTATAACAAGTCAGTTTGCACAGAAAATTATAATTGCATATATGCTTTCCACGCCACACACCACAACAGTGGTTTATGCCAAATAGTATTTAAACAGACATAAAACGCAGTGAGAAAGACCTAGGACATCGGCTGAAGACTCTTGCAACACATAAGCACCAAACTACCAAAGGAGCTCAGAGATTCCTCCTCAGGCTGGATTCTTCTACCACCTTGTCAAGTTTTTTTTGATTGTTTGTTTGTTTGTTTTTGACAGGCAGAGTGGACAGTGAGAGAGAGAGACAGAGAGAAAGGTCTTCCTTTTGCCGTTGGTTCACCCTCCAATGGCAAACCGCGGCCAGCACACTGTGGCTGGCGCATCGCGCTGATCCGAAGCCAGGAGCCAGGTGCTTCTGGTCTCCCATGTGGGTGCAGGGCCCAAGCACTTGGGCCATCCTCCACTGCACTCCCGGGCCATAGCAGAGAGCTGGCCTGGAAAAGGGGCAACCAGGACAGAATCCGGCGCCCTGACTGGGACTAGAACCCGGTGTGCCGGTGCCGCAAGGCGGAGGATTAGCCTATTGGGCCGTGGCGCCGGCTGTCAAGTTGTCTTTTAAGACTGCAATTTTTTATTTTGCATGGTTAAAAATATAAAAGAGGGTGTTCTTGCGCTACTCTTTACTGCCTTAGTCTGAAAAGCTACTGACTTGAAAAATCATTTCCAGCATATTCCACAGTTTGGTGACCATTAGTGCAGATTCAGAAGATAATGGAAAGGGAGCCACCAGATTAGTTTTCTTGTGACAAGGCTCCTTTGGAGACTATTATCTTGAATTTTACCCACTCCTTGATGGACTCCAACACTTACTATATTTCAGTTGAATTCCATTCCCTATTTATAGCATTAACATAAAACAGACTAAGTGGCACAGAAAAAGGTGGAGAAGATGGCATCAAATGCAAGCTAAGCAGATCCAAAGCCACTCACTCGCTCAGCCAGAGTAGCTCCCTCCAAGTGGATTCTCACAGACACACACCGACTGACCAACTCCTGTGTAATCACTTGTCCTCTGCTAGTAAACAGTGTGCACACATTTTTCATAACTGGAAATAAAGGCAGACCCAAAATAAAAATCATTGTTAGGACACTGATGAAACTTCAGCAACATGAATTAGGCACCTACCAGGAGCCGGTACTGGACAAATTATTGTACATGTTACACACATGTGATTTTTTAAATTAATTAATTTATTTATTTATTTTAATTTTTGACAGGGAGAGTGGACAGTGAGAGAGAAAGACAGAGAGAAAGGTCTTCCTTTTGCCATTGGTTCACCCTCCAATGGCCGCCGCGGCCGGCTTACAGCGCTGATCTGATGGCAGGAGCCAGGTGCTTATCCTGGTCTCCCACGGGGTGCAGGGCCCAAGGACTTGGGCCATCCTCCACTGCACTCCCGGACCACAGCAGAGAGCTGGCCTGGAAGAGGGGCAACCGGGACAGAATCTGGCGCCCCGACCGGGACTAGAACCCGATGTGCTGGCGCCTCAAAGCGGAGGATTAGCCTAGTGAGCCGCGGTGCCGGCCCACATGTGATTTTATGAACTGATATACACAGTCCAGATGCCACACAGCTTCTAAGGCCATGAAGAGAAACTGAGACTACCTAACTGGAGGTGAGAAGGTGTGAATGGGCTCCTGCTGACCTAAGAAGGAGATGAGAGAATACGGTGCATGTGTACCAGCTCTCCTAGAAACGATGGTCCTCTCTCTCATGCAACAATTTCATGGCCATTTAAGGCACACGGTGGGTGGGGCTCTGTAACTGGAAGGAGCACTGTCCTCTTAAGGGCTCATTAGAACCCAGATGGGGCCGGCACTGTGGTGTAGTGGGTAAAGCTGTTCCCTGCAGTGCCGGCATCCCATATGGGTGACGGTTCGAGTTCCAGCTGCTCCACTTCTGATCTAGCTCTCTGCTATGGTCTGGGAAAGCAGCAGAAGATGGCCCAAGTCCTTGGGTCCCTGTACCTGTGTGGGAGACCTGGAGGAAGCTCTTGGCTCCTGGCTTCGGAATGGCGCAGCTCCAGCTGTTGTGGCCAATTGGGGAGTGAACCAGCGGATGGAAGACTCTCTCTCTCTCTGCCTCTCTTTCTCCCCCTGTGTAACTCCTAACTTTCAAATAAATAAATAAATCTTAAAAAAAAAAAAAAAAAAAAAAAAAAAAGAACCCAGATGGCTAGACACCCCTCTTAGCTTCTGTGCTAGTGGGTCTGGGATGGGGCTTGACAATGTGCCTTTCTAACAAGTTCCAGATCTTGCTGATGGTGCTGGTCCAGAGACCACACTTGGAAAAGCAACTTCAGTTTGAGGCGCTATGTTACTAGGGTGACCCTGGAAACTTAGGAACCCACTGGGGTCTGGACCAGCCAAAGACATCCCTCTAGCTGGTGGCTCTGCTGGATCGTACCGAGGTGATTTCAAGGACACATTAATATACCAGCCACAGACTACACCTCCCTGCCTCTCTCAAAATAAACCCATTTTCAAGGACCCTTAGGTCATGTACAAACTCAAAGCTACTGAACTTTGCTACCAGCAGGCAACTAACTTTATAAAGAGACAGTGTTTATGTAGCTCATGGTTTTGGAGGTTCGAGTCCAAGCTCGGGCAGCCACTCTGGCCTGGAGCTTGCTAAGGCTGCAGGATGAGAAGAGTGGAGTGTATGTGGAAGAACAATCGCGTGGTGAGCCAGGAAGCAGAGAGGGGAGCTGAACTCAGTTCAGAACCACCTCTAAGGACTCATTCCCCAGTGACCTGCTCAACACCATCACTGGATTAAGTTGCTACCCTCTTGGCACCACTCACTATGACGCTGGGGTTTGTACATACAACATCTGTAGGAGTTCAGAGGCCAAAACATATTCAATCTATAGCATAGGCATTAACCGGATAAATCCACTTGATAATTAGAAACAAACAAACAAAGATGGGAAACTCCATAACAAAGTGAAACCTTCAATTCAACTATTGATCTCTGCGCTGGCTGTGTGCACCAGTGTTTGGAAACTTTGTGATTTGGAAGAATTTGGGATCAAGAATGGCCACCCCACCACAAAGGCAAGTTCACGCCAGCAACACCAGACCTGCTTTTCACTGTTGCTGCCCCCAGGGAAGGGTCTCAGGCACTGGTGAAGGACAGCTGCCCTGCAAGCTTCAAGGTCTCTTCCTTGCAGAATGTCACTGTGATTATAGGGACCATAAAATAAAACAGGTGCTGCAGGAGATGTTTATTTAAGCACAGACCGCCAGCTTCCAGAATCTATGGTGGCTCTTTGTGCGTTAGTGAAATATATCTGTAATATAACCTCGACATAAAAATGCACCAACTATACTGTCTCTTGACAAAGATGTAAAATGGTGCAATTTGGAAAACTTGTTTGCGTGGAAGTTTAAAATCCATCGGAGGAAGAAACTTTTAACCCTTCGATGACTCTAACGATGTTCCAATCCACAGCTGGGCAATCTCATTCCACATCTGACCTGAGAGATAGGAATGCTAGATAATGTGAACAGCAGAAAAGTCTAATTTCATACTGTCAGTCATAACAAAGTTACACGGCTACAACTCATATAAAATTTACTTAAATTGTCATTGCTAAGAAATCGAAATTTTCTGGCTGAAGTACAGGTTATGCCTTCAATTTCTAAATGCAGAAAAGTGACTATTATTTTTACATTCAGAACCCACTGCAGTTTAATTTTCTTTATTCTTAGTAAGAATGGAAGGCACAGAAAGAGGGACTGATCCTTCACTATCTCTCTTCATTCTACCAAGTAAATGGTAGAATCTAACAATCTGGTCCCGATTAGGTGAGCCCTGTCACCATATCACAGTAGCCACCAAACAAATTGGCTAGTTACTGGCTTTAAAAAAAAAAAAAAAGTCTATTTAGAGAGAAGCATGATTCTAAAAAGCTAAGGGAGAAGATATCAAAGATAAAACAGTGTTCTTCCTTTAAAGGAAGAGAGCACATTTGTAGTTGAGAATACTTAACAATAACCCCAGAAAGAAAAAGATTATTCACTAAACAATTTAGATAATGTGCTAATCTGCAAAGTATTCCTAATTTGTAATCACTACTACAGCTGGTTAAGTTACCAGGTCTATCTGACAGCCATGTGCCCGATCCACAAGGATGGAGGAGAATGAGTGACAGCTGCAGACTCGGCCCAGCCCCACTGGGAAGCAGCGCTGGACTTGAGCCCTATTCTTACTCTTGTCCGCCTATCAGCGCTCCAGCTCCTTGCCAAGTCCCAAGCGTTTGTCTAATGTAGGCCTGGATTCCTAACCCTGGGGGGTCAGACCCCCTGTCAGGTCCTTCACACCAGAGCTCTGCTGTCCCAAACTTCCAGGTTCCAGGCCTATCCAACATACAGTACCTATGAATACCTCTCATTGCCTACGCAAAATCAGGATCCTGATTCTTCCTGGGAGGCTTTATCTTTCCATCACCCAATTCCTAGAATATCACTTGTGCTTATGAAGAGGGAGGCGATCCCACCACAGATGAGCAATCTCAGTTTCACATTGAGGGGGGGATGACCTTTGAAGCTAGGCAGCGGCACAGGCAAAGGTGACAGGAAATGGCAGGGCAGGTGGATGGTGGGGAAGAGCAACAACCAGGCAGCCAGCTTTTCCATTTTCTTACCTTTTCCTTGAGTTTGGAGCGTATCAGCTCCTCTCCTCCAGTTCTTTATACAGTATATAATACAGTATAGTCAACTACAGTTGTCCCACTGTGTTGTGGAACACTACAACTTGTTGCTTCTATCTGTGTTTTCCCAACCTCTAGTAGTAGTCACTGGCCTTTGTTTCCAATCACACTGCTGCAGAAAAAACGGAAGGGCTGGAAAAACTCAACTTCTACCTCCTCGCAAGTCTGACGCCATCTTTCTTCCTGGGCCTGCTCCCTGGAGCCCTGGCTTCTGCTCTCAAGCCCAGCGCTCCTCCTCTCCCCTGTGATCACCAGTAGACAAGGCAGGAGAGAAGGGGCAGGCTCTGCTCTCAGCACTGCTGTTGGGGGCTGGAACAGTTCTCACCAAAATGGGAGAATTTGAGGGTGGAAAACACTGGAACACTCTCTCTAGGGGGGCTCCAGGCTGCTTTACTGCATTCTCACAATGGACTCCTTTTACTGGCAGCATGTGGTCAGGGCTCTGTATCTTTTTATAGAAACAACACAAACAAGGAAACAAACCAGTTTATTGGTCAAACTCATACCCTAAAAATGCTTTGTTGAGTACAAATCAAGGTTCTTTTCTGCCCTTTGTTCCCTTTTGGCACATGTGCACAAATAAGTAAAAGCAAAACAAACAGGCCTCTCCTTACTCCACAATAATTTTAATATTTAAAGCATGGGGATTTCTTCATAGTCTCTGAGGTTGAATTAACAGAGATCTAGTCACTCAAAAACTTCAAAAGTTAAAAAACGAAAATAATCTAGTTTTAGTTGCTTTCTTAGAACTGCAAAGGCTGCCTTGGCCCACCTGCCCTTGGGACGCCCAGCCGGCTGCTCCCCACAGGTTCACAACAAGATGCTGCTTCCTGGGGGACCCCCACATGCCCATCGCTCCATGCATTCAGTTCCCTTAACAATTCTTAGAAGGCTGATATTTATTTATCAATAACTGCATCTACCTTTTTTTTTAATGCCTGGCATGTCTACTGCACAAAAAACATGTAAACTATCCTTATAGGTCCTTTTGATTTGTATTTATCATCCTGACAACTCTCAGCAACCAGTACAACTCTTTTCACTGCAAGCAGAACATCACTGATTCCCCCTGGTTAATAAGTGCTTGCTCTGGACAGGATAAAGATTTGCTGAATACATGAACAAACGCTATGTGACGGGAAAACAGTGGAACTGGTGATGCAGCCATCAGCATGTTCCAGACTTTCCGCTTCCGTTCCTACCAAGCATTCTACGTGCCATCATGTCCCATCCATTCAGAACAGTTTAATCCTAACCACCCTCTCCTCCCACCATATTCCTGACCTTCTGGCTTCCCCTGCTGCTCACCGGCGGGAGCTCCCTTTCTTATCATTAGAAACTGCAGGCCAGGCAGGGCAACTGACACCCTGACATCTAGTTCCAGATTGACACTAGTGAAGAGACAATTCATCCATTTGGCTACAGAACAATTCCAAACATAGGAAGGCTTTGATCTTTTAGAACTATCACTTTGACAAGTTCTGGGTTTTTCTGAACATTAAATTGCCAACGAAATTTGATCACAATGAGTCACACCTAAAATTGTCCCAGACTCTGGAAGGTTCTTAGTTTCAACAGATGCAGCAGAATGCATCCTCATACCACACACTCAGGAACCGCAACTGCAGCAAGAACCAAAACAAACACTGCCAGTCTAAACCCAGAGGCTCCTGGAGCAATTTTGCACCTCTTCACCAATAGGAGAAAACCTAGCGACCGCCCATCCCCAGGTACACAAACGTCACTGAGAACCAGAGAGGCCAGTAGAAGTTCTGCTTCCATAAGGATGCAAATTAAGACTTAAACAGTGTAACAATTGGCTAGACCTAATCCTTTTACAGAGGTGTAAATGGCTATTGAGAATTGAATTCCCAGCTGCTAGCTTTTGTTAAGTAGCGTTACAGACAAATTTCACCCTACAGCAAAGCCCACTGGTCAATTCTGAACACTACTGATGAAACAGGTTTTAAAAGCCAGTGCAATTAGTTTGTTTTGATACCAAATGTCCTGCCCATAAATCCAAGCATATAAATCTAAGCATATAAATCCAAACCACATCAAGAATTAGTGCCCTGGGAAAATAAACTGGCTGCGACTATCTCAAGCCTGACACCTGATGGCTGGAACAGCTGTATGTGGGGCCACGGTGAAGTTTGTACATGGGGTTTTGTTTGCCACACAAAACAGTTGTAGAAAGGACAAACACATACATAGTTAAACAGTATTTTTCTTTTAACAGGCTGTCTTACAAAACCTATGTTTTGGTGGCTACCTCGGTTCCTATTGTGCAGCCCTCTGGGTGGTCCCTTCCAGGGGGCCACTTGAAGGGAGCACAATGCTAAAAAGGAGGGAAGGAGGGGACAGCGACACAAAGGCCAATGGAGCAGGGCGGTCTGCGGCAGGCTGCGGACCAGGGGTCAGCAAACAACGCTCCCCTTCTCTTTACCCAGGAAACAAGGGCTCCTTCTCTTTACCTGGAAACAGCGTGATTAAGCTGACAGCTTGAATTATGGGCTACATTTTGTAGGGTACGGTCCCTCTGTGCTAAGGTCCTCTTCATTGTAACTGAGGCTGCACAAGGAAAACTCTTGCCTTTTCCCCCTGCTCTGGCCTCCAAACAGACCTCATCATTCTGTTCCATTTTAATTCTCAGAACCACCCTCCCCTCCAAATCACTGTTGTGCTTTTCTTTGAGTTTCTCAATGAGGAGCAGAAAGGCCTGGGAGAATCTATAGTAAGTATTTCCCTCCACTTTTAAACCGAGACAACCAGCCTGAACTCATCATGAGTTTTTAATAGCCAAGAATCATTAGTGATGGCTGCACACATCGTTTTATGAGACTGGTGTTTTTAGACCATTCTCCCTGATAACTCTTTGGATTCCAAACTTAACGTACGGGATGACAAAAATCCTGGCTGGGAAGGTGAAGACTGGAAAAATTTACTCTTGCTCCTGTCAGTTTCTTTTAAATCAGGACTGACATACTGGTTAGAGGACTATACAAGAATACTCCAGAAAGTTTTGGGAAAATGGAATTAAACATCTATTTTGGTGCAAAAAATTTTGAAATTGCACACACACGTCATTAGGGTGCTGGCTGACTTTTTAAGTCCAACCCATCTATTTTATTTTTCATTGCCTGGGGTTTTTGTTTGTTTATTTCTTTGTTTTTTTTTTTGTTTGTTTGTTTGTTTTTAATTGAAAATTAGAGAGAGGAAGGAGAGAGAGATCTTCCATCAGCTTGTTCACTCTCCAAATGGTCACGATGGTCACATGGTACAGGGGCCTAAGAACTTGGGCTGTCCTCTGCTGCTTTCCCAGGCGCATTAGCAGGGATCAGAAGTGGAGCAGCTGGGACTTGCTGCAGGCCATAGTTTAACCTGCAGTGCCACAGTCTGGCCCTGGCTGACTTCTTATTTGAGAAGTATGACTGGGTCTCCAGGGCTGATAGAGCTCTAAAGTAACTTTACTTTAACCATCTGCTAAGACACAAAGCAAAAATAAGCAAAGACAACAACAACAACAACAACAACAACAACAAAACCAGCATGAAGGCTCCCTGCCTCTTCCCATTTGACAGACAGCAGCAACTTCCTGTGCAGTGTCAGCACATCCCTGAGATTTGATTAATTAAGCTGACAGTGAACAGATTTAGCTGTATTGGGTACCTGATCATGAGTGCTGCTCTTAACTCTGCCAAAATCAATGTGGTTATCATCAACTACATGGTCTGCATGTTCCAATATGATTCCAATCTGAATGTAGACCTACCATATGACCCAGGCATCTCACTCCTGGGAATTTACCCAAAGGAAATGAAATCAGTAAGCAAATGAGTTATCTGTACCTCCATGTTTATTGCAGCTTAATCCACAATAGCTAAGACATGAATCAACCTAAATGCTTGTCAACTGAAGACTGGATAAAGAAATTATGGGATATGTACTCTATGGAATACTATACAGCGATTAAAAAAAAAATCTGGTCATTTGCAACAAAATGGGATGAATCTGGAAAACACTATACTTAGTGAAATAAGCCAGTCCCAAAGGGACAAATATTATATGTTCTCCCTGATCTGTGATAACTAACAGAGCACCTAAAAGGAAGCCTGTAGAAGTGAAATCAACACTTTGAGAAGCAATGACTTGAATAGCCATTGACTTGACTGTCGAACAACTTTTTTTCCTTCTTTATATCATTGGTTGAACTCTTTATTTAACATAGAATTAATCATATATGTATAAAGTCAATTGAAAATAGATTCCAGTAAAAAATAAGAGTGAAAATAAGAGAAGGAGCTGTATAGTTCTGCATACATTCCTGCAGGCTTACTTCTAAGGGTACAGCTAAAAACTTGCCACGGGTCTCCAAATCCCATTAATCTGGGTGATAATAATGCCATCTTACGTCTTAAAGTGACCATATTAAGTGTTAAGTTGAACATATAGATAGGATTAAGTGTTAAAGGGATCATATAAATAAGATCAAGTGTCTGGTAATAACAATAGATAGAATTAAAAAGAAGAGAATGTTCCAACATGGGAAGCAGTCCACACAGCAGACTCATAGAATGACAGTTGCTCTAAATAGCACTCTGACCTCAGAATCAGCCCTTAAAGCATTCTGGTCTGGTTGAAAAACCCATAAAAGCATTTCAAGCATGGAAAGCCAAGACACTGTGACCAAAACAACAACAAAAAACGTCCTATATGAAGGATCTATGTGAGTAAGACCCCAGTGGAAAGAAAGGGCCATCAAAGAAGGATGTACTTTTCTCTGAAGGGAAAAGCGAACTTTCACTTTGCTTATGGCCTTGTCTAAATACTGACAGATTTGTGGACTCAAAAGGCTTCTATAGCCTTGGCAGCTCATGGCAAGAGCCTCAGGTAATTGCTGACATCAAACATAAGAGAGTTAATTGTTAACAACAGGAGTCACTATGCACTTACACCCCATGCAGGACCTCTGTCCTCAGTGAACTGTATTATGATAATTAACTGTAAAACTTGTTCTCAGTTTTTTTTATATTGTGTGTGTGTGTGCGCAAACTGTTGGTCTTCTGCGTATAAAGTAAATTGAAAATGAATCTTAATGGAGAATGGGACTGGGAATGGGAAAGGGAGGAGGAGAAAGGGTGGGAGTGGGGGTCAGAGGGTGAGTCTGGTGGGAAGAATCACTACTTTTCCTAAAGTTGTACTTATGAAATTTGTACTCATTAAATAAAAGGTTTCTTTGGAATAAAAGAATTGACTCAAAAAAAAAAAAAAGAAAGAAAGTAGATAATAACAAATCATTATTATGAAAAAATGGATTAGTTTTTAAATTTTAAATCAATTTTAATTAATTGTGCATGGTAGACAGGATGCAAGCAAGACAATACAAGCTAATTAGCCTTCCTAAGGTAGGCCCCAGGAAGCAAATGAAAGGCTTTTTTTGTCAGTGTCAGACAAGCACATCCCAATTCTGGGTAAGTACACTTTTTAAGACAGTAAACAAAACAATTCCAAGGGTGCTCATGATTACAGATGTAATAATGCTTCTGAAACAACACAGTCCAGCATGCAGCCAGGTAGTGTATAACAAAGTTGATCAGGAAGGACCATAAAGTCCCATGCCTAATACTGGAAATCCTTTTAGGAATCTGGTTGTCCTGGTAAGAAATGCTTTTCAATGTTGCAGGCAAAAGAACACATGAAGTTCACGAAACTTTTTAAAAAAATATCAGAAAGTATTAATATATTTTACTTTGTCAGATAAATTAGAAAAGTTTTTATTAGCAGACAATGAATACATGATACAAAAATCAAAGAACCAGCATGTACATTCAACCAACAAGCTCAACTGCTTCCATACACTTATATTTGGTACTGTCATTCATTTTATTATAGTAGGCAAGCTATTAGCAGGTACCAAAGTTTCAGTAAAATGATTTTGAGGAAGTTCTCAAAATTACAAAGATTGATCTTCCTGCAAACTTTGAAAAGACTGCCTGACTCAAATGTGGAATAATGAATTCTACTAGCAAGTATCTTAGAATTGCTACAGTAAAAAAACAAAACAAAAAAAAAAAAACAAAAAACAAAAAAAACAAACAAAAAAAACTAAAACTAAAGTTTAGCATTGTTTTCAGCAGATTCAATCACACAATTCATCAAAATAGAAAGCAAATTTCCTGACAAATGGAAACAATGAGAAGAAAGTCAGACAATTAGTTGGAAGCCACAAAAGACAAGGGACTCACAACTGAGTCTCACATCTGTTTTGTGGGTTAAGGTAATAAATACTCTAAGTCTGCCCACAAGGACTGAAAACACTGACATTCACTATAATAGGAGAAAAAACATATTGAAGTCCCACTTCTTACTTGAGTCCTGGGTTTTAGCTTGTTTTTATACACCTCGAGTAGCCACACACACTCCTGCCTCCCTGAAGGAAGGTGTTCCACTCCAGCCATCAAGCCTGAATGTTCTTTTCCAAATCTCTAATTAAAATGCATCTGGCTTTCCCAGCAGTCTGTGACTGACAGCCTGAAGACCGATACCTGCTACAGACAATCAAAGGGAAAAGGAGCCCTAACAAACTGAAGAAGCACAAATGAGCGGGTAACAGAGGGGGGAAGTGAAGCGAGGAACGGGCAGAAGGGAAGGGCTGCAGTTTGCCACTCAGCACCCAGAAACGGCTCCCAGTTCTGCTCTGACGAACCACCACTCCTGTCCTAACCCAAACTCCCTGAGCGGGAACCCACATAAGCATGGGGTCCTGGCAGAAGCCAATGATGCTCTCTTGCCACTGCAGTGATTGTACTGGGGGTGGGCATAGACTCTGACTCAGCGGCCCAGGACAACGGTCTCTAACTACTGGGCCTGAGAATCGATTAATCCACAGGGAATGGGAGCCAAGAAACAGGATGAGAAGCAGAGCCCACTGGTACCACAGAAACCCTGGGCCGAGGCAGCCTGAAGACTGTCTCCCACCGGGCTTCACTGGCATGGGCAAATAAGCTCTGACTTAAACCCATTTAAAATGGGTCCTCTATAATCTACAGGAGCAAGCATCCTAATGGATAGAGAGGGGAAATCGATTTTAAAAAGAGATGAAAAGGACAAAAATATCTAATAATTTACTGTTTCCACATCTGTTTTATTTTTTACTTTAAGAGCGCTAAGCATTTGATTATAAAATACAAAATGCTGGGACCAGCACTGTGGCATAAAGGGTAAGGCTGCAGTGCCAGCATCCCATATGGGCACCAGTTTGAGTCCTGACTGCTTTGTTTCCAATCCAGCTCTCTGCTGTGGCCTGGGAAAGCAGTGGAAGATGGCCCATGTCCTTGGGCCTCTACACCCACGTGGGAATCCCAGAAGAAGCTCCTGGCTCCTGGCTTTGGATCCACGCAGCTCCAGCTGTTGCAGCCATTTGGGGAGTGAACCCAGTGGATGGAAGACCTCTCTCTCTGTCTCTACCTCTCTCTCTGCCTCTGCCTCTCTGTAGCTCTTTCAAGTAAATAAATAAATCTTAAAAAAAAAAAAAAAAACGTTTTGTAAGGCATGAAGAATATTTAGTAGATATGTTTAAACAAATGGTCACTAAAAGCATCCCCATTATAGGAAGATTTCTGAGGCCATCAGCGAAATCTGTGAAACCAGCCATGCTACCAAGAGCACCCTTGCCTCCACAAGGCAAGCACCACAGAGCTGTAGAACACGGTGTTCAAGCTTCGGAATTCAGGAGATTTCTAAAAAGCTTTCTTGGGATATAATTCACCCATCCCAAAATTCACTAATTTTAAGTGTACACTTCAATGGTTTTTATTAGTATACCCTCAGAAGTGTGCAACCCTCACAGAATCTAACTTTAGAACTTTTCTAAAAGATGACTTTTGAGGACTTGGTTAAATTTTTTTTCCTGATTATAAAAGTAATACCTATTCATAAAAGAAAACTTGAATGTGGCATTCTCACTTTAAACTACAGAGTCACACATCAAGAATTCTACTGGCATGGAATTCTGTCTCCAAACCCAGTTCCTCTGGGTCCACAAACCCATCTTGTGAACAAATTTGGCCACGCTGCAACTACTATTCAATGTCTATATCCTGTCTCCCTTTCCAGGGGCCCCCAAATTTGTTCTTCTCTCTTGTATTACTCTGGAGAAGGTAGCCCCTTACCTGAATCAAGAGTACATTATGATTAGGCTAAGCCAGGGGCCAGCAAACCATCAGGCTAAGCCAGGAGTGACCAGATCCAGCCACAGCCTATTTTTGAATTTTTATTTACTTTTTATTTGTTTGAAAGGCACCGAGAGACACAAACACACACACACAAAGACACAGGCAGAGATTTTCCTTTTACTGCTTTACTCCCCAAATGCCCACAAAAACTGGCACTGGGCAAGGCCAAATATAGGAGCCAGAAATTTAATCTGGTCCTCCCATGTAGGTGGCAGGGACCCAGTATTTGAACCATCACTTGCTGCCTCCCGGGGTACACATTAGCAGGAGGCTAGAAGAAGAAGCAGAGCTGGGACTCAAACCCAGGTATTCTGATATGGGATGTGGGTATCCCAAGAGCATCTTACCTGTGCCAAAGCAAATATCCACCCCATAGTCTACTTTTGTATAGCATTTGAGCCATTATTTAAAGAAAGGAAGATGACAGGGGGTGGATAAGGAGAAAAAAAGAAAAGAAAATATCTACTACATGGTCTTTTATGGAAAAGGCTTCCTTACTTTAAACCAATTTTAGTAACCCATGTCAGTGACTAGCTTAGGAATGGGCCTGTGACTAAATTTTACTCAAGGGGCAGTCTACAGATTCTCCTTGCTCGTAGCAAAGATACCCAAGAAGAGAGAGTCTCTGTATCTTGGGCTGTAGTGTCTAGATGAGGTCCTTGGCACTTACATTAGTCTGCTAAGGGTACTATAACTACATACAGACTGGGTGGCTTAAACAGCACACATTTACTTTTCCAAGCTTAAGGTACTGAACCATTTGGTTCCTGGAGAGGGCTCACATCTTGGACATGACCTCTGCCCCATCAACACAAGTGGCCCTTGAGCCTGTTCTTGCTACAGTGTGGATTCTGGATTTTATTTCCAGACTTACATTGTATTTAGGTATCTGGAAAAATAATCGGGTGCCATTACATGTGGCCATCAGGGGCTCCCCTTTGTCTTCTACCTGATAACTTCACTCCCTAGTTTTGCCTGTGCCTCCTGTTTTCCTACTTATTTTGATCTGAAAAATCTAAGGCTTTCCTTATCTTTATTTTAGTTTAAATTTTCAAAAATTCAGAGCCAGTTTTCCAAGAGGACAATAGTTCTGACACCTGATTATCAGCATGTACCTGGTAATCATGCTCATTGTGTCTCAGTGTCTGTACGGGAGATGTTAGAAGAAGTCTCCACTGGTGAACTCAGTTCCCCAGCCTGGGCCACCCGTTTCACCATAGGCTTCTGGCTTCAATCAGAACGAAGGTGAACGAGGGGCGGGGGTGGTGGTAAGAAGTACTGTGAAGGTCATAGTCAGGAGCACAGGTCAGTAACAGCCTGAGACCTAATTCCAGCCCCATACTTTACCACCACATCAGAGGGCACCTGTTTAATAAAGGAATACAGCTGAAAAAACCACGTCCTCCAGGGAAACCAGACATCAGGGAGACAAAAACAAGGGCACTCAAGGAGATTTCAGCCCTGATACATTTATAGCTACAGCAAACCATAAACACAGCCTAGCTCCTACACAATGAGCATAAAACCTCAGTCTGATGTCCCGTATAACTGTTTACATAGTACCTCATGTTTGAGTTTCAACAAAAAGTTGCAAAACATACAGAGACAAAAAGCATAGTTTGAATAGATAGAGGAAGTAACAGAACCAGACTGGCAAATTTTGGAATTATCAGACTGGAAATATGAAATAGCTATGATGAATATGCTTGGGCTCTAATGGAAAGAGTGAGCAATGTACAAGAATGGATGGGTAATATAAGCAGAATGATGAAAAACAAAGAATGGAAATACTAGACGTTAAAAACTATCTCAATAATGATAATGGCTTTGACAGGCTTATCAGTAGTTTAGACATAGTAAAGGAATGAGTAAGTGAACTTGAAGGCACATCAGTAAAAACTTCTTTGTCTAGCTTATTTTATTTTTTTAATTTATTTGACAGATAGAGTTAGACAGAGTTCTGGCTCCTGGCTCTGGCCTGGCACAGCCCTCAAAGATTTCTCTTTCTCCATCTCTCCCTCCCTCTCTCTCATTCTGCCTTTCAAATACAGAGATTTTTTAAAAACCAACCAACTTATTACATCTCATGGTCTTGTGTATTAGGAAATTATGCAGGACTAGGATGGATGATTGATTAGTTTCATGTGTTATTAAGAGAGGTCATTTGATGCTATTTAGAAGGTCCAATAAGGCTTCAGCACTTACATTTGGGCACCTTGGTGGGAATAACTGGAAAAATAAGGCTCAGCTTGGACTACAGACTAGAGCACCTACACTTAATTTCTTCAGTAGAGCAGTCTCAGGATGGTCGGACTCACGTAGTAGCCTATGGTCCCCAGAGTCAAGTGTTCTAGTAAACAGGGTACAGATTGCATGGCCTTTTATAACCCAACTCAGAAGTCACACAGCTTCAATCCCAACACACACTATCTAGTTTAAGCAGTTAATAACCTCCCTCCCACATTCAAAAGAAGGGGACAGAGAACTCGTTTTTTGATAAGAGGAATAAGGAAGAATATTTTAAATTGCCATGACCCCACAGCTTTCATACCAAGCTTTAGGACTAGCAGGGGTTTGGGAGATTCTGATTGAATCAAAATGGAATTACAGGGGCTGGCATCGTAGCCAGCGGGTAAAGCTGCTGCCTGCGATGACAGCATCTTATATGGGCGACAGTTCGTGTCCCAGCTGCTCCACTTTTTATCCAGCTCCCTGTTAATGGCCTGGGAAAAGCAGCAGAAGATGGCCCAAGTGCTTGGGTCCCTGCAACCCAAGTGGGAGACCTGGAAAAAGCTCCTGGCTCCTGGCTTTGGCCTGGCACAGCTCTGGCAGCTGCAGCTGTCTGGGGAGTGAACCAGCGAATGGAAGATTCTCTCTCTCTCTCTCTCTCTCTGAATCTCCCTGTCTCTTTATTTAAAAGTTAGAGTTATAGAAATAAATCTTTAAAAAAAATCTTTCAATTAAATAAATCTTTCAAAAGAAGTGAATCTTATATGAGATTTCCAATTATGACATTATAACCAGAAAGGAGAATGGTTTTGTTCTTTAACATAGGGGCTTAGAAAGAATAATACATTTTGATGGTCTATAAACTTTTTATTTTAAAGATTTATTTATTTATTTGAAAGACAGAGTTTACAGAGAGGCAGAGGCAAAGAGAGAGATCTTTCATCCACTGGTTCACTCCCCCAAATGGCTGCAATGGGTGGAGCTAAGCAAATCTGAAGTTAGGAGCGAAGAGCTTCTTCCAGGTCGCCCAAGTAGGTGCAGGGGCCCAAGCACTTGGGCCATCTTCTACTGCTTTCCCAGGTCATAGCAAAGAACTGGATGGGAAGTGGAGCAGCCAGGATTTGAACCAGCACCCATATGGGATGCTGGTGCTGCAGGCAGTGGCTTTACCTGCTAATGCCACAGTGCCAGCCTGGTCTATAAATGTTTAAAGCAAAAAAAAAAAAACAAACAAACAAAAAACAAAACAAAACATCAGGCTCAATACTGAATGCCTGTGGTGGGCTCACCAGTATACTGGGGATAGTATTTAAGTCCTAGTTAGTGCAATAAGACAAGAAAAAGTAATAAAAGGTGCATAGTTTAGGAAAAAAGAAATAAAACTGTTTTCCCAGATGTTGACATGCCTGTTTATGTACAAAATGCCACAGAACCAGCCAAAAAATTATTTGAGTCAATAAACAATTACAGCAAAGTTGCAGGATACAGGTTAACTGCTTTCAAATACGCCAGATATAAATAATTAGAATTTGAAACTAAAATACAGCAACTTTTACATTAGTACCCCCATGAAAGTACTTAAAAATAAGCCAACAATACATGTACAAGAAAAAGCCACCAAAAAGAGTCACATGAAAAAAATGACAACATTCTGATGATGAATAAATCAAAGAAGATTTAAATAAATGAAGAGATAGTCCACGTTCACGGATAGCAAGACTCAATATTGTTAAGGTGTTAGTTCTTCCTACCTTCTTTTATGGTTTCAATATAATTCCAATCAACATTTCAGAAAGTTGTTTTATTACGCTGATAAACTGACTTTAAAATTTACATAGAAAGACAAAGACCTAGAGGATTCAACACAGTACTGAATTAGAACAAAGTCAAAGAACTGACTCTACATAACTTCAAGAGTTACTATAAATCTAAAGTAATTAAAGAGAGTGTGGTACTGGTGAAAGAAACACACCAGTGGAACAAAAACAGTAAGGTCGAAACAGACCACACAGATGCAGTCAGCTGATCTTTTCCAAATGAGCAGACAATTCAATGGAGAAAGAACAGTCTTTCCAAGAAGTGGTACTGGAAAACGTGGACATCCATATGCAAAGAAAAGTATGTATGAGTTTGATAGGGATCTTACATCTTTCACAAAAACTAACTCAAAATGAATCACAGATCTGAATGTAAAATGCAAAACCATAAAATCTGTAGAAGATAACATAAGAGAAAACCGAAGTAAACCTGCATTCACCTTGGGTAATAAGGTTTCATATATGACACCAAGGGCAAAATCTATAAAAGAAAGATTTTAAGTTAAACTTTATTAAAATTAAAAACTTCTGCTTTGCAAAAGACATTGTTAGCAGAAGAAAAGATGATCCACAGAGAGAAAATATTTGCAAAACAGATTTTTCTCCTGATAATGGACTGACATCTAAAATACAGAAAGATCTATTAAAACTCAGAAAAGAAGAAAGTGAACAGTTGAATTAAAAATGGTGAGAAGGAGCAGGCATTTGGCACTAATGTTAAGATGCCACTTGGGATGCCCAAATACCATGTTGGAGTCCTAGGTTCACCTCTGATCCAGTTTGCTGCTAATCTACACCCCAAGAGGTATCAGATAATGGCTCAAGTGTGTAAGTCCCTGCCACCCATGTGTGAAACTAAATAAAAAATATTTTTTAAAAAAACTGGGCAAAGGCTGGTGTTGTAGTGCAGTGGGTTAAGCCACCACCTATGAACTCATCATCCTATATGGGTGCTGTCAAGTCCTAGCTGTTCCACTTCTGATCCAACTCCCTGCTAATGTATCTGGGAAAGCAGAAAAAGATGGCCCAAGTACTTGCCAGCTGTGTGGGAGACCCAGATGGAGTTTCTGGCTTCTGGCTTTAGGCCTGGCCCAGCACCAGTCATTGCAGACATTTTAGAAGTAACTGTAACTCTGCCTTTCAAACAAATAAATATTAAAAAAAAAAATGGGCAAAAGATCTGAAAAGACTCTTCATTAAAGACGTACAAATGGCATACATGAAAAGATTCTCAACATCTTATATCATTAGGGAATTACAAATTAAATAACAGTGAGATATGACTACACACCCATTAGAATGGCTAAAATCCAACAAACTGACAATGCTAAATGCTGACAAGGATGTGGAGCAACAAAAACACTCACTGCTGGCGACAGTACAGTCACTTTGGAAGACAGTTTGACAGTTTCTTACAAAGCTAAACATAAGACTTATCAGCAATTTCACCCCCTTGGTATTTCTCTAAATAAGTTAAAAACTCATGTTTACACAAAAATTTGCACGTGGACATTTATGGCAGCTTTAGTCATAACTGGCAAAACCTGGAAGCCCCACCAAGTCCTTAAGTACGTGAATGGATAAACAAATTCTGATACATCCAAATGATGGAGTACTACCCGGTGCTAAAAAGAAACGAAACAGCAAGTCACAAAAACACAAGGAGGAACCTAAGATAAATATCGCTTAGTGAAAGCGTCAATCAGAAAAGGTTACCTACTGTGTGCTTTCTTTTTATATGACATCTCAGAAAAGGTAAAATTAGAGCCAACAGAAAAATCAGTGCTTGCCAGGGGTCTAGGTGGCAGAAGGAGGTTGGGTTGAGTAGACGGAGCACAGGGGATTTTTAGGCAATAAAATAACCAATCTGTAATATACTATAAAGACTGTAAAGATACATGTCATTACACTTTAATAAACAAAAGAAAGCAAAACAAACAAAAAAACCCGAATACCTTGCTTCATTGATTAGAGAACCACAGAAATGGGCTGTTTATGGCTAAGCAGTGTGCACACTTACTTTCTGTGATCCCTATCAGTCTATAATGTTCCACCACTGCATACCTGGCACATGGCCATGTGTGGAAACTCAGATGGTGAAGGTGTGAAACAAAGGAAGCAGTTACCTTGGCTGCTGGGTCATTCACTCTACTTCTCTGTCACTATGCTCCCACACTGAACCCTGCATCCATGCAATTCTGCTTCCAGTCATTATGCGTAGATACCTACATATCTACCCATAAGTAGTCTACCCATACAATACTTGCAAAGACACAATCCTTGCTGCCAACCCTCTTATTTTCCATTGCTGCACATCCATTGCTACAAATTCAGCATTTTAACTCAAATATATTATCTTAAAATTCCTGTGGACAGCCCCTGGACTGGGTTAGCAGGGTCCTTCTCTCAAGGTCTCACCAGGTATCAGAGGGATTGCAATCTCATCCAAGTTTCAGAGTCCTCAGGTTGTTGGCAGCATTCATTTCCCAGGGGCTACAACACTGATGCTCTCAGCCCCTACAGGCTGCAGGCCATTTCCTGCCATGTGACTTTTTCTACAAGATGGCAGCTTGCTTCTTCAAGGCGAACAGGAAAATGTCTCTGCTTCCCTAAATATCTGACTGCAGTAAAGGCCTGGCCCCTCTGAAAGTCTCATCCAACCTCTCTCTCTGTCTCTACCTCTCTCTGTAAATCTGCCTTTCAAATAAATAAATCTTTAAAAAATAAATAAAGTCTCATCCAGCTAGACCAGGCCCACCCTGGATAACATTCACTTTGATTAATCCAAGATCAACAGATGAGGGACCTTCAGGGTATCAACAAAATACTTTACCTTTGTCATATGACACACCTGGTCATGGGACTGTAAACCACCAACCCCCCAGGCCTGCCCAACTCCAAGGAGCGCACATAACACCCAGGGAGTTGCAATCTCAGCGCCATTTTGGAATGCTGCCATCCACATGGATGATTAATCCAGATGAAACAATCTCAGATCACTCCTCCTAAATCAAGCCCCTCATCACACAGTTCTTCTCTTAAAATACCCTTCAACAGCTCTACAAAATGTAGACAATGAACTCTACACTCAACCTAATAGTCACCTCTCTCAACCTTGCCCAAGCAACATTGTGAACTTTCCCTGACCCTCCTCAATGAGCCGTAACAGGTCCCTTCGCTCTGTCCCATGAGGCACCTCTGTTTTCCATGTTTGCATTCCTCCTTGCATTCTTCCTCCAGAACTAATTTCCCTTTCCCTTTTCCTTCTGATTCAAAGCCTACACAGCCTTCAGAATGCTGTGTTGACCCTTGTATAACACCTTTCCTAGGGCCAGCATTGTGGCATAGCACGTAAGCTGCCACCTATGATGCCAGCATCCCAAGTGGGGACTGGTTCATATCCTGGCTGCTCCACTTCCAATACAGCTCTCTGTTAATGGCCTGGGAAAAGACACAGAGGATGGCCCCAGTTTTGGGCCCCTGATACCCATATGAGAGACCCAAATGAAGCTCCTGGTTCCTGGTTTTGGCCTAGCTCAGTTCTGGGGAGTGAACCAGCAGATGGAAGACCTCTCTTGCTCTGTCTCTTTCTCTTTCAAATAAACACATATTAAAAACAAAAACAAACAACAACAACAAAACCTTGTGCACTGGGGCTTACCCTCTTGCTCTTTCAGGAACCCCGCTACCATTGCCAGTTCACTGACTAACCTCCAGGATCATGACAGGCACATGGTCAAGTCATCCTTGTGGACCCAATTGACACTGGGCCATCCATCTACCACATGAGAATAAGCTCTCTGTCATGGATCTTTGTGCCAATGTTTGCTGCAAATTATTTCTTCTTCAAAAATAAAGAGATTCAGGTTATCCTTTTTATCAACAGCTTACTCAATTTTACTCTAATATGCTTTCTAGTGAGAAGAGTTCTTTATGGCATATAAAGGAGGGAGTGTACATGAATCATGGTCTGGTTTTTTCAATACTGTGAAGCACCCATGGGAGTGAGTCATAAAACTTATCAAAAACACTTTGCTGGGGCTGGTCTTGTGGTATAGCAGATTAAGCCACTGCCTGCAGTGAAGGCATCCCATAGGATGCCAGTTCAAGTCCTGGCTGTTCCACTTCTGATCCAGCTATGCGCCAGGGAAAGCAGCAGAGGATGGCCCAAGTCCTTGAGCCCCTGCACCCATGTGGGAGACTTAGATGCAGCTCTTGGCTCCTGGCTTCTGTCTGACCCAGTTCCAGCCAACCCAATCATTTCAGAAGTGAATCACTGGATGGGAGACCTTTCTCTCTCGCTGTCTCTCCTTGTGTCTCTATAACCCTGCCTTTCAAATAAATAAAATAAAGATTTTAAAAAGGCACTTTGCTTTTATAAATACAAGCAACCCAAGCACCTATCAATAGATAAATGGACAAACAAAACATGGTATAGTCACACACTATATTAATATTCAGCCATAAAAACGAATGAGGCACTGCTTACATGCTACAGCATGGATGAACCTTGAAAACACTGTTAACTGGAAACAAAAGGACAACTATTGTATGATGATGCTTGTAAGAAATATCTAGAATACGTAAATTCAAAGACAGTAAATTAGAGATTCCCAGAGATGAGGCTAATGCTTACAAAAAATGTGAAAGTCATCAATGCCACTAAACTGCACACTTAAAAATGCCAAGTTCTGGGACTGGCGCTGTGGCATAGTGGGTAATGCTGCCGCCTACAGTACCAGCACTCCAAATGGCCACTGATTCACACCCTGGCTGCTCCACTTCCAATCCAGCTCCCTGCTAATATACTTGGGAAAGCAGCGGAAGATGCCCAAGTGCTTGTGCCCCTGCACCCATGTGGGAGACCCAGATGCAGCTCCTGGCTCCTGGCTTAGGCCTGGCCTCATCCTTTGCGGTGATTTGGGGAGTGAACCAGTGGATGGAGGATCGCTTGCTCTCCCGCCCCCCCCGCCCCGTGCCTCTGCTTCTCCCTCCATAACGCTTTCAAATAAATAAAATCTTTTTAAAAATGGCAAGTTTTGTTTTACATATATTTTACCACAATATTTAAAAATTAAGGCTATACTCTATCAAACCCCTCAAAAAGTCTATTTTTAACAGGTGAAGTGTATGACAAGTGAATTATATCTCATTAAAGCTGTACTTTAAAAGCTTTAAAAGTGAAAGAAATACCAACATACTTGGTTCACTTCTCTCCTAAAGTGGGAACTAGCCAGCATCCTGCACTTCGCTTTTCACTTTCGCTGCCAGGTAACTCAAAGACCAAGTGTTGCGTTGGAGCACGGCAACAAGCCAAGACCTAACAGCTGTCTGTCATCATCATTTCCATCGGTATACTCAAACCTCAGGCTCCAGCTTCCTCTCCATGTTCTCTCTGTGTCTTCCTTGGTCCCACCTCTGCAAGTCTGCTAACCGAAATCACCTCAAGTGCTTGTACTCCAGGCTCTGCACAGACCCTGAGATACCGAGCTTTTGAGAAGAGTCTTAGTTCTCAAAACATGATGCCATAGATTCAGACTAACACTTGACTCCTGAGAGCAAAAGAGCAGAGCTCACGCTAAGGAAAAAAATTAAGAGAACGAGCAGCCTCAAAAGTAGCAGAAGTGTTAACAAGTTAACCAGCATCATCCAAAACCACCTTCAACCTACTCCTGAAGAGCAATAGGCCCAAACCGGGTAACACAGGCACGGAAATAACTACTGTTAACTGACATTTTCATTCTGGAAGTATTTTACTAAGACACACACAAAATTTACCCAAATGCCTATTATTTCCCAATAAATATTGGAAAATTATAACCCAAAATTCCAAGGAGTTTGCTTTAAGGTAACAGTAAAAAGTCATTCCTATGGGAGACAAAGCATTCCTGACTTGTAGAGAAATGTTCAGCAGTAATTCTATTAACATACTCAACTTCCAACCTTAGAAAAATAGAGTCCTGGATATGTATACTACTCCCCCAGTTAGCCCTCTAAATACTAACCTGTCCAAGGCACTGCCATAAAAATAAACTTACAAATGCAAAACCCAAAATAGGTCATTTCTACCTACACTAATAGTTTCTGGCAACGTAGTACGCAATCCTCATCCCTCTTTGATGACAAGACTATTATTACCAGAAAAACCATTTGGCTTGCGTCTTCATGTCGGTGCTTCTATCCACAGGGCAAACACTTTGCACTTGGATATGCTCTTAGTAAGTATTTCCCAAACATCAGTATGGAGTCAATCAGACGGCAGATTAAACTTTTCATGGTAAGTGGATAATGAATGATAAGAGGCAGTGTGTTCAAAGGTACAACGGTGCTCTAAAGAGCATAGACAAAGACGCCCACTTGTCTTTTAACTGCTGCCAGGACAGACGGAATCAGACGCCCGGCATCACAGGGTGGCTCCAAGTTCTGGGAGCGGGAAGGGGGTCAGGGAGGCAGGCTGCAAAGACGGAGTGCCCCGGTGACCTCTGAAACCCTGGGACACCCCCCGCCTTACCTCCTCTTCTGCAAAAGGCATGATCTACTTCAGGCTGCCTTTAGGTTCCTTCCTCCCCTCCCCAGATTTAAAGATGTCAGTGCTATTTTCTTTTCTAAATCACAGAATCCATTACAAAAGTTAACAAGTTTTCTACACATGAGGTATTCCAAGTTTTCTTCCACCCAGTATTTTCAATCAACAATAAAAAAGCACATACAAGGTCTTATGAGTTGGATATTATAACTGCTCCCAATGTTGAATGCTCATGTTTCTATTTAACCTTAAAGATTCCAATGTTGTACTATTCATATACAGAAAAGGAAAGCTGGTTTGGATATACAACTAGAAAAACTTGTTAATTCAGATTTAACCCTAAGACAAAAATGACTCTGTGGCAAGGAATAAGAGGATTAAGCAAATTAATTAGCTACAAAGTTCCAGTCCTTTAAACTGAATTCCTAGCACATTTAACTATTCGTCACCTTCTATGGTAGCAAAACTCTAAACAGTGCCTGGCATTGTAGCAAAGGGAGTAAAGCCACTGCCTGCAACACTAGCATTCCATGGGTGCCAGTTAGTGTCCTGATTGCTCTGCTTCCAATCCACCTCCCCGCTAATGGCCTAGGAAAAGCAGTGGAAGATGGCCCAGGTACCTAGGCCCCTCTCACACACGAGAGACTCAGAAGCAGCTCCTGGCTCCGCCTGGCCTAGCACTGGCTGTTGTGGCCATCTGGGGAGTGAACCACCAAGTGGAAGAGCTCTCCCCGTCTCTCCCTCTCTCTCTGTTATCTCTGACTTTCAAATAAATAAATCTTTAAAACAAAACAAAATTTATAAATAGATTTTTCTAAAAATCCTAAGGGTAGAGGGAAAGAAGGAATCAAATTAACTACAGGCTGGGTAAAATTATAACCTGCACTCACCATAGAAATATGCTATTCATATTTGAAAGCTATTTTGTTAAACAAGAAAGAAAATGACATTTTACCTAAAAGACTGCTTATGAGACCTAAGGGACTTACACGTCCCTGAGTCCTCACTCTGACATTCTCAGTGGCACGATCTCTAACCTGCCTACAATTAAAACCCAAATAGTCAAACAAAAAAACTGCATGGCTTACTCTCGTGCAGGCGTGTTCGTGGAGGATTCCTTTTCTGAACCTGGAGAGCTCACGGTTCGCAAAACACAATCATCTTCTTCAGAGGATAGGGCTTCTCCTTCCTGCTCGGCGTGGATTAGTTTTAAGGCCTCTATTCCGTCTTCTCCCTCCATCTGGTCACCGGGATTTGGCGGTGGTTCCGGACTCTTTAACATCAAATCGTCTTCACTTACAGAAACTGTGAGGCCACTACTGCTGCTGCTCAAACTGTCCTCCTCCTTCTCCTCGTGGGTTTCTCTGAAGGGGCTCTGTGATTCTGGGTCCCCTCGAGGATGATGGCCTGCAGAGGAGATGTGAATGGAGTAGTGAACACTAACATCAAGGGGCGACAAGGAAGCGCTGAGCAGAATTACCCACTAATTAAGAACAGGCTTGGGCTCTGCACCCACATGAAAGACCAGGAGAAGCACCTGGCCCTTGGCTTCAGATCAGCGGGGTGTGCTGGTCGCAGCGAGCAGGCCGCAGCGGCCTTTGGGGAGTGAACCAACGGAAAAAGGAAGACCTTTCTCTTTCTCTCTCTCACTGACCACTCTGCCTGTCAAAAAAAAACCAAAACCAAAAACAAAAACAAACAAACAAAAAAAAAACAGGCAGGAACAACCCACAACTTGTTATATAGTGGTTAAGAAATCTTTTTTTTTTTTTAAATTTTTTGCCAGGCAGAGTTAGACAGTGAGAGAGAGATATAGACAGTGAGAGAGAGGCAGAGAGAAAGGTCTTCCTTCCATTGGCTCACTCCCCTAATGGCCGCTACGGCCAGCGCTGTGCCGATCCGAAGCCAGGAGCCGGGTACTTCCTCCTGGTCTCCCACACGGGTGCAGGGCCCAAACACTTGGGCCATCCTCTTCTGCCCTCCCGGGCCACAGCAGAGAGCTGGACTGGAAGAGGAACAACCGGGACTAGTATCCGGTGCCCCAACTGGGACTAGAACCCGGGATGCCGGCGCCGCAGGTGGAGGATTAGCCAAGTGAGCCACGGCGCCGGCCAGTGGTTAAGAAATCTAAAACACTTAAAAATCATTTAAAAAATGTGTTTGAAAGGCAGAAAGACAGAAAGGGAGAGAGCGATATCTTTCCTTTGCTGATTCACTCCAGCTGGTGGTGGACCAGGCTAAGGCCACGAGGCTGAAACCCAATTCGAGTCTCCCATGTGAATGGCAGGACCCAAGCCCCCAGCTCTCCTTCTTGTCTGTACCCATCAACAGGAAGCTGAATCAGAAGTGGAGCCGGCACTTGAACCCAGGCACTCTGATATGCGATGAAGGTGCCCTAGGCAGCAGCTTAACACTGCGCCAAATGTAATATTTTTAAAAACATACACTAGGTTAAAAACTAGTGAATTCTCTTACAAAAAAAATTTTTTGTCCTCATTTATATTTAAGAATTCATTGGATCATCTCTTCCTTTTTAAAAAAATAAAAATAAAAAAGAATTCATTGGAACGGAATTTGTTGACAAAGTCACAATTTTGTTTTTTGACAGCAATAAAATTAGAGATTTTAGTTTGTCCTTACATAAGATCACTGTCACCTAGAAAAACTAAATACCAACAAAAATCAGCAACCTCAGCCTCTGATCCCACCTGAGAAAGCTCCCCAAGCAGAATGCTTCTCTTGAGACCACTTATTTTCCGATGCACAGTGTTCTGAAACTGATACAGGAGAGACTGGCGGGCTGGCTCTTTCTTCCTCGACTTCAATATGTTCCCGTGTCAGTATTTCTCCCTCTGATCCCTCTGATCTGCTGCAACTGTCACACTTTAAATCATCGGTTCTGTTCTTTGGACTTAATCTTTCCTGTAACGGGGAATGGAGTTCAGCAGACTTTTTGCCTACAGATAAATTGCTCTCACTGTGACGTGTGTTGCTTCCTATCTCCAAGCAATGAGTTTGTTCCTCCTCAGACAATACACTGGCTGTGACGGGCGTTTTCGCACCAATCTGAAGAGATGTCTTTCCATCTGTTCTGTCAGACTTATTTAAGCACTGTGTGTCACTGTTGGTTTGTACTACACAGCTGTCTGTCACATCACTGCTCTGGGCTGTCTGTGCAAGTGAATGTGGGTCAGGAATTGAAAAGTTCTTTGTGGGCTGGGGAGATTTCTGCTCTACACTGAAATCTCCAATGCTTGAGACGGCTGACATTTGGCGGCCCATAAAGATTGTTGCTGGTTGATACAGTCCTCTTGACATGGCGGTCTCCATGTTAATTCCTGCCTGTTGTGCAACCTGCAGCACCAAGAGAGATGCTAGTTAAACATACTGCATGTGAAACAAGGTTACTTTTAAAAAGAAAGGAGGTAATGGAAATGTAACCACAGGAATCGGCACCTACCATGTCTTAGGAAACTCATGGCTTCCGACATAGTGAATGAGTAGAAACTGAGTACACATTATTGAATTTTGCCAAAAATGTTGGTTTACAAAGAAATACTATCAAGAAACTTTGGATTCTATATTTTTGAAGAGAAATGTATGTGTCATTGTTAATCACACAATGTGATTAGTGTAACTGAGCAATATGCTTAAAAAGTGAATTTTGTGTTATGTTAATTAATAATAAACACCCTTCCCCTCCCACCCAAATGCTGCACATTCTAAAAGCTCTCCACAGAGAAATTCAGATTCAACAGAGCTAGGGAGGTGGTTAACCAAACCAAATAAAAACAAAATCAAAGCAGGGAGGCACACAAGGCTTAACTGGAGATTTCTATACCTTATTTCTAGAATTATCTATAACAAGAAAAAGTTCAGTAATCACCTCCAGGATGGTACTAAAATATATTGCATCATGTCTACTAATTTATAGTAAAACTGTAAATAATAGTACCAATTTTTCCTGAACATTTTCAAACAATTTGTAAGAAATTCAAATAAATTTGAATGTACTGGCATGTTGATGGAAAGAATGGGCACTGACCTAGGGAGACAGAGAGAGAGAGAGAGAAAGGGAGATGGAGAAGCAGCAGTTCAGGGGTCTGATAAAGGAAGCCGTCAGGAAGTGAAGTGCTTTCCCTCCAAAAGGACCCAAGAACTTCCACACAAATAAGAACATCTGATTCTCAGAGGCACATGCAGTAGATGCCAAGATGTATTTACATCCCTCCTCTGCAGATGAAAATCTGAGGCCCAGATTGTAAGAGAGAAAATGGCATACACTTGCTTCTCTTGAAATATATTGACTCTTCAATTACCAAAATCAAATAAACAACCTCAAAGTTAACAACAAAATGAACAGCTGTGCCAGAAAAAATGGTGAAATAAGAATCTATGAGCCGGCGCCGCAGCTCATTAGGCTAATCCTCCACCTTGCGGCGCTGGCACACCGGGTTCTAGTCCCGGTCGGGGCGCCGGATTCTGTCCCGGTTGCCCCTCTTCCAGGCCAGCTCTCTGCTGTGGCCCGGGAGTGCAGTGGAGGATGGCCCAAGTGCTTGGGCCCTGCACCCCATGGGAGACCAGGAGAAGCACCTGGCTCCTGCCATCGGATCAGCGCGGTGCGTCGGCCGTGGCGGCCACTGGAGGGTGAACCAACGGCAAAAAGAAGACCTTTCTCTCTGTCTCTCTCTCTCACTGTCCACTCTGCCTGTCAAAAAAAAAAAAAAAAAAAAAAAAAAAAAATCTATGAAGGGGCTGACACTGTGGTACAGCAGGTTAAAGCCCTGGCCTGAAGCACTGGCATCCCATATGGGCACTGGTTCGAGTTCTGGCTGCTCTTCTTCCGATCCAGCTCTCTGCTGTGGCCTGGGAAAGCAGTGGAAGATGGCCCAAGTCCCTGGGCCCCTGCACCCACGTGGGAGACCCAGAAGAAACTCCTGGCTCCTGCCTTTGGATCAGTGCAGCTCTAGCTGTTGCAACTATCTAGGGAATGAACCAGTGGATGGAAGAACTCTCGCTCTCTCTCTGTAACTCTGTCTTTCAAATAAATAAAAATAAATCTTTTTTTTTAGAAAAAGGAATCTGAAAATTCTCTGCTCCACAAAGACAAAACTAAAAACAACTTTCAGAATAACTTTTCAGAACTCCAGATATTAAGCCGGTTGCAGAAATGTGGTAATCAATTATTCAAGAAAAACAGCTCAAGAACTGGTATTTGGTCAAGCCCTTAGGACACCACTTCTGTTCACATGTTCTATATCAGAGTTCTATGTCTGATGCTTGGCTTCAGCTCCCAACTCAAGCTTTCTGCTAATGCAGATCCTGGGAGGCCATGGGGAGGGCTCAAGTACTTGGATCCCTTCCACCCAAGAGGGAGACCAGGATGACTTTGTGGCTCCCAGCTTTGACCTAGCCCAGTCCTGGCACTGTGGGCATTTGGGAGTGAACCAGTGAAGCTCTCTCTCTGTTTTTATCACTCTCAAATAAAATCAATAATTTTAAAAAGAAAAAGTTCAAACTTGGTAAGAACAGGGCACTTTGTAGCATTTTAACTTGTTTCATTCTCATTCCTACTTTCACAGATCTGCAGAAATTTAAAAGCCAACAGGCCATACTCTCAGTGAAAATCAGTAGGCTAGAAGCCACGCAAGGGGCAGAAAAGGGATGGAATTCTTTCAAACCCCATTCTCACTGAGAACGGTCATTACTTGATCAGTGTGGTGTCTTGGACAGTCTGACACAAAAGACTGTCTTTATTTGACCTGCCTGGGAGCTCACTCAGAGGGAACAGCTCTTTCCCTGGGGGCATTTGTCAAAAAGATCTGAAGAAATTGTTTAAACTGGAGGCTGTTTTAGGCAGTGGGTAAAATTCAGGGAAGACAATTTGCCAAAAAAAACTTAGAAGGAGATACTGGTGAGTGAGATGACCATAATGGGCTTTAAAAAGTTCCAACACATTCCTGGGCTTCCAGATGGCCACCTACAGGCCCGAAGGCATGGGAATGCTCTGGAGAAGCACAGGGTCCTAGGCTCTCACCTCTAGCTTACTGGAGGCTCTAGGCAGGGAGTGAAAGCCAAGGTGGTACTGAAAACTCTTTAAGGCACTAGACATTAAAGGTGAGCCCTTTGGCAAAGACTGTGAGAATTACAGAGCAAGTGTTTAAGGACAGCAGGTCTAATCCAGGAAGCTGGAGTCGGGAGCTGAAGACAAGCATCAGACTCAGCTTAGTTGATGTCTAAGCTAATTAAACAGAAAGTTCAATGAAAAAGAATACAGACTTTACATAATTAGCTCAGAAGTTATTAAACAAACAACAATAAAGAGCAAGAAGAGATTCTGAGGAGAATCTGATTTTCAGAGTTAGCACATTATTGTTTAAACTCATGTTTTTTAGAAATTTAAATTTACTTTTATTTATTTAGGAAGTGGGGGACGGTAAAGAGACAGAGACAGAGAGATCCTGGTCCATATACCAAACACCCACAACAGCGGAAGCTGGGCCAGACTGAATCCAGGAGTCTAAAACTCAGTCAGGGTTTTCTACGTGGGCACCAGGGATATAAGTACTTCAGCCACCACCTGCTGCCTCTCCCAGGATGTGCACTAGCAGGAAACTAGAGTGGGAAACATAGCTGGGATTTGAACCCAAGCACCGTGATATGGGACATCCCAAGTGGTGTCTTATCTGCTGTGCCAAATGCCTGCTCCTAAAATATTAAATTTTAACAAAAAAGTATGAGATGTCAAAGAAACCAATAAACTATGGCCTCTACACAGGGGATTAAAAAAAAAAAAAAAAAAAAAGCAGTCTACAGAAAACACCCCTGAGGAAGCCCGGGGTGAATTTACTAAATACAAACTTTAAATCAGCTACCTAAAAATGTTCAAAGAACTAAAGGAAATATCATCTAAATAATTAAAATATGAGAAGTGTCCAAATACAGAGTAACAATAAAGAGATATAAATCATAAAAACCCCCAAATAGAAGTAAAGAAATTCTACATCTACTGTGGGGAGCAGCCCGGACTGGACTGAGTTACTGGAATTAAGACTTATTCTATGCATCTGCTCTCCCACAATATGGCGCTGGGAGAGAAGTAAACAGCTTCCGCACAGCTGCCTCCAGTTCAACCAATAAACTGTAGGACTTGCTCCTGATTGGAGAGCAGCGTACTCGGCGTGTGGGCAGCCGAGTTAGGATTGGCGGAGGAGGACTATAAAGGAGGAGAGAGACGGCATGCACCAGGAACATCTAAGGGGAACATCTAAGGGAACACCTGTGCAGCCCCCGAGAGAGCCGGCCGGCGGTGTGCCGCTCCCCTGCGGAAGTGGGGAATGTGGCCAGGGGGAACTGCCCTTCCACGGAGGTGGAAGGGATAGTAGCCAACCCGGGAAGAACCAGCAGCAAACCCGGGGAGGGCTGAGCAGACGAAAGAACAGCGCAGGGTCCTGTGTCGTTCCTCCACGAAGAGGGGGAGCGACATAATGGTGCCGTGACTCGGATATGAAGCCTAGGCAGGGTTCAGTGTTGCTCCTCCACGAAGAGGGGGAGCAACAATCTACATCTGAAAAGTATAATCACCAGAATGAAAAATTATCTGGAGGGGCTCAGTGGTAGATATGAACAGGCAAAAGAAAAAAATCTGCAATCTTCAATATAGCTCCACTGAGATTATCCAGTCTGAGGAAAAGAAAGAAAAAAGAATAAAGACAAATGAATAGAGCCTCAGAGACCTGTAAAATGCCATCAAGCATACCACCAAACACACACTGAAAGACCCAGCAAGAGAGGAAGAAGAAACAGAGATAAATAGTTTTGAAGAAATAACAGCAAAAACTGCCCAAATTTGATGAAAAACTACAATTCCAAGAAACTCAACTAAGTGCAATTACTATAAAATCAAAAATATTCACACCTAGACACATCATAACTTACTGAAAGAGAATTGTGAAAGTAAAAAGAGAAATAATGCCCTCTTGTTCAAAGGGAACTTCAGGAAGATTAACAGCTGATTTCTCCTAGAAACTATGGATGCCCGAAGGCAGTAGAATAGCATACTAGAGTGCCAAAGGAAAGACTGCCAATAATTTTTCACTTGCCCTAATGAAACCCTATAAGAAATTCTTCATGGAGGCTGAAATGAAGACACTAGACAGTAACTCAAATCTGCATTACAAAATAAATAACACTAGTAGGGGTAACTACATTGGTAAAGAATACAAAGGACAATAAAAATGCTTCTGCTTGTAACTTTTTTTTGTCCCACTTATTTAAATTAAAAGAAAACTTCATAAAACATTAAGTATACATATGTATGATAAGCAGCACATAATACACAAGTACATAATCTGTATAACAATGATGTCACAAGGAAGAGGGAAGGGAATGGAAGTATATAGGAGCAAAGTTTTTTAAATGCTATTGAAATTAAGTTGGTATTAATCCAAACTATGCTATTATACATTAAGATATTAAGAATAGAAAAAATTGGCCAGTGTTGTGGCATAGTGGGAAAAGCTGCCACCAGCAATGCTGACATCCTACCTGGGCTCCAGTTCATGTCCCGGCTTTCCCCTTCCAATCCAGCTGCTTGCTAATGGCCTGGGAAAAGCAGTGGAAGATGGCCCAAGTGTTTGGGCCCCTCCCACCCACTTGGGAGACACAAATGAAGCTCCTGGCTCTTGGCTTCAGCCTGGCCTAGCCCTGGCCGCTACAGCCATCTAGGGAATGAACCAGCAGAAGGAAGATCCCTCTATCTTTCCCCCTCTCTATATAATTCTAACTTTCAAATAAATAAATAAACATTTTTTGTTTTAAAGATTTATTTTATTTATTTGAAAGAGAGAGGGAGACAGAAAGAGGGAGATCCTCTATCTGCTGGTTCACTTCCCAAATGGCCACAAAGGCTGGAGCTGAGCTGATCCAAAGTCAGGAGCCAGGAGCTTCTTCCTGTTCTCCTCCTACACAGGTGCAAGGGCCCAAAGACTTGGGCCATTCTCCACTGCTTTCTCAGGTGCATTAGCAGGGAGCTGGATCGGAGTGGAACAGCCAGGACTAGAATCAGTGCCCATATAAGAAGCCAGCACTGCAGGCCAGGGCTTTAACCTGCTGCACCACAGTGCTGGCCTCTAAATAAATATTTTTAAAAGTTAAAAAAAGAGTAGAAAAATGACAAGGGAATTAAAATGGCACACTATAGATATCTAACATGAAACAGGCAGTGATAGAGGAATAAAAAAGCAAGAAAGATATACAACAAAATGAAATATTCAAATCCTTCCTCATCAGCAATTCTATTAAATAAAATGAATTAAATGCTATGATTAAAATCAAAGAACTGGCCAAATGTATTAATAAAAACACATGATCCTACTCGGTATTGCCACAACAAGACTCATTTTAGATTCAAAGAAATGAAGTTCTAAATAAAATCCTAAATAAACCAAACAACATATAAAAAGGATAACACACCAATACTAGCATTTACCAAGGAATGTACTCTTGGTTCAACATATAAAAATTAAGTTATTCCACAATATATACATACTTTAAGACATCATGTTGTACACAGTAAATACATACAACTTTATCTGCCAATGTAAATAATAAAAAACTGATGGCAAAATGAGAAAAATAAATATTTGCCAAACCAAAAGAAATCAATTAATATATAATGCACTATATTAATAAAGGACAAAAACCCCTCATATAATTACTTCAATAAATATTTGATAAAACATTTGACAAAATCCAATAGTAATGATCAAAAATACTTAACAAATATGAAATAGAGGGAAACTCCCTCAACATGATGAAATGTATCCAGGAATAACCCACTGCTAACTTAATGGTCAATAATGAAAGACTGAAGCTTCCCCTCAACAAGGTCAGGATCAAAAGGCCAGTGCTGTTGTATAGTGAGTTACATCTGCTTAGACATCTGGATCTCATAGCAGAGTGCTGGTTCAAATCCCAACTACTCTGTTTCTGATGCACCCCTTTGCTGATACATCCTGAGAAACAGCAGATGGTGCTCAGTGCCTGGGCCCCTGCCACCCTTGTGGAAGATGTGGATGGAGTTATGGGCTCCCAGCTCGGGCCTGGCCTGACCCTGGCTGTTGCAGGCATCTGGGAGTGAAGCAAGCAGATGGAAGATTTCTCTCTGTGTGGGTCACTCTGCCTTTCAAGGAGATGAAAATAAACATGAAAAAAAAGGTCTACTCTCACCACTTCCTTAAAAAAGAAAAGTCATCTAGATTAGAAAGGAAAAAGCATTAACTATTTCTATCTGCAGATGACATGATTTTGTATTAAGAAAGCCTATATAAAAAAATCTATCAGAAGGCCGGTGCCGCGGCTCAATAGGCTAATCCTCCGCCTGTGGCACCGGCACCCCGGGTTCTAGTCCCGGTTGGGGCGCTAGATTCTGTCCCGGTTGCTCCTCTTCCAGTCCAGCTCTCTGCTGTGGCCCGGGAAGGCAGTGGAGGATGGCCCAAGTGCTTGGGCCCTACACCCGCATGGGACACCAGGAGGAAGCACCCGGCTCCTGGCTTCGGATCGGCGCAGCACACCGGCTGCAGTGCGTCAGCCATAGCAGCCATTTGGGGGCTGAACCAACGGAAAAGGAAGACCTTTCTCTCTGTCTCTCTCTCTCACTAACTCTGCCTGTCAAAAAAAAAAAAAAACTATCAGAAATAATAAACACATTAAGAAAGGTTACAGAAGATCAACATGCAAATATTAATATACAAATCAAAAATTTATTTATAATTAATAACAAGTTATTGAGCATTGCCTAAAATAGTCCCTAACAACATGGCACCTGGCGGATGTTCGGGGGGCATGTCTGCGGCCACTGTGGTTAAACCATGTGAGATCGGACCACCTGCAGGGATAGGTCCGATTTAGTTCCAGACACATGGACAGTGTATGATCCCTATGCCTGCATGACCTTTTCACTGATTGGCTCCCCTACTGCGCATGTCTTTTGTAAGCTTTATAAGCCTGTACACTTCCTCAATAAAGTAGTTCCTGCTTCAACAGAACTCATGGGTGCTTGCTGCAGTGTGCTTGACCCGTCGACCTTACCTCTCCCGTTTGCCTTGTTGGGGAGTGCTTGTACTGTCTCCTGCTGGTCAGGGGCCAGTCTCAGGCTTAAGACCCCAACAGCAAGTTAGTAAAATTGAAGTCAGAAAATAATTCCATTTATGATAGTCTCAAAGCAAACAAAATACACAGAAATAAATTTAACAAAGAAGTATAAGATTTATATAATAAAAATTAAAAAGTATTGATTAAAAAAAGATAAAGACCAACCAGAAAGGTATTCTGGGTTCAAAAAGTGTAAGACTCGGCCGGCACCGCGGCTCACTAGGCTAATCCTCCGCCTTGCGGCACCGGCACACCGGGTTCTAGTCCCGGGCGGGGCGCCGGATTCTGTCCCGGTTGCCCCCCTTCCAGGCCAGCTCTCTGCTGTGGCCAGGGAGTGCAGTGGAGGATGGCCCGAGTACTTGGGCCCTGCACCCCATGGGAGACCAGGAGAAGCACCTGGCTCCTGCCTTCAGATCAGCGCAGTGCACTGGCCGCAGCACGCCGGCCGCGGCGGCCATTGGAGGGTGAACCAACGGCAAAGGAAGACCTTTTTCTCTGTCTCTCTGTCTCTCTCACTGTCCACTCTGCCTGTCCAAAAAAAAAAAGTGTAAGACTCCTCTCTCTCCCTCTCTCTACCTGCTTGTCTATATCTCTGACTTTCAAAAAAACTAAATAAAAAAGTGGGGGTTTTTTTACATAAAAATAAAAATAGAAGTGTAAAACTCAACATTGTCAAGAAACCAACACTCTGCAAGTGACCTATAAATTCAATACAATGCCTATTAAAATACCAGCTAGTGTTTTGAATAAATTGATAAGCTGTTACTAAAATTCATATAGAAATACAATAGATGCAGAATAGATATTACAATCTTGCAAAGGCTGGAGGATTCACACATCACAATTTCAAAACTTACTACAAAAGTTACTTAACTAGAGTAATTCTAGACTGTGTAGTTCTGTATAAGGACAGGCACACAGATTAGCAGGACAGAATTGAACTCAGAAATAAATTCATGCATTTATGTTCAACTGAGTCTTGACAAAGCTGTCAAAATAATTCAAGAGGACAAAAGTGGCCTTTTGTATAAATGGTGCTATGACAATGGGATATCTACACACACACACACACACACACACACACAAAAGTTGTACCCCTACCTCACATCATACAAAAAATTACCAAAAATATACCAGCTATTTAAGTATAAGAACTAAAACCATAATGCTATTGTTAGAAAATCTTCATGACCTTGGCTTAGGCAAGAGTTTCTTAGAAATGAAACCATGAGTACAAGCAACAAAAGGAAAAAAATAAATTAACTGAACGTCATCAAAATTCCAAAGTTTTGTGTTTCAAAAAGACACTATCTGGAAAGTGAAAAGATAATCCACCAAAAGGGAAAAATATTTGCAAATCATCTATCTGACAAGCATTTAGTATCTACAATTGTGGGGAGCAACTCAGACTAGACTGTTACTCGAATTAAGACTTATTCTATGCATCTGCTCTCCCACAATATGGCACTGGGAGAGGAGGAAACAGCTTCTACACAGCTGCCTCCAGTTCAACCAATAAACTGTAGGACCTACTCCTGATTGGAGGAGAGCAGCGTACTTGGCGTGTGGGTAGCAGAGTTGGGATTGGTGGAAGAGGACTAGAAAGGAGGAGAGAGACAACATGCACCAGGAACACCTGAGGAACATCTGTGCAGCCCCCGAGAGAGCCGGCCGGCGGTGTGCCGCTCCCCCGCGGAAGTGGGGAAAGTGGCAGGGGGAACCGCCCCTCCACGGAGGTGGAAGGGATGGTAGCCAACCCGGGAAGAACCAGCAGCAAACCCGGGGAGGGCCAAGCAGACAAAAGAACAGCGCAGGGTCCTGTGTCGTTCCTCCTCGAAGAGGGGGAGCGACATAATGGTGCCGTGACTCGGATATGAAGCCTAGGCAGGGTTTAGTGTCGTTCCTCCACGAAGAGGGGGAGTGACATACAATATATAAAGAAGTCATATAACTAAATGATAAAAGGACAAATAACCCAATTAAAAATGGACAAAGGATGTTTCTCCAAAGAAGATATGTAACTAGCTTATAGACACACAAAATAATGCTTACCATCATCACTAATTAGCAGAAGAAAATGCACTGGGTGTCTGGATCCACTCAGGCTGCTGTTGATAAAGTCCCATAGCCTAGGCAGCTTACAAACTACAGACCCATTTCTCCCACTTCTGGAGGCCAGGAAGTACAAGACCCAGGCATTGACTCACTGGGGTTCTGGCAAGGGGCCCTCTTTCCCAGGGCCACCTTTTTGCTGTGTTCTGCAGTGGGAGGGACAAACTCCCTCTGCACAAATTCCACTTGCAAGGGCTGTGCCCTCCTGACACAATCACTTCCCAAAGGCCTCTCTTATTATCATCACCTTGGGGCTGGTGCTTGAACATTTGAATTTTAAGGGGATACAAACATTCAGACCATAGCAGTAGTTATGATTTTAAAAAAGACAGGTAATAGCAAGTATTGTTGATGTACAAAAATTAGAATCATCAAACATTGTTGGTGAGAATGTAAAACACTACAACCATCTGAGCAAAGTTTGGCGGCTCCTGATAAAGTTCAACATAGAGTTACTGTATGACTCAACAATTCTACAATCCAGGTGGATATTTGAGAGAGGTGGAAACATGTCACGCACAAGAATGTTTATAGAAACATGACTCACAATAGCCCAAAGTGGAAACAACTCAAACGACCATCATCCAGTAACTAGATAAGCAAAATGTGCTACAGCCATACAACAGAATATTGTTCAGCCATGAAAAAAAAAAATGGAGTACTTACACCTACTTCATTATGGATGCACTTGGAAAACATTATGCTCAGTGGAAAGCCAGTCACGAAAGATCATGCGGTATGAGACTCCAAATACAGCGAATGGGAGCAGTCAGGAGAGACAGGGGGTGATTGAGAAGAGGTTTCTTTTTAAGCAGTGAAAATATTCTAAAATTGATGGTGACGATAAAACTGATGGCTACACAGCCCTGGACTATGATTAAACACCATAAGACTGTCCAACAAAGAAAGAACACATGAATGAAAACTTCTTACAAGAGAAATTAAGTTACATGGCGAATTTAAGATTAGGAAAAGTACATCTGTGCCCATGGGGGAGGGGGAAGTAAGAAGGATCTGTGGGATACAAAAGTACAGGAGTACAGGACATTCTCCTTGGTAACCCCTTTAAAATTCCAATACTCTCTAGAGTCGGTAATCCTGTTAAATCTCTCGCAGATCTTTCTAGAGATGCTCTGTGCACATACTAGTAAGCGTGTGTGTGCATGTGTGTGTAAAGAGAAGCATACTATGCGTTTTAATTTTAACAGCTGCATACCATCCTCTTCTATAGATTTACCAAAAGTTACTTAAGCATTCTGCAAGGAAGGCCCTTGCTTTGTTGCCCATCTTCATCACACCAACCCATGCTGCAACAACTACCCCTAAGTGAATGAGGGGTCATCAAAAATTCTGTGGAAAATGTGTAGTATAAGGATCTAGGCAGAGATTATTTTTGCACCAACACAGGCTTATCATTTAATTCTATTTTTCCTACAAGCTTTCTGAAATGCCCTCATAGTTGGTTTCTTTTTTTTAAAGATTTAGTTCTTTATTTATTTGAAAGGTAGAGCTAGAGAGAGAGAGAGAGAGAGAGAGAGATTTCCATCTGTTGATTCACTCCCCAAATGGCCACAACGCCCAGAGCTGGGCCAGTCTGAAGCCAGGAGCTTCACCTGCGTCTCCCACATGGGTACAGGGGCCCAGGCTTGTGGGCCATCTTCCGCTGCTTTTAGCAGTGAGCTGGATCAGAAGAGGAGCAGCTGGGACTTGAACCGGCGCCCATATGAAATGTCAGCACTGCAGGCGGTGGCTTAATCTACTAAGTCACAGTGCTGGCCCCATCTAGTTAGTTTCTTAGATTTGCAAGTGCAGCACTGTACTTTAAGATGCTAACAGTGGCAAAAACTGGGTGAGGGATTCAAGGGAATTCGCTATACTATCTCTGCAACTTTTCTGTGAATCTAAAATTAAAATTTATTAAAAATTGTTACCCCTAGTATTGAAGTAAGTAGGTGAAATATAAGCTCTCCCATTGCAGGTAGCAGAATAAATAGGCAGAATCCTCTTGGAAAAGAATCTGGTAACAAGAGACCTAAACATGCTTGTTGATTCTGATTCAGTATCCTGCATGGAAATCCATGTTAGAATAAATCTAACCGGGGGAAAAAAAGCTATACATGCAAACAAGTTCATTTAAAGCATTATCAGTTACCAAGAAAATTGGAAGCTGCCTGAATAACTATAAAATAGGACAAGATCATGTAGGAAGAAAAATAAGGCAAACGAAGACTACATCATAATAAAAGAAATGCTTACTAGATACAGTAAACAAGAAAACCAAAGCTTGTATTTATATAAAGATAAATCTAAACATAGGAAAAAGAAATTCACTAACATGTTTGGACTGTAGAGTATTATCATGAATATGAACATTACTATTATTGTTTTTTCTATTTTATAGTTTAACGAATTTGGGGTCAGCGCTGTGGCGAAACAGGCAAAGCCACAGTGCCAGTACCCACTCAGGCAGCAGCTTGAGTCCTGGCTGCTCCACTTCTGATCCAGCTCCTTGTTTATGTGCCTGGGAAAGCAGCGGAGGATGGCCCAAGTGCTTGGGCCCCTGCACTCACCTGGGAGACCTGGAGGAGCCTCCTGGCTCCTGGCTTCAGATCAGCACAGCTCTGGCTGTTACAGCCATCTGGAAAGCTGGAGAGTGAACCAGTGGATGGAAGATCTCTCCCCTTCTCTTTCTCTCTCTCTCTCTGTCTCTAACTCTGCCTTTCAAATAAATAAATAAATCCTAAAAAAATAATTTAACAAATTCAACTTGACTTCTACTTGTAAAAACAGTTTTACTGAAATACATTTGGATACCACAATTAATCTTTTAAAGTCTGTCATTCAGTGTCATATTCACAGATTATGTACTTCCAGAGTATTTTTTCATCATTCCTAAAAAGACTCCATATTTTTTAGCTACAATTTTCCATCTACCCTAACCAGCCCAGAGTCAAGACAATCACGTTTCCTACTGTCTCCATGGATTTGCCTACTTTGGACATTTTATATAAATGTAATCATATAATACGTGGCCTTTTTTGACTGGCTTCTTCCACTTAGAAAGATGTTTCTAAGGTTTCCACGTTGAACTACATTATCATTACTTCATTCCTTTTCATGGCTGAATAATACTCCACTATATGGATCAACTGTACTTTGCTTATCGATTCATCAGAGGACTGAGATATGATCTGTCTTCACTTTTCAGCTATTATGAATAACGCTGCCACGAACATTTGTGCAAGATTGTGTGTGAACAAATGTTCTCACCCTCTGTGAGTACAGATCTAGGTGTGCAATTGCTGAGTTATATGGTAACTCCACGTTTAACTTCTTCAGGAATTTCAAATGTTTTCCCGAGTGGATGTGCAGTTTTACATTCCTATCAGCAAGTATCTAAACTTCTATTAAAAAAAAATCTACGAGAAACTTACAATATTAACTGCTGCTCACTCCAATGCTACAATGGAACTCACTCAACATATGCAAAATAAAATACAAGCTAAGCCTCTGTAGGCTGGCAGCTTTCCCATTTGTGGAGATCAAGCCCTAAGACAGGTGTCTCTTTTCTTTGTTAAGATAGTCTGTCATTTTGTTTCCTTAGCAACAGCAAACAGGGTGCTCTTTAATCTGAAATTCTGAACTGTATTATGTGTCTTCTCAAGGCAGTCTCTGAGCCAAGGAAGCTGAAAAGAGAATGCCATGTTTACATTATTATTGACACTTGGATAATATTAGGAACTGAAAAGCTTTTGAGAGGCAGAAGTTACTGCCAAAAGAAAGAGAGCCTGTATCAGTATTTAAGGATCTGACATAATGACCAACGTGTCCACGCCTCCCTATTTACCTAGAGTCAAGTGCTAAAGGTAAATCTGTAATCCAAGGTTTTAGTTCAGTTCCTTTTCCTGTCAAAGGTGCCCATCTTGGTCTCTTAACAATGTGGGGAGTTGGGGAAAGGGATGGCAAAACAAATAAACATGATTTAAAAATTCTAATTAGTGAACAGAATGTAATTTTTAAAATCAGAAATTCACCTTTACTGGGGGACACAGGCCAGTCACACATAAGGAGATACTGGCAAGTTTAGAATTGCAATAATGTCCCAATCATTATGAACTATAGTATTGAAAATAGGTGTATCTTGACCATTACTGCACTTTGAAAAAATAAATGTTGCACTGCATGTTTTACAAAATGCTAAGGAAATCTGTTTTTTCTGTAATCTATCACTACTTTTACACAGGCAAGAAATGAGAAGTAGCAAGTGGAATGCAGAATGGAAATGGAGCTGTTAGACTAAAATTTTCAGCTGTTTACACAGAACAATCATCACTCTAAGTCCCACTGTAAGCAAGTCCTTAAGTTACATGGAGAAGATTTTTTTTAATATTTTTTAAAAGATTTTATTTATTTATTTGAGAGGTAAAGTTATAGACAGTAAGAAGGAGAGACAGAAAGAAAGGTCTTCCACCCGCTGGTTCACTCCCCAAATGATCTCAATGGTGAGAGCTGTGCCGATCCGAAGCCAGGAGCCAGGAGCTTCTTCCCGCTCTCCCATGTGGGTGCAGGGGCCCAAGCACCTGGGCCATCATCTACTGCTTTCCCAGGCCATAGCAGAGATCTGGATCAGAAGTGGAGCAGCCAGAACTAGAACTGGCGCCTACATGGGATGCTGGCACAGCAGGCAGAGGATTAACCTACTGCGCCGTGGTGCTGGCCCCATGGAGAAGCTTTTTAAAAATCCTTTAATAATAATTTACATGCAAGAATGCAGAAGGAACTAATGTGCTTTATCACTTGATATGGACTGAACCCCCAAATTCATGTGTTGAAGCCCTAAATCCCAATGTGACTGTATCTGGAGTAGAGGCCTTTAAGAAGGGAATGAAGGTTAAATGAGTTCATAAGAGTGCGACCTTAAACCAATAGGGATGGTGTCCTTCTAAGAAAAGGAAGAGATACCAAACTTCCCTCCCTCTGTCTCTGTCTCTGTACACACCCCTAAGCACTGCCTTAACTAACTTCCCTCCCTCCATCTCTGTCTCTGTCTCTGTCCCTGTCTCTCTCTTCTCTATACACACCCCTAAGCACTGCCTTAACTAAAGCAAAGCAAAGTCAAGTCAGCTTTTTTGCTATTACAACAAAATACCTGAGGCAGCCTAACTAATAAATATTTCAGGTCATGGTTGTTGGCAGTTCACAGTCCAAAATCATGAGGTTGCCATTGATCTGGTGTCTGGTGATGGTAACTCTTGCGAGGCAGAGTCCAGAGGTGGCACAGAACATTACACGGCAAGAGACGGGGAGTTCGCACATCTGTCTATATTAATCTCTCCTTATAAAGTCACCAGGATCCCACCAGAGGTGCCACCCTAATGACCTAATCAAATATAATCATTTCCTAAAAGCCGTACCTCTAAGGACCATAATAGAATCAATTTTTCACCCTCTTAGCACTGTAAGGAGAAAATTTTTAGTATTTAAATACCTCAACGAGTTGGGGACCAAATCATATTTAAAATTCATAGCACACAGTTTGCAAATGAAGAAGAAAAGCTTAACAAATGTCTAAGAACGTCAAGGCATCAGCTATGGCCTGTATATGCTCACAATTCCCAATGCCTGGGTAAGGCTCAGGATGTAACTGCATGTCCTTTAAGTTCCCTGCTCATGAAAGAAATGTACAGAGCTGTTTAAGAGGGACAGAATGTCAATTCCATTTTCCATAATTCTGAAAAAAAGACTTAAGCAACTCATACTCTACCATAATTAAAAGAGCAGTCTCATCCTCAGGCAGGCTCTTTATTCCTAATATGGATTAACTACTTTCCTATTTCCTCCTCAAAAACTTTGAATTAGATTAATATTATTAAATCAAAGAAACAAGACTCAATGCAGAGGTACGTGAAGAACAAGTTGTTCTATTTGATTATATTCTCAACGCTTCCCCCTGCCCTCCCAGAAGTAACTGAGATTAAACAACTTACTGTGTCCTTTTGCTACTCTGTCCAAAGTCAGACAATCCTAATTAATTCCCTCCAGAGAAGGGTTAGGCATTTGTACACTCCTGCAACTGGCTTTCCACGCTCAGCAATACCACGTGCACCACCCCCACTCAGAGAAACGCACTTGACTCTGTTTCATATATGCAGAGTACTTGATCATGAAGAGGTACTCCCCTCCTCAGTTCAAACACTCCTCTCTGGTTCCTACGTTTGCGTCTACAACAAATAACGTTGCACCAGACAATTCTTGCCATTTGGAACTAAAACTTCTATTCTTAGAGGATAGATTATCAAGTGGGACTACTTGGGCAGGGACTGTGTGCATATTAATTATGACAGTCATTTCCAGTTTCATTTCCGAAAAAGTTCCAGGCACTAAAACCTTTGTTTTCAATTACATGAAGAACTGTCCTTTTCTCTTATTGTATCTCATGGAACGTATGTCTATGAAATTGGAAAGTCTTCTCAAGAATAAGAAACCAGGGGCCAGCACTGTGGCACAGCGGGTTAATGCCCTGGCCTGAAGCACCGGCATCCTATATGGGCACCAGTTTGAGACCCGGCTGCTCCACTTCCAATCCATCTCTCTGCTATGGCCTGGGAAAGCAGTAGAAGACGGCCCAAGTCCTTGGGCCCCTGCACCCACATGGGAGACTCGGAAGAGGCTCCTGGCTCCTGGCTTCAGATCCGCACAGCTCTGGCCAAATTGGGTAGTGAACCATCGGATGGAAGACTTCTCTCTCTCTCTACCTCTCCTCTGTGTAACTCTGACTTTCAAATAAATAAATAAATAAATCTTTAAAAAAAAAAAATAAGAAACCAATATCTATCTTCCTGTGGAGTTTCCATCATCCCTCGTGCAATTGAAAGGAGAAAAGAAATATTATTTCCCAAAAAATTTATCTGCCTCTTGTTATATTGATGTATGTTTCTTTTCCCATTCCCATTCACTTTTTCTCCTTTTCCCATCATTCCACAAGATATGCACTGGTATTTATAAATACAGTTTTCTCACTTGTAAACTTTATCATACGATACATTTGTCATGTAACTCAATCATAGAGGAGAGCAAAGGAAGATGGTAGCAAACAAGGAAGTTTTAGAAATAATTTTTTTCCAGGGCCGGTGCTGTGGCATAGCGGGTGAAGCTGCCAGAATCCCATACGAGTGCCAGTTCAAGTCCCAGGTGCTCCACTTCCAATCTAGCTCCACTTCCAATCTAGCCCTCTGTTACAGCCTGGGAAGGCAGTAGAAGATGGCCCAAGTTCTTGGACACCTGCATCCACATGGGAGACCTGGAGGAAACTCCTGGCTCCTAGCTTTGGATCGGCGCAACTCTGGCCACTGCGGCTGTCTGGGGAGTGAACCAGTGGGTGGAAGACCTCTCTCTCTCTCTGCCTCTCTGCCTACCTCTGCCTCTCTGTAACTCTGCCTTTCAAATACATAAATAAATCTTTTTAAAAAATGGATGGGGTTGTGCTTGCCTATTAAAATAATAATAATAATAACAACAACAATAATAGTTTCCCATGACAGGGTAGTTTTAAAAAGAATATTTTCTGCCGGCGCCATGGCTCACTAGGCTAATCCTCCGCCTTGCGGCGCCGGCACACCAGGTTCTAGTCCCGGTCGGGGAGCCGGATTCTGTCCTGGTTGCTCCTCTTCTAGTCCAGCTCTCTGCTGTGGCCCAGGAGTGCAGTGGAGGATGGTCCAAGTGCTTGGGGCCTGCACCCCATGGGAGACCAGGAGAAGCACCTGACTCCTGGCTTCAGATCAGTGCGGTGCGCCAGCCGCGGTGCACCGGCCGCAGTGCACCGGCCGCAGTGCACCGGCCGCAGTGCACCGGCCGCAGCGGCCATTGGAGGATGAACCAATGGCAAAGGAAGACCTTTCTCTCTGTCTCTCTCTCACTGTCCACTCTGCCTGTAAAAAATAATAATAATAATAATAATTTTCTTTTCATTCCTAACTATTAAAGAGAGGCTAATTTTTTTAAAAAGATGTTCTTATTTATTTTGAAAGTCAGAGAGAGGGGGAGACAGAGAGATCTTCCAACCACAGCTTCACTCCCCAAATAGCTACAATGGCCATGGCTGGGCCAGGACAAAGCCAGGAGCCAGGAGCTTCTTCTGGGTTTCCCACATGGGTGGCAAGGGACCAAACACTTGGACGATCTTTGCTGCTTTTCCAGGCACATTAAGAGGTAGCTGGATCAGAAATGAGGCAGACGGGAGATGAACTGGCGCCCATATGGGATGCCAGCACTGCAGGCAGTGGACTTACCCGCTACGCCATAACACTAGCCCCAGAGAAACTAAGGAAGTCTATTTCTCCAGTAACTGTAAAGCCAGTTGATGTGATTAATAAAGACTCCAAACCAGTTTGCTGGGATCTGAATGTTAGCTCTGCTAATTACCAGTTGAGACCTAGGAACAAGTTACTTAACTTCTTTGAGCTCCCATTTCCTAATCTGTAAAACAGGTATTAGAATAGTTGTTATTTTGTAATGTAGTTGAATGCATGGGTGTTATGTGTCCAAATGCCTGTAAATAACATTCATAAAGTTCCTAGAGCAAAAATGAAACACAGAAATGACTACCTTAAGTGTGAGCTATAAATGAGTCACATTCCCCACTAGCTACTGGGAAGACATCGCAAAAGGGAAACTGGATATGGAAAATCCAAACCTCAGCTGCCCTCCAACTCCACGTGAAATAAGGGTTCATACTTGGCTCAAACAGAACAGTTCTCAGGGCCGGTGCTGTGGCTTAGTTGTTAAAGCCACTACCTGTGGCGCCAGCATCCCCTATTGGGCACCAGTTCGAGTCCCAGCTGCTCCTCTTCCCATCCAGCTCTCTGCTATGGCCTGGGAAAGCAGTGGGAGATGGCCGAAGTGCTTGGGCTGGGCCTCTGCACCCGTCTGGAAGACCTGGAAGAAGCTCCTGGCTCCTGGCTTTAGATCAGCCCAGCTCCCGCCGTTGTGGCCATCTGGGGAGTGGCCATCTAGGAAATGGAAGCTTGCTCGCTCGCTCACTCTCTCTCTCTCTCTCTGCCTCTGCCTCTCTGTAACTCTGCCTTTCAAATAAATAAATACATATTTGAAAAAAACCAGAACAATTCTCACCTCTTCCTCCTTTCAGTAGATCATTGTGGCTACCAGGTGCGGGAAAGGGCCTGAGCCACACCCTACCAGAGCTCATGGTCTAGCATGCTGACAGAGAAGAGCATTTTCCTATCCTCTCCTAACAAACAGGTCCGCAGATCTAGGGCCAGGGCTTGGAAAACTATTTAGGTTATTTAGTTTAATTTCAAATTGTTTTCTGATAGAAACACACAGAAATAAAATAGCTATTAATGTAAGATGTCCAGTTGAACACAAGAGACTACCTTTTGACTTGCCATGGCTCTAAGCTAAAAAAGCTATAACCATGAGGATGGCAGAGCTGAGGACCACCATTAGTGTGACAGCAACTACCCAGAGCCCCACTCTACGGAGATGTTTGCACTGTTTAAAACTGGTCAGTGATTCAAGGAGGCTGTTGGTGAAGGCAGCAGTGTGGGCTACGGAGGATAAGAAACTTGGCATATATGAATAGAGACAACTGTAAGTAATGACTCAACCCTCTACCTCCTCCCAGGCTGTTCTTCCCCACAGCAAGTGTGAGAGGTTACGCCCGTATCACCAGGCCCTCACCTTTCTAGTGTATACCCAGTGTCTGCCTGCGAGCACCTGCGCCTCTTGACCTGAATACTCCCAGCTGCCTGTGGCAGCCAGAAGCAGAGCCAGACGTATCCCTCAATGACTGGGACGGAAGGGAAGAACTTCCTACCTCCTTGGGTAGGGCTCCTCTGTTCTACACTGTCTCCTAAAGTTCCCCGTGAGACTGAGCACCAACTGCTCACGGTGGTAACCTCCTCAGGTACACTCTTACTGGCTGCTTTCCCTTTCCAGTGTCACTTCCTCCCTCCTCCAGCAGTGCTGCCGGAGACCCTCTCCTACACTAACCACCTGCATGCAACTCCTGAGTGTTAGGATCTGCTTCCAGGGAGTTCCAACCTAAGCCATTTGCTCTTTAAATGGGGACTTGTAGGACTTGTAGGACTCCTTTCCCTCCTGCTGTATACTTATTTCAGTCAGGTTTCCCCTCTACAAGGTGTCAGGTCCCTTCTCCCATCCAGCTGAGCCAGGCCCTGCAGTGGCTGTCCTGGTCTTATAATTACTGCTGTGACTCTGGGAACATCAGTCTGTCTTCTCAGGAATGGAAGAACCCTCGCCCCATCTAACACTGGGGCGCTGCCTGCTTTGTCTGGTGCCTCTTCTGGTTGCACTTTGGGCACCTGCCCTGATGCTCAAATCCACGGCTAAAGCTACTGTGTGGCTCATCCCAGCACACCAGGCACACGTGCTCTCTGGGAGCTGCTCAGGTGTTCTCCCTTCAAGTTCTTCAGCCAAGCTCTAAGGTATTTCTTCTGCCCAACAAACAGCCTCAAACGGATGCTTTTATTACAAATTCTGTGAGTAGTTTAGAGACAGGTACTCTGCTTGCCAGGGCTCATTTGATTCAGCTGGAATATTACGGCCCTAAGGGAGATCATTTCAACTCCCTCCCAAGGTCAGGTAAAAATGCAGCATCTAAAGCTGTTTTTAATCTCACCAGATTTCTCCCAACTTTTGAAGAACATTTCATCCACTCTGCCTTAGAAGGTGCTATAGCAAACCGGTTAACAGCATGAAGGCTGAAGCCAGATGGTCTAGGTAGGAATTCTGGTTCTGCCTAGCTGTGTAGTTGGCCAAGTGAGCTCTCCTTTCTGGCTTTACTATGAAATGGGCTGACAATCATCACCTGCTTCCAGGGTTGTTCAAAGAATCAACTGTTGTGAGGAATACAGTTCACGTGGCACCTGGCATGAGGCAAGAGTGCAGTGATCAGCACCCACCCGTTACTGCTAGCATCAGGACAGCAGTAACAACCTGCGTAACTGCTCTCTCCCTGACCCCTGCAGGAGGGTGACAATCGTGGGTGTGACACTCCCCAGCCTGCCCTGAGCCCTGTGATAAAGCTGGTGGCCCTCCAGTTCCCCAGCCCTGGCAGAGCATAATCAGCTCACTTCTGCTTCGAGTAGAAGATATTTTACAGCATAAAAGCTCAAAGACCCAAAAAGGCAAATACCAAGTTTCCACTGACTTGTGGTAGCTAAAAAATAGAGTAAAAAAAACACACTTAATGTATATGAGCAAAATTGACATCTTATTATTTCATTACTATTTATAACCCTTGTCTATATTCCTGCATTTTAGAGGAGCATTAAGCCTGTCACTATAAAGTAAATTGAAAAGTAGGTGACTGCAAAATATTAACAGAAAATTTGAGGAAGAAGGGAGGGAAGAAACTATCATTATATTCTTTGAATCATATCTATGAAATACATAAAATCTGTTCTCTATATTAATAAAAATATAAAACACATATTTTTAAAAAGCTTAAAGAAACTTCATAGTCTCCATCTCAAAATGTGTACCCTCTTTCACAAATGCCACCTCTATCTTCTGGAGTACATATATTTAGATATGCTTATATCTCGCTATATATTTGATATATATTATCTAATATACCAAAAAACTGAGCAACCAGAAGAATATGCCTGGGAACAGAAAGAATCAGAGTTGGTTTGCTCCAAAATGAAGCATGAGAGTATACAATGCAGGAGGACTATGAAATTATAGTAAAATATCTGAGGATTCAAATGGGGCTTGAACTTTGTCTTTTTGAAACCTATTTTTTAAAATTAAGAAAATTCACAGTGGAATCAAGCTTAGAGGATGTATAGACTGGTTATTCATCTTTTTAAGAGAACAAATGAGGGGCCTGCATTGTGGCCTAACAGGTTAAGCCACTTCCCATATGGGCACTAGTTCAAGGCCTGGTTGCTCCACTTCCGATCCAGCTCCTTGCTAATGTGCCTGGGAAAGCAGCAGAAGATAGTCCAAGTGCTTAGGCCCTTGCACCCTCATAGGAGACCTGGAGGAAGCTCCTGGCTCCTGGCTTCAGAAAGGCCCAGTCCTGGCCATTGCAGCCATTTGGGAGTGAAACAGCAGATGGAAGATCTCTCTCTCTCTCTTTCTCTCTCTTTATTTTAAAGATTGTATTTATTTGAGAGGTAGAGTTACAGACAGAGAGAGGGAGAGACAGAGAGAGGTCTTCCATGCGCTGGTTCACTCCCCAGATGGCTGCAATGGCTAGAGATGCACTGATCCAAAGCCAGGAGCCAGAACCTTCTTCCGGGTCTCCCGTGTAGGATGCAGAGGCCCTAGGACTTAGGCCATCTTCTACTGCATTCCCAGGCCATAGCAGAGAGCTGGATCGGAAGTGGAGCAGCGTGCTCACTTTGGCAGCATATATACTAAAATTGGAAGAGGAGCAGCCAGGACTAGAACCAGCGTCCATATGGGATGCCGGTGTCGCAGACAGAGGATTAACCAACATGCCACAGCGCCAGCCCCCATCTCTTCTTTCTGTAACTCTGCCTTTCTTTCAAATAAGTAAAATAAATCTAAAAACAAAAAAAAAGAGAATACAACTCTCAAGAGCAGCCACTGATGCATGCAAACAATGGATGTCTTACTATAAAACTGAGCTAGTTTTACACCCAAAAATAGGATAATCAGTACTTGATGACTTTTCTTGGCATCCAAGGTCAGCTTATGGTTGCAAACTGTATAATCACATTTTAAAAATGTCTTTGTATAATTCAGAATTATTTCTAATTCAATTCTTTCCCCTCCATCAGTGTTTTCCACTTCAATGGTCAACCCTACTACAGGCCCTCAGTTAAGTCCTCCCGCCTGAGCTGACACCGATTTCTCAGCTCCATGCACTGCTTTCCCAGATCCACTCTGCACAGCACTGCCAGTCTCATCTTCCTGTGATGCAACTGCTCTGCTCACACGACCTTCCTTTATCTGCCCTTGCACACACAGACACAGCAATAATGCCAGGAGGAAATCTCAGTTCTTAAGCCTGGTACCTTAATTCCAGGTACCAAAAGCCATGGCATTCCTTCCCAAGTTCATTTTCTACCATATCCCTTTAAGAATTTCAGACATTGGCTAGACTGGACAACTGCCCTGGGCTTTCCTGCTACTCCGATACTTCTAACAAGCCCTACACCCATAGAGTGCCAATCACATCCCCACCGGCTGACGTCCTAGTCATCCTCCAAGGTCAACCAAAACATCACCTCCTCAACAAGTCCCCAGTAACTGGCACTTGTCACAAACTATCCTGCGCCTTAGAAAGAACATTACTCTGTGAGAAGCACCCTGAAGGCAAGAACTGTGGCATACATGGCAGGGTCGGGGTGGGAGGACTATCGTGGCCTCTCAGAGTCTTTAAGGTCAATCAGTGAGACTGATTGACCCGGGAGGTAGGAAAGTCCCTGGAGACTGAAGGCTTTGGACACTAACTCATATGACTGCCTTAAGAAGAGGCATTCAGGTTTCCACTAAAAAAGACAACACAATTCAGGAGGAATGTTAGGGAATCAGGTATAATCTGGATTAATTAAATCATGATTTGCTGAAATCTGTTTACCTTTTAATTCATCAAACATCAAAGGCAAATTGGAAAAGATATAAGTTTCTCAAAATGTTACTCAACTGATCCTTACTACAGTAAATTGTCAAAGCTTTTAAGATGGTATCTTTCAGTATAAAGGAACACACACTTCTCTTCTAATTATTACGTACAACAGTTTAAGGGTTCGTCACCTGCATGTCTCTTGCTGTAATTTTAAATATGACTTAAAAGGAGACTCCACAGCTATAGGGAAGTGAAGGAATTGGTAATGCAAACAGAAGAAAAGGTCTCCCATTTTACTTAAGTACCATTGACACTGGCGTACTAAGAATGTGTCTGTCAGGAATGCTGTAGAAAGAACAAACTGGCTCACAGATTAAAGACACGTCAATTATTTCATGACCAAATGTCAAACAGAAAAACTGCCTGAATGGTTCAGAAGTCTATCACATCATACCACATTTGGCCCACATCTAATGGCATACAAATCATTTATCATTAAAGGCCTTTTAATATAGGTCAAGGTTGCTGGGGCTTGGTGTTTTGTATCTTCACAGTTTAAAGAATGCTCTAAATTCTAGGTTTTTTAACTTTCTAATCTATGGGGAAGAAAAACTAAAACTTCCTATAAACTCAGATTAGTGCTAATGCACGGAAGAAAGAAAAACGAAAACCTTCTTCCTGCTATAAAAACAAAATAGTGTGGCCTCTGTTTCTTTTCTGATAAGAGTCTTAAATACCAAACAGTTAACTGCATAATAACATTTACTGGCAGCCAGGCAGCCTGCTTAGCAGATATATAAAGCAGGTAAAAGGAGAAAAAGTTAATTTCTTGGCTGAATGATTCCATCGGTAGCTATAGGGCAAACCTGAAAGTCTTTTAGTAAAGTAGCAGTTGATTCTTCTATCAATCTGTAGCACACATACTCTTCCAAGGAAAGCATTAAATATGAAAATCATATCCCGTTATCATCTGTTTCCAGCTTTCAGCCCAGTAAGCTTTTCTTAATGAATGCTGCAGCCTAAGGAACAAGCACGCTGTTGGCTTTTCTGAATAATGGAGTGATGCTACCATTTTTGCTTATTACAATATCGACTGGCTGAGGGGGTTTCACACATAGTCACAAGTGACTACTCTTGCCAGCATGCTCCAAGTTATTACAAGATGTTTTTAGACATTTCATCTAAAAGAGCTTTACTGCTTTTAGTGAAGAAAACATCTATGGTCTTGAACAGAATCATTTATATGGAGATAGGCGGGAGGATTAGAAGCCTGCATTACGGCAGATACATGGCAGAATTTATTTAAGTATTCCTTGTCGGTCTTTTTGTCTATTGCTTAGATATGCAATCTTTTCTTTTCACTTTCTCTGTGAAAAGGTGGAAATGTACGAAATTATATATACAAAGAAAAGAACCGAAATGCCACTTTTTGTTTACTTTTCATTTAAAACATTTCTCAAACGAAGAAAAAAGCAGCTACAAAGCATTATTTGTAAAAACACAATATTACCTACAAACAACACTGAGGTTTTTTGTATCTTAAGCATGAAGTGACTGCGTTTAGGCAAATTTAATTACACATTAAAGCAATACTCTACAAGCAAAAATCTGTAAACAGTCATTTAAAGTTTAATAGAAAAAGATCTTTGTAATAAAATGATTTTATGTAAAACCATTAAAAATATGAACATTCCAAAAATCTTCGAGAAACAGGAAGTTTACCATTGTATTACCTTTCTTCTGTCTTGATCTTTCAGTTCACCTTTTATTTCTGGGCTGTCTTTTGAGAGTAGCTGCATCTTCTTAATCTGAGTCTCATATTCAATCTAAAAATAAGCAAAGTTTGATTTTGTGGTGGATGTTAATAGAACTAAGTAACCTATCTGTATCCCACAGTATAGTACATAAAAGGAAGAACAAAACCAAAAGTAAATGCTGATATTGCTAATAAAGTCAACTTATCTTAGAAAATAAACAACTTTACAAATCACACATATCAGAAGTTGAATTCTATAAAATGTTATTTACATTTTTTAATCAAACAAAACTTGATGGATTTTAACTCAATCATCAATTTAGGGGATAAAACTTTTATGTATCATATATATGAAATTCATGTCATAATACAATTTCTTACATATATGAAAATTTGATACTTTCATTAAGCTATCATAAATATCATAAGCAAAGGAAATATAAATCAATCCTACTGACTTCTTATATAATATCACAGTCCTAATAGAGCAATTGAGTGTATTATTTGCTAGATCAACTTAAATTCCGTTTTGTAGGAATTAAAATATGCGGTAGCCATTAATGATCAGCACTGTAAGAATCAAGTTTTCTTTCGCACTAATAACTACACAAAGATGCCTGCATCATTATCACGCTAGAATTGATGAAAGTGATTCAATCACAAATGACTTTGTCTTAAAAGCAAGGCATAAAAAAGCACTCTGATTCAGTACATTAGTAATTAAAGCCTTCAAAAAGTCACTTATTGTGGTCTATCACAGATAAATATCAGAACGTTTTCTAAATGAGACAGTTATGCACTGCAATTAGGAATACCTATGAGATGATCAAATTAGAAAGCTGTTGCCTTAGTTCTCAGTCTGAACACAAAATTGGCCTGAGCTCTATTTTGACACACAAAAAATGAACAATCATAACCAAAATTGAACTGTTTTCCACGAAATATTTTAAAAGGTATTACAACTGTCCCATTTTTACTGATAGGGTTTTTTTTTTTCCTCTAGCAGAATGCTATTAACATGATAGAAGGGCAGTAATGATATAAATAGATACCTAATTAAATAAAAGTTTTTCAAGGCCTGATTAAATGATAAAATAATAATATAAAGTGAAGCTAAAGACATAAAGCAATTATGAAAATACAATTTACACCTCTCTGCTGTATGATTTATACCTTTGAACTTACAGATGTTTATGCTTTAACCCCAAAAGCTTTAAAAAGGCATAGTTTACAATTTCCAAGGGACTGTGACTTTACAAAGGGATGGGGAATGGGTTACAATATAAATATACAGTTAGAGGTTAAACAAAAATCCTTTTCTCCTGTGACTACTAATGTTTTCCTATGCTGAGATCAATGGGCCCTGGTGCTGATATCCTCATTATGGGAACATTTCAGAGCCACACCTTCAAAAGACAGACAGCACTTTCTCATGGGAACACGAAGTTTTATTCAAGTCATTTTGCTGAAGCAAAAAGGACATGATCACTAAACAAAGGCCTTCTAAAGAACAGTATGAAAACTGACTTCAAGAGCCTAATTTTGATCATTCTGAACACATTTGGAAAACTTACTGACCTGTAGGTAATCCTTCTCTAAGTTAATGATGCAAGTAAAAACCATATAATGTATTTTAAAATCAAAGAAATACTATGATAAATTGACTGACACAAACTCTGGCTCTGCATCCCCCTGGAACAGAAGTGTGCAACATCTAGGCCACGTGCTATAAAGGCTTGTGAAATCATTTGGTCTGGCCCTACCAAGGCAACCACGGGTGGACTCAAAATTCAATAAATCTACAGCAGGCTAATTTTTAAGTTGATACTTTTGGATGGTCCATAAATGGTATTCTAAATATCCAATCTCCCTTTGCAGAAAAAGGTTTCCCACCTCTGTCCTAATAAGATGGATTTCTACCTAAAAATACCTTCTCTTTCTTTGCCTTTTATTTTTACATACAACTAGTTATTATCCATCAAATATACCTCCTCAACACTGGAGAGCATGGGTTTTCACCCATGGCGCTGCATTTAAGCAAAGGGTTCTACTACCTTTAAAGGTTTTTTTCAGTTTGGAAAAATACTATATAGATGAATCTTTCCAGAACCTTCCTAGGTAAAAATATCTGATACAAAACCAGAGTGCATGTCCTTATTTGCTTCTACATTTCCAATAGTTGGTCTTTGGTGTTTTATTCCTAATTTCTCCTCTGATCTCATGTTTGTCCTCTATTTCCACCATACATCAGGGCTTACAATGCATCCCTTCCCTCTGATGTCAACTCCCATCCTTATTCCCTTCCTGCCTAGACTTCTGCCATCAGATCTGTTGTTTCATGGACCAGCTTGCTCATGCCCCGATGTCCCATTAGTATCCTCTGATCTGCAGCCCCTCTAAGGATAACCCCCTCATCCCTCCCACCCCAGGGAAAAATCTCTTTTAATAAACCAGGAGCTCTGAGTTATCCCAGGGGACAACTTGTTCTGTTAGTGGCCTGCTTCATGGGACACGCACCCAGGATCTTGACCCAAGGTGGCACATAATAAGGCCTCAGGAAGCTCTGAGACTCTCTCCGTGACTGCGAATTTATTCTCCTCGATTTTTTTTTTTTTGTCGGGTTCTCTTACGGACCATGAACAACCACATGAAAACTCATGTGGTACTGATCATACCCTAGGTTATACCTTCCTTGGAAGCATCTGTGTTTAACAGCACAGGCATTCTGAAGATATGTTATTTTAAAATATATGGTATTCCCTGAAAATTCAGTCAAGGACAACAGGCACCTGAGGAAAATTAAGTTAGGACCAACCAGGGCCCTCTCTGTGCTAGTAGCTACTGTGGGAAGACACAAACCTCACAGCACTACTAACCCAAGGACCTACATCTGCTATTTTCCACATCTGAAAGTACTTGTAGCATTATAACTGCAATACTACATTTTCCAAACTACCTAACAGATCAATAGCCCTAAAAAGTCCTAAAAAGTATAAGCCCCTGGTGTATTATAAACCGTAAAACCAGATGAGTGTTTTCAGTGTTCAGCCCATTCTAAGGAAATTTACTATTTTATAACAAGGGAAGCCTAGTCCACCTCTATAAAGAGGGAGAGAAACACCGAGTAATTGGGGCAAATACCCACTTCTCCCACCTCACTTCACTTTCTGGAATTCTACCAACTAGAAGTTCATCTGCATTTATTACTCTGTTCAAAGAGGAAGACCCCAGGCATTCTGGGGTTTATAAGCAAGGCACTGTGAACACCTTTCTCCTATGACTTACATAAGCAGGTAAGATCTCCTTCCTGAACAGCACAGCACTAGCAAGAGATCGGGGGTTCTGGAATATCTAAGGTCACACCGGACACACACAAAAAGCAGCAGCAGAAGGAAGTGGGAAGATACCCCATCTTGTTATGCCCAAAAGTAAAGCTAGCTCAAAATTCATGGAGTCAGGTCAAAGAGATACAGGAACCAATCTGAAGAAACACTTCACTGGCCAAATTTGGGACTTCAGGAAAAACAAAGAGACTAATTACTGTAACTGATAATATCCTGACTACCAATTCACAAATCTTGATATTTAAAAAAAGGGGGAGGGGGTCAACACTGTGGCACAGTAGGTAAAGCCTCTGCCTACGGCACCAGAACCCCCTATGCATGCCGGTTCGTGTCCCGGTTGTTCCTCTTTTGATCCAGCTCTATGTTAATGGCCTGGGAAAGTAGTGGAAGATGGCCCAAGTGCTTGGGCCCCTGCACCCACATGGGAGACCCAATAGAAGCTCCTGGCTCCTAGCTTTAGACCAGCCCAGCTCCGGCCATTGCAGCCATTTGGAGAGTGAATCAGCAGATATAAGATGTCCCTCCCTGTCTCTCCCTCTTCTCTCTCTCTGTAACTCTGCCTCCCAAATAAATAAATAAATCTTTAAAAAGGGGGGGGGGGGGGGCACTGTGGCATAGCGAGCAAAGCTGCAATCTGCAGTGCTGGCATCCCATATGGGCACCAGTTCAAGTTCCGGCTGCTCCACTTCGGATCCAACTTTCTGCTATGGCCTGGGGAAGCAGTAGAAGATGGCCCAAGCCCTTGGGCCCCTCCACCCACATCGGAGACCCGGAAGAAGCTCCTGGCTCTTAGCTTCTGGCTTCGGATTGGCGCAGCTCCAGCCATTGCGGCCAACTGGGGAATGACTTCTCTCTCTCTCTCTCTGCCTCTCCTTCTCTCTCTATGTAACACTGACTTTCAAATAAATAAATAAACCTTTAAAGAAAAAGAAAGGGAAAACAAAAGAATGAGGAAGGAAGAGAATGCTTCTCATTATAGAAGAAAGTGAAATAATTGTATAAAACAGAAAATCACTATTTCACATCCCCACCATAATAACTGGTTCAGAAAACAACCTCATCAACAGATCCTAATAACCATTAGGAGAAGGCTATTAAAGAACACAATGGTTCTGCCACAGAAGGGGGAAAATGATACCTTAAAACAGGGACATCTAGATAGAGTTCACTAACTAAGGTCCTGATTAAGGTATCAAAGTCAGCCTCCCTGGGGCATAGCAGGTTAAGCCACCCACACACATCCCATAGCAGAGCACTGACTGGAGTCCAGGCACCTCTGCTTCCAATCCAGCTTCCTGGGAGACAGCTGATGATGGCTGAAGTGCCGTGGCCCTGGCTTCAGCCTGGCCCAGCCCTAACTGTTACAGGTATCTGGAGAGTGAACCAGCAGATCCAAGATTCTTTCTCTCTCCTTCCCCGCTCTTTCTGTCACTCTGCCTTTCAACTAGATGAAATAAATAAACTTAAAAAAAAAAAAAAAAGTCGGCTTCACTCAGGTAGGACCACCTGTCCTCATGGGCCTATTTAAATTTAAATTAATAAAATTAAAAATACAAGGGCACTTCAAAAAGTTCATGAGCAATGTGCATTATCAAAAAACTATACATGAATTTTGAAATTATTTTGCACCAAAGGATATTTATCTTTTTTTTTTTTTTAAGATTTATTTATTTAATTTGAAAGGCAGAGTTACAGAGAGGCAGAGGCTGAGAGACAGAAAGAGAGGTTTTCTATCCATTGGTTCACTCCCCAATGGCTGCAACTGCCGGAGCTATGCTGATCCAAAGCCAGGAGCTTCTTCCAGGTCTCTGACGTGGGTGGAGGGGCCCAAGGACTTGAGTCATCTTCTACTGCTATCCCAGGCCATAGCAGAGAGCTGGATCGGAAGTGGAGCAGCCAGGACGCAAACCGATGTCCACATGGGATGCTGGTGCTGCAGGCGGCAGCTCTACCTGCTATGCCACAGCACCGGCCCCAGGATACTTAGCTTTTAATGTCATTTTTCCTGAAAACTTTAGTACCTTCAGTGTCCCAAATCACAATTTAAGCACTCAGTTGTCAATTTTGGCTAACAATGACGACATCACACAGCACCACCACAGGACATTTTTATCACTGCACAAAGTCCTACTGGATGGTGCTGGTCTCAACCACATTTCCACTTACAAGAAATACAGCATACTATACGAGTAAATAATACCCCAAATTCAGAATGCGATCCATTCTACAAGTTGCTGGCCCGCTTTATTCACAATAGTCAGTGTCATGGAAAATACCTGTCTCCTGGTATGGAAAAATTAGATATTTTTTGAGAGAACTGGGGAAATTTAAACATGGGCTGGATATTAAATGGTATGTGGAATTATCATGAATTTTCTTAGGTGTGAGAATGATATTATGATCATGTAGGAGACTGCCCTTGTGTTCAGAAGATCCACACTTAGGAGCAAAGTATCACTATGTCTGCAGACTTTCAATGAATCAGAAAAAAATGCAAACACATATACTAAATCAAGAAAAATATAAGAGTATTTCAAAAAGCCCTTGGAAAATGGAATCAAGAGATAAGTTAATTTTGGGTGCAAAAAAAAAAAACTTAAATCCACACATAGGTTTTTTTTTTTTTTTTAAGTGTAGTATTCACAGCTTTACTGAAAAGTGTAAAATGTATAGAGCCAGGCCGGCGCCGCGGCTCACTAGGCTAATCCTCCGCCTAGCGGCGCCGGCACACCGGGTTCTAGTCCCGGTTGGGGCGCCGGATTCTGTCCCGGTTACCCCTCTTCCAGGCCAGCTCTCTGCTGTGGCCAGGGAGTGCAGTGGAGGATGGCCCAGGTGCTTGGGCCCTGCACCCCATGGGAGACCAGGAAAAGCACCTGGCTCCTGGCTCCTGCCATCGGATCAGCGCGGTGCGCCGGCCGCAGCGTGCCAGCCGCGGCGGCCATTGGAGGGTGAACCAACGGCAAAGGAAGACCTTTCTCTATGTCTCTCTCTCTCTCACTGTCCACTCTGCCTGTCAAAAAAAAAAAAAAAAAAAAAATGTATAGACAATACATTTCATTTGCAAATTAAATAGCTTAGAAGTATAGATTAGAACATGACTTTTATCAAAATTATCCACTATCAAATTATTCATATCGAGTTTTCTGCAGATTTGGGATTTTTCCCACTGGATTAATAACATATAGTAGGAAGTCCAACTGATAACATGTTCATTAAAAAAAAAAAAAGAATCAGGAAAATCAAGTTTTCTTAAGGATTTCCAGATTTTTGTCCTTGGAGGAGGTCAGGATCTTCCCAAGGCCTGTGTCCTCAAATATTCTTCCAATCATCAAAAGTAGAGTCCTTTATTTTCTCATACTCTGACTCCAAAGAAACTTTATTCGTTTTCAGTTTTTTTCCAATTCAGGATCAATTTTAATCTTCACAGCATCGTATCAGATTTGTGAAAACTCACGAAGACCAAAAGAACCTCCAACAATCAGCAACAACATGGGGACTCCGTACCGAAGGGTCTTGTTCTTGCGCAGGGCACGCATCACTGCGGGGGGCAAGCATGGCACAACTTCCCCACTCACCTAGGCGCCCTTCCCTGCCTGCCCGACCCCACGCTCCCGCCCGGCGCGGGACATCTGTCACTCCCATAGTTTTTTCATAGCATGCATTTTCCATGAACTTTTTGAAGACCTCTTATAGCCATAGATTTCAAATAAAGGGGGACTCATTCCAATAATTCTTTGAATGTCTTTGTATATTTGAAATATTTACAATAAAAGGCTGAGGAAAAACTGCTGGAGGAAAAACAAGGGAACTACTGAGGCCAATTCCTCCTGTACCGGTGTTCAGCTGGGCTAACTTGAGCAACAATGCCGGACTAGTGCAGAGCAGGAGGTAAAGGCCTTGCCCCTAGCCTCAAGGCTTGGTGGGACTTGCAGAGCAGCAGGTCACCCAGCACCTTGAGACAACAGGGTGGCAGAGTCAGAGCCAGGAAGTAGAGCTGCTTCGGGCTACACAGCCCAGAAGCTCCAAGACGAGAGCCTCAGGGCCAGCTCTGCCCCAGTTCTTCCCCAACATACAGTTTCACCAGAAGGCAGGAGTCCAGAGAAAAGGCCCTTCAGAGAGGGAAGCCACTTTTAGAGGGACCCAAAAGCTGCTCAAATGCAGTCATCCAGCCAACGAACACCATGTGTCAGACACTGTGCCATGTGCTGGCTACAGAGCTTACTTGTGCTATAGAAATCCCAGTCGTTCCTCAACTCAAGTGGAAGTCTTCGAAACTATAATTTCAGGGCTGGCATTGTGGTGCAGGGGGTTAGGTTGCCATCTGCCACGCCAGCACCTCCTGTGAGCACAGGTTTGATTTCCAGCTGTTCCACTTCTGATCCAGCTACCTGCTAATGTGCCTAGGAAAATAGTGGAAGATGGCCAAGTGCTTAGGCCCCTGCCACCCACATGGAAGATCGGGATGGAGTTCCTGGCTCCTTGCTACAGCCCTGGCTGTTGCAGCCACTTAGGGAGTGAACCAGCAGATAGAAGCTCTCTCTCTCTTTCTACTCCGCCACACTCCTGCCCACCATAACTCTGCCTTTTACATAAATTTTATAAAGATTTTTTAAAGATTTATTTTGAAAGTCAGTTACAGGTGAGAGGGAGAGACAGAGAGATCAACAGAGATCTTCCATCCACTGATTTACTCCCCAGATAGTTGCAATGACCAGGGCTGGGCCAGGCCAAAGCCAGAATCTTCATTTGGGTCTCCCACATGGATAGCAGGGGCCCAGATACTTGGGCCATCTTCTTCTGCTTTTCTCAGGGCATTAGTTGGGAGTTGGATCAGAAGTGAAGCAGCTGGGACATGAACCAGTGCCCACATGAAATGCCAGTATCACAGTCGTCAGATTCACCTGCTATGCCATGACCCCAGCTGCAATAAATAAATCTTTTTTAAAAAATACAGTTTCAAGTTCTTTGATCAAACTGGCCACATGGTAATTCACAGAAAGTTGTTTTTAATATTTATTAATATTAGTAGCTGTCACTGATTGGAAACTTACTATTCATGATGAATTTAGCAAAAAAAATTTTTCAAAAACCACATACGCAAAATAAACTGTCACCTTCAGGTCTTGGAGCTTCTTTGTGTTTGTGGTAAACTGTCCAACATGAGCTTGCACACGTTCACACTGCTTTAGATACTCTTTGTTTCGAGTCTGAGCCCTCCGCTCAGCTTCGCATATTTCCTTGAGGTATTTCTTTAGTTTCACATACTTCAGCTTCTCCCTGGGGAAATAAAAGCGGATTTTTAAACAATGGAGTTAAAGTCTGACAAAGCTAAGGAAAAGAATTTCTTTCACAAAGCTGTTAGAGACTCAATGTTTCCTAAGATATTCTACTCAAAGCATTGAAAGCTAACGGATAGAATGTATAGACCTTTTTAGAGAAAATTAACGCCCAATCACTGTGGTGTCATAGTGGTCACATCTAGGCATAACTCTCCTGAGAAGCGTAGACAAGACCATATTAGAATGTTCACACAGTAAAGATGTACATGGATTTATTTCTCTAAATTAACTGTGATATCAAGAGCAGAGTTAGGACTGGCACTGTGGCATGGCAGGTAAAGCTGCTGCCTGCAACACCAGCATCCCAAATGGGTGCCAGTTTGTGTCCTGGCTGCTCCACTTCCGACCAGCTCCCTGTTAATGAATCTAGGAAGATGGCCCAGGTGCTTGGGTCCCTGCACCCACATGGAACACCTGGAAGAAGCTCTTGGCTCCTGGTTTTGGGCTGCTCAGCCCTGTCTGTTGCAACCATCTAGGGACTGAACCACCAGATGGGAGATCTCTTTTCCTCTCCCTCTATCTCTCCTTCTCTCCCTGTAGTTCTGACTTTCAAATAAATAAATATGAATCTTTAAAAAAAGTTAAAAATCTACTCTTAATATTAAATAAACTAGAAATATACATGTATATTATGCACTGTTTATAACAGTTTTAATAATCATTCTCATATACTCATAAACAAATGAGACAAGTAATCTTGCCTACATCAGTTTACTAAAACATCAATGAGAGTAATTATAACTTAATCACTGCACAAGGTTAATGTGTTTAAATTGTGACCAAAAGGACAAAACTATAATTTATATATCTTTTTTTAAAAAAGATTTATTTATTTATTTGAGAGCTAGAGTTATAGACAGGAAGGAAGAGACAGAGAGAGAGGTCTTCCATCTGCTGGTTCACTCTCCAAATGGCCACAACAGCCAGGGCTGGGTTGACCTGAAGCCAGGAGCCAGGAGCTTCTTCTGGGTCTCCCATGTGGATGCAGGGGCCCAAGAACTTGGGCCATCTTCCACTGCCTTCCCAGGCCCAGCTGAGAGCTGGATTGGAAGGGGAGCAGCCAGGACTAAAACCAATGCCCAATGCCCGTATGTGATGCTGGTGCCATAGGCATACGCATAGTCCACTACACCACAGCACTGCCCCTCCCTTCTCTTTCACTCTTTCTCTCTATATATAAATGTATATATATGTATCTTATTTTAAGATATTTAAGCAAAGTATCTGGAATATTACCTGTGAAATAACAAATACTAAATAATGAAAATATTTATCCCATACTAATTTTAACTAAATTCATTATTAATTTGACAATTATATTAAATTACAGGGTTTACTTTAAATTATTACACATTGGAAGTAAGAGAATTATAAAAGAACTCCAACCACACTATTAGGGCTTAAATATGTGACTGATATATATACAAAAACTGTCACCATCGTCATATCTTACCTGCAGCTATCAGACTGATTATATTCATATAGTTTCTTTTCCAGGTCCAATCTCTTCTTCTCACTACCATACAGAAAGAAAACACTTTGTAACTGATTATGTAACTATAAGCAGTCAGATTTAGACCATGACCTCTTTCAAAATCATATCTTTGGGCTTTGTGAAAAATGCCTCTCCAGTCTCTCTAGGAAGCTAAAAAACACCAGATGCATTGGAAACAATGCCATGGAAATACTCACCAGTCATCAAGGAAGTCTAAAAATCAAAACAGACTCTAATATGAAGCAACAGTACGAGATGATCCAAGTCAATAAGGAGACACAGTAGGAGAAGGCTGGGAAGTAGGTTTGTTCCTTCGGCAAATCTTTCTTAAGCACCTAAGATGAGCAAGAGGCTGCTCTCAACCTGGAGATCACCGTGGTGAGCAAGCCTCTGCCTTCGGGGGAAGCACAGGCAGTAACCAAGCTTGTGCAGACAACATGGCCCGATCTCCCAGAGTCAGTGGCATCTGGGGCCCCAACATGCCTGGACATGGAGCTTCCCAGGTGTTCTCAGTCAGACAAGCGGATGTTAGCAAAGGCTCTTTGACAGGCAATGTTGGCCTTACGTACATGTAATGAAGCTGGGTCTATGTCTACTAACTCTATCACTTCGAATGTTGGGGAAATTCTTTTTATAACTTTGTAAAGTTGTCATTATTTATTACCGACTCTGTTTCCCAGAAGCCGTCACCGATAAACATCTGTGATGACGAGGTGATGCTGGCAGAGGAGAAAGCCTGTCTTATCCCATCCACCCCAGCCTCGACAAGCAGCAAGGAAAACTGCAGCAGAGGGGCCAGCAGCAGCCAACATCAAGTGGCAGGTGAAACCGCCCCACGGGAGATCCCTGGCAGGTTCAATCACAGAGCGCTCCACTAGGACGCTTCAGTCCCACCTAAGGGACGCCAAAGTGTGACTCTAACACCAGTGAATGGTCCAAAGAGAAATCACACAGTATCTGGGAGAAGGACTGAAACAGGGATGAGGACTCCAGCAGAAGGGGCTCTCGGGCACGCCTCCTGAGGAAAAGCCGCCAGCCACACTGTCTCTGCATGAGCTCTGAATTACTCATTTGCTTCCTTTCATATTTTTTTCTATAAAAAAAAATCCCAAAAGTTACTCTGATAGCTACATTATAGGTTAAATAAATGTCTTTCGCTAACATAATCTTAAATGGAAACATCATTTAACCAAAATTCTTTCAATGGGAAAATACAGTTCAAAATCTAAACACAGAATCTTTGCTTTACAATTCTTTCCTCAGTTGAGGTCTGAACATATTAAAAAGGATAAAAGAGGAACAGCATTGTGGAGCAGCAGGTTAAGCTGCTGCCCGGAATGCCAGCCTCCCATGGGAGCGTGGGATCAAATCCCGCTGCTCCACTTCCAATCCAGCTCCCTGCTAATGCACTTGGGAAAGCAGCAGAGGCTGGTCCAAGTATGTGGACCCTTGTCACCCACGTGAGAGACATGGATTGAGTTCCAGGCTCCTGGCTTCAGCCTTGCCCAGCCCTGGCCACTGCAGCTATTTGGGGAGTGAATGAGTAGATAGAAGATCAATTGATCGGTTGATCTCTTTTCCTCCTTCACTCCCTCCCTCTCCTTCTCCCTCTGTAACTGAGTCTTTCAAATAAAAAAAATTTTTTTAAAAGAACAAAATACTAAAAGGAAAAAACATAAAAACACCTTTTTAACCAATAGCTTCACACAGATCTTTGCTTTCTTATTAACAAGACTTAGAATAGAAGCAAAGGAGTACACTGTGGTAACTGCTTCCCCATTAGGAATTTCTATTAGCCATTTTCTTCCTTCTAAAGTTTCATGATCAGTCAGGTGCTTAGCTCAGGAAGAATGAACGATTGGATAGTGCAAGCAATGTGTCCCTAAGTTACCAGGGCAGAAAGAGCATTAACCGTTGGCTCTCAGGCCCTGGGCCCCGACCAAATGCTTCATTTCTGTGCTATCCCAGCAAGGCAAGTATAATGGCAGTCTGGTCATGAGGAGCTGTCAGATAGACCCAGGTTGCAGGCCACAGCAAGGGTTGTGTGGGGATCACGTTCAGGGCGTCATTCTGTCTTGGAACTACACACTGGAGACTTCAGGAGTGAGGGGACATCACATCTGCAGTTCCCAGATGGTTCCAAAAAGACTAATGTGTTGCTCCCCCATTCGCGGAGGAAACGACACAGGACCCTGCGCTGTTCTTTTGTCTGCTCAGCCCTTCCCGGGTTTACTGCTGGTCCTTCCCGGGTTGGCTGCCGACCCCTCCACCTCCGTGGAGGGGCAGCTCCCCCTGCCACTTTCCCCACTTCTGTGGGGTAGCGGCACACCGCCGGCCGGCCGGCCGGCTCTCTGGGGGGCTGCTCAGGTGTTCCTTCAGATGTTTCCCGGTGCATGTTGTCTCTCTCCTCCTTTCTAGTCCTCTTCCACCAATCCCAACTCTGCTACCCACACGCCGAGCACGCTGCTCTCCTCCAATCAGGAGCAGGATCAGCTCCTGCAGCTCATCAGTCAAGTTGGCGAGAGGCAGCTGCGTAGAAGTTGTTTGGTCCTTTCTCAGAGCCATATTGTGGGAGAGCAGATGCATAGAATAAGTCTTAATTCCAGTAACTTAGTCTAGTCCGAGTTGCTCCCCACACTAATGGTCTTAGACGGGCAGACAGAGAGAATGAATGTGGAATAAAATGTCAAGAGCTACAGAACGTGGGTGTGGGAATACACAGGCCTCGGTTCTGCATCTGTAACTTGTTATTAGCCTGAACGTATTTTAAAGTAAGGTTTTTTTTAACCTTTTTTTTAATTTTTTATTTTTGACAGGCAGAGTGGACAGTGAGAGAGAGAGACAGAGAGACAGGTCTTCCTTTGCCGTTGGTTCACCCTCCAATGGCTGCCCCAGCCGGTGCACTGGGGCCAGTGCACCACACTGATCCAATGGCAGGAGCCAGCTACTTATCCTGGTCTCCCATGGGGTGCAGGGCCCAAGCACCTGGGCCATCCTCCACTGCACTCCCTGGCCACAGCAGAGAGCTGGCCTGGAAGAGGGGCAACTGAGACAGAATCCGGCGCCCCGCCCGGGACTAGAATCCGGTGTGCCGGTGCCGCAAGGCGGAGGATTAGCTTAGTGAGCCGCAGCGCCGGCCTAAAATAAGTTTTAAAAGTAATCTAAGCCCACTAGTGAAAAAGGACCACAATCTCCTGGGAAACCCATTGCCTCCTGGTTAACAGGGAACGTGAAACATGTTCTGTTCTTGTCCTCTCTTCAGCAGATGCAGGCACTCACTGCCATGCTTCTCGTCTCTTCCACACCACGTTGCGTGCTGACAATCTACAACCCGACACCTCAGGGCCTTCCACTCCATGCAAAACGGTGCTCTTCAGGCTCACTCTTCACCACAGGCCCGCTTTCTGTGTCCCCCAACACGCTGCAGTTCCTCGGAACGTTATGTGCTTCAGACCTGCTGTAAATGCAAGACTTAGAGCCACATATTTCTGGCTGGTACAGGCTTTTGGGGAGTGAACCAGCAGATGGAAGAGCTCGCTCTGCCATCCGCTCTGCCTCTGTCTCTGTGTGTGTGTGTCACTCTGCCTTTCAAGTAGATAAAAATGAATAAACATATTTAAAAAAACCTGACATTCACCCCCAATGAAATGCCAAGGAAAGGCGTATTGATAGCGTCACCTTATAATTCCTCCTCATTAAATCTGTCTCTGAATCTTTATAAACCCAGCCCTGGGACGCTTAGCCACCGTCCCGTGCTTTACAGGTGAGTGGTCCCTCTGTGGTTATGCTTTCTCCTTTTAAACCACTTGCTATTCTTTTTTCTATCTCAATACCACCACTCTCCACCATCATCAGCTACACTTAACTAATATCACACTATCAATTTCTGGACTCTTATGATATCTGACCCTGAATCAATACTGGTATTGAAAAAGCTGGGGCTGGCTAATGGACCTTTTAAAGGGAGGCTTTTCTATAACTGTGGGAGTCAATGGTACTTATATGCTTCTCCCATGTCTGCAGGCACTATACACCCTGTACTGAGTCACTTCAGTGGACTCTTCGATTCAATTAATTTCTTTCACCACAACACAGAGAAAATACCATGCACACATGGGAAAACATTCAGACTCTAAAACTGCATCTATGTGTGATAAGAGATAGAAACGCACCCATTATGAAGGAAAGGACTGGTTATTAATCCAGCTAACATCACAATGACTACCTCTAAAAGCACTGAGAAAGGGGAGTTGTTTGTTTTTTTTTGTTGTTGTTGTTGTTGTTTTTTTAACCTACCACTTACTAAGGCTCTGAATTGAAAAACCAGCTGTGACTACCCTGGGTTGCACCCTTTGAAATGACTATGGCATTTTGGAAGGCCATGAGCCCTAGGATTGGTAAAAAAAAAAAAAAAAAAAAAACCTAAAACACTCACATAGGACACAGGCAATAACAATCTTTATGTACTGCTTTGCAAAATTATGGCTTTCAGCTTTAAAAAAAATATTTATCTATCTATTTGAAAGGCAAACTTACAGAGAGGGACAGAGAGATAGGACTTCTATCTGCTGTTTTACTCCCCAAATGGCTATAACAGGTAGGGCTGGGCCAAGTCAAAGCCAGGAGCTTCTTACAGGTCTCCCATGTGGGTGCAGGAGCCCAGGTACCTGGGCCATCTTCTACTGCTTTCCTAGGCTCATCAGCAGGGAGCTGGATCAGAAGTGGTGCAGCCAGAACCCAAGCTGGAGCCCATATGGGACAGCACCTCAACCTGCTGCACTACAATGCAGACCCCAGCTTTCAATTTTTTTTTTTTTTTTAAAAAGGTGCATTCAGGGCAGGAACTATAGTGTAGTAGGCTAAGCCTCCTCCTGCAGTGCCAACATCCCATATGGGCACTGGTTTGTGTCCCAGCTGCTCCTCTTCCAATTCAGCTCTCTGCTATGGCCTGGGAAAGCAGTGGAAGATGGCCCAAGTACTTGGGCCCCTGCACCCACGTGGGAGTTCTGGAAGAAGCTCCTGGCTCCTGGCTTCAGATCAGCCCAGCTCCAGCCATTACAGCCCTTGGCAGAGTGAACCAGTGGATGGAAGACCTCTCTCTCTCTATCTCTCCTCTCTGTAACTCTACCTCTCAAATAAATGAATAAAATCTTTTTTTTTCTTTAAAAAAAAAGGCCCATTCATAGAAGGAAGAAATTCAAAGACTTCCTTTACATCTTAATCAAGCTCTTCTTTTCTTTTCTTTTTTTAAAGATTAATTTATTCATTTGAAAGTCAGAGTTAGCAACAGAGGCTAAACCACTGCTCAGAGTCACACAACTGTTCATGGCCGAGAAGCCAGGTTTCCAGTTTCTACTGCATCTTTCTCTGTATCTAAAGTTATTTGCCTCCTTGCTTGTGTGTATTATGCATTAATTAGATTTAGTTATGGATTCTTAAAATGAAAAATGAATTCACACAGCAACAGATTTGTACTGACTTCATAATAAAACAAACCTCCAAATGCAGAACCATGTATAGGCCATAAAATCAAACTCAAATTCCTTGTATAATTTCAACAGCCTCACTTTGCTTAATAATTAAAGAAATAAGTGTTAAACATAAATTGAGTTATCATTACGCTTATTGTACCATAAGGGCTATAAACAGCCAGGTGTTCCTAGCACAGGAAGCAAAAATGATAACTCACAATTAACTAAGTTCCAAGAAGAGTGTCCGTTAAACCAATAAGATTTTAAAATCAGGGCTTGGGATAAGAGATACAAATAACACAGACCTGGGACAAGTAGCCACTCCTCTAACAGAACAGACTATCAGCCAAAATCCATTTTAAGTGTACTGAAACACAACAGTTTGCTTGTGCAGACACGTAATACTGTCTTGGAAATATGACACAATCCAATTCTCCGGGTTGAATGGAAAATGGTCAGGGTAGCTCCTGGGCTTACTGGTGACATTCCTACTTCCCAGACATTAGCCAGTTGACCCTGGAACTGCTCCCTTTCATTCAGTACATAGGAATCAAGCCCCGTGTTCCCCACAGACACTGTCTCAAGAGCTCAGTCTAGGCAAAGCGCAGGTCACTCAAGCACCTCTCTGGAATGCTGTAGGAATGCCAAGATTGTAAAAGGTAGGGAACTGCTTGGGGGAGGGAAGGCTCTGGCAGAAGCCACCTTTTCTAAAGCAGGAAATGAAGAGGTCAGTGAGACAGGTGAGAAGGGGGAGATCAGAAAGAACATAGGACCAGCGCCGCGCATCGGGTTCTAGTCCCGGGCGGGGCGCCGGATTCTGTCCCGGTTGCCTCTCTTCCAGGCCAGCTCTCTGCTGTGGTCAGGGAGTGCAGTGGAGGATGGCCCAAGTCCTTGGGCCCTGCACCCCATGGGAGACCAGGATAAGTAGCTGGCTCCTGCCTTCGGATCAGTGTGGTGAGCTGGCCCCAGCACACCGGCTGGGGCGGCCATTGGAGGGTGAACCAACGGCAAAGGAAGACCTTTCTCTATGTCTCTCTCTCTCTCACTGTCCACTCTGCCTGTCAAAAATTAAAAAATAAATAAAAATAAAAAAAATAATAAAAAAAAGAAAGAACATAGGACTGGGAAAAGGAACAAGAAGTAAAATACCATGAGGACAGTAAGGTCTACTGCAGATGGTCTGTAATCATGAGTAGAGTACTTCAAAAGCTCATGGGAATGAAAAAATTATGCATGGATTTCCAAAACCACTTGCACCAAAATAAACTTATTTTTAATTGTTTTTCCGTGATCTTTCTGAAGCACCCTCGTACAGGACAGGCATTAAATCTAGCATAAGAGGAACGCAATTCCTTTTCAAAATAACTTCTGCCTTTACCTCACATGTAACTACTGTATTGTTAACACTTCCGAATTGTCACATACATGGCTCTGCTGCTCACTAAAGATGACTTTGCAACCTTGAACGCTCATCAAACATTGCTTATCAAGAGATCCAAGCATCTAACTTCCTTTCTTGTCAACAATGAGATTTCCAACTCCAGCGAACTACGCAGCTCCATGAGGGTCCCCAACAACTTCTCGTTCATGTGGCTTTGCACGGTAAACTGCTTTCTAAATGTTCTCTCTGGGCAGTGCATCCCACCCTGTATGGCTCAAGCAAAGACATCACGAATCTTCTGGAAGCGGGACTGCTCTCACTAGAAACGTCATGCCTTCCTTCTCTGGACATCTAGCCAGCACCCCCCACCTCCCCCCACCCAAACAAAACCCCTGTGTTTAAACAGGACAGACGCTGACAATCGTACACACTCCCTCTCCCCGGACCTGTCACCGCGGAGGCGGTGCCAACTGTCAGAACGGGATGACAGTGTGCAGAGGGAGCGGGGAGGAGCTGCGTCGAAGGGGGGGGGGGGCGCGAGAAGTGGCCGGGCTGGATGGAGTGACAGGCAGGAGAACCTCACTCTCGTGTCCCGGCGGATTCAGGGACGCAAGCTGCCTCTGCCCGGCTTCACTCCGTCGCTGTTGGGGGAGAAGGGGGTCCCACTTCTCTCCGATCCCACCTCCAATGCAGAGGGTGTCTCTGGTAAACTCAGTCCTCCAAGCAACCTCCCACCCCATCGAAAGCTTGGGGGGGTTCACGGTGGGCCAGGCAGGGCCGGGCCGGGCCCCGAGCGGGCAGAGGGAGCCGGAAGGAACACGAAGGCCCGGCCCCCAGGAGACCCCCGGCGCCGGCCGATTCCCCGCCCGCGCCCCTAGCTGCCGTACCTGTCCCGCAGCCCGTGCTGGAGGTGGCCCAGCCTCTCGTAGTACTCGGGGCTCGCCAGCGGCAAGGATGAGGCGGGAGTCCGGCGCATGCCGCCGAGCCAGCTCCGCACCGCCTACGGACAAGCAGTGGGCCGCGTTGTCCTAGGAGACGGCCCCACCATGCACCGCGGGTAAACACGCCGCTAGGCCGCCCGCAGGGGCGGGGCGCCGGCTGCAGGGGGCGGGGCGCCGTAGAGCGTGGGGCCAGCCGCCGTCGAGGGGCGGGGAGGAGGGCTCACAGGGGGCGGGGAGGAGGCGGGGCACCGTGGAGGGGCGGAGTCGGAGGCCTGAGGAGGCGTGGCGCAGCGGAAGCCGGGACCGAGCGGCCCTCCCGCCCTCCTGCTGGAGTTTGCAGAGGAAAGCTGCGGACGCCGGCGACTGCGGACAGAGCTTGGACGTCTAGCGGGCGTCCTGTTGGCTCGGTCCCGTCTTCCAGTGCCCCGCCCAGTGGCCACGGGCGAGTCACCCTCTCCTCACGCAGATTGTCTGTCACTGCGGGATTAGTGTAGCCTCGGATGGGCTCACACGTGTTGGTGTTTGTGGGAGGACTCCGCACTTCGTGGGCGACTTAAACTGGTCAACTGACCAGTAAGTAAGAGCCGCGGGACGCAAGACCGTTGAAAACGTTACTCGGAAAATCGTGTTTGCCAGGCTCAGAGCGAGAGTACCAAGGAGGCCTGCGTACCCGGATATTGAAAAGTTACGAAACTGCGGATGAAATAGGCCAGGCGGCCACTGCTCCGCGACCAGTAAGGCCCGCTAAGAACCTGGGAGGCTAGGCGGACCCCTCCCCCAGCCGGCTGCCTCACCCTCGCCCCCCCACAGTCAGCCCTACACGACGGAAAGGCGGCGTGTGCCCGGCCTGCTCTCCTGGCTCACATCCGCTCTCAGCTCCCGCCTGGCGTGAGGCTGAGCAAGGAGGACTGTCCGTCCTTGCGGGAATGACCTAGGAGGGTGATCTCAGACGGCCTGGGAGAGCAGCCTGGGCACCTGGGAGTGGGCAGTGGGCAGTGGCCGGGTGCCGGGGGCCTGCACGGAGTGTTCCCCGGCCACGGGGACGTCTTCCCGGCCGGAACAGGCCCTTGTAAGACACAGAAATGGGGGAAGGGACCCTCTTCTCCAGATCTAAGGGTGGCACCTAAGTGATGTTTAATTAGTCGGTATATCAATGTACCAAACTGATTCGGTGGTAGTGTACAAAGATTTATTTTATTGATTTCAATGTAACTGACTGTTTGCTACAAACCTGTCAAAAATGCATTATAGTTTTAGGATATTTTAATCGGGCCTACCCCACCTAGATTAGCTTTTTAAGGGGAAGAAAAATACCCAAACAATGACTGTAACTCATTACTGCCAAAAAATAGCAAAGAGCAAGCGGATGAGGCCGTCATTTAGCAACCCAAATTTTTATTAGGCCATTTTAGGAGAGTCTAAAATTAAATACAATTAAACAGTAAATAGATAATTCAAAATAATTATGATTTGTATCCTGTGCTTCATTCATTAATGACATATGACAAATCGAGATGTGGGGCCCTTTTTAGTCACAATAACACATAGCAAATGAATTTTTCTAGAGTATTTATGCAAAAATTATGCATTCTAAATGGCGACAGATTTTTAATAAATTCGGCGTTCTTTACGTTGAATATTTAATTTGCCGCGCACTCTTAGTGTTTTCTTCAGTTCTCCATCTTAGCAGATGCGTCATAGAGCCTGCCTGGACAGTAAAGGCGCTAAGTCCCAGAAAGGTCTCAGCCAGAAGTTGGAGGAAATCTAGCCTTTCTCCCTCATTTTACAGAGGAGGGAAGTGGCTCAGGGCAGGTAGGAGATTTGGTCAAAGTCACACAGCTGGTAATCTGCATAATATTAATGAACCAAGTCCAAAATATGAGTTCCTAATAGCCTCATTAAGCAAATGCAAAGGAAGCCAGTGTCTCAGCCAGTAGCCGTATGGATCTTAGGATGAACTTAATGAAGTTGCTGTTTTTGTTGCTCAGAACCAACTGAGTTAATGAATGGGAAAATTCTGCAGTTATTTTACATTTTAAAATATAAACATCCTGCTTTTTTTTTTTTTACATATTTGAGTCAACAGTGGCTTGGATCTTATATTATTAAGTTTGCTGGGCTGCCATAACAACGTACCGCACACAGGGCAGCTTTCACAACAAGATTTACTGTCTCACAGTACTGAGGCTGGGGTGTAAGGCCAAAGAGAGCTGCTGCCTCAGACCTGTCTCCCAGCCTCTGCCTGGATGTTCACAAGGCATCCTCCCTGTATATGGGTCTCCCAATATCCCCTTTTTATTAAGGCACCATCATATTACATTAGGGATCCACCCTCCTCCAGTGTGACCTCCTCTTAACTAATTATATCTGCCATGTCCCTGCTTCCAAATAATGTCACATTCTTTTTTTTTTTTTTTTGACAGGCAGAGTGGACAGTGAGAGAGAGAGACAGAGAAAGGTCTTCCTCTTGCTGTTGGTTCACCCTCCAATGGCTGCTGCGGCCGGTGCACTGCAGCCGGCGCACCGCGCTGATCCGATGGCAGGAGCCAGCTACTTATCCTGGTCTCCCATGGGATGCAGGGCCCAAGTACTTGGGCCATCCTCCACTGCACTCCCTGGCCACAGCAGAGAGCTGGCCTGGAAGAGGGGCAACCGGGACAGAATCCAGCACCCCGACCAGGACTAGAACCCGGTATGCCAGCGCCGCAAGGCGGAGGATTAGCCTAGTGAGCCGCGGCGCCGGCCAATAATGTCACATTCTAAGGTACAGAGAGAATCAGGAGTTGAACATATAAGGACATGTTTAAATCCATATTTATTAGCTCTTCCTCGCTACGATGAAATACCTGGGACAAGCTACTAATGAAAGAAGGTGGTTTGCTTTGGCTCACGGTTTTATTTTTTTTTAAAGATGTATTTATTTATTTGAAAGTCAGAGTTATATATATAGAGAAGGGGAGGTGTAGAAAGAGAGAGGTCTTCCATCCGCTGGTTCACTCCCCAGTTGGCCGCAACGGCTGGAGCTGCACCAATCTGAAGCCAGGAGCCAGGAGCTTCTTCCAGGTCTCCCATGCGGGTGCAGGGACCCAAGAACTTAGGCCATCTTCTACTGCTTTCCCAGGCCATAGCAGAGAGCTGGATTGGAAGTGGAGCAGCCAGATCTCGAACTGTCACCCATAGGGGATGCCAGCACTGCAGGCAGTGGCTTTACCCACTACACCACAGCACCGGCCTCTTGGCTCACAGTTTTAGAGGTACACAGTCCAACACTGAGCAGGCCCCATTGGTTCAGTCATCTGGTGAAGCTGGAGTTTGGTAATGGCAGAGAGCATGTGGTGGAAGGATCACATGGCAAGCCAGGATGCAGAAACAGTGGACAGGTTCAAACTGAGCTTCTATCACCAACCCTCCTGTGAGAAATACCTTCTGCAGGCATGCCTCAGTGACCCAAGGACCTCTCACCAGGCACACCTGCCCAACACAATTCCATCACCTCTCTTCCCTCCCAGCACCATCAATCCATGACCTTGGGGCTTAAAGTCCTACATGAGTTAAGGAGCCTGATCATGTTCAAGCTATTGTACCATTACAGTTATGATCATGGGAAATATTTCATTTTGCAATCACTATGCAGAAATATTAGCCACTGCACCTTACACCATAAGAAAATTCAGTAGAGATGAATCAGACATAGAAGGAAGGGGGGAAAGGCTGTGATAACAATGTATGTGTGTATATAATCCCTCCCACCATTGAGCATTTTCTAGTCTAGACCCACAGCAGTCGTTTGAGGTCAGCACAAGTTTAAGTACCTGACCCCAAATCATACTGCCACTGGATTCTTGTGAAGCTAATGGGATTGAAGGATTTGGACATGGGCCTGTGCAATTCCATCATCTCTTCTCTTCCCTTCTCTTCCCTTGAAACTCATCTCTTGACAGCTATTTTTTTTTTCCTGTGTGATGCATCAGTCTATTTACTTTCTCTAATAACACAATACCACCAACTGGATAATTTTTAAGCAGAGAGGTAGATTGTGGAAGTTTGAAGATCAAGATCAGGTAGTCCCATTGGTTCCACCTCTGCTGACAGCTTTCTTTCTGGCAGAGTCCTGAGGAGGTTCAGGACATCACAGGGTAAGAGACACGGAGCGTATATGTGTGTCTCTTTTCATCTCTCTGCATCTTTCTTTTTAAGGTTTATTTATTTACTTTGCAATAAATAGTGATGGAGGGAGAAAGAGAGAGACATGGAGAGAGGGAGATCTTCCATCTGTCGGTTCATTCCCCAGATGTTTGCAACATCAAAATCTGGGCCAAGCTGAAGCCTGGAACCAGGAACTCCATCCTGGTTTTGGATGTGGCTGATGGGAGCCCAAGTACTTGGGCCACCTTCCACCGCCTTCACAGGCTCATTAGCAGGAAGCTGGATTGGAAGTTAAGTAGTCAGGACTCAAACCAGCGCTCCTATATAGGATGCCAGCATTGTATATGACAGTTTAACCCACTATGCTGCAATGCAAGCTCCTCTCCCCATCTTCAGTCCACAGGACTTAATCATGAGTGCTCCTCCCTAATGACCCAATCTAACCTTAATGACCTCCCAAAGATCTCACCTCTAAACACCATTTTCTGACCACTTACTGCCTCACAATGGGGATTACATTTCAACACCTGAAGCCCTGGGGGTCAAACCACATCCAAGTCACGGCACATACGAGGTATAAAATATATTCTACCTGACCCAGAAGGCTTTTTACCAATACAGTTTATTGTGTAGGGAACAACATGCGTGTACATGGAATGCATTTTCCTACATGGTGTGATGCAGCATTAGGTCTTTGCTATTCTGTTTAACCTTCCCCCTTGGTGCTCTAAAAGGTTTCATTTTCATCCGTTCCAGGAGTTAGATAGGTCTGTGCACCAAGTTTGCTCCATGATATGTAAGCAGCAGTGGTGCAGCACTGCCTAGCCTGTTTCCAAAACATCCTGAACAATTTCCCTCAGTTATTCGTTGGTGGGCTGGGTGCACAGGTGAGTCCTTGGGAAACTCTGAGGCTCTGGAAGAAGAGTGAATGGCTGCAAAGAGTATGAGACTGACTTGAGCAGGAAAGAAACCGTTGTGGCATTGGTTTTGGGATTGTTTGCTTCAGCAGCTGGCATTGCTTACCCTAATTAATATGCAGGTGTCCCATGCAGAGACTGCACAAATGCTTCAACATACCTTTGCTCAAGATTCTCATTAAGGATTTATGCCACTCTCCAGGTGGTTAGGGAGACTGCAAACCTGGAAGAGTAAGATTTAAGAGTCGTTCAGTGTACAAGGAGAGAGGCCTAGGGAATGAAGCAAGGCTATACAGTGAAGAACCGTCTAGAGCAGGGCTTTCTGCAATGTTGGAAATGTTCCATTCTGCACTGTTCAATATGGTAACAGCTAGCTTGGCTGTTAAGCAAATGAACGTAGCAGTGCAACTGAGGGCTTGAATTTTCAATTTTTATAGATAAAACAATGGTAAGAGACCACAGGTAGCTAGTAACTACTGTGTTAGGCATTGAAAATATACAGAAAACGGAAAGTTGAATACACATGTGCAAAGAGGGTGGACGTATAGCATCAGGTAGTAGAAAGATAGAAAATAAAAGCTGTCATCCTCCTTGGGAGGTGATGGTAGTCAAGAGAGGAGGTGTTATAATTAATTCCATGTGTACACTTAGCTAGGTCATTGTACCCAGCTCTTTGATCAAATGCAAGTCTAGATACTGCCAGGAAGGTGTTTTTCAGGTATGTTGGACTTTTAAATCAGTGAAGTAGATGACCCTTGGTTGAAGACTTCAGGAGAAAAGAGTGAGGTTCTCCACAGTCCCATGAACTAATTCCTAAAAATAAATTTTTTCTGTCTCTCTCTCTCTCTCTCACTTTCTCTCTCTCTCTTTTTCTCCCTTGTATACATACAAGATTACTTAAAAAAGTTCATGGACAATGGAATTAAAATATAAGTTTACTTAGGCAAAAAACAGTTTTGAAATTGTACACATTTTCCTGAGCTTTTTGAAGCTTCCTCATATGCATATAAATATGCATACATAGGTAGGAAAGTACATACCTCCTGCTGATTCTGTTTCCCTGGAGAACCCTGACTAGTATAAGAAGGTATGTGGTTACTAAGAGCATTTTGCTCATAAACATTTATAATAGCTAATTTAACAATAAGAAAGGGGGGCAGATTTCAGTAATTAAAATGAAAACCTAAATTTCCTCATTTTATTTCATATCACATAAACCAACAGTGAATAACAGACTCCAAAATACCAGAGTTCTGCAAAAGCTAAATAACAGCAAAAAAAAAAAAAAAAAAAGGATTACAGAATAGTTAAATCACTCTCGCTACAAACTCGCTGCTTAGATGAGATGGCCTCACTCTGTCTCATAGTTCTCGTATGACCGAAGTCCTTGAATTTGCCATTCCATGAGGTCTGCGGGATTGTCCCTTTGTGAACAAAGAAGAGTCCTCAGCAGTTAACAGATTGAAGCACCAGATCCTTGTATTCTTTTCTCCCTGCAGAATTGGACCACGGCTTCATGTGCCAGGCAGGGATGGCTCCACAGCCCTGCAGCCCTGGGTGCCCGAGAGGCAAGCAGTAGGTGCTGCCATTGCATGTGAACAATTTTTGAATGCCCAGATTCTCCTTAAAAGTCATTTGGTGGATTTCATAATTGTTTTCCACTTGGAAGCACTTCTCATCAGGGTTCAACAGGTACTCCTAGCTACAAGGGTTGAAAACAAAGGGATGCTGAAAGGCCTGCTCTTACCACTCACTCGAAGGCAGGTTAAAACCAAAGGGTTTTGCATAATAAATACCATTTAATTTGATGGCCACGTGTTTGTGTTTACAAGGTGACAAGGCACTGAGAAACACTCCTTGTCTCCACTTCTCCTTGGCTGCGTTTATCTGCTGCCTTCTTAGAAGTGTTGGCTTCATTCATTCCTGGGCACCTGTATGGTGAAGCCACACAAGAACAGTCTCCCTGCTCCAACGCTTGCCATTGTGTCCCTGAGAAGCGGTCAACTACATGGGTTAAGACTCATGGGCCCCATCTGAGTGGTACACCACCACGTCTTCTTACAAATTGTGTTGCCTTGGACAGGTGACTTACTCTTCATGTGCCCAACATTCCTCGCCTGGAAAATGATTATAGGAACAGTGGCCGAGGTCATTGAACGTGGTAGTCTGTACGATGCATTTGGATCCTTGCCCAGTAGCTCATCTTGAGGTGGAGAGTCAAAAGAAAGGGCCCAAGTTCTGTTTCTGTGTCTCAAAAGCATTTCCTGAGCTTCCTCTCCATTCTCTGGCAACCCTGCCAGCCTTGCACTCATTCGCCCCCTCAGGGTCATATCTGATCACCGGAAATTGCAGATGGTTCAGTGGTCAGGATTCTGATGGGAACTGTTCAGCCCCATGCCTTTTGAGTCTACCCTGGCACTTAGAGTGATTCCAAGCTCATTACTCCCCAAGAATAGAACCCAGTGACATATGGCAGCACCACATTGTCCAAAGATCATGTGCTTTGGAATCAAAAGACCTGAGTTCAAATCCTTGCTCTGCTTCCTATCAGCTAAACCAGTGGAATTAAACAATAGGTGGCCTTGTGTTCGACGAAGTCATTATTTTTAATGCAATAGGATAGTCAGTATGGAAACCAACTTACATCATGGCCCCCATATTAGTTTGCTGTGGCTACCATACCAAAGTTCCACAGACTGAGTCGGGCTTGAAGAACAGAAACATTTTTTCTCTCAGTTATGGAGGCTAGGAGTCCAAGACCAAGAGAGGAACAAGGATGGTTCCTTCTGAGACTTTCTCCTTGGCATTCAGATGGCTGTTTGTCACGTGTCCTCACATGGGTCTTTCCCTTGTGTGTCATAATCTCCCCTTTCTTATAAGGATACCAGTCACACTGGCTTAGGGCATACCCAATTGACCTCATTTTCAGCCAGTTACCACTATAAAGACCCCATCTCCAAATACAGTCACATTCTGAAATTCAAGGGGTGAGAATTCAACACATGAGTCCCGAGAGGATTCATTCCAGCCCATAGGAGCTTTGTTTCTTTCTTCCAGAAATTCATGCCATCCTACAGTCAGGGCTAACTCTAAAAAAAATTATTTATTTGCAAGGCAGAGTTAGAGAGAAAAGAAGAGAGAGAAAGAGAGAGAGGTCGTCCATCCATTGGTTCATTTCCCAAATCCCTGCAATGGCCAGGGCTGGGCCAGGCCAAAGCCAGGATCCAGGAGCTTCATCCAGGTCTCCCACGTGGGTGCAGAGGCCCAAGCACTTGGGCCATCCTCTGCTGCTTTCCCAGGCACATTAGCAGGGAGCTGGATGGGAAGTGGACAGCCCATATGGAATTCTGGCATCAGGTGGTGGCTTAACTTCTTACACCACAACCCTGGCCTCATTCAGGAATGCCTTGTGTGATGGTGTGTGACTTCCAAGGATGACTCACTTGAAGGTAAACCAATCACCAGATTGTGAGCAGAACTGAGAAGTCCTGAGGGAAGGGTCCATTTGGAGAATAATTGAGGCTTCCTCTTAAAAAAAAAAAAGTATTTTATTATTTATTTGAAAGACAGAGTTACAGAGAAAGAGAGAATTCTTCCATTCTTCTGGTTCACTCCTCAAATGACCGCAACTGCCAGAGATGAGCTGATCTGAAGCCAGGAGCTTCTTCCAGGTCTCCCACATGGGTGCAGGGGCCCAAGCACTTGGGCCATCTCCCACTGCTTTCCCAGGCCATAGCAGAGAGCTGGATCGGGAGAGGAGCAGCCAGGATTCAAACCGGCGCCTATGTGGGATTCTGGTGCTGCAGGCTGGGGCTTTAACACACTGCACCACTGCGTCAGCCCTGATGCTTCCTCTTAACAACCAGTACCAACAGACCAGCCTGTGAGTGCGTGGAAGTGACGCCTCAAAGCTCTGTCTCGCCATCAGGTGACCACAGAGCCAGCTGAGAGCAACCTTCAGAGAGACTGCCTGAGACATGTGGCCAGCCAAGCTGCTCTTGAATTTGGACCCTCAAAATCTATGAGATAATAAATGATTGGTGTTATTTTGAGCCATTAAATTTAGGGATGACTTGTTTTACAGCAATAAACAGCTGATTCAGTTGGGTTGGAATGGTACTGGTTGAATAGGTCGGTAACTATTACTATTGTCCCTCAGTCCATGGGATATTGATGCCAGGATCCCCTGCCTATACCAAAGGCTACAGACACACAAATGCTCTGTATAAAATGGTGTAGTATTTGCACATAACCGACACACATCTTCCCATCTACTTTGTCATCTCTAGATTACTTATAATACCTAATACAACATAAGTGCTATGCAAACAGTTACTATACTGTATTGTTCAGAGAATAATGAGAGGAAAAACAAATCTGTACATTTTGTTTTCCTTAGTGTGTTCCATCTACACTTGGTTGGATTTGTGATGTGGAAGTCAGGGATGCCGGGGCTGACTCTCTATACTTAATGTCTTTAAATCACAGAATCATCTTTTCAAGCTTCACAAGAGCTTTGCAAAACATGTGCTATTATGTTGATTTCATTGAGCATTGAGAGTTTAAGGAACTGGCTGAAGATTTAAATTGAACTCAACCTTTATCCAAGGCCCGTAGGATTTCTGTGTCACTTGGTCCCCACCAGAGGATGCCACTGCTCAGGACTGGTGTGTGTACACAGTTAGCTACTTGTATCACTCAGCAGCAACAAGGGTGACCCCCAAATGTGTCTCATACTTACCTTAGAATTCCACTTTGGGGCCAGCGCCGCGGCTCACTAGGCTAATCCTCCGCCTTGAGGCGCCAGCACACCGGGTTCTAGTCCCGGTCGGGGTGCCAGATTCTGTCCCAGTTGCCCCTCTTCCAGGCCAGCTCTCTGCTGTGGCCAGGGAGTGCAGTGGAGGATGGCCCAAGTGCTTGGGCCCTGCACCCGCATGGGAGATCAGGAGAAGCACCTGGCTCCTGGCTTTGGATCAGCGCGGTGCGCCGGCCGCAGCACGCCGGCCGCGGCAGCCATTGGAGGGTGAACCAACGCCAAAGGAAAACCTTTGTCTCTGTCTCTCTCTCACTGTCCACTCTGCCTGTCAAAAAAATTAAAAAAAAGAATTCCACTTTGGAAAACTCACATTTTTGCATTCAACTTTTTTCTTTTCATTCAATCTCTCTCTCTCTCATTTCTTTCCTTTCTTTGTGTGTTTGCACATTAATTAGTGTCTTCAAACAAAAACAGCTTCTTACTGCTCCTGAATCTGTGGGTTGGCTGGGCTCAGCTGGGTGACCTGCCTCACATATTACGCACAATTCATCCAGGAGCTCAGATGAGGCTGACATGTCCAATGGCTTCACTCTTAACTCTGGATCTCACGGTAACTAACTGTCTGGGCCTTTCTTTCCATATGGCCTTGTATTAGGTGGTAGTCTAGCTTTCCATGATGGCTGCCTTCCAAGACAGCTGTCCTGCATTTCTTCATTGTTGTTTTTGAAGCAATACATCATGCAAAAATTCAGTTGTGAGAAGACACACAATTCCTGCCACCAGTACTCCAATATCCTTTCCCAGAGGTGATCAGTGGCCACTTTCTTAGGTGGTCTTCCCTGCATTTTCTTTCTTTTTTTTCTTTTTTTTTTTTTAGATTTATTTTATTTATTTGAAAGGAAGAGTTACAGAGAGAGAGAGAGACAGACAGAGGAGAAAGAGATACAAAGAGCTCTTCCGTCTGCTGGTTCACTCATCAAATGGCTGCAACAGCCAGGACTAGACCAACCTGGAGCCAGGAGCTTCTTCCAGGTCTCCCAGATGGGTGCGGGGGCCCAAGGGCTTGGACCATCTTCCGTTGCTTTCCCAGGTGCATTAGCAAGGAGCTGGATTGGAAGTGTAGTAGCCGAGACTCGAACTGGCGCCCACATGGGATGCTGGCATTGCAGGCAGTGGCTTAACCTGTTACAGCACAATGCTATCCGCATTTTTCAAATGTGTATCTGTTTATGCCCATACATATAGCTCTATAATTGTCTATCTGGCCATATGTCATTTAAAAGTTATAAATGGTGGGGCCAGCACTTTGGCTTAACAGGTTAAACCACCACCTGCAGTGCCGGCATCCCATATGGATGCCAGTTTGAGTCCTAGTCACTCCACTTCGGATCCAGCTCTCTGCTATGGCTTGGGAAAGCAGAAGATGGTCCAAGTCTGTGGGGAGCAAACCGGACTAGACTGAGTTACTGGAATTAAGACTTATTCTGTGCATCTGCTCTCCCACAATATGGCGCTGGGAGAGGAGAAAACAGCTTCTACGCAGCTGCCTCCAGTTCAACCAATAAACTGTGGGACCTGCTCCTGATTGGAGGAGAGCAGCGTACTCGGCGTGTGGGCAGCCGAGTTAGGATTGGCGGAGGAGGACTATAAAGGAGGAGAGAGACGGCATGCACGGGGAACATCTATGGGGAACATCTAAGGGAACCCGTGCAGCCCCCGAGAAGAGCCGGCCGGCGGTGTGCCGCTCCCCTGCGGAAGTGGGGAATGCGGCCAGGGGGAACTGCCCTTCCACGGAGGTGGAAGGGATAGTAGCCAACCCGGGAAGAACCAGCAGCAAACCCGGGGAGGGCCGAGCAGACGAAAGAACAGCGCAGGGTCCTGTGTTGCTCCTCCACGAAGAGGGGGAGCGACATAATGGTGCCGTGACTCGGATATGAAGCCTAGGCAGGGTTTAGTGTCGTTCCTCCACGAAGAGGGGGAGCGACATAATGGTGCCGTGACTCGGATAGGAAACCTAACTCGGATAGGAAACCTGACTCGGATAGGAAACTTAGGAGGGAAGAAACGGGAAGAAGCAGGAAAATACTGGAGAGAGAGACTAGCGAAGAGCCTAGGGGAAAGCCGGACGAGAAAGGTGCCGGAAGAAGCTATTGAAAGCCTAGGCATAGACTCGGATATGGACTGTGGGAAAGAAGTTAGGATTGAAAGCGAAAGTGAAAGCTTTCATAGACTCGGATGCGGACTATGGCGGGGAAGCTAGGAGATTGAAAGCGAAAGTGAAACCTGGAGGAGGCTTGGACTCGGATATGGACTGTGGGAAAGAAGTTAGGATTTAAAGTGAAAGCAAGAAGAAACTTAGATACGGACTGCAGGTTGAAAGTGAAAGTGAAACCTATAAGAAACTTAGACTTGGATACGGACTGTGGGGAGAGGCCAGGAGAAATGAGGGAGGAATATTGTTGGAAGAAAACTTAGGGAAACATACCGGGTAAAGAAAAATGTTAGGGAGAATGAAGCCGCGAGTGCAGGCCAAGCCATCTTGGAATTCTTCAAGTCAGCCCGGGGAGCAAGAGGCGAAGATCTGGAACCAGAAGCAGAGACGTGGGCCGCCAGGTTGGAATTCGCCAGGTTAGTCCGGGGAACTTGGACTGAATGCCGGTGGTGGCGGAAACATTCGCGGAAGCCGCTGCGTGCAGAGAGAGCACGGGGCGTGAATAGATGGGGAACGCGGGGCTGGCGCGAGGCCGTGGTGCGGGCGCGAAGTGCGTGGAGACCGCGGAGCGTGCGCGCAGAGCCGGGAACCCGCCGGCGGGGCGAGGCGCCGGGAAGCCGCGCGGGAAGCCGCGCAGAGCCGTGAAGCTGCCGTGGGGCGAGGTGCCGAGAAGCAGCCTCGGGGCGAGCGCCGCCGGGAAGCCGCAGGGATAAGAGAAACAGAAGTTTAGAAGTAGAATGAGAGAAATAGGAATGCTGGAAGATAGAAGTGGAGTGGGAGAAATAGGAATGCCCGGAGATAGAGAAATAGAGAAATAGAAAGGCCTCCCCACAACATGGCAATGAGAGAGCTTGGATTCGGTCTGCCTGATTAGGGAAGTGGTGAGCACCTGCGGGCGGCTAGCAGCTTATGCGCCGCAGGTCACCGAAGACAGGCACGTTATCAACACCAATAAGTCACCCCACAACATGGCAATGAGAGAGCTTGGATTCGGTCTGCCTGATTAGGGCGATAAGCACCAGCAGGCAGCTCGACCAGAGTATGAGCTGCAGGTCACCGAAGATAGGCACGAATCAACACCAATAAGCCTCCCCACAATATGGCAATGAGAAGGCTTGGATTCAGTTTGCCTGATTGTTAGGGCTTGTAAGCCCCTGCAGGCAGAGCAGAGCATGGGCTGCAGGGCACCGAACACAGGCACGCATCAGCGCCTAAAAACCTCCTCACAACATGGCGAAGAGAGGACCCGGATTCGGTTTGCCTGATTGATAGGACTTGTAAGAGCCTGTGGCAACTCTAGCAAGTAGAGCAGAGTGTGTGCCGCGGGACACCGAAGACAGGCGCGTATCAACGCCAAAAATAAAAAGAAAGGGGGATCTGTGGGGAGCAAACCGGACTAGACTGAGTTACTGGAATTAAGACTTATTCTGTGCATCTGCTCTCCCACAATATGGCGCTGGGAGAGGAGAAAACAGCTTCTACGCAGCTGCCTCCAGTTCAACCAATAAACTGTGGGACCTGCTCCTGATTGGAGGAGAGCAGCGTACTCGGCGTGTGGGCAGCCGAGTTAGGATTGGCGGAGGAGGACTATAAAGGAGGAGAGAGACGGCATGCACGGGGAACATCTATGGGGAACATCTAAGGGAACCCGTGCAGCCCCCGAGAAGAGCCGGCCGGCGGTGTGCCGCTCCCCTGCGGAAGTGGGGAATGCGGCCAGGGGGAACTGCCCTTCCACGGAGGTGGAAGGGATAGTAGCCAACCCGGGAAGAACCAGCAGCAAACCCGGGGAGGGCCGAGCAGACGAAAGAACAGCGCAGGGTCCTGTGTTGCTCCTCCACGAAGAGGGGGAGCGACACAAGTCCTTGGGCCCTTGTACCTGCGTGGGAGACCTGGAAGATGCTCCTGGCTCCTGGCTTTGAATCGGCACAGCTCCGTCCATTGTGGCCATCTGGGGCGTGAACCAGTTGATGGAAGACATTTCTTTTTCTCTCTCTGCCTCTGCCTCTCTGTAACTCTGCCTTTCAAATAAAATAAAATAAATCTTTTTTTTTTAACAGGCAGAGTGGACAGTCAGAGAGACAGAGAGAAAGGTCTTCCTTTTTGCCATTGGTTTACCCTCCAATGGTCACCGCGGCTGGCGCGCTACGGCCGGCGCATCGCACTGATCCAAAGCCAGGAGCCAGGTGCTTCTCCTGGTCTCCCATGCGGGTGCAGGGCCCAAGCACTTGGGCCATCCTCCACTGCACTCCCTGGCCACAGCAGAGAGCTGGCCTGGAAGAGGGGCAACCGGGACAGAATCCGGCACCCCGACCGGGACTAGAACCCGGTGTGCTGGCGCCGCAAGGCGGAGGATTAGCCTAGTGAGCCGCGGCACCGGCCAAAATAAATCTTTTTTTAAAAAGTTATAAATGGCAACACTTGTACACTTCTCTGTGTCTTGTGTGTTTGCTTAACAGAAGCAAGGAGATCTTTCTCTTTCAGTATTTAGGGAGCTATAGACCTTCCTTGTGCTTTTTAATAGCTATATACATAAAGTTTATTTTATAGATCTTCACGAAGAAGTTCAGCTAACCAGTTCTTTCTTGATGAGTGTATTTCTTTTTCCTAGACTAGGATATTGACAGTGGTGGCATTTAATGCAGAAACACTTTTTATGGACTGACTTTAAGATGTCAAAGGGCCAGGCATCTTTTAGCTGTGTCACAGCACTGCAGCACTACTAATGGGTCATTTGACAAATGTGTACATGTGTCATGTTTACAGACACACGAGGGCCAGGAAATGCAACTAATTGATACCTCTGGGCTTTCCAAAACTTTCATCATTAAGTAATATTTACAGATATGCCAACCTGCTGTAAGTTCCTTCCCCTGGGTTCTATGAAATTTTATAATACCCCATACCAGAACTATTCCATTATCTTAGAGAAATGGTCCTTCCTGGCTTTAGCTATCTGCACCAGAGTCCCATCTTTGCTCATTAACTGTCTATGCTGCTGGCTGAAACCACTTATATTCAAATCCGTAATTCCCAATACCAGCCGTAAGCGACAAGCAAGGCATTCAAAGTGTCTGCATTAAGTGTCCAACTATAGACTGCTTGGACGCTGTGTTCCCATTGTTTCCAGTGTATCACTCTCACCTCTGGTAAGACTAAAAGATGTCTTGGACCAAAAGGCCCCGGGTTCTAATTCTAGCTCTGCCACTCACAAGCTGGATCATTCATCAGGTGACCTGTCATAGTCTCAATTCCCAAGACAAGGTTTCTGGGTATGTCTGGTTTGTTTAGGAGGTGACACCAGGAAGTGATTGAGAGAGAAAGGTTACTGGAGATAGGGAAGGGTATGCCGAGTGAGCAGGTTACACTGAGGGTACCTGTGGCACCATTCAACTAAGGGATTGCGTGAAATGGAACAGGATCATCTTGAGTGAGGGATGGGAAATAGGCTTTCTAATGTACCTACTCCTATCACTCATCCATGGAGAGCTGCTCCTGGGTGCTGACTTCTTCTATGGTGTATCATCACTCCACAAGTCTGCATTTTGAAATCCAGGGCTCAGTGTGCTGTGATCTTCATGGAGTGACTAGGTCAAAAGGGTGGAGCTCTTGCGAATGGGATTAGTGCCCCAAGGGAGCTTAGTTACCCTTTTTGCCCTATTCCAAGTGAAGACACAGCAAGAAGGAGCCATCTATGAAACAGAGAGTCCTCACCAGGCATCAGATCTGCTAGTGCCTTGATCTTGGACTTCTCAGAGGCCAGAACTGTGAGCAATAAAAGCCTATTGTAAATTACCCAGTCTAAGGGATTTGGTTATGGGAGCCGAGGCAACTGAGTCAGCCTCCTAGTACTTCCAGTCTTACATGGCCTTAGCACCAGAGACCACCACCCTCAAGCAGAGGGATGCAGGATGTCCTTGGCTGGTTAGATACCAGGAAGGTAACCTCCTGGGTAGGGCAAAGGAATATGAACTTAGACAGAATCTGCTGTTTAGAAACAGTAGATACATTAGCTAAAGACTGACCCTTGCTCTCTTAATGGAGCCCTTCATAATAGGTCAACATGTAAGGACTTTTTGAGCATTTGGGCCTAAAGGGAATTTTTTAAAGATATATTTATTTGTTTGAAAGTCAGAGTTACATAGAGAGAGAAGGAGAGGCAGAGAGACACAGAGGTCTTCCATCAACTAGTTCACTCCCCAGTTGTCAGCAACGGCTGGAGCTCCGCTGATCCGAATCCAGGAGCCAGGAACCTGTTCTGCGTCTCCCTTGTGGGTACAGGGGCCCAAAGACCTGGACCATCTCCACTGCTTTCCCATACAATAGCAGAGAGCTGGATCAGAAGTGGAGCATCCGGGACTCGAACCAGAGCCCATATGGGATGCGGCCCTGCAGGTGGCAGCTTTACCCACTATGCCACAGTGCCGGCTTTGGAGCCTAAAGAGAATTTAGCACTTTAAGGCACAATAGAAGCTGCCATAGAATGCTTAGAATATGAATCAAGGACATTGACATATACCAAGTGTTTGTCCTACCTAGCTGTATTTTTATTCTGAGGCTCCTAATCATAATTCTAGCAGGGTAAGGTAAGCATTTTTATCCTGAGGCTCAGAAAGGTTATTCTCTTGCTCAAGGTCCCACAGAAGACAGAGAAATAGAGGTCAACCCACGGTCATGTACTTGACACACATCCTCTCTGAGGCTAGTGGGGAGCACGGAATCAATCCAGACTATGTCACTCTGTTTTCTACTGCCTTGCTGACAACTGATAAGTGAATTTAACAACCGTGAAGGAGAAAATAATCAACGCATAAAGATTGAGTTTATGTGGCTGGTGTTGTGCCACAGCAGGTTAATTCGCTGCCTACGATGCAGACATCCCCTCTGTATGCCAATTCGAGTCTCACCTATTTCACTTCCCATGCAGCTCCCTGCTAATGTGCCTGGGAAAGCAGTGGAAGATGGCCCAAGTACTTGGATTCAGCCACCCTTGTAGGAGACCCACATGGAACTCCGGGCTCCTGGCTTTGGCCTGGCCCAGCCTCAGCTATTATATAACAGCCATCTGGGGAGTGAACCAGCAGGTGGAAGATTCTCTCTCTCTCTCTCTCTCTCTCTCTCTCTCTCTCTCCCTTTAACTCTAACTCTAACTCTAACTCTATCTTTCAAATAAATAAACAAGTCTCTTAAAAATTGGTTTTAGGGACTGGCGCTGTGGCATAGTAAGTTAAGCATCCATGTGCAGGGCCAGCATCCATATGGGTGCTAATTCAAGTCCCTGCTGCTCCACTTATTTTTTTTCCAAAGATTTATTTATTTATTTGAAAGTCAGAGTTACACAGAAAAAGAAGGAGAGACAGAGAAAGAGAGAGGTTTTCCATCTGCTGGTTCACTCCCCAGATGGCTGCAATGGCAGGAGCTGAGCTGATCCAAAGCCAGGCACTTCCTCTGGTTAGCCCATGCAGGTGCAGGGACCCAAGCACTTGGGCCATCCTCCACTGTTTTGCCAGGCCACAGCAGAGAGTTGGATCAGAAGTGGAGCAGCTGGACCTCAAACCGGTGCCTATATGGGATGCCGGCATTGCAGGTGGCGGCTTTACCTGCTGTACCACAGCACCAGCTCCTGCTCCACTTCTGATCCAACTCCCTGCTTATGGCCTAAGAAAGCAGTGGAAAATGACCTGAGTGTTTGAGCCCCTGAACCCATGTGGGAAACCCGGAAGAAGCTCCTGGCTTTAGATCAGCTGAGTTCCAGCTGTTGTGGCCATTTGGGGAGTGAATCAGTGGGTGGAAGACCTTTCTGTCTGTCTGTCTTTCCCTCTCTCTATCTATAACTCTTCCACTCAAGTAAATAACAATATCTTTAAAAAGAATTGGTTTTATTTCTACATAACAGCAAAAAGAGTAGAAAATTACTTTTAAAAATACTTATAATAGCATCAAACATTTGAAGGATTTAGGAATAAATTAGACAAAGAATGTGAAAGATCTGTATCCTGAAAATTGGTAGTATTGCTAACAAAGTTTAATGAAAATCTAAAAAAATGGGGAGAAATATGTTAAGACACTCAACATTATTCAGATGTGAATTCTACCCAAATTGATGTATAGTTCAACAGAATCCCAATTAAAATTCCAGCAGACTGTTTTGGAGAAATTGACAAATGGATCCTAAAATTCATCTAGAAATGCAAAGACCTAGAATAGGCAAAACAAGAAAAAAAAGAAAAAAAAAACAAAGAAAGAAAGAAAGAAGGGGGAGGGAGGAGGAAGGGAGGAGGGAAGAAGGGAGAAAGGGAGGAAGGGAGGAAGGAAGTTGAAGGATAAGACTGATTTCAAGACTTTGAAATCTAATTCTACTGGTGATCCATACCCAAGACTTGGGTTGGAGAACATGGTGGATGTATTCAGATACTGGAAGAGGGAGTGAAGTGAGCATGAACACGAAGTCCCGTCCTGAGCCTAGGACTTGGATCGGTTGGTCACCTTGTGACATTAGCATGCAGTGCCTGCAAGAAAAGCCATACATTGTACTTGCTGATTTTCTGGCTTCTGTTCCTGTAAGACTGGAGCAAACCTGTTTCCAGCTCTCTTCATGCTCACTCAGAAACAGAAGTTTGGTGAAATAAACTTTAAAAAGTAGAGGAGATGAATGAGCTCAGTGGTCCAGTGTGGGGAGCAACTGGGAGCAACTCGGACTAGACTAAGTTACTGGAATTAAGACTTATTCTATGCATCTGCTCTCCCACAATATGGCGCTGGGAGAGGAGAAAACAGCTTCTACACAGCTGCCTCTTGCTAACTTGAGTGGTGACCTCCAGGAGCTGATCCTGCTCCTGATTGGAGGAGAGCAGCGTACTCGGCGTGTGGGCAGCAGAGTTGGGATTGGTGGAAGAGGACTATAAAGGAGGAGAGAGACAACATGCACCAGGAACATCTAAGGGGAACATCTGAAGGAACACCTGAGCAGCCCCCGAGAGAGCCGGCCGGCGGTGTGCCGCTCCCCCGCGGAAGTGGGGAATGTGGCCAGGGGGAACCGCCCTTCCACGGAGGTGGAAGGGTCGGTAGCCAACCCGGGAAGAACCAGCAGCAAACCCGGGGAGGGCCGAGCAGACGAAAGAACAGCGCAGGGTCCTGTGTCGTTCCTCCACGAAGACGGGGAGCGACAGTCCAGAGGTGACAGTATGAAAAGAGACAGTCTCAAGCCAATTGGATATTGAAAGATGTGGAGAATAACAAAGATTGTCAGGAAATCCTGGACCAATATGTCAAAGTTTTCCACACTCTGTGACTCCTTCTCCAACATTCTCCAAATTTCTTTCCTTTGTTAAGTTTATTTGAATACTCTGGAATTGAATTTCTCTGGAGAAATAAATTTCTGGGGCTAGCACGGTGGGGTAGTGGGTTAAACCACCATCTACAGCACTGGCATCCCATATGAGTGCTGGTTGGTGTCCTGGCTGTTCCAATCCAGGCCCCTGTTAATGTACCTGGGAAAGCAGTGGAAGATGGCCTAGGTCATTGAGTCCCTGCCACCCACATGGGAGATCTGGAAGAAACTCCTGGGTCCTGGCTTCAACCTGCCCCAGCCTTGGTTGTTGTAGCCATTTGGAGAGTGAACCAGCAGATGGAAGATCTCCCTCTGTCTCTCTTTCTGTCACTCTGCCTTTAAAATAAACAAAATAAATCTTTAAAAATGAAAGAAATCTTTTTTTTTTTAACTTTTTGACAGGCAGAGTGGACAGTGAGAGAGAGAGACAGAGAGAAAGGTCTTCCTTTGCCGTTGGTTCACCCTCCAATGGCTGCCGCGGCCAGCGCGCTGCCACCGGCGCATCGCGCTGATCCGATGGCAGGAGCCAGCTACTTATCCTGGTCTCCCATGGGGTGCAGGGCCCAGGCACTTGGGCCATCCTCCACTGCACTTCCCTGGCCACAGCAGAGAGCTGGCCTGGAAGAGGGGCAACCGGGCCAGAATCCGGCGCCCCGACTGGGACTAGAACCCGATGTGCTGGCGCCACAAGGCGGAGGATTAGCCTAGTGAGCCACGGCGCTGGCCAAAGAAATCTCTTACAAACATGTTGGAAATTGTGACAACATCTTTGGGCAATAAAAGGACAAAAGGGGCTGGCACTGTGGTGCAGTGGGTTAAGCCACCGTCTGCAATGTCGGCATCCCATAAAGGTACCGGTTTGAGTCCCAGCTGCTCCACTTCCAATCTAGCTCTCTGCTATTGCCTGGGAAAGCAGTGGAAGATGGCCCAAGTCCCTGGGCCCCTGCACCCATGCAGGAGACCTGGATGAAGCTTCTGGCTTCTGGCTTCAGACCAACCCAGCTCTGGCTGTTTCAGCTATTTGGGGAGTAAACCAGCAGATGGAAGACCTCGCGTGCGCATGCACTCTCTCTCTCTCTCTCTCTCTCTGCTTCTACCTCTCTCTGTAACTGTTTCAAATAAATAAAATAAATCTTTAAAATAAATAAAGGACAAAGAACTATGGGGATGGAAAAGAAATGTAATGATTCCGTGATCCCTCAAGTTTCAGAAATTGCACCTGAGTATTCAAAGATTAGGAGAATAATTGGACCTCATGTTTTGCTATTCAGATACTCAACTACATCTCCAGAATATTTTGGTCTCATCTTTAAGAGAATGGCTATCTCTTGTTCTGTGAAAAGCCTATAGACAAAGTCAGTGTCATTGTGTTTTACAAAAGCACCAGTAAAAGTTTTCTCATTATGAAACCACTGAAATATTTTAAGGTTTACTTAAACAATTTTAAAGAGAATGCAAAACAAAGCCCCTTTTAGTTTAACCTATCAATTGTCTAACTCTATAACCTCTTTCATTCCTACAATTTTTGTAATTTAGTAATATGTCCATATTTTTACTCATTATTTCATATTTTGCTTGCTTTAGTGTTAACAAAATATGCATTCTAAATTGAATGACAGTGAAATAGTTCAACATTAATGAGCCTTGGGAACTTGAGAGCAAAATTTGAAAATACCAAAGGTCAAGGTATGACAAGGTACTCAGTACAGGGATGATGAAACATGCACGGAGAATCAGAGACTAGTGGACAATGTCACTTCCTGCTCTGTCTATTGCTACACTATAAACAACAATTTTAAAATTACTTTTTATGGTTCTGTGGATTTACTTAACTGAGTTGACTAGTTCTTGCTTGGAACTTTTAGCAGTCAGGATTCTCCAGAGAAAAGTATTAATATATGATGTATATGTATTCATATGTGTGTTGTGTGTGTGTGTGTGCGCGCGTGCGTGTATAGAAAGGGGAGAGGAGGACCAGAGCTGTGGCACAGTGGTTAAGCCCCACCAGCAGGGCCGGCATCCCATGTAGGTGCAGGTTTGAGTCCTGGCCGCTCTGCTTCCAATCCAGCTCCCTGCTAATGCACCTGGGAAAGCAGTGGAAGATGACCCAAGACCTTGGGTCCCTGCACCCACATGGGAGACCCAGAAGAAGCTCCTGGCTCCTGGCTTCGGCCTGGCTCAGCCCTGGCCATTGCAACCATTTGGAGTGTGAACCAGCAGGTGGAAGATCTCTTTATCTCTCTCTCCTTCTCTCTCTAACTTTATCTTTCAAATAAATAAATATTTTTTTTTAAAAGTGGGGAGAGGAAAGAGTAGGCAGTCATTGCTTCATATCTGCAAGTTCTGCCTCACTTCATGGATTCAACCAAATGTGAATCAAAAATATTGAGAAAAAATATTATTTATTGCTGACATGTACTATGTAGTTAGGCTCATGATGGCTATATCTGCACTTAACGTGTAAAGACATCTTTCTTCTTATCTTCAATAATTATCTTCAATAATAATTACATAGTAATACATAATAACTACATAGTAGTAATAATTACATAGAACTTACATTGTATAAGGTATTATAAATAATCTAGAGTTTGAAGTATACAGAAGAATATGTATAGGTTGCATGCAAATACCATGCCATTTTATTATGATATTTGAGCATCCATGAATTTTGGCAAATGCAGGGGATCCTAGACACAATCTCCTGTGGGTACTAGAGTGACGACCATAATAATCATTGACTTTTTGAACTATGATCCCGCCCAGTTGTGCCGTCTGGAGATGACTTATATATGTGTTTCTGTGTGTGTGCATGTGTGTGGGTGTCTGTGTGTATTTTTAAAGGAACTAGCTCCTGTAATTGCAAGGACTGGCAAATCTGATGTCTGTAGGACAAGTTGGCAGGAGTGAACAGTCATGCAGGAGTTGATACCAGGGTCCTTTTTTATTTTAAATGTTATTTATTTAGTTTGAGAGAGAGATAAGGGGTTGGGACAGAAATCTCTCACCTACTAGTTCAATTCCCCAAATGCCTGCAATGGCTGGGGCTGGGCCAGGCCAAATCCAAGAGGCAGCAAATCAACCTGCGTCTCTCACATGGGTGGCAGGTACCCAACTACATGAGCCATTACCTGGTGCCTCCTGTGGTGCATGTTAACAGGAAGCTGAGGTTGGGGGCAGAGCTGGGACTTGAATTTGGCAGCCTGATATGGGATACGGGCATCCTAAGCAGCAGCTTAACCCTTGCACCGAATACCTCTTCAGCCCTAAGGCAGAACTTTTTTCTAGAAACGTGTTTTTACTCTTGAGCCTTTGACTGTCTGAATGAGTTCTCCATCACTTTATCAAGGGTAATCTCCTTTACTTAAAGTTGACTGAATTTAGATATTACCTAACATCTATAAAATACCCACACAGCAACACCTAGATAAGTGTCTGAATAAATGACTGGATATCATAGACTAGCCATGTTGATACACAGAGTGAAACTAACCATTGTAGCATCTCCCATGCAGTGCAGTCAGATGTGTGCTGAGTAGCAGTCTTCTAAAGACCTCGCTGGATATTTAAGATGACTCACTCCCATGGCCAGTGGAAGCTGTTGGGTGTGTGCACAGCTGGCTTTGAACTGTATACAGCACAAGATCCTTCTCCAGGTGGCTTGGAATTCTCTCAGCATGTGGATGGCTACATTCTGCAAGGAAGTGCCTCCAAGAGCCAGTAGAGGACTAGGAGGGTGCTAAGGCCCATTTAATACCTATGTCTAGAGCTAATACAATATCATGCTCACTGTTTTAATGGTCAAAGCAGTCACAGGGTCCACTCAGAGAGAAATCCATCCCACCTACACACATTGCAGAACGTGTGGGCTGGGAGATACAGATGTGGTCATTTTGGGAAAATACCATTTCCAGGGCCCACCATCCAAATGCCAGCACCTGCAAATCGTTGCCTAAGGGCTTTCCTTGGCTGCAGTCCACTCTGTCTCCTGTGGGGCAAGTCTGAAGCCTGGGAAGTTAATAGTCACCCTCGTCCTCAAACCATGACTGACTGACAAGAATTGGATACCACGGTTTCCTTGCCCTCAAGTGGCTTTCTCCAGTGATTTCCAGGTAAAGCCTGCGATGCATCCCATAAGGGCACTGGTTCACGTCCCAGCTACTCTGCTTCTTCTTCTTCTTTTTTTTTTTTTTTTTTTGACAGGCAGAGTGGACAGTGAGAGAGACAGAGAGAAAGGTCTTCCTTTGCCATTGGTTCACCCTCCAATGGCCGCCGCGGCCGGCGCGCTACGGCCGGCACACCGCGCTGATCCGATGGCAGGAGCCAGGTACTTATCCTGGTCTCCCGTGGGGTGCAGGGCCCAAGTACTTGGGCCATCCTCCACTGCACTCCCTGGCCGCAGCAGAGAGCTGGCCTGGAAGAGGGGCAACTGGGACAGAATCCAGCGCCCCGACCGGGACTAGAACCTGGTGTGCTGGCGCCGCAGGTGGAGGATTAGCCTAGTGAGCCGCGGCACCGCCGCTACACTACTTCTGATTTAGCTCCCTGCTAATGGCTTTGGAAGGCAGCAAAAGATGGCCCAAGTGTTTGGGCCCCTGCCACTCACGTGGGAGACCCATGAGAAACTCCTGGTTCCTGGCTTCAGCCTGGCTCAGCCATCTGGGGATTGAACCAGCAGATGGAAGATCTCTTTGTCTCTCTCTCTCTCCCTCTCTGTCTCTCCCTCTCTCTCACTCTTTCAAGTAAATAAATAAATCTTAAAGAATTAGGTTTCAGTTGTGTAAATTGTAACTGTGTATTCTGCTGTCTTCCCTTTCCTGTTTCTTTTCCATAATCACCTCCTGAAAAATCCACTTGCAGTCAAATTTTTGGCTTAGGGCCTGCTTCTCCAGGAACCCAATTCAAGTTGGTGAGTGCATCATCCAAGGTCACAGAGCTAAAACTAAAGGCTGAGCTGATCCTCCATCAAGACTACTTTCCAAATTTGTTACATTCTAAAGACGTTCTGAAAATTAATGTGCTTAACCTTATTGAGAGATGGCAGAGAGCTTACAGAAGAGAACAAATTGGAAGTTCATACGTTAATTGTTGTTTGGAAAGAGCATTGGACTAAGAGTCATGAAATGTGGATTCCTGCCCTATGCTCTAAGTCACGAACAAGCGGCATAGGAGGAGAAATTGAATTCTCTCCCTCCACCAAGCACTCTAGCATTCTGGTGAGACTCAAATGGAAGGATATGTGCAAAAGCAGTGTGATCCAGAAAAATAGGAAATGGATGCAATGATTAATTTGTCCCATTTTTAGTGATGCCATTCAACAAAACTTTATTTATTTATTTATTTTTTGAAAGCTCCTCCGATAGTCTTGATCCTCATTCTACATATCGGAAATAGGCAATTGCAAGTCCACCAACCCACACCGTCTGGACAATTCAGATTATGTTCAAGGTTTCCTGTTTTAAAACAGGATTTTTGAGCAGGCAGTTACCGATCGTCCACTTTACCTGGAAAGAGCTCCTGGGACACACAGCTCTTGTCTCAGTCCCTGACAACAAATGTCCCTGTCATTGCAGAATGGATGTAGGCATGCGTGGAGAGAGAGACTCTAGATAGTTTTTCTCCAATGGCTTATGGAAGAAAAAACACATCCTATTATTGTTGCACTCTGCTCTATCTTTAGGATTTATGAATCTCACCCCTCTCGCTCTCCCCTCACTGTGTGTGTGTGTGTGTGTGTGTGTGTGTGAGTTTTGATACCTATCTCTTTGTGTGTTAGTGAGCAGGGTAGAAAAATGTACACAACAGATTCCTAGGAGAGAAAATGGTCTTGGACTCATTGAATATTATCGGTGATATTCTGGGGGTAAAACATGACCATGGGGTCAGGATTTATGTACTTCTTTGCTTATGAAATTGATCACGCATTCTGGTAAGAAATCTAAACACAATTTAGCTATTAAGGATTTTGAGCATGCCCCACGTTGGTATTTGTTTCTGTTTTACAGAAACAAATTGATTGGATCTACTACTTGTTCAGAAAACTTTGCTTGCCAGCTGAGCTAAATTCACAGCCTTTCCTGCAGAATCTGGCATTCTGCCTCCTACTAGCAGTGGCCTGTGCCAAGGTGGAAAGAGACTGCACAGGGGGCATTCTATTTCCTCCAAACTCTAATCTCGAAGGAAGTATTTTTTTAAAACTGGCAGTGGACAGATTCCCATCTGCACCATCTCTTCCCGAGGTATCTGGCTGGTGCTGAGAACTAAGTATCCTCCTTTGTGCCACTAAGACAGCTTTTTTATGAGCACTTGCGTCTATGCACGGAACCAAGTCATAAGGACTTAATTTTAATTGGTCTATTCATTTAAAAAGAGCTACCTAAAAGGAAGAGGGAAAGGGGGGGGGGGGACCAGCCCGGGAAAATAAAACCAGCTTCTAACGACTTCAGGGTAAAACGCACTGTTTATTTTAGAAATGAAAGCCCAGAGAATTTTATTTTTAAAGTCCTTTATTGTCTTCCTGTGCGTGGGTAGTACGGGAAAGGCGAGAGAGCCCCTTGGAGGCCGGCGAAACGCATCCTTCTGATCCACGTCGGTGACTTGGCTCCATCCAATGTCTAAGACATTAACGGCAGACGGTCCACGGTGGGTAACGCGTCCTCCTGAAAAACCGCAAAGACAGACGCTGCCGATCACATATACACCGCCGGCTGTCTTAGTCACCGTGACCAAAATCCCAATATTAAGGGAACGGGCCCGGGAGGGGTGCGTCTGGGCTTTTGAAAAAACCCTAGACCAAACTCATCAAATCTAACCTGCGCTTTTCCTAATATATTTTTTTCTCCCAGGCAGGAGACCCCACCAGGTCTCGTGGGGCTCCTAGATGTTCCCCTGGAGCGGTGAGAGCCCCGCATCCCATCCCCCAAACCCAGACGCACCCCGACCCGCGCGAAGCCTTCCGGGCCGTCAAAAACACGTGGCGGCGAGTTCAGTCCCAATAACTCCCGTGATGATTAATGAGCGACTCGATAATTTAATATCCCGTGTGATTAAAAGATCAGGCGTGGGGGGAGGGGAGCTCCGCGCTCGCTCTCGGGGGCCGCCCAGGGCGGACGCCGAGCGGCCGCGGGTCCCGGCTGCGCGCGAAGTCGCGCGCCTCCTCCGCACAGCGCCTGGCGACGCCCGGCGAGCCACCTCCCCAAGGTCAGTGGGGCTGCGGAGGGGCGGAGGGCGGTGGATGGGGTGTTCGGCCGAGGGGAGGGGAGGCATGGGCCCTGGGTAGCTTGGGGCTGAGCCCACGAGTAGCGCCAGGCGCCCGCTCTACCCGCCGCCAAGGCGCGGAGAGGGCCGGAAAAATGGCCCCGGGCACGGGACGGACGGTTTTGAAAAATCCCTCTTTGCTGCACCACAGGGGCTTAGCGTCCCTGGGTCCCGCACACACCCCGCTCCCCTGGGGAAGAGGGGGCGCCCGGCCCGGCCCCGCGGTCTCCCGACTCCGAGACCTAAGGAGAGGGTTTTCCTACCCACAGGGCCGACAGAGTGCCGCCTCAAGCCCCGCTCCCTCCCCAGCCCGCGGACTCCGGGCTTGTGCGGTGCCCGGCGGGATTCGCGCCACCTCGGGGTTCCGCACGTCGGAGGAAAGTCGGGTGCACGCAGCCGGGCGAGAGACGGAGGCCGGGGGGAGGCAGTGAGACGCCCCTGGAACTCGGCGCAGAGTCTCTCGGGGGTGTTTCTGGTTGGAGCCGGGAAGAGGTGCGGAGATCCGATCTAAACTGAGGCTCCTGGCGGGACCTCCTCGCGGTCACTTCCCGCCTTCCGGAGTCCAGGAAAGCTTCGGGCGTGGCATCCCTTCGACTCGGAGAAGCTTGGATGCGGGTTAGCGGGCCGGCTGCCCTCTCACGGTCCCCGCCGCCACGCGCGGGTCCGCCCGGAACGCGAGGTTGGGGATGGGGGCGCTGCGTTCGCCGCGGCGGCGCGGCTCAGGGACTGCGCGCGGGCTCCGAGAGGCCGCCAGCGGCGGGACACCGAGAGTGGCGCCTCCTACTTCCCGACCGCGTCGAAGGGCTTAACGTTTGAAGCCGGGAGGGCGGGTCGTTCAGCCCCGAGGCCGGTTGAGTGAAAAAGAAAGCGCCGCGACCTCTCAGGCGCTCCTGGAGGCCCCGCGTCCAGGCGGTGCCCTGGGCCTGGGAAGACAGCCGCTGCTGCGCGCTGGACTTTCCGCAGAGAAATGGCATCCCGAATGGGGACGCCGGGTGAACCCAAGCTGCCCGCTTTGCTTCAGCCAAGCAGGCCCAAGAGCGTGTCAGGACCCGCGCGCCTGGTGTGCGGTGCGCGAACCCCCTTCCGAGAAAGGAGCGGAAGCTTCCTAGGCCCAGCTCTTTGGTTCTGTAGGGCTCAACCCTTTCTTCTCCTAGCTTCTTCGGATGTTTGGAAGAAGCGCGGAGCAATACTGGGGGATGATGAGCCCCCAGAGAGAGCTCGCGGTCTGTGCGCGTCTCGCAGAAAAGCACGCAGGGAATACAAAGCCGACCTCTTTTGCTGGAGCGGGAACCAGCCACACACCGGCCCTGGGAGGTGCAGCCTGAAATGCCCCCCAAATTAGCAAATTGGGACCTTGGGTTCAGGATTTTCAGGACACACACAAAACTCTCCTTAGAGGGAGAGGGAATCGGAAAGGGAGGCCAGAGCGGAAGTGGCCAGAAGCCTCGTCCACCAGCCCTTGGCCCCTTGGGCCTGAAAACCTGGATGCGCCTTTTTCTTAGCGCCGCACTCACCTTTGCCCAAAGAGGCCACGCCCCTCAAGGTGCGTTTGTAGGAATTTGGGGACCATGGCTGCTGCCTGCGGCCACGAAGAGGCAGCCCGCGTAGTACCCGCAGGCTGTGGCGCTGAACCCCCGGGGTCCACGACCCAAGGCCGCCGCTCGGCTCCAACGTGCCGCGTTTGGCCTTGTTGCCTACATCGTTTCTCAAATTTGCTCTAGGTCTGCGCACCTCGCAGACGGGACCTGAGCCCCTGTATCTGGTTCCACAAAAAACAGTGGCTGGACCCACGGAGGACAACTTCAATGCTCAGGACCAACCTTGTCCTCTCTCAAGATAGGGCGTGAGTAACGTGCCCCGCGCGCCCGGCGCGCAGTGTCTTTCCCAGGCATTGCGTCTGGCTTCCGGAAGCTGGACAGGGAAGGGCTGAGACAGAAGCGTGTCCTTGGGAGGAAGAATTGCTAGTTCTCCGTGGTAACTGGGTTTCGGGGAGGAGGGGCGAGGGACATCTAAACCCGGTGTTGTTCGGCCGATGGTCGTTAACCAGCTAAGCAGTCGCCAGGGCACTCCGGGTCCCCAGAGTTGCGGAAGGAGGAAGAGGTAGCCGTATCCTCTGATCCACAGGACCCCCACAAGCCCAGTGCTTTCGGACCCCTGCGGCACGACGTGGCCTCCGGTGGCCGTGCACGTCGACGTGCGGGACGCGAGCGGGGCTGCGTGTTTGCGCCTCCCGCGTGAGCGCGGGTCGGCGCGCGCTGATTTCTCCCGTCGCTCTCCACCCCGCTGCCGAACACCATTTAGGGCAAGATCGGGTGTAATGGGAAACACCATCAGCAGACAATTACCCTTTCAAAGGATTCACTTCTCCTCACAGACACTGTTATTTGAGAAATAGGATCATTTGATTTCATATTGCACTAAATAACACCCAGCCGGTTCAAATTGCCAGCTTCTTAAAAACCGCCCATTGGAATAAATTGCAGCGGTCTCTTTTGCCTTTCAGGGCAGCGTGATGGGTACCGGGCAGAACTTGTACAAATAACTACAAAGCCAGACAGCCCTGAGCCGGCTCCGTTCGTGCGAACAGCTCTGCCGCAAAGCAGGCAAAGGCATCCAGGCACCTATCCCAGCCACCGCCCCTCTCCGCCCGCCGACCTGGCGACGGCTGAACCGTTTGTCTTTTGCAATTAAAACGCACGGGCCCGGCTGCCCGGAGGAACCGCTTCCAGCTACAGGGCGCCTTAGCCTTGCTTGGAGAAGGATGGGCGGCCGCGCGACGGGGATTTCCACAGGTCTTGCTGCGTGGCCCGCGGGCTTTGCGCACTGATTGAGTCACTGCCGGGGGTGTGGGGCTCCGCAGCCGAGGCGTGCGCCCTGCCCTGTAGGGCGGCGAGTCTCAGCTTCCCAGAGCAGAGCGCGCTGCAGCCGCCGGGCCGCGCTGGTGCAGCCGTTGCGCTCTGCCTCTGGGTGCGCCCTCCAGGCCCTCAGCACAGCCATCAAGCCGGGAGTGTTGTCTCGGCAGGGTTGGGCTAGGGTCTGGGGGCACAGAGCCGCGGAGTAGAGAGGGGCGCGCGCGGCCAGCAGCGAGCTGGAGTTCGCTGCACACCCAATACCAGAAACAGCTCAGAAACAATTGAGCCTTTTGAAGTCACGAGCTGCGGTTTGTTAATTGACATTGTTCAGCCAAGTGACGATTTGTTTAGCTCGATGGGGCGATCTATCCTCCACTTTAAAATAAAAAGCCTTGACCCCCTGATTTTTTTTTTTTTTTTTTTTTTTTTTTTTTTTTGTGCCAAAGGGTTGGGTGGGTTCCGGACAGCCAGGGCTATGGCAGATCTGCCAGCTCAAGTCTTTATTGCATTTGTGTTTGTGAACTTCTGGAACACCGCCTTAGGGGCTCTTTCTCTGCCAGGCACATTGAAGGGCGGCTTCGGGGGGTTCACGGGTGCACCCCTACTGAGAGCCCGAGCCGGAAGGACCCTGGACGTGGGTGCCGAGATCTGGAGCGCGTTAGCCTGGGCCTCTGGGGACCGGGTGGGAACCTTCCCCCTTCCTTGGCACTGGGAGGAGCTAGGGAGCAGGGAGTTGTGGGTATGAGCCGAAAGGGACGGTTCCAGGCGCGTGGAGCAGGAAACCTGCGTTCTCCTCAGGGTGGGCGCAGGCTTTAGCTGCGGGGCCAGGTCTGTGGTAGCTGGATAGGTGTGTGTGCCCGCCTGGGGAGCAAGGGGCTTAAGCATATCCTCACGCTGCACTTGGCCTTGTCCTACGCACTCTGACCTGCGCCTTAGCCTTTCTCCAGGTCGCTCGTCTTCTTCACCAATAAAAGCCCCCCGGTCCGTGAGGCCCGATTCTCCAGGCGAAACAAAACCTGGGCCAGGGGCATTCGGCGCTGCTCTCCGGGCCTGGGGAGGACGCTGCCGTGCCCAACTTCCCACGCCACCAATTCGGGCCCCAGCGTAACCGGATCCAAGGCAGGGCCGGGGCTGCTCAACCAAGCGCCGCCAGAGCCCCAGCCGGCCCGGAGCTTGCTCCATCCGGCTCCTACCCCACCGCGGTCGCGCTCTCACCGACAGCGCCGCATTCCGCCCACCGAAAGCAGGTAGGGCTCTCCCTTCCAGCTCCGCACCTCCGCCCGGTGGATGGCGCGATGGAGGAGCCCTTCTCGCCAGGCGCTGAGCTCAAACGCGGAGGCTGGAGCCGGAAGGGAGGTGCGCAAAAAAAAAAAAAAAAAAATCGCTTTGTCCCACTCCAGAGCCTGCTGCCTGCGCGAATCGGAACCGGGGAGCCACGCGTGCAGCCTCGGCCTAGCCAGCGTCGCGACTCCGACGTGGGGGCCTGGGCCCTGAAGCTGGCCGAGGCTGCTGCGGCAGCGGATCGCGCCCCTTGGGGGGAACCGGAGTGGACTCCAGGGACCAAGTGGGTGGGCTTTCCCCTCCCGCACGCGCCTCCGTCTGTGTCTCTGCGCGGACCGGAGACGCGGCAGCGTGTTAAAAGGAAAGTTGACCTCTCGCACCGGCTGCGGGAGCCTTGCGTCTGCCCCGTGCCGGCCTGGGAGCCCTTGGCGCGGGCACTGAGAACCAGCTGTCGTGGCCCCCGTGGGCTCAGGCGTTGGCCTTTGGCGGTGGCCAGCGGGTCAGTCCCTTTACCCGCTCTCCGCGCCCCTAGACCCCGATCCCGCTCGGGGCTGGCCCCGCGCTCCCCTCCCTAGCCCGCGCTCGCTCCTCGGAGCCGCGTTTACCAGCGCGTTTTGTTCGCCTGTCGGATTCCGGGCCGCGGGGCTGTCACCATGCTCTCCTCCGACGGACGCTAATCAAGTAATTTCCCCATCCCAGCCCCATCAAATTGCTCTTTAGCTGTTGAACCGCGGAGTTTTGCTCGCCTTTTCACATGCTAATCACGCCCATTCAGCGCCTCTCGGAGGGGCTGTTTGTCGCGGGATAAATCTCCTTGTTGCCCGCTGCATGATTAATTGATATTGTTGTCTGGCTTTTGTGGGGGGCCCGCGAGGAGCTGACAGGCGGCGAGGCGCGGCTGCGCCGGGGGCCGCCGGCGACATCACTGGGCTGCCGAGGTCCCGGCGAGGTCGGGCCCGGGCTGGCGACGAGACGCGCCCGGTGTAGTTTCCCTTATTAGGAAGAGGATGAAAGACGCGGAGAACCCAAGCCCTGCAGCCCGCCGCTCGGGCGCAGGCACTGCGCAGCATCTCGGCCGGCGGCGCAAACAAAGCCTAGGCGTTTTTTGTTGTTGCTCGGCTCCGGGAAAAGAGCGAGCGTGTCTTCTCCACGCGGGAGACAGTGACGTCTGATTTCGGCCCACACGGGACTTCAAGTGGCGTGGAACAGGAGCGCGCCGCGCCCTGGCTTAGTTTTTCCGCCAAGGAACAAGTTGGGGATTGTTCAAGGACTGGCTAAACCCTAAGAAAAAAAATAAATACTAATAAGTCAGCGGACGCCAGAGCGCAGATGGAAACCTTGGAGGCCAAGATCGGAGGAAGACGTGCGTCCAGCCGCGCCTGAGCCGCAGCCGGAGCGTTTCGGGTTGTTGCGGGGGGCGCACGGGGGCTTAAGGCAAATCGCCGGCCCGGGGTGGAAGCCCAGGCCCGTAGCGGCCTGCAAGCCCAGACAACGCCGGTTCCTGCTGGTGGCTGCATTTCGGTCAATCCCACAAATTCCTCCGCCTCCCCTCCGGCACCCGGTGTGCCCTAGGACAGGGACATCCCCTAAAACTCGGGAGATTCAATTAAATTGGTGCAGTGACGCCGTTGCTCCCACCGCCTGCTTATTGCAAACATTTCCTTTTGCGAGTTCTTAAAAAAAAAAAAAAAAAAAAAAAAGCAAAGAGTAGAAAAAGAAACTGTCGCCTCCGCTTTCACCGCGCGCGGGGTAATTGATAGGCGCCATCGGAGGTCAAAATTTGCATAAGAATTAAGAGCAGTAAATTAATTTAATATTCCGTGCACATCTCCAATTATTCCTGGAGACCTTTCTCTCCGCGGCTGCCAGAGAGGGGATTCAGCTGCTCTTCAGCCAAACAACATCTGTGCGGTTAATAATTTGATAAACAGCTCATACAAATAGTTTCTGAATTATCTGGCAGCCCAATGACTATTCCGTTCGGAAACGTCTTGGCAGGAGCCCGCCGAGGGCCTCCCCCCACCCCCACCGCCCTGACAAATGTCTTATCTTTTAAACATCAGCGGGTGACCATGTGTACAACGACTCATTGTCATTAAGTAATGACCCCAACCCTCAACAAAACAACCACACAAACGACCAAACCCCCTCCGCCGGGGTCGTTAGGGTATGAGCAGGTCGTTTCTTGGAGACCCCCGGTTGAATGAAGAACAACCTGAGCTGCAGGGGAGACCTGGGTGAGGGGGAGGATCTGTCGAGGGGTATCAGGGGCTGTTTTTTCTTTAAGGTCATGGTTGAGATGGGTGGCTGGATTTGTGCATGGAAAAACCTGCAGGGTCCCTCCTGGGTGCTCCTGGGACCCAGGAGGGACCCAGGGAAGGCGGGCTGGAGGGAGACCAACTTTCTACTGCGCGCTCCCCATGTGCTGGTGTTATTTATTCAAAAAACAAGTACATAAAAATAAACCTAGAGACCCAGAAAACTGGGCTACGATGTTGTAGCTGGAACCATCCTTTCTTGGCTTGTCCCTAGCGTCCTCTTGCCCACATTCCTTACTGCTTGACATGGGTATTGGGGAAGACTTACGGAGAGGCACACATCCTCCTATGGACTGAACCACAACGTGGAGCTGGCCCAGCCCAGAAAGGAGGCACTTGCAGAACAATGCCCTCGATTGTCAAAACAGGCCTGAATGTAGATACTGACCCTAAGACTATCTTCATCTCTAAAGACTTCACTGCTGGAGTGAGGATGCCCCTTTATCTTTCCACCACCCATAGCAGAGTTGGTTCCTGATAGAATGTCTAGAAAGGAACCATTTGATCTAGGAGTCTTGGTTTGTTCTAACTCTTGCAACCTCCACATTGCAGCCATGCTCACTGGAAGTCTGTGTTTAGCCTGGAATTACTCTGCAGCAACTTCAATATACCAGCAGGTTCAACAAGGATTTTTATCTTCGGGTCTATACATTGCCATGTGTTTGATGCATACACCTCACCAGTTCACTCGTTTCCATCTGCTTCCTGTACTGCTGATAATCTAAGTACCTGAAGCCGCTGAAAACTACCCTGAAGTTCTGAGGAGTGCCCAAGCAGTAATATGACAGAGCTTTGTCTTCGTACTTTAATGAGTGGTAGGTAGCACTGAGCTTTAAATATAGGCAAACCCTATACATCTAAAAATCCAACTGTACAATGAATCCAGTGCTTGCCAGGGCTCAATTGAAGAATCACTTTTCCAGAAAACAAGTCATTGTGTCACAAGAATACAACAATAGCATTTCTACCAGGCACATTCATTTCTATTTTTAACATTTTCTGCTTGCATTTCATTAGATTTTCCCCATAGAACTATAGACAGTGCTGGGTCTTGCAGGTTTTTATATGCATACAAATCATCTCTGTTATTTATGAGTGGAGGTCTCTGTCGGCATCCCTTTATTAATTTGACTTTGATTCAGACTTCTCTAGTCAGCGGAGTGATTTGAAAACATTTCTTTCCTTAAATGGGACATTATCAATTCTTTTGGGAACCATTCTCATTTTAAACACCAACATATTCAGTTTCTTAATCTGCAGCCCTGTGTTACTCATTTTTATGCACACAACCTCTTGCCTTTGGCGGTGGTTCCTTTATGCTTGATATTTATCTTCTTTACATTTGTTTCACTATTTTTCAAGGCCATATATGGGCAGAAAATGGCTATTAAACAAGAAGGCGGGGAACTCTGATGGTATCTTTGACTGTGTGAGTAAAGCCACAGAACATGGACATTTTGAGATTTTTTTTACTAATGAGCCCTCTCCAGAAAAGCCGTCTGGATGCCATTAAAGTTGATGAGTTTGGAAGGATTATCCTGATAAATGCTTAGCTTTGGGGTGATTAGACACATATTTTCAACATAGCCTACCAACTGAGGCTGAGGTCTGTGACTAGAGGAGGTTTTTCTGAGCTTCACTGGAAATTGTTGGGGGGGGAATTAGAGGACCCTTTTACTCTGTAGAATTCAAATCAGAGGTGACTGCTACTCCTGTTCAACTTGCACTGCGAATATTGGAAATACAGGGGCAGGTGCTGTCGCATGGTGGGTAAAGCTGCAGCTTGGGACAGGTACGTCCCATGTTGAAGTGCCGCTACATGTCCTACCTGCTCCACTTCTGATCCAGCTTCCTGCTAATGGGCCTGGGAGGGAGCAGATAATGGGCCAAGTGTTTGACACCCTGCCACCCATGTGGGAGATCCAGATGAAGTTCCTGGCTCCTGGCTTCTGCCTGGTCCAGTCCTGGCTATTGTGGGCATTTGGGGGAGCAAACCAGCAGGTGGAAGCTCTCTCTCTTTCTCTCCTCTCTCTTTCTGTCATTCTTCCTCTCACTCTTTTAAATAAGTCATTAAAAGATATTAGAATTACAATAATAGGTGGTGTTTATAATAAGTCAATGTAAACCTTGGTAATGTCCACCTAACTGATATAGATATATACCTCCTATCTTTAGAAAAATTGAAGAATGATCAAGGGATAGAATAATGACTTTAAAACACAGTGCAATCTCTAATGAAGATAAAAGGCCTTTTTTTTTTTTTTTTTAATCTGAGAGAGAAGCACAGAGCCATTAGACAAATTCTTCTAATTCATTGCTTCCATTACCATTTTGGTGGGGGAGATGGTTTCTGCATACACAACTTAAATCCAAATCTAGTAAAAATTTGAATTTGAATTTCAAAAATGCAGGTCAGAATATGAACATTAAGAATAGGATCCATTTAGATAAACCTGTCTGCTCTTACTTTCCTCCTCTTCTTTTTAAAAAACATTTATTTATGTATTTGAAAGGCAGAGATATATAGAAGGAGAGAGAGAAAGAGAATCTTCTATTCTCTGGTTTACTCTCCTAATAGCCACAATGGCTGAAGCTGGGCCAATCTGAAGCCAGAAGCCACAAGCTTCCTCCAGGTCTCTCATGTGGGTGTAGGAGTACAAGGATTTGGGCCATCTTCCACTGCCTTCTCAGGAGCATTAGCAGGGAACTGGATTGGAAATTGGAACTTGAACGGGTACCCATATAGGTTGCCGGCACTGCAGGCAGAGGCTTAACCTTCTATGCTACAGGGCCAGCCCCCGTAAAATATCTTTTTATTTGTTTGAAAGTCAGGGTTACAGAGAAGGAGAGACAGAGAAATCTTTCATCCATTGGTTCACTTTTCAGATGGCTACAATGGCCAGGGCTGGGCCGGGCTGGGCTGGGCTGAAGCCAGGAGCCAGGAGCTTCTTCCAGGTTTCCCACATGGGTGCTGGGGCCCAAGAGCTTGGGCCATCCTTACACTGCCCTCCCAGGCCATTAGCAGAGAGCTGGATTGGAAGTGGAGCAGCCAGGACACGAACCAGCACCCATATTAGATGCCAGGGTCAGTGTTTCCATCTAGTACACCACAACACCGGCCCCATTCTCTTCTTTAATATTTAAGTGAGCTGTTCTGAGTGGCCTTGGCTATCTAGCGTCTCCATCTATGGGTTCAAGGGGAGACGGTTGTCAGCCTGTAGATAACTGCAGGCTGTGGAAGGAAGCTCCTCAGAGATGATTGGAAGATGTCTCTGATCACCACAGACATCAGCCAATCCCCTGGTGCTTCCTCTCTCTCTCTTTCTCTCTGGCCAGGATTACAATCAACTTCTCAAAACTTCACATCATTGTTCTTGTAGTTTTGTGAGTTTTAAAGTTATTTATTTAATTTGAAAATCTTAGAGAGAGAGAGAGAGAGAGAGAGAGAGAGATCTTCCATCTGCAGGTTCACTCCCCAAATACCCACAACAACCAGCGCTGGGCCAAGCTGAAGCTGGGAGATTGGAACTCAATCTGGGTCTCCCATGGATGGCAGGGTCCTAAGTAGTTGAGCCTATTGCCACTCACTGGGGAATATCAGCAGGAAGCTGTCTCAGAAATGGAGTAGTAAGAGCCGGCGCCGTGGCTCAATAGGCTAATCCTCCACCTTGCGGCGCCGGCACACCGGGTTCTAGTCCCGGTTGGGGCGCCGGATTCTGTCCCGGTTGCCCCTCTTCCAGGCCAGCTCTCTGCTATGGCCAGGGAGTGCAGTGGAGGATGGCCCAGGTGCTTGGGCCCTGCACCCCATGGGAGACCAGGAAAAGCACCTGGCTCCTGGCTCCTGCCAGGATCAGCGCGGTGCGCCGGCTGCAGCGGCGGCCATTGGAGGGTGAACCAGCGGCAAAGGAAGACCTTTCTCTCTCTGTCTCTCTCTCTCACTGTCCACTCTGCCTGTCAAAAAAAAAAAAAAAAAAAAAAAAAGAAATGGAGTAGTAAGGACTAGAACCAGGGACTCTGATATGGGATGCAGGCTTCCTAGAAGTAACTTCACCCTTGTGCCCAATGCCCATCCTGATTTGTGAGCTTCTGAAGACACTCTTCTTGTATATGGTGGTAAAATTTCTTGGGTAAGGGGTTCCAGTATTTTTTTTTTTAAGATTTATGTATTTAAAAGCCAGAGTTACACACACACACACACACACACACACAAAGAGGGAGGGCAGGAGAGAGGAAGGGAGGGAAGGAGGGAGGGAGGGAGGGAGAGAGAGAGAATCTTCCATCCACTGGTTCAGGGCTGTGTCAGGCTGAAGCCAGGAGCCTGGAGCTTCCTCAAGGTCTCCCACATGGGTGCAGGAGCCCAAGCTCTTGGGCCATTTTCCACTGCTTTCCCAATCACATTAGCAGGGAACTGGATGGGAAGTAGAGCAATTAGGACTCGAACCGGTACCTGTGGGATGCCAATGTCACAGGCATAGACTTAACCTGCTATGCCACAACACCAACCCTGGGGTTCCAGTTTTATGTCTGTACCATGGAGTAACATGGACTAGTAGTGGGGTTGAGTTTGCTTACAAGGGAGGGTCAGTAGGGTCTGGGGAGCCTTCTGTAGTATTTGCTTTGGCCAGGAAGTCCAGTCCAGGAGTCTGAGAGGGGCCACAAGGGCTTGTGCTGCTTTGCTGCCTCTGTGAGGAGGGCAGATGGGCCCTGCTGAGTACCAGATCTTCAACACAATGTTGGGGATCTGCCACAGTCCAGTTGGAATGAAAATGAGGATAGCAGAAAAAAAGATAGTGGGCAGAAGGGCTTAGAGTTCTACTTGTCCACTAACTAACTTGGGCAATTACTCAGTCTTCCTGCATCACAGACTCCTATCTGCGGCTTCTCACCAATTTATTCTCTTCTTGCTGGATGTGTGTCTGTCCAGCTGGACTACATTTCCCAGATTCCCTTGCAGCTACATGTGGCCCACTAATGGCACACATACAGAAATGACATGAGTAATTCCCAGTTCACACTTGCACTTCCTCACTTCTTGCTGGTTGGGAATGATGCTAATGGAAGCCATATAAAGAGGATGGCAAAGCTCCCCCAGTGGCCTGGGCTCCCAGCATGACTTCCTGGAGTAGACTCTGCCTTCCCATCCTAGATGTTGTATGGAGAGAAGTACACTTTTATTCTGTTTGGAAAGCTGCATATTTTGGTACCCGCTCCAGGTAGTCTGTTTTCTGGACGTATTTTTCTTAAATGTAAAATGAAAGTATCGTAGTTTGGGTTTCTCCACAGGCAAGCAGTTTATGGAGACAGAGAGAGAAAGATCTTCCATCCGCTGGTTTAATCTCCAAATGATGATCTCAGGAAACCTGAGTAGGGGAGTGAGGTTGAGAGATGCAGAGGGAAAGGAGTTGTTAATGTGCATTATCTATCAAATTACCATTGTGGCCAAGAGGAATTTAATTCTACTGGAAGAACTTTGGGAAAAAGCATCGAGCATCTGCCTTATAGTGACTCCATCTGAGCTGGGGCATTTGTCTACGAGTCCCCATCAGTCTTCAGCTGTGAGCTGCTCGGTGAGCATTACCTCCTCAGCTCTTCTAGTCTGATGCGTAGGTGGAGGGAGCATCAGGGGCCACACAAACCAACAAAACCTCCCAGGCAATGAGCAAGGTGCTGGTGGTTGAATATTGAGCTGGTACACACTGACATATAAGGGTAAGGATGACACTGACAACTTCTACACCAACAGGCATTGAACAACAATCTTGAAGATCTTCCTGCATTGTAGTTACTTGAGCCCAGTTTATCAATCTATATTCTTGTAGTTGCTAATCTGAAATGTCTGCTCTAGCCAGATAGGTTTACTCAATTTAGGGCTCCCCTGATAACGTCTGTGTTAATTCTCATTTTATTTCTGCCATGTTTTCATGCAAATGAGTTCAGTACCTTTGTCCACCCCGTTTTCCCTACTGTTTCTTTTCTTTCTTTCTTTCTTCTTTTTCTTTCTTTTTTTTTTTTTTTTTGACAGGCAGAGTGGACAGTGAGAGAGAGAGACAGAGAGAAAGGTCTTCCCTTGCCGTTGGTTCACCCTCCAATGGCCGCCGCGGGTGGCGTGCTGCGGCCGGCGCACCGCGCTGATCCGATAGCAGGAGCCAGCTACTTATCCTGGTCTCCCATGGGGTGCAGGGCCCAAGTACTTGGGCCATCCTCCACTGCACTCCCTGGCCACAGCAAAGAGCTGGCCTGGAAGAGGGGCAACCGGGACAGAATCTGGCACCCCGACCGGGACTAGAACTCAGTGTGCCGGCGCCGCAAGGCAGAGGATTAGCCTAGTGAGCCGCGGCGCCGGCCCCTCCTGTTTCATTGATCTATCACTGCTTATCAAACTACCCAAAACTTAGTGGTTTAAAACAACAACAATTTATTTTTTCTACAATTCTGTGGATCAAAAATGCAAGCAGCACTTTCTGGGTACTTCTCTGTGGTGGATCAGCTGGGCAGATTCGTGTGGAAAGTCCACCGTGGCCTCTCATCTCCCAGGGCCTGTCTTCATGTGCCCCCAGCCTTGCCTGGACTTCTCTACAGCATGACAGCTGTGCTCCTGGAGGGAGGCAATGGGAGTTGGAAGTCTTTGTAAGGCCTGTGCGGCCGGAAGTCCTGGACTCATCACTTCCGTCTCATGTTAATGGTCAAAGCGAGTCATAAGATCTGACCAGATCCAAGAGAAGGGGAGATAAGCTCCTTGTTTTGCGTGGAATGAGAGGAATTGAAGGTGGCCATATTTGGACCTGTCATGCCTACCTACCTGCTTCTACTTATTTAAATCCCCAAGACACTCTCCTAGCCTCCTTCATATAGGAAGCGTTTCCCATGGTGCTAGTCCACGGAAGCCTCCTATAACCCTCTCCCAACTCCTGGGGCGTCACTTAGCACACACACTTTTTATGTTATTGTGTTCTAAATCAGTGACTGTCTTGTGACACTTTATGTTGTTGATTGTTGCCTGTTTGAGGGCAGAAAGTGCAGGTTAGAGCTCTAAGGATCCTTTGTTCAGCTTGGAGCACGTGGTGGGCTCTTTGTGCATATCTGTGCAGAGACAAAGGAAAGTCACAGAAGTAGGAGTGAAGTGGAGAGAATGACCAGCATGCATATGCCCTTGAGTTAAGATCTAGATCCTAAGAGCCCATTTCTTTTTTTAAAGATTTATTTATATACTTGAAAGTCAGAGTTACACAGAGAAAGAAGGAGAGGCAGAGAGAGAGAGAGAGAGAGAGAGAAAGAGAGAGAGGTCTTCCATCCACTGGTTCACTCCCCAGATGGCTGCAACGGCTGGAGCTGCACCAATCCGAAGCCAGGAGCCAGGAGCTTCTTCCGGGTGCAGAGGCCCAAGGACTTGGACCATCTTCTACTGTTTTCCCAGGCCATTGCAGAGAGCTGGATGGGAAGTGGAGCAGCCGGGACTTGAACCAGTGCCCATATGGGATGCCGGCACTGCAGGTGGTGGCTTTACTTGCTATGCCACAGCGTTGGCCCCAAGAGCTCATTTCTAGCAGCTTGCTGTTGAACTCTCAACTGCTTGTTATGAGAGCCCCATAATTTTGAGGTCTTCCCAGCCCAAGTGTGGCTTAGGTGATGTACGTGCAAGAATGGCCATATATGGAATGAGTCACCTGAGCCCATCTCATGGCTAAGGATATCAGATGAGTGGCTGGATGGCCTCCCTCCCCTTTCCAAATACCACCAACCCTCTGCCATGTCCAATCCCCTGTAGCAAGCAATGCCCTTCTTTATACTGCAGGTGCTACCTGCTGGAGATGGAGTAGGAAGGAGAGGGTCCAAACCTGAATCCCAAAGCCTTAGTGTAAATCGACCGGTAAAGGCAGTGTTTCTCTTTCTCTCACAGAAGAAACTAGGGCAGCGCGAATTTGCTGGAAGATTCCAGGCCATTGAAGCTGAAGGAAGGAGAACCAGAGACGAGAATTTGTCTCCCTTCCGATCAGCCAGGCCAGTGGTCTCAGGAGGCATGCCGAAGGCTGCTTTGCCCAGGGCATCAGCAGATGGCTAACGTTCCCACGGACAGCAGAGAAAGATGAGACCATGAGCCAAAGAAGATTCCAGAACCTATGAACAGGTTGGTGTGGGTTTGCAGTCCATGGATGGGTACCCCTCACGTCTGTAGCATACAGTCTCCTGTGTTGTGACTGGCTCCACAGTCATGGGGTTGCCCAAGGAGAGTAGGCCCATGGGGAAAGCGGCCATCAGTGATCGCAGAGTATGCTGTCCTTTAGTGGAAACACGGAGGGCACATCACAGATGACTGCCGTGAGCAGTGGAGCCAAAGATTGACAGGACTCCCTGTTCCGGAAGTTGTTGTTGCCAAATAGTGGGGGCACTTCCACAGTTCCCTGAACACCTTCTTCCTGCAGCCCAACCCTACTTTTTAATTAAATGGCCTAGATTTTCCCTTTGAATCAAACCTCTCTTTAGTCTGTCTGTCAGAAAAGGCTCGCTGAACTCATCCCATGGCTAAGGATATCACATGTGCTAAAGGTGCTGGTTTCCACACATTCGCTACCCAAACTAACAACTCTCGGTTGTTGGCTGGTGTGCAGAAAATGCATTTCACTGAAATCTCGGAAATGTGTCATGGATGCTGTGTTCTAGGGGGAAACAGACTAGGGCTTGGGCTTTGCCAGGGGCCACACCTGGGCTTAAATTCTGTTTCTATCACTAGCCATGTAGCCTTGAGCACATTGGGACAATCTATCAGATGGGGAGTTTTGAAAAAATTCGCTCCTCTGTAAAGTGGGAACAGCAATATCTAAGTCACAGGATTGTGTATGTATGCAAAGTTTCTAGAAAATTCCCTGGCACAACATTATATTGAGTACAGCAGTGTGCTTGCGGACGGTGTGAATCATTTTCTATTAACCATCAGAAAATGCACGCAAGCACCTGTGACTCCTAAGGATAGGGAAGACATTCAGAGGGTTGATTACTGACCATCCCGTCAGTCAAAGAAAATCTTCCGGTACCAATCTAGAGGACACATTAAGAAGATGAGGCATTAACGCTTTGATAGAGAGGAATTCTCTTTTATGGCTGAAATGACAGATGACTTGCTTACAAAAGTCGGCAGAAACTTCCCCCCAAATGATTATGAACCTCATGCATAGTAAGTAGGAGAGCAATGCCTGGATTCCCAGTAGCAGAGGTAATACACACACATGCACGGGGCTTTCCCTTCTGCCTGCAACATGCAACCCCAAATTGCCCACTGACTGGGCAATGCCACTTCACATAATTGCAATCTCTTAGAAATTCTTGGAAAAAAAAAAACCCTTTTCCTTTTGGATGACCCCTAGTTATGGAGAGTCATCCTTTTTGTCAATTCCCAAGTCCTGCTACTCACACTGAGAGTTGCTGCTCAGATGGGGACCTTGGAAAGCAGTCCATTCCCTCTTTCTCCCTTGACTAAACTTCTCCACGTGCAAGCGCGTCTCCAAAAATAAATCAAGAGCCATCCTTCCAATCACCTCCCTCTCTTCTATTTGTTGGTTGAGGATACTACAGAATTTGCAGGGTCCTTCAACACTTGGTGGAGCAAATATCTCTCCAGTGACTCTTTAGTTCAGCTGAAGGGTCCTATTTCACCTTTTCAGTTAGTCATTTGTCAGAAAGCCAGGACTGAGAGGTGTCACAAGGAACAGAAGGAACTTGATGCCTTTAGGAAACTCCTTTCCAAAAATCCAGAAAGGGACACAAATGCCTGGAGAAAATTAGTTTCAGGACAGAGAAAAACCAAACAGATCTGGGAAACTGCTGGAAATGAGCATACTTAGAAATTGAAAGGCAAATTCCTGAGTTTCATTTCACTCCTTGTAGTATGTGTCTATTGCCAAGGACATAGGCTTCCAGGAGGAGTAAAGGCAAGTTTCTTGGCGTTTGCTTTGCTAGCTCCTGGCACTGGAAACCTCATTAAAGAGCCGTTTTTTTTTTGTGGCAGTCAGAAATGTAAATGAAATGGTCCCTCTTTTCGTCTTGGGTTGAGATGGCACGACGGTTTGGCAGAGTCATTCAGCCTTCTCTAAGCACTATTCATAAAAAGAAGCGGAAGTTGTCAATTCTCAGCATCATTAAAGTATGTCGGTCCTCACGGTTGGTAGGTCGGAGGGAAATGGGACCTTGATTTCCTGTTGCAGAATGCACCCGGGTTGAAACGGTGGCTTTATCTCCACTTTTTGGGGGCGGAGAGGGGCTTGCACCATCTCTTTACTGAGTTTTTAATCGAGTTGCTATTCCACTCTTTCTTTTATGGAGCCATAGAAGTGTCTGTAATGAAAGATTAAAATGGTCCTGTGCAGTGGTTTTTGCAGTGGTTATGCCCAAATAAAATATGACAGCGCTCTCATAGGGCCTCTGTGTAAGCAGAGGGAACATCGAGCAAGCTGCATTGGGCTGTCTGCAGTGCATACTGATTGCAAATTGTGTGGGTTATCCTGGATGCCATCAACGAGAGAGAGAGAGAGAGAGAGAGAGAGAGAGAGAGAGGTGTATTGTGTGAGAGAGACAGAAGGGAGAGAAATAGAGAGAAGCAGAGAATTTCTTCCCCCCAAATGATTATGAACCTCATGCATAGTAAGTAGGAGAGCAATGCCTGGATTCCCAGTAGCAGAGGTAATACACACACATGCACACGCGCACGCACGCACGCACACACACGCATACACACATACACGCACTGACAGGCTAATGGCTACTTTCCCAGAGAGTGGTTAGAAAGAAGTAGTAAATGGGACTGTGTTGATGCCAGGAGAAGACCGGGGCAAAGATCAAGATCCCCAGCCACATATCGGATAACACATAATTGGCCGGTCACAGCCAAATGAGTATAGTCACGCATCTCTGGGCAGGCCTTTGGCGGCGATAAAGACACTTGTAAACAATTCAGTCCCAGAACATGGCAATAATATGTTGATCCGGCGTGTAATGAGGTGTCCCTGGAATCAATAAGCAGTCATGGAGAGCAGGGAGCAAGGGCAGCGGCTGTCTTTTTGATGACCTTCCCTCACCGCCGAGGACCTCATCTCCCCTGAAGAGGACTTTTCTCATTTTGCAGCAAGCTCTGAGTGTCAGAACTTCCATTCGCAGCCAGCAAATGAACAGCCAGGCCCTGCATGCTAATGAAGTCCAGGCTATTTTGCACCTTTTCATCCGCACATTATGCTCTTGACTCTGGAGAAGGTGGGAATTAGGCCGGACCCCGGTGTCAGACTGCCTGATGGCTCGGCTCCGGAAAACTGGTAATTGAAGCTGATGAGTGATGCGAGGGAGGCCTGAATTTGGAAATAAACAGTTTCAAGCACTGCATGTCATTTCTAGAGAGACTGCTGAGAGAATGGAAATGAGCTCCGTTTCTTGAATCTAATGCAGTTTCTCAGCAGGAAAAACACCGTCTTTGAGACAACAATGCCAGTCATTAAGATTTAAATGTTCTGGCAATAATAGAAGAACTGGCCTCCCCCCCCCCCCCCACCACCACCCCCTGGTCCCCGGCAGCACTTATGTAAATGTCTTTCGACACCCAGATCTACATTTGATCCACGCCCAGGAAGATAACTGTGTGGGACAGCCGCACCAAATGCAATGCGCAGTCTATAAATATCCCTCGGAAGGAGAGCGAGGGAAACAGTAAAATTGTTGGCACTATGTCACGTCGTATGTCAGCGCTGGCACAAGCAGCACTCCGTGCTGAAACAATGCAAGGATGTGCGGGGGGCCTCTGTAAAGACACCGCGAGGCCGTGCTTTGACTGCTTGCTTCTGCGGTCTTGCGTTTCATTCCAAATCCCATAGCACCCCTTTTCTGTGGCAGTGGCCCCAATTGTCCCTGCCTTCTATGCAGATCCTATATTTGCCCCTCGAATCCCCACGTTCAGGGTCGCAGATGAAGCCCAAAGCTGGATCCCCTTCACTTGCCATCTTTAGACAAAGTTCTCTGACCCGGCATTTGGTTATCTCTCTCAGCATCACTAGGTTGTCACAAAACCCAGACCCTACGTGGCAAATTGTTTCAGTTCCCGTCGGCCCCCAGCTGCTGAGACTAAAGGGACATCGTTTGCTGTGTGCAAGAAAAGGTCTCCTCATCCAAACACAGGTGTTGATGTGTGTTTAAGAGGCCTTAGAAGTCATTTTTACTACTTCCTGTGCAGCATCTTCAAGGAGGAAATTATGAGACCAGCGAAGAGGAGGAAAAGGAGGCCAGTGCTATTTATCCGGGCAGGTTGGGAGTGATTCATGCATATGCATCAGTTTGCTCTTTTCCCACTTCCCTTCCTTGCCAGAAGTGAGATTTTGATGTTTCAGGCCTTTTTCAATTTAATGGTGACATAGAAGGATCCTCACAGGCAGTCTCTGGGTTGTTAGACACATCAAGGACATCAGCACAACTGGAGAGAAACTCAAGACAGCCTGGGTGGTGTTGTCACTTCGGTTTAAAGGTAGCAAACCTATCTCGCAAAGGATCAACACTGAATTATTTCAACATGGCAAAAATATAGATAAGTAATGCATTTCTAATGGCATACTTGTGGATATGGGATGGATCAATGAATAGTCAGCAGTCCTTTGCATGAGCTATATGAGAGTCAATGAGAAAATGTTACCCCTTAGACACACACACGCACACACACACACACACACAGGCACCCCTACACACCTCGCTGTGACTGTCACTCTTCTGACATTCCTGTTTTCCTGTAGTATCGTAGCTACAGAAGAGGGACAAAATCGGGGTCACTGAAGTCTGGCGATGATAACCACAAGGCTCCCTGGGCATGAATTCATGGTCACTGGGAATTCGTTATTCCTATAGTGATTGCTTCCATATTCAGGGCAGCACTGATATTTTGAAAAGCTTTCTTTAATTATGTATTTCTATATTTTCTATGGATTTACAAGATGTATTTATAATAACATATTTATAGTAATCTATAATAAATATTATTTGTTTTGTTTCATCGCTGGGCTCATCATGAGCCTATGGAACAGAGATCTACTTTTTTTTTTTTTTTTTAAGATTTATTTATTTATTTATTTGAGAGGCAGAGTTACAGACAGAAAGAGGGAGAGACAGAGAGAGAGGTCTTCCATTCACTGGTTCACTCACCAAATGGGCACAACGACTAGGGCCGGGCCAGGTTGAAGCCAGGAGCTTCTTCCAGGTCTCCCACATGGGTACAGGGTCCCAAGGACTTGGGCCATCTTGATTGCTTTCCCAGGCCATCAGCAGGAAGCTGGATTGGAAGTGGAGTAGCACATGGGATGCTAGCACTGCAGGTGGAGGCTCTACTACTTTGCCATAGCGCTGGCCCCAGATCTACTTTATTAACATGTAGGAAAAGGGAGCACAAAAGATGATGTGGTTTTTCTGAAATCAACAGCACATTCCATGGTGAAACCAATGCAAGGTGTCCGGCGCATAACAAATCTTCCCAGGCAGATGAATTGATTAATTCACAGGCTTTTTTTTTTTTTTTTTTTTTTTTTATTTTTGACAGGCAGAGTGGACAGTGAGAGAGAGAGACAGAGAGAAAGGTCTTCCTTTGCCGTTGGATCACCCTCCAATGGCCGCCGCTGCAGCCGGCGCACCGTGCTGATCCGATGGCAGGAGCCAGGATCCAGGTGCTTTTTCCTGGTCTCCCATGGGGTGCAGGGCCCAAGCACCTGGGCCATCCTCCACTGCACTCCCTGGCCATAGCAGAGAGCTGGCCTGGAAGAGGGGCAACCGGGACAGAATCCGGCGCCCCAACCGGGACTAGAACCCGGTGTGCCGGCGCCGCAAGGTGGAGGATTAGCCTATTGAGCCACGGCGCCGGCTCTAATTCACAGGCTTTTATTGGGGTTCCACTCCTGGGGGAGGTTCCACAGCCCCAACAGAGCAACAGAGCAGGGGCCGGAGAAGTCGCGCATCAGAGATTGGGAGAGCTCCTTTTACAGCTTCAGGGCATGGGGGTTAAAGGTTGAGGCGGGTCTGATCCTCATTGGTTGACCTTTAGGCACCCGCAGGGACCTTGGCAAGGACTTTTCTTCCCCGCAAGTACAGGTAGGGACTTCTCCATTCCCGGAAGTATAGGCCTTCCTCCTTGCGGATCCCAAAGCTACCATCCCGACCTTTTGATGATAGGAAAGGGGGCGACGATGAGTCTCTCTGGCTACTTCCTGCAGACTGGGGATGTCGTCTACAGGGGCCTGCTGGGGGTATCTTGGGGCTCCGCAGGGACAGGCATGTATGGATGGAGGAGCATCTGGTTGACTGGCTGGTTGCTGAAGGCCTCGGTTGATTCCATTATCACCCGCTGTAAACACTTAGACAGACACTGTAGTATACAAGTGGTTAAAGCCACTGCCTACAGTGCCGGCATCCCATATGGGCACCGGTTCAAGACCTGGCTGCTCCACTTCCAATCCAGCTTCCTGCTGTGGCCTGGGAAAGCAGTAGAAGATGGCCCACGTGGGAGACCTGGAAGAAGCTCCTGGCTCTAGGCTCCTGGTTTCTGATTGGCTCAGCTTCTACTGTTGCAGCCATTTGGGGAGTGAACCAGTGGATGGAAGGCCTTTCTCTCTCTCTCTCTCTCTCTGCCTCTGTGCCACAAAGCTGGCCCTCACTTGTTTTCTATATGAATCCCAAATCACTATTCTCTGCCTCTGTCTCTCTCTATACTCATAAATGTATATATATGTATATTTGATGTGTGTATATATAGTCTAAATGTAAGTACATAGATATACATGAGAGGCTCTCAAAAAGTTCATGGAAAATGCATATCTTGAAAAAGTCTGCAGGATTTCAAAGTTTTTGACACCAAAATAAATTTTTTAATGTATTCTTTTATTTGAGAGACAGAGCGTGAGAGAGCTTCCCTATGCTTGTTCACTCCCCAAATTCTATCAGTGGCTGGGGTTGGACCAGGATCAAAGCCAAGAGCTGGAAAAATTATCTGGGTTACGTGGGTGGTAGGAGCCCAATTACTTGAGCCATCAGCACTAGCTCCTGGGATATGTGTTGGCAAGAAGCTAGAGCCAGGAGCTAGTGCCAGGAATTGAGCTCAAGTTCTTCTGATGTGGGATGAGGGCATCTTAACTGCTGGGCTGAACACCTGCTCCTAAATTTATCTGTGTTTATGTGTGTATATATGTATATGCTTTTTAATTCTAGGTTTTATCTTTTTTTAATATTTGCCTGATGACATTGCTTTTTAAAATTTACTGACAGAGAGCGAGAGAGAGAGAGAGAAACTAAAAGAGAGAGAGAGAGAGGAAGCTTTTTTTGTCCTTTGGTTTACTGCCCAAGTAGCACTGCCTTCGCTGGAGAATTAGCATGGAGCTGTATCAGAAGTGGAACAGCTGGTGTGGCCAGGGAGTGCAGTGGAGGATGGCCCGAGTACTTGGGCCCTGCACCCCATGGGAGACCAGGAGAAGCACCTGACTCCTGCCATCGGATCAGTGCGGTGCGTCGGCCGCAGCGCGCCGGCCGTGGTGGCCATTGGAGGGTGAACCAACGGCAAAAGGAAGACCTTTCTCTCTGTCTCTCTCTCTCACTGTCCACTCTGCCTGTCAAAAAAAAAAAAAAAAAAAGAAGTGGAACAGCTGGAGACTTGAACAAGTGATCAGATATGGGATGCGAGTGTCTTAAGTGGCAGCAAAACTCACTGCACTGCACTGCCAACCTTTTTATTTTTATTTGAAAGATACAATGACAGAGAGACAGACATAGACAGAGAAGTCTTGCATCTGCTGGTCTACTCCCCAGATGGCTGCAAAGGCCAGAGCTGGAATAGGCTGAAGCCAGGAGCCATGAACTCTATCCAGGTGTCCCACATGGATGGCAGGGACCTAAGCACTTGGTCCATCTTCCACTGTTTTCCCAGGTGCGTTAGCAGGAAGCTGGATTGGAAGCAGAGCAACTAGGACTTGAACTGTTGCTCCATTATGGGATGTCAGTGTTGCAGGTGGCCACTTAACCTGCTGTGCCATGTCAATCCCCTTCAATGATTTTTCAAATGTACTTTGTATTGCAGTGTTGTTGGGAGACAGTTCTCTGTCAGTCTCTCATGTTTTTGCAATTTTGTGAGCACTGAGATCTCTTTTTCCAGACTATCTTTTCAAGGGTTTTGTAAACAGCCTTGTAAGACAGAGATTGGTTTGCTGTTCAGTATAGTGAAGATAATGTCCCCCTCCAGGACAAAGTCTGGGTAGGGTTTGATTGATTACAAGATTGGAGTTTCCTAAGCTAGGATTTCTCAAGTGAGATGCAGACCCACTGTGTGTGCATTATTCACCAGAGCTCACCTCCATGTCACTCCTGTTGGTGTTTGGGGGCTGAAGGGAACTGATGCAGACTTGAATTCATGATTGCCATCAGTGATGAAGTCCTTTGTCTCTGGTCCAGGAGTCTTGGGTCTTCTAGCATCTTCCCTGAGTTTGGGACACTCTTCACATTAATATCGAAGAGTACACATGTAGGCGTATCAGTGTGAATCTCATTCATGTAATCAGTACCAGATCAAGAAAAAGAACAGTAGCACCCCTCCCCTCGCCCTCCACCAGTGTCTCCAAACAGTCAATACTGTTACCCAAGGGTAACCATGTTTCTGACAACATGAATTAGTTTCATCTGTTTTTGAACTTGACATAATTCAAGTAGTTTGTGCCCTTTTGTGCCTGGATTTTTTTCATGCAAGAATACAAAGGTGTACCCCTGCATATGAGGGGGGTCTTCAGAAAGTTCATGAGAGATGCATATTATGAAAAATGCTACATGAATTTCAAAATTTTTTGGCTGCATCTTTTGATTCCACTTTTTCATAAACCTTTTGAACTGGCTTTGTATGTATTCATAAGGTCCATGCATATTGAAACATGTGGTTGCAGTTCACCATAATTACTCCCATGATAGTATTCTACTATGTCAGTAAACCATGATATATGTGTATATTCTACTGTGGATGGACATTTGCATTATTTCTATTTTTTTACCATGTAATTTTTTTTTAAAAAAAGATTTATTTATTTATTAGGCAAAGGCAGAGAGAGAGAGAAAGAGAGAGAGAGAGGTCTCCCATCCACTGGTTCACTCCTCAGATGGCTACAACAGCCAGAGCTGCACCAATCCAAAGCTAGGAACTTCTTCTGGTTTTCCCATGCAGGTAGATGGGCCCAAGACTTGGGCTGTCTTCTACTGCTTTCCCAGGCCATAGCAGAGAGCTGGATCAGAAGAGGAGCAGCCAGGACACATGGAATGCCAGCCCCACAGGCAGAGGCTTAAACTAGTAACACCACAGGACCAGCTCCAGGAACCAGATTTACACAGATGGTCAGAACAGATTGCCAAAGACATCATGGGAGGTGATAGCATATGGGGCTACTTCTGTGTTCACCCCCTTGATTCCTAGACATATTTATTTTAGCTACTGGGGACACAGTACCATATAATAGTTATTAATTTAGGTTACGTGGAATGTTCTGGATTACAGAGCCTCATCCTTGTAAGACAGTATCTCTTGGTTAGCAAGCACATGGGCTGTGCCATAAGCAGGTGACTTACCCACTCTGTCATGCTGGCAGCTTCTCCATGGTGATGAACGTAGCAGAACTTGTAGGGTGTGACATCACTGCTACACCATCTTGGCCTTTCCATCCAACGTGATATAAGGGGGGGGTGTCTTATGTCACAAATCAAATCTACATCAAATGCCCTGCAAACTCTCTTTGTATGGTGCTAGCTGAAGTCCCAAGGCCAGGGGGGACAAACTCATATGTGGAATATATATGTTGTCTGCAGCCAAGATGGACAGCTACTTCTTCCATGGTGGAAGGAGTCCAGTGCAATCAACCTGCTCTCAAGGGGCTGCTTGGTCTCTGTGAGGGCTGGTGCCACGGGAGGTTCCCTGGTCCCTGTGGTTGGCATGCTGGACATTTAGCAGCAGCGGTAGCCTTGCTGCTGTTGGGCCCATGTGCAGCCCCTGTGCCCGCTATCATGTCTGCTCACTTGTTTTGTCACAAATAATATGGCTGATGGTGGAGCGTGACTATGAACTGGCTGGGTCACTTTGTCTACTGGATGTTTTAGTGTCTTTTCTGCCATGAGTGCTGTTAGGTGGACATTAACATGAAATGTGAAAATCCTGTGTCTCATAATCACTTTATTTTTTAAGAAAAGATTTGTTTATTTGAAAGGCAGAGTGACAGAGGGAGGGAGGGGACACACACACACACGCACACACACACAGAGGGAGAGAGAGAGAGAGAGAGAGAGAGAGAGAGAGAGAGAAAATCTTCCATTCCCTGGTTCATTTTTTCAACTGGCTGCAACAGCCATGTATGGGCCAGGCTGAAGCCAGGAGCCAGGAACCCCGTCCTTGTCTCCCACATGGGTGCAGGAACCCAAGCACTTGGGCCACCTTCCACTGCTTTTCCTGGTGTTTAGCAGGGAGCTTCGTTAGAACTGGAGCCATCGGGACTCAAACTGAATATCTATCTTATAACAAAGTCCCTGAGACTGGGTACTTTATAAAGAAAAGAAATCTATTTTCATACAGCTCTGGAACCCGGGCAGTCCACAGTCAAAAATGCTGGCAGATTCAGTGTGTGACGAGGGCTGCTCTCAGCTACCAGGATGGAATCTTCTCACTATGTCTGCAAGTGGCAGAAGGCAGCAAAAAGAAATGGATATTGTGTTCCCACAAGGCAAGAGCCACTCAGTTCTCTGGCTCCTCTCTTTCTTTCCTCCCTTCCTCCCTCCCTTCCTTCCTTCCTTCCTTCCTTTCTTCCTTCCTTCCTTCCTTCCTTCCAAGATTTACTTATTTACTTGAAAGTCAAAATTAGAGAGAGGAAGAGAAGACAGAGAGATCTTCCATCCACTGTTCTACTCCCCAGATGGCCACAACAGTTAGCGCTGGGCCAGGCTGAAGCCAGGAGTCAGGAGCTTCATCCAGATCTCCCACACAGGTGGCAGGGGCCCAGACACCAGGGCCATCCACTGCTGCCTATCCCATGCCATCAGCAGGGAGCTGGGTAGGAAGTGGAGCAGCTGGGACTCGAAGGGCCGCCCATATGGGATGCTGGCATTGTAGGTGGCAGCCTCGCCCACCACGCCACAGTGCTGGCCCCCTTCCCTGGTTCCTCTTTTCTTAGGACATTTATTCCATTCTCAAGACCGTCACCCTCCTAACTTAATCACTTCCCCAAAGGCCGTATTATTACCACATCAGAGATTCGGTTTCCACAAGCATTTTGGGAGGGCAGAACATAAATGGTCACATCATAGCAACCTCACTTACTGCCATGCAGAAGGGCTCACAATCAAAACCAGAATCAACCATCTTCACCCTGTGTTTGGATTTCCTGCTTTCCAGGAGTTGTCTCCATTAACGCTGGCCTCCCACTAGTGCTCCATGCTTCTTCTTCTTGCCTTTTCTACTGAGTTGTGTCCAGGGAGGACTTGGTTCCTAAACACTCTTTCTTCATCTTCTCTGCTTCAGTTTTGGCCGGGAAATCTTTTCTATTTGTCTGTTGGTTACCTTTACCAATTAAATTAATTTGACCTGTCTCTTATTTTTGTAGTGTGGTTTGTAGTTTGTTTGTTTGTTTTTAAGATTTATTTATTTATTTGAAAGGCAGATTTACAGAAAGGCAGAGAGAGAGACAGACAGAGAGAGAGAGAGGTCTTCCACCATCTGCTGGTTCACTCCCCAGATGGCTGCAATGGCCGGAGCTGAGTTGATCTGCAGCCAGGAGCCAGGAGCTTCTTCCAGCTCTTCCTCGCAGGTGCAGAGAGCCCAAGCACTTGGGCCATCTTCTACTGCTTTCCCAGGCCATAGCAGAGAGCTGGATTGGAAGTGGAGCAGCTGAGACTCCAACCAGCGTCCATATGGGATGCTGGCACTGTAGGTGGTGGCTTTACCTGCTACACCACAGCACCGGCCCCACTAGATAGCTTTAAATTACATTTCTACTTTGTTCTGTCTTTCTATCAAACAGTATCAAGTTAGCAAATGAGGCCTCCAGCACCCCTTTGCTTACCAAAGTTGAATTAGATAGGTTTTCTCTGCATTTCCTGATGTAAGCCACTTTGCCGTGTGTTGCTACTGCTACACATAGAAAAGCTTTTGCTTTAGACATTTACATGTCACCTCTAAGGCTGTAAATATTTTCTCCTTTTTTTGGATCTGAGTGCATTTTTCATCTTTGATTAAAGGTGCATCACTTCAATTAAAAGACAAAAAAAATTAACTGAAACCCACATGGGAAACCTTGTGTATGTGAAATGGAAACCTCATAAAGTATTAAACCGCACACACACTCAATGAAACGCAACACCTGAGTCTCTTCCTTTTATCTGAGTCACAAGGGTGAGAGATGCTTTGAAATCTTCCCTGGATTCCATGTAAATGACCAAGACAGTTAGGTAGCAAATGATCTTCAAAGCAGGCATCCATCCAACAACTGTTTGCATTGATTTTTGCTATTTCTAAAGGCTGACTGATGCCAGAAAGCACAAAGAGATAAGGCAAAACCTCTTTGATTGTCCCCCCATCCTACCCTCTTGTGTTTTCGAAGTGAGAATGGGGGTCAGCGCTGTGGTGCAGCAGGTTAAAGCCCTGGCCTGAAGCACCGGCATCCCATATGGGCGCCGATTCTAGTCCTGGCCCCTGGTTCTAATCCTTAGGCCCCTGCATCCACATGGGAGACCCAGAAGAAGCTCCTGACTCCTGGCTTCAGATCAGCGCAGCTCTGGCTGTTGCGGCCATCTGGGGGAGTGAACCATCGGATGGAAGACCTCTCTCTCTCTGTTTCTACCACTGTAACTCTTTCAAATAAATAAAATAAATCTTAAAAAAAAGAAGTGAAGGGCCGGCGCCGTGGCTCAATAGGCTAATCCTCCACCTTGCGGCGCCGGCACACCGGGTTCTAGTCCCGGTCGGGGCGCCGGATTCTGTCCCGGTTGCCCCTCTTCCAGGCCAGCTCTCTGCTATGGCCAGGGAGTGCAGTGGAGGATGGCCCAGGTGCTTGGGCCCTGCACCCCATGGGAGACCAGGAAAAGCACCTGGCTCCTGGCTCCTGCCATCAGATCAGCGCGGTGCGCCGGCTGCAGCGGCGGCCATTGGAGGGTGATCCAACGGCAAAGGAAGACCTTTCTCTCTCTGTCTCTCTCTCTCTCACTGTCCACTCTGCCTGTCAAAAAAAAAAAAAAAAAAGAAGTGAGGATGGGATATTGGACCTACTCTCTGCTTCTTTAGGGAATTTTATAGACTCCCATTGGGGCTTAAAAGAGACAGGTGAATGGGGAAGGGTGTGGCAGCTGAGGTTACCTGCTGTTCCTTGTTCTTTGTGGTGTTTGGGGATTGAGCAGATTAACAAAAAGTTACAGACAACATGCCAGTTATTCTGACCTCATATCAAGCAACTACTTTGTTTGCATTTAAAATTTTTAATCCTTTAATTTTTTAAGGTTTATTTATTTTGAAAGTCAAAGTTACAGAGAGAGAGGGAGCAAGAGAGAAGGAGAGATCTTCCATCTGCTGGTTCACTCCCCAGATGGCCACAATGACCAACACCAGCTCAGGCCAAAGCCAGGAACCAGGAGCCTCATTCAGGTCTCCCATGTGGGTGGCAGGAGCCCAAATACTTGGGCCATCTTCCACTACTTTCCCAGGTACATTAGCAGGAAGCTGGATTGGAAGTGGAGCAGCTGGGACACGAACCGGTGCCCACATGGGCTGCCAGCATCACAGGTAGTGGCTTTACTCACTATACCTCAATGCTGACCCCAATTCTTTTATTTTTGATGCTGTCATTTTAAGTAGAGGTTTCTTGTTTTTTAATTTGAGAGATCAATTTAATTGCAAACTTTACTCCTTTCAACACCCTCCTACACAAGCTGAGAATTCCATTCCGAAAGCCCCTCAAAGCACTCGCTGGTCCCTCACTGACGGTGTGGGGTCCATCTGAAAGATGCATCATAACCAGAGACCCCAGGAAGCCTTCTGGGATCTTCCACATTGCAGATGAAGAAATTAGAGTGGGTTTTCAGCTTGTGTTCAGTTGAAATAAAGAAAGGATTGCAGGTGCCCTACCCAAGATTCTTCCAGCAACTGAAACAGAGGATGGGAGGAGATTAAATGGAGTGAAAAGACAGCTGATGCCAGGGTGATTTAGGGGGAAAGCCAGGGGCACCAGGAGGCAGAGGGAGTTTTCAAGGGAGAATCTTTTCATTATGGAGAAAATGATCCTGACTCCTAAATTATTATCAAGAAAACTTACAAATATGGTAAGCCATGGGAGCATTCATAATACATTATTATCTAAGAAGAAATGATTGCTTTCTTGTCTGAATCTTAGTACAAAGGACACAAAACAACCTAGAACTTTAATCATTTTGGAAAAATGAATTTATATTTTAGTTTATCTTTTGACTCAACTTTGGTGAGCCATGGGGTGTAGAAAAAAAAAAAGCAGGCCTCCTTCCAATGTCTTTTTTTTTTTTGACAGGCAGCGTGGACAGTGAGAGAGAGAGACAGAGAGAAAGGTCTTTCTTTGCCATTGGTTCACCCTCCAATGGCCGCCGCGGCTGGCGCACTGCGCTGATCTGATGGCAGGAGCCAGGTGCTTCTCCTGGTCTCCTATGGGGTGCAGGGCCCAAGCACTTGGGCCATCCTCCACTGCACTCCCTGGCCGCAGCAGAGAGCTGGCCTGGAAGAGGGGCAACCGGGACAGAATCCGGCGCCCAGACCAGGACTAGAACCTGGTGTGCCGGCACCACAAGGCGGAGGATTAGCCTAGTGAGCCACGGCGCTGGCCCCAATATCTTTCTAACCTCTAGGCTACTGTGCTAACCCGATGTTGTTTGATAGAAATACAGTACAAATTTGAATTGTAGTTTAAAGTTTTCTAGGAACCATACTATAAAAAATAAAATAGGTGAAATTAACTTTAACGATGCATTTCATTTTACCAAGTATATTCAAGATATTTTTATCACATAACCAATTTGAAAATTGTTAATGAGATTTCTCATTCTTTTTTGCTGTAAGTATTTGAATTCTACTATATACTTTGTTCTTAGAGTACATCTCAGTTTGGACCCTAAATTTTCAGTGGTTGCATCCCACATAAGAGTGCTGGTTTGAGTCCCAGCTGTTCTGCTTCCAATCCAGCTCCCTGCAAATGCGCCTAGGAAGGCATTGGAAGATGGCCCAAGTGGCTGGGCCCCTACCACCCATGTGGGAGACCTTGATGGAGTTCCAGGATTCTGGCTTCAGCCTGGCTCAGCCCTAGCTACTGTGGCCATTTGGGGAGTGAACTAGAAGATGGAAGATCTCTCTCTCTCTCTCCCATTCTGCCTTTCAAATAAATAAATCTTTTAAATTTTTTTTTATTTATTTGAAAGTCAGAGTTACACAGAGAAAGGAGAGGCAGAGAGAGAGAGAGAGAGGTCTTCTATCCACTGGTTCACTCCCCAGATGGCCACAACTGCTGGAGCTGCACTGATCCGAAGCCAGGAGCCACAAGCTCCCTCCGGTCTTCCCACATGGGTGCAGAGGCCCAAGGACTTGGGCCATCTTCTACTGCTTTCCCAGGCCGAAGCACAGAGCTGGATCGGAAGTGGAGCAGCCAGGACTCGAACCAGCACCCATATGGGATGCCGGCACTGCAGGCGGCGGCTTTACCCATTAAGCCACAGCACCGGCCCCAAAATAAATCTTAAACAAATAAATAAATGGAATGGAATGGAATGAAATCTCTACCAAAACAATAAAATTGTCTTTAACATGCTTTTCCACTTCAGCTTTAAAAATCGAGGTGGATTCAAACTAAAAGAAAATTAAAAATTCAGCTTCTCAGTGGCCCTTCCCACACACCCGTGTCCAGTAGTCACGTGTTTGTAGTTTGTGAATATCCTCGTTGTTCTGGGTCGAATCGTGTCCTCCCAAAACTCATGTGCTGAGGTTGTGACCCCCAGAACCTCTGAAGACTGCTGAGCTTGGAGATAAGACCTTTAGGGAGGTGATGAAGGTAGAACAGGCTCACAGGCTGGGCCCTATTCCCATAGGACTGCTGTCCTCCTAAGGAGAGGAAACCTGGCCACATAAAGACACCCGGGGATGCCCCACACAGGGAATGGACTGCCCGAGCACACAGGGAGAAAGCGGCCATCCGCAAGCCAGTGAGGCGCCTCCCTCCCTGACTTCTGGGCCTCCAGACTGTGTGGAATCAACCTCTGTTGTTGAAGCTTCCCAGTCTGTGGTGTTTATCATGACGGCCCTAGCAAACCAACACGGGGGACACTACATAAGAGAGTTAGGATTCCCAGGAGGGCCAGCCTGGTGCTGTGCTCCCGAGGGTGGAGCCTTTCGCACAAATGATGCTGGCATCCCAGGTCACAGTGCAGTTGGAGTCCCCATCCGGCCCCCGCTAGTGCCCCTGGAAAGGCAGCAGACGATGCCCCCAAACACTTGGGTTCCTGACACCCACTTGGGAGAACAGGATGGAGTTCCTGGCTCCTGGCTTCAACATGGCCTACCTCTGGCTGTTGTGAGAATTTGGACAGTGAACCAATTGACAGAAGATCTCTCCCTCTCCCTCTCTTTCCCTATTGCTCCAGCTTTCAAAGAAACAGATAAATCTTTGTTTTTGTTTTAAGATTTGTTTATTTTATTTGAAAGTAAGAATTACATAGAGAGAAAGAGAAAGCGAGAGAGAGAGGTCTTCTACCATCTGCTGGTTCACTCCCCAGATGGCTGCAACGGCCGGAGCTGAGTTGATCCGCAGCCAGGAGCCAGGAGCTTCTTCCAGGTCTCCCACGCAGGTGCAGGGGGCCCAAGGACTTGATCCATCTTCTACTGCTTTCCCAGGCCATAGCAGAGAGCTGTATCGGAAGAGGAGCAGCCAGGACCTGAACTGGTGCCCATATGGGATGCTGGCACTGTAGGTGGTGGCTTTACCCGCTATACCACAGTGCCAGCCCCGATGAATCTTAAATACATACATATATACATATACATATATGTATGTATGCAAAATCACATAAGCTCTTGACCATTTCAGAAATGTGTCTCCTATTTAGTAGTCATCAGTTTCACATTCAAATGTCCCACAGATCCATAAAACTCAGCTTACTGAGAACCAATTTAAGGAAAACAGATCCACGTTTTTTTTTCTTTCTTTCATTGGTTCTGTGTGCAGGTTCTTGATGAGTGGGTCAGCTAGGATGTTGCCTGTGTCTTCAGTTTGGAAAGTGGGGGCCTGAATGAGTCACCCAGAAAACCACAGACACACAGCTTTGAGGTTCAGCACCAAGCGTCTATGGCTGTCGTGCAGAGCCTCTTGCTTTTGTCTGTCACAGACACCCAGCCTCTTCACAGTCGCCAAAGTTCATTAATAACGCTTGTGTCTATGCTAATACAATCAGAAAATTATGCAGTCCGTCTCTTTCCTCCTGGAGAGAACGGGGTGATCAGCCATTAGCGATTCACACTGATGAGCCTCCACTAATTGCTCAGAATGTAATTAGTGATTATATAATATTTGAGCTCTTGCAACTGTCATTAATGTCCACGACTCACCAGAGATGGGCCTTGCTGAATGGAGTATGATTGCCGCATGCTAAATCTAGTTAATCCGAGCCATGTTAATCAGCATGGGACGCACTTTAGGCAGTGGTTAAAAGCACGGGGGTGACCTCAGGAAAAAAGACCCCTGCCTCCACCAAAGTCTGAATTGTGAACAACAGGGATCCCTTTCAAAAGAGGAATTTAACAATTAAATGGCCTGGAAAACTTGGGGCCAGTTATCGGATGGGGTTAACACATTTAGATTTTTCTTTAACAGTTAGTGATCAACCTGTTGTATTGGTACCGGCATTCATTTAGGATACATCTGACTATTGACTCAGGGTGTATGTAGGTTAGAGTTATGATGGTTTTACCACATGGCTAAAGAGAACTAGATTAAGAAATAGTTTTTTATAAGAAGAGAAAGATGACTATCCAGTGTTTGCCGAGAGTTCTGTTACAGTGTAGTTGTAAAGGTTCGTTTTAGCAAGTTTGGAAACAATAATAGTATAGGTTGAGTTTCCCTTACCCCAAATGCCTGGGAAGTATTTTGGATATTTTTCAGATTATGGGATATCTGCATATGTATAATGGGATACCTCAAGGATAGGACTCAAGTCTAAACAAAATGTATTTATATTTCATATACTATATATATATATATGTAATAGTTTGGAGGTAACTTTAAGCCGTATTTTTAGTGTGATTTTTTTTTGACAGGCAGAGTTAGACAGTGAGAGAGAGAGACAGAGAGAAAGGTCTTCCTTTTTTCTGCTGGTTCACCCCCAAAGTGGCCGCTACAGCTGGTGCATTACAGCCGGCACGCTATGCCAATCCGAATCCAGGAGCCAGGTGCTTCCTCCTGGTCTCCCATGCGGGTGCAGGGCCCAAGGACCTGGGCCATCCTCCAATGCACTCCCGGGCCACAGCAGAGAGCTGGCCTGGAAGAGGGGCAACCGGGACAGAATCCGGTGCCCCGACCGGGACTAGAACCCGGTGTGCCGGCGCCGCAGGCGGAGGATTAGCCTAGTGAGCTGCGGCACCGACCAGTGTGATTGTATTTTGACTGCAACCTGTCACATACAACCAGGTGTGAAAGTTTCCACTTGTGCATTATGTCAGTGCTTAGGAAGTTTTGAATTTTGGAGCATGTAAGATTTAGAGTTTTTGTATTCGGGATGCTCAGCCTATGTAAGACATTTGGCTTCCTGTAATAACTGACACCATTTGGGTTCACATGATATGATATTTTGCTATGTCCCGAGTCATGGTAGATTTTCAAGACATCTGGAACATATGCTGTAGGTGCCCCATTCTGTGTCTCCCCCATGCATGAGCTCACCTGCAGCCACAGGAGACAGCTCTCCACATTCTGTGACCCTCCCACCCCAGGCACCTTCTCACGCTTGCCTGTCTGACCCTTTCCCAAGACCCACAAGAGCTTGGTCAACTCACTGTGGGCAACCTGCAAGTGTTGCGGCTTCTGTAACTCTGGGGTGAGCCTCAACACAGGAGGCAGGAGCTGGTAGGTAAATACCCCGCTCCCTTGGTGGGACCATTCTGTATGCATGTTCTGTGTATTCTCTCTCAGGGGCTCCCCAGCTCCACGGAGCACCGTTTGCACCCAGTGGTAAACCCGCTCAGGAGTGCCACCTGTACTGGCTTGTCTCCCTTCCCCAACTCACTTCCTGACTCCCTCACCTGTGTCTCTTGACGTCACCTCCCAAATAAACTCCCTGTACCCAAGCCCTGGTCTCTGGGTCTGCTTTTACGAGAACCCAACTAGAACAGCCTCCCCACTCTTACTTTTTAAAAATTTAGTTACTTGAAAGGCAGAGTTACAGAGACAAAGGGAGACGGAGACACACACACACACACACACACACACACACAGAGAAAGAGAGAGAGAGAGGGAGGGAGAGAGCGAGAGCAATATTCCAGCAATCTTCCATCTGCTGGTTCATTCCCCAGATGGCTACAACAGCTGCGGCTGGACTGGGCTGGGCAGGGCCAGGTTGAAGCCAGGAGCCTGGAACTCTCTCCGAGTATCCCACATGGGTGCAGGGGCCCAAGCACATGGGCTATCTTCTACTGCCTTTCCAGGCACATTAGCAGGGAGCTGACTTGAAAGTGGAGGAGCTGGAACTTGAAATGGAGCTCAGATGGGATTCTAGAGTTGCAGGTGGCAGCTTAACCCACTGTTCCACAACACTGGCCCCACTCTCTCTATTCTTACTCTGCATCCTATTCCAGTGCTCCCTCACTTAGAAGAAGTAGCCAGCAGGGCTTTTTTTCAGTAGCCTCTTTATATTTATGGAAGCCCTGAGTAGTTCCCTCCTAGATACATAGTTTTTTTTTAAGATTTATTTTATTTATTGGAAATTCAGAATTACACACAGAGAGAAGGAGAGGCACACACACATACACACACACACACAGAGAGAGAGAGAGAGAGAGAGAGAGGTCTTCCATCTGATGGTTCATTCTCCAAATGGCTGCAATGGCCAGAGCTGTGCCAATCCAAAGCCAGGAGCCAGGAGCTTCTTCTGGGTCTCCCACGCAGGTGTAGGGGCCCAAGCACTTGGGCCATCTTCTACTGCTTTCCCAGGCCATAGCAGGGAGCCGGATAGGAAGTGGAGCAGCTGGGACTTGAACTGGTGCCCATATGGGATGCCAGCACTGCAGGCGGCGGCTTTACTTGCTAAGTCACAGTGCCAGCCCTGATCCATAGTTTTTAACCAGTGAATTTGTATGAATTAAAATCTTTCATACCAACCATAATTTGTATTTTAAGTGACAGCTCACATAAACGGCTGTTTCCAATGTGGAATTTGTACAGGTTTACAAATTTCCAAGGCCTGAGTAATTTAATATGAGCCAGTATTTCATAAAATAATATGGCGGTTGTAGCCCCCAAGAAAAATAGCAACTTGTGATTTATGTGATTTCCTCCCATTTATGTCTTTTATATAAATAATAAAAACACTGGCACCTTTGCTCTGGAAGATGCTTTCTCGTGGCTGCCTCACTGCTAAGAAAAGTTCTGCTGAATCATAATAATGACAGGAATTGTGTGGCCACCTGTACCGTGACAAGCTCAGCCCGCTCCCAAGGGGATGACTACCAGATGAGGGACATGTGACGTTGGAAGCTGAAGTGATACCTAGCCCAAGGTCCCATGACTCGTGACTTACTGTACGTGGTGGAGATCAGAGCTGACCTAGATGCATCTTGCTTTGAGACCTATCATTGGCTTTTTAGAATTTGAAATGCAGACAGAGAGAGATCTTCTATCTGTTAGTTCACTCCCCAAATGCCTGCAACAGCTGGAGCTGGGTCTGGCTCAAGCCAGGAGCCTACAACTAAAAATAGATCTCCTGTGTGGGTGGCAGGGACCCAAGTACTTGAGCCATCACCTGCTGCCTCCCCGGGTGTGCATTAGCAGGACGTTGAATGAGAAGTAGAACTGGGACTTGGACCCAGGCACTCCAGTAAGGGCTGTGGGTTTCCCAGGCAGCATGGGAACTGCTGATATCCATCACTGGTTTTGAGGCTGAACGTTGAATAGAGAGCTCCCTGGTGCTTCTCTTCCTGATTCTCTTCAGTGGCCTGCCTGCGGGAAGGGCCCGGACACTGCAGCAATGTCTGTCTGCCCAAGCCTCTCATGCCTACTTGCTCCCCATGGCCGTCGCCATGGGCTTGGTCTACAGGCGGACCGTAGGTGATTTGCTTCCCTTACACCTGCGGTGGCCTCTTTTCTGGCCCTGCTTCCCAATCTCCCACCCGTTTTTCCTGGGCTCAGGTCCTAGCAAGTCTTGTTCACATGCACCCCCATCTCAGGGGCTGCTTCTGGAAAATCCAACTCAAGCCAGAAACTCTGAAAGGTCCCATGGATTCTTGGAGCCAGTGGCACTCAGAAGTAAGAGGAGCCTGAACTGGCAAGAGTTTGACATGGAATGTGATTGCAATGTGGTCAGGAACAATGTAAAGGCCTCAGTACTGGAGCAGCTAAATTGTGGGACATTCACCTGGTGGATAATATACAGCCATGAATATTAGAGCAGCAGAAGTAAACTCTGTTCACCTGGAAGAAAAAAAAAGAGAAGGAAATGTGTTAGAAAATATAAAAAAGAAGGTAGACTAAGTATGAAAATATTGGTGATCCTAATAAATTTGTGTGATTCTTTTTTTAAAGATTTATTTATTTATTTGAGAGGCAGAGTTAGACAGAGAAAGAAACACAGAGAGAGGTCTTCCATCTGCTGGTTCACTCCCCAAATGGCTGCAATGGCCAGAGCTCGGTCGATCGGAAGCCAGGAGCCAGGAGCTTCTTCTGGATCTTCCACGCAGGTACAGGGGCCCAAGTGCTTTCCCAGACACATTAACAGGGAGCTGGGTTGGAAATGGAGCAGCTGGGACTCGAACCAGCACCCCTATAGGATGCCAGCACTGCAGGCAGCAGCTTTACCCAATACGCCACAGCGCCGGCCCCTTGGTTTTAACTTTTTAAAAATAACAGGCATCTCTGTGCAGTATAAAACACCTCCCCTGACCCTGGTAACCGTAGGGGACAGGTGTCCAGTAGTCTTCAGCACTGTTATGTCATTGCTGTCCCGTAGAGGACCTGGCAGACTCACCACACACACCCTTGCCAAATAAATGGATGAATCGCAAGTTTTGCTTCTGGAGACAGCACATCAAAAGCCTGTAGCTTTTGACTTTTACTGTGTCCCTGCTGCAAGCATCGTTTAAAACTTTTTCTCAATTAAAGAAAACTTGGAATGAGCCTAGTGGTTACGATTGCCAATGAATGTCCCACATTAAAATACTTGGGTTTGATTCCCAGGTCCAGCTTCCTGCCAGTGCAGAGCCTGGGAGGCAGTGATCGGGCTCTGTCACTCACCTGGGCGACCCAGATTGCTTTCTTGACTTCGGCTCTGGCCCAGCCCTGGCCACTGTGGGCATTTGGTGAGTGAATTAGTGAATGGGAGCTCTCTATCTACATCTCAAATACATAAATAAATAGAAATTAAAAAAACTTTGTGATCTTAAAAATGATAGTATCCTTCCTTGTATTTGACTAATTTTACTTGATGTTGTCTTAAGGGAGTTTCCCTTTATAATTTTGCAATTTTCAAAAAAGTATAATTACAGCCATCTGAAACACCAGGATTTGCATTCTGGAAAAATTAGAATCTCAGCTTTTATTAATTGTATAGATGTGAGCAAACAATTGGTTAATTTTCACAATCCTGGAAGTTTTTCTAGGGTAATTCATTAGGTTTTTAAATGGACTTTCAAGTGTGTTTATGAGAGCCTTTGCAAAAATATCCCCACCTTTTATGAACCGGGGCTCAGCTTGTTTTTCTGTCCTTATTCTAAAATCCAAAGTCATTGACTCATTGCTGGAGTTCTTCTATCAACCTGAGAGGTTGTTAATTTTTGTAATGTTGCCTGACTTTCTGTCAAGCTGAGTTAGCTCGCCTGATTGAAATTTACCCAAGGAGTTTTATGGGTAGTAAAAGATTTTTTAAAAATGATTATTTGGTTTATTAGAGAGAGAGAGAGAGAGGCGCTCTCATCTACGGTTCTTTCCCCAGATAGAGCCAGGCCAAAGCTAAAAGCCAGGAACTTAATCTGGGTCTCCCACAGGGATGGTAGGGACTTAACTACCGCCAGCTACCTCCCAGGTTGTGCACAGAGCAGGAAGCTGGAACTGGGAGCAGAGCCAGGCGTTTTAATATGGAATGCTGCATTGCAACCAGAATCTTAATCACAACACCAAGTGCCTGCCCCAAGTTCTTTCCAGGGCTCTTTTCTAAATGAGCCGAGCCCCCAGGATTGCTTTGTGGTCTACACCCTCTGTCGTTCCTAAGGTTTCCCTTGTTCCTGGGTGGAGCCACCCCTAGCACCACAGACAGGTCCATTTCACGATCCCTCCCGCCGCAATACCCATGTGTTTATAGTCTACCTGGGTCCTGGGGGGGAGATCTTTTCCTCAGCTGGCCTCCATTTATATAGTCAGCCCTCCGCAGCCACGAACTCCACAAGCTGAATCAAACACGGATTGAAAATATTAGAAAAAAAATTGCACCTGCTTTGAACAAGTACAGATTTTTTTTTCTTGTCATTATTCCCTAAACCATACAATAGGCTAACTATTCACATAGCATTGATATTGCAGTCGGTATTATAAGGAATATAGAGGTGATTTAAAGTGCAGTAGAACATGCCCACCGGTGATATGTTGATACTCGCGGCGTGTTATACTCACACACGGGGTTTGAGCATTCTTGGAATTCAGTATTTGCCAAAGGTCTTGGGACAACTCCCCCCACAGATAGTAAGAGATGATTTCTACTACATGAGCTGCAGCCAAATCTAAAATGCTGAGTAAATTGATAAGTAGAAAAGATCTTTTTGGTGGAGATTTAGCTACAGCTCGTGTCGTAGGACCACCTGCAAGGATGGAGGAATGTCCGTAGAACATGGGAATGAATGTGTTAAAATCCACCCTCTGGATTAAGGGTTTGCTGGCCTGTAGCTCTGCCAGCAAGAATCTTTCCTTTGTCTCAGCATGCCCCCAGCTGGCAGACGGGGCTCACAATTTGCTTTCAAATATCTTGGCCTGGCCATAGAATCTGCTGCTTAAAAGAAAAAGAACATGAAGATTTCCCCAGCCTATGACACCCTGGGCAAATACTAACCTTCGCGGGGTGATCTGTGGCTGTTGCTACACGCGAGGATTAACTATTCAAATGAGTTCCTTCTCTGTTTGAGAACAAGCCATTCATTCAGGCACAGTTTATCTGCTGCGGGCTGTAGTCTTTAGCATTTCTGTGTTCAGCATTTTCCCACTCTCCCCATCCCTCCCCCAACCTCAGTGGTGACACAGGAGCGAACATTAATCATGTTCAGGGTCCCAGTGGCTACTCTGCTAGAATCTGAATGGCTTAGCCGGTGGGCTGATCGTGAGCAGGGGAAAGTCTTAATTCCAAGTTTAGGCCATGCAGGAGCCTGCGCACACTCCCTTGGCCCACCCTGGTCCCACACAGAGCTTCCCGCAGCCCTGTGTGAATGTGAAGTCTTCGGTGTGTGCTCACACATGGGGCAGAGCAGCAGTGTCATGGTGCCAACACCAGAGGAATGACCCTCATTCAGTGAGGGATGGGGAGGAGTGGCAAAGCATCAGTGCCTTTACCTCTTAGAGGGACTAAGCCCCCTTTCAGAGGGCCCCAGGGGATAGCCCTGAGTGCCCAGTGCCACGATTTGCTCCCTAATACACTCTCTTGCCTTTCTGTACTTCCTCCCACGGCGTCCTGGGATCTGCTCCCAAGCAAGCCACCTGCATTCAAATCCTCATCTCGGCCTCCACTGTATCCTTGCCTGGAGCTGCCAAGGACGGGCCAAAGTGGCAGTGGCTGGGAAAGCTGGGCTTGTCTGTAGCACCCACTTGGGGTAGTCCATAATTTCCCTCTTCACTTTCATTTGGCTCCTGTCCCTGGGTGACAGGCAGCACAGTCCCAGCAGGGCCATGTCTGGCAGGGCTCCCGAGTGCATGCACAGCCTGCCCACTCGGGGGTGACCCTTGGAGGCTGAAATCCAGCCCTGCCTGGCTCTGTCCACCAAATTCTAAACTAGGCAGGGGCCTGGGTCAAAAGAGGAAGGGAATGTTTGGCTAGCTGGTCCAGCCAGAGGGGGCACCATGTTGATGACCTTTCTGATTTGGCCAAAGGAGAATTGCCAATTGGGTTGCCAACTGTGACTTCCTTTTCCGATTTTAATCTTCTGGAGTGGGATATTATAAACTGCCCAGAGTGACAGCCTAGGCAAATGGAAGCCCTTTTCTTGGACAACTCTGCCTACCAAAAATCACGCCCTCTAGGAACTTGTTGAGCAGAGAGTCATGAAAACACTTTGAGGAAGTAAGGCCTCTTCAGAGAAACAGCTGCACTATACTATAGGGCTGTATTCAACTAAATTGATTCTTATACACTCATATTTACATTATTAAAAATAGATAAGGCATGTAAACTGTTGTATAGTTTCTGCAAAAACTAAACATGCATCCCCGCAATTTTACCCTCAGGTATAGATTCAGGAGAAATTAACTTGCTGTGTCTACAGAAACATGTGTTAAGATTCCTGCTTCTCCATTTCAGAACTTACTACAAAGCAATAGTAGTCAAAACAGTGTGTTATTGGCACAGGGACTGACATACAGATCCATGGAATAGAATCGAGAGTCCAGATATAAAATCATGTGTCCATGGTAAGCTGATTTTCAGCAAGGGTGTCAAGATAATTCAGTGAAGAAGTCTTTTCAATAGATGTTGCAGGGACATTTGGCTATTCAGAAGATTGATGTTGGACCTTAGCCACGCAATATACAAAAATTAACAACATGGATCACCTAAATGTAAGAGCTAAAACTATAAAATTCTTAGAAGAAAACATGAGAATAAGTCTTCAGGACCTCAGATTTTTTTTTTTTTAATTATTTATTTGAAAGGCAGAGTTGCAGAGAGAGAGAGGACAGAGAGCGATGTCTTCCATCTGCTGGTTCACTTCTCAGATGGCTGCAATGATGAGGCTGAAGCCAGGAGCCAGGAGCTTCTTCCAGGTCTCCCACGTGGGTGCAGGGGACCAAGCACTTGAGCCATCGTCTACTGCTCTCCCAGGCATATTAGCAAGGAGCCAGATTGGAAGTGGTGGAGCTGGGACTTGAACCAGCGCCCATGTGGGATGCCGGCACCACAGGCCATGGTTTAACCTGCTGTGCCACAGCACCGGCCCCACAACCTCAGATTTTGTAACAGATTTTTAGGTATGACACCTAAAGTAGAAATAACAAAAGAAAAAAATAGATAAATTGGTCTTCATCAAAATTGAAAATTGTTTTCCCTCAAAGGGTGCTATCTATCAAGCAAGTGAATAGACAATCCATGGAATGAGAGAAAATAACAGCAAATCATATGTGTAATGACGGGCCTGAATTTAGAGTATACAAAAAACTCTTACAACTCAAGGATAAAAAGATAACCCAAGGGGCCGGCGCTGTGGCACAGATGGTTAAAGCCCTGGCCTGCAGTGCTGGCATCCCATATGGGTGCCGGTTCAAGACCTGGCTGCACCACTTCCAATCCAGCTCTCTGCTGTGGCCTGGGAAAGCAGTGGAAGATGGCTCAGGTCCTTGGGCTCCTGCACCTGTGTGGGAGACCTGGAAGAAGCTCGTGGCTCCTGGCTTCAGATCGGTGCAGCTCCAGCTGTTACAGCCAATTGGGAAAGGAAGACCTCTCTCTCTCTCTCTCTCTCTCTCTCTCTGCCTCTCCTCTTTCTGTGTAACTCTGACTTTAAAAAAAAAAAAAAAAAAGACAACCCAAATAAAAAGTGGGTGGGGGTAGGTGTTTGGCGTGGCAGTTAAAATACCTGTATCCCAATAGTGGGGTCCTTGGGTTCAAATCCCAACACTGCTCCTGAATCCAGCTTCCAGCTAATACTCACCCTTGGAGGCAGCAGGTTATACCTCAAGTACTGGGGTCCCTGACACTCTCCTGGGATACTTGGACTAGTTTTCCTGACTCCTGGTTTTGGCCTGGCCCAGCCCCATTTACTGTGGGCATTTAGAGAATGACCCAGTGGATCAAAGTTCTCTCCTAGTCTCCTGTCTCCCTTTCTCTGTGCCTTTTAAATATAAATAAACAAAAATAACTTTGTAGAAGGGGCAAATGGTCTGCACAGACATTTGTCCAAAAAAGTTAGATGAAGAGCCAATAAGCACATGAAGAGAATACTTGGCATCGTTAACTTTTGGGAAGTCCAAGTCAGAACTGCAGGGAGGGGCAGGTCTTTGGCATGGTGGCTAAGCTACAGCTTGGGACACCTGCGCCCATGTTGGAGAGCTGTGCTCAGCTCTGACTCTGCTCTCCATTCTGGCTTCTTGATTATGTTCCTCATGGGAGGCAGCAGGTGATAGCTCAAGTTCTTGGGTCCCTCCCATCCATGTGGGAGATTCAGGTTGAGTTTTTGGCTTCAACCTGGCCTAGACCTGGCTGTTGTAGGCATTTGGGGAGTGAACCAAATGGGAGATCTCTCTCTCTCTCTCTCTGCCTTTCAAATAGATAAATAAAAAATTTTTATTTTATATATTTTTAAAGATTTATTTATTTATTTGAAAGGCAGAGTTACAGAGAGGCAGAGGCAGAGAGAGAGAGAGGTCGTCCATCTGCTGGTTCTCTCCCCAGATGGATGCAAAGGTGGGAGTTGGGCTGATCCCAAGCCAGGAGCCAGGAGTTTCTTCCAGGTTTCCCATGTGGGTGCAAGGACCAAAGCACTTAGGCCATCTTCTACTGCTTTCCCAGGCCATAGCAAGGAGCTGGATCAGAAGTGGAGCAACCAGGACTCGAACTGGCGCCTATATAGGATGCTGGCACTGCAGGCGGCAGCTTTACCCACTACGTCACAGCACCAGTCCCCTTATTTATTTATTTGATGCAAACCGGCACCCATATAGGATGCCAGCACTACAGGCAGCAGCTTTACCCACTGTGTCATAGCACCAGTCCCAAATAAAAACTTTTAAAAAAACTTACAGTGAGATACTACTTTAGACCAACAAGGATGACTGCAATAGAGGAGATGTTACCAAGTGTTGACAAGGGTGTAGAGAACTTGGAACCCACACACACACTGCTAGTTAAAAGGGAAAATGTTGCACCCACTTTGGAAAACATTAGGCTTACTGTATGATTAGCAATTCCACTTTGAACTATATACTCAAAAGAAATGTACATATATGTCTACACAAAAACTTGTATACAACTTGCAGCATTGTTCATAGTTGCCCCCCAAAACTGGAAACAACTCAAATGTTCATCACCTGGAGAATGGCTAGTCACCTTGTGGACTATTCATCCTATGGACCATTACTTGATTGTAGAAAGAATGAAGAACAGATACCTTCTGCAGTGTGGATGAACCTTGGAAACACTAGGCTAAGTGAGAGAAGCCAGACACAAAAACATACATATGCAATGCTATTTATATGAAGTGTCCAGAATAGGCAAATTCCTAGAGACAAAAAGTAGATTAGGGGGCTGATGCCATGGTGCACTAGGTTAATCCTCCTCCTGTGGTGCCGGCATCCCATATGGGCGCCGGTTCTAGTCCCGGTTGCTCCTCTTCCAGTCCAGCTCTCTGCTGTGGCCCGGGATAGCAGTGGAGGATGGCCTGAGTGCTTGGGCACCTGCACCTGCATGGGAGACCCGGAGGAAGCTACTGGCTTCTGGCTTTGGATGGGCGCAGTTCCAGCCGTTGCGGCCATTTGGGGAGTGAACCAACGGAAGGAAGACCTTTCTCTCTCTCTCTCTCTCTCTCTTTCGCTGTCTGTAACTTTAGCTCTCAAATAAATAAATTAAAAATCTTTAAAAAATGTAGATTAATTGTTGCCTGGAGCTGAGGGGGGATGGTGTCGGGGGAAAGAAAGGTGACAGTAAAAGGCTTAGAGTCTCCTTCGCGCCAATTTTATGACATTTTCACTCAGACTGTTGCCATGACAACCCTAGCTCCCCCCTGACCACATCTTGCTTCTGTCTGTCTGTCTGTCCCTGCAGGTGGAGCATCTGTGGCCATTCTGTTCAAGCACTGGAACAGGAGGGAGTGAACACTCTGTGGGCAACTCTTGGCCAATGGACCCTGGATCTAGTGAATAAAATGCTCTCTTTCTAGCTTTGATCTAAGTGTCTCCCAAAATTCATGTGTTGGAACTTAACTGGCAATGTGATGGTTTGAAGAGGCAGGGCCTCTGGGACATCATTAAGTCATAAGGACAGAGCCATGGTGAGTGGGATTAAGCCCTTTATATAAGAAGCTTTGGGGCCGGCACTGTGGTGTAGCAAGTAAAGCTTCTGCCTGCAGTGCTGGCATCTCATATGGGTGCCGGTTCAAGTCCTGGCTGCTCCACTTCCAATACAGCTCTCTGCTGTGGCCTGGGAAAGCAGAAGAAGATGGCCCAAGTCCTTGGACCCTTGCACCTGCGTGGGAGACCCAGAAGAAGCTCAATGCTCCTGGCTTTGGATCAGCCCAGCTCCAGCAATTGCAGTCATTTGTGGCCAGTGAACCAGCAGATGGAAAACCTCTCTCTCTCTCTCTGTCTCTCTGTAACTCTGTATTTTTAAATAAATAAACAACTCTTAAAAAAAAATAAAAGAAGAAGAAGCTTTGCCCAGTGTTTGTCTCCCTTTGCCCTTCTGTCCCTTGTGCCAGGAGAGGACACCTAAACAGTGCCATCTAAGAGAAATGGGCCCTAGCCAGACGTCGAACCTGTTGATGACCTGATCCTGGTCTTCCCAAAGCTCCAGAACTGTGGGCAATAAACTTGCATTGTTTCTAAATTACTCCATCTGTGGTGTTTTGTTGCAGTAGCACAAATGAACTAAGACAGTCTGCCTCTCAAGTGGGCAGTTAGGAGGCTGTCTACACAGACAAGGAGATCCTGGCAGATTTGAGCTCAGATGTGCTGCTCACATGATGGATTGGCACGTTCCAAGTCAGTGTATCTAAGGCCTCATGTCTGTCGTCCGGGTAGTGCTTTACTGTTGCACATACCATGGTTTACCAGATTCTAGGCTCTTGCTGTGTCACACCCACAGAATCCCACCCTTGAGTCATCACTTCTGAAGTATTGTGCAGTAGGAACTAACCAGCCTGTGTAGGGTAGGTCTTGCAGATTCTACTCTGATGGGTAACTGTGGGTGATCCTGTGCCTGGCTGGGAGAACTCCCTGCTTAGCCCATGCAGGAGGTTAAGTGATCATGGCACACCATGCCTTCTGGGAAAGACCCTGGTTGAGGACTCAGCACACTGAGACCCACATATGACCTGACTCCTGGCAGGCAGCAGGGACCCCAGGCACATTTCTCCCACTCCCACTTCCTGTTGAGGTTAACAGCTCCCAGGTGTGACCCAGACCCATAAAGACCATCTGGAAGGCTACATAAAACTTTGTTAGTTATGTGTGTGGTGTGTGTGTGTGTCTGTCTGTGTGTGTGAGAGAGAGAGAGAAAGAGAGAGAGAGAGGGAAAGAGAGAGAGAGCACCAAGACTCTCCCATAGACTACATGACCTTCAAGCTGATTGGAGAAGCAATGAGGTGCCAGTATCTACTTTATCCTATAGAACTAGTGTTGCTACCCTGTGCTAGCTACTCCCTTTTGCCTGCCCTATAAAAGCTTGTGCCTGATTGCTAATTAATGGACATGGTCACCGAAACTGTCTCTGGTGCTTCTTGCCAAAGAACACCATCGCCGCACCATCCCGACAGTGTGGGCCTCACAGGATAAGCCCACAGGTAACCGCTGGAAGTGTCATCTCTACCTCACCAGTTAATGCTGTGCAAAGCTGTGATCCTTATCTGGGGTCTAACTTCAGCCAGATTCCATGAGAAACTCTGAAGGGTGAATTATGCTGTGGAATTCATGTCCTTTGAGGCACATGTGGGCCCTGTAACATACAGCAGTGACCTCTGTATGTCATGAGATGGGTTCATAGCACACTGAGTGCAGAAGCTTCTCTATTGGCCTAGGTCAGTCCTCCAGAGGAGGAAGCAGCTGAAGGCTGTTAGCCGCCAGCAGTTGCAGCCCCTGGGGAATGGTGGGTGGCCTCCTGCAGGGGTGGGAGTGGGGCACCAGTAGTAGGCACCTGACAGCTACTGTATAGAGTATTATCTTGTTGAAAATTATGGCAAGCAGGTGTCGTGGCTCAATAGGCTAATCCTCTGCCTGTGGCGCCAGCACACCGGGTTCTAGTCCCAGTCGGGCGCCGGATTCTGTCCCTGTTGCTCCTCTTCTAGTCCAGCTCTCTGCTGTGGCCCGGCAGTACAGTGGAGGATGGCCCAAGTGTTTGGGCCCTGCACCTGCATGGGAGACCAGGAGAGACACCTGGCTCCTGGCTTCAGATCAGCGCAGCACGCTGGCCGCGGCGGCCATTGGAGGGTGAACCAACAGCAAAGGAAGACCTTTCTCTCTGTCTCTCTCTCACAGTCCACTCTACCTGTCAAAAAAAAAAAAAAATTATGGCGAGTTCTGTTTACAATATATGTGTATTCTTACCAACTTTCAAGCCACACCTTTGCTATATACTCAGCGGGGGGAGGTCCTTGCCCATGGCATTTCTAAGTACTCTGGTGAAGATGTATTAGAATAAATTTCAATTAAGTGAGAGGAAAATCAGCACTTAAGATGAAAAGGCACTGTTAGGCATAGCATAGTAACGAACAGTCCTTAATGAGCCACAGTCTCTCAGAGCCCCATAAAAACCAGGTCCCAAGTTCACTCGAGGTCGCTGGGGACTAGCTGACTTTGCCAGGAGGAGGTAATTTGTCCCACTTCCCAGGCCCCTCCCAACCCTCCCAGCGCCACGTCTTTCCTGCTTTCTTCATGCCCCCCTCTCTGCTCACTGCTGCCCTCTAGTGGGCCCTTCCACAGGGTGGCTATAACCTGTTCCGCTGAGCTCAAAGCCTGGGGGGGAACAGAGAGGGATTTTTCTGTTTTTTTTTTTTTTTTTTTTTTTCATCTCTGGGCATCTTTGGGGTTGCTGCTGCTGTCTGTTGAGCAGCATGCCTCTCCTGACTCAGTTTCTCTGCCATGCTGTGCCTTGGAGCTGGTTTGCATTTCTGTGAGTGAGCTTGAGAAGGGAGGACTTGCCAGTCTTCCCAGTTCTCCTGGTAGAGGAGAAACCGATGCAGACTCTCCTGTCTCTGCCTGTCAGTGCTTCTCTGCACAGGGGAAAGGACAGTGGTACCGACCTCAGGGGGTGCTGTTGAGCCCTCAGGGCCCTGACACAGAAGGTGCAGTGGGGACATTTAAGGGACATGTGCTAGGCTGGGTGTAAGGTCCCCAGAACCACCAGGCTTCCTAGCCTGTCATCAAGTGTCATGGTAAACACGAATCTTTTTCATTTCCCTATGTTTATATTGAATTCAAGGTGTTTGTCTTAACAAGAGGCAGCCTTGATGGGTGCTAGAATAAGTTAAGTCTGCCCTAGTGCTGATATAGTCAGGAACTAGGAGGCAGATGGGGTACCGTGGAGCATAATGCAACCAGTGTGGGTTAGAGCTGGGTAGAGCTCGGTTATCTTGTCAGTAAAATGGGAGAGCAATAAGTCCATCATGGTCATTATGGGACTTACATGAGGAGGTGGAGCCTGGTGGCTGAGAATGTAGCAGTGTAGATGCCTACACTGCCTGGCATCAAGTCCTCGTTTTCCACCACCCATTAATTGTATAACTCCCAGCAAGTTACTTAGTCTCTCTGAACCTCAATTTCTCCTAACTACAGAATGGAATAATAGGAACATTTGCTGTGTAGTAGATTAAATGGCCTAAACCTACTATGCTTGGCACGTGGTCAGTGTTAAAAGATATGGAGCTCTGGGGGCCGGCGTCATGGCATAGTGGGTTAAATCTCCACCTACTAGTGCTGGCGCTCCATAAGGGTGCTGATTCGTGTCCTAGCTGCTCCACTTCTGATCCAGCTCCCTGATAATGGCCTGGGAGAGCAGTGGAAGATGGCCCAAGTCCTTGGGTCCATGCACCCACGTGGGAGACCCGGAAGAAGCCCCTGAATCCTGGCTTCGGATTGGCTCAACTCTGGCTATTGCGGCCATTTAGGGAGTGACCCAGCAGATGAAAGACTCTCTCTCTCTCTCGCTCTCGCTCTTCTCTCGCTTTCCCTCTCTCTATCTGTAATTCTGCCTCTCAAATAAATAAGTAAATAAAATATGAAACTCTTGAGGCTGGCATTGTGGCTCAGTGGGTTAGGTCACCACCTGTGACACTGGCATCCCATATGGGTATTGGTTAAAGTCTAGGCTGCTCTGATCCAGCTCCCTGCTAACGCATCCAGGAAAGCAGTGGAGGATGACCCAAGTGCTTGAAACCCCGCACCCACGTCGGAGACCTGGATGAAACTCCTGGCCTCTGGCCTCAGCCTGACCCAGCCCTGGCTATTGCAGCCATTTAGGGAGTGCACCAGCAGATGGAAGACCTCTCTCTCTGTTTCTGTGTAACTCTGCCTTTCAAGTAAGTAAATAAATCCTTAAAAGCACACAAAGCCTTTATTAATTGGTATATAATGATATTACTATTAATGTGAATATTAGCATGTGTTAGCTCTTAACTGTTAGGATAACAATGCAGATGATGACATATTATATATATATATATAAATGACACATTTCATAACAGTTTAATCTAGGATAATACAAAGAATTAGTTATTTTATATTTTTGCCCCAAATTCAAAATAACGCAAATCCCCGTGAAGTAAGAATTATCTGGAATTATGTCATTTCAAACTGACAGATTGAGGAGTTGTATACTGGTTTATGCTGTGGTCACATGAGTGGTAATCAGAAATACTCACCTCCTTCCTGGGATTAATGTTGAATTATGCAGGCTTGGCATTATGCAATTGCTTCAGAAACAATACCCTTTGAGTATAGCACACCACCTTGCATATAAAAAGCCCTGAACACTAAGAGAGCAGCATTCTGTGAATGGCAATGACCAGGAAGGTGTAGGTACCAAGCAAATAACCTGCATCTCCATGAGCTTGCCTGGTGGAGTCCTCTCCCGGCAAGCGCTGTGACTCTTGGGCACAGAAAGGCAGTGCCGTCATGACCTTGGCGTTTCTACCCAGGGAGGAGGCAGCCGCTTCGGCAGACTCACTCCAGTGGCATGCGCTTGTTATGCGTCTTGGCAGAGAGCAGCTCACTTCTTTGTCCATATTCTTTAATGCTGCGCTTTTCTCTTGCATTTATTACCTTGCCCGACAGAGCTCTGGGCATCCCATTGGAACATAATACATCCTGCCCCGCTCAAATAATTGTCACAGTTTGGTGCAAGAAAGGGGACAGGCTGCCTGTAATAAAATTACCCATTCAGGACTCTTGCATTATTTGTGGGTGTGTGTGGATGCTCACGTGCACATCCATCTGGATGTGTGGAACCATTCCCTTCCCTTCCTAATGTGGCCACGGGTGGGCCCAGCCACCGGCTCCATGTTCAGCGTCTTCCTCCAACTCTTCACAGGGTCTTAAGCAACAGTTGAAGAGCTGAGGTCTAAATTCAACACCCAGGATCTTAGTTTGGGCAAGCGTTTGGGAGGGGTTGGGGGAGTGAGGCAGAAGCGTGATGTGGAGTCCCTGTCCCACTGTGAATGCCTGGGGAAGGGTGTAGACCCTTGGAGATGCCAGAAGTGTATATGGGAGTTTTCCCAGCTGATGGATAAGAGTTGGGCTATTTATTCAGAAACTTCCATTTTATTTTTTTTAATGCTTTTTTTTAAAGATTTATTTTATTTATTTGAAAGAGTTACAGAGAGAGGTAGAGACAGAGAGAGAAGTCTTCCATCCGTTGGTTCACTCCCCAGATGGCCACAATGGCTGGAGCTGTGCAGATCTTGAGCCAGGAGCCAGGAGCTTCTTCCAGGTCTCCTATGAGGGTGCAGGGGCCCAAGGACTTGGGCCATCTTCTACTGCTTTCCCAGGCCATAGCAGAGAGCTGGATTGGAAGTGGAGCAGCCAGGACTAGAACCAGCACCCATATGGGATGCTGGCGCTTCAGGCCAGGGTTTTAACCCACTGAACCACTGTGCCACAGCACCGGCCCCTCCATTTTACTTTTTAAAAGTTTATTTTATTTATTTGAAAGACATAGTGATGGAGAGAGGGAAGGAGAGGCAGGGGAAGAGAAAGAAATGAGATAGATAGATAGATAGACAGACAGACAGGTAGAATCTTCTGTCCACTGGTTCACTCCCCAAATGACTGTAATGGCTGGGGCTGGGCCAAGATGAAGCCAGGAGCCAAGAGTTTTATCCAGGTCTCCACCATGGGCAGCAGGGGTCAAAGCACTCAGGCCATCCTCTGCTGCTTTTCCTGGCTAATTAACAGGGAGCTGAATTGGAAGTGGAGCAGCTGGGACTCAAACCAGCGCCCATATGGGATGCAGGTGTTGCAGGCAGAGGTATAACCTGCTGCAACACAATGCCTGCCCTGAAACTTCCGTTTTCCATTAAGAGCCTGTCTGGAGACAATCACTCCCTGGGATTTCTGGCCTGCCCTTTCCTGGCCATGCAGGGTGAGCTGGGAAACCACAGGGCAGAGAGTGGCCATGACTTTCAGCTAGTGTGGGAATGGTGAATGCCAAAGGGATGTGGACAGAGCACCCATAATGTCTGCCATCCTCATCGAGGAAAAGAATGTGTATATGGAAATATTCTCATCATACGCAGGCTCCTAGGATGCAGGGTTCTGGTCTGCATCACTGGGCAATATCATGGCTTAATCTCCAACTACCATTATTATTATTTATTTTTATTTTTATTTTTTGACAGGCAGAGTTAGACAGAGAGAGAGAGACAGAGAGGAAGGTCTTCCTTCCATTGGTTCACCCCCTAAATGGCTGCTATGGCCGGCACGCTGCGCCGATCCAAAGCCAGGAGCCAGGTGCTTCCTCCTGGTCTCCCATACGGCCATCCTCCACTGCCTTCCTGGGCCACAGCAGAGAGCTGTACTGGAAGAGGAGTGACCAGGACAGAATCTGGCATCCCAATCGGGACTAGAACCTGGAGTGGCGGCGCCGCAGGCAGAGGATTAGCCTAGTGAGCTGCAACACCGGCCTCCAACTACCATTTTTTGCCACGTGTGGTTTCTGTGGGTTGGGAATTCACGAAGGCTTTGCTGGGTACTTCTTCAATGTCATGGCTGGCAGCTGGAGCTGGCACCGTGGCTGGATGACTGGAGCAGCTAGAGACGGCTGGAAATGTTTCTTGCCATGTGGTTTTTCTGTATGGGCTGGGTTGAACTTCTTCATGACATGGTAGCCTCTGGGCCGATGGTCTGGAGTCTATAAGAGCAGGTATTCCAGCTTCCAAGGGGGAAGCTGCTTGACTTTTTATGACTTCCAAGTCATTTCTGGTGGTCTCTTGAGTATGAGCTAGTCACAACCAGATTTAGGGGAAAAGTGAATTGGACTCCACTTACTGTCAGAGGAGTGGCAAAGTTCTAGATGACAATAGTGAGGTGGCCAACTTGTCAAAATACAATCGTGTGTGTGTGTGTGTGTGTTTTGTTAGTAAATCCTACAGTCTTTCTATACCTTTGAAATAAAGAGCATCCACAGAAGAGCAAATGAGCATAGGCCCGCGCAGGTACCTTGATTAGTGAGACCTGCAGAAATAATCCAGTTTGGTAACAGGCTGTCTATCTGCAGGCACAGGCCTGAGCTGTGAGTGGAGCTGTAATATTTCTCAGCCGGGTAGAGTGTGTGTGTGTGTGTGTGTGTGTGTGTGTGTGTATCCCCGTGTGCATGTACACACGCATGCGCCTGAGCATCTATCCAAATGTGCGCCTTCTTAGATGAGACAGAATTGGCTAATGATTATCAGTAACTCCGGAAATGAAGGAAATCAGCAGCACAATAAAAACCCTAATTGCTTGGCAACAGTGTTTAGGCCTCATTAGGTAGATTTTTAACAGCTTCAAGAGAAATAAACTCCTGTGTCATTAGATAACAAGGCAAGAAATAGGTTATTTCCTTTTTGAAAGGTATGAAAGCTTCCAATTGCCTGATATATTCGCTTAGTAGATTATTTTCTGTCATCTCAGTTAATTGAATTTTATCCCTTGCTCTTAAAAATGTTCTCCCTCCAAATCAGGTTACGAAGTGCAGGGAAGTCATATTTGAAATCACAGTGACAGAAGGCAGACATCAGCCTTTATCTGGACAAAGTGCTCCAGGACAAAGTAAAAAAAAAAATCACCAAACTTTTAGAAGACCATCCCTTTCCATGCAACTGGGGGACTTGGTATTCAAACAATTTTGGAGAAATACATCTTTGTAGCATAGGATCCAGTTTAGATTTTGCTATGCAAGTGAAAGATTGTATGTGTGGTCGCATCTATACTCTTTCTGTGGGCATCCCATCAAAGTTTGGATCATTGAAAAGTTTTTTATGTTAGTCAGAAAGGATGAAGAACTCGGGTGTGGTTCCACGACAAATTTGGCTTGCAATGTCCTTGGTAATATCACTTCTGGCTTGTGACAAATGTGCATTTCAGGCCTGCCCTCTCATTCTTTGTGAGCTGGAGAGTCTTTCCAGATGGTGCAGAACACACACACACACACACACACACACACACTCAGGGATAATGTGTACATGAATCAGCTCATCTTTTCCTTTGCGATGTTTAAAAGCGGACCAAATCAACGTAGCAAAAGTATTCACAAAGCACTTCATCTGAAGGATTTTAAAGATATGTTTATTTGAAAGGCAGAGAGAGAGAGAGAGAGAGAGAGCGAGAGAGTGAGTGAGCACTTCTATCCATTGGTCCACTCCCCAAATGGCCACAATAGCAGAGGCTGAGCCAAGCTGAAATCAGGAGCCATGAATTAGATCCAGGTCTCCCACATGGGTAGCAGGGGCCCAAGCACTTGGGCCATTTTCTGCTGCCTTCCCAGGCACATTAGCAGGGAGCCAGATCAGAAGCAGAGCATCCGGGGCTTGAACCAGTGCTCTGAGATGGGATGCCAATGCCCCAGGTTTTGACTTGAGCCACTGCACTGCTACTGACTTTTAAAACCATACTCTCTTAGGAAAGAAGAACATGGGTATTTAATAGTCTCCCTGTCGGCCTTGACTACACCACCTGGTTTGTTTCTCTCAAAACCCCTTTGCCCCAGCCCCTGAGAAGGTTAGAAACACCCATGGGAGGAAGTCAGCACCTTGGGGAGTCTCCAGCAGGGACCTGGATCTTCTGGTGCCAAATAACATCTCATGCACAGGTCTAACCCTCTCCTCTCTGATCAGGAAAAACATGCAAGGGTCCAGGAAAAGAATAGTCTACCTTCAGTGTCTGTAATTCTTTTTTTTTTTTTTTATTTGACAGATAGAGTTAGACAGTGAGAGAGAGACAGAGAGAAAGGTCTTCCTTCCATTGGCTCACCCCTCAAATGGCAGCCACGACCGGCACTGCAGTGATCCGAAGCCAGGAGCCCGGTGCTTCCTCCTGGTCTCCCATGCGGTCCCATGCGGGTGCAGCTGCCCAAGGACCTGGGCCATCCTCCACTGCTGTCCCGGGCCACAGCAAAGAGCTGGACTGGAAGAGGAGCAACCGGCACTAGAACCCTGCGCCCATAAGTGTCTGTAATTCTAATCACTTGCCAAGAATGTTTTCCTAAAGTGAAATTTCTGTGGTGAGGAAAAGTGATTGTCAAAATCAAAGCCAAGACCATCCTTATGGAGACATACAAAGGACCTTCAAAGCTCTATGGAAAATGCATATTATGAAAAAACTAGGGGCCAGTGCTGTGGCATAGGGGGCTAAGCCTCCATCTATGGTGCCTGCATCCCATATGGGCGCCAGATCAAGTCCAGGCTGCTCCACTTTCAATCCAGCTCTCTGTGCTCTCTGCTGTGGCCTAGGAAAGCAGTGGAGGATGGCCCAAGTCCTTGAGCCCCTGCACCCGCATGGGAGACCAGGAAGAAGCTCCTGGCTCCTGGCTTCAGATCCTCTCAGCTCCAGCTGTCGCAGCCATTTGGAGAGTGAGCCACCGGATGGAAGACCTTTCTCTCTGTTTCTCCCTCTCTGTATGTAACTCTACCTCTCAAATTAAAAAAAAAGTCATAACAACAACAATAACAAAAAAACTATGAGTGGATTTCAAAATTTCTCTTGCACCATAACAAATATCTCTTAATTCTATTTTCCATAAATTTTTTTCTATTTATTTTATTTATTTGAAAGGCAGAGTGACAGAGAGGGAGAGGCAGAGAGAGAGAGAGAGAGAGAGAGAGAGAGAGAGAATCTCATCTCTGCTGATTATGGGGAGAAACATGGAAGGCAACATAGCCAGGCCTTCTCTGAAATGGAAGAAACAAGGAAAGCTTTGACCCTGTTTATCATGTTGACTATGTGGAAACAGGAAGTAGGAGGGAGATGAAACAAGAAAGTCAGGCCTCCTTCTTTGTACTCAAGCCTTGGGCCATCGTCTGCCATTGACCTTCTGGCTGGAACAGGAGATGAGAACCACACACATAAGCATGCCCCGTCAGGGTCTTAGAAACTCACTGATTATTGTGGATGTGCTGGTTACTCTCAGGTGCCAAGTAGACTGGGTGTATCTGTGAGGATGCTTCCAGAAAAGACTGGCGTTTGGGTTGGTCGACTGAGTAAAGCAGAGGCCCTTTCCAGTGTGGGCAGAAATCATCCAGTCTGTTGAGGGCCTGAATGGAACAAAAACGTGAGGGAGGGTTGAATTAGCCCTTTGCCTGACCGCTTGAGCCAGGATGAAGATCTTCTTTGGTCCGTGGTACCCTGGTCTTCAGGCCTTCAGGCCTTCAGGCTGTTGAACCAGAATCTCTACCATCAGCTCTCTGGCTCTCGGGCCTTTGGACCACACCACTGGCTTTCTTGGGTCTTCAGTCTGCAGACAGCAGACTGCAAGACTTGTCAGCTGCCATAGCTGTGTGAGCCAATTCCTGATAATAAGTCTTCTATGTACATATGTATGTATGTATCTATCTATCATCTATCAATCATCTATCTATCTAGCATCTATCTACCTATGTATCTATCATCTATCATCTAACTACCTAGCATCTTCTATCTATCTACCTATCTATGTATCTCTCATCTATCAATCATCTATCTACCTAGCATCTCTTATCTATCTACCTATTTATCTATCATCTATCTCTTATCTATCTGTCATCTCTCATCTAGCTACCTTGCTATCTTCATCTATCTAACATCTCTCTACAATCTATATTCACCTATCATCTCTCTATCATCTATCCATCTACAATCTATCTATCAATCTATCTAAACACACTCTTTCATTGGTTCTGTTTTTCTGGAGAACCCTGATAAATACGAGGGTACCCCAGTTCGTGGCAAGTGCACATTATCTTTCAATCCCATTTTCCATGAACTCTGAAGCACCTGTGACTGCGGGGGTCCTCCTTTCAGAGGGGAGGGAGGCTAGAGCCAGGAGGCAGCAATCCGGCTCTCTAGAGATCTACTGTGCATGTAAAGGCAGCGATGCTCCCTCCCAAGGCCATTTGCATTCTAAGCCCTTATTCAGGGCATTTCAGGCCTCTTGGAGGAGGCAGGAAGGAGGAATTGGACCCACTGATAGAAGCGAGCACCCTGTCTAGAATAAAGCGCCAACAGTCAATGAAGTCCCATTCAGTCCCTTTCAAAGCTGTGGCTGAAGGGACGGCCTGAAGTAGTCAGCCTGGAGGTGCCCGAGAGGCAGATTAGCTCCCCTTATCTCAGCATCAGCTTGTGTGGGAGCTGAATTGAAGGTCAATACCGTGGATTCTCCCGCAGTAAGCAGGAGAATAGAGAGTATCGATTTTCTGCCGTGTAAGTGCGACTCTCCCCTTATTGTTGGCCTGTATCATACCAATTTCAAAACAAGCATATTATGGAGTGGCCAGCCTTGAATAAAGCCCTACATGTGACATTTCGGGAATTTAAGGCTGATATTGCCCAGCATTCTTCTTCCTGCCCCCAGATGTCAGCCGCTGTCCCCTCGGGTCGTGATGACAGCACACACTGACCAGTGGCAGCACAGCTAAGTCGCTGCACTCTAGAAAAATTCATACCCATTAAAAAAAAATCCATGCACAGTTATAGTGCAGAAAACAATGGACGGCAAGTGAGCCACCTCTGCCCTGAGAATTCACCACACACACAGAGAACATTTAAAGCACGTTGGCTCGCATAAAACCAGCATGAAGGTTAATTTTGTGTGTCAACTTGACTGGGCCATATGGTGCCCAGATACCTGGTCAAACCTTGTTCTGGGTATCATTGTGAGAATATTTTTCGATGTGTTTACTAAACTGGTTGACTATGTGTAGCAGATATTGGTAGACTGAGTGTAGCACTCACTCCCTAATGTGGGTGGATCTGAACCAATCAGTTGGAGGCCTGAAGAAGCTGTCATTCCTGAGTAGGAGAGAATGGTCTGACAGCCTTGGAGCTGGAACATTGACTTCTCACTGCCTTTGAACTTGGACTGGAATATTGGCTCTTCCTGGGACTTGACTCTTCCAGACACAGGGCTGGAAGCACACCAGTGGCTCTCTTGGCTCTCAGGCCTCAGACTTGGACTGGAACTGAACCATAAGCTCTCTTGGGTCCATAGCTTGTGGATTCACTCTGCAGATCTTGAGATTTGCTAGTCTTAATCATCGAGAGTTTCAATTCCTTATAATAGATCTCTTACGTCTGTATATACAAGTGTCCTTCAAAAGGCTCATGGGAAGTGATATTAAGCATAAGTTCATTTTGGTGCAAAGATAATTGAAATCCATGTATCTGAAGGTCTTCAAAAAGTTTGTGGAAAATGCACATTGTGAAAACTATCAAATTTTTAATTTTTTTGTGCCAAAATAAACTTATCTCTTAATTTCACTTTAATTACATATTCCATTTTATATATATAAAATGTATATCTCCATATGAGTATTTATATACTCACATATACTCATTCATCACACATAATTATTCATCTATCTATAATTATTTGTCATATATTTATTCAACGTGTACATTGAACCTCCTGGGTCTTATCCATATCAATGAGCAATTGTCACTCTATGCTGCATAGCTCACTACCCCAAAAATTTAGGGGTGTACCATATTAGGCATCCATTTAACCCCTCTGTGGGTTGGCAAGGGATGGGCTGCTCATGGCTGGGCTGGATCACACACATAGCTGGGAGCTGGTTTGGTTAGACTGCCATGGCTGGCAGATCGTCAGTCAGCACAGGCTGCCATGACAGAATACCGTAGATTGAGCGCTTAAGCAACGAGAGTTTACTTCTCACAGCTCTGGAGGTGCAGAAGTGCAAGATCAAGGCGCTGGCTGATTCAACTCCCCACTGAGGAGTCTCCTCCTGGTGTGCTGATGGCTGCTGTCTCACTGTGTTCTCACTTGGAGAATGGGGCAGCAGGAGAGTGGGCAGGAAAACAGCAAGTCCTGGTTCTTGCTCTTCTTACAAGGCCACTAATCCCTCAAGGCATCATCTAAACCTCATTCTCAAAGGCTCCACCTCCAAATACCAGCTTGATGGCAGTTAGCGCTCCAGATAAGAAACTATCAAACAGAAAACACACGGGTAAGAGTAACTATCAAAAGATTGAGAATGCCCTAATGTTGTAAACAAGTACAGAAATCACTTATACCTTTAAAAGACTTTAAAAATAAGAATTTCTACAGTAAAATGTTAGGGGACAGGTAGTATGGAGAGAAGTCATGTGTAAATAAAAAATGTGGGGGCCAGTGTTGTGGCATCCTGGGATAAACCACTGCCTGCACTGCCGGCATCCCATATTAGAATTCTGGTTCAAGTCCCAGCACTGCTTCCAATTTAGCTCCTGCTAATTCACCTGGGACAGCAGCAGAAAATGGCCCAAGTACTTGGGTCCCTGCCACCTAAGCAGGAGACCCAGATGGAGTTCCAGGCTCCAGCCTGGCCCATCATCAGCCATTGCAGCCATCTGGGGAGTGAGCCAACTGATGAGACATCTCACCTCTCTCTCTCCCTCTCTCCCTCTCTCTCTCTCCCTCTCTCCCTCTCTCCCTCTCTCCCTCTCTCCCTCTCTCCCTCTCTCCCTCTCTCTCTCTCTCCATCTCTCCATCTCTCCATCTCTCCATCTCTCCATCTCTCCGTTTCTCTGTCTTTCAAATAGACAAAATAAATCCCTCAAAAGTTCCAAAATGTGGGGAGGAATGGAAAACAAATGCAGAATGCCTTATTAGGATTTCTTAGCTTGTTGTTCTTGGTCTCTTTTCCTACTTTTCTAATCCACATTAAGTTATCATTTCAAGATAGCTATGTTATGGCCAAAATAAGTTTTTTATTGGTAAACCTCAGGGTAACCATAAAGCAACACCTGTACACAGACTTATCAAAAATAAAAAGGAAGGAATTAAAGTACATCACTATAGAAAATCAGCTAACCACAATTGGAGATCGTAATTTAGGGACAAAGAAAAAAGCAACTACAATAAAATTACAATAAAAATAAGTCTTAAGGGGCCTGCGCTGTGGCGTAGCAGGTTAGGCCGCCACCTGCAGTGCTGACATCCCATATGGGCACTGGTTCAATTCCTGGTTCTCCACTTCCTATCCAGCTCTCTGCTATGGCCTGGGAAAGCAGTAGAAGATGGCCCAAATCCTTGGGCCCCATACCCATATGGAAGACCTGGAGGAAGCTCCTGGCTCCTGGCTTCAGATTGGCATAGCTCCTGCCATTGTGGCCATCTGGGGAGTGAACCAGAGGATAGAAGACCTCTCTCTCTCTCTCCCTCTCTCTCTCTCTCTGCCTCTCCTTCTCTCTCTATGTAATTCTGACTTTCAAATAAATAATCTTTAAAAAATATATAAAACAAGTATCAAAATGGCCGTAAATAAGATCTCACCTATTAATGATCAACTTAAGTGTCAATGGACTAAATTCTCCAATTAAAATACAGAGAGTGACCAAATGGTTTATGAAATAGGACTCAGTTATGTGCTGCTTACAAGAAACACATTTCACCTCTCAGGGCACACATAGACTGAAAGGCAAAGGATGGAACAAAATATTCCATGAAAATGAACCAAAAAGCAAGCAAGAGTAGCCATACTTCTGTCAGATTTTAAATCAAAGAGAGGTCATTATATAATGGTAAAGAGTTAAATCCAGCAAGAGGAAATAACACCTGTAAATAAATATGTGCCCAATATTGAAGCACCCAAATATATATAAATCAAATATTAATAGACCCAAAGGGAGAGACAGACTCCAATACAATAATAGTAGGGGACTTTAATACTCCACTTTAAGAAATGGAAAGATGGGGCCAGTGTTGTAGCATAACAGGTAAATTCGCCTTCTGCAACGCTGGCATCCTACATGGGTACTGGTTCATGTCCTGGCTGCTCCACTTCTGATCCTTCTGATCCAGTTCCCTGCTAATGGCCTGGGGAAAGCAACAGATGATGGCCCAAGTGCTTGGGCTCCTGCTACCAACATGGGAGACCTGGAAGAAAATCCTGACTCCTGGCTTTGGCCTAGTCCAGTCCCAGCCATTGTGGCCATCTGGGGAGTGAACCAGTGGATGGAAGACCTCTCTCTCCGCCTCTTCCTCTCTCTGTAACTCTGACCTTCAAATAAATAAGTAAATCTTTAAAAAAGAGAAATGAACAGACTCTCCAGACAGAAAATCAACAACAAAAAAGTAGAGTTAAATTGTACCCTAGATCAGTGGGACATAACAGACATCCATAGAACATTCCATCCAACAGCTACAGAATACACGTTCTACTCAACAGCATGCAGAATATTCTTCCGAGTGGCCTCATGGTGCGTCGCAAAACAAGTCTCAACAAAATTCGAAGAATAGAAGTCATACCGAGTATCTTTTCTGACCACAATACAATCAAACTAGAAATTAACAACAGAAAAATGTTGTAAACTACACAAATACATTAAATTCAGACTTACTCCTGAGCAACCAATGGTTCAAGGAGGAAATTAAAAAGTTTCTTGAACAAACGAAAATGGAAATGCAACATACCAAGACCTGTCGGATACAGCAAGAGCAATACCGAGAGGGAAGCTTATAGCAACTAACGCCTAATCAAAACAAAGCAAAAAACAAAGCAAACAGAACACTTATTGCTGCGCCTCAAGGAACTAGAAAAACAAGAACAAATCAAATTAAAATTGGTGAAAAGAAAGAAATAATAAAATTCCGAGTACAAGAAAATGACATAGAGACAAAAAGTAAAAAAAGAATTAATGAAATGATGAGGTGGTTCTTTGAAAAGATAAACCAGACTGATACACTCTTAGCTGGACTAACAAAGAAAAAACTAGAGAAGTCTCAAATACAAAGAAACAGAGATGAAAACAGAGACATTATCCTTAACATCATAGAGATACAAAGGATTGTTAGAGATTATTTTGAACAACTGCATGGCGACAAATTCAATTATCTAGAAGAAACAGACGGCTTCTTGAGTACACACACCTTCCCAAGATCGAATCATGAGGAAATAAAGTATCTAAAAGACCAATAACCGATGGCAAAGTTGAAGCAGTTATAAAAACTCCCTCATCAAGGGTAAACCCGCGACCAGACAGCTTCACTACTGAATTATATCAAACATTTAAAAAATTAAATTAACATGAATTATTTTTAAATTATTTTGAAAAATAGAAGAGGATGTAATTCTTCCAAATTTTTGATGAGGCCAGCATTACATTGATAGCAAAACTAGACAAGGACAAAACAAAACAGAAGAAAGCTATAGGCCAATATCCTTGTGGAACATGGAGGCAAAAGTCCTCAACAAAATACTAGCAAATTGAAACCAAGAGCACATTGAAAACATCACTCACCATGATCAAGTGCAATTCATCACAGGAATTTAATGGTTGGCTTGGAGCCAGCGCTGTGGCATAGTGTCGCTCCCCGTCTTCGTGGAGGAACGACACAGGACCCTGCGCTGTTCTTTCGTCTGCTCGGCCCTCCCCGGGTTTGCTGCTGGTTCTTCCCGGGTTGGCTGCTGTCCCTTCCACCTCCGTGGAAGGGCGGTTCCCCCTGCCACCTTCCCCACTTCCGCGGGGGAGCGGCACACCGCCGGCCGGCTCTCTCGGGGGCCGCACAGGTGTTCCCCTTAGATGTTCCTGGTGCATGCCGTCTCTCTCCTCCTTTATAGTCCTCCTCCGCCAATCCCAACTCTGCTACCCACACGCCAAGTACGCTGCTCTCCTCCAATCAGGAGCAAGTTCTACAGTTTATTGGTTGAACTGGAGGCAGCTGTGTAGAAGCTGTTTCCCTTCTCAGCGCCATATTGTGGGAAAGCAGATGCATAGAATAAGTCTTAATTCCAGTAACTTAGTCTAGTCCGAGTTGCTCCCCACAGCATAGCAGGTGGAGCCGCTGCCTGCAGGGCCGGCATTCCACGTGGACAGCAGTTCGAGTCCTGGCTGCTCCACTTCGAGTCCTTGGCTGCTCCACTTCTGATCCAGCTCTCTCCTATGGCCTGGGAAAGAAATAGAAGATGGTTCAAGTCCTTGGGCCCCTGCACCTGCATGGGAGACCCAGAGGAGGCTCCTGGCTCCTGGCTTCAGATGGGCCCAGCTCCTGCTGTTGCAGCCATTTGGGGAGTGAACCAGTAGATGAAAGACCTCTTTCTCTCTGTCTCTCTGTTTCTCTCTCTCTCTGCTTTCTGCCTCTCTCTAACCCTGCCTTTCAAGTAAATAAACAAATCTTTTTTTTTTTAAGGATGGCTCAATATAAGCAAATCAATAAATGTAATACATCATATCAACAGAATGAAGGACAAAAATTATCATCTCAAAACAGAAAAGACATTTGATAAAATTCAACATCACTTCGTGATTAAAACTCTGAAAGTATTAGGTTTAGAAGGAATATACCACAATGTAATAGAGGTCATATGTAGCAAGCCAACAGCTGACATCACTCTGAATGAGGAATGACCTGAAGGCTTTCTCTTTAAGATCTAAGATGCATGCTTACTTTCCCAACTTTTATTTGACGTTTGTATTGGAGGTCTTAGCTGGAGCAATTAGGCAAGAGAAAAAAAAATAAAAGTCATCTAAATTGAAAAGGAGGTGGTCAAATTGTCACTGTTCATTCATAAATGACACGATCTTATATATAGGAAACTCCAAAGATTCCACCAAAAAGCTGTTAGAACTAATGAACAAGTTCAGCAAAGTTTCAGGAGACAAAGTTGTGGGCTCATCCTGCGAGGTCCACACTGCCGGGATGGTGGGGTGATGGCGTTCTTTGACAAGAAGCACGGGACAAATTTTGGTGAACATGTCTGTTTATTAACGATCAAGCAAGCATAACCTTTTTTTAAAATAATCTTTTTATTTATTTATTGACAGGCAGAGTGGACAGTGGGAGAGAGATACAGAGAGAAAGGTCTTCCTTTGCTGTTGGTACACCCCACAGTGGCTGCTGCGGCCGGCACACCGCGCTGATCTGAAGCCAGGAGCCAAGTGCTTCTCCTGGTCTCCCATGTGGGTGCAGGGCCCAAGCACTTGGACCATCCTCCACTGCACTCCCTGGCCAGAGCAGAGAGCTGACCTGGAAGAGGAGCAACCGGGACAGAACCGGCACCCCAGCTGGGACTAGAACCCGGGATGCCGGCGCCACAGGTGGAGGATTAGCCTATTGAGCCACGGCGCGCCGGCTGCAAGCATCTTTTAAAGGGCAGGCAAAGGGGGCGTAGTTATTTCAGGGCAATGCTAATTCCATAGGATAAAGCCGATACTGGCTCAGCTATGCTTCTCCAATCAGCTTGGAGGTCATGTAGGCTACAATAGCTTTCCTGACGGGTCTGAGCCACACGCGGGAGCAGTTTACCTGATTGGCAATTACAAGACACTTCAACAGAAGGTGGGGGTGGGGGAAATGTGCCTGGGTCTCCTGCCACCTGCCAGCAGTCAGGTTAACCTCCTGCGTGGACTGGGCAGGCAGGCAGTCTCCCAGCCAGGCACAGAAGCACCCACACAAAGTCAATGTGCAAAATTCAGTAATTATTCATCAATAGGGAATCATCTGAAAAAGAAATCAAGCAAGCAATCCCATTTCCGTGTGCGGGAGGGGGTGCTGGCAATGGTAGAAGTGTTGAGCGTTAGGGGCGTGGAGGCAACAGGCCCCTCTTCGCTCTGGCCATCAGACCTTCAGTGTCTCTCCAACCCTGTGCACGCTGCAGACTCTCCATCAGGCCTACCTTCCTCAGTTACTGCTCTCCCCCAGGCTCGGAAGCCCCTCTCCTTGGGCAGGTGCAGCTTGGCATCTAGCCAGTGGTTTGGGAGGCTCTTTATGCAGACGTCTGGAACTTTTTCTCTGCGCAGCCTGATCCCGTTCAGTTTCCTGGTCCCCATCCTCCAGCCATCCCGGCAGGCTGCAACCCGATCTCTGACCTTGGCAGTGCCACAGTGACCTGTTTGGTCTCCATCTCTCCATGCCATGGTTTGGGAAAGTGGCTCCACGTGGACAGCTGTGGCAGTCCTAGATCTCACCTTGGGTGTTCCACTTCCCTCCAGGCCACAGTCTGGTGCTGAAATTCCAGCGTCTAAAAAACCCCTTTTCTCAGTTTCCTAGTGATTGACAGCGGGAGAGCTGGTCAAAATCATGACCAGAGGCAGAATTGATCTTCCTGTGGGTCTGACGCCCTTGGGTTTGGAAAGAGTCAACCACCTCTCCTTGTCGTCTCCATAGCATCTCAGTGTGTGCCCCTGCAAGCAGGCTGGAGGGCACCTTAGTAGAGGGTCTTGCGGGAAGAAGTAGACAGGGTGAGACCACAGAGACAGGTACAGCAAGGGGGGAGTGCCCCTTCACTTGACAGGATGCAGGCTGTCTTTTTCTGGTCTGGTCTTGAGTAGAAGAGTGGAAAGGACCCAAGGGGAGCAGGAGGAGGGTCCAGACCACGAGAGCTGAGGAGCAGACTCGGTCCTCTCATTTATGACCTGCGGGAGGTGGGACAAACCGTTTGGACCACCTGAAGTTTTCTCTTTTTCATCTGCAAAGTGGGAGCGTGGGTTGCAGGGTTGTGTGACGGTGAGCGCATGGCAGCATCTGGCAATCCCTGAAGCCTATAACGGTGAAGAGGTTCCTCTCAGGGAGCAAGGCGAGGCACAGAGTGTGTGGTGTGCTCAGGGCCCCATATCTCTCGGGGGACATCCCAGCCTACGAGAAGGAGTAAGGGGGGAAACTCCCACGCCCACGGTGTTCCCCATCAGGCAGAGGGGGTCCGTTTGTCCCTCAGGCCACAGTGAAATCAAACCTTTCCTCTTGGGGGTGTATACAGTGGTGGTCTCTGCTCCAGAAAACAAATAGGTGATTCCAAAGCCTGGAGAAGCTTCTGGAAGCCTGTATGGCCTGCATCTGTGCCCCAGGGCTGCTGGTGACGGGAGCTCAGGCTGGGCAACCTGGGGGGTGGACCCTGGGGAAGCAGTGAGCCCGGCTCTCTGGGAGGGCTTTGACCTTGCTTCCACCAGCCTGCCATGACCCACAGGCTCAAGGACAGATACACAACTGCCCGAGAGGCAGGGTTTGGTGATCCTCTGGGCCCTGGGACTGGACAATGGCAACCACCAGGGAGGGCTACGCAGTCTGGCCTGCGAAGCTGACCCCCAGGGTTGTATCAGCAGGCTCAGGCCATATGTCCTCGTTAATCCAGCATCTGAGTCATAGGGTACAGAAGGGTGCACAACCTGGCTAATGCCTTGGCTTAATACCCCTCCCCGGAGCTAATTTTCTGATTCAGTGGCAGAGGAAATTGGGTTACTTTTTAAAAAAACATTCATTTATTTATTTGAAAGGCAGAGTTGCAGAGAGGGAGAGGCAGAGAGAGAGAGAGAGAGAGAGAGAGAGGTCTTCCATCTGCTGGTTCACTTCCCAAATGGCTACAACGGCTTGAGAGGGACCAGTCCGAAGCCAGGAGCCAGGAGCTTCTTCCGGGTCTCCCATGTGGGTGCAGGGGGCCCAAGGACTTGGGCCATCTTCCACTGCTTTCCCAGAGAGCTGGATCGGAAGAGGAGCAGCCGTTCAGTGCACCCCAGACACTTCTCCACACTCTCAAGCAAACAGGCTCCTGCAGCCCAGGGGGTGTCCTCCAGCAGAGACGCAAGTGCTGGCTGTTGGGAGTGAGCGTGCGCACATAAGCATGACAAGGATTTGTAGGGGATGTGGGCAGAGATAGCATCTGCTATGCACACACACCCATTCAATCTTCAAAATATCGAGAAGTGTCACTTCTAATGCTGTTGTCAACATGGTTAAGGGCTGGCTCTGTCAGGCAGCCCAGTGTAATTGGTGAACAATCAGGAACAGCATGAAAATCATAAATGTACCTTCAGGACTCAACGGCATCTGTATCATTATGCTTACTACATTTTGATTGTTTAAGAACATAAAACAAATTATTTTGATGGTTCAATAACAAAAAAGCAGTTTTTTTAGGAAGATGGGCTCAAGTTCCAGTCTGTATACATAAAGCAGCTTAGGCATTGTATTTTACTCATAATGTAGGTTGGCCGGGTGACTTTTCTTGTTAAAAATAGCTCAATGGGGGGGCCAGCACTGAGGTGCAGTTGGTTAAAGCTCCAGCCTGCAGTGCTGGCATCCCACATGGGCGCCAGTTTGGGTCCTGGCTTCTCCACTTCCAATCCAGCTCTCTGCTATGGCCTGGGAAAGCAGTAGAAGATGGCCCAAGTCCTTGGGCCCCTGCACCTGCATGGGAGACCCAGAAGCAGCTCCTGACTCCTGGCTTCAGTTCAGCCAAGCTCTGGCAGTTGCGGCCATTTGGGGAGTGAACCAGTGGATGGAAGACCTCTCTCTCTGTGTTTCTCCCCCTCTCTGTAACTCTTTCAAATAAATAAAATAAATCTTTTAAAAAATAGCTCAATCGTATTTTTTCATGGGAGATCAGCTTGGCCTCACTGTGGCCATGATACCAGGCCTCAGTAGCACATAAGCTGGAGAGTTGAAAAAACCCCAAAGTAGGTTGGTTATCTGCTTAGCTTATTGCATAGGTCTTGCATTTTATCATTTTTGTTTGTAAACAACTCCCCCCACCCCAACTCTGTAATCAATAACCACAGGGCCCCTGTTGGCACCAATTCCCCGTATCCATCTGAACAATTACCTATCAAAAGCACCATCTGGGATAATGCTCTCACCACAAGTCCCCCTCCCTCTATGTTGCCCCATCTCCTAAATCCAGCCAACCTCCCCTTCTCTGATCTGCCCAGCAACGGGTCTGGGTACCCCCTCCTCTACTACCCCTCCCCACCGTAGATTGCATCTCCCAGCTTCTCAACCAACGAGAGACAGGGTGATGGGACTTTTGCATGGCAGGGATAAACAGAACTGAAGGCCTAGGAATGCTGGCCTGCTTCCACCTGCTGGTCACCACTCCTGAGACTGGGGGAAATAAACACCCCACTTTCTGCTTCCTTTGTGTCTCTGAGTCCATCCTTTGGCGGGTAGGTGGTCTCGGGTGGGCTGGGCTGGCTTCGCTGACCCCTCTTGGACTCCTGCCCACATGTGATTGTGGGGTCTCTGGGGACTGCATGATAGAAAATAACCTCACAAATCTAGTGAGGGCAGGTTGCCAGTTCTCCACGTGCCTCTCATCCTCAGTAGGATAGCTTGGTCAAGCTCCTGTCACCATTTCCACACACAGCAAGAAGGCACTGCTTAATACTTAAGTGTCCATTCGTCACATCTGTTGATGTCCATGGCCAAGGCAAGTGACACGGACAGTCAATCTCAGAGTCAGGTCCAAATGCTACTACCAGAGGGTGGGCATAGGTATAGGGAGGAGAATCATTTGAGACCAGTTTCCATCTCCTTTAGTCATATTTTGTGGATGCTTGTGAGTGATACATAGCTTCTCAGAAAACTCTTACCAGTTTCCAAAGCGATAGAGAAGAGCTTACCACACTTTGTATGAAAATTATTTGAAACATTGAAATATACTCAATATTTTTAAATTTTAAGTTTGTAAATAGATTGCTAGAATTTGAGAACTAAGTGCAGGCAAATAGTGGCCCTCAAAAATTCACAAAAAATGCATATTATGAAAAAATTATGCATGGATTTAAAAATATTTGTGTATCAAAATAAAATTATCCTTAGCTCCATTTCCATTGACTCTGTGAAATATCTTCATACGTGTTAAAAAGCAGATTTTAAAAAATGGTTTTGAAATTTAAGCCTCTCCATATCCATGTTTATACTTGTACATTTATAAGAATCTCTAATAATTAGTGAAGAGACTACAACTACCACCCACTTGGGTAAGGAGCCTTTGGGGTCCACCTGGGCCAGGTAGGTGATGACGCAGCTCTTGGGCCCCGTGCTCTGGATGAGGTAGCCCCCCGCGCGCAGCTGTGGCCCAGAGCGGCTCAACTCACTTCCATTTTTTGAGTACTGTGAATGATAGAACAGTGTTTTGTTGTTGTTGTTGTTGTTTTGTTTGTTTGTTTGTTTTGATGGGCAGAGTGGACAGTGAGAGAGAGAGAGAGAAAGGTCTTCCTTTGCCGTTGGTTCACCCTCCAATGGCTGCCATGGCCGGCGCACCTCGCTGATCCGAAGGCAGGAGTCAGGTGCTTCTCCTGGTCTCTCATGGGGTGCAGGGCCCAAGTACTTGGGCCATCCTCCACTGCACTCCCGGACCACAGCAGAGAGCTGGCCTGGAAGAGGTGCAACCGGGACTAGAACCCGGTGTGCCGGCGCCGCAAGGTGGAGGATTAGCCTATTGAGCCACGGCGCCAGCATGACCAGTGTTTTCAATACCCCTTTGTGTGTGTGTGTGTGTGTGTGTGTGTACATGCTTATTTGGTCTGAATAAATTCATAAGTTCATTAGGATTTTACAATCTTTGAAAGAGGTGGTTATGGATATTTTTAAGTTCCTTTAATGTTCAACTTTCACCATATTTTCATTGGACTTTTAATTCAGGTACAGGATTACCTTGGAGATAATTACATATGTGTGTGTGTATTTATATTTATTTTAAAAGTAAGAGTAACATGTCAGGGCAAGTGCTATGGCATAGAGGGTTAAGCCTCCAACTGCAGCGCCAGCATCCCACATGGGTGCTGGGTTCACATCCAGGGTGCTTCTCTTCTGATCCAGCTCCCTGCTTATGGCCTGGGAAAGCAGTAGAAGATGGCCCAAGTCCTTGGGCCCCTACACCCATGTGGGAGACCCAGAAGAAGCTCCTGGCTCCTGACTTCAGATTGGTCCAACTCTAGTCTTTGCAGCCATTTGAAGAGTGAACCAGCAGATGGAAAACCTCTCTCTCTCACACTCTCTATCTCTCTGTCTCTTTCTCTATCTGTAACTCTGCTTCTCAAATAAATAAATAAATCTTTAAAAAATCATATAAATCACAGCCAGAGAAGGATTTTTTTTTTTGACAGGCAGAGTGGACAGTGAGAGAGAGAGACAGAGAGAAAGGTCTTCCTTTGCCGTTGGTTCACCCTCCAATGGCTGCCACGGCCGGCGCACCTTGCTGATCCGAAGGCAGGAGTCAGGTGCTTCTCCTGGTCTCCCATGTGGGTGCAGGGCCCAAGCACTTGGGCCATCCTCCACTGCCTTCCCGGGCCACAGCAGAGAGCTGGCCTGGAAGAGGGGCAACCAGGAAAGAATCTGGTGCCCCGACCGGGACTAGAACCCAGCCGCTAGGTGGAGGATTAGCCTATTGAGCCGCGGCACTGGCCAGGACTTTTTTCTCTTCTGGAGTCAGATTCCACCATTCCCCACGCAGGTGGGTAGTTTCCCAGGCATTTCCTTCTTCTTCTCTTCACCTGGCTGGTGATGTCCAAGGAGCTCCCCTCAATGGGCTCCTTGATCTGTCAGTGCACAAGGCCATCTGGAGTCAAGGCCACTCGATGTCTGTGAACACTGCTTCATGCTCTGGGGTATGCTCCTGGTTACTCCTTAAAAGGTTATAACTAAAAAGTAAGCAACGTGTTTCATCAACTGTGTGGCCGGCAACATCCAACAGGGGAGTAACACGACAAAGCTCTTTACCATGCCAGTGACAATGTTTTTATTGCTTTCTCCCTGGTTAAGCACAAATATTTTTCTTTTACATCTCTTTAGGAGGCTTAGCAATAGTCTGATGCCTTCCTCATTCTGGGCCAAGGCAGTTTCTGCTGTCTGAAACTTGAGCGTGTAGTTCTTCAGTGAGACCCTCTGTTTCCCAAAACACACGTCCCTCAGAATGTACCTTTTCCATCTTCTCTCTGGTAAGCCAGTTCACCTATTGTGCAGGCCAGGTCCCAAACTGAGTGATACACAAACTGGGTGATATCCTCAGTCAGCTTCAAATCCAAAGGCTGGCTCAGAAGAGACGGCTTGCCCAGCCTCTGCCGTTGGGCTCCAGAGAGTGACGTGGGCCCAGGTCACCTGCGCACAAGGGCATAGTTGCTCTGGTAAACCAAACTGGGCTATGACAAAGGCAAGACCCTACCTGGTTCTGGAAAGGTAGGGGTTGGCAAAAACTCTGCCTACATCTCAGGGCTTGCTTGGGATGCAGACAAAGGTTGAAGCCAAAACAGGCCAGGCAGACGCCGAGTCTTCAGCCTTCCACCATCCTTGCAGGAGAAAGCTGGGGAGCTCAAGACCACAGCCTGTGACAGACAGCTCCTTATTTGTAAGTAGTTAATGTTTCTTAGCAAGCACTTCTAAAAGAAATTGGTATGTAATGACAGCACTCACTGGAAAACAGGCCGATTAGAAAATGCACTAACTTATCTGGTATTCATTTGAAAAGTAAATGGATGCAGGCAAGGTGAGAGTTCACTATCAATTCAAATATTTTCCCCTAACAGACTCTAGCACTCCTGCTTTAATTCAAGCAGAAACACAAGTATGAATAATCAAGAACCTTTGTGCTTCGTACCATTTCAAATGGTCATTGAAGCTTAATGGCAAAAAATTTACATTCTTCCTTTAATTTGTATTCTATCCCTTCCTTCTGAGTGATGTGATTGTGGCTTGCTGTTGCCGGCTGTATTATTTTGATGCAAATGCCGTGTTGTGTGTGCCTGAGTCCAATTTCCTGGCTTTTGCTTGCTGGAGCAATGACTGTGAAAATAGTTGAAAATCATGCCTATTTAAAGAGTTTATAACTACTGCTCCTAATGAGTGAAACAAAGCTGTTTGATGAGCTCTCCGTTTGGGGACACTGCCACGGCCCCAGGTTAACAGGTGCCCCCAAAGGAAAATAAAAATGACAGGAAAACCACTGATTATTTGTTTCGCTCTTCCCATCTGCAATATTAGATTTTATTTCTGTCGCCATCTACGAAAGAATTTTGAAAATTTGTAATGCAAGCAAGACTCCCTTTCCTGTGGCAAACTCACCCCGGGAAGGGATATTTTATCGAGATACAGGGAGGGGTAGGGCTTGCTCGCCCAAGACTGCAGGCACGGGGGCCCCACGGGTGATCCTTGAACGTAATGTATGCACAAACTAATTTATGATCCTGTGACTAATTTCCATTTCTTGTGCTTAGAGTTGCCTGGCTAATTACAGGGATGTTTTCTTAACTTTAGTAATTACGCTCTGCGCTTGCGACAAGCGACAGCGCCAAGGAGTGAGGGCGGCTCGTGCGGGACTGGGAGGCAGTGCGTGCGCCGGCGGTGGCGCGGGCTGGGGCCCGCATCCCAGATCAGAAGCCTCGCCAGCTTTGACCGGCGGCTCGCAGGCTGGCGCGGAAGCATCTGGAGAAATATTTGCTGGAACGCCCCGTAATTAGAAGAACTAGCTTAATTAGGAGAGGTTTGTGGGCCTGCGACGAGCGATCTGAAGCTTGGCAGCCTCGTCCCGGGAGGCCCGCTGCACAAAGCTCTGCCCGCTGAGCGCGCACGCACCGGTTGTCGCCCCTACATGCAAGGAGGCCCCGTGGGGTCTGCGCAGCCACGGCGGGGGTCCGGGGCTGGCCCCCTGCAGCAGCCTGGCCGGAACCACAGCGGGCGCGCTCATCTGATCAAACAAGGCAAAGAAGCCCAAAACCCATATGCGGTCACCCCCTGGAAACGGGCTCTGGGGCTGGGCGGTGTAGACCGTGGTATTTCTCTCATTCTCCTACCACAGAATCCAACCTTCCCAGCAAGCTCTTAGCTCCTTAGCATCAAGGTCTTAATAGTCTATCAGCATCCGTTGCGGGTAAACAAACCTAGAAACACCAGGCAGTGCGGAATTGAATCAGGCGCGCAGGCGGGACGCACACACCTGGGAGACATCTGCCCATGGCGCCAAACCAGGTCCTTATTAGGCAGCCGCTGTGCTCAGAATTCTATACGTTGTGGCCTCAGCATGCAGGGGAAGTTGAGGCAAGAATCAGATGGACCTGTCCCGTGGCCGGGTACCAAAGTGGCCACAAAGAGAAAGAAATAATAATCACCAAGTCCTCACAAACTCTCCCCCTGGGCTTGCTCTGTGCACATCCGGGAACTGAAGGTGTGTGCACACAGGTGTGTGTGTGTGTGTGTGTGTGTGTGTTGGTGGCTTTGTCACCTCCTGGATTTTCATTGGGACACCAGGGCTATTTCTTGCTACTAGAGAACATAAAAAGATGCCAATGTTCCGTTCCCTCTTTACCAAATTAAAAAGATTCCCCTGCTTTGAGGAGATAAGGTGATTTGTATGTTGGGGCATTCAAGGTATAAAAACTGATCTGTCCCCTTAAATATCTCATTAGATATACACATTTGATGAAATGCACTTGAAGCCACTCCTGATACCAATTTTAAGCTAAGCTACCAGGTAACCGACCATGGCGGCCGCCCCTTAGGACAAAGCTGTTGAATTTTCAATTAACTGTAGAGGAAAAAAAAACCATGGAGGGACTTTATTTTGAAAATTCCAAAAATGGGTCACAAATGCTTTTGAATGGAGCTCTTCACAGAATGGTGAATCCCACATCCAAACGACCCCGAAATCCCTTTTTCAAATTGGGCTTCTGAGTTCCAGCGTGAACATTTCAGAGGACACTGTTTTTAGGGAATACAGGGAAAAACACGAAGACAGGGACCGTGGAGGAGACTGACAACAATCAGATGTGCAGGAGGCCACGGGCAGGGTGAATGCTCCCAGCTGTGTGTCTCCCACTCGCGGGAGACAGGGAGGCAGGCCTGAGCGAACCCCAAACCCTGGGCAGAAATAAGCTCCTGCACTGTTTTCTCTCCCCGTCGGCCATGACAGAGCCCGGGACTCCTACCCGCGGGGTGTGCGTGGTTCTTGGAATGCGCCTCCTTGCTGGAAACACGCCCGCCTCCCATGCATTCAAAGTGAGGCTGATGTGCTTGCTCATGTGATGTGGAAGAAAGGAAAGCGACAAGAAATGTAATTATTTTGACACATTCTTTTTAAAAACGTTATTATTCCTACTTAATGCAAAGTGGTTTACACTGCCATTATGAAAGAGAGTCTGCTGTCCTTGGTCTCTCAGCTGTGAGCACTCTGGAGAACCAAAGCCAGACACAATCGCTGGCGCCTGCCGAGGAGAAGGGGAGGGTGGCGGAGCCCAGAGAAACGAAGAGGTATGTGTCTCCTTTCCAGCATGCTCTGCACCCTTCCCTCCGTTTTGCAAGGAGCAGCTCACGCGGAGTTCGTGAGAAGGGGCAGAAGCGAGGGAGTGGAGAGGGACTTGTTTCTCATCAACCATTGTTTCCAGCACCCCCACCATATCCCTTTTGCTTCTTCTGAAATGCCACAGTGTATGAGACCTGGAGGGGTCCAGGCCTCTGAAACAAGTTCTGGGCGGGGCTCCTCCCGCCCCAGCACTGTGCTGTCTTGGGAGAGCAGTTGTGGGTGTCTGTCTGTCCATCACTGCGTGCAGACAGTTGCTCCGTCAGGGGAGACCTGTGTCCATTTCTTACGGGTGCCATTGTCTTGAAGACGATTGGACGCCAGGAGCTGGACAGCTTCTAAGGTGTCCCCGAACACTGCTCCCTGGCCACCCATCCTGAAGCCACAGAGGGGGCTCAGATGTTCCACCACAAAATGCCATTTGCCAGGAGGAGATCAAAGGCGCCCACCTAGCGTGTCTGCTTTATCATGTTCCTTGGGGCTCCAGGAGGTGGAAAGCATCAAAGTCATAAACAGAGGCCGTATCACTGATGAATAATTTACATGCGCAGTAGGTGGGAGTGAGTGAGTACATAAAGGTCCTTTTGAAGAGGAGAGAAAAATTGCTGCTTTTCCCAACCAACGTTGACTTTGGCCGAAGCCCGTGAGAGGGAACCTTTCAAGGGGGTGGGGTGGGGAGGGGCTGCCTCGCTCTGACAGTGGCCCCAGGGCCCTGAGACTCCCACGTGCAGGCTGCAGAAGGTCCTTAAACTCACACTGCCTTAGTCATGGGAGGGCTCAGACTCTGCATGCGAGGTAATAACCCCAGCCGGAAGCCGGCCATGAAAGAATTCCAGCGTTCCTGGTTTTTTTCTCATCATGAAAACTACCTTTCCCTACTGTGCCCGCTCTCCTCTCTAGGAGTTCTACTGAAGTTATTTGAAATTAAAGACCAGCTTAAAACTCCACCAAGCCAAGGGAATCGCACCAGATTTTCCTGCAGAGTAATAATTATATCCGGTGCAAAAAAGTACTTCTACGCATCTGTGTGTCTGGATTAAGCATGGCTGCTGGTATTCTACTATAAATGGAAATTTTTCTCTATTTTCAGGATTTAGGCATCAGAATTGGCTTTGGAAAGCAAATTCATGTTTCTGAAAAGGAAAAAAAAACACACACACAGAAAGAAAGATGCATTTAGTGCTTTATTGACAACTGAACTGTTGTTTTCTAGTCTGCCTGAATGTCAGATGCTGACATCATTCATGCATTTTACATTATTAAACTGATAATCACTTCCTTAAAATAATTTCAGCACTCAGCTACAACGAAATAGATTTCTTTCAAAGACCCCTTAGTTAAATGTGCTCAGTGCTACTTTCTGTATCATACAGGTCAATTTAATTCAGCTCGGCTCTCTCTACTCAGCTAAACAATTGCTTTTCAGTCTCTAGAGAGCATAGTGAATGCAGGCAAGAATACCCATCCAGGGACGGCCTTGGACACTTGCTCATAAAGACTTGACATCTGAAGTCCCACTCTTTATTAATCTCTTGTCAAAGAGTTCGTCAAGATTTCTGGAAAGAAAGTCAATGTCATAGAAATCATTATTAATGATTCAATAATGAGTGAGATGAAAAGGGAAGAGTGAAGCATTTTAAGAATGATCAGTGAGGCATCTGTTTTACTCACAGCCCCTCCCACCTTGGCTCCACCTGGCCATCTGTAGCCTGCTTTCGGCACAGCTCCGACCATTGCACCTGTGCTTTGAGTGACAGCAATAAAGGTGTTCTGTATCTGTATGTTTCTCTAGCATCTGCCAGGGTTTCTTTCTTAAAAATATTTTTTTTAAGAAAATACTTACTTATTTGGAAGGTAGAGTGACAGAGAGATAGAGAGAGGGAGGACTCTCCTATCTGCAGCTTCATCCTGAAATGACTATAAAAGCCAGGGTTGGGTTGAAGTCAGGAGCCAGGAACTCAGTCCAGGTCTCCTATGTGGATTGCAGGCTTCAATTACTTGAGCCATCCTGACTCCCTTCCACAGTGTGCACTAGCAGGAAGTTGGAGTCAGGAGCTGGAGCAGCGAACCCAGGCACTGTGGGCTGAGGGCGTCCTAACTGCTAGGCCAAATGTCTGCCCTTCTTGTTTCTTTTTTCTTTCTTGCCAGCCTCCCCCTTGTTTTTCTCATAAGATTTCTAAGTTTGTGGTTCTCCAGAGGCACACCTTGAGGGCAAATGGTTTATTTGAGAGGTAGCTGCAGAGAGAGAATAGAAGTGAGACAGGCAAAGGAAGGAACGTATCTACGTTAATGAGCAGGTGACAGGTGGGCGACTGGGGCTTAGTCCTGCGGGGAACCTCAGTGAGGTGATGTGGATTGCCTCTCAGAGTTGTCCTACTCAAGAGTGTGGAAGCTGGGAATATGCAACTACCAACCCTTGTTTGTCCTTCATTGAGGCCAAGTGTATTGGAGTGCTCTAGAGAGACAGAATCAGTAGGATCCTTGTGGGTGTTGGTCGTGGGACTTCTCAGCTGCCATAATCATATGAGCCAGTCACCCTAATAAACCTTCTTCCATGAGCGTGGCAGGTGCACAAGCACTTGGCCCATCACTCGCCACCTCCCAGGCACATCAGCATGGAGCTGAACCTGATAACTAAATCAAAGACTAAAATGGCATTTTATAGACAATGTGGATGAGTTGAATTGCCCATGGATAATGACTAATAATATTTTATTAAGGTTTTATACATCAAAAAATGTTTATGAAAGAGAACATGCTAGGAACAGCAATTGGAAGTTGAGTAAAAAGATAAACTTGGAAGACACTAGAATATCTTCTAACTCTGACCTAATAGCAAGAGAAGATACTGGCTCAGGATGGAAATAGCAGGTGTTTTCTGTCTACTGGGGACACTGGCTACCTTCCACCATTGCATCAATCCCTCTCACAATAGTTGCATTTTAAGAGTAGAAGCATTTTAAGGATGATCAGTGAGGCATCTGTTTTACTGACTGCCTCTCCCACCGTAGCTCCACCTGGCCATCTGTAGCCCACTCTTGGCACAGCTCCGACCATTGCACCTGTGCTTTGAGTGACAGCAATAAAAATGGTCTGTATCTGTGTGTCTCTCTAGCCAACTGTATGTAAAGGTTGTACATGTTTCCTTCATCAACATACTGAAAGCTGCCATTCCTTGAGAAATGGATTCTACTTATTCTTCCCTTCGTAGCCTATAAATCACTGGAGCATCCATCACTCTCAAGCAGCATCAAAACTATTGGGTGTAGGCTCAAGCACTGGTGGCCTTACAGCACTCCTAATTACAGACAGGAGACTGTAGCATGACATTGGAAAGCATCACTGGGGAGCATGTGGCTCGTCCATGAATTAAGCAGTGCCTTCACCACAAAAATGATTGGAGAGGATACATTCAGTTGACTTCAGACCCAATGTTCCCAACTGCACAAATGTCATTCACCTGGGGCCAGGTTTGATCCCGTTGATCAACCCAATAAGAATATAAAGACAGTAGCATTGTAGCATCTTCACTCTTCTCCTCTTTTGAACTTTCTCTAAATTAGAAAAAGATGCAGGAGATAAACTATAACCCATTGTCAGTGAAGCAGGAATCAGCAGCAGCATCGCACACACACACCATGAAACATTCCAGGCAAATGTTGTCTAGACTGAGATGCTGCTTTGCTCCCTGGGAAGGAAATATTGTTCTCCAGAAGTATTTGTCAACATCAAGAAAAGCGCCCAAGGATTTTTAGAGGATTTAGGTCATGTTTCAGGAGTGGGCCAGGGGCAGGTGGGAATGTCCTTTTCTCTATGAGTAAGTGTCTCCTGTTTATATCAAGGTCAGGGATGGAGGGGTAGCTAAAAAAGAAGTCGTGTTCCGAGTAGCTTGTTTCTCTTGCCTGTGGCATGGCCTCTTACTCAAGGAAAACTTCTCTAGTGGAAGCCAGGGGAGAGCTATGAAAACACAGCCAGAGCCTAATCATAATCCCCAGGGCATCGGTCATAAAATATTTTGCTGTGAGCAATACAGGTCCAGGAGCACAAGACCCGAGGAGAGGTGTGCATTTAGGAAATTAAGAGCCCACAAGGGAAATATATGAAAATAAAGATAAGGAGGTGGTGTGCAGGCTTGAGGTTATAACACACAATGAAATGGAAAGTCAACTGTAAATAATGATTGCAAAGACGCCGGTAGGCACGGGGGATAAAGGAGACCTCCATACCCGCGATTTCTGTTTCTGAAGAAAAAAAGGGGAAGTGGAGTGAACTATTCCAGGATATAATAAATGAAAACTTTACTCAAATAAGGAGACTTTGATTAAACAAAATGTCCAGGAAGAGAAATGATATACGATGACCATCATTAAGATAAAAACTGAAAAAGCCATTGGTCTCCAAGGCTGCAGGACACATAGGTAGAAGTGTTTCAATATTCAACAAATGTTTTTCTGAGAGCCTACCATGTGCCAGGCACAATATTCCATGTCGAACAAGGTAAGCAAATTTCCTGCCCTCCTGGGATTTTTTTCAGTACAGGATTTGGGTTGGGAGTGTTGGAAAAATAGAAAATAAACAGATAAACAAATCTGGAGTTACTATGATTTTTTTTCACCTAATAGACCGTCTAGACAAATCTTGAATGTTGCAGCTACTTAAGTGCATGAGCAAGAGTCCAAAATAGTGGCCAACAAATATTGAAAATTATGATTCCTTGGCAGGAAGACTTAGCTTTTTTCCTGTGCTTTTATATGTCACTTGGATATTTTTATAATAAGCATGTACTTAAAAAGTCAAATAAAAACATTATCTTAGAATTAATAAATGAAAGCTTAGCGCTGGGACCTGTGACATTATAAGAAATATGTATTTGGTTTCTGCCCCTGGCTCCTGGCACAGAGCTTCTAAAACCCTAGGAACTTCCTGAGTGATATGGATAATAGGCACATCCTTAGTTCTAATATTTGGCTTTTGTCCCAGTTCCCAACAACAGAGCGTCTAAAACCCTTGGAACTTCCTGAGTGATTGGAGTGATAGGAGTGTCTTATTCTTCATAATAATCCCCTTTCAGCCATACCTGAGTTTATGCTAATGAGCTTACACTTGGTGGACTCCTAGATAGAACTGAGATGTGAATTGGTTGCCAGAGGAATCAACTATGTAATTTCAATCCTCCCCCCACCCCACCCCCAGCTTCCGGGAGGGGAGAGGAGCTGAAAATTGAATCCAATCACCAGTGGCCAATGACTTAATCAACCGTGTCTGTGTAATGAAGCATCAACAGAAACCACAAGCAATGAGGTTTGCAGAGCTTCCAAGTTGAATACACCCCTGTGCCAGGGAGGTGGCACGCCCGGAGAGGCCACTGGAACTTCAAATCCCTTCGCTATTCTTTGCCCTGTTGTTATAGTCTGAACATGATTTGGCTCCCATTCCTATTTGAGCTCTTTAAAATCCAAGTCACAAATTAATGGTTCCAAAAGGGTAGGAACTTAATCTAATTATAATATTTAGGAAATGGGTCTCATCGCAGATCCTTAGGTCACTGAGAACATTGCCTTGGGAGATATTTTTCACAAGAGTATTGGTTATAAACGCCAAGTTGGGGGTCGGTGCTGTGGCGCAGTAGAGTAATCCTCCTGAGGAGCTAGCATCCTATATGGGCACTGGTTCGAGTCCTGCCTGCTCCTCTTCCCATCCAGCTCTCTGCTATGGCCTGGGAAGGCAGTAGAAGATGGCCCAAGTCCTTGGGCCCCTGTACCCACATGGAAGTCCTGGAAGAAGCTCCTAGCTTCTAGCTTTGCATCAGCTCAGCTCCGGCTGTTGCGGCCATTTGGGGAGTGAACCGGTGGATGGAAGACCTTTCTCTCTGTCTCTCCCTCTCACTGTCTGTAACTCTACCTCTCAAATAAATAAGGGAGCTGGCGCTGTGGCGTAGTGGGTAAAGGCACCGCCTACAGTGCCAGCATCTCATATGGATGCTGGTTCGAGTCCTGGTTGCTCTACTTCCGATCCAGCTCTCTGCTCTGGCCTGGGAAAGCAGTGGAAGATGGCCCAAGTGCTGGGTCCCTGCACCTAAGTGGGAGACCCGGAAGAAGTTCCTGGCTCCTGGCTTCAGATTGGTGCAGCTCTGGCCTTTGCGGCCAATAGGAGAGTGAACCAGCGGATGGAAGACCTCTCTCTCTCTCTCTCTCTCTGCCTCTCCTTCTCTCCGTGTAACTCTTTCAAATAAATAAATGCATCTTTAAATAAATGAATAAAATCTTAAAAAAAAAGCCCCCTCTCTGCCATGCTCCCTCTTGCCATATGATGCCCTGTGCTGTGTTGGGGGCTCTGCCAGCCTGAATGTCCTCACCAAATACTGACCCATTCTGGTCACTCTAGTGTTGGATTGTGAACCTCCAGAACAGTGAGCCAAAACAAACCTCCTTCCTTTGTAAATAGCTTGTTCCAGGTTCTTTGTTAGAATGATAAGAAGCTGTCTAATACAGAAGATCGGTATCAAGGTTACTAGAATTATGCACGAAGATGTTGAAGTGACTTTGGCATCTGTTAATGAGAAGGGGTTGAAAGAGTTTGAAAGAACAGTCTAAAGAAAATTGAGAATGCTGTAGATAGAGCCTTATGGGTGGTTCCGCTTAAGGCTTAGAAAGGTCAGAATGCTGATAGAAATGTGCATGTGTACAAAGAAGGAGGTACCTTTCTCTGAAGGGAGGAGAGCACTTCCACCTTGACTATGACCTTGTCTAAATAAGATCGGAGTCGGCAAACTCAAAAGGCTTCCATAGCCTTGGCAGCTCATGACAAGAGCCTAGGGTGATTACTGACGCCATAAACAAGAGTGTGAATTGTTAAATCAACAACAGGAGTCACTGTGCACTTACTCCCCATGTAGGATCTCTGTCCTAAATGTGCTGTACATTGTGATTTAATGCTATAACTAGTACTCAAACAGTACTTTACACTTTGTGTTTCTGTGTGGGTGCAAACTATTGAAATCTTTACTTAATATATACTAAATTGATTTTCTGTATATAAAGATAATTGAAAATGAATCTTGATGTGAATGGGATGGGAGAGGGAGCGGAAGATGGGAGGGGTGCGGGTGGGAGGGAAGTTCTGGCGGGGGAGGAAAGCCACTGTAATCCAAAAGCTGTACTTTGGAAATTTATATTTATTAAATAAAAGTTTAAAAAAAGAAATGTGGATGGTAAAAGTTGTGCTGATGAAGTTGCAGATGGAAATGAGGATTCTATTGAGAATTAAACTGAAGGTTGGGGCAGGCGCTGTAGCGCAGCAGGTTAACGCCCTGGCCTGAAGCACCGGAATCCCATATGGGCGCCGGTTCTAGTCCCAACTGCTCCACTCCCTATCCAGCTCTCTGCTGTGGCCTGGGAAAGCAGTAGAAGATGGCCCAAGTCCTTGGGCCCCTGCACCAAGGTGGGAAGCCCAGAGGAGGCTTCTGGCTCCTGCCTTCAGTTTCGGCCGTTGTGGCCAATTAGGGAGTGAACCAGTGGATGGAAGACCTCTCTCTACCTCTCTGTCTCTCTCTGTCTCTCTGTCTCTCTCTCTCTGCCTCTCTTCTCTCTGTGTAACTCTGACTTTCAAATAAATAAATAAATATTTAAAAAAAATAAATAAATAAACTCAAGGTCACCCTTGTGATCTCACCCTTGTGATCCTGTGGCAAAGAACCTATTTGTATTGTGTCTGTGTCCCCGATACTTTGGGAGAGGCTGAGCTTAGGGGTCATGGTTTGGTTCGGTAGGGATTTCAGGGCAATAAAGTGTTCTGGCTGCTGGAGGGATTTTTACATTTTTATTTTTCAACTACAGTGGTAATCCTGGGACTTTCATGAATCTTTATATCTGTTTTTTATTTTGATCTCACTTTTAAAAGATTTTATTTACTAGATGTTTATTTTACTTGAAAGGCAGAGCAACAGAATGGGGGCCAGAGACAGAGACAAAGAGATCTTCCATCTACGGCTTCACTCCCCAAATGACTGCCAACAGCTGAGTCTGGGCCAGGCCCAAGCCAGAAGCCAGGAACTCCATCCAGGTCTCCCAGGTGTGGGCATAGGCCCAGTTGGAACATTTTCCAGGCACATTAGCAGGGAGATGGCTTGGAGTTGGAGCAGCGGGGACGCAAGCTGGTGCTCCAATATGGGATGACGGTATGGAAGGTGGCGGCTTAACCCTTTGAACCACAGCATCAGCTCTTGTAGCAGGGATATTATTGGGCACTTTTAATCAATGTTCCCATGAAAATCAGGAGCCAAAAGGAGCAGGGTAGTAAGATTTGGAAAATTCCTGATCACAGTAATAAAGAAAAATCTTGTTCACGACAGAGTACGATAGTGAAATTGCTGGCTAAAGAAATTAGGATGGGGCGGTGCTGTGGTGTCGTAGGTAAAGCTGCTGCCTGCCATGCCGGCATCCCATATGGACACGGGTTCAAGTCCTGGCTGCCCCACTTCCAATCCAGCTCTCTGCTGTGGCCTGGGAAAGCAGTAGAAGATGGCCCAAGTCCTTGGGCCCCTGCACCCACGTGGGAGACCTGGAAGAAGCTCCTGGCTCCTGGCTTCGAATCAGCACAGCTCCAGCCATTCGTTGAGGCCAACTGGGGAGTAAACCAGCAGATGGAAGAACTCTTTCTCTCTCTCTCTCTCTCTCTCTCTCTCTCTCTCTCTCCCTCTCTCTGTAACTCTGTCTTTCAAATAAATGAAATAAATCTTAAAAAAAAAAAAAAGAAATTAGGATAGGTAAAAGGCAGCTATGTACTAATGGGCAGGACAATGAGAGAGACTGTGAAGGCATTTCAGAAATCTTAGAGGTTGCCCCTCGGTCACAGTCATGTCTAAAAGTACAGATTTGTTTCAAAGATCTTCCAGGCCAGAATTCCTTCAGAAACAGCCCCCGAACAACCTGCTTACCCAGGGCCAGCTCCAGATTCTGGCTTCCAGCAAAGTGCTAACGGCCAAGTTTAAGCAGACCCAGATACATCGCGTGCTCGTGTCAGACCTTAGCATCGTTTGTGTGATGCTGGTTTTGCAGACACTCAGAATGCAAGGTTTGGGGATTGTGCTGGCTTCCACCAAGATCTCAAAGCAGACACTGGGAGGCCAGGCGGAGTTAGAGCCCCTCCATGGAGCCGTAGGGGTGGAGCTGTGAAAGGGGGGCTGAAGAAGAGGTTCCGGGAAGGTAGACTGACCAACAGCACACCATGTCCACCTGCGAAAGCCACCAACATCTAAATGTACCTTCAGAGAGAGCAGCCATGAGGACAGAGGCCAATGGAGCAGCAGAGGCAGGGAGGCAGCCACTTAGATTTCAAACAATGCTGCAGACAATGCGGGGTTCAAACAGAGAATGGCTGCAGAGGCAGAGCCACAGCAGAGAACACTAAGGCAATGCCAAGCAGAAATGTAGGGTTGGTGCTGTCACAGAGTCCCTCCCAAGACAACGCCTAGTGCACGTGGAGAGGGGAGACTCCAACCCGTGAGAACGGAAGCATTGGCTATGACCTGCAAACAGGGTGGGGTTGCCCAAGCCCTTGGGACCGTATCCTTCATCGCAGAGTGATCTGGATGTCAGGCAGGGTGCTCTAAGAATGTAATGTTTGCCCTGCTAGATTTTCACCCTGCTTTGGTCTCATTCATACTTTGGACCCTCTGTTGGAATGGGAATCATACTTTGTGCCTGCCCTGCTTTGTATCTTGGGTTTGATTTTACAGGGGCTCACGGCTGGAGAGGTTTGACTTGAGTCTCAGGTGAGATTTTGGAATTTTGAGTTAATGCTGGACTGAGTCAAGACTTCGAAACCATTGAGGATGACATGAGTGTATGTTGTACATGAGAAGGATGTGAGTTTTGGGGAGCCAGGGTAGCATGTTCTAGTTTGAGAGAATCCCAACTCATGTATGACTTTAAACACCAGTCATACGTGAATGGTGCTAAAAGGGTAGAAACAGTCCACTTATGGTGTTTGGAGGTGGGCCCAGTGGGAAGCCCTTAGGTCATTGGTGGGTGTCTTTTGAAAGCAGTTCTTATGGGAGGGTGGTTTATACAAGCTGAATTGCTCTGTGATGCTCTGTGTTGCCTTGGGACCTGCCAGCAAGAAAGCACTCATCAGCTGTCTAATCAATGAGACCACCCAGTCTTGGGCTGTGAAATTCCATGACCATGAGCCAAAATCAACCTTCCTCTTTAAAAGTTAGCTTCTCCCAGGTATTTCATTGTAGTAACCAAAAGCTGACGAATACACCTAAGAACCTCTTGGCCATTTTTCTGTATTCCTTATAATAAGCCAGAAATGTAAGGGAAGTGTAACTCTGGGTTCTGTGAGCTGTTTCATCAAATTATTATTTTTTTCTTTTTTGACAGGCAGAGTGGACAGTGAGAGAGAGAGAGAGAGATAGAGAAAGGTCTTCCTTTTCTGTTGGTTCACCCCGCAATGGCCACTGCAGCCAGCACAGTGCTTCTCCTGGTCTCCCCTGCGGATGCAGGGCCCAAGCACTTGGGCCATCCTCCACTGCCTTCCCAGTCCACAGCAGAGAGCTGGACTGGAAGAGGAGCAACTGGGACAGAATCCGGCACCCCAACCAGGACTAGAACCCGGGGTGCCGGTGCCGCAGGTGGAGGATTAGCCTATTGAGCTGCGGCACCGGCCTGTTTCATCAAATTATCAAACTTGAAGAGAGGGTCATGGGAGCCTCTAACTCATGGCTAATTTGGACAGAAGTGTGGGTGTTTTGGGCACCCAGTTCTTGGGGTTGGTATATATAATAATCTATTGTATGCTGCTATAGCAGAATGCCACTGAGTAATTTATAATCAATAGAGGCTAATAATCAACAGTAATTTATAATCAATAGAAATGGTTAGCTTTGGGATCATTGAGGATGGAATGAATGCATTTGGTATGGTGAGAGAGACACAAACCTTGGGGGCCAGGACTGGAGTGCAATGGTTTGGGTATGGTTTGTGTGCGCCTCCTGAGATTTCATGGGCTTAGAGCTTGGGCCTCAAAATGGTGATGTTAAGAGCTGAAGCCTACAGGCTGGTGCTGTGGAGCAGTGGGGTAAGCAGCTACTTGCAATGATGATACCCCATAACAGAGCACCAGTTTGAGTCCCAGCTTCCCTGCTTCTGATCCAGCTCCCTGCTAATGCACCTGGGAAAGCGGCAGAAGATGGCCCAAGTATTAGGGTCCCTGCCACCCACAAAGGAGATCTGCATAAAGTTCTTGGCTCCAGGGTTCAACCTGGCCCAGGCTTGGCTTTTGTAGCCATTTGGAAAATGAACCTGCAGATAGAAGATTCTCCCCTCCCCCTCCCCAGTTGCTCAGTCTTTCAAATAAGTAAATACATCTTTTTTAAAAAGGTGGAACCCAGTGGGAGGTCCTTAGATCATTGGGGAAGCACCCTTGGAAGGGATTAAGTTCATTTTCACAAACTTAATTTTCTCTCCCTTGAGAGAGTTGTTATAAAAGCAGCAAACTTAGTCCTTCTCCTCTTATCTGGATTCTTGTTTGGCAGGGTGACCTCTCCCCCACACATGCTCCCACCATCCTCCCACCCTCCGTTGAGCCCTCATCAGAGGCCAAACCTATGGGGCCACATGATCTTGGATTTTCAGCTTCCAAAACTCTGAGCTGGACAAACTTCTTTTCTTCAACATAATCCTGCCTCAGGGACTCCAGGAATGAAAAAATGGGCTAATACAGAGCTCTCTGTTACAGGTAAGGACATGGTATGGGGGATACTGTGGCATAGTAAGCTAAGCTTCCTCCTGCAGCACTGGTATCCCATATGGGCACCAGTTTGTGTCCCAGCTGCTCCTCTTCAGATCCAGCTCTCTGCTTATAGCCTGGACAGGCATTGGAAGATGGCTCAAGTGCTTGGGCCCCTGTATCCACGTGGGAGACCCAGAAGAAGCTCCTGGCTCCTGACTTCAGATCTGCTCAGCTCTGGTTGTTACAGCTGTTTGGGGAGAAACCAGTGGATGGAAGACTTTTCTCTCTATCTTTCCCTTTCTCTGTCTGTAACTCTACCTCTCAAATAATAATAATCATAATAAACATGGTATGGAGTTTGGAGATGGAACAAGACATTTAAAATATAGAGGAGGGAGGCCAACTCCTCTAGTTCTTGTCTGTGGCACAAACCTTTCCAAGTCCTTGCTTTTTCTTTTTTTCAGGAGCAGAAGATTTGGTACAAGATGACCGTTGGAAGAGATAACATGAACCACAAAAGTCAACCAGGCCTTCACCACTGGATCAAAGAAAAAAAATATGATTTAGATCCATTAATGCTGGATAATAAATTGGCCTACTGCTGGGCCCAGAATGCCTACAGCTCAATTATGTCAGCTATACAAGTTCAACTCTTGAGAATGCTTCGGCATCAGAGAGGGGCTGAGATATTAAGGCAACCTCAGAAGAAGAGTTAGCTTCATACTGGATTTGTAGACCCAGGAAAGATAACATTTATGGTGAGATGATTACAGAAATGGCCCCCATTTGTTCAAGCCTCCCCAGTACAGCATGTCTTGTGGCAGTTCCTTGTTGCACTGACTTGAGTCAGAACTGACTGTGGCCAATGGGCCAGTAGCAAATGAGACACAAGTGGAGCCATGAAGAGCACTTGAGCGTTGGACGTCTTGCTGAGCTGCCTTGGGAGCACATTTGCTAGGGAGTGAGAGACTCCAGGGAGCCGAGACAAGGCATTCCAGCTGGGCTGTGTCCCACCAGCCAGGCAACTGAAGCAGGCAGATGAACATGCCCAGGGGAGACCAACTGTGGTCCAAAAGGACAAAGGCACCCAGCTGACCCTGACCCATGCTGCCGTTCCTTAGAAGAGTGACTAAATAATCATTTTGAAGCCATTATATTTAAGTGCTATGACATCTTTGCTTTTTAACATTTGACAGAAGTGACAATTTTACTTAGTCCAGTCACCTCCTGTATTTCCAAATAAATGAAGAATTAGGGGCATCATGGAAAGCCAGATTTCACAGATAACTCAGACTTCTACAATCTGTTGAAAAAGTTCTGGAAATGGCAGGGGTGATGATGGTTGAACAACGGTGTGAATGTCTTTAATGCCACTGAGCTGTAGACTTAAAACAGTTAAAGAGGTAAAGTTCATGTTATGAACATGTTACCATAATAAAAAGTTACAAAATGAAAACATTATGTTATCTGTTGTTGGTTTCAACTTCTGGCCCGAATGAAGTTAAAAAGAGAGAGAGGGAAAGAGAGTCTCCTGTGGTTCTGATCTCACCACTGCTCCTTTGCCATGAGTGCTAATGAGCAGTGAAAGGGAAAAGGGCAAGCAGCTGGTCTGGGTGGGCGGAGAAACAAGAGATCTGGATCATCAGTTTCTAGTTAATGAGTCACCAAGCACCAGGGGTCTACTGGAGGTGAGCACTTTTCTCTCCTGCGGTCTTTTGATCAGCTTAAATCCTAATCAGCTAAGACACATTGTGGCTCCTCCATTATACAAATCCAAGGCTGACTTCTTAAATACACTCCAAAGTAATATGTGACAAACTCTAATGCATGAATCTTGTTTTTGAAAAATAATGGTGTGTTCTGCCTACTTCTGAAAAAGAATCCCAGGCAGTGGAAAGTTGGTTATGGAGAGACAGGGAAGAGGCATTTATACCAGTGGCTGGTGGTGGAGAGGCTGCTGGTGCCCTGCCAGGTCTCCTTGGCCTGTGACAGTGATCTCCTGCAGACGGTGCCTGGATGCACCATTGACTTTCTGAGTCTCTCAGTGTCACAGCCCAGAGATGCTAGGGAGCTGAGTGCCCCAGGAGGAACCACCCAACCAGTGAGGAACGGAGATGGTGGACAAAGACCTAAGAATCCTTCACTCACGGTAGAGAAACTCGACATGGCACTGTGCATCACGGAGGGGCTCCATTTCCCTGTGATAACCTGTCTCTCTGTAACTCTCTCTCTCTCTTTCTCTCTCTCTCTCTCTCGCGCACGCGTATTTATTTATTTATTTGAAAGGCAAAGTTGCAGAGGGAGAGGGAGAAAGAAGGAGGGAGGGAGGTGGTCTTCCATCGCTGGTTCACTCCCCAAATGGCCACAATGGCCAGAGCTGAGCTGATTCTCCGGGTCTCCCATGTGGGTGCAGGGGCCCGAGGACTTGGGCCATCTTCTACTGCTTTCCCAGGCCACAGCAGAGAGCTGAATCAGAAGTGGAGCAGCTGGGACTCGAACTGGCGCCCATATAGGATGCTGGCACTACAGGCAGCAGCTTTATGCTCTACACGACAGCGCCAGCCCCTCTCCTACTTCTTAACATGCCCCTTCAAGGTGTCCATTATGAGAAGACACCTGTAGCGCTCCGACTCCATCTCCATCTGACACCTTTTGACCTCTTCTGCTGTGGACCTGGATGGGAGGTGCAGTGAATTCTTGTCTGGGGTGGAGATGGCTACGAGATGGAACCCATGTCCCAGGGTTCCCCTGTGGAATCAGGCTCAAGCCACCCCTTGTAGGGCTTGCCTCAGGCTGCACTCTCACTTGGCTTTCTCACTTTTCCTTTCTTTCTTTCCTGCTCCTTTTATCCCTTCCCTGTCTTCCCTGGGGCACTTCCTCCTTTAAATTTTTATTTTTTAATAGTTAACATTTCTTTTTAAAGATTGATTTATTTGAAAGGCAAAATTATGGATAGGGTAAGGCAAAAACAGAGAGAGAGAAGTCTTCCATCTGCTGGTTCACTCCCCAAATGCCGCGACAGCCAGGGCTGGGCCAGAGCAAAGCCAGGAGCCAGGAGCTTCCTCTGGATCTTCTACACAGGTGCAGGGACCCCAAGCACTTGGGCCATCTTCTGTTGCTTTCCCAGGCACATTAGCAGGGAGCTGGGTCGGGAGTGGAGCAACAGGGACTTGAATTGGTGCCCATATGGAACGCCAGCACAGCAGGCAGCAGCTTAACCCACTATATTATAGCACTGGCTCCAGCACTTCCTTAAGAAGCCGCTAGATCAGGATTCCCCACCTCCGGGTCTATTTCTACAGCATCTGCCATGCGATGGCTCTTTTCTTTTCTTTTCTTTTCTTTTCTTTTCTTTTCTTTTCTTTTCTTTTCTTTTCTTTTCTTTTGACAGGCAGAGTGGACAGTGTGAGAGAGAGAGAGAGAGAGAGAGAGAGAGAAAGGTTTTCCTTTTGCCGTTGGTTCACCCTCCAATGGCTGCCGCGGCCGGCGTGCTGCGGCTGGCACACCCACTGATCCGAAGCCAGGAGCCAGGTACTTATCCTGGTCTCCCATGGGGTGCAGGGCCCAAGCACTTGGGCCATCCTCCACTGCACTCCCAGGCCACAGCAGAGAGCTGGCCTGGAAGAGGGGCAACTGGGACAGAATCCGGTGCCCCGACCAGGACTAGAACCTGGTGTGCCGGCGCCGCTAGGCAGAGGATTAGCCCAGTGAGCCACGGCGCCGGCTGAGATGGCTGTTTTCTTAGAGTAGACAGCATCCTTGTTTCCCATGCTATGCACATATGTTTGTGAGCTTTCTCTGGAAAAAAAAAAAAAACAGAATTTTCTACAATGACTTGAGATGTCAAAATAAACAACAAAATCTGTTTAAAACAGATATATCTACATATATTAAAATATTAGGAAATAAGTCCAAAGAATAGAAGTGTGCTGTGCATTGTGTATCTGCAATCCACCCCTCACTGTCTTCTCTACTCAAGCTCTGGGTATCTGAGCACCTGAAGAGGATTGAGAGGCAGACATCTTGTGCTGATGACACATTAGTAGGGTCATTAACTCTTGAAGGGCATATGCTAAACCTTCTCTACAGTAAAGAGCTATTAAGCTGTCTGAAAACCTTTCTCTCTGAGCCCTCTTCGCCACTCCCATGTCCCTGGAAGTATAATGAAGGAGATGAAAATCACTCCCTCCGAAAGTAGGCATGCATTTAGCTGATGACTGAGAACCCTGGATTATCTTGGACAGTTCCTGAAACTCCATCTGGGTCTCCCATCTGGGTGACAGGGGCCAAGGCACATAGGCCATGTTCCTCTGCTTTCCCAGGTGCATTAGCAGGTACCTGGATCGGAAGTGGAGCAGCTGGGATTCAAACTGGTATTCATATGGGACACCAGTGTTGACCCACTGCAGTGCAACACTGAACCCAAACATGTTTGCTTAAAAAAGTCCTAGCTTCTCATACAATGCACACAGCTAGGATTTCAAAAGAAGTGCTCATTGGCTTATGAAGAAAGTAGAAGTGAGCTTTCTTGTCTTTCAGATATGTGTAATTTCTAGTGTTTCTGTAATGTTCACGAATCATCTGTGAACTTCTTTTAAGAAGTGGAAATCTGGAAACCAATCTGTTCAGAGAAACCTGCTAACTGGACCAGCCTGGTTAGTTAACAGCAGTCTCCAGCCAGCAAAGACTTGGAATCTCACCACTGTAGCAGCCACTGTGGGTGTTTTGGTGGGTGTTTCTTAAACTCACAGTTCATCCTGGGAGCTGCTTTCTCTCCATATACTCTCTGCAACTGTCTTTGGGATCCATTTACAAACCCCAAACTGGGATATATCGCTCCTCAGTGAGATGCACCTGCTTCTGGAATACATGTGCGAGCAGGGGCAGCCTCCCAACCCTGTTCCTCTTGGGAGCACAAACGTTTGCAGGAACACCATTGGCATCGACATTCTTTGTTCCCACCCCAACTATTCTCTGCAAAGGTGTCTGTGTGTTGAGAGGCCGGAGGCAACAGGCCTTTCATCAGATCTCCCCGGGAACCTCTTTTCTCCCCTTCAGAATTGATTGTATACTATTTTCTTCCTCCTCTAAAACTGCATTGGGGGCCGGTGCTGTGGTGTAGCAGGTAAAGCCTCCGCCTGCAGTGCCAGCATCCCATATGGGTGCCGGTTCAAGTTCCAGCTGCTCCTCTTCCAATCCAGCTCTCTGCTATGGCCTGGGAAAGCAGTGGAGGATGGCCAAAGTCCTTGGGCTTCTACATGCACGTGGGAGACGTGGAAGAAGCTCCTGGCTCCTGGCTACGGATCAGCACAGCTCTAGCCATAGTGGCCAATTGGGGAGTGAACCAGCAGATGGAAGACCTCTCTCTCTCTCTCTCTCTTTCTCTCTCTGCCTCTCCTTCTGTGTAACTCTGACTTTCAAATAAATAAATAATTTTTTAAAAAGGAATCTGTAGCTAGTTAATCATACTACATGTTGACTCATTAATGAAAGGAATGAAATATACACGCCACCACGCACCCACCAGCACCTGCACCCACACCCAACAGCTGCTGCCACTCTAGGGAGAACTGCTTTCAATGGAAAACCATCGCTGTGTGCCTATTCAAACACACACAGTTGCCACCAGTCATCACCCTTGGAGGCTTATACCTCAGCAGTGAGTGGGAACAAGCCTTGAAGAAGCCCTGGAACCATGTGGCACAGCTGACTGCACGGGGCTCCATGACGTCAGGGCACACAGAGCTAACGTAGGCAGTCTCAGGGGGCTGGGGGTGGCCTTTCACTGAAGGCGAAGACACTCCTCACAATGGACAATGCTCAGCTTACTGTCACCTTTACCCATTCGGACTTTGTCTTCATTCAGAAACAAGGGGAAGCACAATCAGCTCAACAAATATTTCTGATCTCCTGCTTAGGTCCAGCATACGGCAGGGGCCACGGGGTAGTTTCAGGAAGACCCGGTACGCGAGAGCCAGCCACCAAATGAAAAGGATCAGGAGACGGAAGAAAGTGGCACACAAATCCCAGATTACATAGAGTTTAACTTAATTGAGACTTACTGCATGGTCTTGGGCGGTCAGGTGACAGTGGATTCCCACACAAAGAGGCAGGACAAAAAACAGTTTCATAATAAAAAGGTGGCTTGGGGCCAGTGCTATGGTGCAGTGGGTTAATGCCCTGGCCTGAAGTGCCGGCATCCCACATGGGCGCTGGTTCGAGACCCGGCTGCTCCACTTCCGATCCAGCTCTCTGCTATGGTCTAGGAAAGCAGTAGAAGATGGCCCAAGTGCTTGGGCCCCTGGACCTGCATGGGAGACTGTTAGGAAACTGGCACAGTTTTATCTATGGCGTGATCTACATCCTGATTTACATCCTATGCCTCGGTTCCCTCCACCATTACTGAAAGCCAGGTAGCCACATGGCCCAACTACCTGTGCCAGGCTCCACCCCCATCCTAATGGGATTTGCTGCTCCTGCTTCCCTGCCCGCCCTCCGGCAAAGTTTTAAAAGGGCCTGTTCCTGAACACGTGCTCTCTTGGCTCCTCTCCTCTGCTCTCTCCTCCTCTCGTGTCTCTTTTCTCTGCTCTCTCTTCTCTCCTTGCTCTCTCTTGCCCACTCTCTCTAGCCTCCTCTTCTCTTCTCTCACTTCCCTCTCTCCTCTCCTCTCTCCTCTTTCTCTCTTACTCTCCTTTTCCCTCTTCGCCCCTTCCCTCCTGTCTGCTGGGTTTTCCCCCAATAAACCCTTTCCCTCACTCCAGTGTTTGGTGTGTTTTGTGACAGCCCAACAGGAGACCTAGGAGAAGTTCCTGGCTCCTGGCTTTGGACCAGTGCAGCTGGATGCCTAAGGAGAGTCCACAGTGAAGCCAGCTGGATCCCTGAATTCCAGGCACATACGGGCTTGTTGGGAGGAAAGCTGGTCCCTGGGTGCACATGCGCATTTCCCCCAGTTGCTTTCTGCTCCTTAGCTAATTTATCCGCATCATAATCATGAGGGGCAGATTCTTTTCTTACCCCTACCATATACATGAGGAAACTGAAGTTCAGAGAGGTTAAAGAACTTGTTCAGGATCACACTGCTGGCTGGTGGTGGAGAAAATCCTATTTCCTCGACAGTAATTTAGACCTATGTGGGTTCATTGCTATTATTATGCTTTTTGTTTTAAAAACAAAAGGTATTTCTTGGGTTCCATGTCTAAGAAAGACCAAGCGACTCCTAAGAGTCTTCTGTGATAAGATCAAAATGTGTGTGCTGATATCTTTTATTGTAAATGTAAACCAGTGAACACTAGCTTAAATGAACACTACCTCTGCACAGATAAGATGAACAAAACAGACAGGCAGAAGAAACACATGAAGGTATACGGTGAGTTTGAAGACGATCTAATCAGCCAGGGGCATCTCCATTTTGCTTTGGAAACAAGCTATGCAATTTACATTACAGAGCCCAGCCCTATTGCACATGACTTTGCCGAATTATGACTTGTCCTTGCACATCTTTTCTTCACATTAACAGGGAGCTGGGGACCTGCCCTTCTAGAAGGATCAGAGGCTGTGTGTTGTGTGTTCTGTGTGCTGCTATCCCTCTGGGATGTGATTACCAGGGACAGAGAAGCTTTCCTTGAACTTCACTGTTCAAACAGGGAAGCTACGGGGAAGTGGCGGCTCCAAAAGGGAAGGTTTTCGATCACGTGACTTGATTTGGCAAATGCACCAGATGAGCAGGCCAGGAAGATTGTGTAAGCTTTTGAAGGAGTTTGGGAAGCAGCCGTGGGGCACCTGGTTCTTCACCCCATGTGGATGGTGGCACCTGCCGCACTTCTTGAAGACTGTCGCCAACCCAGTGAGCGTGCTTCCTGTGACTTCCAGCACCTTCTCTGTCCTCTCCACAGTCAAGGGGTCCACAGGGGATCACCCCAGAGAGATGCTATGAATGCAGGAGGGTCAGCTGGGTCAGGCCTTTCTCCCTCCAACTCTCTTTCTCTCTTAAAGATTTATTTATTTATTTGAAAGAGTTACACAGAGAGAGGAGAGGCAGAGAGAGAGAGAGAGGTCTTCCATCCAATGGCTCACTCCCCAATTGGAAGCAACCGCTGGAGCTGCGCCGATCCAAAGCCAGGATCCAGGAGCTTCTTCCGGGTCTCCCACGTGGGTGCAGGGACCCAAGGACTTGGGCCATCTTCCACTGCTTTCCCAGGCCATAGCAGAGAGCTGGATCATAAAAGAAGCAGCCGGGACTCAAACCGGCACCCATATGGGATGCTGGTGCTTCAGGCCAGGGTCTTAACCTGCTGCGCCACAGTGCCGGCCCCCCTCCAACTCTCAATGAGCAGCTGCGGAGAGGGGAATGTGCTTGTCCCTCAACAACAAGCAACCTCCTCCCAAGTCCCACATAAGCAGGGCAGTCATTAGTGAGGTCCAGCTACAAAGCGACTTTTCTGTCTTGAGCTCCCTTGTGCTGTCAAGACAGGGAGAACACGCCGATGCCTCATACATGACCTTAACAATGCTAAATGTCACTGAAAACCCTCTATTAAAGTAGTTGCATAACATGCATGTGGAAAAGTATAACAATACAGTGGATTTTTCCAGAACCAAATGCAATACTCAGATCATGGGTGAGAACATTACAAGTCCCAGGAAGCACCCTCTTGTAACCCCTTCGCCTTACTGCCACCAAGGTGCACCAATTTCTCACACCATAGAGCTTCTGACTTGTACAAGGACATTCTTTATACATGTGGTTTCTTTTGTTTAACATTGTGCTTGGGAGATGCATCATGCAAGTGTATCATGTTCATCCTGAGGACTCTATCCTATTCCACTGCAAACAGCTTTCCACCTGACTCATCCATTGCACTACTGGCAGGATTTGGATAAATTTCAGCTTGGGACTATCATGAAGGGTACTGTGAGGAGCATTCTAGGTCCTGTCTTTGGCAAACACCTACTTGCATCTCTGTTGGGTCATCTATTTAGGAACAACATTGCTGGTTTGTAGACGGATGCTTTTTTGCAAACTTCTATTCCAGTGGGTTCTTGTGGGTTCTTCTATTCAAGTGGGTTCTTGTTGCTCCAGATTCTCCTCAACACCTGGTATATATTAGGTACTCCAAGAACAAAGACAGAGTAGGCTTGGAGTAATCTGATTTGGTGAACGTTCTGGAAAAGAGCTTCACAATCCATACCCTCTTGTCCTGCCAATAGTCCCTAGCAAACGATGTTGGAGGTGCCTCAGTAATTATTCACAAATTCCAGACCAGAAGCACCTGCCTCCTTGAACAACACACATCCTGGGAAATCTTTCTAGAGGCGAACTTGAGCAGACAACAGAGAGATTAGCCAATGGCCGTGCTCCTGCCAGAGTGGGCCCACCTCTTCCCTCCCCTCCTCTCCTCCTTCGAGGCCGCAACAGAAAGCTCACAAGGAAGCCGGCGTCTGTATCAGTTTCCTAATAATCAGTTTCCGCCGCCGCCTGCCCGACAGCCGGAGCCTGCTCTCCTGGCGCGCACGGCGCCTTGGTTTGCTTGCCAAGACAGAGCGCGGTGAAGCTCCCACATAATCATTTCCAAACATTAAAATGGCCCCATTGTCATTACAGCAGGGAGATTGAATTCGCCTCATCAAAGCGGAGTGTGACAGGTGACTCAATAGGACAGTGCCAAGCGCAGAGGCAAGGAGATTAGCAGGGCACTGATATCATTATTTCCGCCTATCACAGATTCGGCAGGGAGGCAATTGTAATTTCTGGGCTTATTAGTCTACATTCGGAGGGAAAAACCGAGTGATAAAACTCACGGTGACAGCTAGGCATTTGTGCAGCAAGTGCTGTCACGGTGACACTTAGAAAATGCCAATGTGGCTACGTCCTCATAATCCCACTAATAGAGGGTAAAGCTGGGTACAAAGGCATCCTTATCAGCGATCAGGCCACTAATAACATTTGCATTTTTAAGTTAAATATAGTTAAGTAAAGGAGCCAGTAGTTCTTCACAGTTGGGACGATGAATTTCACAGTGGAATTAGAGAGCAAAGCCCCCCAAATTTCCAGTGGCTCCTATCTCGTCCATTGCTAGCGAGAATCCTCCAAAGAAAGAGATGAGTGAACGGCATTGAGAACCACGTTGTCAGCAGCATCGCTGAGCTGTGAAACCGCCGACAGGAAAACATCACTAAACTCCCGAAATTAGATTTCTGGCTCCCTGCAGCCAAGCGAGAATGTGGCTCAAGGACTTAAAACTAACAAACGCAGCTGAAAATACCTTCGCATGTTTAACATATTCCTGGCTTACTGTTTCCCAGTTTGCCAACCAGAGGCATATGAAATCACAGTAGTCCCAGTCCAGAGAAACTACAGAGAGAGACAGGCAGTCCAGCTAAGGGTGATAGCCATGGAGGACTGCCTGCTTCCAAGGACTGCTTACCAGGAAGGTGGTCACAGCCCAGCAGATTTGCAGGAATCTCCTTTAATTAATATATTTGTACATGGATTTTTTTTACCCACCATGGTGCCAACAACAACAAAAAGAAAACCCAGAGATCCTTTTGGGAGATAATTACCAGCACAACATTTTCACGTCCAAATCTCAAAAGGAAAATTATCCAGCTTGGGGAAAACCCTAGAATTTCCATTTTATTTTCTTGGAAACATATTACAGGTGGCAAGCTCCTAACCTCCTCCCCCCTTTTTTTTCTGCATTGAAATAAGAGACCAATTAAGCAGACTATGTAATTCAATTCTTGAGTGAGTGCCACTGAATTCAATTTGTTTCAGGTCAATGAATAGAACGCAGAGTTATTAAGGGAAAGGTCAGGAGCTGCGTAGGAAGCGTAGGCGCAGGATACAGCGGGGGTAATTAGTGCACACGGCGACTCTGCTGTGACAGTGGCGCACGGAGAAGATCTTAGCAGGGTTCGATGTTAATACATGTTTAAGCTTCCCCTCCCCACACCCCAATCCCTGTTTATAAAATATCTAAAGTTGGCTTCTCTCTGTCTCCTCTCATCCTCACTAACCTTGGTTATTAACCACACAGTTAGTTCACAAAAACCACATCTATCAAAATGCATCCTTGGGAATCTCCCCATTCTGACCGCAGGAATCCAGTCTTCCAAAGCCAGCAGTCTGGGGAGGACCTGGAAGGTGCAGCGGAGCCTAAGCCTGGTGTTGGGGGAGGGCAGGAGCTTGCTGTGCCTGCAGACAGCATGTTCTGAACCCAGAGAGGCTAAAGCAAGACGCCTCTCATCTGTAAGTTCCAGGGGCTCACAAGCAGTGGCCTCCTCCATCACGGGGACACCCTGAATTGCTCCTTTCTTTCCCTGTCTTATCATCCCACTCCCCTACTGGTTTCTCCCGAGATCACCTGCGAAGTAGCTGTCAGCACATTGCTATGGAGTGAAGGTTCATGGTCCCACAAATTCACCTGTTGAAACCTAACCCCCAGCGCAGTGGGTTTTGGAAGAGGGGCCTTGGGCAGGTGGTTAGGTGGAAGCATCTGTTCTCATGAATGGAACTGTACTTCCATAGAAGACACCCTGGAGAGAGCTCGCATCCCTTCTGCCTTGTGAAAAATGTAGCAAGAGGATGGAGAGAGAGAGAGAGAGAGAGAAATCTGCCATCCACTGGTTCACTCCCCAAATGGCTGCAACCAGTCAAGGCTGAAGACAGGAGCCTGGAACTCCATACAGGTTTCCAACATGGATGGCAGGAGCTCAAGTAGTTGGGTCATTTTTCTTCTGCCTTCCCGGGTGCTAGGGCAGGAAGCTGGGTTTAAAGTGGAGTAGCCAGGGGCTCGAACTGGCACGCATTTGGGATGCTGACCTCACAAGGCAGTGGCTTACCCCGCTGCACCACAACACTGGAACCCAGTGTCTTCTAGGAGTTTAGTTGTTTTAGATTCCCCATGTGAGTGAGTATGGCAGTATTTATCTTTATGTGCTTGTCCGATTTCATTTAGTATAATGTTCCCCAATTCTATCCATGTGGTGACAAATGGCAGAATTTCCTTCTTCCCAAAGGATGGCTAGTATTCCTCTGTGTATCTGCCACCTTTTAAAAAATCCTTTCTTCCGTTGATGGACACTTGGGTTGATTCTATAACTTGGCTGCTGTGAATGTTGCCTCAGTGAACATGGGAGGACAGATATCTCTTCAGCAAGATAGATTTCCTATATTTGGGTCAATACCCAAAAGTGGCATTGCTCGATTATATGGTAAGTCTATTTTTAGGATTTTGAACAACCTCCATACAGTTTGGTTTTTTGAAAAAACAATTTTTAAAATTTAGTTTTGAAAGGGAGAGAGAGAGAGAGAGAGAGAGACTCCCTCCTCAAATTTGACAGCAGCTGGGGCTGAGCAAAGACAAAGTCCACAGCCAGGAACTCAATCCAGGTATCCAATGTAGATGGCAAGGATTCAACTACTTGAGCCATCCCCTGATGCCTCTCAGGGTGTGCATTAGCAGGAGACTGGAAGGAGAAGTGGAGCTGGCACTAAATCCCAGGTCCTCTTACGGGACGCAGGCATCCCAAGCCAAACACCTGCCCCCATAGAATTTTCCACAGGGCTGTGCTGATTTAGGCTTCTACCAGCAGCACACAAGCATTCCCTTCTCTCCTCTCCACATCCTTGCCTTCACTTGTTATCGTCCACCTTTTCGATAATGGCCATCCTAACAGGTGTGAGATGATAGCTCATGGTGGTTTTAATCTGTATTTCCCTATTGAATAATGACATTGATCATTTCTCCATTATGGCCGTTGATCATTTGTGTATTTTTTTGGGAAATGTTGATTCAGATCAGTTGCCCATTTTATAACTGGGTTTCTTGTTTTCTTGCTATTGAATTGTTCGTATATTTTGCATATTAACCCCTTATCAGGTGTATGATTTGTGAATATTTTCACCAAATCCGTAGGTTGTTGCTATCTATTGCTGTTTCCTTTTCTGCTTTCACTTTTGTTGCCTGTGCTTTTGGGGTCAAATTCAAAAATTTACGGCCCAGACTAATGTCATGTGTGTTTTCCCCAGGCTTTCTGTGGTAGTTTTACAGTTTCTGATCTGATATTTAAGTTGTAATTGATTTGGAGTTGATTCTTGTGTGTGATGTGAGGTAAATGTCCAATTTGACTCTTCTGTGTGTGGATATCAAGTTTCCCCAACACCATTTATTGAAAAGACTGTCCCTGTCTTTTTGCTTATTACTGGCACCTTTGTTGGAAATAATTTGACCATATGAGCATAGATTAATTTTTGAGTTTTGTATTCTCTTCTGCGCCATTCTTTTTTTTTTTTTTGTCAGTACCATGTTGTTTTAATTACCAGAGCTTTGTAATATAGTTTGACATCAGGTGATGTGATATCTCCAGCTTTGCTCTTTTTGCTTATGATTACCTTGGCTATTTTGTGAAGGTGTGTGGAGGGGTGGGGGTTCCATATGAATTTTCAGGTTTTTTTTTCTCTATTTCCTTGAAAATGATGTTGGTATTTTGATAGCCATTGCATTGAAACTAGATCACATTGGGTAGTCCAGATATTTTATTTTATTTATTTTTAAAGATTTATTTTATCTATTTGAGTTACAGACAGAGGTAGAGACAGAGAGAGAGAGGTCTTCCATCCAATGGCTCACTCCCCAATTGGAAGCAACCGCTGGAGCTGCGCCGATCCAAAGCCAGGAGCCAGGAGCTTCTTCCGGGTCTCCCACATGGGTGCAGGGACCCAAGGACTTGAGCCATCTTCCACTGCTTTCCCAGGCCATAGCAGAGAGCTGGATCATAAAAGAAGCAGCTGGGACTCAAACAGGCACCCATATGGGATGCTGGTGCTTCAGGCCAGGGTCTTAACCTGCTGCACCACAGCACCGGCCCCCAGATATTTTAACATTATTAATTCTTTCAATCTATGAACATAGATACCTTTGCGTTTCTTTTTGTCGTCTTCCATTTCTTTCATCAATGTTTTATAGTTTTCAGTGAATAGGTCTTTTACTTCCCTGATTAACTTTATTCCTAAGTATTTTATTTTTTTTCTGTAGCTGGTATAAATGGGATTATTCCCTTGATTTCATTTTTGGATAATTTCTTATTAGTGTATAGAAATCTTACTGATTATTGTGTACTGATTTTAACTTTTTAAATGCATCTTTAAAACATTTGTTTATTTACTTATTTGAAAGGCAGAGTTACAGAGAGGGAGAAAGAGGAAGAAAGAGAGAGGTCTTCCATCCACTGGTTCTCTCCCCAAATGGCTGCAGTGGCCAAGGCTGGGCCAGTGGGAAGCCAGGATCCAGGAGCTTCATCTGGGTCTCCCACATGGGTGCAGAGGCCCAAACACTTGGACCATCCTTCACTGTCCTCCCAGGTGCATTAGCGGGGAGCTGGATGGGAAATGGAGCAGCTGGACTCCAACAGGTACCCATATGCGTTACCAGTGTCACAGGCAGTGGCTTTACCAGCTACACTGCAATGCTGCCCCTCCCCCATGTATCTATTGAGGCCATCATTGTGGCATAATGGGTTAAGTTGCCACCTGCAACACCAGTGTGCATTATGGGTGCCGGGCTGCTGCATTTCCAATCCAGCTCCAGACTAATAACCTGGGAAAGCTTCAGAAGACCGCCCTAATACTTGGGTTCCTGCACCCACGTGGGAGACCTGGATGAAGCTCCCCTGGCTCCTGGGTTCGATCTGGTCCAGCCCTATCATTGCGGTCATCTGAGGAGTAAATCAGCAGATGCAAATTTTCTCTATGTATTTTCTTTCTATATATATTTCTCTTTCTCTCTCTGTAACTCTGCCTTTCAAATAAATCTTTAAAAATTTATTAAAATGAATTTATTTTCATTTTATTTGAAAGGCAAAGACATACACAATAGAGAGAGACAGAGACAAGCATACACAGAGTGATCTTGCATACACAGGTTCATTCACACAATGACCAGGACTGGGCCAGACTAAAGCCAAGAGCCCAATATTCAATTTGGGCCTCCCAAAGACTGGCAGAAACCCAAGTACTTGAGTCATCACCTGCTGTCTCCCAGGGTGTACATTAGCAGGGCACTGGATTGGAAGCAAAAGTAGAACTTGAACTCAGGCCTTCCAGTATGGGGTGTGGGAATCTCAAGCAGTATCCTAAGTGCTACACTAAACACCTACCCTGTGTGTTGATTATGTAGCCCGCAATCTTTCTATATAGAAGAAAATATTATCAGCAAATGGAGACAATTTCACTTCTTCCTTTCCCATTTGGATGCCTTTTGTTTCTTTCGTTTGTTTGATCACTCTGTCAAGGACTTCCAATACTGTGTTGAGTAGAAGTGGAGAGGGTGGGCATCCTTGTCTTCTTCCATATCTTTACAGAAAGGCTTTCAGTTTTCATCACTGAGTTTGCAAGATGCAGAAAATGCTGTCCTGAGTGGAAATCTTAATAGCAATAGATGCCTACCTCAACAAAGAAGAAAGTTCTCATATAAACAGTGTAACATCACACCTCAGGAAACTAGAAAAGGAAGAGCAGACCAAGCCCAAAGTTACCAGAAGGCAGGAAAGATCAAGACTGGAGCAGAAATATATGAAGTAGAGACAAGAGAAAACAATACAAAGGATCAACAAACTAAGAGGTGTGGTCTTTTGCTTATTTAACTTTGATTTCATAATCATAGCCTTGACACTGAAGGGGAGAAGAAATACATGGAGCGCACAGAACTGCAGCAAGAGCACCAGGATTGTAGGGTGTCAGGAGCAGGTGGGATGGGATGTGCTCTCCCCAGCTACAGAAGGAGTGATTTGGTGGTTAAGGTGGAATGAGTACTCCTAAAAGTCAAAGGAATTAAAGTTGCTCAGCGCTGGCAATGGTGATCTCTCTTCTGGTCCTGCTCTGCCCGGACCCAAAGCACTCCCTGGATTTCACAATACTCGTGACATCTTTTTTTTAAAGATTTATTTATTTATTTGAAAGTTGGAGTTGCACAGAGAGAGAAGGAGGGTGGGGGGTCTTCCATCAACTGGTTCACTTCCCAACTGGCTGCAATGGCTGGAGCTGCACCTATCTGAAGCCAGGAGCCAGGAGCTTCTTCCAGGTCTCCCATGCAGGTGCAGGGTCCCAACAACTTGGGTCATCTTCCACTGCTTTCCCAGGCCATAGCAGAGAGCTGGATTGGAAGTGGAACAGCTGGGACTTGAACTGGCGCCCATAGGGGATGCTGGCACCACAGGCGGCAGCTTTACCCACTACACCACAGCACTGGCCCCACTCATGACATCTTTAACCCTGCCCAAGATCACATGCTTAAGACCCAACCATTCCTTCTTGACAGTGCAGGTGGAAAACTAGGAGCCTTTTGTCTTGGGTCCAGCATTTGCCAAGGCCAAGATACCGGGATGTTTCAGGATGAAGTTCTCATCATCAAATTTCTTCCCATCATCAACTGTTTCTCCACACAGGGACTTATCACCAGTGCCATCACAGTGTATGAAGGTACCACGTGGTGTATAAACCCTGGAATAATTCTGTGAAAGTTGGAGTCCTCATAACCAAATCTTTTCTTTCCAGTGCTGACAGCATGAGGATTAGCTGTTCGTGGTGGTGTGGAAGAACATAGTAAAGTTAACCATGACTGGGATGGTGGCTCTGGGTGACAAAAGCACCGGTACTCTGGGTTCTAGTCCCGGTTGGGGCGCCGGATTCTGTCCCGGTTGCCCCTCTTCCAGTCCAGCTCTCTGCTGTGGCCCGGGAGTGCAGTGGAGGATGGCCCAAGTGCTTGGGCCCTGTACCCCATGGGAGACCAGGAGGAAGCACCTGGCTCCTGGCTTCGGATTGGTGCAGCGCATCAGCCATGACGGCTATTTGGGGGGTGAACCAACAGAAGGAAGACCTTTCTCTCTGTCTCTCTCTCTCTAACTCTGCCTGTCAAAAAAAAAAAAAAAAAAAAGGTCTGCAAAGCCAAGAGTTGGCTTTTTGAAAAGATAAACAAAGAAGAGGATCAAGTAAGTAGAATCACAAGTGAAAGAAGACACCACCACAGAAACACAGAGCATTGTTGACTGCTGTGGACACTTACATGACAGGTTGAATAATCCAGAAGAAATGAAAAATATCCAAAAATATGCAACCTACAAAGCCTGAATCATGGAGAAATTGGAATTTTGAGCAGACCAAGAGCAAGTAAAGAGATTGAATTAGTAATAAAAGGTCTCCCATTCAAGAAAATCTCAAGACCTGATGGGTTCACTGCTTTATTCTCCCAAACATTTAAAGAAGAATCAATACCAATCCTTTTCCAACTCTTTCAATATAGTGAGGAAGGGAGAGAAGTATTTCTAAATTCCTTTTATGAGGCCAGCATGACCCTGATATCAAAGCCAAATAAGGATATTATAAGACAGGAAAGTCATAGGCCAATACACTTGATGAACATAGATGCAAAAAATATTCAAGAAGATACTAGCAAGCCAAACTCAAAAATACATTAAAAGGATCATCCACCATGGTCCAGTGGAATTTATTCCTGGAATGCGAGGATGGTTCAGCATACTCAAATGAATACATGTGACACATCGCATTAGCAGAAAGAAGAACAAAATCATAGGATCATCTCATTAGATACAGAAAAAGCATTTGAAAAATTCAGCATCTTTTTATAGTAAAAAAAAATTCTCATCAAATTAGGAGTAGGAGGAATGTACCTCTACACAATACAGGCCATGTGTGAAAGCCCACAGCTAACATTATACTCTGTGCTGAAAAATTAAACTGCATCTGAAATGAATAGACTCCCATTTGCTGATTCGCTTCCCAAAATGCTCACCCAGCTGGGGCTGGGCTAGGCCAAAGCTGGGCGCCAAGAACTGAGTTCAGGTCTCCATGGCAGGGATCTGACTACGCTGGGCCATTAGCTGCTGCGTCCAAGGGTCTGCATTAGCAGGAAGCTGGACTAAGGAGCCAGAGTCAGATATTGAGCACAGAATTTATATTTTCAATGTAGAGGAAAAATTGAGCATTTAATACAGAGAGTTCCTATTATTAACATCTTGCATTAGTGCAGTACATTTGTGACCTTTGGGAAGCAATAACCAACACTGAATCATTAACTAAATCCCACGGTTTACATTAGGGTTCAGTATTTGTGCTGTATAATCAATGGGTTTTGACAAATGTGTAACACTATCACTCCATTGTGATAATAACAAACAGAAGAGTTTTACTATCCTAAAAATTTCCTGTTATCCACCTTTAAAAAAAAATTATTTATTTACTTGAAAGTCAGAGTTACAGAGAGAAAAGGAGAGACAGAGAGGGAGATCTTCCATTTACTAGTTCACTCTTCAAATGCCCACAATGGCCAGTGCTGGGCAAAGCAAAAGCCAGGAGCCAGGAGCTTCTTCCAGGTCTTCTATGTGGATAGCAGGGGCCCAAGTATTTGGGCTATCTTCTCCTGCTTTTCCTAGGCCATTAGCAGGAAGTGGAACAGTCAGATTTTAAACCAGTGCCCATATTGGATGCCGGCTTTGCAGGCAATGACTTTACCAGCAGTGCCTCAATGCTGGCCCCAGTAATTCACTTTTTAAACCGTATCTCGCCCCACAAAAACCACTCACTGACAGACACTGACTTTTATTTGTCTGTTTTACTGTCTATAATTTTCTTTTCAGAATATCAAGTGCTTGGAATCATATTGTATGGAAGCTTTTCAAATTGGCTTTTGTCACCTAGCGATATGCATATAAGTTTGTCCCATACCTTTTCTTGGATTGTTAGCTCATTTTAAAATTTTTCTCTAAATAACAGTCTATTGTATAGATGTACAATTCTATGTACTTATCTATTGAAGGGCATCTTGGTTGCTCCCAAGCTTTGACAATTATGACTAAACTTGCTACAAACATTTGTGCACAGGTTTTATGTGGAGTTAAGTTTTCAACTCATTTGGGTAAATACCAAGGGAGCAAGGATGCTGGGATCTCACAACAAGGCTCTGGTGGCTTTGTCAGAAACCGCCAAGCTGTTTTCCATTTTGGCTGTACCATTTTATGTTTCCACTGGCAGTGGATGAGAATTCCTGCTGCTCCACATCTTTTATATTTGAGAGGCAGAGATGCAGAGAGAGAAGGAGAGACAGAGAGAGATCTTCCATTTGCTGGTTCGCTCCCCAAATGGTTATAACGACTGAGGCTGGGCCAGGCCAAAGCCAAGAACCAGGATACCAGGATCTTCATCTGGGTCTCCCATGTGAGTGCAGGGTCCCAAGAACTTGGGGTATCTTCCACTGCTTTCCCAGGCGCACCAGCAGGGAGCTGGATAGGAAGCATAGCAGCCGGAATTCAAATCAGTGCCCATATGGGATGCCAGCGCCATAGGTAGAGACTTAACCTTCTACACCTCCGTGCCAGCCCCTGCTCCACATCTTTACCAGCTCTTGGCACTATCAGTGCTTTGGATTTTGACTATTCGATATGGTGGTATGCAGCAAATTTGCAATTCTTTAATGACAAATGAGGTGAAGCACATTTTCATATACTTGCTTGTCATATATAGACTTTTTCATATACTTCTTTGGCTAGGAGTCTGTTCATATTTTTTCCCACTTTTTAAAACAAGGTTTAGTTTATTTATTTCAAAGGCAGAATGTCAGAGGGAGAGATAGAGAGAGAAAGAGATATTCCATCTTCCACCCACTGCTTCACTCAAATGGCTGAAATAGAAGGGGCTGGACCAGGCCAAAGCCAGGAGGCTGGAACTCCATCTTGGTCTCCCACAGGGGTGTGAGGGGCCCAAGCACTTGGGCCATCTTCCACTGCATTCTCAGGTGCATTGGCAGGGAGCTTGATGGGAAAGAGAGCAGCCAGAACTTGAACCCTCACTCCAATATGGGATGCCGGTGTTTCGGGCAGTGGCTTAACCCACTGTACCACAACATTGGCCTCTACTTACTTTTTATGTAGGCTGATTATTCTCTCATGGTTGAAATTTTTTATTTTTATTTTTTTTGTTTTTTTTTGTTTTTGTTTTTGTTTTTTTTTGTTTTGTTTTTGTTTTTGTTTTTTTTTTTTTTGACAGGCAGAGTGGACAGTGAGAGAGAGAGACAGGTGAGAAAGGTCTTCCTTTGCCGTTGGTTCACCCTCCAATGGCCGCCGCGGCCGGCGCGCTGCGGCCGGCGCACCGCGCTGATCCGATGGCAGGAGCCAGGAGCCAGGTGCTTTTCCTGGTCTCCCATGGGGTGCAGGGCCCAAGCACTTGGGCCATCCTCCACTGCACTCCCTGGCCACAGCAGAGGGCTGGCCTGGAAGAGGGGCAACCGGGACAGAATCCGGCGCCCCGACCGGGACTAGAACCCGGTGTGCCGGCGCCGCTAGGCGGAGGATTAGCCTAGTGAGCCGCGGCGCTGGCCGAAATTTTTTATTTTAAAGTTTTTATTTGCAAAGGAGAGAGAGATTTGGAGTGCATTTATTTATTTTATTTTTTTTTTTATTTTTTGACAGGCAGAGTGGACGGTGAGAGAGAGAGACATGGAGTGCATTTATTATAGCATCTTAGTTTACCCTAATGGATACAGTAAGGAAAATTGCCAGGATAATTAACATCTGATGTGAGACATCCTTGATTCTTCATCGGCCAACTGGTTTGATGCTGTCATTGATGTAATATCTCTGAGTTTTAGAAAATCCATTTGCATTCTCTTTGGAATTCTCTCCTCCTCCGTGTTACCCTTGGAAACTCCTCTGCATCCCTGTGGAACTGTTTCAAATACCACCTACCTTGTGAGTCATTCTGAGCCCTCTGCCCCTTGTCTCGGGACAGTTAATGATTCGCTTCATTGCACCACTTAATACTGACTTTGTGTGTTTTATATACTATTGCAACTGCTTGCTTACACCTTCCTCTTAAGCCTAGGGAAGCAGAGAACTGAGTTCAGTGAATACAGAGATGCCGCAGTATTTAATTTTGTACACTTGAATCTAGATGGTGCTCTCTTCATGGAATGAAAATGAAGACGTAGAATGAATGAGTGAATGGATGACTAGGTGGCTTCCATTTTGCTGAGGATTTACTGACTTTATAATCAACAAAAGGGTAAACAGGATCACTCTACAGCCCTGACTTGGAATTTTAAATCCTGTTGATCCCATGATTTCCATCTTGGAGGCCATGATTTCTGGCTTCCAACAAAGGCAACCTCAGCTGGCAGGATTTTCGGTTGGGTATCACAGTGTGCTCTAGGGAGCTGTTTGTAAACCTAAATGGGTAGCGGCTCATGGAATAAAAAGCCCAGGATAGAGGGGACTTGGCAGCATTAGTAACTGGGGATGCCTCAGGTTCTGTGGTTGCAGGCTCAGCCCTGGGTTACAGCAGGTTTCCAACTGTGTCTGGGAGACGCACGACCACTGGCTCCCTTGAGCTGAGAGTCAGCCCCAGCCAAACAGACAGTGCATGGTGGGCTGATAGAACTGGAGGAAGCCTTAGCAGTCAGTGAGCCCAACACTTTGGCAAGAGAAAATGATTCTTGGCTATCCCTGATCTCCCTTTTCCTGGGGACGCACCATGGTTCTATAAGAGGGATCCACCCTGTAATCCCATAACTGGCATCCTGAGCATAGTCAAGCAGTACAAGTGATCCAATCAGATTCTATCTTGGAGCTGAAGCATACAGTCTCCTCTTGGTGGTTCAGCTTTAGGACATACATCTTGGAAATTATCCAGGGTTATATTTTTTGACCTTAAACAGCAGAGAAACTGAGGAAATAAATCCTTAAAAACAAAGAATGGTGCAAATGTAGAGCCAGGGTAATAGCCAAGAAACGGGAGAGGATCTGTCTGGAGGCTGAGCCTGTCCCCACATCCGGGTGTTCCTATGGCCAGATTTGTTTCTCCCACACTTCTAGGTTGCTGCCCTTGTTCCTGTGAAACAGCCCAGGGCCACTGTGACAGGTGCCCTCGCTATGTAGATCAGCTCCAGCTGGGTTTCTGTTGTTTACCATCAACACCCTCCTAACAAATGGTCTTCAGATTTTTTTTTTTTATTTGACAGATAGAGTTAGACAGTGAGAGAGAGAGAGAGACAGAGAGAAAGGTCTTCCTTCCATTGTTACACTCTCTAAATGGCTGCTATGGCTGGTGCCGCACCCATCCGAAGCCAGGAGCCAGGTGCTTCTTCCTGGTCTCCCATGGGGGTGCAGGGCCCAAGCACTTGAGCCATCCTCCATTGCCCTCCCAGGCCACAGCAGAGAGCTGGACAGGAAGAGGAGCAACCAGGACTAGAACCTGGCGCCTTATGGGATGCCGGAACAGCAGGTAGAGGATTAACCAAGTGAGCCATGGCACCGGCCCTGGTCTTCAGATTTTAAAGGGGTGGTGGTGGTTGTGCATGAAGCTGAGGAACAAGCATGTGCCTCAATAGGTGATGATTCTTTCTGGAAGAAAAAGCGCATTCACTGAACTGTTCAACTACGAGTGCACAACATCAAGTGCATGGGGAACAGAATTCAGAGTTTATTTTGATGCAAAAGCCATTTTGAAACCCTTGCACAGCTTTTTCATCATACACAGTTTTTAGGTTCTATGGAAAGAATTGTGCACCAGAATAAAGTCCACCATTGTCACCCCAGAGACCTATTACTGATGAAGTGGGGAGGGTCCCTGGCACCCCATGGGCCACCAAGAGGATTTTTGCCAATCACCAATCACTTGGGGAGCTTTTACCTCCCGAAGCTGAGACCCAGGCCAAAAACTGACGGCAGTGCTTTCCGGAATGAGCCAAAGCTATTTCTATTATACACAGACCAGAAATGGGACACTGGGAAGTTTCTGAGGTGGAGCCAAATGAATTCTCACATAAGCTTTGGAGTTTTATTCATAATGTGAGGAGACTTCTTATCAGCTAAAGGAAAATAGACACAGCTCCTCTTAAAATACAATGAAATGTACGGACACAGGCTTACAGCTGCCCAGAACTGCCAAAAATGCTGTGTTTGTAGAACCCAAATCCCTCAGACACTCTTTCAAACCCAAGTGCTACCTTTTTCTTCTGAGATCTGTGTTGAACCTACAACCCTCTGCTCTCTGCTTCCCCCCATGTACGAGGGGTCTTTGACAAGTTCATGAAAAATGTATAGTATGAAAAAATGTGCATGGATTTCCATTGTCTTTGTGCCAATATACAGTTTTTAAAAAATTTTTTGAGAGGTAGATGTACACACACCCAGAGAGAGAGAGAGAGAGAGAGAGAGAGCACTCCCTCCCTCCCTCCCCAATGTCCACAATGGCTGGGGGTGCTGAGCCAGGATCCAGGAATTTAATCCTTGTGTCTCATGTGGATGGGAGGAACCCAACCACTGGTCTAAATTCCCACCACAATTTATCTTTTAGTTCTGTTTCCATGAACTTTTTGAAGCCTCCTGGTATAGTGGCTGCACATCAGGAAAGGCTCTGATGTTTAAAAGATTCTCTGGGGCCGGCGCCGCGGCTCACTAGGCTAATCCTCTGCCTTGCAGCGCCAGCACACGGGGTTCTAGTCCCGGTCGGGGTGCCGGATTCTGTCCCGGTTGCCCCTCTTCCAGGCCAGCTCTCTGCTGTGGCCAGGGAGTGCAGTGGAGGATGGCCCAAGTGCTTGGGCCCTGCACCCCGTGGGAGACCAGGAGAAGCTCCTGCCATCGGATCAGCGTGGTGCGCCGGCTGCAGCGCACCGGCTGCGGCGGCCATTGGAGGGTGAACCAACGGCAAAGGAAGACCTTTCTCTCTGTCTGTCTCTCTCTCACTGTCCACTCTGCCTGTCAAAAAAAAAAAAAAAAAAAGATTCCCTGGGCACTGTGGTCTAGCAGGTTAAGGCGTCACCTGCAGTGCCAGCTTCCCATAGGGATGCCAGTTCAAGTCCCGGCTGCTCCACTTCCAATCCAGCTCTCTGCTGTGGCCTGAGAAAGCAGTAGAAGATGGCCCAAGTCCGTGGGCCCCTGCGCCCACGTAGGAGACCCAGAAGAAGCTCCTGGCTCCTGGCTTCGGATTGGCACAGCTCCAACCATTGTGGCCAACTGGGGAGTGAACCAGCAGATGGAAAACCTTTCTCTCTCTCTCTCCCTCTGCCTCTGCCTCTGCCTCTGCTTCTCCTTCTCTCTCTGTGAAACTCTGACTTTCAAATTAAAAATATTCCCTAGGGTGCAGCATTGTGGCATAGCATGTCAAGCCACAGCCTGTGATGCCAGCATCCCATAAGGCACTGGTTTGTGTCCTAATTTCTCCACTTCCCATTCATCTCCTTGATAACAGCCTGGGAAAAGCAGCAGAAGAGGGCTCAACTGTTTGGGGTCCTGCCACCCATGTGGGAGGCTCAGATGAAGTTCCTGGCTCCTGGCTTTGAGCTGGTCCAGCCATCTGGAGAGTGAACCAGCGGATGGAAGATTTCTTTCTCTCTCTGTCTCTCCCTCTCTTTCCAAATAAATAAATAATTAAATAAGTCTTTCAAAATAAAGAAGTAAGAGTCTTGAGCCATCTCCAGCTCTATGGCAGGCATCCTCAAAAGCAAATGCCAGAAACCAAGCAGCAAATACTAAATCATGTTCTCTTCCTTCAGACCACTGCAGATACACGCACTGAGGCTACTTAGAAAATCAGTGGGTTCGCCAGGGGTATTCAAAGATCGAAGAATTGCAATGCATTTTATTGCGTCCTGAGCAACATACCCTTTGCACGCCCCTGACTTCAGCTGTGGTCTTCCAGCATGTTTGAGTGTCCTGCTTCAAGTACCCATCCCAAAGTTCTGCTTGTCTTTTTGAGGTTCCCTGGAGACATGGAAGCTTGCTCAGCCCCGGCAGGCTGGAGTCGCCCTCACACAGTGGCTAATAGGAGTTAAAAGATAAATCCCCCAACTTCCAGTCTTTGAAGAGACAATACTGAAGGGTGCTCTACAGGAGTCACCAGTGAAGGTGAGCCTCCACTGCCCACGGCAGGAGCAAGCTTAACTCTTACGGTACCTCTCCGTACCTGCAGGCTCAGCATTGGTGGTTTCCCCGACCATGATTCAGAAATATTCCCAGTTCTGGCTAAAAAGCCCACGAGAGTATTTCAGGCATGGACAGCCAAGACACTGTGGCAAAAAATGACCTACAGGGAAGATCTCTGTGAGTGAGATCCCAGTGGAAAGAAGGGGCCATCAAAGAAGCAGGTACCTTTCTCTGAAGGGAGGAGAAAACTTCCACTTTGATTGTGGCCCTGTCTAAATAAATAAATGTGGGCTCAAAAGGCTTCCATGGCCTTGGCAGCTCATGACAAGAGCCTCGGGTGATCACTGATGTCATAAATAAGAGTGTCAATTGTTAAATCAATAACAGGAGTCACTGTGCACTTGCTCCCCATGTAGGTAGGACCTCTGTCCTTATCGAGTTCTACTATGGGAATTAACAGTAAAACCAGTCTTCAAACAGTACTTTATACTTTGTGTGTCTGTGTGGGTGCAAACTGCTGAAATATTTACTTAGTATAGAATTGATCTTCTATGTATAAAGATAATTAAAAATGAATCTTAATGAAGAATGGGATGGGAGAGGGAGTAGGAGGTAGGATGGTTTGGGGGTGGAAGGGTGGGTATGGGAGGAAGAACCGCTATAATCCAAAAGTTGTACTTATGAAATTTATAGTTATTAAATAAAAGCTTTCTATAAAATATAAAAAATAAATAAAGTAAAAATAAAGTAAATCAGAAAATTTTAAAAATTTCCCAAAAAGGGCATCCTTTTTTATATATTGTACAGGGTTTTTTTCTTTGCCATTATTCCCTAAATAATACAGTATTACACCTGTTTAAACAGCATTAAAATTAAAACAATTTTTAAAATTTATTTGAAAAAGAGTTAACAGAGAGAGGAAGAACCAGAGACAGAGAGTTCTTCCACTTCACTGGTTCACTCCCCAAATGACCACAACAGCCACAGCTGAGCAAGGCGGCAGGAGCTTCTTCCGGGTCTCGCACACAGATGCAGGGGCCCAAGGACTTGGGCCATCTTCTACTGCTTTCCTAGGCCATAGCAGAGAGCTGGATCGGAAGTGGAGCAGCTGGGACTTGAACTGGAGCCCATACGGAATGCTGGTGATACAGGCTGAGGCTTTAACCTGCTGCGCCACAGCACTGTCCCCAGCATTAGATATTAATAAGTGGATGACTTAAAGTATACAGGAGGCCGGCGCCGCAGCTCACTAGACTAATCCTCCGCCTTGCAGTGCCGGCACACCGGGTTCTAGTCCCGGTCGGGGTGCCAGATTCTGTCCCGGTTGCTCCTCTTCCAGGCCAGCTCTCTGCTGTGGCCAGGGAGTGCAGTGGAGGATGGCCCAAGTGCTTGGGCCCTGCACCCCATGGGAGACCAAGAGAAGTACCTGGCTCCTGCCATCGGATCAGTGCGGTGTGCCGGCTGCGGCAGCCACTGGAGGGTGAACCAACGGCAAAGGAAGACCTTTCTCTCTGTCTCTCTCTCTCTCTCTCACTGTCCACTCTGCCGGTCAAAATAATAATAATAATAATAAAGTATACAGGATGTGTGTAGGTCATGCACAAGTAGTATACCATTCTACTTGAGGGACTTGAGCATGCATGGATTTTGTTATCCATAGGGGTTTGTGGAACCAATCCTTCCTATGACTGTATTTCATTAGATAATTTTTTTATAACACTGTCCCAATTCCCTTACTGGAACCACCTCTCAGATAAATGCCCAGGACCTAAGTCCATAACTAAAGCTCTGCTTTTGTGTACAAATCTAGCTCCTTCTTTTCATTACCGTATCACTTCAGACTCGATGACCACTCCTTCATCAACCCACTTGCCCAAAGACACACTCTCTTCGTTAAATGCAGGTACTCATTCTTCTTTGACCTGCGTCACCAGATAGAACTGTTCTGTACTTACAACCCCCTGACAATGCCCTGAACCAGGATTGTGCCCAATACGCCCAGTGTGAAACATTCCATGGGTAATACAGAGACAGCTGTTATTTCAGATCCAGAGTGCTCACCATCACACCATGGAACCCGGCGGAAACAGCTGTGATTTCATGAGATGCTGCTTTGTGTCAGCCCTTCTGCTTGCTTATTTATTTACTTACTTACTTACTTACGATCTATTTTAAGGGGCCAGTGTTGTGGTGTAGCGGTCACCTGTGATGCTGACATCCCATATGGGTGCTGGTTTGAGTCCTGGTTGCTCCACGCATGGCCTGGAAAAAGCAGAGGAAGATGGTCCCAGTGCTTGGGCTCCCAACACCCACATGGAAGACCTGAAAGAAGCTCCTGGCTCCTGTCTTCAACCTGGTCCAGCCCTGGACATTGTGGCCATTTGGGTGGTGAGCCAGTGGATAGAAGATTCCCATCCCCCTGTCACTCCACCTTTTAAATAAATAAAAATATTTATTTATTTCATTTGTTTGAAAGGCAGAGTGGAAGAGAGACAGAAAAAGTGAGATCTTCCACCCACTGGCTCACTCTCCAAGTAGCCACAATCGCTGGGGCTGGACCAGGTTGAGGACAAGAGCTTGGAACTCCACTAACTCCAGGTTCACGGCAGGGCTCTGAGTACCTGGGCCATCTGATTGCATGCGTGGCTTAACTTGCCACAATGCCAGCTCCCTAGGTGTTTATGTAGAATGTCCCTGCAAGGTAAGCATCAATAGTCCTACTTTACAGATGACATTAAAGCTTACCTGGCTAACAAGTGGTAGAGCAGGGATGTAACCCAGATACGTGATGATCCAAGTCTTTACTCTTTCTATGGGTCTAGGACTTTTAAGTTTCTCTCACATTCCTCTACACTATTTTTCCTGTGTTCTGTTTGGTTTCCAGCCAATTAGACCACCGTGACCGTTTGTCATAGAGAAATGTCTGTTATAGATCTGAGTTGACATTGATAACAGAGAACTCAAAACAGCATCAGAAATCCCTATTAGAGTGGAGTTTATGGAGATCATAGGATGAATGGAATTTTGGCCCAAGTCTACTTCAAAGTTTGTCCAGTGAGTCCTCCACCCATCTTCACGTTATTTTCCCATGACTCCTGGGCATCATCGGGATGGCAATTAATAGTGACAGGCAGAATCCTTACACTGATTCTCCATGCCATGGACTAAGAGATATTATGGAAGGAAGGGCCAAGAGGAAGCCCTGAATCTACTTGTTTCCTGTCCCTGTTAAGAAAGAATCATAAGAAAACCTCTGGAGGAATCTCGCCACTCTCAAAGACTTTAAGAATGAAAGAGTGGTGGTCCCTATCCTACTCTCATCCAATTAACATGCATGCAGTTCTGCAAAAACCAGATAAATTATAGCATAAACTTAACCAAATGATATCTCTGATCAGAGTTGCCTTGCTGAATGTGTTATCTTTCCAAAGCAGATCTGAGTAGCCTCTGGAACTCAGCATGTGTCAGCGGCAGGTGTGAGTGTGTTCTTTCCAATCCCCACCAACAAGGAGCATCAAAGCAGTTCATTTTTACATTAGAACAGAAGTGTACATCTCCCTCCCTCCCCCTGCCACCCTGCCCCCAGAATATGTACATATTCCAGCTCCCGGTATCTGCCACAGGAACTTCTTTCGCCAGGACCTGTGTGAGCAGGAAGTTGACAATATTCCTGATGCCTTAACAAAATGCTTATGACCAGAACGGAGGACACAGTCCTGACAAGGAATTAGGGAACCCCATCCGTGAAGAGATCTGGGAGCATGCAGAAATATCCCCTTCTAAGGTAAACATCAACATTGTGCCTTCTAGCTCCTGCCCTTGGGAGAGAGGCAGAACATTTGTTGAGTGCTCTTGGCTTTTGGAGGCAGCATATGCCACACTTGAGAATACCACTCTGAATCGTTAATCACTTGACTCTGAGGACTTCTAGCAAGAGTAGCCTCTGCGGTAGACACAGTTGTCTCTGGTTATATAATTAATCAAACCACAAGTTGTTAAGGAGACCTGTCTGGAATTGTCTGGAATTTCTAGAAAACCCCCAAAGTTTTAGCCCATTTCATTAGGGTTCTGGAGTCAAGCTCTGCCACTTACAGCAGGGAACTACTTGCCATCTGAAAAGCATCACCCAGATGCTCTGCTCCTTAGTAGAGATGAGTCACCTGGCTATGGGGGTGTTGAGTGGGTTTGCAAGCAGACTCTCCCAACAGGATTTGGTGTTGTTGCATTTAGCAGGTCATACGCTGGGTAGGTAGACACAGCACCACTGTAATGTAGGTTTTTTTTTTTTTCAATTTATTTATTTATTTATTTATTTGAGAGGTAGAATTACAGTGAAAGGGAGAGACAGAGAGAAGGGTTTTCCATCTGCTAGTTCATTTCCCAAATGGCTGCAACAGCCAGAGCTATGCTGATCTGAAGCCAGGAGCCAGGAGCTTCTTCTGGGTCTCCCACATGGGTGCAGGGGCCTGAAGACTTGGGCCATCTTCTACTACTTTCCCAAGCCTTACCAGAGAGCTGGATTGGAAGAGGAGCAGCCGAGACTCGAACTGGCGCCCATGTGGGATGCCGGCGATGCATGCAGAGGGTTAACCTACTGTGCCGCAGCGACGGCCCCTCTAATGTAAGTTTCAAAGGTTGATTGGGGTCAGTGCTGTGGTCCAGCAGGTTAAGCTGATGCCTCTGACTCTGGCATCCCATATGAGCACCAGTTCAAGACCTGACTGCTCCACTTCTGATCCAGCTCCCTGATTATGTGACTGGGAAAGCAGTGGAAGATGGCCCAAGTTCTTGTGTCCCTGTACCTATGTGGGAGACCTGAACAGAGTTCCTGGCTTCTGGCTTTGTTCTGATCCAGTCCTGGCCATTGAAGCCATTTGGGGAGTGAACCCAGGGGTTGAATCAATCACAATCTCTCTCTCTCTCTCTCTCTCTCTCACTCTATTTCTCTCTCTCCCCCCCCCACCTCCATCTCTCCCACTCTCTCTGTAACTCTGACTTTCAAATAAGTAAATTATATATATAAAAAAAGATTGGTTGGGGCTCATGCTGTGGCATAGTAAGCTAAGCCTCCACCTGTGGCACTGGGATTCCCGTATGGGCACTGGTTCATATCCCACCTGCTTCTCTTCCAATTCAGCTCTCTGCTATGTCCTGGGAAAGCAGTGGAAGATGGCCCAAGGGCCCCTGCACCCATGTGGGAGACCTGGAAGAAGCTCCTGGCTCCTGGCTTCGGATCAATCCAGCTCCAGCCATTACGGCCATTTGGGGAGTGAACCAACAGGTGGAAGATCTTTCTTTTTGTCTCTGCCTCTCTCTGTCTGTAACTCTACCTCTAAAATGAATAAATTTTGGGCTCCTACAATGGCTTTAGTGGCTTCATAAAAGGAGTAAGAGAAATCTGAGCTGGACACTTGCTATTTTTCACCATGGGATACCTTCCACTATGTTATAAGAAGACCTTTTCGAGATACTGATGCCGTGCTCTGGGATCCCCCAGCCTTCAGAACCATGAGCTAAATCCACCTGTGCTCTTTATAAATCACTTATCTCAAGTCTTCTGTTACAGATACAGTAATTGGATTAAGACACTTAGACTCCCAGGTAGACTGCTCCTGTAGCACTGATACATCAGCCTCATTCCACCTGTTGTGTCATGGTGAGGAGGGGCTGGGGAAAACTTCTCATTAAACCAGAGGGAAATACATGGACTTGATTCTTACACAGGGCTGGTTTGACAAGCTGGCACCAGCTGGAGTGGACAGCTGCTGCTCCGGCCGCTGTGTGTGCCGCTCTTGAAGGACAGTGATGAAGGGAAGATGTCCAGGAGGGTAAAGCCCAAAGCTTTTGGTTGCTCACTTTGCACCGAGGTGAGCGTATGCATGGGTTCCTTGACAGTGGGTGAATGGTTTGACTGGTTGACTTGAACTGGAGAGAACAGGATCGAGAAAAGGAAGACAAAGGGATGAGTACCAGTAGGTGAGCTGAATGCTTTGTGTCTCATCCTACTGCCTGTCAGAGGTGGGGCTCTTCCTTAGAGACAACTCTTCCTGGGAATGTCACTTAACTTCCCTTCCACGCTACTCCAGTGCTTACAAAATTGATTCTTGAATGGATAACCATGGTAACAGGGCTGCAGGCTACACATAGCCCCAGCACTAAGATGACTGCAGGTCCTACTGATGCTTCATAATCAACCTTCTTGCAAAAAGACTGATGTCAAACCCTAAGTATAGCACGATACACAAGAATATGAGCCCGCCATTAATTGCCAGGTGGATTATAGGAAACCTCTTCCATCCTGAACTTGAATTTGCTCTTATTTGCATCAATTCTACGCTAGATATAGGTTTCTCCTCCCTGAACTCAATGCCTCTGTCAACACCACTCTCTCAGGCCTTCAGTGTACCTGATATACTGACATGGGATCCTGCATACTGTTGCCCTACATAAGAGGCCATTTAATGAAGGAGATGTGACAATAGGCAAATGGCCACGGGATCCACTGGTCCAACCAGAAATGCAAGTTCAATGGAATGATGAAATGGCCTATTAAAGACTCAGATACGTCACTAGTGCAGGGATGCATCCTGGGGCATTGGGATGCTATTTTCTAGGATGCAGTATATGTAGCGAGCTAATGGGCAGAGTAAGGTGCTGTGTCCCCATCATTAGAAGTCATGGGTCAGAAAAAAATGTCCCCTTTCTTGTTGTCACTCCCAGTCATCCACTTTTAGATGTTGTACTTTTTTTTTTTTTTTAAGATTTTATTTATTTACTTGAAAGTCAGAATTACAGAGAGGGAGGGAAGGAGGGAGGGGGAGGGGTTTATCTGCTGGTTCACTCCCCAAATAGCCACAACAGCTGGAGCTGGGCCGATCCAATGCCAGGAGACAGGGGCTTCTTCCAGGTCTCCCACGCGGGTGCAGGGGTCCAAGCACTTGGGCCATCTTCTACTGCTTTCCCAGACCATAGCAGAGAGCTGGATCAGAAGTGGAGCAGCTGGGACTTGAACCAGCACCCATATGGGATGCCAACACTGCAGGAAGCAGCTTTACCTGCTACACTACAGCACCAGCCCCAGATGTTGTACTTTCCATTTTCCAATGGTTCTCTCTATTCAATTAGAGATCCTGGCTTTCAAGAGGGAGAATGTTTACCTGGTGAGACAAAAGGAGGGATTCATGGAGGCTGAAGCTATGAACCCAGTCATTTGGGACCCTTCTCTCTGGTGGGCCACAGGAGTAATGTTCTGTTGGTGATAAGCGGTCCGAGTTGGTGTGAGGAGCTGTGTTATGCTGTGGTGTCTTTCGGTGCTTTCACGTCCAAGTCCATGTGCTGTCCATAGTCCATCAAGGGAGAAGCAACCACAGACAGGGTCCCTTCAGAGGTGGAAGCCCAGGTCATGTCACAAGCAAGCAACTAGCCTTTCCAACATCTCAATGGAGCCGTGGCTGGATTGCGTTGGTCATTTTTGGCGCTCTGGCTATACTTTTTGGTTAATTTATTATTGCAACCAATTACATGGCAATCACCTCCATGCAAGGAGAAACTGTAAGTGCCAAGGGGCCGGAGCTGTGGTGCAATGGGTTAAGCTACCATCTGTAGTGCTGGCATCCAATATGGTTGCTAGTTCAAGTCCCAGCTGCTCCACTTCCAATCCAGCTCCCTGGTAATGTGCCTGATAAAGCAGGGAGAGATGTTCCGAGTGCTTGGGCCCCTGCATCCACATGGGAAACACAGATGAAGCTCTTGGCTCCTGGCTTTTACCTGGCCCAGCCCTGGTGTCTGCAGCTATTTGGGGAGTGAACCAGAAAATGGAAGATCTCTTCTCTCTCTCTCTCTCTCACTTTGGTTTTCAAACAAACAAATAAATTTTTTTTTTAAGAAAAACCTGTAAGTGCCATGAATTAGCTGCACCATTGAGTTACTTACATCTCACTTTCTAACTTAAGGGGCAGGGGACACTGTGGGAACCTTAGAATTCTGGAGAAACCTGTAAATTCTGGTTCATTAACACTTCACGGGAAGACCCTTGGCCAGTGGGGGATGGGCACCCATGAATAACGCATCCTTCTCTGTCTCTTGGGTGGATGGTTTGGAAATGCACTCAATCCAATTTTTCAGAGGCCCCACTGGGATGGAGCCCCATGTTCCTACAGCAACAATCCTCCTTGGATGAACACCTGCATGGCATGTAACATATGCTACATTGTTTCACGAATGTTACCTTGTTTCACTCATTCTTTCATTCATTGCTTCACCATTCTCAGCCTCTCCTTGTTCTCTGGGAGCACTTCTCAAAATGATCTGTCTGCACCGAGCCCTTGTTTCGGATTCTGCTTTCTCAGAGAAATCAGGTCAAAGCAGAAAATCACCTGCCTTGTCCTCTTTCTTACTCCATAAGGTTTCAATGATCTGATCCCTCCGCCCCACCAGCCTCAGGGTATAAGAAACCAGGCCCAGCCAATCACTACCTGCCGTTCTCATGGTGATAGTAATTGCTTGAACAATCTAAATATTTCTTCATTCACTTGGTAAACATCTGTTGCCTAAGTTCTGTAATAGGCAAAAATAATTAAGCAGCAAACAAAGCAAAAACAAGTTATTTGTTTTGGATTCCGGATGGGGTTTGTAGCAGACACTAAATTAACAAAAAAAGGGGCTGGTGTTGTGGTGCAGTGTGTTAAACAGTATTAGCACATCAGTTAGAATCCCAGCTGCTCTGCTTCCAATCCAGCTCCCTGCTAATGTGCCTGGGAAAGCAGCAGAAGATGGCCCAAGTACCTGGGCCCTTGCCACTCATGTGGGAGTCCAGGCTGGAGTTCCAGGCTCCTGGTTTCTGGCCAGTCCAGCCCCAGCTATTGCAGCCATTTGGAGAATGAACCAATGGATGGAAGGTCTGTCTGACTCTCCCTCTCTCTGTCACTCCTTTTTTTTTTTTTTTTTTTTTAAATAAAATCATTATATACTAGGTGCTGATGAGGACAATGAATAAAAAATGAAGATGGACAGGGGCATAAGGATCAAGGGGTGTAGCTGCTTTGGGTAGAGCTGTCAGTGGCCAAGAGATGTTGGGTAAGGAGACATGTGAGCCAAGACCTGAATCGAGTAAGTGGGCCGAAGGAGGTGTATTTGGGAAATTACTGCAGGCAGGAAGAGGATGAGGGCAAAGACCCTGAACCATGAGGAGGCTTCACATCTTGGAGGGACAGGAAGGAGCCAGCAGTAAGAGCAGGGAGAGAGGGGGCTGGGCAAAGGCAGGAGACGAGGTTCTGGGAAACTTGGGGTCACATCAGGCAAGGATCAAGTAACTGCTTGGATTTCCCTCTGTCTTAGATGGAAGCCACTGCCAATGTGGCTCTAGGCATTGTATAAATAATAGAGGTCAAGAATTAATGGGGGGGGGGTGCTGTGGCATAGTAGGTTAAGTCTCTGTGTGCTGTGCCAGCACCCTATATGGGTGCTGGTTCCATTCCCGGCTGCTCCACTTCCAATCCAGCTCCCTGCTAACGTGCCTGGGAAAGCAGCAGAGGATTACCTGAGTGCTTGGGCCCCTCTACTCACGTGGGAGACCCAGAAGAAACTCGTGGCTCTTGGATTGGGCTTGGCATAGCCCTGCCCATTGCAGCCATTTGGGGAGTGAACCAGCAGATGGAAGACCTCTCTCTCTCTCTCTCTTTCTCTCTGTAACTCTTTCAAATAAATTATAAAAATTTAAAATCTTTCAAAAAATTTAAGAAGGCCAGTCAGAGGGCCAGAACCTCGGCTCCCAAATGGAATAAAAGTGGCTCAGGTGAACGGTGAAGGTGGTAACAATTTGCCATGTTCAGGTTCTAATCTGAGAAAAGCCGACAGGTTTTACCGACTGGGTGTGGGATATGAGAAAGCAGGAGAGGAGTGGAGGTGATAGACTGAAGATACTTGATTGCAGACTATGATTTGAGAATTGAGCTTGGTAATTGTGAGGGGAGGGTTGGCCTCAGGACTTGGGAGCCCCGTCCATAGAGGGAGATCCCTAGTATGAATCTAGCAGAGCTGAGCTGCAGGAGGACCCTGGGCCCAGCCAAGGTGAAAGCCACGTCTGCTGCATGAGCCAACGCATTCTTGGGTCTTTTTTTCTTAAGTCAGTGTGAGTGGGCTTGCTGAAGACAGTAAGTGTTTTGTTTTTAAGATTCATTATTTATTTGAAAGGCAGAGTTACTGAGAGACAGGGAGAGACAGAGAGAGAGTAATCTTCCATTTGTTGGTTCCCTCCCCAAATGACCACAATGGCCAGGGCTGGGTCAGGCTGAAACCAGGAGACTGGAACCCCATGTAGGTCTCCCACACTGGTGGCAGGAGCCCAAGCACTTGGTCATCTTCTGCTGCTTTGCAAAGGCACATTGGCAGGGAGCTGGATCAAAGGTGGAGCAGCTAGGTAGGACTCGAACAGGATAACAATGTTGCAGGTGGTGACCTAACCCACTGTGCCACAAAGTTTGTCCCAAGACAATGAGTGTTAATATCAATTTCTAGCAAATGAATGAAATATTAAGCAGATGATTTATGAAAATTAAGAAACCGTAGTTTCCAGTAGTCTGTTTAGAAGAGCAAAAAATCTTGGCAAGTTTTCTCTTTTGTAGGGTTTAGCAAGTCAGGTCAGGGGGATTCTGTGCAGAGAGTGAGCTGAATTCACACTAACATTGGACAGCCTCTTGCCACTGGGAAGATTTCTCGGATACCAGCAAATGGTCAGTTGCTCCCTGTCTCATATTCTCAAGGCTGAGTTGTTGAGTTCCTCCTACAGGACCAAGTAAGGAGTGATAAATGTGCAAAACAGGCTCATGGACAATAGAGAATGGTGGGGTCTGTGGAAAAATGGAGAGAAATAATGGAAAGCAATGTAATACTGGAATTCAAATATATTTTGTCCCATGAGATAGAGAATGTGTGTTTCAATATAGTGATGAAAATAGGACTGATACAGGGTCTAAATGTTGGCTTATCATCCTTTTTTTTTTTTTTTAGATTTATTTATGTATTTGAAAGGCAGAGTTACAGAGAAGCAGAGGCAGAGAGAGAGAGAGATCTTCCATCGCTGGTTCATTCTCCAAATGGCTGCAATGGTTGGAACTGCGCCGATTCAAAGCCAGGAGCCAGGAGCCAGGAGCCAGGAGCCAGGAGCCAGGAGCTTCTTCAGGGTCTCTCACACAGGTACAGGGGCCCAGGGACTTGGGCCATCTTCTACTGCTTTCCCAGGTCATAGCAGAGAGCTGGATCAGAAGAGGAGCAGCTAGAACTCGAACTGGTGCCCATATGGGATGCTGACGCTTCAGGGCAGGGCGTTAACCCACTGTGCCACAGCGCCAGCCCAGGTTCATCATCTTAGTGTAGGAAAAAGGCAAGACTTCTCAAAGTCCTTTTACAGAGTAACTATGGAACACAACATTTTTCTGTTTTGACTTGGACATGATTTCAAACATATAGAAAAGTGGTTAAGAATAAAAGAAACAAAGAAAAAAGCAAAGAGAGAGAGAGAGAGGAAACTACAGAAAAAGAATAACACAAAGCATTGAAACCACAATGAGATGCCACCTCACACCCTCTAAGGATGTGGAGAAATTGAACCCTCATCACTGCTGGCAGGAATGTTCCACGATGCAGCCACTGTGGAAGATAATCTAATGTATCTTGGAAGGTTAGAGAGAGAGTTCTCATGTGGCCAAGGAAACCCCTTCCTAGGTAGACACAAAGGAGAAATAAAGATTTGTGTGTCGGATGCTCACAGCGGTGCTATTTATCATAGCCAGAAAGTGGGAACAACTCACGTGACCCTCCCCCTTGGAGATGCTCTTGTCCTAATCCTGGGCACCTGTGGATGTTGCCGTATGTGGCCAAAGGGGGCCATTCAGAGGTGATCAACACAAGCATCTGGAGATGGGGCAATTCTCTTGGTTTACCTGGGTGGGCCTGATGTCACCATAAGGGTGCTGAAAAGGGGGAGGAGGCAGAGGAGGACAGAAGCAGAGGTTGGAAGTGATGCAGTCCCAAGCCAAGGAATGCCAGCAGACTCCAAAAGCTGGAGGAGGCAAGGAACAAACTCCTGGGGGCCAACGCTGTGGTGCAGTAGGCTAAGCTTCCATCTGCAGCACCAGCATTCCATATGGGCACCGGTTCTAGTCCCGGCTGCTCCTCTTCCAATCCAGCTCTCTGCTATGGCCTGGGAAATTACTGAAGGATGGCCCAAGTGCTTGGGCCCCTGGGAGACCTGGAAGAAGCTCTTGGCTCTTGGCTTTGGATCTGCTCAGCTCCAGCCGTTGTGGCCATCTGGGGAGTGAACCAGCAGATAGAAGACCTTTCTTTCTGTCTCTCCCTCTCTCTGTCCATAACTGTGTCTCTCAAATAAATAAATAAAATCTTAAAAAAAAAAAAAAAGGAACAAACTCTTCCCTGGAGTCTCGAAGAGGAACTAGCCCAGTGGAACCCTTGATTTTAGCCCTTTAGGACTCATTTTGAACCTATGGCCTTCAAACTGTAAGAGAATAAATCCATATCATTTTAAATCACTAACTGCAGGATAATAAGTTACAGCTGCAATGGGAAACTCACACACCTGTCAAACATCTCTGCACACCTCCTGGGCCCGTTCAGCTGGTATTGGATCAGCACTAAGGTTAAGGGCCCTCACCTGTCTCTCTGAGTAGCTATTATCAAAGGTCAAAGAACATTTGGCATTGTGATGGCACATCACATTAGCAGGGAAGGAATGAGCCCAGTAGAATTGCTAGAATGAGAAAATCATGTGTGCATAATATAGAAATTCAAAGAAAAAATTTTTTAAAGAATTTGTCTCATCTTTCTTAACTCTGCTATTCAGAGGGAAGGCAGATTTAATTTACTGGAAGATAATATCAGGGTTTCATAACCATAGGTTTGTTAACATTCCTATGAGTGTAAAGTGATCCTATGATATAAAGTGATACAGAGGGGCCAGCACTGTGGCATAGCAGCTAAAGCTGCCGCCTGCAGTGCCAGTATCCCATATGGGCGCTGGTTCGACTCCCAGCTGCTCCACTTCCAATTCAGCTCTCAGCTGTGGCCTGGAAAAGCAGTAGAAGATGGCCCAAGTCCATGGGTCCCTGCACCCACATGGTGGACCTGGAAGAAGCTCTTGGCTCCTGGCTTTGGTTCGGCGCAGCTCCGGCCGTTGGACCCATTTGTGGAGTGAACCAGCGGATGGAAGACCTCTCTCTCTCTCTCTGTCTCTACCTGTCTGTAACTCTGGCTTTCAAATAAATAAATAAATATTTTTTAAAATATAAATAAAGTGGTTCGGAGACATCCTGATGTGCTATCAGATCCTAGTGGGAAGAAAGAAGCCCGCTTATGGTACACAAGGGGCTGGAGTTAGGAAAGAACTCTGGGCAGAGGTTACGCCTCTGCCTCTATGGCCAGGCCAGCATGTGCTGTGCTCTGGTGATTAGATCCAGTTGCTCTCTACTCAGAATGAACCCGGAGCCACAGCTCATCCCAGGGAGCCAGAGGACAGGGGACTTTTCAGTGGTGCCAGGGAAAGGGGGCCGTTGCCAGCCATTGTCCCCAGTTCAGACAAGTTGTGTGATTCCTCTGCACTAAAGGTCACTGCCCTGGGACCTGAGCATGGCTGAGGTCTGAGAGGCCGGCAGGCAGCTCGGCTATTCGAAACTTCTGTCCTGCCTTGCGTGAAAAGATGTGGGGAGGCCTGAGTGGACCATGCTACTGGAAACTCTGGGTCAAGTGGACGGAGGGGCCAGACTCACACATCACCCCTGCCATTGACATGAACTTGGGCTTGTCAGGTGGGAGAGGCAGAACTTGGTCATGAAAAGGGAGAATGGGGGGCCAGCGCTGTGGCTCACTTGGTTAATCCTCTGCCTGCAGCGCCGGAATCCCATATGGACTCGGGGTTCAAGTGCCAATTGCTCCTCTTCCAGGCCAGCTCTCTGCTGTGGCCCGGGAAGGCAGTGGAGGATGGCCCAGATGCTGGGGCCCTTGCACCTGCATGGGAGACCAGGAGAGCACCTGGCTCCTGGCTTCAGATCAGCGCAGCTCCGGCCGTAGCAGCCATTTGGGGAGTGAAGTAACGGAAGGAAGACCTTTCTCTCTGTCTCTCTCTCACTGTCTATAACTCTACCTGTCAAATAATAATAATAATAAAGTTTGAAAAGGCAGAACGGAAGGTCTCCAGGTGAGAGGCCTGGTGGTGCTTGGGACGCCGCATTCAAGGAGACATGGGCTCTGGGGGCCCCAGCTACACTCTGAGGTCCTTGCTCTATGGCCCCTGAAAGTGAATTTGGGAAAGTTATTCTCTGGGCCTCAGTGACTCCTCTGTAAAATGGGCCTAATGATAGCAGCCATCTGATGGGGCCTGGGAGAAATCAAAGTCAGGAGCTGAGACTATGCCTGGGAGGGAGGAAGTACTCCAATGCCCTTCGCTTTAACAATGCTTATTACCATCACCAGGAAGGGCAATTTGAGGGCATTTTAGACATCATAACTTTACAACCAATGAGAGGCAACAAAACAAGGGGAAGCCCTGAAGCCGTCCAGGCTTGTCATCAGCCGGGCTTCCTGGGAAATGGGAGAAGACAGGCTGAGCCCAGGGCGTGGAGGGAGGCTCCTGTCTGCAATCCTTTTGTTCTAACTTTGCCCAGCATTTAAAAGCCAGTAGCAAATGCCCTATTTGCTGGGCATTACCTCACCTCCCCACCTCTCCTCCCACCACCACCACCACCACTGCCCCAGTCCCTTGAGGGTTCTCCTGGGCTCTCCAATCCACTGTTCTTAGGCCTTTAAAATGCCCTTCCCCTCCAGCCAGTGCTCTTGGCCTTTGAGATGTCACAGTGAGCCTTCGAAGAGCTGCTACGGAGTCTTACACAATGGGAAAAACCATCAAGAACACGCAGAGAAACCAGCACGGCCAACTATGCACACTCAACAAGTCCTCTCTGTGTACAATTAGGGCCAGAAGATAAATATTGACACATAAGACTCCCTCCTCATTTATTTTCTGTTGATTGTCTGGGCAATCTGATGGGGGCAAAATTCCACTTTTCTGATAACTGATTCTTGGCTAATAGAAACAAATAAAGTCAAGGCTTCTGTCCACAGTGGTTTGGGCAGGCCCATTGTGCAATTCTGCTAATCGGATTAGATGGGCTCCCAGCTCTCACTGCGGCCACCAAACCCCCTAGAACCTTTTCTGAAGGCGGCCCAACACCGGGGCTTCTCTTGCTGTTGAAATCAAATGGAGAGGAGCAAGGAAAGGCTGAGATGGCAGCAAAGCCTGCCTACAAGCCAACAAAGTGTAAGGATGAAGAAAAACACACGCCGGGTCCACACGGGCAAGTGAGCGGGCAGAGACAGCACTTCCTGCCAGTGAGCATGCAAGCTGATTTTCATCCTTGTAAATATATATTTCCCCCTAATTCTGTTAAAAAAAAAAAAAAAAACAACCAAAGCAAACTGACAGCAAAGAAAAGCAGTACAAGCGTCAGCGTGTTCCCCACAGCTACAAGAAAACCAGAAATTTTGCAAAATCCGTCTGACCGAGCATTCTGGGGGACAATGCATCTTTCTGATTTTGCCAATTTATCTAGAAAATATTACAATTTAATCTGTGTTAATAAAAGACCAACAGGGTAACAACGCCTGCGGTTTTATGTGTCTGGCTGGCTTCTATTAGCATTTAAATCTGCATCTATTACATTAGTCTCTTAAAATAAACACAAACATTTATGCGAGTGACAATTCGAGTTAGCCTTAGTCAGTCTTAAATAATGTCACTCAACTCGGCATTTGGACCGAAGCCTGTGAATCATGAGGTATATTTTTTGCCTACAGTCTGATAATTTTCAAAGCTATTGGCAACCTGGGAATTTTCCTTCCTTATCACCAGGGCTCAGCTAACTTCACTGAGACTAATCAGGCCGGGAATCATTCATTCAAGGATTGCATGATCATGTTTTTCTTTAGCTTGTGACAGCTGCCTCCGCCACATTAGCAATGCAGATTAGCCAGCCTAATAGGTTAATGCAGAACACGCGAAAATTAGGTTTAATCCCCAGTGAAATAATCTAACATTTTCACATTTCTTGATGTTGGGATAGAGACATTGCTGGTGACTCAATTAGGTGTAATGTAGATCAAAGCAAATTTACCTTCTGGCTGAACCTTCCCGATAGTTTAGACAGAAGACTATAGCAAGCGCTCTGTACTAATTGGTGAATAGCTGTAGGGAAAATTGCATTAGGAACATGGAGGATGTGGGCAGAGCTCTTCGGGTCCGGGAGAGACCACGGACAGCTTTTAGAAATTCCCACATCTAGCACTTTGCCATGGCTCCCGGTGATGCAGCAGCTCAGTTTATATCCAAACACCTTGTATACCAATCCATTCATCCTCAGGCATGACTGTGATAAATGGGAACTCGCTCGCATCCTCTCTCTCTCTCTCTCTCTCTCTCTCTCTCTCACAATCCACACCTTTTTCATGTCCTGTCCAGGAGTATCACAATCACGTTTTGAATGGGCCGCATTGTGAGGGGGAACAGAAAGCGAACGAGAGGTGTCTAATGTTTTCATTCTGCCGAAGAGCATATCAAACACCCATCTCTTTCCATCACAAAGGCAAAGACACACACACAAAAATTACATGCCCTCAGTTGCCAAATTATTTTTTTGCTTTGACATCTTAATTCTTAATCCTTGTGTGTGGTCAAATCGGTCTACGATAGGCAACCAATCAAGCAATTATTTCTAAATTATATTTGCCCAACGCTCATTGATTGGCCATTCTTTTCTTATTGGGTTAGCTCATTAATTCCAAGCAGCTTGCTTATTATGCTTTCCACATCATTTTCCTTCGAGCCTATCTGCTCCAACCAGCCTGCTGATGTTTCAAGATGCCATCCGGGGAGGGGTTGGGGGGGAACGACCGGCGATCCACACATTGTCTCCTCCGGCAATTACAATTCACATTGCTGATTAACTTTGATGTGAAAACTAATGAGATAAGACAAGTTATCAAGGCGGGCCTGATCGTCATTCCATTTATACAGCATTTGCCACCGGTGAATGACAAAAAACTAATGAAGACATATCTGACAGCAGGCTGAGACCTGGCAGGCTCCCCCAGCAGCCAGAGCCCTTGCTCCCTTCCCAAGTTCTGTCTGAGCCGCGTCGGAATTAGCTTAATAATGAAAACACTTCATCTAAATGGACACATGTTTACATTAAAATAACTACATGATAAATAGATGGCTGCGATTTTATGCCTTCTTGAGTCGAAACAACAAAGTAAAAATGTGTTCTTAGTATTCACTAAATCATTCCGAGGGAAATTCAATTCCAGCTATTATGCTTAGCCAGGAGCCTCCCCGTGTTTATGGGTAACCAATGTTAGTTTTTGGAGGGCGGGAGAAGGGACGCGATCTGGGCAGAACAGCTATGATTTACTTTGTTAAGATGGTAAGAGCAGATAAACACAAGCAGGATATCGGTAGAGCTAATGAACACGACGCTGACGACCAGGGGAGGGGCAGGCCTCGCTGCTCATGCTTGCAAGTAGCTCCACATTGTCCCAAATCCTGGAGCTGGAGATGTGTGCCTTCCATCCTGTGGCTCTCTGCACATACCAGGGTCTTCAGAAAGTTCGTGGAAAATGCATAGTACCCACGAACCATGCATGGGTTTCAAAATTATTCTGCGTGAAAATCAACTGATCTAATACCACTTTTCCACAAAAGTTTTCGAAGTCTCCTCGGACATTACTTTAGAACAAACACAAAGCACTTTTCTGAGTATATGGGTGTATTTTTTTTCCCTAACAAAGTACCAAGGTAAGGTAGATAGTATGCAGGAAATGTACATTTTCTTTGCATACAATTTGGGGGTGCTCAGCATTAATATTAAATTGGTTAAATAAAGTGGTTCCATGTGAGCTTCGAAAAAATTCGTAAGTATGCCTGCCGGTCAAAGGATTCTCAGGGGCTTGCTTCTCTTTCTTGTTACATCAGCCTTGTAGATACGCAGGAAATCAAACATCCATTGTTTCTGTAGGTAACATAGCTTTCCCAGGTAGTTGCTACTTTGATAAATCATTTCCAAAACCCTAAGAAAAGAAAAAAAAAAGAGTCCATTTTCTTAGAAAGAGCTTTCTTCCCCCATACATACGCAAGTGCATTCTGTTTTTCATACATAAACATCAAAACACATTATTCCTCAAAAACATCGTGGGAAAAGCCAGAATTCTAAAAAGCAAAAAGCAGTCTGGCATTCCTTGTTTTAAAAACACATGGTAGACTTTTCTTTAGTCAAATATGATTTGAAGTATTTTTAAGGCAACGGTCTACAAATATCATTTCCAAGTTTTTTTTGGGGGGGAGGCTTAAAAAGAAGGAACACATTAATAACATAAGCAGCCATAATCAAAATCCCCCCCAACCACTGGAGCTTCCCGCCATCACAAACAATAACACAACAAAGCAAAACAAATGACACCAACCATGTTTCTTGAGAAGCTACGCTACAGAAATCTGGCACTTCTGCTGAAAGTTCGCGGACAGTACTGGTTTAAAGATGAAGAAACAAATTAGTACTCCAGCGAGGGATTAAGTTTAAAAGCTCTTCTCAGAATCGAAGATAAATCCCATACATTAGAAGACACTAAAAGCACTCGTGGAAGAGCTAAAGGCACAAGTGGAAAGTTGACCCTCAGGATGGTTTGATGATGGGGTGGTAAGTTTATAAAAATTCCCCCGGAGTCAAAGGCGCCCACCAAACACAGAAGCAATTGTACTAGAAAACGGGTTTCCAATTTTGACTCAAGTGACAAAATTAAACCCATCTGATCAAGGGCTGACTGATTTCTTCCCTGGAACCCGCCTCCTCCTCCTCTTCCTCTTCTTCCTCCTCCTCTTCTTCCTCCTCCTCCCCAACACACAGGCTTCTCTTTCAGCCCATTTCTCCCTCGCTTTCTCTCCTGGTTATGTTGACCACTCGATTCTAATGTTAATTAGAGACCTACACATCCGTATTAGTAACCCACGCTTTCATTAGCGCAGAGACCACCCTGCCAAATGGAAAAAAAAAAAAAAAAAAAAAAAAACCAAAACAAAACAAAACCAGGAGCGGGAGTGTGGCCGCGGGAGCGCCCGCCAGGATGGCCACATTATTGAGCGCACATATCTGACATTCCTTCTTCCCGGGTGTTAATTTTCCCTTTCTGTGTCCTCCTCTTAGGGCTATCTCGAACATGGCGGGGGCGGGTTCCTTTTTAGCCCATTTTCTTTCATCTATTTTAATAAATAATTACAGGCAAGGCCACAGAATTTATCCATGGCACAGGGCTACCCTCCTTCACATTTTTCCCTCCCAGATGCACAGTGCAAGACGACACGGTGATAATCAGCAAGGCTGGAATCCCTTCCACAACAATGTCATTATGAGCTCGCATTTAAAATGAAAAATGTATACTACACTTAAAAGGCGTGCAAGGTTGGAGCTTCTTCCCCCGGGAATACTCCGCAGCAGGGACACTGGAGGTGCCCTGCTCGGGAAAGGAGCTGCAAGGCGCACGGCAGAAAATAAAAATCAGTGCAAAATCTTTCAGATGCTACATGAGCCATTCACTGGGACTAAAACACTGGAGCTGGAGCGCTCCTATATTAGGGAATAATTATTTTTCACTAGATCATTGGAGAATTTTATTCCTAAACCGATTAGAACACTCTGTTAGGGCTTATTATGATTCTGATTCTTAAAAACAAAATGCTTTATCCCAGGGTTTGCTATTTTCTTCATGTTCCCTAGGACGTACTGTCATTCCAAGGTGCGGATTGAAATGTTCTGAGAATAGGGTTTCCCCCAGGGCTGTAGTCCTGTTTGTCAGTCTTTGTGACCCTGATACTACAAACAGATTTGGATAGTGCGGGTTTGTGGCTGATGGCTTTTCTTCATTTTTTTTTTTTTCCAAAATGCCCTCCACACTGGGTACATTTCAAAGATGAACTTCAACTTCTTCAAAATCAAGTTTGAGCCCATCTTAGCCAGGCCAGTGTTTAGGACCATCTACAACAGGAGGCTGATTTCACAGCTGAGCAGCCCGAGTGGGTTTGCGATGTTTGTCTTTGGAGGACTGGGAATAAATTCCTTTATTGAGTGCTTGCTTATTTGAAGTGGGCTGCACGACAGTTCCTCCAATATGTAACCTAAAATTCGCTAACCGAACTCCCTTCACATAAATGATTTGATAATGAAAAAAAAAAAGTGAGGCTTACTTTGAATTTATATATATTTCAGTCTTGACTAATGCTTTATTTAAAACCATGACGGTGCACCTTTTGATTGGGAGTTTAAAGTAAATAATATTTGTACATCTGAAACGTACTCAAGACAAATGAAAAGCTTCTAGATGCTTTTGTGTGAGATGCTGAAGGGCCCTACAGACTTGAAAGGACAACCTCAATTAAGCTCATCTTCATCTGGAAAAAAGTAGCAACTGAAAGCTGAATATATTAGATAATACACACTTGCCGGAGAGCATTCACTCAGCTGTTTAAAAAAAAATTAAAGGCAAAACAGAAAAGGGGGAAAAAAAGGGAAAAATATTCTTGATAACCAACCCAAAGCTGGCCCGAGTGTCGCCCGATGCTAATTTTGTTTGAAACTGTTCAACTAACTCTGAATAGATATCCATATTCAACAAAGACATAATTAATGGCAACGTTTCCTTCAGCCTCAAGACATCATAACAAGCTGCAAAGTACAAAAAGATTTTTATGGGAACTAATTTAAGGACAAAGGGTTGACCTCTCGCATTTCATTAAAAACCAGGAGGAAGAAAAAGAAGAGTGACAGGGCTCATCGCGTTCATTTCAAGCAGCCAATTTCAAAATGCAAATCGCAATCTGCAGATGTTGGAGGCTGATATAGATATTTTTAAATATCATTTGTTCAATTTAAGGACATCAGACATTTGAATTTTAAATAAAAATCAAAACCAATTTTGGGATTCATTTTTAGTCGGGGAATGAATGTATTCATGGTGCATTAAGGTCTTTAGGTTAGCCATGTTTTCAAGTGTCTAAAACTATTCTTGTAAACCATTAATTTTATATATTATTTCCAAAACCTTTTAATGGAGAAGCTCCATTAAGACCCGCATTATTCCTGATTATTGTGCTAAGTGAGAAGTGGTGCATTTTGAGTATGGAGTTGAACAGGATGAAAGCAACCATCCAAATCAGACACCTGATTCACCAATGTATTCAAAAACTATGAGCCCTGGCTCCACAGTTTGCTTTGGACAATACCTACAATAGAGTCTGGGACATTCACTGGGTGCGGAAAAAAATTATATATATTCTCCCTTTTAGAATTCTGATCTCTCTTAACTCCCTTCTGGCTTTTTTAGTTTTTTTTTTTTTTTTTTTTTTTTCCTATAGCACCTTTCACTAAACTGACTTACCATATATTGACTTATCTTGCTGTTTGCCCTTATTCCCTTTCATAGGATAGAAACTTCAAGAAAGTAAGGATATGTAGCTGTTTTATCCATTGCTGAAGCCCCAGTCTCTGGTCCTGCCCTGTCCAGTGTGGTAGTCACTGTTCACCTGTGTCTATTTCAATTCCATTGAAAATAAATTAGTATTAAAATTAAAAAAATTTTTTTACTTCATGATAGAGTCCGTATTTTATTCAATTTTGTATCTCTAAAGATATAAATTAAATTAAATTTATATATATAAATATTTAAATTTAATTTCTCAGACACACTAGCTACATATTTCCAAGGCTGAGTAACTACATGGTTAGTGTCTGCCATATTGGATGGTACAGATACAGAACTTTTTTTTATTATTATTTATTTTTTTTGATAGGCAGAGTTAGACAGTGAGAAAGAGAGAGACAGAAAGGTCTTCCTTCCGTTGGTTCACCCCCCAAATGGCCACCACAGCTGGCACACTGCACCGATCCAAAGGCAGGAGCCAGGTGCTTCCTCCTGGTCTCCCATGCGGGTGCAGGGCCCAAGCACTTGGGCCATCCTCCACTGCCTTCCCGGGCCATAGCAGAGAGCTGGCCTGGAAGAGGAGCAACCGGGACTAGAACCTGGGGTGCCCGCACTGCAGGCAGAGGATTAGCCAAGTGAGCCGCGGCGCTGGCCCCAGAACTTTTCTATTATCACAGAAAATTCCAGTGAGTAGTGGTGATCTAACAATGCCTGCACATAGTAGGCACTTACTGTTTGTCAAAATGGAATTTGAAGAGCTGGATAAGGTTATTTCTAGGGCTAAGAGATGGCTCATATTTTTCCCCGTTAGTCATATGCTTAGGTTGAATGAGAAAAGGTTGGTTGACCACAGAGCTCTCAATGTGTCATCGTGTTGTGTTTCCTATGTGCCATCAAAGAGGGTAGGTGCAGGTCTTCAGGTTTTGCTTAGAGCAGGAAAGGCCATTCTGTTCTCTTTCTCATCTCTCCATACAGGGCATAAGAGGTGGGTTAGCAGAGATAGTGCCAGCCCTATTTTTAGACAGGAAATGAAAGCTCTGGGGAGTTAACGCCCCACCATGGAAGGATGAAGAATCTCACGGAGATGCCCACCATGGAGCTCACGTCTCCTTGTTTAGTGCAGAGTTTTCCTAACTAGCACATCCTTCATCATGGACATCCACAGGCATTTTGGGGAGGTTCTGAATAAACGCTTCATTGAACTGAATTAGGCGATAGCATTAAAACTAATTAAAATTACTTCCCACTCATTAAGTATCATCTTCATTGCAGTCACTTATTATATCTGGCTACGTGCTGGGCCATGTTACACATATATTTTCACTGAATCTGGATGATAGTCCTGGAATGTAAGCAGGGCTGTGCCAAGTTTACACCCCAGGAATTGGAGGTTGTAAGGAGAGGGGGTGAGAGGCAAGAAAGCACTGTCTTACTATAGGAGAGGCATCTGCAGACTTGGGGAGCTGGGGGTGCTGTCAGATCGGCAGTCAAATGTACCTTTGGTTATTATTTTCACTTCCTTCCCCACCCCACCCTACCCCAGACCCCTAGACAAGCAGAACTGCTGGTGCTAGATGTAAAGAAAGGCTCAAAGAGTACACTGACCACCAAGATACAGAAGACAGTGAGTGTTCCTTTGGAACCCGCCATGGCCCTGTGTGTGGAGCTGCCCCGGATGTGATGCAGAGAGCACAAGGCAAGGGAGACCACACTCCACTGCTCGGTATGGGGGGAGGGTTGGTATAATGAGGGCTGAATCTGATGTATTCCCTTTCAGCTGGGCTCAAACTGTCCATTCACCTTCATGATGGAATGCATTATGGTCCCATCAAATCTAGATGATGTTGTTCCAAGTACTTCACAAAGGCAATGGAGACCCACATGGGAGAAGTAAAAAATGAGATTTAGAAGCCCATTTAGAAACGTAGCTCTGAGCAGCCCATCCCATGCTTTTGGCTACTGAACTGGCCTTTTGCATAGACAAGGACAGGAACATGAACACATATGGAATGACTCATTGTGAAAGTTACCAAGGAAAGCCTCCTATTTATACCCAAAGGAAGGAATCCTCTAGCGAAGGTCAAAGGCTTGTGGAAACTTGGGATTTGTGACTCAGGGAACCACACCTCAGCTCCTGGAGATGCCAGTCTTCTAGCACACTTGTGACACCATTAACACAGCAACTGATAGAACTTTTACCAAGGAAAAACATGAATATGGAATATAATTACATGAAATACAATGACGCAATTGTCAAAATGAAAGAAACTTGAAAAAAGTAAAAATAAGGTAATGCAGATGTAGGTTGAGTCCCAGGGACAGTCATTTATTTTTTTTATTTTATTTTATTTTTTTTGATAGGCAGAGTGGACAGTGAGAGAGAGAGAGACAGAGAGAGAAAGGTCTTCCTTTGCCGTTGGTTCACCCTCCAATGGCCGCCGCTGCAGCCGGCGCACCGCGCTGATCCGATGGCAGGAGCCAGGATCCAGGTGCTTTTTCCTGGTCTCCCATGGGGTGCAGGGCCCAAGCACCTGGGCCATCCTCCACTGCACTCCCTGGCCATAGCAGAGAGCTGGCCTGGAAGAGGGGCAACCGGGACAGAATCCGGTGCCCCGACCGGGACTAGAACCCGGTGTGCCGGCGCCGCAAGGTGGAGGATTAGCCTATTGAGCCACGGCGCCAGCTCCCAGAGACAGTCATTTAAATACATCAACTTAATCAGGAAGAAAGCAAAGCAAAACTAAAACTGTCAAGGAGGTAAAAGCTCCTGTAGGCATGCGTTTTGGGTGATATTCTGAAAGAAACTGAAGGAGACAGTTTTGGAGGAAGGTGCTACCATTGTCCATACTCAGTGGACACGTGGAGAGCGGGTTTCTATTCCTTTCTGCTTTGGTCATCATCAACCACATGACACCTTCTCAAGGACCACCTGGTCCTGTCACTCTGGGCTCGTGTTGGGTTGTCAGAATGAGTCCTGGAAAGCTAGACGGAGTCTTGGGCACAGACATGTTTCATGCTGAGGTGGGTCCTGCACAGGCTGTTGGCTGGAGACAGGGGCACCAAGGCAGGGCTGCCAAGGCAGGGCCCAAGGCCACACTGCCTGCTTGCCCTATCCCTTATCTCCTTCATGTCTTGCTTGCAGTCTGGTTCAGTGAGGCCCACTAGCAGCACACTAAATTTGGGACTGGTGTTGTAGTACAGGGAGTTAGGTCGCTGCCAACAACACTGGTATCCCATATAGGTCCCAGCTGCTCCATTTGCAATCCAGCTCCTTGCTAATGCACATGGGAAAGCAGCAGAAGATGGCTCAAGTCCTGGAGCCCCTAACACCATGTGAGGGACCTGGATGGAGTTCCTGGCTCCTATCTTGAGCCTGGCCCAGCTCCAGTTATTGTAACCATTTCAGGAGGGAACCAGTGGTTGGAAGACCTTTTTCTCTCATTGTCTCTCCCCCTCTCTTTGTCACTCTGCCTTTCAAATAAATAAAATAAATCTTAAAAAGCATATACTGAATTATAGCTCCCCAACCTACAGTGCTCCCCCTCACCTAACTCTACTGTTCCTACATTCTTGGCAAGTGCTGTCTTTCAGGAAGGTATGTGTTATGTTTGTGTTTATTGTGTACTGTCTGTCTTTCCTACTCCATGAGAGCAGAGATCTTTTATGTTTTTGGTTCATGGATATATTCCAAGTGTGCAGAATGGTGGCTGACATATACTAGACACTCAATAAATACTGATTGAGTGAGCGGATGGACAAACTTCTCACAACTCCCTGGTATGGTTGTAGAAAGCAAGCCTGCTCTGAAGCCTCACCTTATCTTATCCCTGTGATGTCCTTTCCTTTCTCTATGTTCCCCGATCATAGCAACTGTTTATTTTTGTTTATTTATTTGAGAATCAGAGACAAGGGGCGCTGGGGGTCTTTCATCCTCTGGTTCACTCCCACAAATGACTGCAATGATTGGAACCGGTCCAGGGCCAAAGCTGGGAGCTGGGGATGCAGTCCATGTCTCCTAGGCAAGTAGTAGGAACCCAACCACATGAGCCATTACCACTGGGTGGGGTCTCCCAGGGTAGGATCTATGTTAGCAGGATGGTAGAATCAGGAGCTGGAGCCAGGAATTGAATTTAGATACTCTGAGGTGGGACACAGGCATTTTTTTTTTTTTTAAGATTTATTTTATGTACTTGAAATACAGAGTTACAAAGAGAAGTAGAGACAGGGAGAGAGCGGTCTTTCATCTGCTGGTTCACTCCCCAGGTGACCACAGTGGCTGGAGCCATGCTGACCAGAAGCCAGGAGCCAGGAGCTTCTTCCAAATCTCCCTCATGGGTGCAGGGGCCCAGGGACTTGGGCCATCTTCTACTGCTTTCCCAGGCCATGGCAGAGAGCTGGATGGGAAGAGGAGCAGCCAGACTCAAACTGGCGCCCATTTGGGATGCTGGCACTGTAGGCCAGGGCTTTAACTCACGTCATAAATCTTAGCCTAAACTTAAACCACCCCCAATTACAATAACTTTTATCTTCTCTCTTGGAGCAGGAAAACTGCAAGTTATGTCCCTGAGTCTTCCTGTCATGTGCCACAGTCACTCTGCTCGCTCTCTCTCCCTTCCTGTTTCCCAGTTGGCAATATTTGTAGATCTGGTTTCTGATTCACAAGAACATGATTTTCCCTTAGGGGCTGGACTAAGCTCCTGGATTTCAAGTAAAAAATTCAATAATTTAATACTCTGGACTGTTATCACCTTAGTCTAGGCCCATGGCATGCTCCTTGCCAGGTGTGTGCCGTTCTTTTCTGAGGCCATAATGATCTCTCCACTCCACCACCATCATTGCATCCCCATTGCACACTCGGACAGGCTGTGTACTCCCACGTCCTCCTTTCTCGAATGTGCTTTTGAAAAGTCTACAAGGATTCAATTCCCATGCCTCATCCCTCTTCCTTCTCCTCAGCCTTTCAAATCCCTTCCTTGGGTTGTTTGCAGGGCAGGACTCTTTAGAATTATAGAGTAGACCGCATCAGTCTTGGGAGTTCTCTTCCCTACCGAAAGCCCTAAGTCATATTCTTGCGCTCTCTTTCTACCAAGCAGCTATGATAACTTTAGAGCACCTATACGAACGGCCCCTCAAAGGGGTATTTGCATGTTGGATAAGGCTGCTCGGCATCAGCAGAGTGATGGAATTTCAGTGCAGAGCCATTCAAGCTCTCTGCAGCTTTCACGCCACAGTTGGCGTGGCCCTACCGTTTATCCGTGACACAGGAGTGTGAACTACGTTCATGCGCTCTGTTCCTGATGGAAGCAGAATCTCCAGCTGTCCCTGTGCTTTCCAAAGCACCCAGGGCAGTGATCTTGAATGTGGGGGTGGACTCCCAAGGGAACCTCCTGACCAGAGAGAGCATGAAGGGTGCAGCGCCACCACAGGGAGTTATTTTGAAGCAACAAACCTTCAGTGTTACACATCTATTCACCCACACATACACCTTCCGCCTGCAAAGACATTTTCTGCTTAGGCCGGGTAAGAATGAAATCCCACAGACAGCTGAGCCAGACATTCTCCTTTTAGAGCTCAAAATGAAGGATTCATTTTTCACAACATAAATTCCTTTTTCCAGAAATGTTCTTTTTAAGCCTATTCAACTGGCTTCTTAATTGGCCAACCTGCACTCATCACCCAGTAGGGAAGCGGGTTCTCTTCTTGCCTCCAACAAAGCCAGGCCTCACCAAGAGTGGTGACGGTCCAAGGGACTGCCATGCCTGCCAGCTCCCCTGCCTCCGTCACATGTCAACAGCCTCTGCAGATGTCTCAGGGCAAAATAAATGACTTCCAGATGTGAAAAACAGAACTGAATGCATTCATGCAGAAGTGAAGGGGGCATTGTTTGCCCCGTGTTGGGGTCTCTTGGAAGGTATCAATGAACAACAAATTCATTCTTAATATATCACAGGAAATATAAAATGGAATGTATCACCCAGCAAATAATTTCCTATTTTCCATGCTGAGAAGCCCAAATCTAATTTCTTGTTAAGTACCAAGGCTTACATTCTCCAGGAAAGCATTTGACTGTTTACCCCTAGACTTGACTCTACAGCTCATCATTGCGATTTAAATTTCAAAACAAATGCAAGGGTTTGCAGGGATGGCTTTATATGGATTTTGTAAACTAATATTCCTTTCATAGATCAACTCTCTTCACTGGGCAAGGTCTGTCACCTTCTTGAACATCCTTTCAAAGTGAAAGCTTAGAGTCATGTCATCTGCTTGGGTCATAAATAGTGAAATTTCCAGTGTTCAGGGGAAGAAGAATGGCTTTATTTTCTCCCAAGGAGCTACCTTTTCCCATTTGGATGTGTGTGCGTGAGATGATGATGAGGATGATGTTGATGAAGACATGAGCTTGCATGTGTATTTTTCAAGCATAAATGCCAAGAACAACCATGAACCAAGAGAGAGTATGAATGAAACCAGCCTCTAAGTGAAATCTTCCTCTGATCCTCATCTCAACCACACTCCAGGTCCAGAATATACTCCATAGCCTTGAAGTCTGAGTAGTGTTAGATGGGAGACTTGATTTTTATACTTGTCTTTTAAATAGAATGCTGTTTGTGTGTTCAACTACATTTTATGAAATTGAGGTCATAAAAAGTGAATTCAACAGCTTTTCGTTTATATAACAAAATACCCAAGGCAGATAACTTATAGAGAGAAAAGATTTATTTTGGCTCACAGTCGTGGAGGTTCACAGTCCAAGATCGGGTGGATCTCACTGGTTGGATCTCCAGCAATGGTGTTCTTGCTTGCAGGGTTCCGAAGTGGCACAGGGCATCACAAGGCAAGAATCAGGAAGCACAAGTGTCTATGTTTCCATCAAGCTACCAGGATTCAATCATGGGCTCCACTACAATGACCTAACTTAATCTTAATAAATTCCCAAAGACCCTACCTCTGAATACCATAATTGCTATAGTTTGTACCCTCTTAACACCATTAACATAAGACTTTTAGAGTTTAAACTCTGAATTCAGAGGGGTAAATCCTCAAACCATAGCATGGTTTTGACCAAAAACTTGCCTTAGGATACATTTTCTTAATTGATGGCAACATTGGGCCAGAATCTCTTACACATGCTTTTCCAGGTGGGGGGGGGGGTCATATTTTAAATGAGAAATTTCCAGTATCTAAAGCCAGGCAGCTGAACTGTCTTCCCTAGGAGTCTCTCAAAGGTATGAACTCTAACATGTGCCTGTGGTGAGGATTCATCTAATTTTGCACAAAAGTAAGTGCAAGACCCTGAAAAGCCGACCGTGTCCTCACCTGAAATGACCTTGGCCACTGCTTGCTCATTCTTGGTGTCCTCACTGTCCTTGGCAATGGAATCTCCTGACAGTAGGGACTCTTATTTTGTATGTGGTTGGGTCCTGGCCCATTGTGAGCATTTAATACCTTTGTAGATGAATGAATTGAGACAGTTGCAATTCCTTTCTTGTGGACAAAGGGAAAATGCAAGTGTTTTTCAATAGCACTGACTAATCACTAATTGGTCGGCACAAATGCAGCCACATAATTTGGAAATACTGGCCTGAAGGTGGGATAAGCTTAGTGCGTTTGCTCCTATGTATTTAACAGAACAGAAAGGAAATGAATGTCTTCTTTGGAAAGAAACAACCAAAAGTTAAAGGGGCAAGACCCTAGGGGAGGTATGTTGGGTTATTAATATTTTAACACTCGTACAAATGAATGTTCTTCAAAACCAATTAGGCCCTTTAAGGAAAACAACCTCTAACTATCTGCTGAAAATTAATTCCAATCACGTCTTCCAGTCCATTTGTAGCCAAGCTCAAACTCCTCCCCTTCCGTCAGCTGTTGACTTTCTAAGTGTCCCAGGCAGCTGCGTGTCTGTCTCAGATTCCCTGTGATGACTTTGCCAAACCCAGGTTTCTTAAGACCGCTGACTTCTATGGGGCGCCTTGACAAAGCCTGCACTCTGCGGAGGCTTCGGAGCCCAGGCGCCTGGCCAGCCTGCAGTGGGAGTTCAGGGAGTAGGGCAGGCCTCTTTAAAACCATGTCACGCGTGTGTGACAACTGTTCCTCTGTGCTTATTTGAACTGTCCCCCCCAATTAGCAGTAATAAGTGACTCTGTAAAGATGAGCAAACACTGTGCCTTCATTAGTCTGCCCCAGCTCCCCTCGCCCCCTCCCATCCCGGCATTCCCTGCCCGGTGCCAATCAGCCCCAGCAAATCCCCAGAGGACACCGCCAACAGTGTTTGGAGAAAGCTAAACGCATCTTACTCTGAGTGAAGAAGGACAGACCGGCAAAAGGCAAATTAATGACAACCCATTTGAAGAGTTTGCTTGAAATTATTGTATTCTGCCCATTTGCTGAAAAAATTGATTACTCCCGGGGTAGGGGGAGAATTCCAAATCAATAGACTAAAGCAAAATGGTCAAAAGGCATGCACCAGGCCCATTTATTTTTTCTATCTACCCTTCCCGGCTGCCCCCGACCTGATTCTCCTCCCTCGCATCTCTCTGCCTCTTCTCCACCCATGCACATTTTTTAGAGAAATGAGATATAATTTACAGGGCAGGAGCTGTTTGGCCTTTTCAGATCCAGCGTTAATGGCAGCCCAGGGCTCGCCGCGTGGCTGTACATCTCCCAGATGAACTGAGGCCTGTGACCACCTCCAGAGGGGAGTGGGAGATGTGGACTCCTCTACTCCCTGCAGTGGCTGGCCGGCAGTCCTGGCCTGCCAGAGAGATATGCAAATGAGGCAGTGGGCTCCGGATCCAAGGCAGACAAACGATGTCAACCTCCCCCACCCCCATCTTTTCCTGAGCTGCCTGTAGGAGGCAGGGACAGAAGTGATGCTCCCTTGTGGGCAAGGAGGCAGCTTCTCCACACTTGTTTAACTTGCCCTGTGAGCTCCAGGTGTCCCAGGGTCTTTGAATGTAAAAAATGAGAACAGCAGTAACAAACTCAGAACGTGCCCTGTCTCTTTTAGGTAATGGCGGAGACGTCTCCAACTTGGCTTCGGAGCAAAAGCCCAACTCCATTACCTGGAACAGGTGTGGTACCTGGATCCCTTGACTGGTCACCTCCTGCTTCTTCAGGGAGCTGGGCCCTGCCACTCCTCCAACCTTCACCCAAGCCATCTCCTCACCGTGGCAGGCTCTCACCCGGTTCTCCATCTCTCTTAAGTCCTTTCAAGTCTGTTAAGGCCCAAATCCGATACCAGCTCATCTGAATTCTCTGATGGCCCCTAAACACGTTTCTCTGTCTCTTCAGCAATCTGTACTTTCACTGAATACAAGCATTCCTCAAATGTTTGGTGGAAAAATGGAATTAAAATATAAACTTATTTTGATGACAAAAAAAATCAAAATCCATGCACAGGTTTTTCATAATATGCATTTCCATGAACTTTTTGAAGATCCTCCCTTCTGCATGGACTTCAAAATTTTTTTCATCAAAATACACATATTTTAATGTATATATAAAGATAAATATATTGGGGCCAGCATTGTGGTATAGCAGGTAAAGCTGCCATAAGCAATGCCAGTATCCGCTATGGGTGCCCATTCATATCCCAGCTGCTCCACTTCTGATCCAGCTTCCTGCTCACGGGCTGGGAAAGCAGTGGTAGATGGCCCATGTTGGGGATCTGGATGAAGCTCCTGGTTTGGGCCTGGCCCAACCTCAGCCATTACAGCCTTTCAGGGAGTGAACCAGCACATGGAAAATCTCTCTCTCTCTCTCTCTCTCTCTCTCTAGCTCTGCTTTTCAAATCAATAAAATAAATCTTTTTTAAAAATGTGGGAGATTAGCCAGAAGCCTGATCCTAAATGCAAAGGGTTGTATCTAATTGCACCAAGTGCTTCACACCTGTCTTTCTTGAACCCCTCATCCACCTCGCCCTGCCCGTGTCTCTCTTATGCCTTTTAGCTAGCAGAGGAGACTGTAGAATTGGTGCTGTTATACCTCCCAGCTGGTGGTCAAGTGACATTTTCCTTTCTATCAATTTGAGTAATACCTGAACCCATTTCAAGGGGAAAATGGGTTTTTGTGAACCCTCAGTGAGAACATTTTTTATTTTAATTAAACTGTTATTGATGTATAGACACATATTAAACCCTAGGAAAGTAATTCATGTACCTATTAAAAATTTTTTTAAGGAGGCCAGCGCCGCGGCTCACTAGGCTAATCCTCCGCCTTGTGGCACCGGCACACCGGGTTCTAGTCCCAGTCAGGGCGCTGGATTCTGTCCCAGTTGCCCCTCTTCCAGGCCAGCTCTCTGCTGTGGCCAGGGAGGGCAGTGGAGGATGGCCCAAGTCCTTGGGCCCTGTACCCCATGGGAGACCAGGAGAAGCACCTGGCTCCTGGCTTCGGATCAGCGCTGTGCGCCGGCGGCAGTGCGCCGGCCGCGGCGGCCACTGGAGGGTGAACCAATGGCAAAAGGAAGAACTTTCTCTCTGTTTCTCTCTCTCTTACTGTCCACTCTGCCTGTCCAAAAAAAAAAAAAAAAAAAAAAAAAAAAAGGAAAAAAAGAGCCATGGGCAAAGTCAAGAACACTCGAATTGTCAAGGATAATTGAGCACCCAAGATTGTCTTAGAACATCCACGCCTCTCAGCGCGCCAATGGGCCACTGGCCTCTCCATGGCACCTTCTTGCATTTTCACCATGGCTGCACTAACTTGGATTCCAAAATGCCCACACTTTCCTTATTGGAATTCCTGTCGCTCCTTCATTGGTCCAACCATGAGGCTGTGATGTATATGGGTGGTAGCTGAGGCAGCAGTGATGGAGGAGAGCCTGCAGAATGAGGAATGAAATCAGAGAATCACTTAGGAAGCCAGTGATTCAGATCTTCTTTCTCAGTCCCAAGTTCATTCCTTTATACTCTGCTCGGCGGTAATAAACCTGGGAATCTGCAAGTCTCATCTCTGCTTTGCCGGCTGCTTCTGTCTGGGCTCTGACAACGACGGGCGCTTGAAGGGGGCAGGAAGCCTGGCGTGAGAAGGGACTTGGGCTTTCTGGTTGGCTTCCTGTTCACAGGATCATCACGGGAGCCACACTTCCTCTACCTGAGTATTTCCGGGTATTGACTGCATCTACTTGGGCTCACTTCCTCCTTACACCAGAGCAATCTGCCATTGTTACAACACTTGCAGTTCTAGTCTCACTGCTTTCGCTGGGAGACACCGGTCAAAGCTAGCTGGGTCTCCTCTTCAGGGGTCCGTTCTCCATGCATTCAAGGATCAGGGGTCCCAAGTCTGTCCCTTTTATCTCCCAGTACTACAAGCGGTAGCTGCCTTCCAAAATTGCAATCTCTGTGAAACCCAAGGGCTTGTCTTTTACCCTTCTTAATGACAAAGGCAACAACTGTTTATATTACGCTCGCTCTCTTAAAATAACAGGTGAGGTTTCTGTCTTCTGATTGCTAGTGGAGCAAGTGTGTGGCTCGCACAAGGTAAAGACATTAACAACGTGTATGGAGTCAAATGGGCAGATAGGAATAATATTTAGGAGAACAATTAATTAAAATAAAGTCATGGGAATTGGAGAATAGGAGAGAAGGAAGAGGCAGGGCTAAAGCTTTGTAGAAAGAGCAGCTGGTGGAAAGGGGTGGCAGGCCGGCGCCGCGGCTCACTAGGCTAATCCTCCGCCTTGCGGCACTGGCACACCGGGTTCTAGTCCCGGTCGGGGCACCGGATTCTGTCCCGGTTGCCCCTCTTCCAGGCCAGCTCTCTGCTGTGGCCAGGGAGTGCAGTGGAGGATGGCCCGGGTGCTTGGGCCCTGCACCCCATGGGAGACCAGGAAAAGCACCTGGCTCCTGGCTCCTGCCATCGGATCAGCGCGGTGCGCCAGCCGCAGCACGCCGGCCGCGGCGGCCATTGGAGGGTGAACCAACGGCAAAAGGAAGACCTTTCTCTCTGTCTCTCTCTCTCACTGTCCACTCTGCCTGTCAAAAAATAAAAAATAAAATAAAATAAAAAAAAAGGGGTGGCAGAAAGCTAGGTAGGGGAGGTGACATTTTCTTACGTCTTTGGCCACCAGCATTCACTCCCTCTTCTCTTGCAAGTATCGCACCTATTTTTCTTCGCACATCCACTTTAATCCTCCTAAGGATGAAGCTGTGGCCTTGGGTGGGACAGGTGGTTCCTTCATAAGCCAATCAGCAACATTCTCTCTGCTTGGCCATTGTGATTATTTAGGTATGAGATGGTGGACTAATTGAGCCGATCAGACCATGCCTGGGTATTGGTTTTCTGTGGAAAAGACCCCACTGGCTCCAGATGAGAATGAGCAGATCATCAATGCCTGATGGGAAATGGAAAGAAAGATGTAGGATTCAGGCTCCGAGCCACCCTGGTAGATTCAATGTAGTTTGAGTAGATGGAGACTCTCAGCAACCAATCATTCTAAGCCATTCAGTAGTGAATACACGCAGAAAATGGATCCAGGGGAAATCCATGAGCTTGGTTTTAGACTGATTTTTAGACTTCCAAGAGATTTCCTGCATATAAGAGCAGGTGGGATCCACTGAGCGTTTTGCCATGCACATTGTTTTACCTCTGTCGGGAGCATTTCACATTTGTACAACCGGAGATTCCCATTGTCACTTCACTTTACAGAGGAGAACACTGGATCAGAGCAGGTAAGGACCTTGTCCACTCTGTTCTCCATAGCCTTACGTTACCTTTCAATAGGGTCTTTGTCATCCTGCAGCTGAAAAGGGAACAGTAATCTCAATATGGCCATTTTGTTTTTTTTGTTGTGTGTGTGTGTGTGTGTGTTTTCAGGCAGAGTTAGACAGTGAGAGAGAGAGAGAGAGACAGAGAGAAAGGTCTTCCTTATGTTGGTTTACCCCTCCAAATGGCCGCTATGGCCGGCACACCACGCCGATTCGAAGCCAGGAGCCAGGTGCTTCCTCCTGGTCTCCCATGTGGGTGCAGGGCCCAAGCACTTGGGCCATCCTCCACTGCACTCCCTGGCCACAGCAGAGAGCTGGCCTGGAAGAGGGGCAACCGGGACAGAATCCGGCTCCCAGACCGGGACTAGAACCTGGTGTGCCGGTGCCACAAGGCGGAGGATTAGCCTAGTGAGCCGTGGCGCCGGCCGACTTTATATTTCTTTTCTGTGTCCTTGATGGTCAAGCTACAGCTTTTCTGCTAAACCAAACATTACTGTTTTGTTTTTCTAGGAACATGTGACAAGTTGTATTTTCCAAAAATGACCAAAGTGATATTTCTGGTCCCATATGCTCTTCCAGAACTTTCTTACTCTGCTACCTAGAAGTGACCTCCATTTCCTCTCTCCTTGGCCTGTGGCGGAAGCAACACGGTGTGCCTTCTGAAGTCCGTTGGTAAAAGGCCATAGAGTTCTACCTATCTGACCTTGAACTGGGCTGTAAAGAAGCCCAGAACAGAGGGAAAGGCCACAGGTGAGTGTCCTGGGTGACAGCCCCAGCCAGGGTCTCAGCTGGTAGCCAGCATCAAACACCAATGCACAACTGAACAAGCTTTCAGATGACTGAGGTCCCTGGCCTTGGAATCTTCCAGCTAAAACCTCAGACAATTAGGGACTGGTGTGGTGTAGCAGATAAAGCTGCCGCCTGCAACCTCAGCATCCCACTTGGCACCGGTTGGAGTCCCAGCTACTCCACTTCTGATCCAGCTCCCTGCTAACATCCCTGGGAAAGCAGCAGAAGATGGGCCAAGTGCTTGGGTCCCTGCACTCATGTGGAAGATCCAGAAGAAGCTCTTGGCTCCTGGCTTTGGTCTGGCCCAGCCCTGGTCTTTGAGGTCATTTGGGGAATGAACCGGCAAATAGATCTCTCTCTCTCCCTCTCTCTGTCTCTCCTTCTCTTTCAAACTCTGCCTTTCAAATAGATAAAATAAGTCTTTAAAAAATAAGAGTAATGAAACTCCAGACATTCAAGGGCAGAGACAGGTTGTCCACTCTCTGTTTTGTCAGTTTCTCATCCATTGAATCCATGAGCAAAACAAATGATTGCTTCGTGTCTGTACTGGCCAACAAGTCCTTCCTTGAGGGAGATCTGTGTGGCAGAAGTCTACTGGCTACTGGCTGAGAGCTTTCAAGTTATACTAGTGATACATGGCCTTGACCTTTTCCCATTGCAGAGAATGGGCCTAAGAGAATCAAGCAGCGGCCTTGGAACAAAGACACACATGATGACTGTGTCTCCAGCAGGTCCTCTTGCTGGCAGGATGACCTGGGTACAAACAGTGGAAATAGATTCTGAATAATTCAGGCCAAATACATACGGGAGGTATTGGCAAGCCATGGGCAGCTCACAGAGCCAGAGGAGAACCTGATGAGTCAGATCTTGGATAGGACACGAACCAGAGTCACCCAGAGGTCTGGAAGGTAAATACTACATTTTCACAGCTGCTTCCTCATGGTAGTGCCTGGGACAAACAGTCCTTTCACTTGGTTGGAACATCAAATTCCCAGGAGAAATAGTCTAATTGATACAGCGTGAGTCACTCCCCACTTCCCCCACCAGGAATGGTCAGGATGCGTGAACTGCCATTCCTGTTGAGGCTCCGCAAGCTGGCAGGGGTGAATAATGACATCTGTTAATACGGATTGAGCTCTCAGTGTATGACAGGTGCATGGACCCATGGTTGAACCTGCAGCAGCTGGCCACGGCTGCTGCCATGCTCAACCAGAGCTTAGGGCCGGAAGTAACTTGCCTACGTTCTCTCGGCTGGGAAGTGGTGTCGGTGGGGCTTCCTGCCCTGGGCTCTGAGTTCCTACCTTCATAGCTTCTCACAGGCCTTGTAGCTGGAATCCTATTTGTAGTCACCGTTCTCCAGTTGTAAACCTAAGAGCTGTTGATAGCAGAGGGAGAAACGGGGGCTGGTGGGGGATGCTCACCATCCAGGGGGAAGGTTTGGGCCAAGATGCTAGGGTTCTCAGAGAGGTGGGTAACCATTGGACCAAACTGACCTGGTGCGGGGCCAGGATATGCTGCTGGGCAGATGTGTGTGTTGATTTGACATAGACTTATCAGAGGAATTCCTTCCAAAAAGGACGACTTCTTACCCGGGGACCGCAGGATGACAACTGCTCGTGGGTTGGTGCCTACAGCTGCCTGGGACATCCCCTCTGACTCCAGGACACAGCTGGACTAGAGAAATCACACCCCCCACCCCGTGCTGAGCCAAGCCCCTCATCAGGGAGCTTGCCATGCATAAGGCTCGGTACCCCATTGTCCTCTAGCTCTGAACCTCCCCTGCAGCTAAACTGTCTTTTTTTCAATGGCCTTGAAAACCACTTACAGGTTAAACAGACATTAAAAGCATCTTCGACCTGTGATTCAGTGATTCACACATAACAGGTGCTCGACGCACGTTTGCTGTTGATAATAAAGACAAGTTGCTGGGAAAAGTCATACTGTGATGTGAGGGGCGGGTCTCACCTGCTCGAGCTTTAAACCAATTTCATCAAGGAAGATTCTTCCAAGAGGACTTGCTGGTTTAAGCCTGTGCTCACTTAGCAAGTTCAAAATGGGATTCAAGAATTGGTTCCCTGCTCAATGAAAGATAATTTCGTTTTTAAAAAATCATAGTCTCAGGGCTGTTGTTGTGGTATGGTGGATCAAGCTTCCCCTTGTGATGTTAGCATCCCATAGTATCCTCTGCGTCCTATCCAGCTCCTTGCTATGTGCCTGGAAAAGCAGCAGGAGATGGCCCAAAGGCTCAGGCCCTGGCTGCTCATGTGGGAGACCCAGACGGAGTTCCTAGCTCCTGGTTTCAGCTTGGCTCAGCTCCAACCGACACAGTCATTTGGTGCAGTGCACCAGCGGATGGAAGATCTTTCTCTCTCTGTCTCTCCCTCTCTTTTTCTCACTAGGCCTTTCAGATAAATAAATAAATCTTTTCTTGTTTTTAAGAATTATAATCTCATGTCTCCTTGTGCTGATGGTGCCCTTAACTCCTTGGCATGGAGGGTTTATATGCTTCTTCTTGCTCCCAAAGGACCTCAGGCATGGGAGACCCCCAAACATGGCCCTCATCAGAACTGGTGCTGAGAAAATCGTGAAACATTTTCTGATGTTACAAATAGTGATCTTTTCTCAAAGACAAATGAAAGCATTTTAGAAGCACCAGTCTAATTTATTAAGAGGAAGCTTTTAAAAATATATACAAACAATGCTTCACTGAATCATACCACATAAAAGGCAATGCACTCTTTTTTTCCCCCACAGTTTGATCATTGTTACGAATCTCTCCCTCTGTGATATTAATATCTCTATTAATTCAAGAAAAAACAGTGGAGCTGGCATTGTGGCATAGTGGGTACAGCATCCATCTATGATGCTGGCATCCTCTATGGGTACCAGATCATGTCCTGGCTGCTATACTTATGATTCAGCTCCCTGCTAATGGCCTAGGAAAAGCAGTGGAGGACAGTCCAACTGTTTGGACCCCTGCCACCCATGGGGGAGACCCAGAAAAAGCTCCTGGCCCCAGAGCCTGGTCCAACCCTGACCATTGTGGCCATCTGAGGAATGAACCAGTGGATAGAAGACCTCTCTCTCTCTCTCTCTCTCTCTCTCTCTCTGTAACTCTGGCTTTCAAATAAATGAATACATATCCTAAAAATGTTATATATGTGTATGTATATAATGCCCACATTTGAAGTGAATGTGGCAAAATGTTAAAAACTTACAAAATTCAAAAATAATAATAAAGAGCAAGAAAATAAATAGAAACTATATGCAAAATTTTTCCTACCTTTCATTTATTTCCTTTTCTTTCTAAACATTTTGTACAGCTTGGCAAATGTTTTGTGACCCCAAAAGTTTGCTCTGCCTTATAAGCCAGGACAATGGCCCCCACGTATGCATATTCCTGCAAAAAAGTGTCTCTGAACTTGCTCAAGGCCTTGCCAACCCTGGTTCATAATTTATTCATGGAATTACGGAATTTTACAGTAAAAATGCAGTGATTTTGAGAAACGTTAATGGAGTGCTTCATTATGCATAAGGTCCACTGCTAAGCCCCTTTCCGATCCCTCGTTCAGATAGACGCAAGGGTTTTGGGTAGCATCACCATCACCTGAAATGGCCAGGGCGAAACTATGAGATTGAGAAAAATGTAGAGAGAAGCAACAACACAGTCAGCCAATGAGAGAAAAAAGGAAGAGAAATACAGAGAGGAGCAAGGTTTCCTGGCAGCTTTAATGTATTTCCAAATTCAACATATAGAGACGTGTGTGTGTGTATGTGTGTGTGCATCTGTGCTTATAATAAGAAAGTGTACATTTAAGATTTTTATTTTGATTTATATAGTGTTTATACATACTTATGGGAGTACATTTTGATATAAAAGTACATTTTGTAATGATCCAATTGGGGTAATTGGCCTACCTATCATGTCTAACATTTATCATTTCTTTGTGGTGAGAACATTCAGAATGCTCTCTTTTAGCTTTTTTGAAATATGCACTGTGTTTCTATTAGCTATTCTCACCCTATTCTGTGATACAAAAACAGCACTCATTCTACCTTTCTTTGTACCCACTGGCCAGAAAAGTTGTCCTTTGAAGATTACTCAAGGGGGCTGGCATTGTGGGGTAGCAGGTAAAGCTGCTGACTGGGACACCAGCATCCCATAGGCCATCAGCTGCTCCACTTCTGACCCAGCTCCCTGCTAACGGCCTGGGAAAAGCAGCAGAGCATGGCCCAAATGTTTGGGCCCTTGCCACCCACGTGGTAGACCCGGATGAAGCTCCCAGCTTCTGGCTTCAGCCTGGCCCAGCCCTGTTACACCCATCTGGGAAGTAAACAAGCTGATGGAAGATCTTTCTCTCTGTAATTCTGACTTTCAAAATAAATAAATAAATCTAGGGGTCGACGCTGTGGCACAGTGGCTTAAAGCTGTGGCCTCCAGTGCCAGCATCCCATATAGGCACAGGTTTGTGTCTCACACAGCTCTTTGCTATGGCCTGGGAAAGCAGTAGAAGATGGCCCAAGTGCTTGGGCCCCTGCACCCATGTGGGAAGACCCAGAAGAAGCTCCTGGCTCCTGGCTTTGGATCAGCTCAGCTCTGGCCATTGAGGTCATTTGGGGAGTGAAACAGCAGATGGAAAACCTCTCTCTTTCTCTCTGGCTCTACCTCTCTCTGTAACTCTGTCTTTCAAATAAATAAAATAAATCTTTAAAAGATAAATAAATAAACCTGAAAAATTTTAAAAATTTAAAAAGTAAACATTACTCTAGCAAAAATATTCAGAGGAAGTTTGATACAATGAGCAACTGCAATAGGAATAGTAGATAAGGGTATGTTGGAATAGTCAGAGAGAGAGAGAGAGAGGGAATATACTATTACCAGTCATAATGGAATTCGCTGGAAACTTTCTGAGGGCCAAACACTCCATGTCTGTCATTCTAATCTGATTCCCCCAATAGCCCACAAGGCAGATTATATAATAACTCCTATTATTTTCAATGTATGGTTAAGGACAAAAGACTGTCAAGTGTCTTGAGGGCCAGGGTCAACCATATTTCTCTTTTTATTCAGTGCTGGGACAGAGTTGGCACATTGTGTGGGCTCAGCACATGTCTGTTGAGCTGAGGAGAACAAAGTGTTGGTGCTTGGATGCAGAAATGATCAGAGTGACCAAGTGGGAAGATGCCATGATAAAACCAGGTGGACAAGTGGCCGGCGCCACGGCTCACTAGGCTAATCCTCCGCCTTGCAGCGCCGGCACACTGGGTTCTAGTCCCGGTCGGGGAGCCAGATTCTGTCCCGGTTGCCCCTCTTCCAGGCCAGCTCTCTGCTGTGGCCAGGGAGTGCAGTGGAGGATGGCCCAAGTACTTGGGCCCTGCACCCCATGGGAGACCAGGATAAGTACCTGGCTCCTGCCATCGGATCAGCGCAGTGCGCCGGCCGTGGCGGCCATTGGAGGGTGAACCAATGGCAAAGGAAGACCTTTCTCTCTGTCTCTCTCTCACTGTCCACTCTGCCTGTCAAAAAAAAAAAAATACCAGGTGGACAAGTGGGTGGGAAAACCTGGGATGGCAGCTACCACCCTCAAGTCTTTGCTAAAACTTACTCCCCCAAAGAGGACTAAATAACATTTTCAATTATGTTGGTGAGAAAATTAGGGAGTAGCCAGGAGTGAAGAGAGTTCACAAGATACATGGTCAAGGGCCAAGTACAGTTGCCACCAATGGGTCACAAATTTGAACTGGATTTGGTGGTGGTGATGGTGGTGGTGGTGGTACAATGAAAGAAACTCAGTCACGTGATTCACAATCTAATAAAAGCACAAAGTTTTTTTAAAGAGTTATTTTATTTAAAAGGCAGAATTAGAGAGAGAGAGAGTGTGTGAGCAATAGAGAGAGAGAGAGAGACAGAAAGAGAGACAGATCATCCATCAGCTGGTTCACTCCCCAGGTGTCCACAACAGCCAGGGCTGGGTCAGGAGCTAGGAGCTTTATGCAAGTCTCCCACATGAGTACAGGGGCCCAAACCCTTGGGCCATCCTCTGCTGATTTTCCAGATGCATTAGCAGGGAGCTGGATTGGAAGTGGAGCAGCTGGGATTCGAACCAACACCCTTATGGGATACCAGCATGGCAGATGACAACTTAGCCCATTATGCCACAACACGTGCCCCCAAACTCAAAGTTCTTTAGGAGAATCACAGCTGTCCCCGATTCTGAAGCTAGAAATGGTATTCCCCTTCTCCACCATCTTACAGAGCGTCCCCAACGAAGTCCTTATAGCAGACGTAAACACAAGTGTTGAAGCAATACTGGCAGAGCCAAGCGTCTCATTCCGAGGACTCAGCTCTCTGCCGTCTGGGATCAATGCAAAGAGACATTGTGGAGAGCGCGGGCAGCGGCTGGATGGCATAGCTTTCAGGCAGTCTTCTGTATATACTGCTTCTTCTACTCAAGCCTGTGCTAACTATCTAGTGGGAGGGAGTTCAAGGTTATCTTTGGTCATGAGAATGCAGCTATTCACTGTGTTAGCTGTGTGTGCAGACTTTTGCAGTCAGTCAAGCTGGGAGTGGGGCAGTTGTGCCTGTGGGCAGCTTGATGAGCTTGACAAGGACACCTATGTCTATGCTATAGCCGGTCACTGCCGCAGAAGTGCTGCCTGACTTCATCTCCCAACCCAGGGGCCTGAGATGGGGGTCATTGCTTTCCAAATGTCCAAGATGGCTGGAGTCAGTCGTGTTTGGCTCTGAGAGCTGCAGTTTGTGACAAGCTCGTCCTCACATGTCCCCTGCTTATTGGGTCAATGGACGTTATAACCGGGGCACATTCTTCTCACAGCATTGGCAGAAGCATAAGACAGCAAGGCTGCCTGCACACAGGCCCTCCATGATTTTGCTTTTCTCATATCCATTAACCTTCCAGTGGCCAAACCACACTACATGGCCAAGTCCGATACCAACGGGGTCGGGGGAGCACACGCACTGCTCGCCTTGGGAGAGGAGCCAGCTAATGTTCACCTCAGACAATAATCCAAGCTACCACGTATTTCTTAATAAGCACTCTAGTCACATGGATGAAAATGGCCACGGTGTAGCAAAGAGAGGCAAGAACATTGAAAGACTGTAATTCTCCTGTAACTTTTGGGAGAATATAAAACGGTCCACTCACTTTGGAAAATAGTTTGACAGTTTTTTTTTTTCAGAAAGTTAAAAAGCACCATCAGTCCTCCACTCCTAAATAGTTACCCAGGAGAAATGATATATATCCTTATAAATGTTCACAGCAGCTTTATTCATAATAGCCTCAAAGCAGAAACAATCCAAAGGTCCAATAGGCCAGTAGAATAGAAATGTAAAGCGTGGATTGTTCGTGGAATAAAGAAATGTTCAGCAATATAGAAATGAACAGTTGATGTCTTCAATAAAATGGGTAAACCTCATTGAGCTGAGCTGGACACTAAAGTATGGATGCTGTATGAATATATTAATAGCAAGTTCAAGGACAGACAAAACTAATACAAGGCAATAGAAGTCAGGTCAGTGGTTGCTTTAAAAAATATTTGTTTGCTTATTTATTTATTTGAAGGACAGAGCAACAGAAAAAGAAGGAGAGAGAGAGAGAGAGAGAGAGAGAGAGAGAGATCTTTCACCTGCTAGTTCACTCCCCAAATGGTTACAATAATCAGGGTTGGGCCAGGCTGTAATCAGGAGCCAGGAACTCCATGTGGGTGGCAGGGGCACAAGGACTTGAGTCATTCCTGCTACCTTCCCAGGAGCATTAGTAGGAAGCTGGATCAGAAGTGGAGCAAGCCACTCAGACTGCTACTCTGTTATGGGATGCCTGCAGCACAAGTGGCAGCATTGGTTGCTTTTTTTTTAAAGATTTATTTTATTTATTGGAAAGTCAGAGTTACAGAGAGAGGAAGAGCCAGAGAGAGAGAGAGAGGTCTTCCATTTTGCTGGTTCACTCCCCAAATGACCACAACAGCAACAGCTGTGCTGAGCCAAAGCCAGGAGCCAGGAGCTTCTTTCAGGTCTCCCATATGGATGCAGGGGCCCAAGGACTTGGGCCATCTTGTACTGCTTCCCCAGGCCACAACAGAGAGCTGGATCGGAAGTGGAGCAGCCAGGACTCAAATTGGCACCCATGGGGGTTGCTGGTTCTGCAAGCTGGGGCTTTAACCCACTGCGCCACAGCACTGGCCTCCCTCATGAGTGCCGGTTCGAGACCCAGCTGTTCTGCTTCCAATCCAGTTCCCTGCTAATGCACTTGGGCAAACAGCAGATGACGGCCTGGCAAAGCTGCCCTAAGAGAACCAGGTACTTGGACCCGAGTATGTCTCCTCTGGCTGCTCCCTCTCCAAGGTGAGCTACAAAGTCTAACTGTCCAAGTGTCCAAGAGCTGACTTGTTGCAGCCTCCAACACATCTCTGACACTCATTATTGTAACTGTTTCTCCTGGCAGTTACAAACCAGCATGGATGGTGTTCATCCGGGGCCTTCACCCACCCAAGGCTCAGCTGAGTGTGGAAGGAGGCTTTGGCACTGTCCACAAAGAAACTTTCCTTCCATGCTTCTCCAACCTCCTTCAGCCCTCCATGTTCTATAACAGTTGGTCCTAAGTCAGCTCCTGGTGAGGCGTGGACGTTCATCACGTACATCAGGTGGTGATTTGACAATGGACACTGAGGCTATCATAAGACATTTTCTGTGATCATGTGGAAAACAGCGCACAGCACCGTATTGACCCTGATGAATTTGTATCCAGTGAACACTCCTGGGTCACCAACATCAAGAAATACATCACAAGGGCTGGCGCCATGGCTCACTTGGTTAATCCTCCACCTGCAGCGCCAGCATCCCATATGGGCACCGGGTTCTAGTCCCGATTGCTCCTCTTCCAGTCCAGCTCTCTGCTGTGGCCCGGGAAGGCAGTGGAGGATGGCCCAAGTCCTTGGGCTCCTGTGCCTCAGTTTCCACGTCTGTAATAGAGGCTACTAACAAGAGCTCCCTCACAGAGTTTGAGTGAGGACTGAGCGAATCAATGCCAGCAGAATGCCTGACACACACTGAGCTCTCACTGAGAGGTCTCCACAAGCAAACATTATGCCGGGTAACCTCCCCCTCATGAACGTGGAAAATGAAGTGAGGTGAGAGGATTGCCAAGAGGCACAGTAGCATCCCGCTCTGCAGGCTTCTACCCGCCTCCATGAGAACTTGCCTAAGTGGGCGCCAGCATGTAGGAAGCGTCCGGTCTCTGAGCTCACCGTCTGTGCAAGGCTGCAGCCCCTGCTACCTGGTCCCATCCCTCCCCTGCCTGCTGCCTCTGCTTTGTACCCACCTAGTGTGCTCCTAATTCCTTCCCCACTGGGGACATTTCACCCTGCATAGAAGACAGATTCTTTCCCGCATGACGCCATTAGCAAAGAGAAGCCCAAACCCCTAATAACCAACTGTGTAGAGCCGCACAGCTGCCTCAGGCAGGGGTCACCACACAGAGCAGACAACAAGGCAGCAGTTTATAAAATATAGTTTTATTTGAATAAGACCAGTCCACATGGGATTAATTAAATACATCCACAGTGAGTAAAAGGATGCATGTTGGTGGATTTGCTCGTCCGCCTTTCCTATCAGGGCTCTGGGAGGTTTAGCTTCCATTGCTTTTGTCTGCACGGGATTAAGTAGGAGGAGGTTGGACAGGATTATTTAAAAAAAAAAAAAAAAAGAGCAGACCTAGTGACCTAATTCCCTTCTGTATCTTTATCATGTACCGCGACGCATGGTCCCCACATGGGACAGCGATGCAAATGAGTCTTCCTGGAAAATAAAACATTTGAGACAAAAAGAGAGAGAGAGAGAGAGAGAAACATGAGTTTGCCATATAATATCACTACAACTAGTAATGCTCAGACTTTTTTTTTTTTAAATGACATTCAATTATGGAGTTTTATTTCCTGTCCCAATGGGCAGCCATCCAGACCTAGCATTTCAGAATTCAAATACAGTACCAGGATATACAGTAACTACAGTTCTCTGAGGATTTGAGCAAATGTCAGAAAACCCAGCCCCATGTCGAATTTATTAGTTGGTGGCTATCTCATGATTTTGCATAGAGGCTGATAAGGCCAGCTGGGAATTCCTCTCACCATTAAGTGATTTAGGGGCCTCTACAGAAATTCCGTGCCTGCTGCATCTCACTGAGCAAACCATGCAAAACCCAGCAGCCCTGATTATTTACTCTTTCCAGTGGATGCATTTTGCTTTAGATGCTTTTTTTCTATAAGACCCACAGATAGAGGGATTTCTCATGGAATCTGTCAATGCCAGGGGAGAAATGTGAGTAAAATGTTTAAAACTTCTGCTCAAAACAAAAACCAAAACCTCCCTTACAGACTTGCTGTCTTCTCCCAGTGTGTGTTTCCAGTCTGGTTGCCAAAGTTCTGGGGAAAGGAAATGTTGGTAGTTGATGGACCCCCTGGCTTTGTCTGGACCATGCTTAGCTTTTGAAGGCAGCAAACAGCATGGCTGCAAGAGGCCTGCATGCAGGTGACCAGGGCTCGGGTCTGGCTTGGCCACTGCTGGGCTGGATGTGCTTGGACAGGGAGCTCATCCATCCAGGGCTCCACGCTGTCGATTTGCAGTGAGTACTTGGACCCACAGATCCATACATTTCCTCAGGGCCTAAGGATTTTGAACCTGAGTTCCCCGGCCCCACCCCCATGCTCCTGCTCTCCCCCAACCCCCACACTCTCTAGCCCTCATCCCTCTCTCTTGCTTCCTCCACAACCAACTCTCTGATCTCTTTAGTGTTGTGTCTACCCTATTACTGCCAACTTGTTATAGAGTCCACTGTAGCAGTGCCAAAAAACGAGAAAATATGTTTTTATCCACTATATATAATTTCCATATTTGTTTTTTAAATAGTTTTGTCTTACATATGATTTGGTTTTATTTATTTAATTAATTTGAAACACACACATGCGTGCATGCACACACACACACACTGGTGCCAGCATTATGGTATTGAAGTAGCACGTTGACAGTAGGGACTCCATTTTGGAGCACTTGAGACTCCATTCTGGGAAAGCACCCACCCCACACCATGGGACTCTGGTCTGAAACTATGATCTGAAACAATCAGACAATAGCAGTGCACTACATCACCCTTGGCAGAGCCCAGAAACCCCCCAGCATGATTGTTCAAGCTTGAAAGTAGAAAGGTTGCACCTGGGTTAATGATAAAGATGTGATTTGTCTTGTCCTAAATATAATTAAAACCAATAATTGGATTAATGTCGAGATTATAATTGATAATTGTTAAGATTGTAACTGGTATTGTCAAGATTATAATGGATATTAATTTCGCTTAGGTCTTAGGTTAGCTTGACCCCAGTAACTATGTACTCCTTTTTGATCTTAGCAACCATGTATTCCCCCTCCTGATTTTGTGGTTTTTGCCTTTATAAACCATGTAGGTTTGGGCCTCGGGGTCGAGAGTTCTTTGGGTCATGAGCCCACTCTCGGCCGCTGGCAATAAAGGACTCGAAAACTTTTCAGTGTGTGGCGCTCCTCTGTCAGCACTCACTCAGGCACAACAGCAGGTTCAGCCACCCCCTGCAATGCTGGCATCCCATATAGGTGCCAGTTCGAGTCCTGGCTGCTCCACTTCTGATCCAGTTCCCTGCTAATGCACCTACAAAAGCCACAGCAGCTGGCCCAAGTGCTTGAGCCCCCGCCACCCACATGGAAGACTTGGATGAATCTCCTGGCTCCTGTTTTCAGTCTGGCCCAGCCCCAGCCGTTGCAGCCATTTGAGGAGTGAACCAGTGGATGGGTGATCTCTCTGTCTCTGTCTCGTCTCTCTCCCCCCCACCATAACTCTTCCTTTCAAATAAATAAATGCATATTTAACACATACACACAAAGAGACAGAGAGGGAGAGAGATTTCCCATTTGCTGGTTCACTCCCCAACTGCCTACAATGTCTAGGGCTAGATCCGGCTGAAACTGGAACTAGAAACTCAGTCTGGGTCTCCGATGTGGGTGGCAGGAACCCGAGTACTTAAGCCATCATCTGCTGCTGCCTCCCTAGGAAGCTGGAACCAGAAGCAGAGCTGGGACTTGAACCCAGGCACTCCAATATGGAATACAATCATCCCAAGCTGCAGCTTAGCCACTGTGCCAAACACCTACCCCATACCCTCCATGTTTGTTGAAATAATTTTGAACAACTGGCTCAACAAGCTTTGGATGGGTAGCTAGGACACAGAGAAGGTTCTAGAAGGCAAAGTCTGGGTCCCTACTTTCAGCAAACATGCAGGCTGCTGAGGTTATGGAGAGAGGGTCAGGCAGAGGGCGAATCTATACCTTGTGGCCCTACCCTGCAGAAGCTCCCTGGAGGAGCCTAACGTAGCCTGAGGGAATTCAAAGTTGGCATATTCACACTGAGCCTCCAAGAACCGGAAGGAACCAGGCAGATGGCCCATGAGAACGAGGATGGCCTGGGCACAGGTGAAAACTGGATGCTTCTCAGGCTGCATTAAGTGCTTTCAGGCGCTCCTGCGGGGTAACGTGCAAGTGGTGAGAAGGCGGCCTAGAGGTTAAGACACTGCTGGGGAAGCTGCATTCCACATCGGCGTTCATGGATTTGATTTCCGTCTCCATTGCCAATTCCAGCTTTCTGCTCATGGGAGGCAGCAGGTGATAGCCCAGGTAATTTGAGTCCCTGCTACTCGTGTGGGAGACCCGGACTGAGTTCTCAGCTTCCAGCTTTGAGCCCCCTTGCCCGGGTGTTTGAGGAGCCAGCCTAGGGGAGCGGGTTCTCTCTCCCTCCCCCCTCCACCTATCTCTCAGAAACAAATATTTTTTAAAAAAAGAGTGCTGGGGCTGGCACCGTGGCTCACTAGGCTAATTCTCCACCTGCGGTGCTGGCACCCTGGGTTCTAGTCCCAGTTGGGGCGCCGGATTCTGTCCCAGTTGCTCCTCTTCCACTCCAGCTCTCTGCTCTGGTCCGGGAGTGCAGTGGAGGATGGCCCAAGTACTTGGGCCCTGAACCCACATGGGAGACCAGGAGAAAGCACCTGGCTCCTGGCTTTGGATTGGCACAGCGCACTGACCATGGTGGCCATTTGGGGGGTGAACCAATGGAAGGAAAACTCTCTCTGTCTCTCTCTCTCACTGTCTAACTCTGCCTGTCAAAAATAAAATAAAATAAAAAAATAAAAGAGTGCTGGGAGTAAAACTGTCAGTCATGGAGTTCCCTTAGGATGCTGGGGAACCCCTCACCTTTACCCTGTACTTAACAGGGCCCAGGCGACCAGCATGAGCTTTTGAGAACAGAGGAGCTGCAGAGTTTGCATTTCCACTGGGTTCTGAACTCTGGTGCAAGGAGTGGGGAGGTGGGACACATCTCAGGGACCCAAGTGAGCTCCAATTCAACACTGAGCAGAGGCAACAGGAACTGCCTAATAGTCAGGGGCACTCTGGCAGCCCCAACAAACAAAATCCCCCAACAGGTCCATAGCAGTGGGTTTCTGCCCAAGCCGAGGGTCGTCCTCCAGGTGGAAGCAGCAGATCTTGTCCTAAAGAGTCACACATGACCTCAATTTCCAGTCATGTGGCTGGCTCAGGTGCAAGGTCAGCTTGGGGATGTAGTGATGAGCCAATGCTGTGGACAGGGCAGTGTGAGGGTGCTGGACAGTCAGATGTCTCTGCCACAGATGGAGAGGAGGAGGAGGACAGAGATGAGTCACGTTGTCAGGACCTGGGGACCATTGCCCCTTGGCTGGGGGCAGCAGCTGCAGGGAGAAGGGGGTGGCGGCTTCTTCTCTGACTCTGGTAATGCTGAGACCCACTGAGAATGGACTGACCAAAGGAGGAGCTGTGCCTCTGGAGAGAAAGAGAAAGACGAGACATTTTACTTGGTGTATAACCTGGGCTGGGTTAGTAGAAGCCGACTCGGAGATGAGAATTTGTGTGCACGGGGCTTAAGGAAGGAGATGCTCCCAGGGTGACTAACAAGGGAATAGAAGAAGCAGGACAGGGAAAGGAATAGCCCAACAGGGACAAGATCCCAGGCACAGTTCCATCCTTGGCCTGGTCCTTGTGTGGAGGCTGAGTGTTTGTAGCGGCTGGAGGGGTGTCCTCCAGAGTCGCAGGTGTGGGCAGGTAGAAGCCAACCCACACAGGAGCTCTCCCAAAAGTCCTGGGAAATATGAATTACAAAAAAACTACATGAGAATTTCAAAAATTTTGGCAGCAAAATCATCTTACATTTTAAATCCATTTTCAATGAACTTTTGGAAGTGTGCTCACAGTGTCTGCTACAGAATCCCGGTGGTGGTGGTGGGGGGACAACTGGTAGAAATTAAGAACAGGTGCTGGGGTATTACAGAGCAGTCAGAACTCGGGTCGCAGAGCAGAGGCACCTGCACAGGCAGAGACTAAAAACCAGGGCAGGAGCTGGTGCTGTGGCGTAGCAGGTAAAGATGCCGCCTGCAGTGCCAGCATACCATATGGGCACCGGTTCAAGTCCTGGCTGCTCCACTTCCAATCCCGCTCTCTGCTATGTCCTGGGAAAGCAGTAGAAGATGGCCCAAGTCCTTGGACCCCTGCACCTGTGTAGGAGACCCAGAAGAAGCTCCTGGCTCCTGGCTTTAGATCAGCACAGCTCCAGCTGTTGCGGCCAATTGGGGAGTGAACAAGCAGATAGAAGACCTCTCTCTCTCTCTTTCTCTGTCTCTCTACCTCTCCTTCTCTCTCTGAGTAATTCTGACTTTCCAATAAATAAATAAATCTTAAAAAAAAAAAAAACAGGGCAGTGGGTGAGGCTCTCACAGGAGAGAGCACAGAACCAATAGATAAGAGGGCTAGAACTTGGGTGACCATCAGTGCTTAAGAGTTGGGAGAAAGAAGAGTAATGAAGAAAGTTGAGAAAGGAGACAAAGAAGCTAGAGAAACACGAGGGTCAACGTCAGCTGTCTCAGAAGAGACTGGAAAGACGACGGCTAGAATTCACTTTGGCAACATAGAGAAGGTTCTAGAAGGCAAAGAAGGCTATTCCTGATTTTGGTAAAAAGAATATTCAGTTTCAGTTTTCCAAAAACTTCTGCTTTCTTCTTTTTTTTTTTTATAAAACACTTCTATAATTTATTTAACAATGAGCATTGTGGGTCTATATCAAAACCCCACAAGGAAAGCGAATATTATGTTTAATACCGAAAGGAGCTCACTCCTTCCACCTAAGATATTTTATCATGCTGCAAGATAGGAGCTCCTCATTTCAATTAGTGGAAAGCTCACCAGTGACTAACTAATTAAGGCTATTCTCTCACATCTATTTTCTAATTACAGTCACCACTGAAATATTTTCACCCAAGTGGCCAACAATGCTTGGATTTATTTTAAATTTAGTTTGACAATAACAAACAACTAATTAATGTTTATAAATATAATAAAATCCCCCCTGACGAGTTGTGGGTATTGCATACACTAGCAACTGGTTTATGAAAACATTAATTGCAGTTGGATTTGTTTTGGGATTCATGCATAATCCATTTAGTACATAGCGGGACTAACTCATTTTGAGGGGATTATGAAGGAAATCCTCCACAAAGTCCTTCGTTTAATTCACATTGTAGTCAAGGAAGGAGAAAGTTTGCTTCCATCAAATTCTGTGGCTCTCCAGGGTTCTTCAAGGCGGTACTTCATTCATTCACTCCTTCATACATCCATTTAGTATTTATCAAGCATCTATTGTGTATCTAGCTCTGTGAAGACATCCAAAATGTATTCACAAAGCATACATATGAAAACTGCAAAATTCAGTCAAACTCTTACATGTTTGGAGTGTAAATTAATAATCTCACTTTGGAAAACTGAAAATATCTTCAAGAACTGAATATACCCCTATAATTTCCCAACCTTATATTCTTTTTAAAAAATATTTTATTTATTTATTTGAGAGGTAGAGTTACAGACAGAGAGGAAGAGATAGAGAGAGAGAGGTCTTCCACTGCTGGTTCACTCCCCAAATGGCTGGATGGCCAGAGCTGGTCCAATCCAAAGCCAGGAGCCAGGAGCTCCTCTGAGTCTCCTATGTGGGTACAGGGGCATCTTCCACTGCTTTCCCAGGCTATCAGCAGAAAGCTGGATCAGAAGAGGAGTAACTGGGACTAGAACTAGCTCCCATATAGGATGCCAGTGCCACAGGTGGATGCTTAACTTACTACACCATAGTGCTGGCCCCTGACTGTATATTCTTGCAACAGCAGTTCTGCAGCCAGGTATATACTCAGCAGAAATAGGTTCACACGTTCATCAAAAGACACATGGTAGAATGCTCACTGCAACACTGTAGTAGCTCCAAACTGGAAATCACCAGAATGCCCATCAATATTAGCATGGATAAATAAATGGTGGCATAGTCCCATAATGGAATACTAGACAGTAATGAGAATGAACAACCTGCAGTTTTCAAAAACAAGCCAAGCTAATCTGTGGTGCTAGAAGTCAGGATACTGTTTGTCCTTCAAGGTGGTAGTGCTGATAAAGTTGTGTTGACCTGGGATTCTGGTGACACACGTGGTCAGTTTATGACAATTCGTGAACTGATTATGGCTTATGCACTTTTTGGTATATTTTGGTAAAATTTGCCAAACTAGGCTCGATCCATTAGCTAGATGTTGCCTTTGCTCTTGAGCGTTAGTGCATATTCCATTGTGTTTACATTGTAATCTAAGGGTCATCATTCATTCATTCCACAAGCAGTTGTTGACCAGCCATGCACTATGTAATGCTGGTGGTGGAGAAGTATGTATGAAGATCTAAAAACACATCAATCATGGCCTCTTTCCCTAGGGTTTCTACAGGACCTTGCTGAAAAGAGCCATGTAGGCAACTATTACAATACGGTGTGATGAATGCCAAGACCACAGAGGAAGGGCATTAAATAAAGCGGAGGAGCAGTCGATGACACGGTCAGGAGAAGAGGAGAGGACATTTGTTGACTCGGGTCTCTTGATCCCTTGACCCCTTGACCCTCCACCCTATTTTGGCAGCAGCCCCTGGGTTTTATTTGTAGACAAACCCGTACCCCTTGCTTCAAGGGATTCCCACATCTCACAGCCCCATGGCCCGGGCAGATGGGCCAGGCCAGAGACAACTAGAATATTCCTTGCTCTGGCTTCGCTGATTGATGGGTTCAGAGATTAGCATGTAGCTTAAGCATATCTTATGCTAAGCAAACTATAGGACTTGTTTAAGGGCTATTGAGGGGGGCAGGATCTCTCTCCTCTTCCTTGAAATGGAGGAGATGAAGAGCTAGAGCAGCATCAGCTCACCCACCATTACTTGGAGCCTGAAAATGAAGTCATTGCCTGCGGGTGAACAGGGCTGGGTGCAGAGGATGAGAGAGATGTGTTCTGGCGACATCAGTTGACTTTGGGTCAAACTGAGCCTCAAGCCGGCACTACCTTGGGACTTTGCAGTTTAATGAGTTACTAATTTTTCCTCTGCTCAAGCCCGTTTGAGTTAAGTGGCTTTTTAACAATGTGTAAATGAAAGGAGTTTAACTGACATGACAAGCAGCCAAAAGGAGGGAATGTTGGAGCTGATTGTCAAAGGTAAAATGGGAGTTGGAATAATGAAAAAGGAAGGAGAATCCTAAGAAACACGCCACATCATTGCAGAAGGCCGGGGTGCTGGACCCAGTAGGGACAGGGGCAGAACCTAAGGGGTCTGAATGCCACGAGAGCAGTGAGGAAAGGCTGGGCATGGAGAGGAGAACTGAGCTAGGAATTGCACACAGGGCTGCATGACGTCACCTGCAGCGCAGGCCACTAGTGTCCTGTTCAGACTCATGGGCTCTCTGGGGATCTGAGCTCTGGCAAGCACTAGCTTGGCTGTAGGAGCAGGCTTGGACATCTGGAGTTATCCCCATTAAGCAGCCTTGCACTCAAGACTAATGGGGGTTAGTGAAAAAACACCCTAGCTTCTTCACCCATCAAGGGCGACAACTCAATGTATATTTGATTCCGTTTCCCAGAGGCCCCCAGAAAGAGTGCGCCCAGTCTTCCACAAAGTCATCGCCTCATGAGTATACCCAGCATTGCTTTCTTTTAGCCACTGATTGCTGACAATAAACCACTTCTGCCCATACCACGCCCCAAACAATGGAGCTTGCAACAATTATCACACATTATTTCTCTTGATCCTGTGTATCAGGAATTCAGGCTGGACTCAACCAACTGGTTCTGCTGCTCCATGTAGGGTCAACTGGAGTCATCCCTGGGCTGCATCCAGTTGACCGCAGGGCTGGGATGCAAGATCCAGGAAGGTTTCCTTCACATGCACATGGCCTCTCTTTCCCATGGTCTCTCGTCGTCACTGACCCAACCTGAGCTGCTTCGGAGTTTGGTGAGAGTCCCCAGCCCTCTTGTGTGCCCTGAGCTTGGAAGTCTCAGAACAGCCCTTCTGCCTCGTCCCACAAGTCAGAGCAGTTACAGAGCCCATGCAGACCCACTGGGTGGGCATAGACACACCCGTGGCAGGAGCAGCAAGCTCACCAAAGGAGGGGAGAGGTGACAGTGACCTTCTTTGGAGATGACTGCAAGGACCTCACTCCTCCATGTCCATATCTGTGCTTCCTGTTGTCATATCCCAAGTAAAGCAGAACCCTTATCCTAGGATCTGTTCTGGAAACCCAACCTGAAGCCACCTGCTGTGGTTCAAACCGTTGTCCCCTCCCAAATTCATGCTGAGATTTAATTGCCATTGAAACAGTATTAAGAAGTGATTCAGCCATGTTTCCACCCTGGTGGATGCGATCGGAGCCATTAGAACAGAGCAAGTTGGGCCCCTCTAAGCCCTCTCTTGACTTCCCATCTCTCTTAGGATGCCAGAACTTTCATATTGGGCTTCCCAGTCTCCAGACTTGTAAGCCACTGAATTTCTGTAACAAATCTCAGAAATTCTGTTAGAGCCACAAAAAACAGACTCAGACACAACCCATTTTTGTTTACAGAATTTTTAAAAAAAGATTTATGTATTTTTTGAAAGGCAGAGGCTGAGAGAGAGAGAGAGAAAGAGAGATCTTTTTCCATCCACTGATTCACTCCCCAAATGGCTGTGACGGCCCCAGCTGCACTGATCCAAAGCCAGGAGCCAGGAGCTTCTTCTGGTTCTCCCACATGGGTGCAGGGGCCCAAGGACTTGGGCCATCTTTCACTGCTTCCCCAGGCCATAGCAGAGAGCCAGATCAGAAGTAGAGCAGCTGGGACTAGAACCAGCACCCATATGGGATGCCAGCACTACAGGCGGCAGCTTTAGCGGCTATACCCCAGCGCATCTGTTTTCAGATTTAATCTTTCCTTTGCTAGTGTTTAATCCTGACTTCGGAAAGCATGTGTTTCTACAAAAAACTAACTCTAGCTTGATGTATAAACCCTAACATGGAGAACTTGACATGAGCAGAGCCAAGTGTCTTGTTGAATGCCAGTCTCCTGACACCTGAGCCCCCAGACACGTATCTAAGACAGCTCCTTCTAAGCCTCCATCCCCATCCAGGGTATTTTCCCACACCATGATTCCTAACTTCCTGATGGTGGAATTCATTTTTTTTTCTCTTTTCCTTAACCAATTCTGTCAAGATTTGTCTGTTTTATTGGTCTTCAAATATCCAGCCTCTGGCTATATGGATTTTCTCTACTGCTCAATTGTCCCCTGTTTCATTGATTTTTGCTCTTGCCCTTTCTCCTGCTTTGTGGTTCTTCTGGCTTTTAGATGGTGGCTTAAATCATGAAGTTTCAGCCCATTTTCTTCTCTTCAGCCCATGAAGCAACGGATTGAGCTGCATCCAAATGACTTTCATGTGTCTCAGTTTATCTTACTACACTTGATCTTAGCCAAAAGGCCAAGAAGTGATCAGTTTATCTTTACAACCAAAGAGATTTAAGTTTCCACAAAGCAGTATTCTATGATGTAATTCAACCCACATAGGGTCCTATGACTCAGATCTGTAGAACTTTCATAGCTGCCGGACTCTGCTCTCAGAGGTTGGTGAGGAAGCTGAATCATATTTTATTGATATGATCCCACGTGCTTTAGTATAAACAATGCTATTTTTGATTGTGCAGCATTTTAGTTTCTGGGTTGTTTGTTTCCATGCTGGACTTAGGTAACTTCGTTTTCATGGTTCCTTCTAATAACCTTGTTACAAAATCGCTTGGCCACTACTAAGCCCTGCCTCATTCATGTGTCAGCCTGAGCTTTGTCCTTGGGGGAGTTTTTGCTGTCTTCACAGTGGGCTCCGGATAACCTTGGGCAGCCATGGGCTTCCCTGATCTAAAGTTGAGCTGTGTCAGCTTTCACCCCTGCAATGACACTGCTTTGGATCACTCTGTTTAATACCCTGCCTGCCACAGCCCAGGCCTCTGTTCTCCACAAAGGTCACCATAGCCCAACACTACTAGTTAGTCTCAAAGACAATCCTGGCCGGCGCCGTGGCTCACTAGGCTAATCCTCCGCCTTGCAGCGCCGGCACACCGGGTTCTAGCCCCGGTCGGGGTGCCGGATTCTGTCCTGGTTGCCCCTCTTCCAGGCCAGTTCTCTGCTGTGGCCAGGGAGTGCAGTGGAGGATGGCCCAAGTGCTTGGGCCCTACACCCCATGGGAGATCAGGAGAAGTACCTGGCTCCCTCCATCGGATCAGCGCGGTGCGCCGGCTGCAGCGCACCGGCCGCGGCGGCCATTGGAGGGTGAACCAACGCCAAAGGAAGACCTTTCTCTCTGTCTCTCTCTCTCACTGTACACTCTGCCTGTCCAAAAAAAAAAAAAAAAGACAATCCTACAAATAGACCAGGAATTAAAAGCCTTCACTGTCTCCTTCTCATTTTTAAAGATTTATTTGTTTATTTGAAAGTCAGCATGAGAGAGAGAGAGAGAGAGAGAGAATCTTTCATCCGCTGGTTCACTGCCGAAATGTTCACAATGGCCAGGCAGACACCAGGAGCTTCATCCGGGTCTCCCACGTGGGTGTCAGGGGCCTAAACACTTCTGCTGCTTTTTGCATTATCAGGGAGCTGGATCAGAAGTGGAGCAGCCAAGACAAGAATCAACACCTATAGGGACACATGATGCCACAACGCCCGTCCCCTAAACCTCTTATAAATAGGGGGTTTCAGAGGCACAGCCTGCGGTAGGGATAAGTGTGCATGTGAAACGTTGAGGGAGTGTTCTCAGGAAGGAGTGAAAAGGGATGGAGCAAGAGAGGAAGCCAAGCAAACAGGTGGTCTCAGATAAAGGCCAGTGTGGCTGGATCCATGGACTGTGGAGAGGGGCTTTGGAGCACTCACTACGCTGTAGAATTGGCCCCTTGAAGCAAGTCTGGTTTTCTGTCCCCTTGGAACACTCAGTCATTGGCTGGGGGTGGGGTGGAGGAGAGCTTCCCAGAGTGAATGGTCAATGGTCCATCCATTGAGGGTGGTGCTCCGGAGAGGCAGAGAGCTGTGAGCAGTCAGGAGTCTATGCATCCAACGGCAGGGAGGGTGTGTGCTGGCCCATTGGTTTCAGTAATTTAAGGTATCTTATTCATATATGCACAACTACTGAAAATGTGTTCAGGATGCCTTTTTCCTAGCTTTTCTTTGTTTTAAACTAATGGAGGGCTGGCATTTAGCAACCAACTCTCCAAATGAAGTGTAAGTGATATGTACTTAGCTTATTATAATTTTTACTAGCATAAAGGACATGTAGCACATAATTTATAAACGATGATTGTATACACAATGTCCTTTATTGTGAATGCTTGTGATCAAGTTCTTTTTCTAGGCTGTTTTTGTTGATTTCTTTGCTGAAGTCTTAGGCCTATAGCCAACCTGTGGTTGCCATTGGTCAAAAAAAGTGTTGAGTAAAGATGAAAGAAAAACAATGCCAGCATAGGTCAGAATTCCACTCATTCATCAATGCTGCAAGTCAAGCTGCTGGATCATATACTGGTTGTCTAATAATGGAAGTGCTTCCTCCATTTCCTCTGCTCTTCATAACCTGACAGCTATGGACACAATACGCTTTAAAAAAAAAAAGATTTATTTATTTATTTATTTATTTGAAAGTCAAAGTTACACAGAGAGAGAAGGAGAGAGAGAGAGAGAGGTCTTCCATCTGCTGGTTCACTCCCCAGATGGCCACAACAGCCAGAGCTGCACTGATCTGAAGCCAGGAGCCAAGAGCTTCTTCTAGGTCTTCCATGTGGGTGTAGGGGCCCAAGGACTTGGGCCATCTTCTACTGCTATCCCAGGCCACAGCAGAGAGCTGGATCAAAAGTGGAGCAGCCAGGTCTCGAACTGGCACCCATATGGGATGCTGGCACTGCAGGCAGTGGCTTTACCCTCTACGCCTCAGCGCTGGCCCCCACAATACACTTTTTTTTTTTTTTTTTTGGACAGGCAGAGTGGACAGTGAGAGAGAGAGAGTCAGAGAGAAAGGTCTTCCTTTTGCCGTTGGTTCACCCTCCAATGGCCGCCGCGGCCGGCGCACTGCGCTGATCCGATGGCAGAAGCCAGGTGCTTCTCCTGGTCTCCCATGGGGTGTAGGGCCCAAGCACTTGGGCCATCCTCCACTGTACTCCCTGGCCACAGCAGAGAACTGGCCTGGAAGAGGGGCAACCAGGACAGAATCTGGCACCCCGACCGGGACTAGAACCCAGTGTGCCGGCGCTGCAAGGCGGAGGATTAGCCTAGTGAGCCACGGCGCCGGCCCCCACAATACACTTTTAAGTTTAATCTATTTTATTCACATTTTCTTCGTTACCTTTTAAGTCTAAGCCACAAATTTTTTCCCTTTTAATTGTGCTCATTTTTGTCATGTAGGCTTTTCCATTATTTTCATTTTAATCTTTTTCTTTATTGTTCCTGAAGTCATGCCTCTAAGATTATAAAGAAATTCTCTCGTGGTTTTTCTAGTAATTTTAGGTTGCATTTTTCTTTAGCATTGAAAACTCTGACCCTTTTGGAGTTGATTCTACTGCATGCAGGGTGAGGAATGCATCAAGTTCTATTTATTTTCAGGTGGCCGCTTAGTTGTCCCAGATGTGGGACAGGTTGCCTATTCCTCTTTTTTTCATTCTGAAGTCTCTCAATGGATTTCTGTGCTGTTGCATTGGTTGTCTGCATAGTGCTAGTACCACACTCACAGTTGCTGAGGCCTACCCTCCATGATATTCCCAGGCTGCACTAAAACAGCTCTTGGTACGATTCTTCCTTATTGTACTATGAGAGTATTTCCAAAAGTTCGTGGAAAAAAATGGAATTAACATTCAGGTTTATTTTGGTTCAAAAAAATTTTAAATTCATGAATAGGCAGGCTCTTCAAAAAGTTCATGGAAAACACATATGATGAAAAAACTCATGGATTTCAAACTTTTTTTGCATTCAAGCAAACATCTTTTAATTCTATTTTCATTAATTTTTAAAAAGATTTGTTTATTTATTTGCTTTAAAGGCAAAGCAACAGAGAGAGGGAGAGACAGAGAAAGATCTTCTATCTGCTGATTCACTCGCCAAATGTTCACAAAAGTCAGGTCTGGGCCAGGCTGAAATCAGGAGCCAAGGACTTCACTCAATGGGTGGCAGGAGCCCAGAGACTTGGGCTATCTTCTGCTGCCCTCCCAGGCTCATTAGCAGGAAGCTGGTTTGGAAGTGGAGAGACTAGGACTGATATGAGATAGTGGCATCACAAACAGCAGCCTAACCTGCTGCACCACAATGCTAACTCCACCCCAAACTTTCAAAAGTACCTTTGTATACTCATACAAATTGTTTTTAGTATTATTTATTTTTTGAGACAAAGACCAACATTGTCAGCCACTTAGCAAGCTTTGATGCTCATTCCTTGCTGAGTGGTGACTGTGAGAGACATTCAGATCTTTCTCCTGTTGAAAGGCCTGTGCTGTGGTTTGAGGGTGGAAGAGAGAGAGAAAGATCTTCCACCCACTGATTCTCTTCCCAAATGTCCACAACATCCAGGGTTGGGCCAGGCTGAAGCTAGGAACTCCATCAGGGTCTCCCACCTGGGTGACCAGGGCCCAAGCACTTGAGCCATCCTCCGCCGCCCTCTCAGGTGCATTACCAGGGAGTTGGATCAGAAACGGATTCAAACTTGTATTCCCATGGGATGCTGGTGTCTCAAGGGATGGCTTAGCTGCTGGGCCACAGTGCAGCCCCTGTAGTAGGTTTTGAAGTCAAGGAGTTAAACCCTACAATTTTGTTCTTTTTCTTGATTGTGAATTCTGAGTCCTGTGCTATTCCATATGAATTTTAGGATCATCTTGGCTGTTTGTGTGATAAACATTTGTAAGGGCTTTTGTGGAATCAGCCTGGGGAGTGTTGCTATCTCAACAGTTGTTCATCTTAGCAATACTTAACCAATAAGCATGCGGTAGCTTCCTATTTATTTAGGACTTCTTTTTTTTTTTTTTCTTCAGTAGTGTTTTGTAATATTCAGCATACAAATCTTGCATTTCTTTGATTAAATTTATTCTTAAAGATTTTATTCTTGTTGAGACTACTTTAAATGAATTATAGTCTCACTTTTACTATTGGATGAATCCTGATAGTGTATAGAAAAGCAAACAATTTTGTATTTTCATTTTATATTCTGCAACATTACTGAACTTATTTATTAGCTCCAATTTTTTGTGTGTGTGGATTCTTTAGGGACTATAAATTGAAATTATTTTCCTTCTTCCTTTTTAACACGGAAGTCTTTTATTCCCTTTTTTATTGCCTAAATGCCTAAAAATTCTAGGACAATGCTGAATAGAAATGGTGAGAGCACACATTCTCATCTTCTTCCTAAGTTTACATCCCATATAGGATGTTGGTGCTTCAGGCCAGTGTGTTAACCCACTGCACCACAACATCGGGCCCCTGACTTACCAATTCTTTTGCAAACAAAGCATTCAGTTACCAGAAGGTTCACACAGAGGCAAAGCAAATAGATGATTTTGATGTTGGCTGATGGTTTGTGTAAGCAGATAATGGTAGTATTTTGGCCTAATCCAGAAGTCAGCTTGAAGAAATTTCCTTACAATGGATGATGGCTTTGTACCTTCTCTGGTTGTTGGTCCACTCTTCACCTGCCAAGACTGGTTATGTTGGAAGTGCCCTCCAGAAGCAGCCCCCAACCAACAATAGATGGAGATGGATGAGTTGCGGCCCCAGCTTCCTGAAGTGTGTGGGGCGATGCTGTCACAGAGGTCCCAGGAGAATCCAGCTGCACTTGTTCCCAGTGGAGCTGGCTCATTAGCTTTTTGTATTAGTTCCTTCCCTTCCTTCCTTCCTCTGGAGTCCCTTGCCAGATAAATTGGTTGCTGCAAATTCTGATCTCTGGATTCAATTTTAGAGGAACTCAATCCAAGACGGTAGAATAAATGCCTTTAACTGAAGTCGCTAAAGAAGGTGAGGCTTAGTAACAGAGTCATCATGGAAAAGGAAACTAAATTTGCCCTTCTGGTCAGATGCAGCTCTGTTTGAAACTATAGCCTGTATTTTAGCATGGTGCTGTGCTTTGGGTGTGTCTTGCAGAATTCCTGCATTGGAAAGTTAATCTTCAGAGATATCTGTTAATGGTATTTGGAAGTGGAGCCCTAGGAAGTCATTAGGATTAGATGAGGTCGTGAGGGTAGAGACCATTTCCCCCCACCCCCTTGCCCCATCCTGCAGGAACAGAGACCGGAACTAGCTTCCTAGCTGTCTTGTTGGGTGACACCCTCCTCCATGCTGTGATGCCCACAGAAAGCCAGTACCATGCTCGTGGACTTGCAAGCCTTCAGGACAAGTAGACACAGTTTGCTTTTCTTTAGAAATGACCTCGTCTCACGTGTCAATAGGAACTGGACCAAGACTACAGGAATGAGCTGGGGAGACGCCCCAAAGCGTAGACAGAATTCAAGGAATGAAAAGTGCACTTTGTCTCCAGAATCCAGTGATATTCAGAGAAGGAATGCATGTCAGCTGAACTTACACCCAGCTTTCATAAGGCGAGAACGGCAGGTGTACCGATCTTATATCATGCGCCCGTTCTCCTGACCAGATAATCTTCATCTCCTTTGGAAGCAAGGTAAGGGGCACTGATGTGGTCTCACCAATAGTCACATTTTTTTAAAAAAAATTATTTATTTATTTATTTGAAAGTCAGAGTTACACAGAGAGAGAAGGAGAGGCAGAGAGAGAGAGAGAGAGAGGTCTTCCATCTGCTGGTTCACTCCCCAATTGGCCACAACAGCCGGAGCTGCACCCATCCGAAGCCAGGAGCTTCTTCCAGGTCTCCCACATGGGTGCAGGGCCCCAAGGACTTGGGCCATCTTCTACTGCTTTCCCAGGCCATAGTAGAAAGCTGGATCAGAAGCGAAGCAGCCGGGACTTGAACTGGCACCCATATGGGATGCTGGCACTGCAGGCAGTGGCTTTACCTGCTACACCACAGCGCCAGCTCCAAGAGTCACATTATTATCACATTCAAGCCAACAACCACTTAGGAGTCCTTGATTTTTTTTTTTTTTTTTTTTTTTTTGACAGGCAGAGTGGACAGTGAGAGAGAGAAACAGAGAGAAAGGTCTTCCTTTGTCGTGGGTTCACCCTCCAATGGCAGCCGCGGCTGGCACACTGTGGCCGGCTCACCGCGCCGATCCAAAGCCAGGAGCCAGGCGCTTATCCTGGTCTCCCATGGGGTGCAGGGCCCAAGCACCTGGGCCATCCTCCACTGCACTCCCTGGCCACAGCAGAGAGCTGGACTGGAAGAGGGGCAACCGGGACAGAATCCGGCGCCCCGCCCGGGACTAGAACCCGGTGTGCCAGCGCCGCAAAGCGGAGGATTAGCCTAGTGAGCCACGGCGCCGGCCAGGAGTCCTTGATTTTTAAAGATTTGGAAGGTGATGGCAAGAACAACTTCACTAAAGGCCACTCTCCCCCACACGCGTGGTAAGGTGCTCGAAGATGGGAGAGTTTCCGCAGATCCTGGGCACTGGGGTTACAACAAGCTGCTGAAGAGTCAGAGAAGCTTTGGAAAAAATTTTCTGGGCCCTCACTCACACTCCTGATGGAGTGAATTGAAAATTATTAATACAGTTGTGTATGGGCACCCCGGGTTCTAGTCCCAGTCGGGGCGCCAGATTCTGTCCCAGTTGCTCCTCTTCCAGGCCAGCTCTCTGCTGTGGCCCAGGAAGGCAGTGGAGGATGGCCCAAGTGCTTGAGCCCTGCACCCGCATAGGAGACCAGGAGGAAGCACCTGGCTCCTGGCTTCAGATCAGCGCAGAGCACCGGCCATGGCGGCCATTTGGGGGGTGAACCAACGAAAGGAAGACCTTTCTCTCTGTCTCTCTCTCTCACTGTCTAACTCTGCCTGTCAAAAAAAAAAAAAAATACAGTTGTGTATGAGCAGTTCCTTGCTATTATCTTGGAAAAAGACATTCTGCAAGTGTGTGTTACGATTTCTGGAGGAAGACTCAAGGGTGAGATTGAAAAGAGAAATGTTCCGAGGCTGCTACTCGTGTCTAGGAAGTAGAGAAATACAGGAGGAGAAATAGAAGTGAGAACTTGATGTCAGCTGTCTTCATTAGAGCCCACAGCTTGAAGTGTCAATCACTTACTATCTCATGTCAGGAAGAAGAAGGCATTCTATTAGCAAGGATGGAGAGTAAGATCCGTTAGGTCATTTTACATGGGATTCTCTATAATATAATATGAGTCTGTAAGTAATTTTTCACCCCTCCAAATTTATTGGTAAAGGAATTGAAATTCAGAGGAAAGGTGTGTCAATCAAAACACTAAGGGAGTACCTAGTGCTTGTCACCGCGAATTCTATTCAGTCCTTAGGGTGGGGGGTTACTCCCCAGGTCCTGGAATCACTGGGCACAGCAAGGGCTCTGTGTCCTGCTGGTGGACACCAGCCTTGCTCTGCCCCTCTCTGAAGCCGGCTCCTGCTCCCAGCTGGGAGCCCAGGTCACCTCTCAGCCAGCTGTCTCTCCTGGTCCTGATTCCGCCTGTGTGTTCTCAACACACAGCTCACGGTTACTTCCTGCCCTGTCCTCTCTAAATGAAAACCGAATTGTTTAATAAAATGGGTTTTAAAGCAAATGCTTCAAAGTCATCAATAGCAAGAGGAAAACCCTGCCGGCGCCACGGCTCACTAGGCTAATCCTCTGCCTTGCAGCGCCAGCACACAGGGTTCTAGTCCCGGTCGGGGCGCCGGATTCTGTCCCGGTAGCCCCCCTTCCAGGCCAGCTCTCTGCTGTGGCCAGGGAGTGCAGTGGAGGATGGCCCGAGTACTTGGGCCCTGCACCCCATGGGAGACCAGGAGAAGTACCTGGCTCCTGCCTTTGGATCAGCGTGATGCGCCGGTGGCAGCGTGCCGGCGGCGGCGGCCACTGGAGGGCCGCCAACAGCAAAGGAAGACCTTTCTCTCTGTCTCTCTCTCACTGTCCACTCTGCCTGTCAAAAAATTAAAAAATAAAAAAAAAAAAAAAAGAGGAAAACCCTGAATCTCTCTTAGTCTTCCTCCCACCTCCAAGAGGCTCAAGACTTTTAATTTCCATCTCATTCCGTGTCTGGATACTGCTCAGCTTCCCTGCAGATTCGTTTGTGTCTTAGCGTCCTTCACCTCCTTCACCCAACATTAGGCCTATTTCAAGAATACCTACTCTGGCTGCCTGTTCTGGGCGCTATTTCCATATAACAATTCATCCCAAAAGTTAGTGGCCCGAGACACCAAGATTATCATGGCCCCAAACTGCATAACAGTATGGTTTTGTCTCCACTCCACGCTGCTGGGGCCTAGCAGCAAAGACTTGATGGCTGAGGGTGACTCAGGAGCTGAGCACTGGAATCAGTTAGAGACCCCATAATTCACTGGTGCAGTAGCTGATGCTGGCAGGGCTGGGACTTCTGCTCAGACCCTGATTGGAGCACCATAATGGGCCATGTCAGGGCTGTCCGACTTCATATGTGGCAGCTCAAGGCTCCCAAAATAAGCATCCCAAGGGGAAACAGTGAACCTGCTTAGACTTTTCAGACCTTGGAAATCATGCATTGCCACTTCCACTGTGTTCTATAGATTACAGCAGTCATAATTGGCCCAGAATCAAGGAAAAGGGACGTAGATGACATCTCTAAGTAGGAGGAGCCTCGGAGAAGTTATGGTTATGATTGAAAATCTCTTTGCCATCTTTTCACATGCATCTCATTATAGTTTAGTAATGGGATGGATTTTTTTTAATAAGAGGCACACACACCCTGGTTCACTTCCCAAATGTTCACACAGCCCCCAGCTGGGGCTGAAACCAGGAGCCAGGGACTCTACCAACCAAGGCCTCCCATGTGAGTGACAGGGCCCCAACTATTGGAGACATCATGCTGCCTTCTGGGGTACACATTAGCGGGAACTGGAGCCAGGAGCTGGAGGGGGAGATCAGGCCCAGGTTACTCCAACAGGGGATGCTGGCCTCTTAGATGGCAAATTAACCTCTGAGCCAAACACCTGTCCTGGGATGAATATTCAGACATTTGTGTTATATTAGGAAATGGTATCCTCAGGTCTCCCTCTGTTTTATATTTAACCCAACGAATTTCAAGCCAGAAGAGAGGATAAGCACTTTAACAGTACAGATAAGAAAAAGATACTTGCTTAGCACTCTAGACTTTGAAGAATTTCTCCACAAGAAGACAGGAAAGAAGGAAGGAAGGAGGGAAGGAAGGAAGGACTTTAATGTATTGCAAAAAGGGTATTTTTAAATAAAAGGAATCAATTGTGAAAGATCAACAAAACACCTTTGAGCTTAGGGCTGTCTTCTCTGGCCTCCCCATTGGCTGGGCTTCCCTGTCTGGTTTTTCACGGCACATGAGAGTGAGAGCCCTGTCCTTGGTCCTCAGAGCAATGTCTCTCGCTCTATGATACAATATTTGTCTAAGACTTCTATAAACCTTATATCGTGGGAGATTCCAAACTTCCACAAGTAGACAGTACAGTGTTATGGCCTCTTAAGCCAGCATCAGTATTTTTCAAAGCGTTTTCTGTCTTTATTTATCTGAGATGGGGGTGGGAGAGTTGAGAGAGAGAGAGAGACAGACAGAAATATCTCGACCCAATCCAGGTCTCGCCTGTGAGTGGCAAGAGCCTAACCACTTGAGCCATTACTGGTTGCCTCCCAGGAAGCATATTAGCAGGGGAACTGGAATTGGGAACAGAGCCAGGACTCAAATCCAGGTACTCTGATGTTGGATGTGGGCATCCCAAAGGCATCTGACTGTCCACCCCCCCACCAACAGCTTATTAACTCACCAGCACCATTGCTTCAGCCACAGCTCCCAGCCACTTCCTTCCTTTTGTGCAGTATTTTGAAGAAAATCCAAGACCTCATATTATCTCATCTATGAATGTCTCAGTATATATGTCTCTCTTTTGAAACACAACTACAACACCACTCTCACACCTAAAGGAAGAATGGAATACTTCAGTAGCAAAGATCCACTTGATTCCAAATTTCCAGTGATCTCAAAGATGTTATCATTTTTACAGTTTGAATCAGGACCCCTGCAGTAGTCACATATTGTGATGAGTTGGCACATCATTTCCATCTTTTTTAAATGTATAGGTGTCTTTTCCCATACCTTTTCATTTTCTCCTGTTGCAATCCATTTTTCAATGAGTCAGTTGTCTGCCCTGTAGAGCTGCCCATTCTCTGGATTTTCCCGAGACTGTTCAACCTGTTCCTTTGTCCGTGTTTTTCCTGTAAGCTGCAAGGTGAACAGGAAGCTCCTTCATGTGTGGTCTGGATGATTCTTTCCACTAATGCCTGTCCCCTTCTCTAGACTGTGAACTCACAAAGCCAGAGCTCATGAATATTTTTCTCTCTACTGAAAACTACCCACTCACCTCAGGCCTTGTATATAATAGGTGCCCAATAGGTGTTAGCCAAATGAATGAATGAACAAACACAGGAACTGTCCCCCTAGGAGTGAGCAGGTATCACCTCTCGGTCATCAGCTGTGGTGTCCCCAGGTTGATCAACAACGCTTGCTATATATTAAATGTTTGCCTCTTCTAGACTCATGTTGAAATCTGATGGACACTGTGACAACAGGAAGAGTTGGGACTTTTATGAGGTGCTGGGTTAAGAGAGCGCTGCCCTCCTGGTGGGATTGATGCTGGCAAGAAAGAGCAAGTCCATCCCCTCTTGCCCTTCTGCCTTCTGACATGGGATAGCACAGCAAAAACGACTCTCGCCAGATGTCAGTCCTCAAATCTCGGACTTTGCAGACCCCAGAACTGTTCGTTGTAAGTTACCCAGGCTGCTGTGTTTTGTTATGAACCACATGCTGGGTAAGACAGCACCCCTGCACGGATACGACAGACAGAAGGTGTTTTCAGAGTTTACTTTACCTCGTTCCTTCGTGGATTCATTCACTGAGTGTATCACACGCCAGGCACTGTTCCAACATCAGGGACCAAACTCAGCAAGCGCCTTTGCTGATCTGATAACCTGGGTCAGTTGACTTCTCAAATGACAGCAATTGAATGGGTCCCAGGAGGTTCCCTGGACACACAGCAGCCACTTGTGACAGCCAAGGGAGACCTCGGGGTCAGTTCACCCTCGCTTAAGGTCCTGGCTCTGCCGTGGTCATTTATGTGACCCTGGGCAGGCAGTTTAAACTCTTGCAGCTCTGAGTTTCTAATCTGCGAAGCAGGATAATACTGCTGGCTTGGTGGGGTGGTACCGGGAGCAGCCGACTCCTCAGCCACTCTGCTCGGGCCGTCTTAGCCTGGCCCTGTGTGTTTCTGGCTAAGAGCATTGTCTGAGCCAGCAAAGATGCAGACATAAGAGGGGGACTTCCAAAAGTTCATGAAAGGGGCTGGTGCTGTGGCATAGCAGGTAAAGCTGCCACCTGCAGTGCCAGCATCCTGTATGGGCACTGGTTCAAGTCCTGGCTGCTCCACTTTTGATCCAGCTGTCTGCTGTGGTCTGGGAAAGCAGTAGAAGATGGCCCAAATCCTTGGGCTCCTGCACCCATGTGGGAGACCTGGAAGAAGCTCCTGGCTTCGGATGGGTGCAGCTCCAGCTGTTGTGGCCAATTGGGGAGTGAACCATCAGATGGAAGACCTCTCTCTCTCTCCCTCTCTCTGCCTCTCCTTCTCTCTCTGTGTAACTCTAACTTTCAAATAAATAAATATTTTTTAAAAAAAGATAGGGTGGAGGTTTTTCTGTGCAAAATAAATGCATGTTTTTTTCATAATACACATTTCCATGAACTTTTTTGAAGACTCGTTGTGAAGTGTTTTAGGTCTGATCCTCCATTCCCCTCCATGATAATCCTCAAATAGCAGCATCAGAAGGCTGTTTCCTCACTCCTTACCAGGACGGACGGTAATAAGTCCCTGTCTCTCCGAGCGTCCCCTGTGAGTGTGTGAGTTTCTGGTGTCCACCCCAGTAACCTGCTCATCCACACACCCTCTGCCGGCTGCCTTGCCTTTCCCTCCTTCTTCCAAAACCCTCACCGTGCTTCCCAGAGTCACTGCTCAGGGAACTGTGTGCAAGGTGTCTGGCGCATAACAAATCTTCCCAGGCAGATGAATTGATTAATTCACAGGCTTTTATTGGGGTTCCGCTCCCGGGCGAGGTTCCACGGCCCCAACACAGCAACAGAGCGAGGGACGTGCGTCAGAGATTGGGAGAGCTCCTTTTATAGATTCGGAGCATGGGGGTTAAAGGTTGAGGCGGGTCTGATCCTCATTGGTTGACCTTTAGGCACCCGCAGGGACCTTGACAAGGACTTTTCTTCCCCGCAAGTACAGGTAGGGACTCTCCATTCCCAGAAGTATAGGCCTTCCTCCTTGCGGATCCTAAAGCTACCACTGTGTTCACCCAAAGCTGTTTAAAAAAAGATTTATTTATTTATTTGAAATGCAGGGTTACAGAGTCAGAGGGAGATCTTCCATCCACTGGTTCACTCCCCAGATGCTTGCAATGCCCAGGGCAAGGGCCTGGAGACTGGAACTCCATCCGGGTCTTCCACATGGGTGACAGGGGCCCAAGCACTTGGGCATTCTTTTGTTGCTTTCTCAGGCCATCAGCAGGGTGCTGGATCAGAAGTGGAGCAGCCGGGACTCAAACCGGTGCCCATGTGGGAAGTCAGCACTGCAGGTGGCTTTACCCTCTGGGCCACAATGCCCGCCCCTACCTAAATCTTTACTTTGGTCCCATGTTGGGACACACAAAGCAAGATGTTAACGTGCATGATTAAGGAATAAACCACAAATTAGGGACTCCCTTGACTGTGTAAGATTCAATAGGCATGTTATCTTTAAATGATGAATAATATTGAGAAAAGCAGCAGAAATTCAGATCAGAAAGGAATTCGAGATCGCTGCAACGTAATGTGTTCCCATTCTCTTCCACGCCTCCTAGGGAGGGGACTGAAATAAGTCCCAGCTCCCAGCTCCATGGTCATAGCTGCAATCCCAGATCGCTGGGAATGAATTCTGCTTTGATGGCTGCTTTGTTTTTAAGAAGACAGTCAGTGAGACTGATTTAGGGAAGATTCCCCTCAAAAACAGTTTAGCTAAAAAAAATGGGGGGCCTTTTAAAGGAGTAATAAGCATATTATTTTGGAAAATTCACTAGCACAGATCAGCTCATTCCTGGACAATGGCAGATAAACGAGACAGGATTGTGGCAACACCTGCACCGATGTTTGTCTTGTCTCTGCCAAGGCGTGGCGGGCTTTGTGAATGAAGTGGATTCCTCATTATCTCAGCTATTGTTCCACAAATCAAAGCTATTACCAATGCCCATGCCTTATTCTGCATAACTCAGCCACAATACACGGAGAAGTGAGAAAATAAGCGATAGAGGATAGAGTGAATAACATGTTCTCAGTACCCCCTTTCCCAGCTGATTCTTTTTAGTTTTTCCATTACAAAGGGAGTCCATGATCATCATAAAAAAATGAAAACAATGAAAAAATAGGGCTGAGCCACTCTTCTTGGACCGGCATTGTCTAAAACAGCCAGCAAGATGCACTGAGCCCATGCATGTGTATTTACAAAAAGGCACTGGGCTCCCAGCTATGCTTTTCCGACTCCCACCCACCAGACCCCCTCCCCATCACCAGCATTTTGTTTAGTGGGTGGTCTCACAGAATCCCATGGCATGGATGTCCCACATTGTACCCATTTCCCTTTTGGATACTCAATATGTACAAATTATTAGACCGTGAACATCTTTGAACATTAACCTTGCTCACTTAGGACCAACGTCTACAAAATGGATTGCTAGAACTGGAGCTGCAAAGTTCAAGGCTGTGCACTTTTTTTTTTTTATCTTTTTCTCAGTTCCTACAAACTGCCCTCCAAACAGGCCAAAAATGTATTTTATTTTTGAGTGAATATGCATTAAAAATTACTTACAAGAGAGCTCTTTTTCCTCCACTTCTGTTCACTACTAGTATTTTTTTCCTGTGAGTTGTGTGGAAATAAATATAGACTATGAAAGGAGGGCAAGTGAAGGCTACTCCTGCAGACTGTGATGGCACGGGAGTCAGCCATCATCGCCTGCATTTCGGCAGACACCCGAAAGGCAGGGAGTAGCGATGGAGAGGTCGGTGATGGAAGACAGGAGTAGCAGCAAGTCATGTGGCCCCTGCTAGTGGGCCGTTGGCACGGGGAAGCAGGAAGCAAAATAACCAGCAGCAAGGCACCCTGTGTGGTTGGTTAGGGGAGCATACTTGGCTTTTTTTGAAAGGTCCTAGGATGACTGAGGAGTAAAACTTAAGGAAACTGTTACTTATTAAGCCCTGGCTGTGGTGGGCCATTGATGAAGAGGTTATGGTTTGGTTTACTGCAGATTGCAGATTTCGAGTTCTGTATTTGTTTATTGTGGGGAGCAACCCGGACTAGACTAAGTTACTGGAATTAAGACTTATTCTATGCATCTGCTTTCCCACAATATGGCGCTGAGAAGGGAGAAGCAGCTTCTACACAGCTGCCTCCAGTTCAACCAATAAACAGCAGGACCTGCTCCTGATTGGAGGAGAGCAGCGTACTTGGCGTGTGGGTAGCAGAGTTGGGATTGGTGGAAGAGGACTATAAAGGAGGAGAGAGACAACATGCACCAGGAACATCTAAGGGGAACATCTATCTGAAGGAACACCTGTGCAGCCCCCGAGAGAGCCGGCCGGCGGTGTGCCGCTCCCCTGCGGAAGTGGGGAATGTGGCAGGGGGAACCGCCCTTCCACGGAGGTGGAAGGGACGGTAGCCAACCCGGGAAGAACCAGCAGCAAACCCGGGGAGGGCCGAGCAGACAAAAGAACAGCGCAGGGTCCTGTGTCGTTCCTCCACGAAGACGGGGAGCGACATAATGGTGCCATGACTCGGATATGAAGCCTAGGCAGGGCTTAGTGTCGTTCCTCCACGAAGAGGGGGAGCGACAGTTTATGATCTGACCATCACCCATTAGTCTAAATGATCTATAACTTGGGCTGGTTTAGCTCGCGATTTTTGGACTTTACAATGGTGCAAGGTGATGTGCATTCAGTAGGAACTATAATTTGAATTTTGATCTTTTCCCAGGCAAGTGATCTGCGGTAAGATCCTCTCTTGGAATCCTGGGCGGTACCTAGAACCCCACTTCCAGTCATCCACATAATAACAAGGGAGAAACACAGGCACTCTGTAGTACACTGTGTTGGCATTTTTTGATATGAGTATTCAACAAATTGTATGAGATATTTAACACTTTATTATAAAAGAGATTTGGGTTAGGTGGTTTTGCTAAGGGATGACCATGTTTAAAGCAAGCTAAGGGGCTGGTGCTGTGGCGCAGTGGGTTAATTCTCCTCCTGCAGCACCGGCATCTCATATGGGCGCCAATTCTAGTCCCGGCTGCTCCACTTCCAATCCAGCTCTCTGCTATGGCCTGGGAAAGCAGTAGAAAATGGCTCAAGTCCTTAGGCCCCTGCACCCATGTGGGAGACCCGGAAGAAGATCCTGGCTCCTGACTTCGGATCAGCACAGCTCTGACCGCTGTGGCCAATTTTGGAGTGAACCAGTGAATGGAAGACCTCTCTCTGCCTCTCCTTCTCTCTCTCTGTGTGTAACTCTGACTTTCAAATAAGTAAATAAATCTTTTAAAAAAAGGAAAATAAATAAAGCAAGCTAAGCTATGGTATTTTATTGGATGGTTGCAATTAGTACATTTTCAACCTAACAATATTTTCTTAAATATTTCTTAAAACTTAAAATGGTTTTATTGGGATGTAACGTCATCCTAAGTCAAGAAGCTCCTCTACGTTCATCCTCAACTGCTTCTTCATTTCTGTTGCCTGTATTACTATAGGTTGGGCCGTTGATCTTCTTCCCTCACTTTTTTTAACCCAGAGCAGAGTCACCAGTGTCATGGCTTCCGTCTTTGGGATTTTGCCACTTAATTAAAAAGAAACTCATTCATGTTGGCTTAGGGGAGACTTTTCAAAGCTGAAGAGCGTGTGTGTACATGGTCATCCTGCAATGCAGTTACCATTTCTTAGGATAACAAAGGGAAATTTAACCTCTCAAAATAATATGCTTTGCACAAATAAAGCAGGCCTGTGTTTCCCCTGCATGAGGCCTGCATGGGGATGAGAGAGCTCTGGGCCATTTGGGGCAGAGTTTACGGAAGCTTCACAGAGTGTGGCAAATGGGAGCCTACGGATGCCATGTCTTGTGGAACCTCCAGAAGGAAGATCTTTGCACCAGTCCTTGTGCTGCTCTGCAAAACACTTACATTGAAAGGTCTGCAAACCCTCATCATGCTTAAGACAAAAATTAGGATACATATTAAGCATATCTTTCTTTCTTTCTTTCTTTTTTTTTTTTTTTTTTTTTGGACAGGCAGAGTGGATAGAGAGAGAGAGACAAAGAGAAAGGTCTTCCTTTTGCCGTTGGTTCACCCTCCAATGGCTGCCGCGGCCAGCACACTGCAGCCGGCGCACCGCGCTGATCCGAAGGCAGGAGCCAGGTACTTCTCCTGGTCTCCCATGGGGTGCAGGGCCCAAGCACTTGGGCCATCCTCCACTGCACTCCCTGGCCACAGCAGAGAGCTGGTCTGGAACAGGGGCAACCGGGAAAGAATCCGGTGCCCCGACCGGGGCTAGAACCTGGTGTGCCAGCGCCGCTAGGCGGAGGATTAGCCTAGTGAGCTGTGGTGCCGGCCTTTCAATCTTTAATCTTGGAAAGAAGCACATCAAATCGCTCACCAAGAAGTCTACGTGAGTCACTCTTTCATGGAGTCAAGAAATCTTGGGGCTGCCTCATCAACTGCCTTTGGGTTCCCCTTGTACTGGTCTCGAGTTTCCAACTACCAGCTGGGCTGCCCCTGGGGGTTGATGTCCCTCTCCCTGAAGCAGTGGCTGCAGGGAGCCCAGAGTGCAAGCCCAACCCATCGCTTGGGCACAGCTCACACTGTGGGCTTCCCCGTGGGCCCACTTCTGCAGGTCTTGCCCAGAGGGCACCTTACCTGGCTTCTCCTTTGCTCTGCCCTGCTTCCTCCTCTCTCCGGCATGGAAAGAACCCCTTAACAAACCACTTGCCCATCAATCAGTGTGACATTGTCTGTTTTTAAGGAAGCAGAGGTAAAGCAGCATCCTAATTCCTATTCTAATTCCTATTCTAATTCTAATTCTAATTCTATCTAGCATTCCCAATTCTATCCCAACTTCCTAACCTCTCCAGGCCTCTGCTTACACCTAGAAAATGAGAATCTGGACTGAATTTTAGTTTAAATTTTTTTAGAAGTACTCAGAGAACTGCACACTTTATTTTTTTAAAAGCTGCACCCCCTTAAAGCAGCCCAATTTTAAGAGATTTTATTTATTTGAGATGTAAAGTTACAGACAGAGAGAAGGAGAGACAGAGAGAGAGGCTTCCATCCACTGGTTCACTCCCCAAATGGCTACAATGGCTGGAGCTGAGCCAATCCTAATCCAGGAGCCAGGAGCTTCTTCCGGGTCTCCCACATGGGTGCAGGGGCCCAAGCACTTGGGCTATCTTCTACTGCTTTCCCAGACCACAGCAGACAGCTGAATCAGAAGAGGAGCAGGCAAGACTCAAACCAGTGCCCATATGGGAAGGCACTGCAGGAGAAGGCTTAGCCTACTAGGCCACAGTGTTGACCCTGGACCAAATTATTTAGAAGGTCATTTAAAGAACTCCATGATTGCCTTTCAAATGCAGTGTCTAAATTTTGCTGTAGCCACAGACTGGGTAAGTTAGAGAACTTTACTTGGATCATGCTTCTGGAGGGTGGGAAGTCAAGGGTGTGCTGACAGCTTTGGGCCAGGACTTTTGTGTGTCACTAGCTCATGGCAGAGAAAGTAGACGGGCAGGCAAGCTGCCTTTTATGACAAGCCCACTCCCTTGAGAACAGTCTTAGTCCACTCGTGAGAATGGAGCCCCCATGACTCAAACATCTCCAACTGGACCCTACCCCCCAACATGGGGGGATTAAGGTTCCAACCCATGAACTTCTGGGGGACACATTCAAAGCACGGTGCGTGGTGACGTGTTGTAGCCCATGCCGAGAAGGGGTCTGTGGCTAGGGCTCATGGGCTTCTTTCAGATGATCACCGAATCCCTGGAAATTGCAGGCAAAACTGTGTATGCAACTGTTTTCTGGTTCATGGCTTTCCTTAGATTTCCAAGCAGCCCATCGCCCTCCACCCACGTGAGTATCCACTCTTTACCGTTTGTTGTTTGCAGACAGCAGCAGGGCTGTGGAAAGAGTGCTCCCTACTCCAAACCGTCCGTCTTTGAAGGTTAATAATGGTTAAAACCACTTAATACTTCTTTTAAAGTGAAAGAAAGAAGTAAGCAACAATTAACAGAATAACCTACAACAGAGCTAATCAGGATCTTCCTTGCCTAGACTGGGACAGCCTTTTCTCTTACAGACACAGTCTTTTGTAGATTCAGACCTTTTTTAAAATATTTATTTGAAAGACAGAGTTACAGAGAGAGGTAGAGACATAGAGAGAGAGAGAGGTCTTCCAACTACTGGTTCACTCCCCAGTTGGCCGCAACAGCCAGAGCTGTGCCAATCAGAAGCTAGGAGCCAGGATTCTGGGTCTCCCATGCAGGTGCAGGAGCCCAAGGACTTGGGCCATCTCCCACTGCTTTCCCAGGCCATAGCAGAGAGCTGGATCGGAAGAAGAGCAGCTAGGACTTGAACTAGAGCCCATATGGGATGGCAGCACTGCAGGCTGAGGTTTGAACCCACTGTGCCACAGCGCCCACCCTGATGCAGACCTTTTTGACCTTGCATTTGGGGTTTGATATAAACTACAACCTTTTCTTTCTTTCATTTTTTTTTTCAGACCCATGTTGACTAACCTAGTTTAACTTCACTAAAGAGGAAACCATGTTGGGTCAATGATTAATAAAGAAATGAAACCCATTTACCTGAGTTTCTCCTCCTGTTCCTCTCTCTTTCTCTCTTTTTGTGCACAAAGAGACAGACAGACAGACCGACACACAGACACAGTTGGGAGCATCAGAAAAACATCCCAGAAGTTTTCATCAAGTGCAGGATTCAAAATTTGGTTTTGACAAGAAGAGCCCAGCTGGTTGTATTTTTGAGTTCCACTTGTTATACACACAGTAGGTCAATAAATTATGCGGCCAGCAGCTGCTCCAATGTTTAGCACCATTATGTCCCACGGGTAAACCACGCAGCAGGGGGACGGCGGGAGGCACAGAAGGCTCTCCTTGAGAAACGAGCCATTTCCTCGTGTGCATCTGGGTCAGCGTGCAAATTTCCTCTCATAAAGGGTATTTTATGAACCTAGATAATAAGAATTTCTATAAATACACATACACGGCCTCACACAATGCATATGGAAGAAATAAAGAGCAAGTAAGTGATGGGGAATTAAATGCATTGAAGGATTCAGCCAGCCCCTTAATAAACCACACGAGGGAGGCTTGAGTAGTTGTGACGTCACCGTGACAAGGACGAACATTTATAGCTTTAAACAAGCCTTCTAGGGGTCGGAGATTACAGATGAAGTTTCCAAGTTGGAGGGATTTGCCCCCCAGACTCTGATGGAAATCAAACACATATATGCTTTCATGATTTTCTGTGCTTGCTCATCCATACCTTCAGGTCTGGGACTCCAAACTAAGGCAGAGTTTCTGGTATTTGGGGAGCAGTACAGCTCCCGGGGGCCCTGGAGCCACCTTAGTATGGTCCCAGCATTAATGCTGGAGAAACTCCCGGAGGGAACACTGGTCTTGGACATACCCAAGGACCCACTCAGGCACACTAACAGGTGTACTGTGGTCCCTTTGGGGACCTATAGCTCCCTCCAATACTGACTGATTAACACGGTAGATTTAATTTCAACCAGTCACCCCATGTTGAGTGGTTGTCTGTATCTATACTGGGCCATATCTATTATGGCACTGTATAGTGCTCCTGTCCTTGGGATCCCCTTTCTCTAGGGTGAACTCCCAACTTTCAGTCTGGAGCCTCGTTCCCTTGCCCCATCCACTAGCTCAATGATTGATCTGGCTTGCCCTTGACTAAGCTTTGCTCTTGCAAGAGCTGTGCAGTCTCTAAATCATGACTGAGATTGATTTATGCCCAGATTTGCCTTAGACTCTTAGAATCCACCCTTGGGATAATCCTGGCGATTTTCGGCCCATCTCCTGATGGGTAGGGGCTGGGTTTGCAGCTGGATGCTTTCTCACATTCTGTTGCTTCCTTTCCTCTATCTCATCTTTGTGTCCACCTTGTTACTTCCCTCCCATGATCCATTGCTGACCTTGTTCCCTATGAAGCAGCGCCCCCGCCCTGGTTTGGTGTGCAATGATGGTGGCTCTCAATAACCCTAAGCCAGCACAGGAGATCTGGATCAGCTGATCCCACTCCAGATAACACAATAGCTACCTGAGCACTGTGGAGGTGTGACCGACTCTGAGTTGCCCAGTTCCAGCTGCTCCTCCTTTTGCACATCTATCCTGTCTTCCTTGATTACAGCTCAGCTCCTGAAACTCAGCTTTCCATTTGTAATGGTACAACTTGACCGGGCTAAAAGATGCCTAGGTAGCTGCTACATTAATAAACTTCCCATTAACTGGATCACAGGGACAGTGCCTGCTGGTAGTGACACAGGCAGCTCCAGTACCTGCTGTTGTCAGAAGACTGCAAAAAAAGAAGAGCAGTAGGGAGTCAGGACCCAAGACCAGAAATGGGTAATTATCCCATCTGTAGTCACCACCCATCTATTCATTCATACGTAGATGTTTATTTAGAAGCATCCACCATTTACCAGCTCTCATGCTAGGACTTGAAGATGCAACGTTGGATAAGCTGACCTAGCACTTGCACTTACGAGGCACACATACAAATGCAGAAGCTCATTAGTTATACAGCATATAATTTCTGTGAAGGAAAACATACTGCTTGCAAGAAGGCGTAAAAGTGGAAGCTGATGTGGGATGAGGGGTCAGGAGGAGGCTCCCTGAGGCGGGGTCCTGGATGGAGTTCTACAGGAGTAGATCCTGAGGGGGATTCATGTGCAAGTGATTATCCAGGGATGAGCTCCCAGGAAAAGTCAGCAAGGAATGAGTGAAGATGAGGGAGCCACACGCACGCCATTGCAGTCAGAGTCTTGCAAGGTGTGACATCAGCCCCATCCCGCAGGGGGTGCTGCAGAGTCTGGTGTGCTTCAGAGCCTGTGTTGTCCCAAGCAAAGGGGCAGGGCTTTCAGGCACCTATGGGTGCTACAAACTCCCTGGGGACAAGGTAGGTTCAGTAACCCAATGGCTGTCCCCCAAAGTCACAAGGATGAGCTTTTTGGAAGAGGAGCCCACAGGAGCAGAGCATAAGCACACAAAAGCCGTGAAAGGGCTTGGCAAGTTTCATTTCCCATGAATCTCTTGTAGTGCCCCTCACACATAATATAACCTAGACTGAAATTATATCATATATGACATCAAATATGTCTTTATAACAATAAAACTGATTACCAAGTGATATTGCTATGGCCCAAGTTATTCAATCATTTTTATTGGTTTCAGAAATTATTTATCTATTAATTTGTTTAAAATAAGTACTTTTTTTAAAAAAAGATTTATTTTATTTATTTGAAAGAGTTCCAGAGAGAGGTAGAGACAGAGAGAGAGGTCTTCCATCCGATGGTTCACTCCCCAGATGGCCGCAACGGCCGGAGCTGCACCGATCCAAAGCCAGGAGCCAGGAGCTTCTTTCAGGTCTTCCACGTGGGTGCAGGGGCCCAAGGACTTGGGCCATCTTCTACTGCTTTCCCAGGCCACAGCAGAGAGCTGGATGGGAAGTGGAGCAGCTGGGACTAGAACCAGAGCCCATATGGGATGCCGGTGTTTCAGGCCAGGGATTTAACTCACTGCGCCACAGCGCTGACCCCTAAAATAGGTACTTTAAACATTTCAGATGAGCAGAGAAAGAAAATTCCCCTCCACTGGTTCAATCCCTAACTGCCTGCAACATCCAGGGCTGGCCCCAAGACCTGGAAACTCAACCCAGGTTTCCCACATCGGTGCCAGGAATGCAATGACTTGAGCTATCACTTCTGCCTCCCATTGTCTACAGAGTAGGAAGCTGGAGACAGGAGCCAGAGCTGAGTAGCAAACCCAGGTCCTCTGACATGGGACACAGGTATGTTAACTGGCATCTTAAGACCAAATGCCGGCCGGCACCGTGGCTCAATAGGCTAATCTTCCACCTAGCAGCGCCGGCACACATGGTTCTAGTCCCGGTTGGGGCGCCGGATTCTGTCCCTGTTGCCCCTCTTCCAGGCCAGCTCTCTGCTGTGGCCAGGGAGTGCAGTGGAGGATGGGCCAAGTGCTTGGGCTCTGCACCCCATGGGAGACCAGGAGAAGCACCTGGCTCCTGCCTTCGGAACAGTGCAGTGCGCCGGCCGCAGTGCGCCAGCCGCGGCGGCCATTGGAGGGTGAACCAACGGCAAAAGGAAGACCTTTCTCTCTGTCTCTCTCTCTATCCACTCTGCCTGTAAAAAAAAAAAATAAAAAAAAAATGCTGACTCTATGTCTAAATTCTTGACACAAAATAATGGTGCACATTTATGGGATAAATGATGGATTGATACACGTACTTACTGTGTAGCCATCAAATAGGGGTGATTAGTGTATCTGTCTTTGTGGTGAGAATATTCAAAATCCTTTCTTCTAGCTACTTTGAAATGTACAGCACACAATTGTTAACTATAGTCAGCATGCTGTCCAATAGAACAGAATTTATTCTTACTTAGCTGTACCTGTTATTTAACACAACTGTCACTAAGCAAGCAATGTCCTTGTCAAATAAAGGACAGCTAATCAAATTCTCCCCCATTAAATTAGTGTTCACTGCAGTCCACTTTTGTAGCTAGGAGGAGCATTGTATCTTAGCCTGCAAGGCCAGCATGGCCAGAGGAGTCTACATCCCAGCATGGCCAGAGGAGTCTACATCCCAGCATGGCCAGAGGAGTCTACAGCCCCAGCTCCCCAGTGTGAGGCCACCTTGCTGCTGGCCCCATGCCTCCTGCTCTCAGCACTACCCTGCCCTGCACCCTGCTGCCATGCTCATCTCAGTCTGCATGGCTCCTGCTAAGGACCACCCCATTCCACACAGGGAATGACACGATGTCATCTTGTATCACAGGTGAGCTTCATGTAATTGCAGCTAGTTACTGCTCTGTGAATCTGTAAAAGCCCCGGTAGGAAAGCATCTGTGATGCTCTTGAGAGCTACCTGGGAGCACTGGTGGACCCCTCCTGTCCTAGTGACCCTGGTGATCACAGCCAGTGCTCAATAGACAGCAGCTGATTGCTGCAACCATTGGCCCATCAATTCAAGGGTATCAAAAGGATGGTTTAGCTTTGGCTCTGTGCCACTCCCTATGTTCCACCAACTCTGAGGATATAAACAAATCTCTTTTATATAGGGGAGGCTGCCAACACGCAATGTCAGAGTCACACTTCTGCCTCAGCCTGCAAACAACAGAAATTTCATTCTTCCAGCTCTGGGGACTTGAAGTCCAAGACCAAATCACCAGCAGATTTGGGATCTGGTGAGGGTTCATAGACAGCATCTTCTCACTGTGTTCTCTTCTGGTGGAAGGGGCAAGGTAGCTCTCTGAGGCCTCTTGGAAGGGCACTAATCCCATTCACAAGGACCCTATCACTGTGACCTGATCAGCCCCCTAATCTCCCTGACCTTGACATTGGTGATTAGGTTTCTGTTAGGAAACTGGCACAGTTTTATCTATGGCGCGATCTATACCCTGATTTACGTCCCAAGCTCTAGCCCCCGCCATCATTGCTGGAAGCCAGCTGACCACATGGCCCAACCTCTGTTGTCAAGCTCCACCCCCATCCTAATGGGATTCGCAGCTCCTGCTTCCCTGCCCGCCATCTGGCAAAATTTTAAAGGGGCCTGTTCCTGAACACGTGCTCTCTTGGCTCTTCTCTCCTGCTCCCTCGGCCTCTCTTGACTTCTCTCTACTCTCTTGGCTTCTCTTTTCTCTCTTGGCTCTCTCTTGGCTCCTCTCTCATCTCTCTTCTCTCTCCTCTCTGTCTCTCTCTCTTACAGTCTCCTTCTCTCTTTTTCCCTCTTCTCCCTTTCCCTCCAGTCTATTGAGTGTTCCCCAATAAACCCTTTCCCTTATTCCAGCGTTCAGTGTGTTTTGTGACGGCTAACATTAATATATAACAGTTTCCACATTAGAATTGTGGGGAAACTCCAAGACTCAAACTATAACAACTTTTTGTTTTTAGCTCTCCTCCTCGTTCCAACGTTGATTCCATTCTTGCATTTTGGTGCAGTGAAGGAATCTGAACAGAGCGGAGCCCACAATTCCAGAAAGGAATGGAGATGAGATGGGGATTTGACACAAATATGCCTTTCTCCTTTCTTCACCCAAGAGCACAATGTCGGAAAAATCCTCAGGCTGTGGGGGAGGGGAATGGAGTCTCAGCTCTAGTTTTGTCTTACAGCCAGAAGTGCTACATGCTTGAATGTTTTAGGCAACAGGATCCTACTCACAAACACGATCATTTTAAGGCTGGTGAATCAACTAATCGAGCATGAGACATGGCTCCTCACTGGACCAAAGGAAGAGAGTTAGCTCACAGGGATGCTGAAGAAGCTCCGGGACAATGAATGCTCAGCTGCATTCCTCCAAGGTGTCGTGAGTATCTCAGCCATCAGACCCCAAGGAGGCCAACCCGGGAGGGGGCAGAGGGAACAGCCACAACAATAGCAGAGCCCTGGGGCCATTCCCAACCAAGGCAGGCAGATCAGATAACACATAAAGGAGGCTGGGAAAGCAAAAGACCTCCTTCTATTGTCTACATGCTCAGCCAGCCTGACTCAAAGACAGATTTTTAAATATGTAACAGCATTCAGGTAAACAGGGCAAGCTTGCTAATAACCGTGCAATTCAGCAATCGCTCCTCCAAATAAATACATTAGAAATGTCATTACTCTAATCAGATTAACTGCTGTCCCTCATGTTATGCCTTGAATAATCATTGAAATCCTCCCTAGTGAACTTGGCAAGTGCATTGTCTAGAAATTCACAGACGAAATGATGGTTTGCTAGTGTTTTTCCCTCTTTGAAGAAGTTTCATAAACACTTTTAAATGGATTGTTTTTCCCCCATATGTAGGCAACTTCGCATAGTCAGATGAGCCGTGCTCAGTTCCGGCTTCTCCAGCACCGGGGCATAATTTTTATGTTGCATTTTATTATTCATTGCAGCAACGCGTGTCTTTTATGAGAACAATTGGTATGGTAGGTTAAATGTCATTATTTTCAAAACTACCCTCATGGATTAGCAGCCACACCACCTCCTGAACACTCGCACTTGAATATCTGAACTATGGTTCATAATTGCATTATTCACTGGGCTGATTCTTCTTGCTAATAATGTCTACAAATGCTTTTTCAATAGCTGGGTATCCACTCGTCTGAACCAAACATCCTCCACCCATTATGAACTGGGCGACAGCTGGGATCTCTTGTAAGTAAATTGATATCTAGTGATGAGTTATTTGCTATCATAGTTACATTCATGATGTAAAGGCCATTGAAATTCAAGGCTGTGTTATCGGATGTTCAGCATTTTCTTTATCTCCTGATATTTAAGAGGGAGAAATACTATAATTGTTCATTAAAATAATTTGCCCATGAAAAAGAAAATGCTCTTTTCTGCTGTGGAATATTTAGGAGTGTTAATGAATAAATAATAACTAGATTAGCGAATGGGCATCTACTCTTTTCTAGAATGGAGACAGGCACTCACACACATGTTACAAATCCATTGAGATGGGGACTTTCCGTCCTAAACTGACTTTTGTTGATTTTGCTGGGTGTCTTTTTTGAAATCACTTGACCTTTTTCCACCTATGCTTTTCTATCATGAAATAATCAATAGTCATTATGATTTATCCATGTATAGGGAAAAGAGAGGAAACAGTTGAAAATTCAGCCAACAGCAGTTCCCCCAAAGTAGCTCAGAAGCCAATGGCACTGTCCTGCTTGCCTTTCTATTTCTGTCTGGAAAACTCATCTCTCTCCCCCATTGTATTTCTTTCTTCAATTCATTAACACTGATCACGAAGAACTGCATTTAAAGACATCTATGTTCTTGGTTGAGTCCTGTCTCTATTGAGCTGTGTGTCAGCACCCTATGTACAAAACACAGGAATCAGAGCAGATGAGCCGAAGGTTTCCTTCCTACCCAAGATCCTTTTATCCTTGCAAATATGTAGGAATGCTTGGTACAGCAGGTTAAGCCGCTGCTTGTGATGCCAGCATCCCACACTGGAGTGTAAGTCCAAGTCCCAGCTGCTCTTTTTCCCATCCAGCTCTCTGATATGGACTGGGAAAGCAATAGAAGATGGCCCAAGTACTTGGGCCCCTGCCATCCATATGTGAGATCAGGATGAAGTTCCAGGCTCCTGGCTTCCACCAGACCAAGCCCTGACTGTCATAGTCATTTTGGGAGTGAACCAACAAATAGAAGAACTCTCTCTCTCTCTGGAAAAAAAAAAAAAAATATATATATATATATATAATCTTAAAATCACATACAGTTCTGTGCCCTTTCCTTCTTCCTGTGATTTTATGCTACATCACCTTCCCCTCTTCTCTCTTCCTCTGGAAGTCTGTAAAACTAATCCTCAGCCAAGTGTCATTCATCCAACAGCCCTCCCAGTGGGCATTTCCCAAGCATTTGTGCTACCACACGGTGGGCCCAAGTTCTCCGAGGCCAGGGACACAAGCTCTAAACAGAACTGAAAGCGTTAAAAGGACCACACCAGCAACCTCAGCAGACCTCATGCTGTTCCCACAACTCTTCGAAGAGCAAGTGGCCGTTGTCATTTCTTCTTCTTTCCCTACCAAGCCAATCACGCTTATTGCTTCTTTCCTTAAGAGAAAGTAAGCGGCAGCATTCCCAGGATTCCCAGGTTTGTTCCTGGAATTCAGCCTTCCCCTCCCCACGATTATCCAGTCAAGTGGATTCTCAGAGCCGCCAATAGCAGCTTTCCAGAAAAACTAGCCCAGTTGGCAGCCTGCCTTCCCTTGCTCTTTAAAGTGGCAATGTCCTGCTCCTGAACAGATGCCTTTCCCAAAGCATCAAGCTTTCTTTTAGTCTCCACAGGAAGAAGATCAATAAGCCAGGCTCTGTCCACCCATCTTCATTCCGCGACCTGAGATCTAAAAATGAATCCAAGGCCAGGTTCATAACTCTATCAAGCTAAGACATGCACTGGAATCTTTCCTATCTCCAGAGTACTTAAGTGTATTTATTTATTTTTCATTCGATTTGAAAGGCAGAGAGACCATGAGAAAGAGAGAGATAAAGAGACAGAGAGAAAGAGAGCAGGAGAAAGAAAGATCTAGTCTGCAATAGCTGGAACCGGGCAAGACTGAAGCCAGGAAACCAGAATTCAATTTGGGTCCCCCATGTATGTGGTGGGCACCCAAGTACTTGAGCCATTACCGCTGCCTCCCAGGGTGTGCATTAGCAGGAAGCTGGAATTGGAAGTGGAGTCAGGACTCCAACCCAGGCACTCTGATACAGAAAACAGGCATCCCAAGAGTGTCTCAACCATTCTCCAAATACCCACCACTTGGTTCAGTCACATATGTCACACATATATCCATACAAAGCAAAGAATCCTTTTATTGAATTATTCTTAAGCCAAGGTACTTAAAAAATTCATGAAAAATGGAATTAAATACATATTTTCCATGAGCGTTTTGAAAACCCATCGTGTTCTTATATTCAGTGGGAAGTTGTCAGCCATCAATTACATAAGGCTCTGAGCCACAGTTAAGGCTGAAACAAGGAAAGTTATGATGCTGGCCACCTAGAATTCACAGTCTGGTAGGAAAGTGCATGAAAATCTCAAGAATCCTACTGGACAGTTTCTATCTACTCACTAAAACAGCTGATGCCAAATGTACTTAATTAATTAGGCAAAAGACAACTCCTCTGAATTGAATGGAAGCTACTCAAAGATTGACTTTCCTGGGGTGGGCACTGTAATGCCGAGTGTAAACCACTGCTTGCAATGCCCACTTCCCATATTAATACTCCAGTTCTAGTTCCAGCTACTCCACTTCCAATCCAACTCCCTGCTGATGTTCCTGGGAAGCAATGAAGGAGGACTCAAGTACCTGAGTTCCTGCCACCCATGTGGGAGACCTGGATGGAGTCCCTGGCACCCAGATTTGGCCTGGCCCAGCTCTGGCAATTGTGGCCATTTGAAGAGTGAACCAATGGATGGAAAATCTCTCTCTCTCTTTCTCTCTCTCTTTCCTTCTCTCTCTTTCTATCCCCTTCTCTGTCATTCTGCCTTTCAAATAAATAAACAAATATTTAAAATAAAAGAAATTGACTTTCCTGAAGTATGTGCGTTGTGTTGTGTTGCATTTCAAAGACTGCTTATGGAGAAATTCAAATGACCACATGGAAAAGTATAAGACAATTAATAGAACAAGTAGATTCCACATGGATAAGAAAACAGACACAAACCTAGCATCCATTTGCAATTAAATTATTAGGAGATTGTGATGTTACTCAGAACTAACTATATGGGCTAGCGTTATAGCATAGCAGGTAAAGCCACTGCCTGCAGTGCCAGTATCCCATATGGCATCAAGACCCAGATGCTCCACTTCCTATCCAGCTCTCTGCTATGGCCTGGGAAAGCAGTGGAAGATGGCCCAAGTCCTTGGGCTCCTGCACCCACATAGGAGGCCCAGAAGAAGTTCCTGGCTCCTGGCTTCAGATCGGCACAGCTCTAGCTGTTGCAGCCAATTGGGGAGTGAACCAACAGATGGAAGACCTCTCTCTCTCTCTCTCTCTCTCTCTCTCTCCCCCTCCCTCTCCCTCTCTCTCTCCCTCTCTCTGACTGTCCTTCTCTCTGTGTAACTCTTTCAAATAAATAAATCTTAAAAAGAGAGAACTAACTATAAATATCCCATATATGGTTTTTCACCCTGGAGCTCAGAGCATGCCTTGCAGTATGCGCTTTGGACATGGCGCTGAATGCATCAGCAGCGTGCAGCACGGATGAGCCCCTGACATCGATTTGTAATAAATGGCGTCTCATCACCTGCGTAAGGTGATCCTGCAATTTAGAGAAGCCCTGGCGTGCTTCCCCTTGCAAAGGAAAAACCCTTCCTGGAAGCAGTTCCTCATCCCCAGCTCAGTCAGAGCAAGCTCCATGCTGAAACCAACAGCTTGACCCAGTGGGAGTGGATCTCTCACTCACGTAACCGTTCAATGTCAGGGTGCAGGGTGGCCTTCCTGGGTGGCTTAAATCCAGTCTCCTTCCTGTTGGAGGTTCCACCAGGCCCTGGCACTTGAATCCTTAGTTTCCAACTGACAGGTGGAAGCAGGGAGAGAGTGTGGAGGATCCAGTCGGAAGTTTCTACAGGGCAGCCCTGCAATGGGCAGATGTCGCTTCCACTCCATTTCATAGCCAGAAGTCCCAGCCAAACCCAACAGCAAAGAAAGCTGGGATGGGTGGTAGGTCTGCTTCCAGATGAAAGGGAAAGTGAGTCAGTGAGAAAGTCACCAGTCTCTGCCACAGTCCTGAATGTCTCTGGTGTTGCCTTCACGAGAGAAGAAAATGTGTTTGTATTATATAAGCATAATAGGACTAATTATAGGTATGCGCCACAGGAAATTTTAATCCTTAGCATTCTTACTTGAATACCTGTGCTGTGGCGTAGTGGGTAAAGCTGCCCCTGCAACACCAGCATCCCAAATGGACACCAGTTTGTGTCCCAGCTGCTCCACTTCTGATCCAGCTTCCTGCTAATGGCCTGGGGAAAGCAGCAGAAGATGGCCCCTGCCACCTAAGTGGGAGATCAGGATGAAGCTCCTGGCTCTTGGCTTCAGCCTGGCTCAGCCCTGGCCATTATGCCCATCTGGGGAGTGAAGCAGTGGATGGGAGATTTCTCTGTCTCTCCCTCTCTCTGAAATTCTTTCAAAGTAAATATTGAAATAATATTCTTACTTGATTTGATCTTCACACCGATAAGCCAACCCATATAAATAGAAAGATCAAGTGTGGGCATTTGGCTTAGCAGTTAAGATTTAAGTCAAGAGAGATACGTCCCATACTGGAAGTATCTGGGTTTGACTTGGAATTCTGGTTCCCAGTTGGAGCTTCCAGCTGATGCAGACCCTGGGAGGCAGCAGGCAATGGCTCAAGTACTTGGGTCCCTTGATTGAGTTCCTGGCTCCTGAGTCTCATTCTGGCCCTGTCTTGTCTGTTGCAGGCACTTGTAGAATGAACCAGTGAATGAGAACTCTTTCTTGCACTCTCTCTCTCTCTCTCTGTCTCTCATGTAAAGCGAAAAAAAAATCCAAAATTTACCTCGGCCAAACTATTTTCATGTCCTCTAGTGTCAATTCATTATTCATTATGAGAACACAGCCCAACTCTGCTGCCTAGGACTGCTGTACTGAACTTTGATTTGTAAAACCTAAGCTTCTTTAGAAAAGAAAACAGCCAGGGCCAGTGCTGTGGCGCAGCAAGTTAATGCCCTGGCCTGAAGCACCAGCATCCCATGTGGGTGCCGGTTCAAGACCCAGCTGCTCCACTTCTGATCCAGCTCTCTGCTATGGCCTGGGAAAGCAGTAGGAGATGGCCCAAGTCCCTGGGCCCCTGCACTCATGTGGGAGACCCGGAGGAAGCTCCTGACTCCTGGCCTTGAATTGGCACAGCTCCGGCTGTTGCAGCCAACTGGGGCATGAACTATTGGATAGAAGACCTCTCTCTCTCTCTCTCTCCCTCTCTGTGTAGCTCTGACTTTTTTAAAGATGATAAATACAATCTTTAAAAAAAAGAAAATAGCCGATCAGATGACAACAGCTTCATAATGAAGTTTAAAGCAAGACTTACTGCCAGGGGCCATCTACAAGATGGACTTTTATGTGGAAAAACAAGAAAACTAGGAGAATACAAATGTAATAAAAACTTCATATAAAATAGAACTAAAAGATAAGCTGATTTTTGCTGCAAAGAAAATTTGAAATCCATGCAGACTTGATCTTTCCTAATGCCAGAGTCACGAGTCACTTAATAACAGGAAAAACATTCTGAGAAACATGATATTCAGTGACTTCATTATTATGGGAACACCAGAGAGTGACTTACACAAACAGAGACGGCTCCGATGTCTCCTAGAGGTGTCATCTCACGGGGAGGCTGCCGTCGGCTGAACCATCACTACGTGGCACAGGACTGAATCTGTAGTTGTTTTCTATGGTCACAAGTGAGCAACTCTGAACAACAGATGTCAGATCAGGAGTGTGGACGGGAGCCAGCCTTGTCCTCTGCCTGGAGTGTCACCACCCAGAGAGAGAGATAGCGACTGGGGCTGCGAGCCCCTCTGAGGTTCAGGGTCCTCTTCCAAGTTCATCAGGCTGTGGGCGGGGCTGTGCTCCAGGAGTCATTCTCAGCAGCTGGACCTGTCCCCCAAGTCCCAGATGAGGTTACTTACTTCTTCAGAGCCAGAAGCTTTGGGGAGACTCATGGGGACACCATCTCGTCCTCTCCCCTGGCCCAGCCCACACTCCAAGGTTAATAAAGCGCAGGTACACAAGGGGGCCGAGGTCTCAGGGGCCCTCCCAGAAGGGGGCCTACCTCACTATTATTTCTCAATGAGCGGGATGAACACTTGCTGTTCAGACACAAAACACATCTGCATGAGGACAGGAGAAGTAGACTCAGAAGGCTGGGGTGGAAAGGGAGGAGGTCTCTGTAGCTTTCCAGATCACTCCTGTGACTGTGATTATGTCATAGTCATGTATTGCTGATTCAGATGCATGTTCAGTGCTTCTCTATGGAACTCAGAGTTGTCCTAGGAGACAGTAACACGGCATCTGTCAGGCCCCATGGTGCAGGACTGGTGCATGGCCGGGGTCCCGGCTTCCACTGCCTCAGCTGGTGGACACCAGCTCAGAGCAGTCCAGGAAAGAAGCCTGTGACTGCTGAGTGCTTCCTTCTGGGAAAACCCTTCCAGGCATGGGCATTTAGCCCAACAGTGAAGCTGCCAGTTAGGACATCTCTTTCCCATATTGCAGTGCCTGAGTTTGATCCCTGCTTCCAGCTTCCTGCTAGTGTGCAATGTGGGAGAAAGCAGGGATGGCTCAAGTAATTGGAATCTACCACCCACGTGGGAGACCTAGATTGAGATCCTGTGGCCTGGCTTCAGCCTCAGCACAGCCCCAGACATTGCAGGCGTTTGGGGAGGGAGCTAGCAGATAGGAAAGTTGGTTTCTCTCTCTCCCCTTCTCCCTCCCCCACCTTCTCCCTCTCCCTCCTCCTCCTCCTCCCTCTCCCTCTCCCTCTCCATCTGTCTCTGTCTCTCTGTCTCCACCTCTATCTCCCTCTTTTTCTCTGCCTCTAAGATAAATTAATCTAAAAACTTAAAAATTAAAAAAGAAGTACTTCCAAAGTTTTCATGGCTGGAGCTTTGAATGCAAACCAAAGTAGTAAAATAAAGCAACTGACTCCCAGTATTCCAGCCAACTAGGCTGAACTTAGCTAGAAAACCTGTGTCAGGTTGCTACTTGCTTACTTTATTCATTTTTCATGTCTGGCTTGGTAGTGGCTTATACCAAGAGTAAAGTCTGTTTTTCTCCCCGACGTCAGTGTGGGTGGGAGACAGGACTTGGGCAGTGAGGGAAGCAGGCATCCAGAGGAGCATGGGCAGGGAGGCAAGGACGAGGGGTCCTATTGAGCAGGATCCTGCTGGGGCAGCTGGGGCATCATTTTTGGGTCCCCAGGAGACAGTGAGAAGTCAGCCCCTTCCCAGGGGCACGGGAGCTGGTATTTCTCCATCAAGTCCTCTCCATCATTATTTGGAGACTGCGCCCAAGGAAGATGTCAGCTTCCTAGCACTTCTAGCCTGGTCCAGTTGTGGGCTAAAAAAATACTTCCTACAGAGAAGAGCAAGCATTTCCAGAAGGAAATGTTCAGGTGAGTGAGTTGGTGATGGGGATGCCTGGAGACGGAGTGGAGCATCCATAGCAGATGCTGCACCCCCAGATCGGCAAACAGAAAATACTGCTCTCCACCATGCCTGCAATTCAACCCACTGCCTTTTACTGCTTATTTTTAACTTAATACACTGCTTTCTCCTCCTCCTTCTTTTCTTATTTATTTAAAAAGCAGAATGCCAGAAAGAGAGAGAGAGAGAAATCTTCCATCCACTGGTTCACTCCCCATATACCCATGAAAGCCAAAGGTGGGGCAGGCTGAAGTCAGGAGACAGGAATTCCATGTGAGTTTCACACATGGGTGTAGGAGCCCAAGCACTTGGACCATCATCCACTGCCTTCCCAGGTGCATCAGCAGGAAGCTGGATCAGAAGTGGAGCAGCTGGGACTTGAACCAGTGCAATAGCCTTTGTTAAAGGGAAGTGCTCCAGAAATGTTTACAGAATCCTAACAGAACCTTGGGAAGTTTACAGAAAAATGGATCAGGAAATACAGAGAGTTCTCAACAGCCACTCTCCCTCCGCTTCCTACAGTCATTATTATTATATTAGTATAATTAATTATTATTCAAGTGTTACAGTTGATGATCCACTATCAATGCATTGTTATTAACCAATGTCCACATGCACTTGGGTTTCACTCTTTGTCTTGAGAGTGTATGGATGTTGACAAAAGTACAATGACATGCATCTGTCACTCCTGCAATACCCAGAATTCCCAGAATCCGCAACACATGTACAAAGAGTCTGCATGAATTTGAAAGTGCCCATACAAATCTGATTCTGACTTGTCAAGGAAGAAATCGACCAGTCAGTTCTCTCTGCTGAAGGTGGAACTATTCTTAATTCTTTCAGGTTGGTCAGAGTGCACCTTCCTTGGACTTTTGCAGCAAGAGGATCCCCTACAGAAACACCCCGAGCAAAGACGGAGGGCAGCACGTTCTGTTTTGTGTTTGTGTCAGGAGGAGAGGACACAGCCCATGCTGGGGGGCTCTGAGGGCAGCTCGCTGGTGCTGTGTAGCAACAGAAGGACCCATGGCCTGGGTGATTCTGCAGCGAGGCACCAAGGCCAGGACACACAGCCACTCCAGCCTCGACCTGTGCAGGGAAGGGTGTGGAGGACTCCCAGCTCTCCCTCTGCAGCCTGCCAGTCCTAGAGACACACAAACACAGCTGTCAAGGCAAATCCTAGCTGCTAAGTCAATTGCAAAATAAGGCTGTCAATCATATGTGCAAAATGTCACTGTGTCACTGCCGATAACATCAGCCACAGTCCCCACCACCTCACTTGATACATTCGACACCTGCACTGCCCTAGTCTCTGTTCCAGCCGTTGTGTGAAAGAAACTTCTCCAGTCAGCTCTATGGTGTAGCAGGGAAAGCTGATGCCTGTGACTACACATCCCATGTGGACACAGGTACAGTCCCGGCTGCTCCACTTCAGATCCACCTCCTTACTAATGCACCTGGGAAAGCAGTGGAAGATGGCCCAAGTCCTCGGGCCCCTGCACCCATGTGGGAGATCCAGAAGAAGCTCCTGGCTCCTGGCTTCAGCCTGGCTTACCATTGACCATTGCTGTCATCTGGGAGTGAAGCAGTGGATAGAAGACCTCTTTCTGTAACTCTGACTTTCAAAACAAATAAATAAATCCATAAAAAAGGAAGGAAGGAAGGAAGGAAGGAAGGAAGGAAGGAAGGAAGGAAGGAAGGAACCATCTCTCTGCCTTCAGCATAAGCATGGGTTTGGGGCTATCTGTAGGTGTTCCCACCTCCTCACTCAAACATCTCCACTATGACTGCATCCCCACCCCCAGAGACCATTCCCCTTCTTTCCCTGGCTGTCACTAGGACCCCACTCCAGGAAACCGAGGCCACATTTTGCAAACCACCATAATGAGTACCATAGGCAAGCACAAGGTACAGCCCCTGCCCTGTTTTTAAAGTGATAAAGACATTTGCCATAGGCTGACCATTTCAGTGGCGATATACGTGCAATCATGAGAATGACTGGGAAAGGCTAACCAGGATATTCACACGAATTAGTAATCAGGAGATAAATTGGCATCACCTACACAGACGGGTAGGCTCTTCCAGCCAGTTTAAAAAAAAGGAAAAAACAGGGCTCACAAGAAGCTAAAAATAAATTCCACCGAGATGATTCCGGGTTCATCTCACCCTTTCAGGTCTAAATAAGTCATTAAGTTTCTCTGGAGTCAAACAAGTCTCCTCATTATGATGTTCCCATAAAACCAGCTTCCTGTTGCTCCGGGAACTGCGGATCACGGCGCCCGATACGCGGAAGTTTGAATACACGCTGATAAAAATCAGATTTTCTGCATGCGATGGATATTAAAAATACCAAACTTTTATGATTTTTTTTGAATGTTAAGCAGCGGCCGCAGGGCTGAGGTGACCTCACCGTGTGTAAGGCGGCGAGAAGAAGAAAGACGGGGCAAACGCCCTCCCATCTCGCATCTTTAATAACTTGCCTGCTCATGCCTTCAACCGGTGTGGTCTTCCCAGCTGTAGTTGTTTGCGTAAATACTCCTGAATGCAGCGGCTTTGTCAATGGTGGTCAACTTGCCTTCGCTCAGCTCCCCAGAGACACAACCTAACCGATTCTCCTTTGGGGTTCCCTCCTGACCCAACGTGAATCTAAACTCCAGAACAAAAGTCTTCATATTTGTCCTTGTATGTCAAGGATTAACACTATTGAAAGGGCTCTCTATTATCAGCTTGTCACTTTCTTTGCTACTTAATCTCTTTCTTTTTCTTGCTCAATGGCCCCCTCTTACTCTTCTGCTGGGGAAGAAATAAGAGGGCTTTCCCCCACCCCACACCACCCCCGACTCTTTCTCTCTTGCTGGCTCTCTCTCTCTCTCTTCCCTTTTAAAGCAACTTAACCAAGTTAGAGGCCACGTTAGCGCGACCACCTGGATGCACGGGCAGGCGCCCCGCGGGCAGCCAGCTGTGCCATTGTGCCCAGCCAGCTTTGTGCAGCCCCCGCTCGCGGGATTGCCCTGGCTGTGTCGGCAACCACCTCCCGCCCGGCCAGTGTCCCATTCCGATTGTCCTCGACTTCCCTTGTTGAATGCTGTTTTGCAAATTATTAAGCACTGGAAGTCTATTAATCACAGTTCACGTCCCATGTAAGGCCACACAGGGGAGGCAGGGCTGGGCGGGGAAGCCTACTGGCAGGGCTGAATGTGTTGGGGGGGCTGGCCCATTCACACCCTTAACGAGATCATTACTGCTAACTAAATACAAGCCCGGCCTCATGACCCTCTGGGGAGGCATGTGGACCAGTTTGGGACATCAATAGGGTCTCAAACCCCACGCCACTGCCTTCCAGCACTGGAAGCTCAAAAGGTACCTCGCCTTGCTCGACCCCTCCCCAAGCCTCAGGCTCCTGAGCACTGCCCTTGGAGGCCGCCTGGCTGCTGCCCACCACCAGGGCTGCTGGGATGTGGCCGGGCCTGACCCACCGGCTCTTTCCTGGAACCACTTGGGAGGCTGAGCTACCCTGGCCTGGTCCAGCCTGCCCACGGCTCTCACAGAGCTGAGAGACAGGCTGAGCAACCCTCCATCACAAGCCTGGGCCCAGCAGGGTGCGGGCAGTGACAGCGGGCAGGTGAGCTGTGTGTGAACTGCCGACACCTGGAAGGTGGCGTGAGTCCCCTCGGCGTGATCTGCTGCTCTCAGCTTCACCTTTGCTGAAGGGGGAAGGGCCGCGTGGCTGTCCTCACACTTCCGCCCGTGAGCAAAGGTGAAGTGTGAGTGTGTGTGCATATGTGAGAACACGTGTAAGCCGGTGAACATGTGTGTCAGTGTGCATGCGTGCAAGAATATGTGTGCAAGTATGTGAATGTGTGTGTGAGAACATGTGTACAAGTATTGAATATGTATATGTGCATCTATGTGTGTGTGACTAAGCTCATGGGTGTGTGTGAGTATATGTGTGTGAGACTGTGTATGAGTGTATATGTGTGCAAGCATGTGAATGCATGTGTCCATGTGTGAGTGCGTATGAGTAAGTTTGTGTGTGAGCACGTGTGTAAGTGTGATTGCATGAAAGTGAATGTGTGTGACTATTGTGTGGGTGTGTGTCTGGGCAACATGTATGAATATGTGAATATGCATATGTAAAGGTGTGCATTAATGCAATGACTGTGTAGAGAAAGAGTTTGTGTGTGTGTGTGTGTGTGTTACATCTGCAAGTGTGTGGGTGAGCATGTCTGTGGGTGAGCATGTGTGTGTTTATGTCTCTATGCTTGTGTGCCTGGAAAATATTTATCTGGGTTATTTGCTGTTCAATGTTAAATAATGTGGCAATTCCACTGCCCAGCTGGCAATAACAAGCCTGTTGTGTTAGGATCTGAGATTTCCTGGGGAAGGAGTAAACCAATGATCAATTATTTCCTAGCTATACTTTTTCCTCTCTCTTTCTTCTCAAAAGAAATGGTAAAATATTCAAATATTCCAAATCACAGAAATCTTTAAAATGACAAAGAAATATCCATTTGTATTATGTTTGCAACCATGTATTCTGGTGGATACTGAAAATCAAACCATAACAGAATACCAGCATTTCAGGGTATTTTTAAATATAAGAAGTCTGTGGCATGTGCCTATTTCTGTCCTAATCTAACAGAATGAATCCCTCTTGGTGTGTCCGGGTTGAATTTCTTTACCCTTTCGAAGGACACAGTCCTTTTCAAAGTACACAACATAAAACATGGGCCCATGGTGCCTGAGGACTTAGAGTTCCTAAAGAAAGCTAAGTCTTGAACCTCTGCCTTTTAAATTTCCACTACCTTCAAGCAGAACAATAGGACTTTTAATACTGTATTTAAACCCTGTTGAACTTGAACAGTTTTAACTCAAAAAAATGGGATAGGAGTATCAGAGTTCTGGTCTGCGTCCCAGCTACCTGCCTCCTATTCAGCTTCCTGCTAACACATCCTGGGGGCAGCAGATGATGGCACAAGTGCTTGGGTCTCTGCCACCTACATGGGAGACCCTGAAAGAGCTCTGGGCTCCTGGCTTCAGCCTGGCCCAGCCCTGGCTGTTGGGAGCATTTGGGGAATGAACAGCTGATGGAAGAGCTCTCTCACTCACTCTTACTTTGCCTTTCAAGGATACGACAAATAAACTTTTTTTTTTTTTAAGAAAAACTGTATAGTGCAAAGAAAAGTGGGGTGGCAGAGGTGACTGAATGGAAGAGCACACAACTGTGATGGACGGGCCAGTGCTTGGCCTGGCAGACTAAGGTTGGCTAAGGTGCCCTTGTCCCATACTGGGATGCCCAGCTCTGGCTCCCAACTCCAGCTTCCTGCTCATGGACCTCCCTGGGGGACAGTGGTGATGGCTCAATGATTGGGTTCCTGCCACTCACATTGGAGACTTGGACTGAATTCTCAGCTCCATGATGGGCTTCTGGGAGAGACAGCAGCTCTCTTGTCTGAATCTCTGCCTCTCAAAGTAAATTTTGAAAATGTATAAATGCAGATAGAGCTGATGGCACATCCCAGGTTTGACTCCGGTGCAAATAGAGTAGTTAGACCCAGAACAGCCCCAAGGCTTGGGGGTGAAGCCTTGTGTCTAGCAAATTGTTGGAAAATACCCTTTTAAAAGCTAAGCAGGCTTCTGTTGCAATTCTTTCCTTCTTTTCTTTTCCCTCCCAATCTGAAAGAGGAACCACTGTGGCTAAGAACCCACGAGTGTTGCTGCACTGTGGGAGGAATTCCTTTTCCTGGCTCAGCAGCGCTTGGTCTGGGGTCCTGCTTGTTCACCACTCTGAAGGAATAATCCCTAATGGCTCACTGCACCTGCAGGAGACCCAGGATCTGCTCACAGGAGTCAGAACTCAGGGCCTCTCGCAGACAACAGCGGCGCTGACATAGCTGCAGACAGCACATCGTGTCTGCGTTTTCCATTTTCATTGCAGGCATATTGATGCTCTCTGTTGTTTAAACCCCCCTAACCCTAACAACCAGATGCATTTGCGATGCGTGGACACCAGCAGTGCTGGGTCTCTGCTCCTGGGTACTGCAGGAAGCCCCATGCTGGCCTCCCAGGTTCCATGGAGGAAGTCCTTAGGGCTCCCTTCTCTCCAGTGCAGGAACGACCATGACGCAAGGCTGGGAGCCAGGCTGCTTCAAGCAAAGCCTGCCCGAGTGAAGGCTCACTCTATGAAGCTGGGAGGGTCTGTTCTGAGCTCAGAGCTCACGCGTGGTGGCGTGTTGGGTCTCCCACAGTCTTTCCAGCCCTCCTATAAATTCACAGCAACGCATGGGAAGTGCCCATCACTTGGTCCCTCTGAGCGTCTCACTGTCAGTGCAGCTCTGAGCTGAAGAGGAGGTGAGCTCCTGTGGAAAGGGACCCTGTGCTCTGACGGGTCTACACCGCATAGGCAAGAACAGCAAAGGGCTGGGACCACCGCTTAGGCACTGAATGGTGGATAATAGAACGTCTCTTCCTCATTGCTCAGGAAGGGTCCCCAGCACTGCTCATCTGCTTATCACCACGGCAAGGCACCCAAGCCCCACGGTTTTCACTTGGATGCCCAAATTGGACAGGATCTAAAACCTAAACCCTTCCCTCCCCAAACTTGAAGAAAAGAGTCTTGCTCTCAAAGGTGACAACAGAATGCTAATGGCGGCACGAACCATGAAATTGCTCTTTGCCTGGCTCTCTCCACTTGGCTCTGTGGGTTGGCAGGAAGCTTCTTCAGGCAGAAAGTCGCGATTGCTTTAAACAATTACTTAATAAATAAAGATCGAGCTTTTCATCAATGGAGAGTCGCTTTTCCCTCCAGGAGTCAGCAAAGCAGTTACTCTTCGGAGTGTGATGGCATTTGTGAAACATCAAGCTGGCTGCCTTTCCTTGCCTGACAACCAGCTAAACCGGAACAGATAAGGAGGAGAGTAAAGGTTTCTCATTAAAACCCTTTCAAGTTTTATCTCGGGCACAGGAATTTTCATGAAGTAGAAAACACAATTTTCAGGTTCAGGGAACTGGAATATAATTTTGGTCAGTGTTTTAAGAATATAGCTTTATCAGAGTTGGGTTATTATTTTATAATGTGTTTCTGCTTAATCTCATGCCAGGCGCCTCTTGCTTCAATGTTGCTGTAGCCACACTGGTCTTCTTCCTGCTTTTGAAACATCCCGGGGCTGATCCTACCCCAGGGCCCTTGCATTTACTCTTTCCGCCACCTGAGCCCCTGCCTGTCTTTTCCCCCGGAGTCTCACATGGTACTTCCTTTTTCCCACTCAGATCTCAGTGCACACGTCTCCTGGTTGAAGAGGCTTTTCCGACTGCCTCAGTACAAGTAGTCCCCACTCCACTCTGTTGCCGTAGAGACATCATCTATGCTTTAAATCTGTCTCATCCGATTATTGGTCTTTTTGTTCATTGTCTGCCTCCATGAGGGACTTGTACCTTCTTCTCCGGGAACAAAAGTATCCGACACATAGTAGGTACTTGATAAATAATTGTTGGCAGAACTCTACTTGGAAGATAAGGAAAAGCCACTTAGCATTTTTACTTCTCTTTCAAGATTGTATTTTATGGTAGCATCAGACAACCGCCCCCTTGGGTGTGCACATTTAAAAAAAGGCATATCTATATCTATATATCCAGCATGCATTTATACATGTAGTCTCATATCACTCACCTGTAGCAATGAAAGGTCTGCCGTTATCTTTAGCCTCATGTTTATTACCCATAAGACTAAACCCACTTTACATTGTTCTACACTAAGAACCCATGAAAACATGGGCGATAAGAGCTTTGAAGAATGGCTTCAGAAATCAATTCCGCCAAGTTTTCTCTCTCTTCCAGGGTGCTTTCGGCACACAAGTGCCATCTCCCACGCAGAAGTGGGGGTGGGGGTGGGGAACAGCACGCCAGGCCATCTCCAGCAGGCATGGCCCCAGCATGTCTGCTCCTTCCCAGTGGTTATGCGATGCATTTGAAATACAGTTAACATTTACTTCTTTCTGTTCACTCACAGTCATGTTGGTTTTTTTCCTACACTGTTCATTGAGTTGTTTTCTGGGTGTGTAAAAATGAACATGGTTCAAAAGTCTACCCCATGCCCACTCCTATCTCTTGTTCCTCACTGTCATCCCTTCCTCATCCCTCCCACCCCCTTCACACCCCCAGCTGTTTCTTCAATGCTGGTCCAATCCATTCCTTAGGTGTGGTTAATTAACCTTGTTAGTTGCTGGTTTATCTGCCTTGGATTTCTTCATGCAAACAATCAGCAAACAGATGCACCTTGTCTTGTTTTCCCCTCTTTCTTACACTCCTTGGCACTTTGCTTTTCTTCACTGAACAGTGAAAAACACGCCCTGCTAGTTCACAGGAATCTTCCTCAGGATCCTAGTTGTCCACTTCGTGGATGCACCGTCCTTTATTCTAATACTCTCCTAAGACCGAGCCTCCAGGGGGTTCTGGATATTTTTAAATCATAATGGGCTGGCACTATGGCACAGCAGGTAAAACCACCTCCTGCAGTGACAGCATCCCATATGGGTGCCGATTCGAGTCCCTGCTGCTCCACTTGCGATCCAGCTCTCTGCTGTGGCCTAGGAAAGCAGCAGAAGATGGCCCAAGTCCTTGGGCCCCTGCACCCACATAGGAAACCCGGAAGAAGCTCCTGGCCCCTGGCTTCAGATCAGCTCAGCTCCCTTTGTTGCAGCCATTTGGGGAGTGAACCAGCAGATAGAAGACCTGTCTCTCCCTCTCTCTCTCTCTCTCTCTCTTTCTCTCTCTGCCTCTCTGTAACTTTGTCTTTCAAGTAAATAAATGTCTTTAAAAAATCATAAACAGCACCTCTATGAATTGCCTTCTGCCTAGGGATTGTGTGTCTTGCGAGATGCCTAGACTGGGCATTGCTGGGTCAAAGAGAAGTGCTTAAGTAGGTTTGTTAGCTGTTGCCAAGTTTCCTCGTCAAGAGCTATAGCAATTTGGGTTCTCACTGGTGTGCTTGAAGGTGTTTATTTCCCAGTCTTGTACAAAGTGTGTTGTGGGGATTTCTGAAACGTTTTCCAATCTGATAGATGTGCAATGGTATATCAGTGTAAAGTGTGTGGTCTTTTTTCTTTTTTTAGATTTATTCATTTATTTTAAAGGCAGAGCTACAAAGAAGAGAGAGAGAGAGAGAGAGAGAAATCTTCCATCCTCTATTCAGTCTCCAAATAGCTGTAACACTCAGGGCCAAGCCAAAGCCAGGAGCCTGGAACTCCGTCCGGTCTCTCACATGGGTGGCAGGGACCCAAGCACTTGGGCCATCACCCACTGCTTTCCCAGGCACATTTGCGGGGAGCTAGATCAGAAGCAGAGCAGCCAGGACTTGAACCAGAGTGCTGATATTGGGATGTCTGTGATGTAGGCGGCTGCTTAACCCCACAAAGCTGGCCGGCACAGCCAGCATTGCAAATTCTTGGATCCCAGCTAATGAGCATGGCTCTAACTGTCCAACTAGAAGAGCGAGAAGACACAGCACAGGCCCTCGGGCTCTGGGCTGGGAGGATGTGCACGTAGGCCCGAAGGCCAGGGACAGTGACCACGGTGGAGGCCTCTGTTTCTCCAAGCCCGGGCTCTCCCTGTTTTTTCTAATGCTTGGGCTCACGCAAGCCTCTGAAGGCTGTAACACTGGAGGCTGCCTGTGATGGGGTTGCAGGTTCATTTGGTTACCTGGATTTCTCCCCTAGGTCAGAAATCTCTTCCAGGGCCTCTTCTACACTGTCTTCCAGAACAATAACCATCGCAAGAGGACCTCACATCCCTCAAGCCTCACCGAGGCCAGACAGACGCTCCCAAGACACGCTCTTCCCATGGCCCTGTGCGGTTTGCTCAGTGTCGAGTCCACTCTGCAGAGGGGGAACACGAGGTCAGACAAGACGCATTACTTGCCGAGGACATGCTTTACGCGCTGGAGTCAATGGTGGAGCAGGATTTGAACCCAGCACCCACCCTCCTAACTCCCATGCCTGCTCCCTAATAGGCTATTTCCAGTTGCCCCCATGTGGAGTGAGCAAGACGTATCTGATGATGTCATGTCCCTTCCAATTTGCACCCCAGTTTTTTTTTTTAAACTGGGTCTTTACAGGTAAACCCAGACGTAGCAGGAAAATCTAAAACAAATGAAAGAGCTGAACTGCCTTCCAAAATAACGTCTCTGGGTTTCCCAAAGGTAATATAGTATTAAATAGGAAAAAATATTGTTTTCTAGGTAGACCAGGTGCCAGTTACAAATTTAAAATGCAAATGATGTGAGCTAGCTACACTTACAAAGTCCTGGGGTACAGCTGACTAACATTAAATACAAAATGTCCTTTCCTCTCTAGCATTCATTTGCCATTCACATTGCCAGTTAAAAGTAGTCATTTTGAAAGCAGTAATTCATTCTCTACAGTCCTTCCTTAACACAATTTTCAGCCTGCAATTTAGATGATAGGAAAATTACAACCTTAGTGCACTATATTATGTGATATAAATGTTATTGCAATTAAGCCTGCTAGGAACACACACACACACACACACACACACACACACACACACAAAGACCCAAATGTAGTAAGTGGTCCATGATTTCATCTAAGTACCCATCTACTATAAGCCAAAGGCTTCTGTCAGTCCAGTAGGATATGGGGCCCCAGCAGATCTTGACCACAAAACAAGAGTCCAGGTTTGGATAAAAATGAGTTGAGGGGCTGGCGCTGTGGCATAGTGGGCAAAGCCACCGCCTGCAGTGCCGGCATCCCATATGGGTGCTGGTTCTAGTCACAGCTGCTCCACTTCCGATCCAGTTCTCTGCTATGTCCTGGGAAAGCAGTAGAAGATGGCCCAAGTCCTTGGACCCCTGCACTCAAGTGGGAGACCCGGAAGAAGCTCCTAGCTCCTGGCTTCAGATTGGCTCAGCTCTGGCCATTGCAGCCAGTTGGGGAATGAACCAGCAGGTAGAAGACCTGTCTCTCTCTCTCTCTCTCTCTCTCTCTCTCTCTCTCTGCCTCTCTCTCTCTGCCTCTCCTTCTCTCTGTGTAACTCTGACATTCAAATAAATAAATAAATCTTATAAAAAAAATAGGAAGAACCAGGAAGTTTCAAAATTTTGGATGTTGTATGGTACTGTATCTTCTTTCATTCCTGTTGCGTTAATTCTGTGCTATATAGACAGCCTCATCTGGAGGAAACCTGGAGAGACTAAATCCAAAGCCTCGTGCAGTGGGATCTGGGGCCGGCCACACAGCGCTCCTATTACCTGTCCTGGCTCCTGCATGAGGTGGGCCCTGTTCTTCACCAGCTTGTACCCCCCCCCCCCAGTCTGACAGGTGAGAAGTTGATAAATGGTAGTTCTATTGAATTTGAAGGAGGAAACATACCTTTGAGTTCTTTGTAAGTGAAAAAGGAGGAGGAGTTCTCTTTCTGTTTATTTTTTAATATCATACTGTTTAAAGAAAGACTTATTTGTTTATTTGAAAGGCAAAGTTACAGAGAGGGAGAGGCAGAAGCAGAGAAAGAGAGAAGTCTTCTATCCACTGGTTCACTCCCCAAATGGCTGTAACAGCCTGGGCTGGACCAGACTAAGCCCAGGAGCCAGGAGCTTCCTCCGGGTCTCCCATGTGGGTGCAAGGGCCCAAGCACCTGGACCATCTTCTACTGCCTTCTCAGGCACATTAGCAGGGAGTTGGATCAGAAGAGAAGCAGCCAGGACTTGAATCAGTGCCCTTATGGGATGCCGGTGCTGCAGGCAGCGGCTCAACCTGCTACACCATAGTGCTGGCCCCAATATCATACATTTTAATTGTGACTCTTCCCTCTGGACAAATTAGTTAGGCAAAACTGTGATAAATACATTGAAAGATGTAACCTTTCCGCGCTACCTGGCGAGGGGTCCATATGGCGTTGTTTTTGATTCCCGGCGTAACTTAAGGGGAAGCTGTCACAATGTCCGGAGCCCTTGATGTCCTGCAAATGAAGGAGGAGGACGTCCTCAAGTTCCTTGCAGCAGGAACCCACCTAGGTGGCACCAACCTTGACTTCCAGATGGAACAGTACATCTACAAAAGGAAGAGTGATGGCATCTACATCATCAATCTGAAGAGGACCTGGGAGAAGCTGCTGTTGGCGGCTCGTGCTATTGTGGCCATTGAAAACCCTGCTGATGTCAGTGTGATATCCTCCAGGAACACTGGCCAGAGAGCTGTGCTGAAGTTTGCTGCTGCCACTGGAGCTACTCCCATTGCTGGCCGCTTCACACCTGGAACCTTCACTAACCAGATCCAGGCAGCCTTCCGGGAGCCACGGCTTCTGGTGGTTACCGACCCTCGGGCTGACCACCAGCCTCTCACGGAGGCATCTTACGTGAACCTGCCTACCATTGCTCTGTGCAACACAGACTCGCCTCTGTGCTACGTGGACATCGCCATCCCGTGCAACAACAAGGGAGCCCATTCAGTGGGTCTGATGTGGTGGATGCTGGCCCGGGAGGTTCTGCGCATGCGTGGTACCATCTCCCGTGAACACCCCTGGGAGGTCATGCCTGATCTCTACTTCTACAGAGATCCTGAAGAGATTGAAAAAGAAGAGCAGGTCACCGCTGAAAAAGCTGTGACCAAGGAGGAGTTTCAGGGTGAATGGACGGCCCCAGCGTCCGAGTTCACTGCTACTCAGCCTGAGGTTGCTGACTGGTCCGAAGGCGTGCAGGTGCCCTCTGTGCCTATTCAGCAGTTCCCCACTGAGGACTGGAGTGCTCAGCCCGCCACTGAAGACTGGTCTGCAGCACCCACTGCTCAGGCCACCGAGTGGGTGGGAACAACCACTGAGTGGTCTTAGGCTGCTTGTCACGGGCTCTCACGCAAACATGGAAATGAGGTTGACGGAAAATAAACATCAGTTTCTACAGAAAAAAAAAATACATTGAAAGATGTAAAGATTTTCCCTCAGGGTCCATGTCTAAACAGAATGCCCTAATAGGCATCTGTCCTTGAAACAGTAACACTAGGGCCAGAAACTCTTCCACCCTGTGGCTCTGCTGCCCTCCACGTGAGGCATCTGGTATAGGTAGAGGAGGGGAAAGAGCTGACACTGGTGGGAAGCTGCCGACTCCCACCCACTGGCAGAATGTGCAGCCGTGTGTGGACACGCTACTGCAAGGGATGCTGGGAAGTCCAGGACAGCTACACCCAGAAGGGAAAGCTGGCATGTGAGCCTGGAAACAGCGCGGTTTTCATATAACATGAGAAGCAGACTGCTTATGGTCAAAGGCAATATGGAAAGTCTTAGCAATGAAAGCAATAACTCTGGCTTCCCGAGTGCCTGCTATGCCGCAGGTGCCGGTATGGGCTCATGTTACCCCATTTTTATTCTTGAATAACCTGCAAGGTTGATATTCTTATCTCTTTCTTGAAGATAAAAAAAAAAAAAAACTGAAGCTCACAGTGGGAAAGTAATTTGGCTGAGGTCACATGGGAGAGCAGGAATTCAAATTTGTGTCTGGCTGAGTTCAGAGTCCAGGGTTTTTCTCTGCTATCATGTAGTGTTTCCTTAAAAAAAATTAACCTTCAACATGGATTACAAGCTTTGACATACAAGAGAGTGAATTTCAGAGAGCAACATTATGTAGCTTGTTAGAGAGGAAAGGAGCCGTGAGAAGACACCCACTTCACTCCCTTACTTTTCTGTGAGAAAATTAAGATTGCAAGGAGACAGACACCAGTCCAGACCTATAACTGGCATCTGTAAGCTCCTGACTCCCAGGTGCATTTTTTTTTTTTTAAACTCGGTATTGTGTCCAAAGAAGTCATGAGACCAATCGATTAAATACTAATTGCATTGTTGGAAGTGATTCTCAGAGCTTTTTCTTTTAAAATTTTTAACAGGGTAGGTACAAGAAATTGCTTCTAATTTTTATAATATTTACTTATGTATTTAAAAGTCAGAGTTAGAGGGAGGGAGAGAGAGAGAGAGAGAGATCTTCCATCTGCTGGTTCACTCCCCAAATGGCCTCAATAGCCAGGGCCGGGCCAGGCCAAAGCCAGGAGCTAGGAGCTTTATCCAGGTCTCCCATGTAGGTACAGGTGCCCAAGCACTGGGCCATCTTCTGCTGCTTTCCCAGGAGCATTAGCAGGGAGCTGGCTTGGAAGCAGAGCAGCTGGGACTCAAACTGGCACCCAAATGGGATGCTGGCGTTGCACACAGTGGTTTAACCCACTACTCCACAACCCCAGCCCTGATTCTCAGTTCTCAGAGTGGCAGGTATGTCTATCCATGTATATTCCATATGTCCATGCTGGCCACTGAATAGTCTGATTTCTCTAGTACTGTTCTATGCTTGCTCTTAATATAAACTACCTTCAAGAAGTTTCTGGAATGGCTAAGAGAAGATGGTGTGGAATGCTTCAGAGCCTCAGCTCCCTACTCACACATGTGTTTGAAGAGAGGAGGCCTGGAATTTCTGCTTTCTGACATGGCAGTGAGCTTGGGCTTCCTTGCTTAGGTTTAGGAAGCGATGGGTCTTCACCAGCCAAGGGAGGTGGTGGTTGATTCACTGGGGTTCCTCCAGTTTCCTGGACTTTCCTGTATATTACTACTTCTCTCTCTCTCTCTTTCTCTAAATTAATGCTTTCTATTTTATTTGAGTGACGAGAAAGAGACAGACATAGCTCCCATCCCCTGGTTCATTCATACCCACAACAGCCTGAGCTGGACTAGGCCAAAGCAGGGAGGCAGGAATTTAATCCAAATCTGGTTAGGGACCCAGGTACTTGAGCCACCACCTGCTGCCTCCTGGGTGTGCATGAGCAGGGAGCTGGAGCCGGGAGCAGGGCTGGTACTCTCAGCCAGGTGCTCTGGTGTGGGATGCAGGCATCCATGAAGCAGCTTATTGGTTATGCCAAACACCCAGCTCCTTTCTTTTTTTTTTTTTTTATTTTATTTTTATTTTTATTTTTTTTTTTATTTTTTGACAGGCAGAGTGGACAGTGAGAGAGAGACAGAGAGAAAGGTCTTCCTTTGCCGTTGGTTCACCCTCCAATGGCTGCCGCGGCCGGCGTGCTGCGGCCGGCGCACCGCGCTGATCCGGTGGCAGGAGCCAGGAGCCAGGTGCTTTTCCTGGTCTCCCATGGGGTGCAGGGCCCAAGCACCTGGGCCATCCTCCACTGCACTCCCTGGCCACAGCAGAGAGCTGGCCTGGAAGAGGGGCAACCGGGACAGAATCCGGCGCCCCGACCGGGACTAGAACCCGGTGTGCCGGCGCCGCTAGGCGGAGGATTAGCCTAGTGAGCCGCGGCGCCGGCCCCCAGCTCCTTTCTACTTCTTACCCCTCGCTGTCACCCTCCATCACAATGCAGGTATTTAACTTATGTATAACTGAATCTAAAGAATCCCCTTTCAAATGTCAGTGGCTCACTCCAAGTGAATCAGAACTTTCTGTGTAAATAATAGAGTCTCTAGGGCCGGCACTGTAGCTCACTAGGCTAATCCTCCGCCTGCGGCGCCAGCACACCGGGTTCTAGTCCTCGTTGGGGTGCCGGATTCTGTCCCGGTTGCCCCTCTTCCAGTCCAGCTCTCTGCTGTGGCCCGGGAGTGCAGTGGAGGATGGCCCAAGTCCTTGGGCCCTGCACCTGCATGGGAGACCAGGAGGAAGCACCTGGCTCCTGGCTTTGGATCGGCACAGCGCCCTGGACGCAACACACAGGCTGTAGCTGCCACTTGGGGGGTGAACCAACTAACTCACTAACTCTGCCTGTCAAAAAATTAAATAAAATAAGAGAGTCTCTAATTTTTTTTCCATGTCTCTGTACCCAAAGACACACATTTCTTATTTTTCTTATAGGTATGAAATGGACTCTTCCCACCATAACCTGACTGTAATGTGGTCAGATCTACTTTACAGTGCTTGCAAAAATAATAGCTCAGTGCCAGTACTGTGGCATAGCTGGTTAAGCCACCACCTGCAGTGCTGGCATCCCATATGGGCACTGGTTCGAGTCCTGGCTGCTCCACTTCCGATCCAGCTCTCTGCTATGGCCTGGGAAAGCAGTAGAAGATGGCCCAAGTGCTTGGGCCCCTGCACCCACATGGGAGACCTAGAAGAAGCTCCTGGCTCCTGGCTTTGGACTGGCCCATCTTAAGCTGTCTCAGCCATTTGGGGAGTGAACCAGCAGATGGAAGACCTCTCTCTCTCTCTCTCTTTCTCTTTGCCTCTGCCTCTCTGTAATTCTGTCTTTCAAGCAAAAATACATAAATAGTTAATAATAATGATAGCTAATCATGTTTATCATTTTCTGGCTCCAACTTGTCTCTGAGCTTTGCTACTTTATCAGCCTGATTTATAAAGGACGCATTTTAATTGTGGCCAATTTTAACTTGAATGTTCAGACGTTTCACTCTATATTCCATACATTACACGAACATAACATATGTAAATGGGAAAACTGCACCAAAGAAAAAAAGTGACATTGGGACAGGAACTCTGCCCCACCTTCCTGTTTTAGATTATTCCCCTCTCCCAAGCCAAGAGCCCCTTTTGACCTGACTTAAAGTTAAGCAGATTTTCAAAGCAGTGAGAAACACTGTTAATTCAGAAAATTAGTCTTGACTTACCTGTTTTCCAATTAATCCACAGGCACTGAGCTCATTTGGATTCCGTTCAGACTTGCAAACCTTTCGCTGCAAACAGACACAAACGCACTGCTGGAATGACAACTGGCTGAGGTTTATTAGTTCTCCAGGAAATGTTTTCTGAGTGAGCGTGTGGTGTGAAAAGGCCCAATTTTGATAATGGATGTGCCTCTCTGAGCTTTTAATTCCGTGTTTAATTGGGCACAAAATTCAGGCTCTCAGAGTCGGTGTAGGTGCTGGCCAGAATAATGAAACCAGCAGCAAAATGAATGGAGCGGAATGGGGCTTCCAGCTCAGACGCCACGGCCACTAAGAATGCCCCCGGCGGAAGTCGAGGGCTTTAAAGTCTGATTTTGAATGACCATAAAATTGGGAGAAATTGCACCAATTGTGCCAAGTGCCTTGTGCACGTGGAAGAATGTCACGTAGCCGACAAGGAACCTCCTACCACAACTGTTGAGCAAGGTGCCACCTGCTAAGGCTCTACACCAAGGTCAGTAGGGCATCCCTAGCTCAACCTAAGTGGGCACGAAGTACCAGAGCTGCTAGAACCTTTCATCCCCCCACAGGTATCTGAGAGACCTCCAAAGTAGCTCCAGAGCATGCACTGGGTGCAGTAGTTAAGACCCCCCGTCAGACACCCACACCTCCTATCCGAGTGACTGGCTTCCATTCCGGTCTCACTCCTGATTCCAACTTCCTGCTAATGCACACCCTGGGAGGCAGCAGGTGACAGAGAGGCCCAGTAGTTGGGTCTCTGCCACCCACACGGGAGACCTGGATTGAGTGTCTCGGCTTCAGCCATTGTGGATATTTGATGTCTGTGAGTGTGTTGGGAGGTGGGGATGAGAGATCTCTCTGTGTCTTAGTCTCTGTCGCTCAGATAAATACAGGGAAAAGTTTTAAATTTGAAAGTGAAAAAGACAGCATATGCTCTGAGGGTGGAGCTGTCAATGCACTTCTCTCAGGTCAAGCTTATCTGAGTATTTATGTGCACGACACTGAACGATTTTCAGTTTGCTTGCAGCTCCGCGCTTTGGAGAACTAGTTTGCGATCTCCAGCTATGCGTGTAGATTTATTGACCCACGGCTTCTTAGGTCTTTGCTTTCTATGTTTCAAGAAGAAATTGTTATGTTCGTGATTGTTTTTATCATACTTAGAGATATCTTCTTTTAAAATCTGTGTCTTTTTTTTTTTAGCTCATATTCACATTGTTTTGTTCTAAATTCTATTTCGTCTGCCGTGAATACAGCTTAACAGCTTTTTTCAGTTGGTTTCAGCTTTTGCCCAACCCTCTATTTTCAACCTCTCGGGGGTCATTTGGAAGGAACCTGCCTGATTTTGTTTTTCAAAAAACACCAAGATCTGTCAGTAACCAATCTAGCCTGCTGCTAAGAGATTAAAAAAAGAGAGAAGGAGCTGTCCGCTGTCCTCAGAACCAGGTTCTTTAAATACTTTATAAACAACTTGAAAGTCTGTAGGAGTCGCCAAAAAAAAAAAATTAGTTCTCGGTCTTTATTTGCCCATCTGGGCTTGGGAGTTTCTGAACCCCGGGGCTGCTGGTTGTTTTCCCCTTAGCTTTCAGAGAAACCTTGGACAACAGCCCTGCGATACTTAGCCTAAAGCTCCTTTCCCCACTAGGAAAGCAATAATGGTTGTCACAGCCCTCCACCCCCTTCAGGAAGTGTTATGCGTAGATGAGAGGGAAAAAAAAATCCCTAAAAGCATCGGTGAGAGACGACTGAGTGTTTTTATCGCTGGCGATGGGGACTTTCCCCCCATAAATATATGGCATTCAATAACACAATCTCCCTTCCCAGCTCGGCGCACGTGTCCTTCAACGGCAGGCTAGCACGTGACCATTCAGGGGAGGAAAAACCAGCCCGTTTACATAACAGCTGTTAGCGCCAGCGGTGACATATTACTCCAGGGCCTCCTGCCTATAATGGGTTTTTCAGATGCGTTGCCATGTTCAGCTGATTAGTTGTGGGTGATCTGAAATGTCGAGCTATTAGCCTTGACAACTACTGCCAAGGTTACTATCTTCGGAAAATATCTTTTTAATAATATAACTGTTTGTAAGTGGAAAAGGTGATGCTCAAAATACAAAGTAACAATAAGTGTGGATTACCCAGTTTCCCAGCTTGGGCGAGGCGTGTGCTCTGGGGGTGGGGGAGGGGTGCTGCCTACTGAGCCAGTACCTCTGGGGTGCCCCCGGGGGTACCCCACCACCATGATGAACCACACAAGCATGCGTTCGAGCGGTAGAAACAGAAGGCAGGTACAGTGGGTACTCACAAAACAAAAACTTTAAAATGATGCTCCTACCAGCCTCCCTCCCTCCAAGTCACTGCCACACATACACACCCCAATCCCCACCCCTCACCCCCCACCCCTCCCAGGGGCCAATTTCCAAATCAAGCCTTGGGATGGGGATGGGGCCAGGGTCTTCAAGTGCAGATTTGTACATTTCAGCCGTCAAGGGGATGCCCGCAGTTAAGGAAACTAGCGCTGGAAAAACCGGCTCTTTGAGTCCTTTTCCTTTTTTGCTCACTCTCTGGAAAGTAGCGCCCCCAGCCAAGGGATTTCCAGGGCTGTTAACGCGCTGTTTTAATGAGTGCCATCCCTTATCACGGTCGGCTCTTCCCTGGCCCTTCCCTCCACTCACAGCTCCGCTTCTATCGCTTTCCATTTCCTCTGTTCCATTCCTCCCGTCTCCTGATAAGGCCTGCCCGCATGACAGCTCCTGCCAATGAGCAGGCGAGGCCGTGTGTCTGATCTGTCTTCCAGCTAAGACAGTTTCAAGAGTGAAAGGGGAGCCAGGAAACTAACGCGGGGACCCCTGGGTGGTCTGGACCCCTCCCCCCACACACACAGGGTGTGGGGTTACCCTCTCAGTAAGGGATCAGCAATCCCAGGTGTGTTTCAAATAGTTCCCCCACCTGTTGGGAAAGATAATCCTGTTTATGATACAGACTGCCTGGAGATGACTCTCTGGCTCAAAGGTACCCCTCCAGCCCCAGACTAGCAAATGCCAGAAAGCAAGATGACGCCCACCTTGTATTATCTTGGATACAAGAGACACAGACACTCACACAATGGGAGAACTCAAAAAGCACATTGAGACTGACCCAGGCAAGCAATGCTCACCTCTCCCACCACCACCACCACCCACAGCCTCCCGGGTTCTGCCACAGGAAAGCACAGCCTAGCGCCATGCTTCCGTGCCTTTGTCTGAGCTGCATGGTGAAGCCAAGTGACCTTGTCCCCCAGATGTGTGACCATCAGCGGGGACAGTGGACAAGGAGCTGACAGCAGAGGACAGGGAGAATTAACCAAGTTTCCAGAAGGAAGGGAACTACGAGAAACAGCCTGGTTCCTGAGTCATTTCTTGTTTTTACAGCAGGGGCCCTAAAGTCACAAAACCTTCATCCAAAGTCAGGGTCATAGTGGAGATTTCAGGCACTGTGGCAGGCTGGGGGGAGGGAGAGAACTGGTGTGGGGGTGGGGCATTCTCTGTGCCAGTGCCAAGGCTGCCCGCCCTTCGAGACGTGCTGGAGGCAAGTGCAGGGGCCTCTGCATGCGACCCTGGCCATTCAGTCCTCACCCCACGCGCACCCCCAGAACACCTGGAGTCAGGGAAAGATGTCAAATGTATGCAAATTCCCAAATGGGCTTCTTTTTAAAAAATGATTTATTTATTTGATGTCAGACTTAGAGAAAGAGACTTCCATCCACTGGTTCACTCACCAGATGGCCACAACATCGAGGGCTGAGCCAAGCCAAAGCCAGGAGCCAGGAGCCAGGAGCCCAAGCACTTGAGCCATCCTGCTGGGCTTTTCCCAGGCCGTTAGAGGGAGCTGGATCAGAGGTGGAGCAGCCTGGACCAGTGCGCATATGGGATGCTGGTGTTGCAGTCAGCAGCTTTACCTGCCACACTACAACACTGTCCCCCCTACCCCCAGTAAAATGTGGTTTATTCAATTATCTCAATACAAAAATGGTTAATAAGGGGCCGGCACTGTGGCAAGGTAGGCTAATCCTCCGCCTATGATGCCAGCATCCCATATGAGGTTTATGCTCCAGTTGCTCCTCTTCCGATCCAGCTCTCTGCTATGGCCTGGGAAAGCAGTAGAAGATGGCCCAAGTCCTTGGGCCCCTGCACCCACGTGGAAGACCTGGAAGAAGATCCTGGCTCCTGGCTTCGGATCGGCGCAGCTCGGCTGTTGCAGTCATTGGGGGAGTGTACCAGCGGAAGGAAGACCTCTCTCTCTGTCTCTCCCTCTCTCTGTCTGTAACTCTGCCTCTTGAATAAATAAATAAATAAATAAACTTTATAAAAAAATGGTTGATAAAATTTTTAACGACTATGGATGTTGAGATTTGTTTCAGATTTTAGTCAACATAAGCGCATGGGCAGAACGGGAGGAAGTCCTGAGTTACAGTGAATGACGTCCACAGGTCACCAAATTGCAACCAGGGAGTTATAACTCCAAATGTGTGGCTTTGTTATTTGCCTTAAACCAGAGGCGTCACTGCTTGTTGTTGAAAACAGTCTCAGAATAACTTTTAAATGCACAAAGCAAAAACATAGGGAATCAATACCTTGAAATACAGTTAGGAAGTCTTTGAAAAAACAAATGGCCGAGGCAAGCATTGCAACGCAGCAGGCTAAGGTGCCGGGTGGGATGCCCTTATTCCATTCTGCAGCTCCCGGGACCTGGTCCCGCCCCTGCCGCTGACCCAGCCTCCTGCCACCGTGCACTCTGGAAGGCAGCAGGTGATGGCTCAGTTACTTTGATTTCTGCAACCCACGTAGGAGGCCCAGATGGAGCTCCTGGCACGCGAAATCTCTCTCTCTCTCTCTCTCTCTCTCTCTCTCTCCCTCTGCCTTTCAAATAAATAAAAACAAAAGAAAAACATGAAAGAAAACAAAAAACAAAGGTGAGACATAATATGTATATTCCTGTATTACTGCATTGAATCACAGCACCAAGTGAGTTTAATGCCCCATCATTCTGAAGTAGTGATGAGCCTAAGCAGTAGTTTGACCTCTCGGCAACCACTGTGATGTGCTGTGAGAGTATACGGGGTCTTAAACGGTTCATAGAAAATCTGTATTATAAAAATGCATATTATGCAAAAGCTGTGCATGAATTTCAAATCTACTTGGCATAAAATATGCATTATGAAAATGTACATTATGCAAAATTATTATTTTTGCACCAAAATCAGCTTATCATTTAATTCCATTTTCCATGAACTTTTTGATGTCCCTTTTTATCTGCTATTGGTGACAAAGTCACAGGTACTGTGGATCTTGTTGTAGTTTTTGCCTTGTGTATTCACAATGAAAGGAAATGTCAAATTTCAATCAGAGGTTTGTGAAAATAATGAGAGACCTTGCTTTTTTTCTTATTTAAATCCACAGACATTGTCAGTTCCAAGCATGGACCTCTTTGGGGTCCACACACTGCAGATTAAGAACCAATATAGTTGGAGCTGATGCTGTGAGGTAGCAGGCTAAGCCTCAGCCCGTGGCATCCCAAATGGGTGCCGGTTCAAGTCCCAACTGCTCCTCTTCTGATTCAGCTGTCTGCTGTGGTCTGGGAAAGCAGTAGAAGATAGCCCAAGTGCTTGGGCCCCTGCACCCATGTGGGAGACCCGGAAGAAGCTCCTGGTTCCTGTCTTCGAATCAGCACAGCTCCAGCCATTGCGGCCATCTGGGAGTGAACCAGCGGATGGAAGACCTCTCTCTCTCTCTACCTCTCTCTGTAACTCTGTCTTTCAAATAAGTATATTACATCTTTAAAAAATAAATAAATTGACTTAAAAATTCTGAAAATTCACATCATTAAGGAAACAGGCAGAAATTGGAATAAGTTGGGACAGGTTACATGGCAGAAAACATCTTCAAGGCAGAAGCACGTGCTTAGATAGCTACGTATTACCCCGAGGAAGTATTTTTAATTTCCTCAAGTCTCAGTTTCCACGGAAGTAAAACCTAGATCAGGTAGCAGGTAAGACTCGAGGTGGAGGGGCATGTGTTTTGGTACAGGAGGTTAAGCTGCTGCCTGCGATGCCACCTCCCGGATATGAGAGCCAATTCATCTTGGTTGCTCCACTTCCAACCCAGCTTCCTGTTAATATGCCTGGGGTAGCAGTTGGAGATGGTCCAAGGACTTGGCTCCTTGCCAGCTTGTGTGAGAGACCCGGATGGAGTTCCTGGCTCCTGGCTTTGGTCTGGCCCAGTCCTGGTGGCCCAGCCTTGGTCATTGCACTCATTTGGAGCAGTGAACCGATGAATGGAAGATCTGTCTCTCTCTCCATCTCTCTCTCTCTCTCTTTCTGCAACTCTGCCTTTCAAAGAAATAAAATAAATTTTCAAAAAAAGACTCCCACATGGAAGTGCCTGGGTCCATCCCCAGCTCCAGCTCCGAACTCCAAGTTCCCGCTAATGCAGACCTAACAGGAAAGTGAAGGCTCAGTGACTGGGTTCCTGCCACCCAAGTGGGAGACCCGGGTTGTGTTCCCAGCTCCGGGCTGCACTCAGCCCCAGCGAGGGGCCATTGCAGGTGTCTGAGGAGTGAACCAGCAGATTGGAGCTTTCCCTATCTAAATGCCTTGTTCTCTTCCTGTCTCTCTGCCTCTCAAAAACAAACAGGAAAGTAGATGCTTGTGGGCCTCTCACAGCCCCACGGGAGGCCTCCGTGGGGGGTGGGAGCAGGTGTACTGTGCCTTACACATGGGGCGATTGAGCGCACCGCTGCTCTCCCTGCCTCCTCCTTCTCTGAATGGCACAGATGCCAACTTCCTCATCAGAAAAATGCTGTGCCCAACTCTTGAGATTCTCAGGAACATGTTAATTTGAAAAACATATTTTTATAGCATGTGCCAACTCCCCAGCAAGGGATAAATGGAAAGTTTCTGGCACAGAGAAAGGGTTCCAAACAGAGAGAGGAAGCTGTTAAGAAACAAAAATAATCTACTGATGCTCCAATAACAAAATCAAAAAGAGAGAATCTGGGATTCTCAACACCCAACAGGAAGGTGGCTATTCAGTGTTATGGATCCAAAACCAAACAGTGCCGTATATATAAATTGCTGTGTTTTCTCTTTATTTTTAATCCAGCAAAATTGATTCTCATAAAAGCACTGCCTCAGATCTGTAGGAGCAATCTATCTAAATGCAGCTCAGTATTTTAAGCTCCCTCAAATTTTTTCTTTGAATTCAGATTTGGGCACATATTTTAGTCTGTGATTAGATTATGACCTAGACATATATATATATCAAAAAAAAACAACTGGGCACTAAGATAACAAAAGAGTCCATCACATCATGGTTGCTCTTGCTGTTTCCCAGAGCTATTTAGGAAACGTAGGTCAAACGGTGGGGATTTAAATGTAAGGAAACTGGGGCCAGTGTTGTAGCGCAGTGGCATAGTGGATTAAGCTGCCGCTTCTGATGCTGGCATCCCATACGGGCGCCAGTTCGAGTCCCGGCTGCTCCACGACTGATCCATCTCCCTGCTAATGTGCCTGGGAAGACAGCAGGTGATGGTACACATACTTGTTCCTCTGCCACCCACTGGGGAGACCCAGATGGAGTTCCTGGCTTCTGGTTTCAGTCTGGCTCAGCCCTGGCTGTTGCCACCGTTTGGGGAAAGAACCAATGCACGGAAGACCTGTTTCTATCTCTCCCTCTCTCTGTCTCTTGGCCTTTCAAATAAATAAATCTCTTTTAAAAAATAAAATAAAAGGTTTAAAAAATGCAAGGCGATGATCTCAAAGCAAGTCGCAAAATACAGCTTCCCTTAGACAGTACACTACTTTGTTCCAACTGTACTTCAGCATCAACACCTTATAATACTTAACAATTACAATAACCACCAACATTTCTTGGGCATTTACTATACTCCAGTCACATGAATTATCTCACCTATGCTTCACAAAACCCCTAGTGGGCAGATGCTGTTACTATGCCCATATATATATATATATATATATATATATATATATATATATATATATATTGGCAGGCAGAGTTAGACAATGAGAGAGACAGAGAGAGAGTTATAGACAGTGAGAGAGAGACAGAGAGAAAGGTCTTCCTTTTTGCCATTGGTTCACCCTCCAGTGGCTGCCACAGCTGGCACGCTGCAGCCGGTGCACCGCGCTGATCCGAAGGCAGGAGCCAGGTGCTTCCTCCTGGTCTCCCATGGGATGCAGGGCCCAAGCGCTTGGGCCATCCTCCACTGCCTTCCTGAGCCACAGCAGAGAGCTGGACAAGAAGAGGAGCAGCCGGGACTAGAACCCGGTGCCCATATGGGATGCTGGCACCGCAGGCAGAGGATTAACCAAGTGAGCCATGGCGCCAGACCCCAGAGCCATTCTTACAATGGAACTGCAACCCACCTCCAAAATATAGCAGCCTGTCCACCTGTCTCCTTCCCAAAGGCTTTTGGTCTGGCAAGCTCCAGCCTGGGTCTGCATTCAGCAGTGACAGCAGAACCAGCCAAAGCCAGTCCCATGGGGGCCTATCCCAGCCCTACTAGGCCTTAGCAGGGGCCACAGGAGTGACGGGTGATGACTTGCACAAGCCAGGGTGTGAGGGGTGAAAACCCAGAGCCAATGGGTAAACACATGGATGCCTGCCCACCCTTAACCCTGAGCACAGGGTAAACAGCTTTTACTCTTCAAATGTTTACTGTTGCGAGGGCTGGGGGCAGTTGGGTAAAAGAGACAAATTAAGAAAGCATTGTCGGCAGGCACCGCGGCTCACTAGGCTAATCCTCCGCCTTGCGGCGCCGGCACACTGGGTTCTAGTCCCGGTTGGGGCGCCGAATTCTGTCCTGGTTGCCCCTCTTCCAGGCCAGCTCTCTGCTGTGGCCCGGGAGTGCAGTGGAGGATGGCCCAAGTCCTTGGGCCCTGCACCCCATGGGAGACCAGGAGAAGCACCTGGCTCCTGCCATTGGATCAGCGCGGTGCGCCGGCTGCAGCGCGCAGGCTGCGGCAGCCATTGGAGGGTGAACCAACGGCAAAGGAAGACCTTTCTCTCTGTCTCTCTCTCTCTCACTGTCCACTCTGCCTGTCAAAAATAAATAAATAAATAAATAAAAGAAAGCATTGTAATGGGAGTTAACTTGGACAATGCCAGGGTACTACTTCCAAGGAAGCCCAGGGTTCCAGGAGCTATCTGCCCTCCCTTCCCACAAAACATGATGTTAAATATAATTTTCCAGGGCTGGCTCAATGGCACAGTGAGTTAAAGGCCCAGCCTGCAGTGCCGGCATCCCATATGGGTGCCGGTTCCAGTCCCAGTTGCTCCACTTCCAATCCAGCTCTCTGCTAGGACCTGGGAAAGCAGTAGAAGATGGCCCAAGTGCTTGGGCCCCTGCACCCATGTGGGAGACCCAGAAGAAACTCCTGGCTCCTGGCTTCGGATTGGTGCCGATCCAGCCATTGAGGCCAATTGGAGAGTGAACCATCGAATGGAAGACCTCTCTTTCTCTCTCTCTCTCCTCTACCCCTCCTCTCTCTGTGTGACTCTGACTTTCAAATAAATAAATAAATCTTAAAAAAATCATTCAGCAAAAGGCCAAGATCATTAGGACTACTAAAGGACCATTATACTCAAGTCAGCAAGCCCACCTGTCACGTCCCTAACATTCCTACAGGCACCATGGAACGAGAGAGAAAGGAAAGGCAGCAAGAATGGAACCACGGCCGGCCCTTATTGAGTGTGCATCACCTGCACAGCCCTTCGCTCCTGTGCTGCACAGATTTGGACTTGATTCTCATGTTCCTTCTAGGAGGTTCGCACACTCCGGGGCTCTATGGGGCTCTGTATTTGTAGATGGAAAATACCTGGGTCTGTGCTGGACATGGACAGACTTCTTTTATGAAGCATCACAACCAGTCACACAGCATTTGCAGTGTATTTGACACTACAAGTAGTTGAGAGATGATTCTGAGAATATGAGAGGGTATCCACGGGTTATAGGTAAATACCTGAGCATCCGCGGATTTTGGTACCCGTAGTGAGGGTCCCAGAACCAAATGCTCATGGATGCTGAGGGGTATGACTGCATCCTCATTTTCATTCTGGACATAAGAAAGCTTAGATGCAGTGAGATAAGGAAGTTCGCAAGCTCTGGTGGCTGGTAAGCCCTGGTACTGGGGCTGTTTTTTTTTTTTTTTTTTTTTAAGATTTACTTATTTACTTGAAAGTCAGAGTTACAGAGAGAGAAGGAGAGGCAGAGAGAGAGAGAGCGATCTTCCATCCACTGGTTCACTCCCCAAATGGCCACAGCAGCTGGAGCTGTGCCGATCCGAAGCCAGGAACCAGGAGCTTCTTCCAGGTCTCCCACACAGGTGTGGGGCTTCCACCGCTTTCCCAGGCCATAGCAGAGAGCTGGATGGGAAGTGGAGCAGCTGGGTCTCAAACCGGCATCCATATGGAATGCTGCCACTGCAGGTGGCAGCTTTACCCACTACGCCACAGTGCCGGCCCCTGGGGCTGGGGTTTGAACCTGTGCCTTGGATCACTGGCCCTCAAGTAACCTAAACCTTGGAGAGTCACAGAAACCACCAGGGGACTAAGACTCCTGCAGAAAACAGAAGGAGGTTGGAGCAGAAAGTGAGCTGACTATGAAATCAGCAGCCTCAGGCCGGCGCCACGGCTCACTTGGCTAATCTTCCGCCTGTGGCGCCAGCACCCCGAGTTCTAGTCCCGGTTGGGGCGCTGGATTCTGTCCCTGTTGGGGCACCAGATTCTGTCCCGGTTGCTCCTCTTCCAGTCCAGCTCTCTGCTGTGGCCCGGGAAGGCAGTGGAGGATGGCCCAAGTACTTGGGCCCCTGGACCTGCATGGGAGACCAGGAGGAAGCACCTGGCTCCTGGCTTCGGATCGGCGCAGCGCGTTAGCTGTAGCAGCCATTTGGAGGGTGAACCAATGGAAAAAGGAAGACCTTTCTCTCTGTCTCTCTCTCTCACTAACTCTGACTGTCAAAAAGAAAGAAAGAAAGGAAGAAAGGGAGAAAGGAAGAAAGAAGGGAAGAAAGGAAGAAAGGAAGAAATCAGCAGCCTTGTCATGCATCTTGCCTTCATCTCTGCGAGACTTGAAAGCCAAAATTTGTCCCATTCTGCCCAGGTCCAGTGAGAGGTCACTAGACATTCATCCCCTCCATCCTACCACTTCTCAGGGTGCCTTCTCCCAGTTAGGCTCCAGCTTCAAGAGTGGTGTTGTCCCTTTCACATTCAGATGGAGTCCGGATGATAGTCCAGGGAATTGGCCAATCAGAAACGCTTGTAAACCTCTTGAGGAAAAGCTAACAGGATTTCCATCGGGTATCTTCTTTTGCCATGGGTGAAAAACGAAGGCACATGAAGGCTAATACCATTATCTTAGGTTTTACAGCGAATCAAATGAAATAATAGGCGTGAAGGGTTTTGCGGGAGAGTGTCATCCAAATGCCAGGCGCCATAGCTTTTGGCTTGCACAGTCCCAGTAAACTCGGCTGACTTTCCCCTAGGACATACTTCTTTAAGTGTGATTTGCTTCTTCATGCATGCATTTAACAGAGGTTCCCAGGCTATCTACGGTGCTCTTGAACTAGGAGCGGAGGAGACCATGGCAATCGGAGAGGCGGCACACATTAGCTCTCCCCATTGCTAGCCAAAGTGAGAATTCAGACTGGGAGACACTACGGGTTCAGGAGCATGCTGTGTTGAGAACCTCTGGTTGCCTTTTGCATAGACCAGGCACTCAGTAAGTGGGTGCTTGCTGCCTGGCAGGCTGAACGGGAGTCCGTTTGAAGAAAGTTTGGAGAGCCAGACCGTCCAGGGGTGGGGAACACCTGGCCTGTGAGACCATTGGATCTGGCCCCGCCAAAGCAGATGCAGGTAGGACTTGAAATTCCATACATCTACAGGGCAGGCTCATTTCCGTACGGCCCTTGGCAGAGAAAAAGCTTCCCCCCACCCCTGGAGCCAAAGGAAGCTTCTGCCCTTCCATGGTTTTCCAATGCGACCTCGCAGGAAGCGTCAACCGTTATAAAATATATTTTTGCCAAAGCGTCTTCAGCTCTCTTCTCCCTCAGAACAGTAGCTATGGGATCACTTTGAAACTGTTTTTCCTTTCCAAGAATTTGGGTGAGTTTTTTTTTTTTTTTTTTTTTTTTTACGCGTTACCCACTGTTAGCTCATGATTCAGCCAGCAGCATGGGGTGCTTCTATCCGCACTTGGCAATGATCAGAGGGCTGGGTGCCTCCCGCTCACGAGCCACCAAGCCCATCCAAGCTCCAACATCCCCATCTTCAGGAAATAATGCAAAACTCGCCTCCACATCAGACCTTTGCTGATATAGGATCCACTGGCTCATCCCAGCACAACCACCTCCGGATTGCCTCTTTTCTATTTTCCCACCCCCAACCTCCTGTCTCTGTCCCCATGAAGGCTCCCTAATTCTGAAGACCCACTCTCAAGCCATTCACTTCCCCGCCCCCCTGTCACCCAGAAGCCGGCAGGAAGAAGAAAAGTGTTCTATGCCCCTTCTCCTCTTCCCAGAGTCGCAGCAGGTACTCAGCACCTGAGACGGAAGATTCCACACATTTCTCAGCTGTACAAAGAAAGTATTGGCTGGGGTTTCAGAGAGTTATGAAGTTAACTGAACAATCCCAGAAGGGCTCGGGTCGACACAGAGCTATTCCAACAATGCTTTCTGCTGTGAACATTTTTTTGTGTCCCTTTATGGAGTCTATTGGATTCAGCTTAAGCCGGGAGTGATTCCGTCCTAACGCTCTATTCAGTAAGCTCCAGGATCTGAGAAAATCGCTCATCTCAGTGATGGCTACCAGTGGTTACTTCTAGACTAGTGCTGTCCATTGGAACTTGCTGGGATGACAGAAATGTCCTTATCTATGGCATCCAATGTGGTAGCGACCAGTAACACACGGCTCTGAGCCCTGGAAGTGCGGGGACTAACGGGACTGAGCGACTCAGCTTGTAGGTTTCTTTCATTTTCTTTTTAAAATATTTTTGATGAACATGTAATGCTACTTGATTTTGATGGGGTACAGCGCACTATTTCAACACACAGCCACAGCATAAACCAGACAACCAGCCTTTCCATTTCCTTACTTCTTTTCTTTCCAGTTCCAATTCTTTGTACCGAATCTACTGCATTCTGTGAACTGCAGTCATCACATTGTACTGCAGAAAACTAGAACCTAGTACTTCTATCCAGCTGTGTCTTGGTGCCCCTGATCCAACAGCCCTCTCTCCCTCTCACCCTTCCCAATTTCTAGCAATCACTATTCCACATTCAGATCAACTTGTATTTTTAACTTCCATCTATGCAAAAGAATGGTATTTGTCTCTTATGTCTGACTTATTTCATTTGATCTTAAGTTCTACCCAATTTGCTGCACATGTCAGGATTTGATTATCATGGCTATATAATATTTCATTGCATATAATTTGCATAGTGCATTTCTATTCTTCATTTTCCTACATCTCCATATTTTAAAAATAGCTCCCTTTCTAAAAAAAACCCACAATTTTCAGCAGAAAAGTGGGCAAACATCTCAGAGAGATTCTTGAGGTTCACAATGAAAGATTTTGGTCAAGAGCTACATTTTGTTTCCAGGTCTTTATGCCATCTAACTAGAATCAAGTTAGCTAAATATTTCATGATAACGCACTCATCCATCCATAGCTGTGTGTCCCAAATCCTCAAATTCAACCAACCATGGATGTAAAGTAGTCAGAAGAAAAATTGCACCTGTACTGAACATGTACAGGCTTGCTTTCTTGTCATTAGTTCCTGAACAAGACAAGACAGCAATATTTACATAGCTGTTGTATTGTATTAGGTAATATTAGATTCAGAGGACATGGGAAGACGTGTAGCTTATGCACAAACACTATGGCATTTTATATAGGGGACTTGACCATGCACAGACTTTGCTGTCTGGGGAGGAGGTGGTGGTGAGGGGGTCCTGGAATGAAGCCCCCATGAATCCCAAGAGACAACCACGTTCACTATTTGGCCTCTCCTCTGCTGGAGTAAAGATTTCCAGTCGCGCTGCAGCCCACAGCGCTACCGTTCTAAGAGACACAGGTGACACATTGGCCTCTGGTCTCCTACCCTGCCTCAGGGTCAGAGTCACCTGGGAGCTCCATCAGTGAACAGCCCGGGGCCCTCCTAGACCTGATGGGCCAGTTTGTGCAGAGAAGGGTCCCCCACATCCTTATGTTCAGTCAGCTCTCCACTACTTGAGTAACCAGACACTAAAACTCAGACCAGCATCTGGAAAGTCGTGATCTACTCAATGTTGGGCCAAGAGGGTCAACAGGATTACCCTCCCCACTCCATTCCTAGACATCTGCACACATCATCAGCCGGGTTGACAGAGCAGAAGGGAATTTTCATGATATCAAAGAGGAAATGGTGTGGTTTCAGAAGGAACCCAGTTTGAGCTTCAACTCCCATCAAGAAGGAATTCTGGCCGGCGCTGCGGCTCACTAGGCTAATCCTCCGCCTTGCGGTGCCGGCACACCGGGTTCTAGTCCCTGTCGGGGCACCGGATTCTGTCCTGGTTGCCCCTCTTCCAGGCCAGCTCTCTGCTGTGGCCCGGGAGTGCAGTGGAGGATGGCCCAAGTACTTGGGCCCTGCACCCCATGGGAGACCAGGAGAAGCACCTGGCTCCTGCCTTTGGATCAGCGGCCATTGGAGGGTGAACCAACGGCAAAGGAAGACCTTTCTCTCTGTCTCTCTCTCTCACTGTCCACTCTGCCTGTCAAAAAAAAAAAAAAAAAAAAAAAAGAAGGAATTCTTTCCCTCCTAGGGCCTCTGCGGTACTACCCCTCCTCCATTCCGGGGGACACGGGTTACAAAGTGGGAGACAAAGCAGGCTGCACTCTTGGGCAGCCTTTCCTAGGGTTTGAAATGGAGTGGGAAGCCAGCTGTACACAGGCCTGGGAGCACTGGCAGGATGGAAGGAAAAAGCACAGCCCTTCAGGGGACATCAAGCCACCTGCACCTCTGTATCCATTCCTTTACGGGGAGGAAGTGGGAGCTTCCAGGGAGCCTGTTCGGGTTTTATGCGAAATGTTCTTATTACACATACACACATACAAGGAGTAATGGTAACACTAGGGTGCAGGGAAGCTGGGAGGTGAAGGATCTGCCTGTGACCTTGATGGCAGTGGTGGTGGTGGTGGTGACAGATATCTCGCTGATATATACTTCTCTCCAAGTTCACTGGGTTGTATACATGAAACACATATAGCTTTATGCCCATGCATGTCAATCATACTTCAATCAAGTTGTTGTGAAAATCTTTCCCTGGGGTCCTGTTGCCAGTGCATTTTCCATATGCAAAATGCAGAGGAGAGGGTTTCAAAGAGTTCGTGGAAAATGCCCATTCTCTTTTCATTCTGTTTTTCCATGAATTCTCCTGAAGCTCTCTCACAGGATCCTAACCATGGGCATCCCATCATTCGGGAGTTCTTTCGTCATCTCCCCCAAAGACTTCAAAGGAATAAACCTTACCAAAAGGTGCCATGTGGGGCCCCCAGGATTGGAAGAACCTTGCCCAATCACCACATTCAGGATCCTGGTGTTCAGAGAAATCCACACAAGTGGCTTCCCCACCGAGGGCTGCCTTCCCAAGGTTCATTTCTGTTGGGTCATTTACAGGTACAACCTGAAAACTTTGAGAACTAGAGTTCAAAAACTGGTGCTTTTTTTAAAAAAAACTTTGTTATGTTTTTATTCTCCCCTTTCCATGATACTTCTATGCCAAAGACGAATATTGTCTATGCCAAAGACAATATTTGCCCAATTAAATGAAGCAATGCTGTAGTCACATCTCTGTGCTAAGTTGTGCTTGGTGTCTAAGACATGACTCTGAAATGGGAAAATGTGTCATTCCCAGGGCCAGCATTGTGGTGCAGTGAGTTAAGCCACCACCTGTGATGCCAGCATCCCCTACGAGAGCAGGTTCACATCCCAGCTGCACCACCTCCCATCCAGCTCCCTGCTGATGCACCTGGGAAAGCAGCGGTAGATGGCCCAAGTGCTAGGGCCCCTGTCACCCCTGTGGGAGACCCGGATGGAGTTCCAGCCTCCTGGCTTCAGCCTGGCCCAGCCCTAGCCAGCTGTGGTCATACGGGGAGACCCCATCTCCTGAGCCCATGAATTCGAAGACTTTCTCTTTATTCCTCCACTAGAAGTGGAGCCCTGAACCAATATGTGACTCCCTTCCATGGGCTATACCTCTGACCTTTGGAAGAGGCTGGTTGCACCGACAGTGAAGAGTCAGACAAAGTGGTCAGACACCCGCGTCATTCCCTAACACGCTCATAGTGATTCTGGGGGCTCCTGCGTTCCACTTGTGAACACTTCTGTCCTTGCTGTATTATGCTTCCTCGCCTCTGTTCTTAGATGCATCTGCTCAGACAAGTTTGCTATCATTTATCTCACTTACAGGAACATCGAACACGCCATTAGTGTTGCTTAGAATTACCCCAGCTCCAATGAAGGCGCTTAATAGTTTTGAAGCAAAGCCACCCAAATTACAGTGTGTGGGAGAGACAGTTTGCCAGTCTGTGGGTGTGGAGATCTGTAAGCACCGCGCTGCATTCTTCTCTATTAATTTTCCCTGGAGCAGGTTAAACCTCTTGAATTAAGATCCATGCTCAGATGCCAATGGAAATGGAGTGTGTGTGGAAACTGCTGTTTACTTGAACGTGTCTGTTGCTTAAGTGTCGTTTCTGCCTTCATCTCCTGCCTTCAGAAAGGAATCTGGTCTTTCCAATTATCTAATCATTTCCTCCAAATGTGTGCTATTTGAGTCTGCTGACGGCAATAACAACTTCTATTTAGTTTTTTTTAAATAACTGCCCAGATCAATTTTTTTAAAAGAATAGTTACCGAAGCATTAGTTGATTTCAATTAAGAGATGCTATATGTTTGCCTTCAAATCGAACGTTACAAAGAACTCCTACTGCATTTTAGGATCCTGCGTGCCTGTTTAAGTCCGTGTGCAGCCTAATGTCACAGTCAGTCCCCTATGAATTTGTATCCTAAAGGAGGAAGAAGCCAATAGCCGCCTACGGTGGAATTGCACACAGCATTGGTACCTCCGCAGAGACTCTGTGCGTGTGCGCCCCCTGCTGGCTATCTTTATTCGCAACAGCTGTCGAGGAACTAGAGGAAACAGGTGCTTTGGTAGAAACAGGAAGAGAATGAAGACGACTGAAATATCTCCTACTATCTAATCCTTAAGACCTTCTTCCAAATGGGCAACAACACATATTTTTAGAAATATTCTCTTTCCCATGACTGTTGCAGAAATTAGGACCCCACGCTTTGAAAGCACATATTCACAGCACTATTTCAACACTTATCACAAGGCCCAGAGGGATGCTTGGGTTTGGGAGGAGGGGTGCATGTGCACATGACTTGGTCCAGCTTCTGCATTTGCCTAAAATCCTTCATTTTAAAAACGTGGGCAACTGACATTTCCTCCATCTTCTCTAAGGTGTTATCCAGACGCAACTTCACGGTCTCCACCTCCACGACTTCCACTGCCAATGCCAGGAACCCCGGGGCCACCAAACCACGGCTTATCTTTCACAATAGCCACACGCTGATATCCAGCCAATTCCCTACGGAAGGGCATCCCATGGAGGTGGCCAGCTTAGCCCACTGGAGACACCGTTGCAGAGCAGCGGAGCTGAGTCCCAGAATGGGAGATCAGCAAGGCGAGTCAACTCCTTTGGCACCTCAGACTCTCAGACTCTCCCACTAGGGTGCAGGAGTCTCCTTGGATTGGTGCAGAACTGGTCCAGGGCCAGCATGGGTGCTAGCAAAGCAGCAGTGCCCATTTCACTGGCAGAAAGGACTGGACATGCTGGCCTTGCGCCAGGCTGGTCCTCCACACCTCTATATGGCCAGAACCAAATGCCTGCTGCCACCATCTCTCCTCTACCCTGACTGCTCAGTCTCCCCACTGCTGCCCCACTTCCATGAGTCCTTCTTACAATCCGCTCTTCCGCTCTGCAGCAGAGTGTCCCTGGAATCCCAGACAGGTCCACCTCACCTTCTGCATCAGAACTTTTCAAAGGTTTCCATTGTTTTTAGAACAAAGACTAAAATCTTCAAAATAGCTGACAAAGCCAGGAAGATCTCATATCTATCCCCCCCATTCCACCTTGAGTCTGAAGAGTTTCCTATATTTGCTCCGAGAGTTTGTGTGTGCATCTAACGTTGGACTTTAAGCTCCATCAGGAGTGGGTATGAGCCAGTCCCTGTATCTGCGACACCCAGTGCTGAGCCTGGTGTAGAGTTATCAATGATTATGACTCTGTCCTGCAGGAATAAATGAAAGACTCAAGTGGTAGCATGGATGGCTTCAGCAGCAGTGGGAAGCAGTGCCAAGGAGAGGAGCACCAGCCCCTTTGGGACTAACAGAAAAGCACTCCCTTGGCAGCAACTCTGGTGACAGTGGCCAGCCCTTTTACTCACATGCCTTTCCTGAGAGCAAAGCAATCAGCCACAAAGATGATCAAGTGGGGCCAGAAGACAGCAGACACCATGTTTACCTGGGAGAACTTGCTGGTGAGCGAAGACACCTGCTCAGGTGTTGAGAAATGTTGGGAGGACCAGAATTCCAGAAATCACCCTTCCCAGGGATAAAGTTCAAGGAGATATGCTTTCTCTTCTTCTCATCACCTGCCAAGGTTTCAGAAGGCAGCAGATCAGATCACTGCTATTTCTGGTCAGAGAGCAGGGACAGAAATGCAGTCGGAAGGTTTGGCATCGGATTCAAGCAACTGCATGTAGAAAACGCCCTCCCGAGTCCTGCAAGATGCTGCTGTACTGAACAGGTACAGACCATTTACCCTGTCATTACTCCCTGCACAGTGCAGTCCGACAACCATTTACTTAGCATTTGTACTGTCCTGGGTATTATAAGCAATGTGGAGATGATTCACAGTATAAAGAAGGCCACGTGTAGGTTCTATGCCAACATCATGCCCTTTGATACAAGGGACTTAAGCATCCACAGATTTTTGTATCCACAAGATACAGGGGATGGTCCTGGAACCCATGCCCTGAGAACACCAAGGGATGACCATAGAGTGACTCAAAGAATGAACAACACGGATTCGATGAGTTTTAGCCAACACTGATTGGCCCATGGAGTCTTACCACAAAGGCCTGCTTGGAGCCATGAAGATGCTGTCTCAAGGGGCTGCACAGCTTCTCATCAAATGTGAGAGCATGGGGAGTTGGCGCTGTGGCACAGCAGGTTAAAGCCCTGGCCTGCAGTGCCAGCATCCCATATGGGCACCGGTTCGAGTCCTGACTGCTCCACTTTCCATCTAGCTCCCTGCTAATGCACCTGTGAAAGCAGTGGAGTGAACCAGCTGATGGAAGCCCCTGAAATCCCAGCCCTAAATGGGTTCTTTGGCTTCTCTCAAATTCCTTGCTGTCCTCAGCTGCCCTATGCACCTGCCTATCTTCCTAGAGGAGAATCTTTTTCAATGTTAGGGGCCACAGCTACACCCCAGGAGCTACACATCTTACCCAGGAACCACTCACTGTCTTAATAATGGTTTGCTAAGTGGAACAATAGTCCATAGGTGACTGGGTTCGGAGCCTTCCTTTCATCCCCCAAAACAAACATAAGGGCACTCCTCTAACTGGCAATGCTATCAACACAAAAGCAGGTGCACACCCCAGCTCACAAACGCCCTTACGCACTGAACTAAAATGACCTCACTGGGAAATGAAAAAGACACATTTCTCTTATTTTTCCCCATCCAAGAAGCTAAGAGACCAAGGCCAAGGAAGAGAACAAGTAGTTTTCTAAGCTTGCGAAGACAAAGAACTGTGGCTCACCATGCTCAGAGCCAACAGGAGTTCAGGGTGATGGGTGGACAGATATCAACCAGCTTCATGTAAGAATTATTGCTCCAAGGCCGGTGCAGCAGCTCACTAGGCTAATCCTCTGCCTGCGGTGCTGACACCCCGGGTTCTAGTCCCGGTCGGGGCGCCGGATTCTGTCCTGGTTGCTCCTCTTCCAGTCCAGCTCTCTGCTGTGGCCCGGGAGTACAGTGGAGGATGGCCCAAGTGCTTGGGCCCTGCACCCACATGGGAGACCAGGAGGAAGCACCTGGCTCCTCGCTTTGGATCAGCACAGCGCGCCTGCCATAGCAGCCATCTGGGGGGTGAACCAATGGAAGGAAGTCCTTTCTCTCTGTCTCTCTCTCTAACTCTGCCTGTCAAAAAAATATTGCTCCAAGTTGTATTTTTTTTAATTAAAAGATAAATTTGGGGCCAGCACTGTGGCATAGTGGGCTAAGCCTCTGCTTTAGGCGCCGGCATCCCATATGGGTGCCAGTTCATCTCCCAGCTGCTCTACCAATCCAGCTCTCTGCTATGTCTTGGGAAAGCAGTGGAAGATGGCCTAAGGCCTTGGGCCCCTGCACTGGCATGGGAGACCCAGAAGAAGCTCCTGGCTCCTGGCTTTGGATCAGCCCAGCTCTGGTGGTTAAGGCCACATGGGAGTGAACCTGTGGATGGAAGACTTTTCTCTCTCTGTCTCTCTCTCTCTGTATATATATATATATATATATATATATATATATATATATATATAAAACTCTACCTCTCAAATAAAGAAATAGAATCCTTTTTTTAAAACGATAAATTTATTTTGGTACAAAAATCTGCCTTTTTCCATGAACATTTCAAAAACCCCTCGTGTAGCAATTCTCTCCTAACAGGAAGTGATGGGTGATTGTGAGACTTAGCACCGCTGGGTTCTGTGTGGAGGGCCTGTCACAAAGTTCTTATTCAAGATGGTTCTCTTTGGTTGGTTGGTTTTGTTTTGTTTTTGTTAAAGGCACCAGAAATGATGGCTCAACACAGATATTCCTGCAATAGGGAACTTTACTTGCTAACATAGAGAGGTCCACTGGCTGCTTCTAAGCGGCCCAGAAACAAATCCTTGCTCATACACTGAACCTCCCCTCCCACTGCTAGTGCTGATTTCCAGAGTCTTTCACCCAGCTGAGGGAGAATTCCTGGGATTTAACAGAACCCTGTTTTAAATACAGTGCTTGATCCATCCTTTCTCAGTAAGTTTCTTATTCTACCTACTTGCTCCACAATGGCCTGGATGCCCACCTGGAAGGAGCCCCCAGGGCCCAGGGTGACGAAGCCACTGCAAAGGGGCAGCATTGCTGCAGGAGACTTTGTGGTGCCTGGGTCACCTCTGCCTGCCCTCACTCCAAAGCTCTCAATCTGGACATTGGTGGACATTTAGATCAAGCCCAGGAGTGAGTTTTTGCTCTCTCCCTTTTTCCCTGGGTTTCCCTGCAATAGAAACCTCAACTAGGATTTCTACACATTGTAAACCTCTCAAGACAAGATGAAAACTCAGCACCTCTCCTGTGCCTCTTGGCCCAACCATTTTTTTTAAAAGATTCATTTATTTATTTGAGAGGTAGAGTTATAGACAGAGGGAGAGACAGAGAGAAAGATCTTGCATCTGCTGGTTCACTCCCCAAAAGGCCTCAACAGCTGAGCCGAGCCTATTCTGAATGCAGAAGCCAGGAGCTTCTTCTGGGTCTCCCACGTGGGTACAGGGCCCCAAGGACTTGGGCCATCTTCTACGGCTTTCCCAGGCCATAGCAGAGAGCTGGATCAGAAGTGGGGCAGCTGGGACTTGAACTGGCGCCCACATGGGATGCCGGCACTGCAGGCAGGCTTAGCCTACTACACCACAGCACTGGCCCTAGCTATCCTTAATCTACCTGATAGGTGGGTATCAGGGGTCTCGTTCCCACTTCTAGTTCATTTTGTCCCATTTCTCATCGCTTGCATCCAAAAGGATGTCACAAAGCTCTGTTTTGTTTTCTTCACTGAGTTACTGGAGCCTGATGCAGCCTTGGCTACTTGCTTGTTCAGTGGTTTCTGACTTCTGGCCCTGGACTTCGTCTTGGTCGCTGCTCTGTCCCCGGCACCTAGAATGGAGTCTGGCACACAGTAGAAGCTCCATGAACACTTGTCTCTGATTGTCATCAAAGTAACAACATGTCAACAAAGCCTCAGGCTTGTGTGTTTTTTTTTTTTTTTTTTTTTTTTTTTTTTTTTTTTGAGATTTATTTATTCATTTGAAAGGCAGAGTTAAGAGAGAAGAGGAAGGCCGGCGCCGCGGCTCACTAGGCTAATCCTCCGCCTAGCGGCGCCGGCACACCGGGTTCTAGTCCCGGTCGGGGCGCCGGATTCTGTCCCGGTTGCCCCTCTTCCAGGCCAGCCCTCTGCTGTGGCCAGGGAGTGCAGTGGAGGATGGCCCAGGTGCTTGGGCCCTGCACCCCATGGGAGACCAGGAGAAGCACCTGGCTCCTGGCTCCTGCCATCGGATCAGCGCGGTGTGCCGGCCGCAGCGCGCCGGCCGCGGCGGCCATTGGAGGGTGAACCAACGGCAAAGGAAGACCTTTCTCTCTGTCTCTCTCTCTCACTGTCCACTCTGCCTGTCAAAAAATAAAAAAAATAAAAAAAAAAAAAGAGAGAGAGAAGAGGAGGAGGAAGAGGAAGAGATGGAGAAAGAGAAGGAGGAGGAGAGAGAGAAGGGAGAGAGAGAGAGAGCTCTTCCATCTACTGGTTCACTCCCCAAATGGCCACAACGGCCAGAGCTGAGTCAGGCCAAAGCCAGGAGCCAGGAGCTTCATCTGGGCCTCCCACAGGGATGCAGGGGTCCAAGTACTTGGGCCATTTTCCACTGCTTTCCCAGGCACATCAGCAGTGTGAGCTGGATCAGAAGTGAAGTAGCCAGGACTCAAACCAGTGTCCAGATGGGATACCAGCCAGCCCAGCTGTTCCTGGTCCAGGTCCCTGGGCTGTGGGATTGGTCGGAGGGGGCGGGGCGGGGGGGGGTCCCATTCCCGCTGCTGCATGGGTCTGGGCGGAGAGTGAGGCTCTGGTCCTCTCTCTGGTGCTCAGCCCTGGCAAGGCCACGCAGGAGACCACCTGGATGGAGACTGAGGTCCCGCCGAGTCCGGGGTCGGGCTCCAGCCCTCTCCTTCCGACGGCTGAGACCCTACTGCCCTCCCCACGTTTTCTCCATGTCTCACTGTCAAGAACGCCCCGGCAGGTGAAAGGCACCAATATGCTCTTGGGGGTTTTCTCTCTGGAGCACCGTGGGGGAGGAAGTTACCATGTCAAAGCTCACCCATGACCACCCTTCTGACAGGAGGAAGTTAGCGACCCTCAGCTCTTCCTCAAAGATGAAAGTGGGACTTCAGGCCCAGCCTGGATAAACACAGCCCACCCATGGACGCCGTGCGTTGAGGTCAGAGGTCATTGCTCCCTCTTCAGGACACCCAAGCTGCCCCTTCACGTGTGTGCACACTCACAACCACGTACACCCACACACTGACACACTCACAACCACACGCACACTCACACATTGACATGCTCACCCTGTGCACTCACACATGACACGCTCACACCCTGCACACAACCCCATGCACACAACCACGTACATTCACACATTGATACGCTCACCCCATGCACACACACACAACCCTGTACACACTCACAACCACATGCACACTCATACATTGACACGCTCACCTCGTGCACGCACACATGACACACTAACACCCTGCACACACACAACCCTGCATATACTCACACATGACACACTCACAGCCATGCACACACATCAACATGTTCACCTGTACACACTCAAGCAACACACAACCCTGAGCACACTCACACACTGACAGTCACGACCCTGTGCACACTCACAATGACACACTGCATGCTCACACATGACACACACACCCTGCACACACACAACCCTGCATACACTCACACATGACACTCACTCTGCACACACACACAACACATAACCATGGACACACATCAACACACCCCCTGTGCACACTCATACAACACAATCCTGCACACACACATGACACACTCATACCTTGCACATACATGACACACAACCCTGCAAACACACCCGGACACGCAGCTAGGCACACACATCAACATGCTCACCCCCGTGCACACTCACATGACACACAACCCTGCACTCTCACACATGACACACTCACACCCTGCACACACTCACATGCCCTTGCACACTCTCACTTCGACACACACCTCCTGTGCGCACTGACAGACTGAGGAATAACAATCCTCCCAAAGAGAAGCCCTTCCTTCTTTCAAATCCAGGATAGTTGGGACCCCCAGCTTGACAATGCCCTGTCTCCTCATTCCCCATGCCTGGCACACCCGGGACCACTCAGCAGGCTGTCCTGGGATGGGCTGTTCAGAGATCCTGAGCAAAGGTGCCGTTGGGTCTCATTTGCTCTGAGTCCTGCTGTACCTGGAGACCCAGTTATCTACCCATGCGCTCCTCCTCTCTTCCCTGCGCCTCTCGCCCATCCCCCTGGTCCTGGAACACTGTCTGGCTCTTGCTGTCCCCATGGCCTGCTGCCCTGTCCCTGCAGCTGACAGATGTCCCCGCGGTTGACCTCCCGGTCTCTGAACAGCGCCTGCCCCTGTGCACACAGCAGCCCCATCATCAGGACCCGCTGTCACCTCCTGTTGGACTTGCCCCCAGCCCTGCTGGTTGCCTGGGTGACCACAGTTGCCTAGCAGCAGCTTGCGCCAGGCAGATGCACTTCCTGTCACTGGCCATCCTGGGTCTGTCTCTACCCTTCAACACCTGGGCCACAAGTTTCATCTCCTGGGCTACCCTGGCTCAGTCTCTGCATCCATCTATGTCAGGAGATTAAATTCTCAGATCAGTAAAGGCCAGGCAATAGATGCTAACAAGCTGCCCTGCTATGAGTAACAACACAGCTGTATCAGTTCAACTAAGGGCCACCACCTTCTAAGAGATAGATCACAAATTGCTGCCTGGTCTCCTTTCGCAAATGTGTACTTCTCCTAATATGCTTCCGTAACAAGGCTAATAGGTGTCCTGTGACAAACCAGATGCCACAAAAGGAATTCTTCATAAAATAAAAAGAACTCGAACTTCTTAATTAAGCCCAGCAAAGATTCTTAATATTAAATATATTTTAATATTACCTTTCTGAAAATATTTAAATCATTTGAATAATGTTCAAAGTAACACTCAATATGAAAATGATGTCACATTGCAAAATAGAAACCAGCTACTGGCCGGCGCCACAGCTCAATAGGCTAATCCTCCACCTGCGGCACCGGCACACCGGGTTCTAGTCCCAGTCAGGGCGCTGGATTCTGTCCCGGTTGCTCCTCTTCCTGTCCAGCTCTCTGCTATGTCCCGGGAGTGCACTGGAGGATGGCCCAAGTCCTTGGGCCCTGCACCCCATGGGAGACCAGGAGAAGCACCTGGCTCCTGGCTTCGGATCAGCGCGATGTGCTGGCCACAGTGCGCCGGCCACAGCGGCCATTGGAGGGTGAATCAATGGCGAAAGGAAGACCTTTCTCTCTGTCTCTCTCTCTCACTGTCCACTCTACCTGTCAAAAAATAAAAAATAAAAATAAATAAATAAAAACCAGCTATTAAAAATTAACTTTTAATTGAAGAAAAGTATATATATATACAAAAATTTAAAAAAAGTATCCATAACTCCTACTAGAAGATATTTTTTGTTGTTGTTGATGTGAATCTGAGCTGATGGTATGAACGTTCAACATCAATCTTTTGAATCCACCCTCTGTCCGTTGCTACGCAAATATCAAGTTCAAGTCCCTGGCGAGTCTGCAAGGCAATTGAGACACCTGCATCAGAAAGGAAGTGGCTTATCTGGAGAAGAAAGAAAGCCAGGTGGCTACTGACAGTTCCAGACAGCAGCAATGCGCATGAGAGGAGAAGCTGCAGGAAGAGGGAGAGGGCAGAGGGCCAGAGAGGGCCCAGCAGGAAGTGAGAATGGGGCTCCCCGCCCCCACATGGCCATCCCTCCCTTGCCTGCTGGGGCTGGTCAGCTGCCTCTTACCAAAGAATAGCATCCTTGAGGGAACAGGGGCTCAAACTGTTAAGGTCATTTACATTAAATATATATATACACACACACACACACACACATATATATATATCATAAGTGTGGGGGGGAGGGTGCATTGTGGCACAGCAGGTTAAGCCACCACTTGAAATGCCTGCATCCCATATTGGAGTGCCTGGTTCGAGTCCTGGGTCCTCCTCTTCAGATCCAGCTTCCTGTTAATGTGCCAGGAAAGCAATGGATGATGGTCCAAGTGCTTAGATCCCTGCCACTCACCTGAGAGACCCGGATGGAGTTCCCGGTTCTTGGCTTCACTCTGGCCCATCTCTGGCTATTGCGGGCATTTGGAGACTGAAGCAGCAGGTGGAAGACCTCTCTCTCTAGCTCTCGCTCTTGCTCTCTCTCTGTCTCTTTGCCTTTCAAATAATCTTTTAAAAATTAGGAATGCTCATTCTTGTATGAAATACTGCATGTTTTTAGGTTAGTGACTAATGTTCTGAAATTTTGGGGGGCATTTAAAGATTTAAGATACCAGCTAAACTCTTTGGGGGATATTTAAACAAACTAACAAAACAATAAGATACCAGCTAGACTCCCCAGTGCTGCCTGGCAGTGCACATGGGAAAAACAGGCCGAATGGCAGGTGCATGGTCTCCTCCCCTGGGTGACTGAGCAGAAACCAAGGGCTCTGTCCTATGACCGGGGTCTCCCAGCCTGCCCCGTGTCTGCCATAGGCAGCTGCCCCAGAACTTGGTCCCCAACTAACCCTAACAGAACTGTGTATCCTTTTCTTCTCAGCTCTCTTTAACAGAAACACAGAATAAGTGCCTTCACTACTCTTTCACAGTTTAGTAGAGGGAGATAACCTTGAACATCCACAGGGTTTTGAGAATGTTCCAAAGGCACTGGGTTGTTACACAGAAGCAGCCCCATCCCCTACCTGTGACACTGGCATCCCATGTGGGTGATTGTTCATGTCCTGGCTGCTCCTCTTCAAATCTAGCTCTCTGCTGTGGCCTGGGAAAGCAGTAGAAGACGGCCCAAGTCTTTGGGCCCCTGCACCCACATAGGAGATCTAGAAGAAACTCCTGGCTCCTGAATTAGGATAGGCATGGCTCTGGCCATACTGGCCATCTGGGGAGTGAACCAGCAGATGGAAGACCTCTTTCTTTCTCTCTCTCTTTCTCTCTCTCTCTCTCTCTCTCTCTCTCTCTCTCTCGCTGTAACTCTGTCTTTCAAATAAATAAACAAACCTTAAAAAAAAAAAAAGAAATTCAGCCTATGGGGATTTATTCTAATTGCTCACCGTCAAGTCCTTTGAGGTTTGAGATTGGGGCAAGCCATGGCCTGGAGCATCATGGGCAGGCAGAGCTCTGAAAGCTCAAGCCACTTGATTTCTTCTTGGTGAATGAGAAGTGGATGGTGGTCTAGGCACACTGCCCCATATGCATTGTGCCAACAGGACAACACGCTGCTCTCTGCTATTTCCAGTGGAAGAGTTCTGTAATGCCCAGCGCACTTGTCATGGGCAATGACTTGAATTTTGCAACAGCACCAGGAGGCACATAAGGCAGCTATCAATGTTCTTGTCTTAAATGGACAAACTGAGGCTTGAGACTGCATACTTTGTGCATAATGGATCTGGGAACTAAATTTAGCTCTCCTGATTCCAAACCCCATCTTCCTTGCATGAAAAAGGTAATGCAAACCTTTGGCAGAGAGTTTGCTGTCCCAAACACTCATTTCTCTTTCCTTAAACCCCTCTGCACAGGCTGGCATTGTGGCATGGCAGGTAAAGCCACCACCTGCAATGTCAGCATCCATCCCAAATGGGCACCGGTTCGAGTCCCAGCTGCTTCACTTCTAATCCAACTCCCTGTTAATGGCCTGCGAAAAACAGTGGAAGGTGGCTCAAGTGTTGGGGCCCCTGCCACTCATGTGGGAAATCCAAATGAAGCTCCTAGCTCCTGATCTGCCTGGCTCAGCCCTGGCCATTGCAGCCATCTGGGGGAGTGAACTGGAAGACGGAATATCTCTCTCTCTCTCTCTCTCTCTAATCTGACTTTCAAATACTTCTTTGGGGAAAAAAAAAAACCCTCTGCAGGGATGGCGCTGTGTGAGAGGCGCTGGATTAGAACCCTGATATCTTTGAATCTAGCACATCTTTTAAGAATGTGGATTCTAGGGGCTGGTGCTGTGGCGTAGTAGAATAAGCTTCCACCTGTGGCGCCAGCATCCCCTATGGGCACCGTTTGGAGTCCCGGCTGCTCCACTTCTGATCCAGCTCCCTGCTAATGTACCTCAGAAAGCAGTAGAAGATGGCCCAAGTGCTTGGGCCCCTGCACCCGCGTGGGAGACCTGGAAGAAGCTCCAGGCTCCTGGCTTCCAATGGGCCCAGCTCCGTCCATTGGAGCCACTTGGGGAGTGAACCAGTAGATAGAGCACCTCTCTCTCCCTCTCTCTGTCTGTAAATCTGTCTCTCAAATAAATTTTTTAAAAATCCAGATTCAGGCCTTTGCTTCCAACCCACAGGGAGGAGTTCTGCCTCGGTCCCTGGACGCTGCGTCCCCCACCTCCCCGAGTCCTCCAGGAGCTGGGGGAGGGCTTGCTCCCCCAACAGGCCTTCTCCTGGCTCTCCTGTCCTCCCGCTGGGACACTCAGGGGACCCCAGCTCGTAGAGGACAACTTCCGGTTCTAGGGGGATTCCACTCTATATGGGAGGGACCTCGTTCCTCCTAATGCCTCCACTGTTGTCTGGACGTGGTTTGAGTGTGTCCCCTGGGTTTTCACGTGCTGGAAGCTTGGTTCCCAGTGTGGTAGCACTGAGGTGCTGAAAGCTGTAAGAAGGGAGGTGTTAGGTCCTAGGGGATGCCGCCCTGGGCGGGGATTAATGTAGTTCTCTTGGGACCCTGGTTAGTTCCTGAGAGCATGGCTCCTAAGCACCTCTCTGGCCTCCTGACTGCCTGTGTGATCTCTTCTTTAGGTGTCCCCACCACTGTGAGGCCACCCAACACACAGGCACAAACAAATAAATCAATCTTTAAAAAAATACAGATACCTACAGCAGTATCAAAGAAGCCATACTTAAAAGGGCTACACACAAGAATACTTTCAAAAGTTTGTGGAAAATGGAAATAAAAGATTAATTTATTTTAGTGCAAAAAATTGTGACATCTGTGCATAACTTTTTCATAATATCCATTACCATGAACTTTTTAGAGATCTCTCACACACATGAATGTCACAATTTTTGCAATGAAATAAACTATTTTAGAAAAAATTATTTATTTATTTATATGAAAATAAGTGTTACAGAAACAGAGGGAAAGACACACACACACACAGAGAGAGAGAGAGAGAGAGAGAGAGAGAGAGAGAATCTTCCATCCACTGGTTCACTCCTCAGATGGTCACAACTCCCAGGGCTGGGCCAGGCCAAAGACAGGAGCCAGGGGCTTCATCCAGGTCTCCCATGTGTGTGCAGGGGCCCAAGCACTTGAGCCATCTTATCTTCCTGTTTTTCCCAGGCCAGCAACAGGGAGCTGGATTGGAAGTGGAGCACCCAAGACAAGAACCGGTGCCCATCCCAAATGGGATGCTGATATTGTTCCAATGCTGTGAGCTCAGTCAATCTCTCTTCTCCATACGTCACCCAACCTCATTTGTTATAGAGATGGAAAACAGGCTGAGACGGTAACACAAGCAGCAGCAGCAAAGACCTGACTCAGGTTCCCTGCCTCCCAGCCTGGCGCTGTGCTGTTTTGTGTGACATTTCTTGCCTGAATGTGGTAAAGTACAGGAAGTGCCTACCAACCCCAAGCTCTGACTATATATCCAGGAAATCCTTGCAAGAGAAAAAATATTAGGAGTTGTGTGATGTTAAGTGTCACCTTGGCCAGGCTGTGGGAGCCAGATAGTAAAATATTAGTTGAGATGTTTCTGTGAAGGTATATTTGGATGATATTAACTTTTTTAAAAAAGATTTATTTATTTATTTGAAAGGCAGCGTTACAGAGAAGCAGAAGTAGAGAGAGAGAGAAAAGAGAGGTCTTCCATCTGCTGGTTCACTCCCCAGTTGGCCAAAACAGCCAGAGCTGGGCTAATCTGAAGCCAGGCGCTTCTTCCGGTCTCCCATGCAGGTGCGGGGCCCACACTTGGGCCATCTGCTTCTGCTTTCCCAGGCCACAGCAGAGAGCAGCCGGGACTCGAACCAGCGTGACATTAACATTTAAATCAGTAGAGCTCCAGCAAAGCAGATTACTGTATCCTGAGAGGGGCTTCAGCCAATCCATGGCAGGACTGAAAACACTGACCTCCCCCAAGCAAAGAAGGAATTCCATCTGCACGTGACCTTTGAACTTGAACTTGAACTTGAAATTCCCAGGGCTTCCATCCTGCTGGCCCACCCTGGAGATGTTAAGCATATGCCTTAAAATAAATCTCTCTGCTGTGTGCATGCAATGTTCCTATTTCTCTGCAGAGGCCTGATTGATCCAGGGTGAAATCTCTCCGTAAAAGCACAAGCTGCTGAATGAGGATTCCAACCACAGTTTCTGAAAACCGAATTCTAAGCACTCTAGGTTCAAATACCACCCTTCTCGGTGGGTTGATGGCAGAACAAGACAGAACATGCACACAAGGAAGGAAGAAGGCAAGCATATTTATAAATTCTGCTTTCAAAGGTGATCCTCGGTGAGAGGAAGTGAGGCGAGGCCACTGGAGCCAGGCTGATGCGCCCAACTGACCAGTTCATGTTTATTTCCATGATTTGTGTTTCCGTGTGTATTGCCAGAATGATTCTTTAAATGCAATTCCTCGTGACATCCCCCCAAAAGACACAATAGTCTTATCTACATCTAAGTTAGCTGTTGTGGGTATGGGGAATTAGCACAGCAGTTGAGATATGGCCTGGGTTGCCCACAGCACATATTAAAGTGACTGGATTCAAGAATTACCTGGGGCTGGCACTGTGGCGAAGTGGGTTAATGCCCTGGCCTGAAGCGCCGGCATCCCATACGGGCGCCAGTTCGTAGACCTGGCTGCTCCATTTCTGATCCAGCTCTCTGCTATGGCCTGGGAAAACAGTAGAAGATGGCCCAAGTCCTTGGACACCTGTACCCGCATGGGAGACCCGGAAGAAGCTCCTGGCTCCTGGCTTCGGATCGGCGCAGCTCCAGCCGTTGTGGCCATCTGGGGAGTGAACCAGCGGATGGAAGACACCCTCCGCCCCCGCCTCTCCTCTCTCTCTGTAACTCTAACTTTCAAACAAACAAACAAATCTTAAAAAAAAAAAAAAAAGACGACTCACCTGTGCTTCCAACTCCAGCTTTCTGGTTTTGCATACTCTCAGGGGCAACAGGTGATGACTCGAGTCCTCGGACCCCTGCCACCCACTTGGGAGTCCTGGATTGAGTTCCAGGCTCCTGGCTCCAATCCAGCCTGACTCAGCCCTGGCTATTGCAGGCATGTGGGAAGTGAACCTGTGGATGGATGGAAGATCTCTCTATTTGTCTGTCTCTCTGCCTTTCAAATAAAAAATAAAAATAATAAATTAACTGTTTCACCAAGAACTAGGATTCAAAAATGATTTTTTTAAAAAAGATGTATTTATTTATTTGAGAGGCAGAGCCATAGACAGAGAGAGGAAGAGACAAAGAGAGAGAGAGAGGTCTTCTATCCACTGGCTCATTCCCCAAATGGCTACAACAGCCTGAGTTGGGCTAATCTAAAGCCAGGAGCCAGGAGCTTCTTCTGAGTCTCCCATGTCAGTGCAGGGACCCAAGCACTTGGGCCATCTTCTACTGCTTTCCCAGGCCATTTCAGAGAGCTGTATGGGAAGAGGAGCAGGTAGGGACACAAACCAGTGCCCATGCAGGATGCCAGCACTGCAGGCAGAGGCTGGCACCCCATATGGGTACTGGTTTGAGTCCCAGCTGCTCTATTTCTGATGCAGCTCCCTGCATCTGGGAAAGCAGCAGAGGATAGCCCAAGTACTTGGGCCCCTACACCCAGGTGGGAGACCCCAGTGGAGTGCCAGGCTCCTGGCTTTAGTGTGGCCCAGCTCCTGCTATTGCATCCATTTGGGGAGCAAATCAGCAGGTGGAAGATCTCTCTGTCTCTCCCTCTCTCCTCTCTCTGTAACTGCCTTTCAAATAAATAAATAAATCTTGAAAAAAAAAAAAAAGCAGTGATGCAGACTGCACTTAAGGTGTTTTTTCCCCCCATTGGGTTGCAGTAAAAGTGCCATAAATCTTTGCACTCAAGCAAAGCACAGCAAGGTTATCAGGAAGGGAGTGAGAGAATTGGAAAGCAGAATGATGTGGCTGAATCCCAGCGAGACCCAGGAAACCAAGGTGACACAGGTTCTCTGGGCCGTCATGTCCAGACCTCAGAGCCAGGCACACAGAGAGACTCTCTTCAGCCCTCATCAGAAGTTCTTCTGCATGGAGAACTGAAAAAAAAAATTCTTTTATCCCAAAGGTTTTCAGGAGTTAGCCAACCCGGGCACCTGGAGTCATACCCCAAGCTGGAGCCTCTGCAGTTTTATTTTCTGGTCCACACTGCCACCTGCTGGCCTTGGCCATCTCTCCGAGTTAAGCATTTGCAATTTCCTGCCAGGGCATAGCTCCTGTTTTATTCTAAAATCCATACATTTCAAGTGTCCCTTCACATCATGCATGAAATATTTCCAACCATATGAAGGAAGACACGTGATGAGCCACTTCATCAGACACAAGTTCTGTGGATGCAAAGCAAAATAACAGTCAAACAGCTAAAAACAACTAGGAAACTCGGATCATCCCAAGTCTCATCTGGATAATTAGTACCTGTGCTCGCCAGTCGTCTGATTGCCTGGTAATTGCAGTTTAAGTTAAGCAGGTAAAATCTGATGAGCACATGTGTGTTTGCTGACAGGGTTCACGGCGCGGCTGATGAAGCATCGCCCACCATTCTTTGGGAGCTCCGTGGTAATTAATGGGCTGTCGCGGGGGTTTTTATAAATGCAAATAAATACTTAACACAGAAATGTCTGTGGATGACAGACAACAGGTTCTCGGGAAGCAGCGATGGATTCCAGCGCCCACTGCTCCAAGGACGGCGTCAGCGTGTGTGTGCAAAGCCATTCCAGGGGTGCTCAGGCCTGGGACCCTCAGGGAGTTTTCAAAGTCCTTCCAAAGTTAATGGGAGTGGGGGGGAGGGCAGCGGGCACTATAGCTTAGGGGGTAAAGCCACCACCCGCAGCACCTGCCTCTCATATGGGCGCCGGTTCGGGTTCTGGCTGCTCCTCCTCCAATCCAGCCTCAGCCATTGCAACCACCTGGGGAGTGAACCAGCAGATGAAAGCACACGCGCTCTCCCCCTCTCTCTCTGCCCTTCAACTAATTTTTTAAAAGTTAATCTTGTCCATCCCTTGCAGCCTTTCTTTTGCTTTTTTGTGTCAATCACTTTATAAATTAAGGCAAGAAAAATAAGGACAGGTGAGAAGGTGGATGAGGGGAGAAAAGGCAGGCAAGCACACATGTGAGGCCCCTAAGGAGACCGGTCACCCACGTGTCTGCGTTCAGGTGAAACCTCTAACCAGCTCAGTTGTATATCCCGAGACAAATGGGGCAGCTTGGAGAACCATGCATTTGCCCTTTGAGGAAAAAGAGAAAAACTCAGGAACTATCTTCACAAACAGATCGCATCCAGTATTTGTGAAGAAACAGCAGGTGCAAAATAAAGTGAGGGGGGGCAAGGGGGGACTGGGGTGGGGTCCACAGATGCTGGAATCATCAGAAATTGGATGCTAAGAACAATGGGTTCTTCATCTGCTGCCCTTGACGGCCTGTGCCTGGGTATGACCACGGCTAATGGGACTGGTACCCCATCCAGCCAAATGAGCCTGGAGCCTTCCCTACATAACTATGGCTTTGGGGGACTGGCGCTGTGGCACAGTGGGTTAAGCTACCTACCACACAGGTATCTCACACGAGTGCCAATTCGAGTCCTGATTGTTTCACTTCCAATCCAGCTCCCTAGCAATGTGCCTGGGAAAACAGCAAAGGATGACCCAAGTATTTGGGCCCCTGCACCCATGAGGGAGACCCAGATGGAGTTCCAGGCTCCTGGCTTTGACCTGGCTCCAGCTGTTGCAGCCATTTGGGGGAGTGAACCAGCAGATGGAAGATACTGTGTGTGTGTGTGTGTGTGTGTGTCCCTCTCTCACTGTAACTCTGCCTTTCAAATAAATAAATCTTAAAAAAAAAAAAAAACAAACAAATTTTGATAGTGGAAAGGCCACTGACAGTTTCTGAAATAAGCAGGATGTCAGCAAGGGGACATGTCCTGTAGCCCATAATCATAGCTCCCTGGGACAGCTGGGCACAGGGCACTGGAGACAGCCTGCCCCAGGGATTTTTGGTGTCCTTGGGACTTTAAAATCTCCCCTAGGAGCCAACACAGTGGCATAATAGGTTAAGGGTGCTGGTTCGAGTTCCGGCTTCTCCACTTCCAATCCAGCTCTCTGCTATGGCCTGGGAGAGCAGTGGAAGATGGCCCAAGTGCTTGGACCCCTGCAACAGTGTGAGAGACCCAGAGGAGGCTCCAGGCTCTTGGCTCCTGGCTTCGGATTGACCCAGCTCCAGCTGTTGCAGCCACCTGGGGAGTGAACCAGTGGATGGAAGACCTCTCTCTCTGCCTCTGACTCTCTGACTCTGTCTTTCAAATTAATTAATTCATTCATTCATTTAAAAAAATTTCCCCCAGTTAATTCCAGTTGAAGCAAGACTTGAGACCCACTGCCAGAAGCAAGGAATTTTTAAATTTCTCCGTGCCCCAGGAGGACCTGTGAAACCAGAGAGCTGCCTTGTCCCCAGGGACTATGCATCTCTAATGAGTTTCCTGGTGACACTGCTGCTGCTGCTGGTGGCCCCAGGACCACATCAGGGGGCCTTTCATGCCCTCCTCCAGCTGGAGTCACCACCCTTGCAGTAACCAGTGTGAAATGTCCTGTGCTCCATACCCCGGGGACCAGCTGTGTGGGATGTTTGTTTTGGTTGTTTGGTGATTTAATTGAGAGGCAGACAGATAAAAGGTTCCTATCTGCTAATTCACTCTCCTCTAAATGTCCATAGTAACCCCAGGCTGAGCCCCAGAAACCAAGAACTCAACCCAGGTCTCCCAGGTATGTGGCAGGGATCCAGTGACTTGTGTCATCACCACTGCCTCCCAGGGTCTGTGTTATTGGGAAGCTGGAGCCAGGAGCCAGAGCTGGGGATCAAACCCAGGTCCCCCGCAGGCATCTGAATCTCTCAGCCAAACGCCCACACCACCCCCAGGATGTTCCCAAGGCACTTCTGGGTGTCAGACCCAGAGCCGAGCCTTCGCACGTCTCCCCATGGCTATGCCAGCGTGGATCTTAACTGGGGGTCTCTGGAGAGAAGGATTCCAGTGCAAATGGTTCCCTTGGTGGGGGGGTGGTGCAGAACACCTGGCCCCTAAAAGGCAGAGTTGTTAAGCCACGTCCGTGTGGAGCCCTGAGTGCAATGCCAGAGAGCTGTTCTCAGAAGCAGCAGAGAACACTCTCCTGGGAGTGATCCCCAGTGGGGCAGGGAGCCTGGCACTTCCAATCTGTAGGGCGTGCACGTTGAGGTCCCCCGTGTCACCAAGTCCTGTGGCCTGGGACAGTGGCATGCACAGGAAGTGGCCCACGGGTGTCTTGCCTTTGTCTCCCAGCCCAAGGGAACTCTCCACTAAGCACGAGAGGGCCTTAGACGGAAGGGGACAGGGGCCTCCAGGGAAACCTTTCCCCCAACATAGGACAACAATTGGGGTGTGAAATCCCAGCTGTATTTTACCCAGTTTTTTTTTTTTTTTTTGGGGGGGGGGAGCATCACAACCTAAGCTGTTGAAATTCTCTCTGTAAGCAAGCTTCTTGCCAATCAACATTTCCAAAAAGTTATGTTTACTTATTTTCATTGTGTGTATTTGAAAGGTACATAGAGAGGCCAAAAGGGATTTTTTTTTCCACCTGCTAGTTCACTCCCCTAAATGCCTACAACAGGCAGGGCTGGGCCAGGCTGAAGCCAGGAGCCTGGAACTCAATAACCAGTCAGCCACGTGGCTTTCAACTGCCTGAGCCATCACCTGCTGCCTCCCAGGGTGCACGTTAGCAGGGAGCTGGAATCAGCAGCAGAGTTGGGACCTGAGCCAGGCCCTCCATCTGATACGGATGTATGTGTCTCAAGTGACTTCTTAACAGCCAGGCCAAATGTCCCCACCAAAAAATTGCACAGTGCTTTTAATAGCCCAGAGTTCCTTAAAGGGACTCTCTCATGACAACTTTTGAAATGCAATGGCCCCAGCAGCCAATTTTTGTGGCTGCAGAGGGGACAGATTTGGAGTCTGCCCAGAGACACAGGTGTACTCACCAAACACAAGTCCACGGACAAAGCAGAATCAGGGACTCAGAGGCTCAAAGGAGCTGGCAAGGAAGAGAAGGGAACCAGGGAGGTACAGCGGGCCCACCCCTGGGCACACAGGGATATTAAGACAGGGCTGTGCCTTGAGACCCTGCTAGCTACGGTGTCCGAAGCTGTGTGTGTCTGGCGGAAGCACAGCTCTCCAAGGAAAGGGAGGGAAGAGTAGCGGTCACGGGACGGTCGATGACAGTGGTGCTCCCACAGGAGCAACTCCTGCTCCAGAACGCTGAGTCCTGCCCCATCAGAGTAGGGTCCTTCCTGCTCCCCGGTCTGTAGCCGGCACTGTGCCTGCCCGCACACCTCCAACCCAGTCTCCTTCCAGGTCAACTTCCACCAGCTTCACTGCTTTTCTTGGTCTTTTCTCAGGCATCAGAGCTCTTTGCTTGTCCCTGCAGCAGGCTGGGAGTGCCAGTGAATTTACATAGCCCACCCCGTGCCCACGTGCCAGCCCCCACATCACTCCCAGGCATCTCGACACTGTCTCCCAGCCAATGGAGCTCCAGTTGCCCAAGATGATAACTTCCTTGATAATTATATTCATCAACATTTCATTACTATAACAAATTGCTTGAGGCAGCTAACCTATAAGGAGAAAAGGTTTACTTAGCTCTTGGTTAGTGAAGGTTCGAGTCCAATAGTGGGCAGCTCCATTGCTTTAGCATCTGGGGAGGATGGTAGATGTAAGGGTGGGGTCTGTGCAGAGGAGGCTCACTTGGCGAGCCAAGAAGGAGAGAGAGGGGATTGCACCCAAACCAGGTTGTTATGGCAACCGTCTCATCAGACCTCAGAACCAGTGGCCTGAGGACTCCACCTGCCCCCACCTCCTAAAGGTTCCACCACCTCCCAGTGGCATCACCTTGGGGAGCAAGTCTTTAACACATGGGCCTTCAGGGGACAGCCAATATCCAAGCTCCTACCTGAGCCACACTCACCCATTGCTGGCTGGCTTCCTCTTCTATCTCACTTACCTACGGGGTTTCCTTTCCCTCCCTATAAACTGCTCACACCCAAATCCTTGCTCTGAATCTGCTCTGTGGGAATCCACACCAAATTGTGGTATGCTGATTGGATTAGACGTCACACTGTGAAAATGATGGACAGGGTTGCAATGATAATTATGATCTCTAACTGCACTCAATAATGCAGCTTCATCTTAAACATCTGATGGGGAGTGAGCAAGGGCAGATACAAAAGAGAACACACACATGATTCTCTCCATACACAGGACAAAGGCAAGCCAAACCAACCCACGCTGCCAGAGGCAGGACCGTGGTCACCTTTCAGGGTGGGTGGTGACCAAGGTGGGGACCTGCAAATGTCATTTCTGGAGCCAGATGCTGTTTACAGAGTTGAGTCAAATTTGAGAAACTTCATTAAACTATACAATTATGATCCACTCACATTTCTGTACATGTAATAGACTTAAAAGGCTTTGAGGGGCCAGTGGTGTGGTGTAGCTGGTTAGATGTCCCCTTGCAATGCTGGCATTTCATATAGGAGTGCTGGAGCGAGGCTCTGCTGCTCTGCTTCTGATCCAGCTTCCTGCTAATGTGCAAGGGAGAGCAGTGGAAGATGGCCCGAGTACTGTGTGGCAGACCTGAATGGGGTTCCTGGGTCCTGGCTTCAGCCTGGCCAAGACCTGGGAGTTGCAGGCATCTGGAGAGTGAACCAGCCAAAGGACGATTTCTCTCTCTGTCTCTCTCTCCCTCTCTCTTTGTCATCATGTCTTTCAAATAAATAAATATTTAAAATGTTTTGAAAAGATACAATGAGAAAAAGTAAAGGATGTGTCATTTGTCTCTCCATCCTCCTATCCATCCATGGACCAATCAATTGTCTGCAACTGGATGTCCTCAACTTAAAAACTTTACAGTCTCATGAGGGAGACAGGCGAGTGAATACTAGAGGAGTCACGTTTCAACTTGGTAACATTTTGTTTTGGGCAAAAAAAAATTCCACATAACATTGAGTGAGGATTCTATAGACTGGACCATTTGTAGCTTGGGAAGACAGTTATGAAAATAAATTCTGGGGCTGGCACTGTGGCATAGCAAGTAAAGCCGTCATCCCATATGGGTGCTGGTTCTAGTCCCGCCTGCTACACTTCCAATCCAGCTCTCTGCTATGGCCTGGGAAAACAGTAGAAGATGGCCCAAGTCCTTGGGCCCCTGCACCCACGTGGGAAACCTGGAAGAAGCTCCTGGTTCCTGGATTTGGATTGGCACAACTCCAGCCATTGCGGCCATCTGGGGAGTGAACCAGCAGATGGAAAACCTTTCTCTGCCTCTACCTCTCTGTAACTCTGCCTTTCAAATAAATAAATAAATCTTTTTAAAAAAATGAAAAGAAATTCTGACTTTGATAGGACATGCTTGCACTTAATCCCTTCAACTTCAAGAATAATTTCTTTTCCACCCCAGAGCAAGATGGGAATAAAGAGGCAGGAACCCCACGTGGTATCAGGAGCTGCACATCTACAGTCCAGGACAGAGCAGCCCACCTGTATCAGGTCGGGATGATGCCAGGGATGCTCTCCCGCCCCTCCTGGGACCAGGCTGTGTCTTCTCTGAGGGAGTCAGAGCTTTGGAGCGGGACCAAACAGGCTGAAAAAACCTACTCACGCCATACCTGTGGCAAGTAGTTGCAGATGTAGACCGGCAGAGGGCGCGAGAGAAGAGCGGGCCACGCCCGGGGAAGGTTGGCCCAAGTCCGAGTGAATCGGCCAGCCTGGAGTCATCTCCCTGGACCGCTCCGAATTCCCACTGCTCCTCCACGCCTGACAGGGCAGGAGACCGACCCGGAACACGGTCGTCATCCGCAGGTGGAAGCTGGCTACGGCTGCTGGTCGTTGTCTTGGGTCCAGAGTGCTTTGTGGAGACTCTTGGGGGTCAGTTTCCCTGTGCACTTAAGAGGGAGCCCCTTCTTTACTAACTCAGACCCCTTTTTTAATTTATTTTTTTCCTTGGTAGAGGGCAAGCAAGACCTGCTGGAACTTCCATGAGAAGCCTTAGTAATTCACGTGGTTTTATTAGTATTGTCTCAATGAGTAGTAGTATTCGAGTTGATTGATTACATGTATCCAGTGATCAATGGCTTTAGCAAACATTGACAGAAGAAATTCTTTTTCAATTAAGCATTGTTTTATCTTTTTTTAAGATTTATTTTATTTATTTTAAAAGTCACAGTTACAGAGAGGGAGAGAGAGAAAGAGCTCTTCCATCCTCTGGGTTCACTCCTCAAATGGCCTCAATGGCCAGGGCTGGGCCAGGCTAAAGCAAGGAGCCAGGAGCTTCTTCCAGGTCTTCCACATGCAGGCAAGGATCCAAGGACTTGGTTCATCTCCTGCTGCTTTCTCAGGCCATAGCAGAGAGCTGGATCAGACGTGGAGCAGCCGGGACTTGAACTAGTGCCCATATGGGATGCCCGCACTGCAGACAGCAGCTTAGCCTACTATGCCACAGCACTGGCCCCAAGCACTATTTTCTAATATTTTTTCCCGACTCATTTGTTTTGTTTTGTTTTGTTTTTCCTCTGGAGGCCAGTAGCATGTCCTCTCTGTTCTTGGTAGTTGAAGAGAATGCTGGGATACGCTACCCTGATCTCCCTTCAAGAGCAAGACACTCACTGCCCCAGCAGTTGGGAGATTTGCTGCTCGTGGCTCCCAGCTGAGAACCTCTCTTGGAAGGGAGCTGCCCTTCCAAGGGGGCTGCTATGCTCAGAAGGAATTTACAGCCAGTGTCTGGACAGCAATGGGGGAAAAGGCCTGGTCTCCTGGCTTCAGTTCAGGGCCATGGTGAAGGACCTCTTCATTCCAGAACTCCGGGAGATCAACCGGATAACACACACCTCCCTGACCCCGGATGTGGCCCCACCTCCCTTCTCAGCCGCTAGGACAAGAGGTAGGGAAGATCTGGAGTTGGAGCTGTGGCCCACACGCCTGTCACCCATCACCCTCCCACCGGCAGACCTCCCTCGACTCCTGTTTATGGCCTCCTGGCAGGGGAGGCACTGAGCTTGCTTCCCGGTTGCGTGGGCTTGGATGCTGGGTGCAGGGTGAACACTGACTGCAGATGGACTGCAGCCCTATTGGGGTTGTCTATTGAAGTAGGGAGACAGAAGTCTCCCAAGGGGCAGAGCTTCAACTAGTGCGGAAAGACTTGGATGGAGTCCAGGGTAAGAATATGCATTGGCTCTTACAGGATTATGTGGCTATGAATATGCACTGGTTCGTATACTGGGTAATGTGGCTGGCTGGGCAGAGCCTTGTAGGAAGAAAGATGGGGGCCAGAGCTGCGGCTCAACAGGCTAATCCTCCGCCTTGCGGCGCCAGCACACCAGGTTCTAGTCCCGGTCGGGGCGCCGGATTCTGTCCCAGTTGCCCCTCTTCCAGGCCAGCTCTCTGCTGTGGCCAGGGAGTGCAGTGGAGGATGGCCCAAGTGCTTGGGCCCTGCACCCCATGGGAGACCAGGATAAGTACCTGGCTCCTGCCATTGGATCAGCGCGGTGCACCGGCAGCAGTGCGCCGGCCGTGGCAGGCATTGGAGGGTGAACCAACGGCAAAGGAAGACCTTTCTCTCTGTCTCTCTCTCTCTCACTGTCCACTCTGCCTGTCCAAAAAAAAAAAAAAAAAAAAAAGATGGGGCACATGGAAATCTGGGGAAGAGACGCATACGTGGACCTGTGGAGCTGGCACCAAGCACAAGGGCACTTCAAAAAATAGATGGAAAAAGAGCAGAAAAAGATAAGCCTAATTTTGATGCAGAAATTTTTGCAATCCATTCACAGGTTTTTTTCATAATATGCATTTTCCAAGAGCGTTTTGAGACCTCCCCCTGTATCCATGTGTTTCAGAATTTTTTGGACTCAAATAGTCTTAATTTGGTTTCCCTGAACTTTTGGAAGTATCCTACTGTGGAGATTTTTACACCACGTGTTAGCATCCATCAGAAAGCAAGCGATGCATTAGAGGCACCCAGTGTCCGGGTAGATGGGGTGGCTCCATTGGCGACAACAGTTCCAGGCTCTGTCACTGGCCATCCCAGTGCTAGCACAGTGGGCTCATGAATATAGATACCAGAGTTACAGGAATGGAGGCTATGCAGGAGTTGGAGCAAGAGCTTACTGATCTTACTGCCACAGCCAATTGTCCAATTGTCCAGCCACTGCAGCTGAACCTGAGCCCTCAGTCTCACACTGACCACAGAGATACTTGGTGGCGGGTGGATTTCACTCTGGATGTGCGATTCATGTTCGGCAGAAGCCGCAACTCTCTGGGTCTGAATTTCCCTTCCTGCCTGGAGAGGAAGCCCCTCTACTCATATTACAATAGTCAGTCCACCAGCATGGAATACTGGGTAACACCGCCCCAGACCGAGTGCCCCACTGTGTAGCAGAGCAGACATCCTGCTCGGAGGATTAGCTGCTGGCCTGAGAAAGTGATGTCAGAGCCTTTGAAGGCATAGCTGAGGCTCCGTCTCGCAGATGCTGCCTGGTAGACGCCTTGAGTCAAAGGCCGGTACCTGGTGCTGCAACCCCGGTAGGAGGAACCAGGCATGGTGTAGACTTGGCTCTGCTATGACTCCCAGTGACCTGGATGGATTGTGGCTTCTGCCCTACAACTTTATGTTCTGAAGACCCGGACCTGTACTATCCAACATGGTAGCCACTATGCAAATGCATCTATCTATTTAAATTAGTTAAAATACATAAGACTAAAAAATTCACTTTCCCACTCACTAAGCCTGATTCCAAGCACTCAGTGGCCGCACTGGCTGTGGCTATCCTGTCGCGCAGAGTAGATCTAGAATGTTCCATCATGGCAGAAAAAAAGTTCTGTTGGACAGCACTAATCTGACGGTTTCTGTTCCCAGGGGAAAACACTTCTTCCAGGAGAAACAGTAAGAAAATCCCTCTATTTAGTGATTGTTGTAGCCTTCTTGTTTGGGGCTGCTCTTGCCAAGAGACCAGCATGCAAGAAAAGGGGTTACCACGGAAGGCAAGTTATCTGTGTGCATCAGGGCGAAGAATGAGCCTTGGGAATAACCTGTTTGGCACACAGTCGTCTATGGAGCAGCTCTTGCTTATCCACATCCTGCCTAGCTTTGAAGGTCAATGAGGGGCTGGCGCTGTGGCGTAATGGGTAAAGCTGCCGCCTGCAGTGCCAGCAGCCCTATTATATAGGTGCCGGTTCGGGTCCCGGCTGCTCCATTTCCAATCCAGCTCTCTGCTATGGCCTGGGAAAGCAGTAGAAAATGGCCCAAATGCTTAGGCCTCTGCACCCACATGGGAGACCCAGAAGAAGCCCCTGGCTCCTGGCTTCAGATTGGCTTAGCTCCAGCTGTTGCGGCCAATTGGGGAGTGAACCAGCGGATGGAAGACCTCTTTCTCTCTCTCTCTCTCTCTCTCTCTCTCTCCCCCCTCTCTCCTTCTCTCTCTCTGTAATTCTGACTTTCTTTTCTTTTCTTTTTCTTTTTTTTTTTTTTTTTGACAGGCAGAGTGGACAGTGAGAGAGAGAGAGAGAGAGAGAGAGAGAGAGAAAGGTCTTCCTTTTGCTGTTGGTTCACCCTCCAATGGCCGCCGCGGCCGGCGCGCTGTGGCCGATCCAAAGCCAGGAGCCAGGTGCTTCTCCTGGTCTCCCATGCAGGTGCAGGACCCAAGCACTTGGGCCATCCTCCACTGCACTCCCTGGCCATAGCACTCCCTGGCCTGGAAGGGGGGCAACCAGGACAGAATCCGGCGCTCGAACTGGGACTATAACCCAGTGTGCTGGCGCCACTAGGTGGAGGATTATCCTATTGACCCGCGGCGTTGGCCATAATTCTGACTTTCAAATAAATAAATCTTATAGCCGGCGCCGCGGCTCACTAGGCTAATCCTCCACCTAGCGGCGCCGGCACACCAGGTTCTAGTCCCGGTTGGGGCGCCGGATTCTGTCCCAGTTGCCCCTCTTCCAGGCCAGCTCTCTGCTGTGGCCAGGGAGTGCAGTGGAGGATGGCCCAAGTGCTTGGGCCCTGCACCCCATGGGAGACCAGGAAAAGCACCTGGCTCCTGGCTCCTGCCATCGGATCAGCGCGGTGCGCCGGCCGCCATGGCCATTGGAGGGTGAACCAACGGCAAAAGGAAGACCTTTCTCTCTGTCTCTCTCTCTCTCACTGTCCACTCTGCCTGTCAAAAAAAATAAATAAATAAATAAATAAATAAATCTTAAAAAAAAAGATGGGCAACGAAGACCTGCCCTTGAAACAGCCATGCCCGAGAGTGACTCTGGACTCCATGCCCAGGGCTGAGGCAGCTCAGGGTTGAAGATGTGGATCACTCTGCCAGAGACACCATCAAGGCCAGCAGAGGTGCTGGAGGTAAGAGGTAAGAGGAGGATGAAGAGGGCATGAAATTGAGGAGGAAGTGACGAGAGCCTCTTGTAGACCCGACGCAGTGGTGGGGATTGCAGTTACGTCCCTGTCCTTTCTGCTCTGTGTCCCCAGGGAGCCTGGATGAACACCCAGAGGAGGTGGACATCTACTCAAAGCACCTGGGTTGCAGTGGCACAGGCGTGGGCTGTAGTGGATGCTGTGGTCTCTCGGGACCAGCCTTCTTTCCTGCTACTCTACATAGTGGTTGCCAATGGCTAACAGCCAACTTCTCCCTCTTGGAATTGCCCTTGGCTAAAGGGAGCCACTTATGTCAATGTTACGCCCACTCTCTGAAGGCAGCCTGTGTCCAACAGCTGGCCCATAGAGAGAGACAATATCTGGTCCTCTTAAGGCCTGGGTATTTAACCCTGGAGTATTTTCTCCTATATTTTTTTAAAAAGCACATTTTTTTTGTCTTCCTGGGCTATATTTTGGGTTAACATAACTTACATCAATGGTCTCATATTCAGAGGCTTTGCCCTAGAATCTAGAAGACTTTGTCTCCTTTATCCTCTGGCCCACCATTCCATTTTTTGACTTGTATAATCATTTTTTCATTGCTAAGAACTCTTTCTGGTTTGCCTGTTGTTCCTTTTACTCACAGCAGCCTGCTGCTGTGGTGGGGATGTAATAACTTTGTTTTCAAGTTCCTTTCTGTTCCCGAAATTGCCTTTGTACTCGCAGCATCATTTTTTCCCCTCCATTTGTTTTGATCTTTCTCATTACGGAGCTGATTTGTTTCTGTTTACCATTGAGCAATATCCTGACCAGCCTCTCTCCTGAGTGAGCAGTGTGGGAACAGTGAGTGAGAATTGACAGATTTTGCTCGAGGATAATGGGGTGGACATTTTCCATTTGTCCTTCCTTCCACCCTTTGCCCATTTCTTTCTTTCTTTGTTTTAAAGATTTATTTTATTTATTTGAAAGACAGAGTTACAGAGAGAGGTAGAGACAGAGAGGTCTTTCATCCACTGGTTTACTCCCCAGATGGCCACAACAGCCGGAGCTGTGCCAATCCAAAGCCAGGAGCCAGGAGCTTCTTCTGAGTCTCTTATATGGGTGCAGGGACCACCTTCCACTGCTTCCCCAGGTGCACTAGCAGAGAGCTGGATTGGAAGTGGAGAAGCCAGGACACGAACTAGTGTCCATATGGGACGCCGGCACCGCATGCAGAGGCTTAACCTACTACGCCACAGCGCCGGCCCGTCGCATTATTCTAACTTGAGAGTGGGGCTTCGTGTGCTGTCCACAACTTATGAGGGAGGGGGAAGTAACCAGAAAATTTAGTGGCAAGCTTTGAACTCCCTAAGGATCACCTGTTTCTCAGCAGATGGCATTACAAATCAATAAAACCTGTCAGTACGCTTAAAATCGCGAACACTTACTTAATTTCTGACCCAGGAGACCTCAGTAAACCTGACATTCATGCTATCAACTTGTTAAAGGGGCTGATGGCACGCACTTCTGAAAGTGACAGGAAATAGAGTTACATCTTTAGTACTTTCAAATTTGCCACGTGAAAGGTGTTGATGCAAGGGAGAGACTGAAGAGCTCATTTGCTCTCAGGGGTTTGTTGATAACTTAAATCATGCACACAGTCCTATTAGGACTTCACAATTGAAGAAGAGGAACGGGGGTGGGCGTTTGGTATAGCAAGAGAGACACTGCTTGAGATCCCTGCATTCCACACCCAAGGGCCTGGGAGCTTCCAGTTCAGCTTCGTGAGGATCGTGCACACCCTGGGAGGCAGTGGTGATGGCTCAGGTCCGTGAGTCCCTACCACCCACGTGGGAGACCTGGATGGAGACCCCAGGTCCTGGGCATTTGGGGAATGAACCAGGAGGTGGAAGTTCCTGCCGTCTCTCTTTCTCTGTGTCTCTGATCCCGCCTCTTTCTGTTCCTTATGCCTCAGCCTTTCAAATAAATAAGACAAATATGTTTTTAAAATAAAAGGGTTAAAAGAGAGCAAAAGAGGAGAGAGATAGAGTTCCTGTCCATAATATAAATTATACCTGTACAGAATGAAAGAGGTTATGCAGATTGATGTGAATATTATAAAGGATAATAACAAAATGGAAATTTGTCTAAATTGTCTATAAAATATTTTGAAGACATCACTAAATGTTGGATGACCCCATGTTCCTGTCCTATCTTTAAAATCTAAATTATTGGGGTCAGCGCTGTAGCGTAGTGGGTAAAGCCACCACCTGCAATGCCAGCATCCCATATGGGCGCTGGTTCGAGTCCTGACTGCTCCACTTCCGATTCAGCTCTCTGCTATGGCCTGGGAAAACAGTAGAAGATGGCTCAAGTCCTTGGGCACCCGCATCTGCGTGGGAAGACCCGGAAGAAGCTCCTGGCTCCTGGCTTTGGATCAGTGCAGCTCCAGCTGTTGCGGCCATCTGGAGAGTGAACCAGCAGATGGAAGACCTGTGTGTGTGTGTGTGTGTGTGTAATTCTATTAAATAAATAAATAAATCTTTTTAAAAAATCTAAATTACCTTCGTGTTGGAGGGACTTTGACTCATCAACCTGGACTTCTTCTTCTCTTTCCATTTTCTTGGGAAACAGAGTACTAAACCACATCAGGCAGGATTCCCCCAGAGAGAGAGACCCAACAGGAACCAAGCAGAACACGAGGAGACCCAGCCTGGTGGGGGGCTTCAGGCTGAGAACCAGGGGAGCACACTGTGCCAGGCCCATCCGGCGGCTGCAGGAGATGAGCTGAGCGGCCCCAACTCAAGCAGTGGGGCCGCAGCAGAAGGCACGAATTCACCTTTCCTCCGTCTTTTGTACAGCTGGTTGGAAGATGCCGATCCTCCAGGTTGTAGGGTCCACCAGTCCCAATGCTAAGCTCTTCAGAAACAGCCCTGGACACAACCAGAGATACCGGATGTTCTGTGGCCCAGCCCAGTGGACCTACAGGTCTAACCATGTGGCTCGCTGGTCGCCTGGGCCGGTGTTGGGGCCCAGCGGGTTGTCACTACTGGTGAAGCCTGCGTTGCACATCGGAACTGCTCCACTTATGATCGAGCTTCCTGCCAGTGCACCTGGGAGGGCAGCGGGTGATGGCCCAAGTGCGTGGGCCCCTGCCACCCATGCAGGCGAGGTCAGCCGAGTTCCTGCCTGTTGAGGCCATTTGGAAGTATGGAATTAGCAGGTGGAAAACTCTGTCTCTCCATCTTTCAAATCAATCAATCTATCCAATCAATCATTCACCAATTTCTAATAAAGCAAGCAGCTTTTGTCTATATTACGGGGTTCTCTTAACAGCCTGGGAGATGAGGCAAAGGCTGGTTCCCATGCCCCGAGGGTTGTGGAGGGAATCCTTATATGGTTACAGTGAAAGACCCTTCTCTTCCTGTGGGCCTATGTCATAACTTCAAAGGATCGTGTCTTTAAAATAGATTCCGTGTCTGGAAAGAACCTGGCAGCTGTATGTCCTTTGTGCCCTCCGTCTCTGTGACTCACGATGATGGAGGGACTTGCCCGCATCCCACAGGAGCTAAGTGCACACCCTCCCTCGGTGCCTGTCAGTTTCCCCTGGCTCCTGGTGTGTACACCATGATGAACATTAAAGACCTTTGTGTAAGCTGCCAGATTCCTGCCTCCCATATTATGAGCCCCTGTGTCGGGGCAAATTGAGACAATTAGTGTGGGCATTCAAAAATGCAGTAAATTAGCGAGGCGCTGGCAACACACACAAAGGTAGCAGTTATTGTCCCAGCACAGGCCACGGTGAACGAGATGCTCCTTTAACAGGAAAATGATAGGCTGGCGCCCCTGGAAGCACATGCGTGTAGGCTCGCCTGTTGCTTTCTGCATGGCTTCTGTTGCATTCCAAACCAGGAATTCTGCTGGGCTGAACGATGGTTTTTAGAAATTTTTAAATAATTTTTGAAAATTGAAATTCTCTCTCTCTCCCTTCATCTCTCTCTTTTTCATTCCAATATTTTTTTAAGATTTATTTTATTTATTTGAAAGGCAGAAAGAGAAAGGAGAGAGACAGAAAGACAGAGAGAGAAAAGGAGAGATAGAGAGAGATCTTCCATCTGCTGGCTCATTCTTCAAAATGGCCGAAATGGCTGGGACAGGCCAGGGTTGAAGCCAGGAGCCTGGAACTCCATCAGAGTCTCCCACGTGGGTGCAGGGGCCCAAGAACTTGGGCCACTTCTGCTGCCTTCCCAGGGGCATTAGCAGGGAGCTGGATCAGAAGTGGAGCAACTGGAACTCGAACGAAAATTCTTATGTGGGACACTGACTTCACAAGCAACAGCTTAACCCACTGCGCCGCAAGGCCAGGCCCTCGTTCCAAAATCTTAATAGGCCATTGCTCACCGTGTTGTAGAAAGGAAACCAAAAGTGGAGAAAGAACACGCTTCTCCTAAAATTTTTCCAGTGGAGTGTCAGTGTTTTGTAGAGATGAGATTATTAAGAGCCGGGTCTGGATTTCTAAGTTCAGACCTCTGCCTGCTTCCAAATTAGAGTAACGTGGGTTCTGTCCTTGCAGGAACTTGTTACGTTCACACACACACACACACACACACACACCCGTTCCTCGCAGTTACTTAGAAGTAGAGCCAGAGAGCCTGATCCAGGTCTTACATCCTTAACCCTATGCAAAAATACTGGGTGAGAGAAGTCATTACCCCAACAGTAACCTTTGGGAGGAAGTAGAAGCTTGGATCATTGGAGAGACACAGGGGCAAAGCTGGATGGAAATTTGAGAGACACGTCTGTGAGGTAGTATCTCCAGCTCACACTAAGAAAGAAGTGATCAAAGGCTCAAAGGAATATGAGGGTCAAGTCTGGAGATTCTTCCAAGGCCAATCATAGCCATCAGCAGTTGAGTCAGCAGCTGCAATAGATTGAAACGAGGCGAGTTACATACCCTAGGGGCTTATTCTCCCATGGAAAAGAAGTCAGGAAGTCAGCTCTGTGGGCCAAGTATGGCAGCTGCAGGGACCCAGATTTCATCTATTTTTATTTTTTTTAAAGATTCTTTTCAATATGTGGCATAATAGTCTATCTTGGTTCATACTTAAAAATTGAATTTATTTATTTTTATTTAATGAATGCATTTTTATATAGATCATCTATCTTTCTGCTTCTCCATCCTCACATTCACAAGATGGCCCCAAGAGTTCCAACCATTTGCCCACGCTCTAGATCCAATTCAGAGAAGGGGAAGGGCAGAGGGTGGTGAGCCATCTACCCTCCGCTCAGTCAGTTCCCCAACAAAAGCTTATTAGAGGAGCCCCAATGACTTCCTCATACACAGGCCGTGGCCTGGCTGCAAAGGAGGCTGACATGTGCCATCTTTTAACTGCGCCTTGCTTTCTGGAATAAAATCAATATTCTGAGGCAGAAATGAAGAAGGTAGGTTGGGTGGGCATCCTGGGTGGCAGGCTCGACCTTCCCAGCCTGAAGAGTGTAGACTATTCCCTAGGCCATGGAAAGTCATTCCCGAGGTGCTGGGGGTCGAGCAGAAGGAATGGGCAGGAGTGTGACAGCCAATGCAGAAGAGTAAGAGAGGGTAGTGCTGCATGTATGGGCACAGAATGGAAGGTAGACAGGTCACGCCAACCTACACACAGCCACTCGGGAAACTGAGGCAGTTGGATGGCATTGCTTTAAGAAATACCTTCTCATCAGCTTGGAGATACCTCAGAAATCTGAATATAGGCCTACCACATGACTCAGCCATTCCACTCCTGGGAATTTACCCAAAGGGAATGAAATCAGCAAATAAAAGAGTTATCTGCACCCCCATGTTTATTGCAGCTCAATTACCATAGCTAAGGCATGGAATCAACCTAAGTGCCCATCAACTGAAGACTGGATAAAGAAATTATGGGATGTGTACACTATGGAATATACACAGTGGTTAAAAAAAATGAAATTCGGTCATTTGCAACAAATTGGATCAATCTGGAAAACATCAATCTGGAAAACATCCCCAAAGGGACAAATACCATATATTCTTTCTGATCTTTGATAACTAATAGAGCACCTAAAAGGAAATCTGTGGAAATGAAATTGAAACTTTGAGAATCAATGACTTGAACAGCCCTTGTCTTGACTGTCAAGGAGCAGGTTTTTTTTCTTAATGGAGAATGGGACTGGGAATGGGAGAGGGAGGAGGAGGTAGAGTGGGAGAGCGGGTATGGTTAGAAGAATTACTATATTCCTAAAGTTGTACTTATGAATTTGTACTCATTAAATAAAAGGTTTCTTTGGGGGAAAAAAAAAAGAAATACCTTCCCAGGGCCAATGTTGTGGTGCAGTGGGTCAAGCCACCACCTGTGACACCAGCATCCCCTATCAGAGCACTGGCTCCTCTGCTTTTTTTTTTTTTTTTTTTTTTTTTTTTTTGACAGGCAGAGTGGACAGAGAGAGAGAGAGAGAGAGAAAGGTCTTCCTTTGCCGTTGGTTCACCCTCCAATGGCCGCCACGGCCGGAGGAGCCAGGCACTTATCCTGGTCTCCCATGGGGTGCAGGGCCCAAGCACTTGGGCCATCCTCCACTGCACTCCCTGGCCACAGCAGAGAGCTGGCCTGGAAGAGGAGCAACTGGGACAGAATCCAGCACCCCGACAGGGACTAGAACCCAGTGTGCCAGTGCCGCAAAGCGGAGGATTAGCCTAGTGAGCCGCGGCGCCGGCCCTCCTCTGCTTCTAATCCAGCTCCCTGCTAATGCACCTGGAAAAGCAGCAGAGGATGGCTCAAGTCCTTGGGCCCCTCACCCACGTGAGAGACCCTGATGGAGTTCCAGGCTCCTGGCTTCAGCCTGGTCTAGTTCCAGCCATGGTGGCCAACTGGGGAGTGAACCAGCCAGGGGGAAGATATCTCTCTCTCTTTCTTTCTCCCCCTCCCTCTGCGTGTCTCTCCCTCACTCTCTGTGTCACTCTGCCTTTCAAATAAATAAATTAAATCTTTTTTTAAAAAGAAACATTTGCATCACCTGCAGCAAGAGTTACCTGAACATTTATAGATTTCATATGAAAAATGATGTCAGCTTCCTTGTGATTAGCATTGTCATCTCATTATTAAGCTGGGGGTCACCTTTTCTTTTCACAACGAGTAGTCTTCCTTCCACTGAGACACCCTAAAGCACTTCTGTCCCACGCAGTCATGTTGACAGTAACACAACATTTTGTAACTGAATGATAGGTCAAGCCTTCTTAAATTTGAACTGCATACAACTGGACTTGGGATTTTTATAGTCCTTAGCATGTTAACACCAACTCATAGGGAATTTGTAGCCACGATTCAATGGGCATTTATATCAGTGAAATATTCATGAGATTTATGACTCAAAAAAAAATTCCAGCTAGACCAAATAAACACAGCAATAATGGGCTATTGTGCACACATTTTACAATAGATCACGCTGAATCATTGATCATACAATAGATCATATTGAATCATTGGTCTGGTGTGATGTGTGAAAATAGTCATTCAAATACCTATTTACTTCTTCCAATGCTGAATACTGGGATTCGGTATATTGGGATTTCTGAGATATCTCAGTGGTTTGTGAAGACAAAGGGCCAGGCTATTTGGAATTGGAACTGCCCTGCAAATGGCACTGGCTTCCTGCCGTGGTTGTCCACACTATAAATATTCAGAATGGTAGGGTTTCTGTTTCAGCTGTAACAATTTTCGTTAGAAATGGACACATGAATGCTATATTCTAGTTTACAATTAGCATTAAAAGTTGAAGGATTGGCCGGCGCTGCAGCTCACTTGGCTAATCCTCCACCTGCAGTGCCAGTACCCCGGGGTTCTAGTCCCGGTTAGGGTGCTGGAATCTGTCCCAGTTGCTTCTCTTCCAGTCCAGCTCTCTGCTGTGGCCCGGGAAGGCAGTGGAGGATGGCCCAAGTGCTTGGGCCCTGCACCTGCATGGGAGACCAGGAGGAAGCACCTGGCTCCTGGCTTCTGATCGGCGCAGCGGCCATTTGGGAGGTGAACCAATGGAAGGAAGACCTTTCTCTCTGTCTCTGTCTCTCTCACTGTCTAACTCTGCCTGTCAAAAAAAAAAAGTTGAAGGATTGGCACTATGGCAAAGAATGGTGTGAGATGACCAGTTTTCAGGCCACAGAAGCAGGCACCTGCATGTTGACTGCTTAAAGAAAAGCAAGAGATCCATGAGACACTTCCTGCTGGCCACTGACTCAGCCCCTCGCCTTCGTAGGACTCGCTACCTCTAAATCCTATAAAGCCAAATTATTTTTTTATGTTTTAAAACCTACAATCTTTTGGGAAAAAAAAGATTCTACTTCTGAAATGCAGATGCTAAAACCTAAGATTCTCAGAGCAGGCATATTGTCTCTTTCCACTGGTGGGTTCTGGTTTTAAACCTATTTTCCCATCCCAACATAGTTTCAGTTTCAGAGGAAAGAAATCATCACACACCCATGTGATGAGGGTGGCACCTTAGTGATTTTGTAACCACTCATTTCTCAGGAACCTCTTGATAAGTCTCTCTCACTGAACGCACTATGCAAAGTCTAGCCCTGCAGGAAAAAGCTGTATCCCCTTTATTTTGTCCCTCAATCAAGCCTTTACCTCCAAAGGATCCCAAATTCCCTGCTACCATAGCAACCCTTTCTGGCATTTGAACCCACACCAAGGATGTGTCCCAATGCCCAGGTATGATCTAGCATTTAATGACTGTGACATCCCATGATGCCAACAGTGATTCCACCAGTAGATGCCCCAGCCTTTGGGGTCATCTCTGTAGAAGTGTGTTTTTAAATCTCCTTACGAGTGACATCTTTGTGCAAAATGCAATCAGTAGACTTCTCTTGATCCTTGCAGAAAAGGTAGGAAGTTGCAATGTTTCAGTTGATGACATCAGACCATGTGCATTTTTCCCATGGGGATGGATGTTAGTTTGAGTTGGGCACATGAGCTCCTTTTTATTTGCTATGTATAAATATTAAATGTTTCTCTTTGACAACAAATTTCCAACCAAACACCGATCTTATTCTGTGAGCCACTGAGAATGATAAATTCCAAAGTCGCCACAGATGGGTTAACGATGTGATAAACATGGTCTCTCAGCTAGACAGATGGAGGCAGCTCTACAGCACAGGCAGCTGGGAAGACAAGGGTTGCATGGCAGGGCCTGGTCCAGGGGCTTTATCAGAACTCATAACAGTAAAAACAGCTGATGTTCATCCTAGTTCAAGAGTGGTTGTTCCTCTAACACAGACACGGCCCGGTCTGCCTACCACAATGCACATTGCTGCCAACAGAAGCAGCCGATGGGGATCAGGTGAATTTGGGGCATCCAGGTCTCTCTGGCAGAGCTCTGCCTCTCCCCCTCACATCCCTGCCCCTTCTCCTTTCGCAGGATGTCCTGTTCAGAAGCAAGGAGGGAGCCAAGGGGGGTAGCATCCTTTCCTTTCTCTGTAATAGCTCCCAAAATTCCATCAAGCCAGACCAGGCTAACTTACAACCCAAGAGGTATTGGGGTGCATGCCAGGGGAAAGTAGCTCTAATACAAGCCTGCTGATCCCTTTGCCAACCAGATGGCTGCCCCAAAGCCCCACTTGTAGGAAAATTTTGGATCCATGGCGGCTTAGAGGATTCCGTTTATCCCCAGCTGACAGATAGGATTCTGTCTACATCACTGCAGGGCTGGCCAATGAGGACAAGGTTCCCGCCAGGCATCTGGGCATCAGTAAGTCTGCTCATCTTTGGGGACCTGCAGAGTCCTCTAGCCGGTAAGGGCTTAGTGCTGGCCAGGGGCGCTGTACGGGATCTCAGCAGCAAGCAGCTCTGCCTGACTCTGCCTCAAAGCCTCCAAGAAAGGTTTGCCCCTGCCAACAGAGGGTACGAAGCAGAGCTATGAGCTACCGTCCACGCCAGCCACAAGAACAGTTAGCATGGGAACACTGTGCAGAATTCCCTGCCACCTGTCCCCTCAGCAAGAGGCAGCAGGCATCCTGCCTACAGTGTGTTCTCTGGGGTCAACCACAGAGAACTCCCTACTAGCAGGTGGCTTCTGTTCACTTGGCAAAGACGGAAGTGGAGCAGCCGGGATGCGAACCAGCACCCATATGGGATGCCGGCACTGCAGGCAGAAGCTTAACCTACTAAGCCACAACACTGGCCTTCGCTTGGCAAAGACAAAGTGGGCACCGATCTGGCCCTGGCATTGTGCAAGGCACGGAGGGTGCAGCTGTGGAGGGACACAGGCCCTGACCTCCAGGGGCTTGTGGGTGGAAAGAGAAAGAAGCAGCTGAGAGGAGTGGTGAACAAAGACAAGCAGAGGCCTGCCGGGAGCCCTTGGCTGAGGTGTGGAAGAGGGCACGGTGGGCCATCCTCTTGGCCCATGCCTGCTCATCTGTGGCTGGTGGGCGATTTCTAGGCATGCCACCAGTTTCCTGCCGCAAGCAGCTGTCTGCCTCTCCTTTCTCCTCTGCCTGAGGTCAGTGGGCAGCCAGAAAGTGGCAGACACATAGCGTACCGAGGGCAGCGTTCAACCTTGGGACAGTTCCGAGGTGTGCTCCTCCCAGGCTGCCAGACGGCCTCAGCAGCTGGAGCCCCAGCTTCCTGCCGCAGTAACTCACGTGTCCACTTTACCCGCCTCCTTTCCGGGCGTCATGGGTCACCACCCAGAGTAAACCACTCTGCTTGCATCCTTAGATCAGGCTCTGCCCTTCCAGAGGACTTGTGCTAAGACGAATCATCGTTATCTCCTGGTACCTTGTGTGAGTGAGAAGACGCACCCTCCAGCTGCAGGAGGCACACTCATGCCTGGGTGCAGAGATGCCCAGTGGACAATGCCCACCTGCTCCCTCGGCCAGACAACCTCATGCAGGCCACAGACTTGCCAATTCTACACAGCGCACCTGTCAAAGAGGGCTCGTAAAGGACCTGGAATGTTTATACATCCAAAGTGCTCTGCATGTTCCATCGTCTTCCTGTTGCCCATGGAGTAGGCACCTTCTCATTAGCTCTATGGTGGTATCTGACACCTCCTCCTGCCCTGGCCTCCTCAGACACATTCCCTACTTCCCCAAGACGTGACGCGCAGACACATGGTCCCTTAGACAAACTCCTTGGGGCCAGGAGCTATTGGAACATTTCAGATTTCAGAAGGGTCATGTACAGCAAACACTATATATGGCATATCACTGTTGGCAGAGCTGGAGCCAAACCTTCTAACCAAACGGTTTTAAATTTCTGCATCTCCACGTGGAACACAATGAGTTTGTCCCAACTCAATCAAAACTATCAGTTCTCAGAATATTTTGGGTTTCAGGTTTTGGGGGAAGTTGTGGAACTAATGGATTTCTTAGCCATCTCGATCCTATCACTTCAAGGCCCGTATCATATCCCCTTCTTTCATAATGAATTGTTTCTTTTTAAATTTTTGCTTATTTACTTGAGAAGAAGGGAAGAGAGAGAGAGAGAGAGAGGAAGAGAGAGAGAGAGAGGAAGAGAGACAAGAGAGAGTTCTCATCTGCTGTTCCACTCCCCAAATGCCCATAACAGCCAGGGTTGGACTAGAGCTGACGCCAGCGGCCTAGAACTTCATCCAGAGCTCCCATGGGGGCTGCAAAGACTCAAGTACTTGAGCCATCATCAGCCATTTCCCAAAGTTGGCATTAGCAGGAAGTTTGAGGCAGGAACCAGAGCCAGAATTGAACCCAGGTACTCAGATATGGGACATGGGCATCTCAGCTACTCATCTAAAGGCCTGTTGCCCCTCCTCTGAATTCTGAAGCACTTGTAGGATTCATAGCGTATAAAATAAAACACTTGACAACATTCTTTGTTGCTCTCTAATTTCATGCATTAATCTTGTCTTCCACTTCAGTTGTACAAATCTTTATAGGCAGAAATCAAGTTCTATGCTGCATTGGGAAAGACCATTGGTTTATACAAAAATTAATTAATTAATTAATTAATTAATTCCAGCATGGAATTTTAGGCTCCAAATGGCTGTTTTCATAACTACAATGTGTAGGATCAGCCCTGGTTCAGGCCCAATTGGTGGCTGGGGCTCCATCGGTCCATCGGGATTCTGTGCTATTGCTCTCCCTGGCTCTCTTTTGTTGCTTCCTGCCAGTGTCATCCTTAGCCAGTCTTTCTCCACAGGTTTTCCCCAGGAGGTAAGAGTTTTCTCTCTTGATATTTCCACACAACTCCCAACACGCTCTCTCACTGACCCGCTGATCCTAGGGCAATCTCCGTGGCGAGGGGCTGCGTGCTCTCCTTGATCAACACCGGGACTCGTGCTTTCAGACATGGCTGGTAACATGCAACGTGATAGTTCCCTTAGGGAAAGGCGACCACATATGCACTGACCCTTGACCCAGCAGCCTGTCTGGTAAGATGCCATCCCACCAACACAGTGGCAAATGAACACACTCTGAATGCCCAAGGGTGTGTGTCACAGAACCACTCACAATGACGGAGACGTAAGTAATCAGACGTCCATCAACAGAGAGATTGGCGTCCTAAACTATGGGGCATCCACACAACGGAGCTGCTAAAGCAGTGAGGGCTTAGTGTGATGGTTAATTCTGTGTGCCAACCTGAAGGGGTCATGGGGTACCCAGACTGTTGGTCATTCTGGCGTTTCCATGAGGGTGTTTCAGACAGGATGAGCACTGAGTTAAGCAGGAGGCCTTCTTTCATGTGCAACCAACTGATTGAGGGCCAGTCAACCTATCCGTTGACTAATGAGCTGACCTTTCCCCAAAGAAGAGAGAATCCCTCCTGCCAGGCTGCCTTAGAGTTCATCCATTGGTTTTTTCCTGCCTTTGATCTCCAATCAAAACATTGGCTTTACCTGTGTCTCCAGCCTGCTGGCCTTTGGACTGGAACTTACACCCTGGACTCTCCTGTCTCTCTCAACTTGCTAGCTCACCTTGCTAACCTTGGAGGTTATCAGCCTGCATAATTGTCTGAGCTAGTTCCTTATACTAAATTTCTTACACACCCACACACACACACACATACACACACACACGTACTTCAAAAAGCTTGTGAAAATGGGATTAAAAGCTAAATTAATTTTGGTGCAAAAGAATTTAAATGTCTGCTATTAAAAAAAATGAGGCATGGATCTCAAAATTCTTTTTTTTTAATTTTTGACAGGTAGAGTTAGTGAGAGAGAGAGACAGAGAGAAAGGTCTTCCTTCCATTGGTTCACTCCCCAAATGGCCGACACGGCCGGCGCTGTGCTGATCCGAATCCAGGAGCCAGGTGCTTCCTCCTGGTCTCCCAAGCGGGTGCAGGGGCCCAAGCCCTTGGGCCATCCTCCACTGCCTTCCCGGGCCACAGCAGAGAGCTGGACTGGAAGAGAAGCAACCGGGACTAGAACCCGGCGCCCATATGGGATGCCAGTGCCGCAGATGGAGGACTAACCAAGTGAGCCACGGCGCTGGCCCCTCAAAATTCTTTTCTACCAAAATAAACATGTTTTTAATTCCATTTTCCCATAAAAATTTTGAAGTACCCTCACAGACAGACCTACAGACAGACTGACAAACACACTCTACTGATTCTGCTGAATACAAATATCTACATTTCCCCCGGAGTACTTCTCCAGGGTGGTCCTTCATTAAATAAGACAAGCAAAGTGGGCAAAAAAGTCTGTAATTTGTTAGCATGTATCCAAGACAATGTGTAATATAAACATTTAAATCAGTTTGCTTACTTTTTTAAATTGAAGGATAAATAAGGAAAACGTTAAATAGTTACCTGCAGGGAATGAGTAGAGGGGGTCGCAGATGGAATAGACCTAATTTTATAGATTTGACACTGGAATTAGGAATTTTTAAAAAATTATTTATTTATTTATTCAGAAAGCAGGATGAGAGAGAGAGAGAGAGAGAGAGAGAGAGAGAGAGAGAAAATCTTCTATCCTCTGGTTCACTCCCCAGCTTGCCAAAGCCAGGAGCCAGGAACTCCATCCGAGTCTCCCACATGGGTGGCAGGGACTCAAGCACTTGGGCCGTCCTCTGCTGCCTTCCCCAGGCGCATTAGCAGGGAGCGAGATGGGAAGCAGAGCAGCCAGCCAGGACTGGAAGAAGCACTCAAATGGGATGCTGGCCTTGGCATCACAGGTAGGGGCTCAACCCTCTGTGGCATAACACCAGGCCCTCAAAAATGCTTTTAAGTGATTGTGAAATAAAATCCAATGAAATAGCTCTCATCCTGTAATTTCCTAAAGTCAAATCGGGAAACTGATAAAGGATGTCTGGGTGGCCTCCCATTGGAAGAGGTCATCTTGGAATAAGACAACATTTTGCGTTTTCTAGGAGAATGTGAAATTGGATGGGACCAACAGTACAGAATAGTTGATGCTGAGACACTGCAAAAAAGGACTGGGTTTTGCGGTTGCTGAGTCTCTGATGTACACTCAGTTATGCTTCCTGAATAAATGAATGTGCCCATCAATCAACCTCATGAGGGAAGTGATTCAGCCTCAAAAGCAAGAAGCTATTCAGATTGGTATAAATCTGTACTGCAGTCGAAAGTGCTGTTGGTTGGAGGCAGGAGATGGGACAAGGCAAGAAAAACAGGGAGATGGTGAAAATCTGAAATAGAAAAATGTGCAGGTGCAGCGACATCCAGTCGCCATCTGCAAAAGGGCCCAAGGATCAGAGCAAGGTCTTGTCAACCCCGCGCTTGGTTCTGGGAGCTGGGCAGGCTCAGGAGCCCACATCATGCAAGCTTTGACACAATACCTTGGGAGAAACCGGCCATTTAAAACTCTTCCTACTGTTAAACTCCTTTGCTTCCAACCGCTCAGATTCCATTGTGGATTTCAAATCATGAGGCTGTCAGGGATTAATCTAATGTTTGGCTGTAATCCGTCTTTCCCTGTAACAAAACATTGCATGATAAATCGCTGGAAATGTCTGCTGCTTCATTAAAAGATTTGTTTGGTGACGCATGCTCGGGATGAAAGAATGGCAGCTTTTAATGAGCATCCCATCCTGCTCACCCACAGCAAAGCTGCAACAGGTGCAACTGACGCCCTCCCTGGCTTTTGGGTCCCCTCAATGCCAGACTCCAGCCCACTGGACCGTCTCCAAAGTGGCTTTAGATGGTTGTGCTCCAAGAAAAAAAATGTATCAGACATGTCTTCTGGTGCTGTTGAGTCCATTTGTGTTCTGTGATTACCCCAGTGGGTCCCTGAACATTGCAAACATTGCCTGCTGTGATGGATTTCAAATAGAGAGCTAGGGGTAAACCCAGCCACAGGCACAAGCGATTCTTGGGCAGTGAAGCCTGGAGGGAGAGACCACACGGGCAAAGACTCAGAAAAGGAGGAACATGGACTTTCCAGTCCAGGAAAGTTTCCATTTCTTTGTTCCTTGGATGGGATGACTGTTAAGGCACATCCCTAGGGGGAATGCTGTCCCCTTCCCTCCCGTAGTGGTAGCTTCCTCATTAACACCTGTTCCTTCTTTCAGTCCTCCACTTCCCAAGTGGTACTGCCTGAGACAAACTGCCTGTGCACAAATGTATATCTCAGCATTGACTGCCCAGAACCCAGAACAGTCCCAGAGATACACAAAAGGCTGAATCCAGCCGCTCCGCAGGGTGAAGCCAGGCTCTCTCGCCAGAAAGTCCTGCTGGAAGCAAAGCCTGATGGTGGCTTCATGTCAACTCGACTGCCTGCAGGGTGACCTAGAGAACTGGTGAATCCTGACCTCTCTGTGTGCCCAGAAGGGTGTTTGCAGAGGAAACTGTCTTGTGAGTGGGTGGACTGATCCACCTCCAATATGGGTGGGAACTATCTGAGGACTGGAAGCCAGGATGGAACGAAAAAGGAGAGGGCACTGGCATTGTGGTACAGAGGGTTAAACCAACACTTGGAACACCAGCATCTCATATTGATGTGCTGGTTCAAGTCTTAGGCACTTCACTTCCAATTCAGCTTCCTGCTAATGCACCTGGGAAGACAGATTCTAGAAGATGGCCCAAGAGCTTAGGCTCCTGCTACCCACATGGAAGACCCGGATGGAGTTCTAGGCTCTTGGCTTTGGAACCATTCTGGCCATATGGCCATCTGGGGAGTGAACCAATGGATGAAAGATCCTGTTCTCTGTCTCCGTCTCTTCCTCTCTTTCTGAGGCTCTGCCTTTCAAATAATAAATCAGAAAAAAAAAGGAAGGAAGAAAGAAAAAGTAGAGAAAAGGATTTCCTTTTTGTCTCTTCCCCCTCTCCCTACTCTGGAGCCAGACACCTTCTTTGCCTGCCCTTGGACATAGGAAGTTCAGGCTCCCTGGCCTTGGGAATCCAGGACTTGTATCAGAACACTGGGTTCTCAGGTCTTTGTCTTCAGAATGGAAACTACATCATCAGCTCCCTTAGTTCTGCAGCTTTCAGACTTGGGATTGAGCCATGCTCCCGGCATCTCTGCATCTTCAACTTGCATTCAGCCTATTGTAGGATTTCTCAGTCTCTATGACATGTGAGCCAATACCCACAAGTCCCTTCTCTTACCTATCTATTTATCTATCTATCCATCCATCCATCCATTTATCCATCTATCATCATCTATCCATCTCTGATGGGTGCTGTCTGTCTGGAGGACCCTGGATAATACATTATGTTGGTGCTGCAAGGACTTGAACCAGAAGTGTGGAGACAGAAACAACAAGGCCAATAGGAATGTAGTGGCCAAATTCTGTTGAGCCAATCGCAGACAGAGACGCTGAGATTCCTCCAGATTGCAGGAGTGTGACTGAGCCCAGTTGAGATCCACTGATCCTGACTCAGACCAGCAGAACTGTAGGCTCCTGAGCAGTCACAGATGGGGGTTTTCTAGGCCCATGAGGTTTGGGATCATCTGTTGGGCACTCAGTAACTGCTGATAATAGGGAAGAAATTCTCCTGTTACCAAATCAGGCAAGGGAATGGTAGAAGGATAGCTCCCTTGCCTCCAGTGAGGTGGGGAGTAGGGCTGGAGACCATAGATGACCTGTAGATGTGAATAGGGGCACAAAATGACTCCAAATGCTCCCTTTGTACTGTACTCCTGGCCAGAGCAGGGGGGTCTTGCCCAGGCTTAGCTGTAGGTACCAGGCAGCACCTTCTCTGTGAGCCACCCCAAATATTCATTCCCAAAAAATGAAGTCACCTGTGCCCAGGTAGAGGCTGAGAAAACATGCGTGACATTCAGGTTGTGCTTGGCCTTGAACCGTGTGGCTTACAAAGGCTCTGGAACCTTTGCGGTGGGATTCCAGGTGACCAGATGTTGCTGTCTCACTGTGGAGAAATGAACCCAAGGAAATCCTGCCCACAAGATGCAGTACCACCTGTTGAGACCTTAGGCCTCCTCATCAGGAACTTCTCAGTTCTCAGAACGCCTCCTGAAGACACGGAATGAGAGAAAATATTTGCAAAGTGTATACGCAACCAGCATTTGTGTGCCTAGAATATACAAACAACTCTTGCAACTCAACAATAACACAATTCTAGTTTTGCTAAAAATATTTGAGCAGGCACTTCAGCAAAGAAGGTTTAAGAGTGACATGTGCTCATATAGACAGGCTGTTCCACATCATCCATCATTAGGGAAACACAAATTAAATCACACCGAGATAAGGTCTGTCAACCCACAAGCACTGGGAAGGCTGTGAAGCAACTGGACCTCTGATGGTAGAAAGTAAAACAGTACGTCCACTTTGGAAGACAACTTGGCTGTTTCTTTAAAAATGATACATCTTTTCCCCATATGACCTAACTATTCTACTCTTAGGCAGTTACCCAAAAGAAATGAAAGCATACATCTACATGAAGATTTAAACATGAATCCTCATAGGACATTATTTGGAAAAGTTGTAAACTGGGAAAAAAAATCCAAATTTTCATCAACGGGTGAACGAATCAACACACTGTAGTATATTCATATGGTGGAATGCTGTCATGTTCTTAATGACTTTCCAGTGATGCAACATTTCTTTTTTAGAAAGCTTTTATTTAATAAATTTCATAGGTACACTTTTGGAATATAGCAGTTCTTCCCCCCCATAACCACCCTCCTACTCCCTCTCCCATCCCATTCTTCATTAAGATTCATTTTTAATTATCTTTATATGCAGAAGATCAACTCTATACTAAGTAAAGATTTCAACAGTTTGCACCCACACAGACACACAAAGTACAAAGTACTGTTTGAAAACAAGTTTTACTGTTAATTCTCATAGTAAACTCATTAAGGACAGAGGTCCTACATGGGGAGCAAGTGCACAGTGACTCTTATTGTTAATTTAACAGTTGACACTTATTTATGACGTCAGTGATCACCCGAGGCTCTTGTCATGAGCTGCCAAGGCTGTGAAAGCCTTTTGAGCCCACAAACACCATCAGTATTTAGACAGGGCCATAAAAAAAGTGGAAATTCTCTCCTCCCTTCAGAAAAAAGGTACCTCCTTCTTTGATGGCCCTTTCCTTCCACTGGGATCTCATTCACAGAGATCCTTCATGTAGATGGTTTTTTGCCACACTGTCTTGGCTTTCCATACCTGAAATGCTCTCATGGGCTTTTCAGCAGGAGCCAAATGCCTTAAAGGCTGATTCTGAGGCCAGCATGCTATTTAGGGCATTTGTCATTCTATGAGTCTGCTATGTGGCCTGCTTCCCATGTTGGATCATTCTCTCCCTTTTAATTCTATCTACCGTTATTACCAGACACTTGGTCTTATTTCTGTGATCCCTCTGACACTTAATCCTATCTATATGATCAGTTACACACTTAACATGTAAGATGGCATTAGTACCTGCCAACTTAATGGAATTTGGAGCCTTATGGCAAACTTTTAGCTTTACCCTTAGGTCTAAGTCTTTGGGAATGTATGTGGCAGTGGTTTCATAAGATTATAAAGGAACTGAAAAATTCCTATTGCCTGGTGATGCCTTAGCTATTGTGATGGCGAAGCACAGTGCATTACCCATGTGTTCCTGGTGATACTGATGTAAACAAACCTACTGTGCTACTAGCTGTGTGAAAGTATAGCACAAAGAATCATGTATAGCACAACCTTGATAGTAAACCACTATTTTACTGGTTTATGAATTTACTATGCTAGATGTTTTACAAAGATTTATTTATTTATTTATTTGCAATAAAGAGTAACAGGGAGAGAGAGAGGCAGAGAGAAATCTTCCTTCCCTCTGGTTCATTCCTTCCCAAATGTTTGAAAGATGCAGGTCTAGGCCATGCCAAAGCCAGGAGCCAGAAACACCATCCAGGTCTCCCACATGGGTGGCAGGGTCCCAAGTGCTTGGTCCACCTTCTGCTACCTTCCCAGGCACATTAGCAAGAAGCCAAATTGGAAGTGGAGCAGCCAGAACTCAAATAGTTCTCCGATATGAAATGTCAGCATCACAAATGGTGACTTAATCTACTGCACAATGCTGGCCCCTAGACTAGACTTTTTATTATTATTTTATTATAATTTTAAAATTGAATTATTATTATTTTATAATGCCAACAGTAGCCTTCTCCATCTTTGGTTGCATTAAGGGGTCATATGGAGTGTTTGGTAGTGCTGTCAAGGTTTGTGTAAGTATAGTCTAGGACATTTGTACAATGCTAAATTCACTCAAGGATGCATTTCTCAGAAAATGTCCCCATCCATTAAGTGGTGCTTGACTGTACTACTCAATAACAAATTACACAAGCTACAGATACACAGGACAACAGGAATGCATCTTAAAATCAGTATGATAACTTTAAGGAAGGAAGCCATACTATGCCTGCTATACACTATTTCCATATACAATGGGTCTTCAAAGGGTTCATGGAAACGTGTATTATGAAAAAAACTATGCATGCATTTCATTTTTTAATAAGATAAATCTATCTTTTAAATCCATTTTCCCACACATACCTTGAAGTTCCCTTGTATATGAAATTCTGGGAAGTGCAAAACTGACAAGAAGCAGATCAGCAGGAACTTGATGATGGGTGCAGAGGGGAGGGAAGGATTACCAAGGGCCTAAGGGGGCTTCTAAGAATGAGGTCCAGGTTCATTGTCACAATCGTGGTGAGGTTTTCATGGGTGTGTGCTTTCGTCAGAACTCATTGAATTATAAAAGCAGGCACCTAACACATTCAATGCTCCTGTGCTGGAAAATTCTAATGTCCACCTGACACCTGGTAAAGCTGTTCCCTCAGACCCCAAAAGGGTCCTTCCTGGGCAAAGTGGAACACAGCACGCGGGGAGGATCTTTGTGCTGGGTTCTGCTGGGGGCACGGTGACTTCAGGGCTGGTCCATGGGCACTTGCCTTGCCACGGCCCTGGACCTGCGCTGGGGGCACCAAGCCACAGCTCTTCCCAAGCCCTTCACAACCGCCCATGGTTTCCTCTTCCCCGGCATTTAGAGTGCTGGATTGAGACCGTGGTCTCTGAAGTTGAGGGTTTTTAAAGACGTTCTTGGAAATCAGGCCCAGTTTTCAATAGAATCGTATTCCTCATTCCTTTGTGTCCCTGGGTCACAGATAAACAGCTCTTTAGTCCTCCTGAGTCGCTTTGATCACTGGGCCTTTTATCCCACATCTATACCCGGCAGCCTCACCCCCTTGGAGCCCCCCATGAGCCCAGACTCTGCGAGGGTAATCTGTGGCTCCGGCCGACACACATATGCTTAGCCGGAGTCATAAATGCCTTCATTATGCCAGACCACCCAGCTAATATTTTATTTTCAATATGAATGCCCGAGCCATACAATGGCCTTGTTGTACTGCACACTTAGGCTGTGGCAAAGCCTGGCCATAATCTCCCCGTTCAGAAAGGGCCCCCTGGGCCCCAGGTTATCCTTCCTACTTTGTGAGCCCTTGCAAAATCTTTTGGGCAGCCAGTGTCGTGAACAGCAGCATCTTACACCCACGTCTCCCCTCCGCAGCAGCCCCTCGCCATTCACGGGGGATTTCCAAACCGCGCACCACACACAGGGTGGCCACCACCAGCACCGGCGCACGCCCACGTGCCAGGACGGACTCAGAGGCTCAGTCTGGTGATGCTGAGAGAGGCTGTCTCCCTCTCCTTTGCCCCTCGGGCTCGCTCTCCACCCACTTCCTACCTCTGTTGCCTCTCTTGAAAGGACTTTGTGCTCTGTTGCTTGCTTAACAGACACACAGGAGGGCATAAAAAATAGAGCCATTTGTCAAAGGAAACCACTGTATCGCTCCGCCGTCCATCCTGCTTTGATCCAGCCTCGAGGAGAGAGAGGTCAAAGATCCTGCCCTGGCTGTTTACTTCTCCAATGGTAAACATGCCTCTTTGCTGTTTCTCGACTTTTTGCTGGAGACTCTCAGTACTAGACACTGAAAAAGAAAGTCTTTGGGGGTATTGGCCACTGGCACTTGGCTTTTCAGAGTGGTCCATGAGCCAGCAGCACTGGCATCACTCCGGAGCTTTGTTAGAAATGCAGATTCTCAGGCCTCTCCTGCGTCACAGTCTGTTTTAACAAGATCTTCGAGAGGTTCTGGACTTCTCTCGACAGTAGCACGAAGATAGGTCATGTTAATTTACTGTGTCTTTCTCTCTAAAACAAAACAAAACACCTAGCAGGGGCCAGTGTCACGGGTGCAGCAGGTTAAGCCACTGCCTGCAACACCAGCATCTCATCTCACAATAATGGTTCGAGTCCCAGCTGTTCTACTTTGGATCTGGCTCCCCGCTAATGTAGCCTTTAGCTAATGTAGCTAAAGCAGCAGAAGGCGGTCCAAGTGCCTGGACCCCTGCCACCCACGCAAGAGGCCCAGATGGAGTTCTAGGCTCCTGGCTCCTGGTCCCCGGCCATTGCAGTCCTTTGGGGAGTGAACCAGTGGATGGAAGATCTCTCTCTCTCTCTCTGTCTTTCTCCCTCTCACTGTCACTCTGCCTTTCAAATAAATCAAAAAAAATTTTTTTAGAAAACTTTAGGATATAGAATTTTTAGATTTTTTTTTACTATAATGAAATGTTAAATGCTTGAAAGGATAAATTTATTTACTCTGAGTGGACACTACACAATGTATACACATCATGAAACATCTCAACAGCACCCAAAAAATATGTACAATGTTTAGTCTGTTCAATCTTCTAAAAAAAGAAAATTAAATCACCATTAAATATTCCCAAGAGAAAGACGTTAATTGGTTGCCGTGATCAGGACGACCTTGAACATGGGGAAGGGGTTGCTGCCTTCTGGAGCTTTCTGGCAACTTCCAGCATTCCAGAACTCCCTACAGGAGTTGGCTCCCCCAGAGACCTCGGTAGGAATCATTCCAGAAGAAAGTACAGGACACAGTGCAGGGCGAGACGTGAAGCTGCACTTGCTGTATTCCTGGGGTGAAACGGGGGGCACCGGCAAAGCCACAGAAGACGTCAGCCCTTCCTGGCCTCCCTGAGAACCGCCTTGGGGTCACCAGCTCACATGGCTCTCGGGGTGACGCAGCTGTTTTTTATTCATCTTAATAAGCATCAATCCCTGCCATGAACATGTTTCCGTTTCCTTTCCGTAGAGGTATTTTTGGTTCTCTCCGTAGACCTGTTTTTCCATAATACACACACGTACTCGAATAAACGTATCCAGCTTAGAACACCGGGAGCGTAGAAGGGAAGCGTTTTCACGCCAATGGCATTGGTCCTGCCCAGCTCAATCGCTCTCTAGCAAACGTTCATGTCCCAGCGCTGGGGTTTTCTCCTTTGATCTATATAGCACGGGCTTCATCAATGATTCCCACTGGGAGAGGTTGTGTCCCATAAGGGGACATTTGACAAAATCTGGGGGCACAGCTGGGAACACTGACTCCCAAGTGGATCTGCTCTAGCACTCACCTTCTTAATCACAAGTTTGATAACTAAATTCTTACATTAAGTGTGATGTTGCATGGCGCGTGTTTGATCTTCATCCAGTCGCCTGGAAAACAGCTCCTCCAATCCTTAAACTCTCCCGAGTGATAAGCAGCTTTTTCTATGATAGTGAGCTGACTGTTGGCTGCCACCCCTAAATAACTTCTGGATGGGAGCTGGTTACTGGTTAGAGGATTGAGCTCCAGGACATGGGGTCCTGGAGGGTGGAGCACCCCAGGAGGGCGTGGAAGCCCCATGGAAGCTCCATGCCCTTCCCCCAAACCTTGACCTACCTATCTCTTCTTCCATCGGTCATCACTATTCTTGATAATAAACCAGTAAACGTCAGTAAGTGTTTTTCTTAGTTTTGTCAGCTGCCCTAGAAAACTAATAGAACCCAAGGAGGCAGTTATGAGAACCCCAGTTTATGGCTGATCATCCAAAGCACGGGTCACAATCTGGGGTGTGTGGCTGGTACCTGAAGTTGGGAGGCTGTGGTTCCATCCTGGGGACTGAGCTCTCCGCCTGTGGAATCCGACCCCTTCTCTGGGTACACAGTTCAGAACTGGATCGGAGTTGAGGACGCCCAACTAGGGCCCAATGAAGAATTGTTTGCTTGCCTGGTGTGCAGAGAAAACCCCACACATTCGGTCACAGCAGTCTTGTGTCCCCCCTTTACAGGGAAAACTGAATGTGTTGTCCCTGAATTCTCAGACCAGGGACTGAAGGTGCAGAGTGCCAGAGTGGCACCACAGTGGGTCCTCCGGGGTCACAGGTCTGGGCACGGGGCCGCCTTTCTCAGGACCACGTGCTCTTGTGCGAACAAGGCTTTGCTGCAAGACTCAGGTTGATGATGGGGGAATAGGAGGCGGAAATCCAGCATTGATCGATTCCCAGAGATTGGGAAGTTGTTGGCGTCTCTGCATCCTTAAAGCCTCTTACGCCCACGGAAGCACACGAATGGGTAGGAACACGAGTTGGGGGCCTGGTGGCTTGTGGCTGTCGCTGGAAAAGATGGAGAAATAGCCCTGAAGCTGGCAATCTGGATTGGAGGAGAGAGGACATGCATGCTATGGGGGGCCCTGTTCTTGGTGTTTGGGGATTGAGATACAACGCTTACAGGTCTTGGCAGATAGGAGAAGTCTTTCTAGCAACAAAGCTGAATCACACTTGGGGAGAAACAAAGGTTTCTTTTGGGATCAGGATTTACAAAACTCCCCAGCTGCCTGGAGTGTTTCACCAGCCTCACAGCCAAGGGCCCTGTACCGACAGCCTCGCCATGTCTTGCAGCCCCAACCCCTTCCTAACTCACACGGCAGCCAAGCCACTGCAAGGTGAGCGTGGTGCACAGTAAGTACAATCATCCACCTGCTACTAGGGAGAAAGTCGAAGTTCAGCTAGTTCAGTGACTTCCCGTCACTATTGTATTGGTACAGGTTGCTATGGCTTAGGTACGGTTTAAGAGTGTCCCCAGGGGTTCATTGCTGGATTATCTCATTTAATCCTCATGACAACATGGCCATTTTACAGATAAGGAAACTGAGGTTGAGAGAGTGACAGAGGCAGAACTCAGGCCTGCTGCCTGCTCACTAAAGGATCCTGTGGCCCCTCTGGAATGTCCTTAAGGCCTCGGGGCATAACTTGGGTTTCAGATCAACGGCACTGAAGTGTGGCTTCTTCCTTCTCTCAGAGGCATTCAGCCGACTCCCCAAGTTCTGTATTGGGGAAAACAAGTTCACTCCCACAAAGTAGGGGTCTTTCATCCCATCTCAGCGACTCCTCGGGGAACCAGGAGGCCTAAACGCTGGTCAGCATGTTGAGCAGAGTCACTGGGCCCCTCAGGGCAGAAGGCAGACTTTGGTGGCCCTGGCAAAAAGAACACAGAATAGGACTGCTTTGCCATCAGGCAAATAAATAAATAAATAAATAAATAAATAAATTTAAGGGACTGGTGCTGTGGCATAGTGGGTAAAGCCACTGCCTGCAGTACTGGCATCCCATATGGGCACCAGTTCGAGTCCCACCTGCTCTACTTCTGATCCAGCTCTCTGCTATGGCCTGGGAAAGCAGTGGAAAATGGCCCAAGTGCTTGAGCCCCTGCACCCACATGGGAGACCTGGAAGAAGCTCCTGACTCCTGGCTTCGGATCGGCGCAACTCCGGCTGTTGCGGCCAGCAGTGGAATGAACCAGCGGATGGAAGACCTTTCTCTGTCTGTCTCTCTCTCTCTCTCTCTCTGTCTCTCTCTCTCTCTCTCTGCCTCTGTAACTCTGCCTTTCAAATAAATAATCTCTTTTTCAAAAGTTTAAAACAAAAATTTTTTTTAAGATTTAATTTATTTGAGAGATAGAATTATAGAGAGGGAGAGACAGAGAAAGAGAGAGCAAGAGAGAGAGGGAGAGAGAGGTTTTCCATCCACTGGTTCACTCTCCAAATGACCACAGCAGTCAGAGCTTGGCAGATCAAAACCAGGAGCCAGGAGCTTCCTCTGGGTCTCCCATTTGGTTGCAGTGGCCCAAGGACGTGGGTCATCCTCTACTGCTTTCCCAGGCCATAGTAGGGAGCTGGATCAGAAAAGGAGCAGTCAGGACACGAACCGGTACCCATGTGGGATGCTGTCATTGCAGGCAGAGGCTTAGCCCACTGCACCACAGCGCCGGCCACTAAAACAAAATTATCAGGAAGAAGCAGGTAGAGGAAAGGGAAGAATTTGCCATGACTATTTTGGTTCATCTTTCTTGGAAGCTTTAGCTTTATACCAGTGGTTCCCAAAATGCAATGAGTGGGGCCGGTGTTTTGCCACAGTGGCTTATGCAGCCGCTTACAACCCCTGCATCTCATATTAGAGCGCCAGTTCAAGTCCCGGCTGTCCCATATCCAAACCAGCTCCCTGCTAATGTGCCTGGGAAAGCAGTGAAGAATGGTTTAAGAATTTAGGCTCCTGGCCGGTGCCGCGGCTCACTTGGCTAATCCTCTGCCTGTGGTGCTGGCACCCTGGGTTCTAGTTGCTCCTCTTCCAGTCCAGCTCTCTGCTGTGGCCTGGGAAGGCAGTGGAGGATGGCTCAAGTGCTTGGGCCCTGCACCCGCATGGAAGACCAGGAGGAAGCACCTGGCTCCTGGCTGTAGCGGCCATTTGGGGGGTGAACCAACAGAAAAAGGAAGACCTTTCTCTCTGTCTCTCTTTCTCTCACTGTCTAACTCTGCCTGTTAAAAAAAAAACCAAACAAACAAACAAACAAACAAACAAAAGAATTTAGGCTCCTGCCACCCACATGGGAGACCCTGATAAATGTTCCCGGCTCTGGGTTTAAGACTGTCCCAGACCTGGCTTTGTGGCCATTTGATGTGAACCAGCAGATTGGAAGATCTCTCTCTCTCTCTCTCTCTCTCTCTCTCTTACTCTGCCTCTCAAATAAGCAAATAAATAAATGGTTTTATGAAAGGGTGGGGGATGATTTTGCCCACCTGGGGATACTGGGCAATGTTTAGAAATAAGGTGAGGGGTGTTGTTGGTGTCTGGTGGGCTGAGGCGACAAGGCACGGGACGGCCCTCAAAATAGAATTTTCTGGGCCAAAATGTTAATGATGCTCTTTGGGATTAAACATCACAATTCCAAAGCACAGATCAAGCACAAGCTACCTGGTAAAAACCATAATCATCAGCAGTAGCTTTCATTTTTATGTGGGCCCATTCTTCTCTCTGCTAACAGAGGAGCAGGAATTGAGAAATTTAGACTTGTCGCTCCCTCCTCTGAATCTGGAAGTCAACAAAAGTGATTCCCAACACAAAACCCGGTGTGTTCACTGCCCTGCCTCGCCTTGGCAATACCCGTGAGTCACGGCTTGGTTGGCCTTCCTTAAGGAAATGGAGGACTCAGAAACAATTTAGCACAGCAAAGTGCAGTGGTAGAAAAGGAAACAGGAACATTCCAGAAAGATTTTTCCAGGAACCTCACTCTGAGGAAGGTAAACTGTGCAACAACGACAAAGCAAGGGGAGAAGGGCAGATACCCAATGGGAAGCAAAGCTACGTAGGTGACCTCTGCAGCCCAGGGCAGGTCAGCGTGACTGTGGAAAGGACACCAGAGTCCAAGGACAACCTCCCCAGTTGGGTTCTCCAAGAAGCAGACACCAAGATGAAGTTAGGAGTACTAGGGGCTGGCGCTGTGGCTCAGCAGGTTAACGCCCTGGCCTGAAGTGCCAGCATCCCATATGGGGCACCGGTTCGAGACCCAGCTGCTCCACTTCCAATCCAGCTCTCTGCTTATGGCCTGGGAAAGCAGTAGAAGATGGCCCAAGTCCTTGGGCCCCTGCACCCACGTGGAAGACTTGGAAGAAGCTCCTGGCTCCTGGCTTCGGATCGGCTCAGCTCCGGCTACTGCAGCCAACTGGAGAGTGAACCAGCGGATGGAAGACCTCTCTCTCTCTCTCTCTCTCTCTCACTCTCTCTCTCTCCCTGCCTCTCCTCTCTCTGTGTAACTGTGATTTGCAAAAAAATAAATAAATCTTTTTTTTACAAAAAGAAGTTATGAGTGCAAAAACTTTACTGGGGGAGCCGGTGCTGTGGTGTAGTAGGCTAAGGCTCCACCAGCAGCGCCAGCATCCCACATGGGCTCCAGTTTGAGTCCCGGCTGCTCCACTTCCAATCCAGCTCTCTGCTGTGGCCTGGGAAAGGAGTAGAAGATGGCCCAAGTTCTTGTGCCCTTGCACTCACATGGGAGACCCAGAAGAAACTCTGGCTCCTGGTTTTGATTTGTCGAACTCTGGACATTGTGGCCATTTGGGGAGTGAACCAGAGGATGGAAGACCTCTTTCTCTGTGTCTCCCTCTCTCTGTAACTCTACTTCTCACATAAATAAATAAATTTTTTAAAAAATATTATTTATTTTATTTGAAAGTCGGAGTTAGAGAGAGAAGGAGAGTCAGAGAGAGAGAGAGAGAGAGAGAGAGAGAGAGAGGTCTCCCTCTGCTTGTTCAGTTCCCAAGTGGCCGCAATGGCCAGAGCTGCACTGATCTGAAGCCAGGAGCCAGGTGCTTCCTCCAGGTCTCCCACGCAGGTGCAGGGGCCCAAGGATTTGGGCCATCCTCCACTGCTTTCCCGGGCCATAGCAGAGAGCTGGATCAGAAGTGGGGCAGCTGGGACTCAAACCAGCATCCATATGGGATGCCAGCACTGCAGGTGGTGGCCCTACCCACTATGTCACAGCTCCGGCCCCTAAATAAATAAATCTTTTTAAAAAATCTTTATTGAATAGTGACAGTATTGAGAAAAAGGTGCCACCAAACTGTGTGGTGCCTGCCCAGTGGTGGGCTCCAGGGAAGAGACAGCGCAGTGGGGGAGTTCCACACTGGAAAGAAAGGGCTAGGACAAGCGGGCGCCGTGGCTCACTAGGCTAATCCTCCGCCTTGTGGCGCCGGCACACCGGTTCTAGTCCCAGTCGGGGCGCCGGATTCTGTCCCGGTTGCCCCTCTTCCAGGCCAGCTCTCTGCTGTGGCCAGGAAGTGCAGTGGAGGATGGCCCAAGTGCTTGGGCCCTGCACCCCATGGGAGACCAGGAGAAGCACCTGGCTCCTGCCATCAGATCAGCGCAATGCGCCCGCCGCAGCGCTACGGCCGCGACGGCCATTGGAGGGTGAACCAACGGCAAAGGAAGACCTTTCTCTCTGTCTCTCTCTCTCTCACTGTCTCTCTCTGCCTGTCAAAAAAAAAAAAAAAGAGAGAGAGAGAGAGAAGAAAGGGCTAGGACCTTTCTCCACCGTGGTCAGTCTTTGGCTAGGGCCACCCCCAGAATAGCATGTCACCAGCCAACTACACTCTTGGGCAGCATCTCGTTTATGGAGGGGGAACTGACTTGAGTCTTGGTTGGGATTCCCCAGAAACAAATCCTGAAACAGAGATTTGTGTGTGACCTGCGAGGCAATATTTTTTTTATGATTTTTTATTTATTTATTTGAAAGGCAGAGGCAGAGAGAGAGAGAGAGATTCACTCCCCAGTCCGAAACCAAGAGCCAGGAGCTTCCTCCAGGTATCCCACTCAGGTGCATGAACCTAAGCACTTGGGCCATCTTCCACTACTTTCCCAGGCCATATCAGGGAGCTGGATCGGAAGTAGAGCAACCAGGTTTTGAACTGGTGCCCATGGAGGATACCAGCACTGCAGGCGGTGGCTTTACTCGCTATGCCACAGGGCTGGGCCAGCCAGTCAATATTCTAAGGAAAAACCTGGGAGTGGGAAAGTGGACCAAAGGAGGGAGGGCACCTAAGCCAGGTGAGACACCAGGCAAGGTCCCACCGATGGCCATTTTGGGCTGTGCCCCTTGAAGGTCACACTTGGAGCTGATGAATCAGGGCCAGCTCGGCCACAGCCACAGCCTAGGGCTGCTCCTGACAGTGATAAATTTCAGGCACTTCTTGTTTCCTGTGCCCACAGGCAATGGGAGTTCCCGCAGCTTCAGCACAGCCCTGACAAGGCAGGTGCTGCCTGCTGGCAGTAAAGGCAATCCAGAGGTAGGTTTGCTTGGGGCGTAGGGCCCGAGGGCTCATGGGAGGATGGACAGATTGAAATCCACAGGGTATCTTTGCAGAGGAGGAAGTGAAAATATAATCAGTGGTTTTAAATTGCTTGTCAAACTGGTGTGAACAGCTGGTGCAGCAGTTAAGATGTTGCCTGGGACACCGGCATTGCATTTTGGAGTGCCTGGTTAGAGACCAGGCTCCACTCCCAGTTCCTGCTCCCTGCTGGTGTGCACCCTGGGAGGCAGCAGCTGATGACGTAAGTACCTTCATGGAAGAAGACCTTGATTGAGTTCTGGGCTCCAGGCTTCAGCCTGACTCAGCCCTGGCTGCTGTGGGCATCTGGGGAGTGAACCTGCAGATGGAAAGTCTCTGCCTCTCTTAAAAGGTCTCCTCTAAAGTTTTTTTTAAAAGAGCTTGTAAAAACATTCATTTAAAAGTCAATCCTGGTAGATTAATCCTCTGCCTGCAGTGCTGGCATCCCATATGGGCGCTGGTTTGAGTCCCGGCTTCTCCATTTCTGATCCAGCTCCCTGTTAATACACCTGGGAAAGCAGTGGAAGATGGTCCAGGTCCTTGGGACTCTGCACCCACATGGGAGACCCAGAAGAAGCTCCTGGCTCCTGGCTTCAGATCGGCACAGCTCCAGCCATTGTGGCCAATTGGGGAGTGAACCAGCGGATGGAAGACCTCTCTCTCTGCCTCTCCTCTCTGTGTAACTATGACTTCCAAATAAAAATAAATAAATAAATAAATAAATAAATAGATCTTTTTCTAAAAAAAAAAAACCATTGTTAATTTCTTATATCTTATAATGAAATTATTGTGGTTATGTAGAGGAAATACGGCTGTGACCAGGGACAAAGATAGAAAAGCAGACGCCCTCCTCCCAACACAGACCTTGAAAAATGGCTGCTTGCAATTAACTAGTGAAGCAACTGCCCACTGTTATCCTGTCTGGAGGGAAGAAGTCCTAAGTTCTGCTTCTGTAAACTCCAGTCATAAATCTGTCCTAATAAATCTGCCCCTGGTATCTCTTCTACAAACATCCCAGGCCCACCGACCATTGGAAGTGTGGTCCTAAGTCACGTAGGCTGCAATTTAAACTCACCAATGCTGTAACAGCTAAGGTATAATGCTGATGAGCCTATAAATATTGTAAGACACTTCGGATTGTCGCTCAGTTCTTGGGAAGTGATTTCAGCTGAGCCCACTGGCGTAATAAACTACTTCGAACCTCCACTGTCTCTGGTGCCTGTTTGAACAAAGGGAGTCTTCCCATCTCGGATTTCTGTAACAGGTATGTTCACAATGATGCCTATTTTAAGAATTATACACCTAAATTTTAATAAGCAAAATGAGAAATTTAAAATTTGCATAAAAATAATATTGGGGGGCAGTGCTGTGGCCTAGTGGGTAAAGCCGCCACCTGTGATGCCAGCATCCCATACGGGCACCGGTTTGAGTCCCGGCTGCTCCACTTCTGATCCAGCTCCCTGTTAATGCACCTGGGAAAGCAGTGGAAGACAGTCCAGGTCCTTGGGCCCCTGCACCCACATGGGAGACCCAGAAGAAGCTCCTGGCTCCTGGCTGCTGGTTTTGGATCAGCTTAGCTCCGGCCGTTGCAGCCCTCTGGGGAGTGAACCAGCGGATGGAAACCTTTCTTTTTCTGCCTCTCCCTCTGCCTCTCTATAACTCTGCCTTTCAAATAAATAAATAAATAAATGTTTTTAAAAAATGAGAGGGATTGTGGATGGAGCAGTACTCAGTGTGTTTGCTGGTTGCTGAGTCATCAGTACATGGGGTCCTTTTTACTGTGGACTCCTTTGTATGTTTCAAGTTCGCCACCTTAGAAAGTTAAATGAATAAACATTTTCCCTAAAAAGACAGATTGGATTAGCCCACCTGATTCTGATGATTTCCAGAGCTGTCCCCTACACACACACACACACACACACAGTTCCTTATGCTTATTTATTTATTTTTAAAGACAGTGCAACAGAGAGCAGGGGGTAGAGAGAGAGAGATTTATTGAGAGAGAGATCTTCCATTCTCTGGTTCTTCCATCCTCAATGTTCCATCCAAGTGCTGCAACATGCAGGGTTGGGCCAGGCCAAAGCTAGCAGCCAGGAATTCCATCCTAATCTCCCACACGAGTGGCATGGGCCAAGTACTTGAGTCGTCGTCTGCTGCCTAGCAGGATGCATTGGCAGGAAGCTGGACTGAAAGCAGAGGAGCCAGGACTGGAACTGGCACTCCAGTGTGGGTGCCGGTGTCCTAAACAGCAGCTTCACCTGCTGTGCCACAAGGCCCTCCCCAACACCCACACCCACACACACACACACACACACACAGAGTTCAGCCCACACTTGGCACCGCTGTGCACTGACTGCATTGTTTTCACTGTGTTTTCTCCCCTGTGGGTCTGACAGCCAATGATTTAATCTGCTCAAGAGCAATATGTGTCCTTGAGCCCCCAGGAACCCCGAACCCAGCTCATCCCTCTCTCCTCTGCCTCCTTGGGTGGTCCCTGCCCTGACTCAACACCTCCTGCTGATCACAATCTTGTCAGGAATCCCGAGCACTGTTCTGCATCCTCTCTAAAGAGACACATTCATGGAAACACAAGATACATGCAAAACGGAGTCATCCCACCCCTAACTCTCCAAGCAGCTCCTCAGGGATAAATGCACTCCTTTGCAAGTGATCTTAAGCGTCAATGCCCTCACCATTTTATGTTCAGAAAATACTAACGATTTTCTCTAACTTTCATTAAAGAAAGCCTTGGACACTGATACAACCAAGTCTTCGTAGCTGCTCTGGCAATTGTCTGGTTCTGAGCTTGAACTAATTAATATTAAATGGAATTTAGAGTTGTATTAAGTAGGCCATTGCCACCCAGCCCTGGGATACACAAAGCTAAATGCTGATGCTGCATTTTAACTAATGTTGGCAGTTTTCATGCTTCCATTCCCTTCAAGGTCTTTCATGTGAATGTTCTAGAACATGGGTCATGTCCAATTTGCAACAAACCAGCTACCCTGCAAAGTGATGCCTTAGCCTACCACCAGCCTTCCGTAAAATGATTTTCTCTGACAAACATGTGAATTGTGCTGTGCAGGGGAGGAGACGGCAGAGGCTGAAACCTGAGGATGGTCTCATAGGGAACCCAGTGTGGAATTCAAGGGTTATCTCAAGCGAAGGCCACAGGGGATGGAGAGGAACCAGGGAGAACTCGTAAGCCTCTAATATTTTTTTAAAGATTTATTTATTTATTTATTTGAAATTCAGAGTAATAGAGAGTGGACAGAGAGACAGAGAGAGAGAGAGAGAGAGAGAGAGATCTTCCATCCGCTGGATCACTCCCCAAATGACCACAACAGTTGGGATGGGCCAGGCCGAAGCCAGGAGCCAGGAGCTTCCTCCAGGGCTTGCACATGGGTGCAGGAACCCAAGCACTTGGACCATCTTCCACTACTCTCCCAAGAGCATTAGCAGAGAGCTGGATCAGAAGTAGGATTTGAACTGGAGCCCATATGGGATGCCGGCACCGCAGACAGTGGCTTAACCTGCTGTGCCACATTGCCAGCCCAAGCCTCTATCTTATTACCATTGTCCAGATGGCTTAGCCATTTGTGCCTTCAACAGTGGCCTGACATGCTGAGCACAGCACCTGACTCCAGCGTTCAGGGCTGCAAACACCCATATCAAATACCTCCTGAAGACAGGTGTCCTCAAGTTGCAGCTAGGTAATGTCTGGGAGTAGACGGGCCTGGGCAGTTTGTCACATTAAGTAGGCACAGAACCATGCATTCTGCCGTTTCTCCCTGGCTTCCTACACCTATCCTTTCCTCTCTCTGGGGGAATCATGTGACTGCCACGATGATTTTTATTTCCCTCTTCCTCGTGAGTTGGTAATTGGCTACTTACAGTCATTCGAGACGCAGGGAAGGGGTGGGGTGGGGTGGGGTGAGGAGTGGGGTAATCTGGGGCGGGTGTGGCCACTGCTCAGCACACAGGGGTTACTCCCTTGTGGGACCCAGCACTGCAGGCCTTCCAGTTGCTAAAGGAAAGCCAGCAAAGCAGACAGCTGCCAAAACTCTGACTTTTAAATTTCTCAAAAGTACAAGTAAGTGTTTGTCAGAAATAGCGCAGGACAAGCTAACAAAATCCGTCTGTGGGTGTAGGTCTGGCCTTCGGACTACCGGCTTGCAGCCTGTGCGTAAACTGTTGGGAAAAAAATTAACCTGTAACCATTCTTTACTCGTAAAATTCTTATAGCACTTTCCCAAATCTCGATGTTCTGTTTGGTCTGATTCATGAGTCATGAATAATAAAAACTACTTCCTGACACGAGAAGTTTTCTCTCCCAGGCTTGGTGAAGAGAAACATTTTCCTGTTCCACTGCTGGGCTCTGAGGTTTACGAATCCTTTTCCTTTAAGAACTTGCCTTTATCTCATCCCTGTGGGCCACAAGGCCACTCTGCTGAGAAAACTTGGCAGGAGGTTATATTTAGAGAAGCGTGGAGCCCAGCAAATTCCCCTATCAGCTCCTCTGAAATCCTTGACCCTGCCAATCCAGGGGCCTGAGTCCTGCTATTTCTGCCTTTCCTTGGAGAATTTTTTTTAATTTTAGAAAAATAATAATAATAATTGGACGCTGCTAGCTAGTATGCCCAAGTAAGCAGTGGTTGAAGAGGGCATATCAAATACCTCTTTGTAAACATGGCAGTTGCCTGATTTTATTGTTACCTTAATTGCCAGAACACTACAAAGAAAGGTTTTTATGAGTAGCAGAAGGAAAAGGAGTCAGCTTCTGTCTCCTTCCCCACGTGGGCCAAGAGTTCATTTTTTGACCCCTCCCCCTGCATGCACCTGTTTGTACGCAGACAACATGTTCAATCTGACATGCTTTGTATTTTCAGCTCCCAGGAAAAGCTACTCAGTTGAGTTTATCCCCAAGAGGCAGGTGTTTATTTACTCCCAGAAAAGATGAGAAACGAGGGTAGCAGGCATCTCACAGGAATTCCTGGATGGTGATGCCGAGTGGGGCCTTGTGAGGGATTCGCATCTGGAGCCAGGGGCGAGGGTGGGGTTCCTGATCGCCCAGGAGCTCCGTTCCCTCAGTGAGGCGTTTGATCAGGAGTTCCCCAGGCCCCACCTTTAAGGGGTGCTGCAGACTGAGTCGTGCACCCTTCATTCCATGTGTTGCATCCTATCCTCCGTGACTTCAGAATGTGGCCTAATTAGGGGATAAAGCCTTTAAAGAGATCATTAAGGAAAAATGAGGTCATACAGGTAGGCCCTCATTCCAGGTGACAGGTCATCCTCAGGGGGACACAGACACCCACAGAGCGAGGACCACATGACGACACAGGGAGATGACAGCGGCACTGGCCAAGGAGGGAGGCCTTAGAAGGAAACAGCCCTGCTGACACCTTGGTCTCGGACATCTGGTCTCCAGAACTATGGGAATTAATTAGCCTCAGCCACCTGGTCTATGGCACTTTGCATCACAGCCATAACCAACTCAAACAGTGGGCTCAGCTGCTTTTGTGCCTACAGCTGCCACCACCCTACCCCCAAAGTGTCTCCAGGCTCGCTGGTGCTGACTCGGAGCTTCTGCTTATCCACACAGCTACGCCCTCATGCTTCCTCTGTGGAGCAGAGCACTCAGATCAACTCTGCTTTCAAGCTCCTGGGTCAGGACCTCTGCCCTGTCCCAACTCTATGGCCAGGAGGTCACAGGACACAGTCTGAGGCCCCTGAAGGCTTGTTTGCCTTGGCGTGTGGTTGTGGAAAAGGATCTTTCTTAGAATGGTGTGTGTGTGTGTGGGTGGGTGGGTGTGCAGGAAACATGCTAGGGATTGGCTCATTGCCACACTCACTTATTCAAACACCAGTTTTATTCTAGAAAATGCAAACTCGTCTACAGGGACAATGAGGTGAGCTTATAGGCTACTGCCACCAGGTACTAGGAAACTTCAGGAACAGAAGATCTGCTTCGTGTTTTGATTGTAGCCATAGTTTCATGGAAATATTTATGTCCCAAAACCTCATGAAGCCATCATACCCTTTACAATATGGATGCTTTTTGTTGTACAAGGGTGCTCCAGAAATTTCTAAAAGTTACATTCTCCTTTGATCTCATCTGCCCATGAACTTGTTGGAGCCTCCTTGTACTCAATGCAAGCTCAACAAAGTCTGGCCTTGCTTTAGGGGGCTCCTTCCCAGATATTTGGCACCCTGGGGTGTGACCGGAAGGCCTGGGCCGAGCTGTAGAGACAGCTCAGAAGCCTCCCCCGGCTCAGTCTGTGACTTGAATCTGTGATCTCTCCACCTTCTGGCCCTGGCAAACAGTGGAGCCAGGAGGCCAGGGCTGCTGTACTGGCAGACGCCTGCACCGTGTCCGCAAAGGCCCGAGTGAGCAAGCAGAGGTCAAGGAAGGTGTTGAGCAACCGAGAAGAAGGAAGTGGCTGCTGATGACAGTGGTCATTGTGTAAGAGGGGCGCTGCACCTCAGATTCAGGGACATAAGCAAACACCCCCTGGAGTCCTGCTCCTGTTGATCCCAGTTCATTCAGGAACTAAGTTATCTGCATTCTCTTGCAAACCCAGCTTGGTCCAAGTAATGAACGAGGCAGAGTGATGATTACAACATCGCCTGGAAGAAATCCTGCTCCGGTGTAGAAGACGAACTTCTGGGCTGTGCTAAAGCCTTGCTTTACTCTGACTGGCTCCAGCGCATGCTCAGGTGCACAAGGGTACATGGAGCCACTTTATTTCTGTTCATTTGAAAAGACAGAATCCTGTAGAGTCACAGTCCAATTTTTAAGAAAATGTTTACAAAACAAAATCAGAGATGTGTACTCAAAAGTCCTTTTAAACAATCCTTGTAGCCGGCGCTGCGGCTCACTAGGCTAATCCTCCGTCTGCAGCGCTGGCACCCCGGGTTCTAGTCCCGGTAGGGGCACTGGATTCTGTCCCGGTTGCTCCTCTTCCAGTCCAGCTCTCTGCTGTGGCCTGGGAAGGCAGTGGAGGATGGCCCAAGTGCTTGGGCCCTGCACCCACATGGGAGACCAGGAGAAGCACCTGGCTCCTAGCTTCGGATCAGTGCAGCGTGCCGGCCGCAGTGGCCACTTGGGGGGGGTGAACCAACGGAAGGAAGACCTTTCTTTCTGTCTCTCTCTCTCTCTCTCTCACTGTCTAACTCTGCCTGTCAAAAAAAGAAAAAACAATCCTTGTATTGAGGGATAGCATATATACAGAAATGATACTTTATATGACATTATTACTTTATTAGATTAGGTTAGATTTATATTATTATAGATCACATATTATATAATTTTATAATAACTATTATTGTCTTATATATTTATATTATTTAATTTTATATTATATTATTGTACTATTTTATTTATTTTAAAGACAGAGTTAGGAAGAGAAAGAGAGACAGAGAGGTCTTCCATCCACTGGTTCACCGCCGAAATGGCCACAGTGGCTGGGGCTGGGCCAGGTTGAAGTCAGGAGCCAGGAGCTTCACTCAGACCTCCCACATGGGTAGCCGGGATTCAAGGACTTGGGCCATCTTCCACTACTTTCCCAGGTGCATTAGCAGGGAGCTGGATCGGAAATGGAGCAGCTGGGTTTCAAACTGGTGCCCATATATATGTAGGCGGTGACTCCACCTGCTGCACCACAATGCCCGTGCCCCCAGTTCTTTTTATTTAAAGTTGATCTTTCAATCATCTAGAATTACCTGACCCACTACCATTAGAATGAATATCATGCTTTCAGAAATACTGACCCAATTCAGAGATACACTCAGCCTTCTCTTAGTAGTTGCAGGTTTTTGTGTGCTGCTAGGTAGAGTCTACGGCCTTGGAATGAAGCCTATTTGACTCTCAGATGTGGGAATATGCCAATGTCCTTGGTGCTTTCCCCATCGTAAAGTAAAGTAATGGGCTTTCCAGCTCAGACTGTGGACAGAGCAACATGTTGTAATGGGAACTATTAACTAATTATCAACGTGTAATGTTTGCTCCTTGTTTCATTAAACAATACGCTAGTCATATATTGTGCTTATACTCAGGGTTTTGTTCTGCTCATGGAAGCAGGATGGCAGCATCCTGAAAAGAATGAAAGCAATTATAAAACAACGAAAAGTCAGCTGATTAAAAAGCAGAAGCATTTAAGACCCACCAAGGTCAAGTATAAGTGCTAAGTGATGACAGGCAGCCTCCCACCACCCTGAGGCAGTTTCTGCTCAGCTGCTCGGCTGAGCACACCAGCATGTAGCTAGAGTCGGTAACACCTACAGGTAGCTTGTCCACCGCCAGTAGCCTGAATAACCACGCTCTTCATCACTAATGTCCTTGTGACATCTTGAATTCTTTTATGTGGTTTTGCAAGGCTGGCTTGTTACAACTGGCCTTCTCTGTGATGGCAAAATGAGTGAACAACCTCTCAATACATGCTTGCAACTAGTTGGGACACCACACTGCTCATTTAATTCCGAAGTCTTATTGGAACACATCCAAGTGTTAGGCAAAATTCTTATTCCTATTTGGTTTCTGGAGAGATATTTTCCTTGTTTAAGACAAAATGCCTGCACTGTAAACCTATAGATGAAACGCATTCGTAACTGGAGAAAAGCAACCACTCTCACTGTCTTCAGAGCTCACTCTGCAAATGTGGTGTACGGGGCCGTTTCCTGTTACTGACAAAGGGTACTTTATAAAGACAAGAGGTCCACATGGCTCACAGCTCTGGAGGCTCAGGGCGTGGTGCCAGCATCAGCCCGAGCTCTGGAGATGGTTCGTGGTGGATGTCGTCAGTGAAGGGAGCACAGGTGACAGCAGAGCCCCCATAGGCAGACAGGAAACCAGAGCCGGACACAAGGACTTCATGCGAGAAGAACATTGACCCAGCCCAAGGGCAATGCCCCCAGTAACCTAAGGACGTCCCACTAAGCCCCATCTCTTAGAGTCCCGTGACCTCTTAGCATCACCACGCTGAGGAGCAAGTCTCCAACACGTGAACCCTTGGGGGACACACACTTGAACCATGCCTAAACCACAGTGCGTGAATGTGCCTATTCAGTTCTGCAGTGGGAAGAAGCCTCAAGAGGTCATGGTCTCCGGTTCTCTATCCCTAAGATCTGCAAGGACATCGTGATGAATACTCCAGTTCCTCTTAGCTGAAGCTCACTGACCACAGGCTTCTTGTAATGCTGGAGTTCCCAGAAGAATTCAAATATTAAAATCTCTGGGCTAGGGACTGGCTCTGCGGCACAGTGGGTAAAGCCACTGCCTGCAATGCCAGCATCCCATATGGGCACCCGTTTGAGTCCCAGCTGCTCCACTTCTGATCCGGTTCTCTGCTAGGGCATGGGAAAGCTGTAGAAGATGACCCAAGTCCTTGGGCCTCTGCCCAGGAAGAAGCTCTGTAACTCTGCCTTTCAATAAATAAATATTTTTTTAAAAAATCTTTGGGCTTTTCAGGGCATGCCTAATTTCCCACATATACACAGGAAGCTTCCAGAAACCAAATGAATTACCTGTAAAGTATATTTTGCAAACAAATTAAGAATGCATCTTTTTTTTTTATAAGACTCATGTGTTTATTTGAAAGGCAGAGTTACAGAGAGGCAGAAGCAGAGAGAGAGAGACAGAGAGAGAGAGAGAGAGAGAGAGGTCTTCCATCCACTGGTTCACTTCCCAGTTGGCCACAACAGCCAGAGCTGTGCTGATCCGAAACAGGAGACAGGAGCCAGGAGCTTCCTCTGGGTCGCCCATGCAGGTGCAGGAGGCCAAGGACTTGGGCCACCTTCTATTGCTTTCCTAGGCCATAGCAGAGAGCTGGATTGGAAGTGGAGCAGCCAGGACTCAAACCAGTGCCCATATGGGATGCTGGCACTGCAGGCCAAGGCCCTAACTCGCTGAGCCACAGCAGCGGCCCCAAGAATGTTTCTTGAGAATGTCTTCAACTCGATAAAAGGCATCGATGAAAAATCAGCAGCTAACATTAATACTTAATGAGGATGGGCCAGCGCTGTGGCTCACTAGGCTAATCCTCCGCCTGCGGCGCCGGCACTCAGGGTTCTAGTCCCGGTTGGGGTGCTGGTTCTGTCCCGGTTGCTCCTCTTCCAGTCCAGCTCTCTGCTGCAGCCCAGGAAGGCAGTGGAGGATGGCCCAAGTGCTTGGGCCCTGCACCCGCATAGGAGACCAGGAGGAGGCACCTGGCTCCTGTTTTTGGATCGGTGCAGCACACCGGCAGTAGCAGCCATTTGGGGGGGGGGGTGAACCAACGGCAGGAAGACCTTTCTCTCTGTCTGTCTCTCATTATCTAACTCTGCTTGTCAAAATAAAAATACTTAATGAGAAAAGACTAAAAGTTTTCCTCCTAGACTCAGAAAAAGACAAGGATGTCTGTACTTCTCCCACCTATTCAATACTGTAGAGGAGATTCTAGCCAGGGCAATTAGTCACGACAAAGAAATAAAAGGCATTTGGAGATGAAAATATAAAACCATTTCCATGTGTAGACAACTTGATCTCACACATACAAAATCCCTAAGAAATCCAAGGATAAACCCTCCAACAATTAGTAGAATGAATGATCAAGGTAGACAAAGTTATAGGATACGAGTTCAGTATAAAAAAAGATCAACTGTATTCCTATATACTAACAATGAATAATCCAAAAATGAAATTAAGAAAACAATTCAATTTGTAACAATAAGTATAAAATATTTTATAATAAATGTAACAAGAAAGTACAGGATATACATGGAAAATTAGAAAACATTGTTGAAAAATTAAAGAATACCTTAATAAGTGGAAAGATATCCCATGTTGGTTGATAGACTGGAAGGTTTAATATTGGTAAGAAGGCAATATTCTTCAAACTGACTTACCAAAATCCCAAGTTATTTTTTCAGAAATGAATAAGCTGATCCTAAATTTCACAGGAAATTCAAGGGACCCAGAATAGGCAAAACAACAGAAAAAGAAGAAAGTTGGAGGATTCTTTCCAATTATAAAACTTACTACAAAGCTACAAAGTAATCCAGATTGTGCAGAATTGAAATAAAGATAAATATATCTCCATATGGAATAAAACTGAGAATCCAGAAATAATCCTATACATTTAGAGTCCATTGATTTTTGAAGTGGATACCAAGATAATGTTTTCAACAAACATTCCCGGGACAAAAGGATATCCACATGCAAAAGAATGAAGTTTAACTTCACAACACAGGCAAAAATTAATGCAACTGGGTTAAAGACATAAATACAAGAGATAAACTATAAAGTTCTTGCAAGAAAAGATAGGTGCAAATTTTGTAGCCTTGGATATGACACCAAAAATACAAACAGCCAAATAACAATTAAGAATTTTCATGCTTCAAAGGATACTTTCCAGAAAGTGAAAAGAAAACCCACAGAATAAGAGGGAAACAAATTGCAAATCAAATGCAAATCAAAATCACGGTGAGATTACTCTTCAGCCCACTAGAATGACTTTAATTACAAGGTCAAGAAAAACCAGTGTTGGGGCCAGGGATGAGCACAGCAGGTTCAGCCACCACTTGCAACACCAGCATCCCATGTCAGAGTGCTGGTTCAAGTCCCAGCTGCTCCACTTCTGATCCTGCTTCCTTTTAATGCCCTTGGGAAGGCAGGGGAGGATGACCAAGTACTTGGGCCCCTGCCACCCAAGTGGGAGACCCAGATGGAGCTCCAGGCACCTGGATTTTATGGCTATTTCTCTCCATCACCATCCCTCCAACCACCTCCCTGACACTCTGCTTTTCAATAAATACATGTTAAAACAGACACACATGGCCGGCGCCGCGGCTCACTAGGCTAATCCTCCGCCTAGTGGCGCCGGCACACCAGGTTCTAGTCCTGGTCGGGGCGCTGGATTCTGTCCCGGTTGCCCCTCTTCCAGGCCAGCTCTCTGCTGTGGCCAGGGAGTGCAGTGGAGGATGGCCCAAGTGCTTCGGCCCTGCACCCCATGGGAGACCAGGAGAAGCACCTGGCTCCTACCTTCGGATCAGCGCAGTGCGCCGGCCGCGGTGGCCATTGGAGGGTGAACCAATGGCAAAGGAAGACCTTTCTCTCTCTCTCTCTCTCACTGTCCACTCTGCCTGTAAAAATAAATAAATAAAAACAGACACACACACAAACGTTAACGAGAATGTGGAGATACCCTCACACATTCCTGATGTGCGGTAGTGCAGCCATTTTTTTTTTTGGCAGTTCTTCAAAAAATTACACAGACAAGTACCATATGACCCAACAATACTATTCCTATGTATCTGCCCAAGGGAACCAAGATCATATGTCCACACAAAAACTCGTACATGAGTGTTCATAATGGCATTTTCCGTAACAGTTGAAAACTGAAGGAGGAGGGAGAGTAGGAGGGAGGGTAGGGTGGAAAGTATCATTATGCTCTTAAATCTATATATATGAACTACATGAAATTTGTTCACCTTATATAAATAAAGAACTTTAAAAAACCAACCCAATGTCCATCAACTGATTCACAAATATACGAAATGAGGTACATCCATACAATGAAATATTACTCAGCCAAATACATGTACTACAACAGACATGAACCTTAAAAGCATTATATGGGGCTGGCGCTGTGGCGTAGTGGGTAAAGCCATCACCTGCATTGCTGGCATCCCATATGGGCGCAGGTTCAAATCCCAGCTGCTCCACTTCTGATCCATCTTTCTGCTATGGCTTGGGAGAGCACTGGAAGATGGCCCAAGCTCTTGGGCCCCTGCACCCATGTGGGAGACCCAGAAGAAGCTCCTGACTCCTGGCTTCGAATCGGCACAGCATCAGCCATTGCAGCCAACTGGGGAGTGAACCAGCAGATAGAAGACATCTCTCTCTCTCTCTCTGCCTCTCCTTCTCTCTCTGTGTAACTCTGACTTTCAAATAAATAAAAGAATCTTATTATTTATTATACTATGTAAGAGAACCCGGACACTGAGGTCACATGTTAAAAGTAAGTTCATGCTTGTCATGGGGTAGGGATGGGAGTGTAATGGCGTCATGGCTGTTAACAGGTTGGAGTTTCTTTATGGGATGATGGTAATGTTCTGGAATCAGAGAGTGATGATGGTTGCCCAAGTGTGAAAATACTAAAAAGCATGGAGCTGTATACTTTAAAGGGGTAACTTGTATGGTGTATGAATTAGATTTCAATTTTTAAAAAAATAAAATAAAATTCATCGCCACTTTTTTAAAAAAAGATTTTATTTATTTATTTGAGGCAGAGTTACAGACAGAGAGAGGGAGAGACAGAGAGAAAGGTCTTCCATCCACCGGTTCACTCGCCAAATGGTTGTTGCAGCAGGTAGAGCTGGGCTGATCCAAAGCCAGGAATGGGGAGCTTCTTCGGGTCTTCCGCATGGGTGCAGGGACCCAAGCTCTTGGGCCATCTTCTACTGCTTTCCTAGGCCATAGCAGGGAACTGGATCAGAAGCGGAGCAGTTGGCACTTGAACCAGTGCCTATATGGGAAGCCAGTGCCACAGGCAGAGGCTTAGCCTACTATGCCACAGTGCCAGCCACATTGTCACTTTTTACATTGTGTAATACGTGTGTGTATGTGCACAAGCATGCAAAAAAAAAAAAACCCACATATATTTATTGGCTATTCAAATGAATTGAAATTTATTGAAAGATACTGTAATTGTGTTTTATTGCATAATTGGACTTTTTAAAAATTGAAAGCAAGTATACCAATCCAGTTTTTATTAAAGAGCCGAAAGATAGGTTCCTGTTTCCAAATGTTTCTCAAACTACTTTATGGGATGGGTTGTAGCCTCTTCAAAAGATACATTGAGATCCTAATCCCTAGGTTTCCAAAATGTGCCCTTATCTAGAAATAGTGTTCCTACAGAGAAGAGGTCATCACAGTGGGCCCTAATCCAATGTAAGATGTCCTTATAAAAATAAGAAATGTGGACATGGAACAGACACATGCAGAAGGAGAGAATATGAGGAGACACACGGAGGGGACCATGTGATGACAGAGGACTGGCTGATTCCACCAACCAAAGAAAACCGGAGATGAATGACCACCCACTGGAACCTAGGAAGAGGCTAGGAAGGATTCTTGTCTACAAGACTAATAAATCATAAACAAGGAGCCTGCACAAAGGTCACAGAACATACATGCTATGAAGAAACCATGGATGGATTTCAAAAAATGCTTGCGCCAACATAAACTGATCATTTAATTCCATTTTCCATGAACTTTCTGAAGCACCCTCAGGTCTCTGCCTCACTGCTGCCACATCCTATGGTCAAAGTGCATCTCAAGGCCAGCTCAGAATCAAGGAGGGAAGAGATCGACTGCGGCCCTGGATGGGCAGAACCTCCAAAGATCTGAGTGCATACTTAGTAGGACTCCTTTGGAGCTCAGGGGTGGCAGGCGGAGCCAGGGCAGCCTGGCCCTGGGTGCCAGACCCACTATCACTCTTGTCCCGGGGGTGCAAAGGAGGCTCTGATGAGGGCCGGCTCACCCAGGGAAGACAGAAACATCTGGCTGTGCTAGGGGCCTGGGGAGGGGAGAGAGTGGTGGTGAGGCCCCCACATCGCGTCTCAAGGGCAGCTGGTGGGGATGAATGGCGTGGAGAGACGCACTCTGGGTCCCAGGAATCCGCAGGAGTCACCGACACGGGACAGTCCATGGCGATAGAGTAGGAGGGAGTAGTGAGGACAACCCAAAGTGTGATTTGTGAGATGCAGAGAAGGGTCCAGGAAGCGAGGAGAGCACCAGTTCTGCCATTCTCCACAACCTGACGATGGCCAAGTAATGACAAGAGGGCGCTGGGCACGGTACAAGGAGGGCAAGGTCACCTGCAAAACGGGATTTTCCTGCTGCCCACATTTTCCCCCTGGATAGAATGTATCTGAGTTGCACTCAAAGTATCAGTGAAAACATCTGTTCATTCATTCCAGCATTAACCTTTCCGTGTTGAGCATAATTGCAGCGTTAAATGGACTTCCCCTGGGAGAGAGTCTAAGACAGTATAAGAGTGCAAAAGTTTGTATTATTTTTTTTGAATGTTTAGATATTTCATGGCTCATCTTTCAACCAGCCAGTTCCTTTCAGGTTCACAGTGCTCAAGGCAAGAAGCAGTGAATCCTGTTGATTTCAGTAAAGGAGAATAGAAAGCATCACTTGAGCCAGGCTTTTGCTTTCTGCAGCCATAATAAAGGGCTCTCTGTACTAAGCAAAAAAAATCTGTCTTCGCCAGGCATTTCTTGCACAACCGAAAAAAGACTCCTGCTGAAAGCAAACTCACTTGTGTTTGCTGAGCCAGTGGTGTTAACTTGTGCACTAAACAAATGTTGGTTTGCCGTTTCTTCTAGCTGACTTCAAGTTAAAGTGGAACCTGCTCTATACGGATGCAGGTCAGGCGGAGGTTTGTTGCTGAGCTGACTTCAGGCAACCCTGGGAGGGCTGAGGCAAAGAGACAGGGAAGGAAAACAACCAGTGAAGACGTGTGTTGAGCAGGCCCTGCTGAGGGCCACAGGGGCATGATGTGGGAGCATGCAGGGTAAATTCAGGGCTATCTTAGCCAAAGAGTAAGGTGGCTGCAGGCTAATGAATCAATTCCCACCTGTCACAGGAAGTGGGGAGAAGGCTGCTCCTGAGCACAGTGGGGTTCTGGAAGTCCCCAGAAGGTTCTAGTCAGCTTCCGCTTGGAAGATTTGGGATTGGCATGCCCAGAGGTGCAGGGTGCTGAGCAGACATCATCAACATGAGCTCTAGTGACCACCCGCGTCTGCAGAGACACCCATTTTATGTAATCCACACAGGAAAGATCAGCTCCTCACTTGTGACTGTCACCTCTGATAATTTTTTTTCATTTATGCCCATATTTTTCAATGCCAAGTCTCAGGAAATCCAAGTGTTCAGAGAGTGAATCTAAACATGTAGCCAGAGGCCAGGGATGTGAAGCAGCAGCTTCTGACACTGGCATTCCACATTGGGGTGCCAGTTCCAGTCCCAGCTGCTCCACTTCTGATCCAGCTTCCTGCTATGCTTGGGAGGCAGCAGATGATGGCCCAAGTGCTTGGGCCCCTGCCACCCATGAGGGAGACCTGAATGGAGTTCCTGGCTCCTGTATTCAACCTGCCCATTGTAGCCATTTGGAAAGTGAACCAGCAACATGGAAGATTCTCTTTCACTCTCTCTCTCTCTCTCTGTCAAATAAATAAATCTTCATAAACAAATAAATAACAGTGCAGCCACTGCTATGCAGTGAACTGGTGCATAATGGATATAAGCCATGCTTTGCCCTAGGCTCAAATTACTGAATTCTCGTTGAATATAGTGCTGATGTAGTAGTTGGCTCATGACCTTCCTTCACAGACTCTGACATCTACAGAACTTTCTAGATTGGCAATCCTAATTTCTTGGACCATGTAAATTCAAGCCCCAGAGCAAGAACTGCGTAGACTTGTAGACAAAATGTAGCATGTTCACCGGGCCAATCTTGCCCTTGGGTTATGAACTTTCTCACTGAGCCTCCACAAGCTGCCCGTCTGTCTAGAAGGTAGCCATGCCAAGATTCTGGGGCTGCCTTGGCATGGCTGTCAGCCAGCTGAGGCTCCCGCAGGCAGAGAGATCACATTTTCCCATGTCTGAATCCCATTGATAATATCTCCAGTTCCACAAAGGGCTCCCGATGGCCCAACATACAGTTGCATAAAAGGAACCACTTAGTTTTAGTGGCTCTTGTCTGGGTGAGCTGTCATGTCAAGAGCATAAAAGAAAAGAGATGGGAAACAGACAGAAGAGGAAAATGTGGGGGTTTGAAAAGCAGGAGAGGCTGGCGTCGTGGCTCACTAGGCTAATCCTCCACCTGCAGCGCCGGTACCCCAGGTTCTAGTCCCGGTTGGGGCGCCGGATTCTGTCCCGGTTGCTCCTCTTCCAGTCCAGCTCTCTGCTGTGGCCCGGGAAGGCAGTGGAGGATGGCCCAAGTGCTTGGGGCCTGCACCCGCAGGGGAGACCAGGAGGAAGCACCTGGGTCCTGGCTTTGGATCGGCACAGTGTGCCAGCCGCAATGCGCCGGCTGTAGCAGCCACTTAGGGGGTGAACCAACGGAAAAAGGAACACCTCTCTCTCTCTCTCACTGTTTAACTCTGCCTGTTTAAAAAAAATGAAAGGAAGGAAGGAAGGAAGGAAGGAAGGAAGGAAGGAAGGAAGGAAGGAAGAAAGAAAGAAAGAAAGAAAGAAAGAAAGAAAGAAAGAAAGAAAGAAAGAAAGAAAGAAGGAAGGAAGGAAGCAGAGAGGAGACAAGAAAGAGTGACAGGAGGAAGGAGGGAATGCGGTAGGAAAAAGGTCTCCCAGCAAAGTGGCTCCAGATCAGAGTCTGGGCACGTGGAAGCAGGTGTCCCCGGGCTCTAGGAAGGAGGGATCCCCTGGGGGCTTAGCCCCTGGAGAGTAAACCAGCCTGAGGTTTCCCACTGGAGGGGGAGAGCGTGGGCGCATTCATACTCCAGTTTCTCTTAACCAATGCCTCAAGGCTGCTCCCAGGAAAAGGTGTGTGTGGCCAAGAAAAGCTAACCGGGAACACAGACTGGAAATGAGGGCAGCAGGGAAGCTGAGCCAGGCACCCAGTGTCAGCTCCTCCTGCAAGTCTCCGTTATGGTTATTCCAAGGGAAAACAATGATACCGTCTCTGCTTAAATTTGGTCCCCATGCTTTGTCACATCTCAGATCAAGGTGACCTGGTGGATTCTTCCCTTGGGGACTTACACTCTGCCTTTGACAACACAGCCAGGTGGACATGGTCAAGGAGTTCCTTCCTCTGTCCTAGTGAACCGGCCTCAGTTTCAATGCTCCCTGAGAAATGAAACTGTTGCTATGTGCATTTCACAGGCATGCTACTCAAAGAGGGTTCTCATAGCTTGAAATGACTACAAGCAGGTACAGTGGACCTCAGCAAGAAGAGTAAAGAATGGGAACTTTATTAAAAAAATTCTCTTTTTGTAAGGTTTATTTTTATTTATTTCATTTATTTGAAAGGCAGAGCAACAGAGAGAGATGGGGGAGGGGGCAGAGAAAGAAATCTTCCATTCACTGATTCACTCCCCCAAATGGCCACAACAACCAGGGCTGAGCCAGGCTGAAGCCAGGAGCCCAGAATTCCAACTGGTTCTCCCACATGGGGGATTGGGGCAGGGACCCAAGCATTTGAACCATCCTCTACTGTCTCTCAGGATGCATTAGCAGGAAGCTGGATCAGAAGCAGAGCAGCCAAGACTCCACCAGCTCCAATATGGGATTCCTATAGAACAACCTGTGACTTACAGAGATGGTATTTGGGGTCACAGTCAATGGATTCCCATTATTGAAATAATCAAGGAGCATCATACAGGGTGGTCTCACTTAAAAGGCAGCTCAAGGGCAAGACTAATGCTTCCCTAAATAAGTTATGACTCAAGAGCAGTTTCAAAGTGATTACCAAATCACTCGTTTAAAACACTCACTCATTTAACAAATCCTTGTTGAGCATCTTGTGGTAGCTGGGCTCTGTTCCCCAAGCTGGGGATAAGCAGCAAGCCACACCCACGCCTTGGTGACGCTGGCCACCTAATAGCTTGAAACGAAGCATAAGTGAAAAAGCCAAATGCAAGTGTCAGGAGATAAGAAGAACAAAGCAGGGCAAAGAGTTGGGTGAAGCAAGTTTTGGGAACTGCAACTTTCAATAGTGCCAAGAGGCAGGTAGGACTTGAGCTGAGAACGAAAGCAGATGAGGAAGAGAGCCTTATGCACCTATTCCTGGGGACAAGGCTTCCCAAGCAAGGGAACAGCAGGTACAAAAGCCCAGTGAAGTCTGGGGCCAGGGAAGGGCAGAGTAGGCACGAGTAACTATGTCTCCATCCTTCGTTGTGAATGTCTGAGTGTGCTCACCTTAGGGGCAGTAGTAACAGAAGAATGTCTCACGGCCTGACAGAGGAATGACCCCGAAAGAGTCTAGGACGCCTTCATAGCACCTACATTCCATAAAGGCCACTGGGCAATTGATGCCTCTAGCCCATATGCATCACTAAACAGTCACTCTAACTTTTTAAAAAAGTTGATTTATTTATTTGAAAGTCAGAGTTACACAGGGAGAGAAGGAGATGGAGATAGAAAGGGAGAGGGAGAGAGAGAGAGAGAGAGAAATAATCTTCCATCCAATGGTTCACTCCCTGATTGGCCGCAACGGCCGGAGCCAGGAGCCAGGAGCTTCCTCCAGGTCTCCCAAGAGAGTGCAGAAGCCCAAGGACTTGGGCCAACCTCTACTGCTTTCCCAGGACATAGCAGAGAGCTGGATCAGAAGTGGAGCTGCCGAGACTCGAACTGGCGCCCATATGGGATGCTGGCACCGCAGGCGGCGGCTTTACCTGCTATGCCACAGTGCCGGCCCCCAACCTTTAAAAGGTAGGCTGGGAGTTGGTGCTGCAGTTCAGCAAGCTAAGCTGCTGCCTGCAGTGCCAGCATCCTATATGAACGATGGTTCGAGTCCCTGTTGCTCCGCGTCCAATCCAGCTCCATGCTAATGCACCTGGGAAAGCAGTGGATGATGGTCCAAGTACTTGGGCCTCTGCCACCCACATGGGAGACCCAGATGGAGGCCCAGGCTGCTAGCTTTGGCCTGAACCAGTCCTGGCTGGTTCTTTCTCCTTCATATAAATAAATAAATAAAACTTTTTAAAAAAATAAGTAGGCTGGTTTGCATATAAAATGTCCTTTGTTAGCGGAAAATTGATATTTGATGAGTTCTTTTTTTAAAAAAAAATTTTATTTGAGATGCAGAGTTACAGAAAGAGGGAGAGACAGAGAGAGGTCTTCCATCTGCTGGTTCACTCCCCAAATGGCAACAGCAGGAGCTGCGCCAATCCAAAGCCAGGAGCCAGGAGCTTCTTCCAGGTCTTCAAGGTGGGTACAGGGGCCCAAGCACTTGAGCCATCCTCCACTGCTTTCCCAGGCACATTAGCAGGGAGCTGGATTGGAAGTGGAGCAGCTGGGACTCAAACCAGTGCCCACATAAGATGCTGGCACCACAGGCAAAAGCTTAACCTACTACACCACAGCGCCAGCCCCAGATGAGCTGTTCTGAGCTGGGCATTCTGCAGTGGCATTGTCCTCAAAGTCCTTCAAGGGGTTAGTATGCAGTGAAGGATACTCTGTGACTCCTTGTCTTTCCATCCTGCTCAGCACTCAGCCCTCCCTGATTGGAAAGGTAGATCCTACTGGATGCTATGGGAACTTTTCTTTGGACTTTATTTCCTTGAGCATGGCTCCTTTCGAGCCGACAATGACAGTGAAGTCCTCTAGAGGAGAACCAGGCAGATAGAAAAACAAGCCCTGAAGATCCCAACGTGGAGCACCTGCTTGATAAATTCTGGCAATCCAATCAATGGTGTTTTATGCAGCAAGATAAGAAATGCTTTGGGGGAAAAAAACCAGAAAATGGAATCTTTGCCATGATTACTATACTTTGTAGACTTTAAGAAAACAGGGATCATATTCTGTTTTCTGATATCATATCATATACTGTTATCAACAAGGGTTTTTTTTTTTTTTTTTTTCTCTGTGAACTGTTTGGAAGTTCTAGCTTCCTGATTTCTGGCTTCTGCAAATTGACAGTCTTTGCGATCCAATCAGACTGTGCAAGACTCTGGAAGGTTTTCTGTGGGTGCCTCTTTCTCCTTCTCTCTAGGGTCTGGAAGATGGGACTCTGTCTTATTTCAAAAGTCCCTCAGTCCCTTGCTGGAGGCCAGTGTATGAGTCACACTGTTCCCTTCCAGGTTCCTGGGAACAATGTAACAATTTCCTGGCAGTACTCCCCAGTCATCAGCAAATTAAACCAACAAGGATACATATTGTCTTTCCTTCTTCCTCATCCTTTCTCTTCAGAAATTTAGTCAAACAGGAATTTCAAAGGTCACCTTTACCGCCCTGCGATTTTAATACGACCAGACACCCGCAAATGCAGTGAATGAACAACCCCCATTAAGTCAAATGTTAAGGGAGGGAATTGAAATTCTGAGTTTAAAGCTAGAAAGGGTGGGAAAAATATGATTGATAAATATTCCAAGTAAAAGGGTGTGCTAATGCATGTGCAAAGACTGCCACTTACTTCCAAATAATCCAGTGCATATTTATATAATTTGTAAAATTACTCAGGATCTTAATTCTTTATGCAAAAAAAAAATTTTAAACATGCTGCCCGTAAAGATTGCAATGATTGTTGGTGAGTATATCATACATCCCCTTTAATTATGATCTGCTAAATAAGTTGTCACTGCATCCCCAAAAAAGACTAGATTTATTTCACTTGGCTTTTCTAAATAAACATCTAGTAAGATGCTCTCATATAATAATTGTAGTTCTATTTGGCTATTTATCTTTTCTCTTCCTCCCTTCCTACAAATTGATAACCATCAGTCACCTGTGCTGTATACTAAATTTCTCACAGCACTTTATAGGCAATTTTTTTTTTAATTTTTTCGTAACTAAAAATGCACTTACACTCTCCAGTATATTCCTACTGGCCCTCCTGCTGCTGTCTTGCTTTTTTCACTTTGCCTTTGTCCACTTTCAAATGGGAATGTGGGAAAACTACACCAAGATTTCGGGGAACTGTAGTGAGGCTCCGTCACTAATTAATGCTCTAATTAAAGTAGGCAGTGGTAATGTTCTAATGAGCTCGTTCGTGCCAGTCCCACGGTTTCACTCTCACTCTCGGAGGTAGCTGTTCCATGACTCTGCTTCCAGCCTTCCTTGTGAAAAGCAGACCCCATCGTCAGCTGGCACAGACATGCACTTGCAACAGTCCCCCAGCCTTCTGCAAAGGTTGTGCAGTCTGTTTGATCCTGCCAAGTTGGCTTGTCTTTCCATTCTTCCTTGATTCTGAAGTTGGACATGGCTTGCATGTAGATGGCTGTGGTTTGGATTAAACATTTCTAAGAGTCTTTGATAAGGTTAGCTGTCTCCATGGAGACCTGTGTACCTCAACTTCCCTCCCATTAGGGACCTAATCATTGCATGGTCCTCACTACCAGTCTGAAGGTCCCTTGATACTCTGAGCTTGAACTCAACCTCTGTCAGACTTCCTTTTGCCTGAGCAATGACCCAACTCGGTGGCGGAGATGTTTTGGAAATTTTAAACAACCAACCAAAAAAAGCTCCTAACACTTCTTCTAAAAAGAGATACTTAGGCCCACATCTTTACCACTTTGTATATGTTAAACACAGCAGGAATAGTGCCAACATCCTATTTGCAAATGATTCCACTTATGCTAGAAATAGGCATTCAGAATTTATAAGTGGAGCAGATGTGTCAAGTAGATTACAGGCTCCCAATAACACACTGGTTCCAGCATAGCCATTTTGCATGCAACAACATTTGCTATAAGATTGAAACACAGATTACTTGTGAGAGAAACAATTTGGTGCCTCTGCTTTTTGAGTAATGCACCAGTTAGTGGTAACTTGTTATATTTATTCAGGTGCCTGCCGGAGTATAGCTCTGCTAGTGAAAACAAAGTTTTATTGACATATAATAAACCCAGAAGCATTCACATATCAAGACAGATAGTGTGCTGAGTTTCTCAAACTGGACACACCCTTACAACTGAACTCAGATCAAGAATCAAAGGATTTCCAGTTGCCCAAAGCCTCTTCAAACTCGCTTCCACCTACTACTCTTCAGCAAGAGTAGCTGACTTTCAACAGCGTAGACTAATTTTCTCTATCTTTGCACTTTCTGAATATGGCTACTTCTAGCCAGCGTTGTCTTTGTGATGTCTACTTATGCAGTTGCAGCTCATTTCTTTTTATTACTCTGGAAATTTGCACGTCTGGGACACGATTAGATCATTGCATTCTACCAGTGAGGAGATTCGATTGTTTTCTGTTTTGGTCATTATAGATGACTGGCTGCGAACATTCTGGTATGTGCCTTTTGGTCTGTATGCATGCCCATTTCTAAGGAGTACACCTAGAGTGGAGTTGCTGGGTGATACAGTCATGATCAATAGCATCAAGCAAACTTCCAAACTAGTGTTGGGCTGATTTCCATTCCCACCAGCACTTGGCATTATCCGATTTTCATTTTAGCTACTCTAATGGTTGCTGTAATTTGCATTTCTCTGAGAACTAATTAAGTCAGGCACATAGCCTTTGCTCATTGGCCACTGGACACACCTTAAGGTATAGTGCTTTAATATTTCAGGGATTGTCTATTTATGCGATATAAAAGGAAGTAGAAGGAATAGCTTCCATTAAAAAGTAAATGCACAAAGCTAACTTCTCCACAGTTACGTAGCCCTCATCCAGAGTTTCAATACAGGTAAGCACCAATTCCCTGGCAGGAAACAATCTAACTCAGATGCTTCCAGAGAGTTTAATAAAGGGATTTCTATAGGAGTGAGCAGAGTTGGTAGGGGACAGAGAACTACCCAGGGACCAACAGCAGCTGTGGGAAACCATTATCATCCCAGACCTAAAGAGAGAGCCCAGTGAGAAGTGCTCCAGAGAGGGGAGGCCTCTGGGTAGAAGCCGTGGTCATGCAGGCACCCAGCGACTGCCACAAAACACCCCGCAAAGCACAGAGGAAATGAGGAGGAAACTGTCTTCCTGCCCCATTCTCCTGATAGTGAATGCTGCCCAAATATGAAGGCAGGAGAATCGGAGTACCAGACACACCACTAATGCACACCTTACGATCCAGCAAAATTCTAGATGTTTGCCCTAAGGAACTCTTCACGTGGGTCTGTATGTTTAGGGTAAGCCAGCTTGAGTTGGAGTTCTACCAAGCATGACGTACTTGTTATTTCTCGACTTATTATCTGCTGTGTATGATCCGAGTACATTTGTTGCTGGTGATTTATTTTGACACCGTATTTGAGAAGATTGCGTTTTGGGGCTTCTGTAGAGACTTGATTTCTTCAGCCTGTTGGAGTGTTTTTAAGAGCCGTGCCATCCAGAGAAATTCAATGCCAGGAAGTGTTGCCTAATAGATAGAGGGCCAAAGGGAAACCCGGAGGGCCAGCTGCACCAGCCACCTCCCCTGCTGATTGCTGGCTGACCCAGGGTGACCTTGCTCACTGCACACTTGTTTCCCTTATCTGGGCAAGCAGCTCTTCTCCCGGTATTCTGAGGTCACTTTTCATTTATAAGAAGGACCTGAACCCTTCCTCTGCCTCACACAACCATCTTACCCCTTTATCAACTGCATTGGAGTTGTTGGTGTAATAGCTGTTCAGACATCAACCCACGGAAGTTGTTAATGGAGGCTGACATTAAATTGGCACTCACCGCCTGAGGCAAGCCAATGAATTTGTATGAGGAAAATGTTATTTAGCCAGGTAGCTTTACATCTCATTTGGAAGTAGAAACGCAATCTAATTTAATAATTGATGAATATAGGATGCTGCAGAAATGCAAGTGGAATGGACGGAAATTATTATGGTATTACAAAGCGTTATGTTTCCTTAGACAGCTTAAGACTATGGGAAATTTAGTGCCAGGTCACCAGGCACAAAATTTTATCTTGGTTTCAATCCTCCAATTTTGTCTCACAGAAAAGATGGAGACTTAATTACCAACTTTTAAAAATGTTCCTTCGGGGGAAATTATATAGTTAAAGAAGCAAGACACAGAGAGACACTGATGAATTTCACACACATAATGTTGGATGTAAGAAGTCAAATAAAAAAGAGTTACACTGAAGGATTCCAAATATACAAAGTTCAGAAACAAACCCAACTAATCTGTGCCATGGCTATCCCTGCAGGTCACTGGAGAAAGCATGAGAGGGACTCGCAGGTGCTTGAAATGTTATACAGTTTGTGCTTTCATGAGTAATATGTAAATTTTGCATATGGAATTTTGTCAAGCTGTGTGGCTGCTATTTTTACCCTTTGCTATATATAAGTTGTAACAAAATTTTTTTTAAAGAATTGGGCAAAGAAATCACTTAAATCAAAAGTAGCATAAACTACTATTTTCAAATAATCTATCTATAATTTAGAATTATTTTCTAATATTTTAGGAGACCCTGAAAATAAGGAAAGATAATCCATAAACAGTTTGATCTATATTTTGAAAACACATAATTTAGGTGACTAATAAGTCAGCGTGTCTTATACAAATCCCTCAGAATGAACAATAAAGAAGAGACATAATCTTTACTAAACTTAATTTATTTCTCAGCCACATGGATCATAATCTCACTCTTGAAGTTATGGCATATCAATGACTTTAATCCTATAGAATGTTCCAGGCTGTTGTATATGTTAATTTTTTTACTGGCCATAATGTCCAAAACTAATTACAAATAATTATCCTATAATTTTTTATATATTTACTGATATTAATTTGTGAGAAACAGGCTGCTTAACATCTTTCTTTTAATATGTTTTCAAAGTCTTTTGCATGGTTTTCTACAAAACAGCTGTGTTGCTTAAAATGAAACTGTGGGGTGGTCTGCTGGCTGTTGGCTTGAGGAAAACATGTTGACAAATTATTAAATTACTCTTGGGACTGTAATTATTCTAAGTTCTTTTGCAGTAATTCTCTTGAAAGAAAAAGAAGTGTCACAAACCGTAAATTACCAGTGAACCAAGAACACTTATTCATAAATCCTAAGCACAAAGGATGCTGGACAGTTTTATGTTTATTTTCAATAGCATGCACAGCAACTGTTTCTGGTTCGATTTCCAACTTCTGCCCTAGAGATCTGGCACTAGACAAAGCCCAGACACACAAGAAAACAAGGAAGTATCTGATAAAATCATATAATCAAGTCTAGAGCTGAGTCCACAGACATCACGAAAACTCTTCCTTGTGGTCTGTTTTGGATGAATTCCACCACCCACACTGGACAAGTCCCTGCCTTCCTAAGCCATAGGTTAGGCTCCCAGAGGCTGAGCGACCCGTAGCAGGCACTGTGGGTGCTCTGCCCAGATTTCCTTGGATGACTTTTTTTTTTTTTTTTTTTTTTTTTTTTTAATTTAAGAGGGAGAGAGACAGAAAAACAGAAATCCCACTACAGGTTCACTCTCCAATTGCCCACAATGGTTATCCCTGGATCAGATGGAAACTGGGAGCCAGGAATTCAATCCAGGTCTCCCATGTGGGTGGCAGGGACTGAACCACCTGTGCCATCATTTGCTGTCTGCCAGGGTCTACACTGGCAGGAAGCTGGGATCAGGAGGCAAAGCCAGGAATCCAACCCAGGCACTTCAATATGGGATGCGGGAGTCTTCATGAGCATCTTAACTGCTAGACCAAATACCTGCCTCCTGTGGCTTTTGCTTGTATTCGTGTGTGCCCCTCTCCCCTCTCTCCACCAGCTTCCCATGTTCTGTTGCGCTTTGCCTTCCAACAGCATGACCTGCAGCTCTTCTTCTGAGGTGTGTTCTGTAGCTACTGCAGCCATTTTTGCACAAGCATGCAGGCAGCCTAGAGTGCTGGAAGTCGCCTTCCTCCAGGGAGTGTTGGGTGCTGGAAGCCCAGCCAGGGTCCCTTGCAGGATCAGGCTAAAGCCACCCCCTGCAGCATGTTGCTGGATCCTGTTTCCCTCTTTCTGTTTCCTATTTCCTTAGGGTCTCCCTGGAGGGCACTTCCTTACTAAATCTTAATCTTAGGGTTGGCTTTAGAGTAAGCTGGATTCAGCCATGACCCCAAACCCTGATCTGTCACCTCCACCTTGGGTTTCATAAATGCTACTTCATTATGGAGATTTGAAGGAGCCCAGAGCTGGTCAGCTCAACCATGGCTGCTTTTAACTCCATGCTCTATGATCCTTGCAAGAATTCACCACCGGCTGGTGCCGCGGCTCACTAGGCTAATCCTCCGCCTGCAGCGCCGGCACACCGGGTTCTAGTCCCGGTCGGGGCGCCGGATTCTGTCCCAGTTGCCCCTCTTCCAGGCCAGCTCTCTGCTGTGGCCAGGGAGTGCAGTGGAGGATGGCCCAAGTCCTTGGTCCCTGCACCCCATGGAAGACCAGGATAAGTGCCTGGCTCCTGCCATTGGATCAGCGCGGTGCGCCGGCCGCAGCGGCCATTGGAGGGTGAACCAACGGCAAAGGAAGACCTTTCTCTCTGTCTCTCTCTCTCACTGTCCACTCTGCCTGTCAAAAAAAAAAAAAAAATTCACCACCGTTCTAACCCTTCATGCCTTCTTTTACACATGCGGCACTTTTAGGGCTGTCAACTTAAAGTTAGCAGCAAAATGTCTACAATGGCATACAACTGTGTGTAACTCCAAAAATGGCAAGAAAGTTGGCAGCATGAGTTACCTGCCTAATTCAGCTGTAGCAGGTGAGGGAGCATAAATGCTAATCCATTGGATTAATGCCTTGTAAATCTAATTTTTAATTATTGTAATGACTGTTGTGATGAAGCAGCATCGCTAGTTGAAATATAAGGCAATCCGGGGCCGGCGCTGTGGTGTAATGGGTAAAGCTGCCGCCTGCGGTGCCGGCATCCCATATAGGCGCTGGTTCGAGTCCCGGCTGCTCCACTTCCGATCCAGCTCTCTGCTATGGCCTGGGAAAGCAGTGGAAAGTAGTCCTTGGGCCCCTGCACCCGCGTGGGAGACCTGGAAGAAGCTCCTGGCTCCTGGCTTCGGATCAGCACAGCTCTGGCCATTGCAGCCATCTGGGGAGTGAACCAGCAGATGGAAGACCTCTCTCTCTATCTGCCTCTGCCTCTGCCTCTGTGTAACTCTGCCTTTCAAATAAATAATTAAAAAAAAAAAAAGAAATATAAGGCAATCCTCCCTACTACCACATTTAAAATATATGCAATAAAGACATACAATAGATGTCTTTCCTAGCTTCACTCTAAGTACATAACTTCAGATGTAATCATGAAAATTATTTCAACCCTTTTGGAGAACCACAAACATCGCTCCATAGGAGTGACCCTGAATTCACAATACTCTTTAATGTAGATGATCAATTTCTCATTCAAGTTTCATGAAACCCAGCAGACCTAATTTGACGATCTTATTTGTAGTTTCTTATACCAATGACAATTCTTACTTTCGTGATTCTTTCTAAAATCTCTGTAAAATAATAGAGATGAGTAATTAGATAAGTGTTAGTGTAAATAACTCAACTTCTAAATATATTTTAAAATGATTGACGGAACAAGTATTGGTTAAGTGCCTGAGATTATAGCAGATGTAATGTGCTAAAAGTAGAGGAAGCAAATACAAGGCCATTCTCCAAGAGCCAACACTTTTGTCTCACTACTCAAAGATCAAAACAAAACTAGGCATTTTCCTTATAATTCATTGTTACAAGCTGCTCTTCTGAACAGAGTTCTTGATACTTCAGGGGCAGTTCTTGTCCTCCACCCCACATGACCATAAAGATAGAACAGTGATGGCAAAGCATGCATGTGATCAGCTCAGTTGATGGCTCCTAGTCCATGGCATTTAAGGACCCCAAAAGCTTGGACATAGGAACTCAGAAATGGATGGCAGAGTTCACCTCCCTAATTTTGGGAAAGGTGTCTGTGGCTTTTACCAGATTCTGAATAGGTTCAGAATAGTTCTGAATAGGGGCCAGAATTGTAGGTAAGCTTGCATCCCATATCAGAGCCAGTTCGAGTCTCAGCTGCTCTGCTTGTCATCCGGATGCCCTGGGAGGCTGAAGTCAACAAGTAAGGTGTCTGCTACTCTGATGCTGATCGTGCCATGCTGAAGAGACAGCAGAAAAATACAAAGATACAGAGATGCCCAAGGACCCCAAGTGATCCAGCCCCAAATAGTTTGAGTCTTCTCAGCCCAGGCACAGGCACCAGGCACCAGGCAGTGAGTGAATCATTCCAGGACCAGCCTTTAAGCTGCCTCAGCCGACACAAGGTAGAATGGAAGTGGGCTGCTCCTACCAAGCCATGTCCAGATTGCAAGATGCATGAGCAGAATACATGAGCTACCCGTGTGAAATCGTTAAGTTTGGGGTAATTTATTTTGTAGTCCTAGGAACCGGGAACACAAAGTGAAGACAGCATATCCCAGAGAAACAAGTTCTTAGTTATATCAAAGTCGGCTGTAGATAAAGTAAAATAATGGCTGAGAATAGACCGACTGCTGGGTTAACAACAAAGAGGGCACCAGCAGCACGGAATACTAGTGAGGGCAGAGATAAAGTGCAGCGGATTTAAGAAATAATTGAAATTGAGGCTGGCATTGTACTGCAGTGGGTTAAGCCACTGCTTGCAATGCCAGTGCCCGTGTCACAGTGCTGTGACTACGCTTCCTGCTAATGTCACAGGGAAGACAGTAGAAGATGCACCCAGGCACTTGGGCCCCTGTCACCCATGTGGGAGACCCAGATGGAGGTCCTGGTTCTTGGTTTGGGCCTGGCCTTAATGTTGTAGCCATTTGGGGGAAGATCTCTCCCTCTTGTTCTGTAGTTCTTCCTTTCAAATAAACAATTTTTAAAAAGAAAATTAAAGAATTGAAATGGAATTGGAAACAACTAGTAATGACAACTCTTTAAGGAATTTTGCTACAACATAAATGCGAGAAATGGAGAGGCAGCTGGAGAGGAAAGTAGAGTTAGGAGACAAGCTTTGAGTCATGTGGGAGATATAGCAGCATGTATGAGGGTATTTCAAAGAGTTCAAAGAAAGGGGCTGGTGCTATGGTGCCGTAGATTAAGCCAGCGTCTGCAAGGCTGACATCCCATGTGGGTGCCAGTTCAAGTCCCAGCCGCTCCACGTCTGATCCAGCTCCCTGCTAATGTGCCTAGGAAAGCAGCAGAAGATGGCCCAAGTGCTTGGGACCCTGCACTCACATGGGAGACCAGGAGAAAGCTCCTGGCTCCTGGCTTCTGCCTTGCCCAGCCTTGACCACTGTAACCATTTGGGAGAGTGAACCAGTGGATGAAAGATTCTATCTCTCTCCACCTGCCTCCTCCCTCCATAATCCTACCTTTCATATAAATCAATAAATCTAAAAAAAGAGTTCAAGGAAAAATGGAATTGATAGATAAGTTTATTTTGGTGCAAAAGTTTTTTGAGGGGCCAGTGCTGTGACATAGTAGGTTAAACCTCCGCCTGCAGTGCCAGGTATCCCATATGAGCACTGGTTCACAGCCCAGCTACTCCTCTTATGATCTACCTCTTTGCTTATGGCCTGGGAAAGCAGTGGAAGGTGACCCAAGTGCTTGGATCCCTGCACCCATGTGGGAGACCTGGAAGAAGCTCTTGGCTCCAGGCTTGAGATTGCATTGGCTCAGCTCTGGCCGTGGTGGCCATTTGGGTAGAGAACCATTGGATAGAAGATCTTTGTCTTTGTCTCTCCCTCTCTCTGTAGCTCTGCCTCTCAAGTAAATAAATAAATCTTAAAAAAAAAGAAGAAGAAGAAGAAGAAGAAAAAGAAGTGAAGGCAGAATCTGTGGGCACAGAGGCAGGTAAGTGGGTAAAAACACAGTGGTGAAAAGAAGAGACCTTGTTCATCTGCTTCCATTTTCTTAGCAGGAGAGTAAATGATCTAGAGTACTATGTGAGCTTAGCAGGCATTATGGTCCCACTGGAGGTTTGTAATCATGATTTGAAAGGGAGGGCAGTTGGAGTGCTGATGCTGTGGTCCAGCCACATTCAGTAACCCAGGCACAAGACAAAAGTGAGTGGATCATTGGATTTCACCAGGGTTAAGCTGCTGTCCAAAGAAAATAAGAGTGAGTTGCAAGGGAGGTGATGATCTACACCATGGAGTGATGGTCCTGATTGGTTGTGGGGAGTTAAGCTGGGGCCAGGAAAAGAAAGAAAATGTAATGGGGCTGAGAGACAGCAAAGATGCAGTAGGATCAAGGGAGTAAGGGACCCAGTGGGGTGAAGGATCCCTCGAGCTTGTGTCCAAGAGGAGCGATTTCATTTTAGAGAGGTTCAAGTGGCTTTCAAGTGAAATATCCAGGGAGTGGCCAAGCTGGGACTCAAACCTGGGCTGCCAGCTCCTGTACCAGTGAGGACATCATGCTCACAGTCCAACTCTGGTCAAAAAGAAAGGACAGGGAGGGGAAAAAAGAGCAATCTGTATTGATGGTCACCAAGAGCTCCAAGAGAAACCCCAGGGTTTGGCCCCAGGTGTTAGGAGAGCTTGGTTTTGAGTCCTGAGCAACATTGTTATTATGTGCTTTATTTTTCTTAGGAACCAGTTCTTAATTCTTTGATTTCTCACTGGACAGGGATCCAGCAAGCGTCAGCCAACAGGTGGAGAAACCAAAACTGGTAGTTTCAGTCCATCTTGGCGCACCTGCTGCTGCAAGTATACTTCCTTACTCATCTGTTCCCTGTGGCCCATGGATGATTGCATCACGGGGAGCACCTGCCACAGCCACACCACGAACCTGATTGCTTAGTGTTTCTATTACAGCCAAATAATTACAGTGAGGACGAGGGGGCGCTCTATTTCAACTCTGCTGATAGCATCACACCCCGGTTAGGAGAGGATGTTGGTAAGAGGAAGTTTTGTAACAGGAATTCAACAAGGCTCTCGTGTGCATTGTGCCCTCAATTGTATTTGCAGTATCATTTCCTATTGTTGATTGTCCCGTAATTCTGGTTGTGCAGCAACGCCAGCACTGGTAATGTGTTTATTTCCAGAGCAGGCAGTTTGGGTGGGGAAGAAAGAGGATGGCTAAGAGATTGTTCCTTGTGTGTTTAAAAAAGCAAGTTAGTCTGAATGCAATTATATTCTCTTTCTTTATGAGAGAGGGAGACAGGGAGAATGTGGTTATCTGTAACAATTTAGAAGGTAAGTATCTCAAAGCAATTTGAAGGAAATTAGATAATTCAAAAGCAAAATAAGGTGGTAGAGAAGGAGGAGTTTTCCCTGTCCACTGTGGGGGTCATATTGCCTCCATTGCAACCCCACCATGCTGCTGTCAACCTCATCAGGACTTCTGGAGTCTCCTGTTACTTTATCAATGTGGGTTCATGTCATAAGAGAAAGAACACCAGCTTTGCCTCTGCATTTTTATTCAAGTTCCATGTAGTTATGTGTAGACTTGAGCCAAACAGAGCTGTCAGTCTCATTTTCTTCCTTTGTAAGATGCAGTTCTTGGGGCCAGTGCTGTGGCGTAGCGGGTAAAGCCACAGCCTGCAGTGCTGGCATCCCATATGGTTGCCAGTTCGAGACCCGGCTGCTCCACTTGCAATCCAGCTCTCTGCTATGGCCTGGGAAAGCAGTGGAAGATGACCCAAGTCCTTGGGCCCCTGTACCTGTGTGGGATACCGGAAGAAACTCCTGGCTCCTGGCTTCAGATCAGTGCAGTTCCAGCAGTGGTGGCCAATTAGGGAGTGACCCAATGGATGGAAGACCTCTCTCTCTCTCTCTCTGCCTCTCCTCTCTTTGTGTAACTGACTTTCAAATAAATAAATGAATATTTTTTTAAAAAAAGGATGCAGCTCATAATATGCCCATCATGAGGAGGTTTGAGGCTTAAATGAGATAAAGCATGAAAAGTTGTTGGTATTTATTATTGGCACAATGTTCTGTTGCCCACTGTTCCTCAGTGTGGTCTTTGTCCAGTCCTACCATCTCTTCCTTATCTTTGTGTGTAGTGTTTACAATGTCTCCTACACCATGGATAATTTCCTAAATATATGCTTTGTTTGAAAGGCAGAGAGAAGAGCTTCCATCCACTGGTTCACTGTCCAAATGCCCACAACAGTCATGGCTTGGCCAGGCCCAAGCCAGGAGCCAGAAACTCAATTCCTGTCTCCCTAGTGGGTGAAAGTGACTCAACTACTTGAACTTGTCACCTGCTACATCCCAAGGTTCACAGTAACAGGGAGCTGCAGGGGCCACACCGTGGCATAATTGGGTAAGTCTCCGCCTGTGGCGGCGGCATCCCATATAGGCACCGGTTTGAGTCCCAGCTGCTCCTCTTCCAATCCAGCTCTCTGCTGTGGCCTGGGAAAACAGTAGAAGATGGCCCAAGTCCTTGGGCCCCTGTACCCGAGTGGGAGACCTGGAAGAAGCTCCTGGCTTCATATATAGGCTCAGCTCTTGCCACTGTGGCTATTTGGATGGAGGACCTTTCTCTCTGTAACTGTACCTCTCAAATAAATAAACAAAATCTGTAAAGAAAACAAAACAAAACAGAAACTGGAATTGGAAGCAGAGCCAGGACTTGAACCCAGACACTCCAGAATGGGGTGCAGGTGTCCCAAGGGGCAGCTTAACGCCATTCCAAATCCCACCGCTCCGGCTAACTTGACATGCCCTCCTTTCTCCCTTCCATTCCTTCACCCTCTTTTTCTTTCCTTCTAGCCCCCAAAGCCCCAAATCCACCCCCCAAAAAAAAACTTTATAGCTATTCAGGAGAAATGGATAGCTTATCAAGTTTCTCTAGAAACCATATGTAAATTTTCATGACTCTCATTAACATCCATTTACCATGACGTCAATCCCACGTTCATCATTCATCCAGTCTTCTGACTTACACACCGGTCCAGTGTGCCCCATCTTGTTTATGTCTCTCCATGTTGGTATTACAGCTAAAATCTCATATTTCTATAGTGCTTCTATTTGTTTCCAACACATTTTATTATATATTATTTCAGCGGCACTTTACAACATCCTTTGTGGTTTGCAGCACGGAGAGTATCATTTTCCACTTTTAGAAATATAAAAACAGGGGAACGGCATTGTGGCATAGTGGGGTAAGCCCGGTGTTGTGGCATAGTGGGTCAAGCCACTGCTTGCGATGCTGGCATCTCATATGGGTGCCGGTCAGTACCACGGCTGCTCCACTTCTGATCTAGCTCAGCTAATGTACCCGGGAAACCTGCAGAAGATGGTCCAAATGTTTGGGCCTCTGCTACCCACATAGGAGATCCAGATGAAGCTCCTAGCTCCTGGCTTCGGCCTAACTCAGCCTGGCCATTGCAGCCATTTGGGAGGTAAACCAGTGGGTGGAAGACCTCTCTCTCTCTCTCTCTCTCTCTCTTTCTCCCCTTCTTTCTCTGTAATTCTGCCTTTCAAATAAATAGATAAATTTAAAAAAAAAAATGTAGAAACAGGCCAGCACCGCGGCTCACTTGGCTAATCTTCCGCCTGCGGCGCTGGCATCCCAGGTTCTAGTCCCGGTTGGAGCACTGGATTCTGTCCCGGTTGCCCCTCTTCCAGTCCAACTCTCTGCTGTGGCCCGGGAAGGCAGTGGAGGATGGCCCAAGTCCTTGGGCCCTGCACTCGCATAGGAGACCAGGAGGAAGCACCCAGCTCTTGGCTTTGGATTGGCGCAGCGCACCAGCCGTAGTGACCATTTAGGGGGTGAACCAATGGGTAGGAAGACCTTTCTCTCTGTCTCTCTCTTTCTCACTGTCTAAATCTGCCTGTCAAAAAAAAAATGTAAAAACATGGGGCCAGCTCTGTGGTATAGTGGGTAAAGCTGCTGCCTGCAGTGCCCATGTGGGTACCGGTTCGAATCCCGGTGGCTCCACTTCCAATCCAGCTCTCTGCAATGGCCTGAGAAAGCAGTGGAAGATGGCCTAAGCCTTTGGGCCCCTGAACCCACATGGGAGACCCAGAAGAAGCTCCTGGCTCCTGGCTTCAGATCAGTGCAGTTCCAGCAATTGCGGTCGTCTGGGGAGTGAACCAGCAGATGGAAGACTCATTCTCTCTCTCTCTCTCTCTCTCTCTCCCTCTCTACCTCTGCCTCTGCCTCTCTATAATTCTGCCTTTCAAATAAATAAATAAATCTTTAAAAAAAAAAAAAAAGAAAAAACAGGCTGAGGAGAGCAGGGACTCTACCTTCCCAGATCACAAGACCAGTTTTCCGAAGGCTGTTACAGGCGATCTGGATCCACTGCAAACTCATGAGCTTCGGGAGCCACGTCACGCCTTTACCCTTCTCTCTTCCAGTGCATGAGACTCTAATTCCAGCAATGAATGCTTGGCTGCAGAGTCCCAAGAACGTGGTCTCCTTGAACTCCACTCACTTTTTCCGAGATGCACGGTAGGGCCTCTTTTACGCAGCCGTAATACCACTTAAATCCCGCTTTTCTTTAAGCTGAGATTTCCTTATGTACTGAGGAATCTCTCAGCAGGTCAGAGTCACCGGGAGCAATTTGTTGGTCTCTACAGTAAGAAGGGAAGACCTCCAGCAAAGCCTTCAATTTTGGCTTAAAGAAGTAGTAAGTCCTTTTCTAAACAGGTTCGGCCATCCCTAATTACAAATTCACAAGTGCAAGAGTATGCTGATTTTTATTGCAGCAGAACCTGCTTATCCCTTATCCCATAAACAGTTGCAATGTGTTTAGATTAAGATGATCCTTGTTCTTTGTGTCTCGATCCTTATCCTGCTAAGTCCATAAGCCAAACTTCTCATAGCCCCATATCAGAAATAAATAACCTTTTAACAACATTTGGATTCCAGAAAAGACTCCACTCAGAAGTATCTAAGTGCCCCAGACAACTCTGTGCAATTTTAAGAATCTCATTTGTGTGGTGGATGACCCCATTTCAAACCTAAACCCCAGGTACACAAGGCCAGGAAACAAATACAACACTGAAAAATACATTCAGCTTTTGAAGTTTTTGTTAATATGTACGCTGGCATTAGAAAGAGGTTGATTCCTTTCCTTCCTGAACCAGGTTTTGACTTGAATGTCCAGTATGACTACCCAGGCTTGACTCTTCTCTCTTGCACTCCAAACCCCATAGGATGTCCTTGGTTCGCTAGGTTCTCTCTCAGGCCAATGTCTAGAGCCCTGATGCTCAATTTCTTCTGTGGGGTTTCACGAACTCTTAGTCCCAGCCTGCCCATGCGGAATCTGACCTGTTGCTCCCAACTCCGGGGTTCTAACATTGATTAACCACGGGATGAGAGTGGACAGAGAGCCATGGTAGATCACGCGAATCTTAAGTTAAACAGGCTGTGGCTGAGAAGATGACAAAGTCTGAGTAAAGCCATACAAGTAAAACTAAGCTTAGGAGGCCTGGAGGACACAGCGGGAAGAGGTGGGGGTGGGGTGGGAAACCTGGTGTGCAGGGCCAAATGATGACAACTGGGCAAAGTTTAGATTTGATTTGATATTAAGTGATAAGCCACTGTGCATTCTTGAACCAGGGTGCGGCTTGGTGAAATGATGTTTTAGTAAGATTAGTGCAACAGTGGAATGTAAGGTAGTATGTTGAAACTGAAATCAGAGGCCAGCGGTTACTGGGCCCAAGGGTGAGAGGATTAATGGGGCTACAATAGAAATAATGGCTCAGAGACAATTTGGAGGGGAAAAAACATCTACAGGACAATGCTTTCAACTCAAGATGACCATCTCATCTCAAGATGAGATGGCCAATGGGAGCTGCTATAAGCTCTGGGGGTGGGAGTGTTGGAATGATGCAGAAAAGCAATGGAGAAACTGGCGGGAAGAAAAGGGCTGGTAAACAGTAATGGCTTCCTCAGCTATGCTGGCAGGGGCTGAGATGAAAAGGCATGATGTAGGTGAACACCCATGGCGGAAGAGGTGGACTCTAATGAGAAGAAAAGTGGGGAGGATAGCGTAGACATCACTGATGTGGCTTTTGACAAATGTTGGAGCCATCAACACAAAGGGAGACTTGATGAGGGAGGGCTAGTTTGGGAGGGAAGTTGAATATCCCACAGACCTAGTCTAAAATAATTCTTGGCACTCTGTTAGGAATACCTGTTAGGAAGAGCCTTGAGGTAGGGTGAGAAGTGAGGGAGGGCAACATCAAAGAGTAGAGAGCTGCTCCAAAGTGAAGAGCCCATATGGACCCTGGTTCGAGTCTGGGCTGCTCCTCTTCTGATGAAGTTCTCTGCTATGGTCTAGAAAAGCAGTGGAAGATGACCCAAGTGTTTGGGCCTGTGCACCTGCTGGGGGATCTGGAAGAAGCTCCTGGCTCCTGGCTTTGGATTGCTGTTGTGGCCATTTGGGGAGTGAACCAGTAGATGGAAGACCTCTTTCTCTGTGTCTCCCTCTCTCTGTCTATAACCCTGTCTCTCGAATAAATAAATAAATCTTTTTTAAAAAAAAAGTTGAGATCCTGCAACACTGTGCATGTGGCACCCAGCTTTGCTCCTGGACCACTTTGCACGTACCGTTTGCCATCACGAGTCAAGGGTAACATGGCAGGGCAGGAAGGCACATCACACAGGAGCAGTACGGGGATCCTGGAGAGCCGAGCTCTTGGCCTTAGTCTTCCAAGTTTTCCCATGGGATCCACCATCCTGCATAGATTGTTCTGGTCTCTAGGTCAGAGAGAATGCAGTTTTTTTTTTTTTTTACTGAGGTTTCTACCAACCACGATGCAAATCATTCAGCCTCAAAACGAAGTTAACGCCGTGGGTCCCAGCCCCCTGCACAGGTGGAAAACCTTAACAATCCCCTATGCACATAGCCTGTGACAACCCTGTAGACCCAAAGCTCCGAAGTGGCAGTTCAGACCGGTTCATCCTGCTCCTCCCTTCCTACTCGCTCGGAGCGGCCTAGCCCCCAGGTGCTTTTCTCTCTTCTGCCAGCTTGGCATGTGGCTGCTGCTCCCAGTTTCTTTTTCCTTCCTAGTGTGATGTGCAATCTGCCTCCCTGGGCTCTGTTTCTCACTTAGTAGCCTGCAGCTAAGGAATCTCCATCAATCTCAAGGCTTTCATCAACAACACAGTTTCTTCTTCACTTGACAATAGATTTTTCAATCTATTTTCTTCTTTCCTGTCCGTCTCTCTCAATAGGGATGTTCTCTTACATACCAATGTGGTTATCCACTTCATCTACTGCCTTAATAAATAGAAGTTTAATTACACATGTAAAACAGAATCTATTATTTTTTAAATTATAGCATTAAGAGTAGAGCTAAGCCTTTAACTACCTCTTTCTCCAACTTTGGTTCCTTTCAGCCTCCCAGAGTGCATCATTGTTGTCCACTCGGCTTCTATCTTTCCAGACCTTTATTTTATGATTTAAAAAAATGTGATTGTGCTGGCACTGTGGCATAGCAGGTAAAGCCACTGACTGCAGTGCCAGCATCCCCTATGGTTGCCAGTTCGAGACCCAGCTGCTCTACTTTCAATCCAGCTCTCTGCTATGGCCTGGGAAAGCAGTGGAAGATGGCCCAAGTTTGAGCCCCTGCAATCATGTGGGAGATCCTGAAGAATCTCCTGGCTCCTGGCTTTGGATTGGCCCAGCTCCAGCCATTGTAGCTATCTGGGGAGTGAACCAACAGCAGGTGGAAGACCTCTCTTACTCTCTCAGCCTCTATCTCCCTGTAATTCTGCCTTTCAAATAAATAAATAAATCTTTAAGCAAACAAACAAGCAAAAAACAATGTGACATGCTACATACTGAACAGACCAACAAAAAATTAGGTAAAATGTTTGAATGATAAAATCTACAGGGGTTAATGCTGTAGTATAGTAGGTAAAGCTACCGACTGTAGGGCTGGCATTCCATAAGGGTTGCTCCACTTCCAATCCAGCTCTCTGCTATGGCCTGGGAAAGCAATAGAAGATGGCCCAAGTGCATGGGCCCCTGCACTCATATGGGAGACCTGGAAGAAGCTCCTGGCACCTGGCTTTAGATCAGCACAGTTCTGGCTGTCGCAGCCAACTTGCAGTGAACCTGTGGATGGAAGACCTCTCTCTCTCTTTCTCTGCCTCTGCTTCTTTCTATGTAACTCTTACTTCCAAATAAATAAATAAATCTTCAAAAAAGAAATACAGATACCTACAACAGTATCAAAGAAGCCAGACTTAAAAGAGTTACACACAAGGGTACTTTCAAAAGTTTGTGGAAAATGGAAATAAAAGATTAATTGATTTTAGTGCAAATAAACTATTTTAGAAGAAAAATTATTTATTTATTTATATGAAAATCAGAGTTACAGAGAGAGAGAGAGAGAGAGAGTCTTTCATCCATTGGTTAACTCCTCAGATGGCCACAACTCCCAGGGCTGGGCCAGGCCAAAGACAGGAGCCAGGGGTTTCATCCAGGTCTCCCACATGTGTGCAGGGGCCCAAGCACTTGAGCCATCTTATCTTCCTCTGTTTTTCCCAGGCCAGTAGCAGGGAGCTGGACTGGAAGTGGAGCACCCAAGACAAGAACCGGCGCCCATATGGGATGCCGATACTGCAGGAGGTGGCTTTACCTGCTATGCTACAATGTTGACCTCCAAAATAAACTTTTAATCCCATTCTCCATGAACTTCTTAGTATTCTACCACTGCATGATTTCATTCATACATTTTGGGGGGAAATCTGTAAGAATAGAAAATATGTCAGCAGTTGTCAGTCACTATTTTGTCAAACTGTTCATTTATAGCTATCCATGTTAATATTACAGTTCTAGTTCATTGCTTTTCTTTCTTTCTTTTTTTTTTTATAGGCAGAGTGGACAGTGAGAGAGAGAGACAGAGAGAAAGGTCTTCCTTTGCCATTGGTTTACCCTCCAATGGCCGCCGCGGCTGGTGCGCTGCGGCCGGTGCACCACGCTGATCCGATGGCAGGAGCCAGTTACTTATCCTGATCTCCCATGGGGTGCAGGGCCCAAGTACTTGGGCCATCCTCCACTGCACTCCCTGGCCACAGCAGAGAGCTGGCCTGGAAGAGGGGCAGCCGGGACAGAATCCGGCGCCCCGACCGGGACTAGAACCCGGTGTGCCAGCGCCGCAAGGCAGAGGATTAGCCTAGTGAACTGCGGTGTCGGCCTCATTCCTTTTCAATCCATCATTTCCATCATATTAATATATCATTTTTCTATGTCTATTTCCCTATTCACGGACATTTAGGTTATTTTCTATTCTTTGCTAATATAACAAACAAAGCAGTGAAAATCACTGCACATTTGAACAAGTTGCTGTACCATGGATATTTACGAATAGAATTGTTGGGTGGTAAAATTTTCATTTTCAGAATTTTTTAAAGATTTACTTATTTACTTGAAAGGAAGAGTTACAGAGAGGCAGAAAGAGAGAGAGAGACAGAGAGAGAGAGAGCTTTTAAATCTGCTGGTTCACTCCCCAAATGGCCACAATGGCAGGAGCTGAGTGGATCAGAAGCCAGGAGCCAGGAGCTTCTTCTGGGTCTCCCACTCGGGTACAGGGGCCCAAGGACTTGAGCCATCTTCCACTGCTTTCCCAGGCCATAGCAGAGAGCTGGATTGGAAGAGGAGCAGCTGGGACTTGAACCGGTGCCCATGTTGGATGTTGGCACTGCAGGTGGCAGCTTTACCTACTATGCCACAGCACCCATCCCTTCATTTTCAGTTTTAATGAATGCTCTCAGGTTACTGTCTAAATTTGTCATATAAATCTGAACTCTCAAAATGGTCTAAGAATATTCACCTCAGGGCCAGCGTTATGGCACAGTGGATTAAGACACGACCTGCGAAGCCAGCATCCCATATGGGCACCACTTCAAGACCCAGCCGCTCCACTTCTGATCCAGCTCCCTACTAATGCACCTGGAAAGCGTCAGAGGATGGTAGCAAGGCCAAGGTAACTTGGGCTGGCTGACAAGGTCACAGCAGAAGTCTGTCTCCGCAAGGCACGAGAAGGACAACTGCGGTCCTCCTGGTGGTTTTAGGTTTGTTGGGAACTACACTCTGCATACGAAAGCCAGAGCTTCCTGGTGGTCCCACTAATGATTGCTGTATTTCTAATTTTAGGGAAGAGCGCTTAGTTTCAAAATCCTCAAAATGTCCATAGCCTTGTAGGATTTTAATCAAGCAGAATGTTAAAGTAGGACAAAGGGTTAATGCTTTACGCAAGGTTCAGCTGTTTGTGGGAAAGAATTAAAAGGCAACAGACTCCCTGGTATATACTTCCCATTAAACAAAGATAAATGTTATTAAAGCTTTAATTCAGGAGCCGGTGCCGTGGCTCACTTGGTTAATCCTCTCTGCCTGTGGCGCCGGCATCCCATATGGGCGCCGGGTTCTAGTCCCGGTTGCTCCTCTTCCAGTCCCGCTCTCTGCTGTGGCCCGGGAAGGCAGTGGAGGATGGCCCAAGGGCTTGGGCTCCTGCACCTGCTTGGGAGACCAGGAGGAGGCACCTGGCTCCTGGCTTTGGATCGGCATAGCTCCGGCTGTGGCAGCCATCTGGGGAGTGAACCAATGGAAGGAAGACCTTTCTCTCTCTCTCTCTCACTGTCTATCTTTATTTGTCAAAAAAAAAAAAAAAAAAAAAAGCTTTAATTCAATATGTGCTACAAATACAGCATATCAAAACTGTGGAATAGATTTAAGTGAACCTTTAAATAAGTACAATAAAGAAATTAAAGATTTACAGAAAGAACCCCTAAAGAGGGGATACATTTTAAAAAGGGCCTGCTTTGAACATTGGGGCTTCTAGTAAAGATTAGATTAGGAAGATACTATTCTAGCTTATGTAGCCAATTTCTGCGTAGCTCGACAGCACTCTGGGTCTTGGCTTCTGTGGGCAGCCTGTTATCTTGCACCTGTCTGTGATACTAACCCACGCTCTGAACATGCCCTTGAAAATCAAAGAAACTGTAGCTAGATGAAAGTGGCCAACAGACTTGTTATTGTAAAAAGAAAGAATCATTATGTGACTTATGATATAAAAATAAAGTCCGGTGCTCGAGAGCCAGAACCATGCCATCAGCCTTGCTGTGAGTGTCTCTCATTTCTTCGAGCGCCGACACCTCTCACACCTTAGGGCCCCTGGACTGGCTGGAGCTGGTCTCTGGCAGGATGGCCCAAGTCCTTGGGCTCCTGGCTTCGGCCTGGCCCAGCCCCAGCCATTGTGGCCATTTGGGGAATGCACCAGCTGATGGAAGATATCTCTCTCTCTCTCTCTCCCCCCTCTCTCTCTATCAAATTAATTAAGAAAATACCTCTTCCAATACCTACAACTCTTCGTGCTATTACATTATACTTACCTCTGCTTTTACAACACTTTCTAAGACATCGGAAATGACCACATTTTATTTTATTTCGTTCGTTAATTTAAGCTTTATTTATTTGGCAGGCAAAGTGACAGAGGGAGGGACAGATTTTCCATCTGCTGGTTCACTCCCCAAATGGCTGCCATGACCAGGACTGAGCCAGGCTGCAGTCCAGAGCCTGGAACTCCATCTGGGTTTCCCACGTGGATGGCAGGTACCCGAGTACTCAGGCCATCCTCTGCTGCTTTCTTCCCAGCTATGTTAGCAGGGACCTGGAGCAAAAGCAAAGCGGTTGGGGCTTCAACCGATATGGGATGCAGGGGTCACAAGCAGTGGCTTAACAGACTGCCTAGCCCCCACGGTTCACCTTAACATAGCCTCTCTGCAGAGGGTGGGGGATGGAATTTACACCCCAAGGGGAGTCCGTGTTTTCCTGCTGACTCTCACGTGGATAAATTCACTCAGCAGGAAAAGCACCAGAAGGTCAAGGCTGGCCCTTGGGAAATACCGGCCTCCAGTTCCTGCAGTAAAATGAAAGTGAGTGAGGAACAGAAGGGAGTGGTCGAAGATGGGAGGGAAAAACTAAGAGTCAAAGAAGCCCTGGGAAGACCTGGTGAGAAGGAGCCGGGGACAAGAGGGTTTGTGGAGGGGCTGGCGCCCCAGCCTGAAGTGCCACCATCCCATATGGGCACTGGTTTGAATCCCGGCTGCCCCACTTCCGATCCAGCTCTCTGTATGGCCTGGGAAAGCACTGGAAGATGGCCCAAGTCTTTGGGCTCCTGCATCCATGTGGAGGACCCGGAGAAAGCTCCTTGGCTCCTGGCTTCAGATGGGTGCAACTCTGGCTGTTGTGGCCATCTGGGGAATGAACCAGCAGATGGAAGACCTCTTTCTCTGTCTTTACCTCTCTCTTTACTGTCTTTCAAATAAATAAAAAATAAAAATCTAAAAAAAAAGAGGGTTTGTAGGGGAGCAGGGAGGAGCTGGCACCTGTTGAGCCTGATTGTGCACTAGGCGCCACTGATTGCTTTGTGTGCATGTTCTATTTAATTTTTACAATTAGCTTTATGAGTTATTAACATGGCCATAACTCTGAGGCATCTTCTACATGGTTTCCCAGAGCTCCCCCCAAGGTGATTAAATGCCAGGTGCCCATGCTGGCGATTTGTTTGATATTGCAGACTTTTTAAAAAAATATTTATTTATTTATCTGAAAGCATTATAGAGAGGCAGTGGCAGAGAGAGAGAGAGAGAGAGAGAGAGAGAGGTCTTCCATCCACTGATACACTCCCCAAATGGCTGCAATGGTGGGGCTAGGCTGATCTGAAGCCAGGAGCCAGGAGCTTCTTCCAGGTCTCCCACATGCGTGCAGGGGCCCAAGGACTTGGGCCATCTTCTATTGCTTTCCCAGGCCATAGCAGAGAGCTGGATCAGAAGTGGAGCAGCCGGGACTCGAACCAGTGCCCATATATGGGTGGGATGCCGGCATTGCAGGTGGCGGCTTTTCCTGCTACACCACAGCAATGGCCCCGATAATGCAAACTGAAATGGTTTCTCCTCTTCCTGTTCTCTTCACTCCCTACGAGGATCTCCCAGTGCCCCCAAGTAAAGTATCTGCTCTCACCTTTGCTCTCACCGTCTGTATTAGGGTCTTAGCTGCCTCACCGTGGTAGGGAGGGGAGGCCCTAGGGTGTGGTTTTCCCAAGTTCCTCAAAGGTCCAGCACATCGAGAACACTGAGTTAAGAACCCCCTCAGGGCCTGTTAGAGGAAGCAGGGGTGATGTCTCAGCATTGGCAGCTGTGGACCCATGCTCAGGCCAGCAGGCTGTTGGGGGATAGGTCAGGTTTGAGGTAGACCTAATGCAAAATTGGTCAGAGAAAGGTGGCTGGCTGTCCTTGTGGACATGAGACACCCTGTGGGTTCTCTAGCCATACACTGCTACCCCAAAGCCCAAAAAGACAGCCAAGAACCAGGGCTACCAAGCTCATTTCCTAGGAGAGAGCTGGGCAAACCCATGCCCAAGGACCCCAAATCTTCTTCACTACCATATAAGCCATTGGCCTTCCCATATAGCCAACAGCTACCTCACAAAGGATTCTGGGAAAGCAGCAGAAAACTGAAGTCTAGAAGACCAAGCACTGCTTCCCGGGATGATTAAACAATCAGGCTGACAAAATGAAAACTTAGCTGTTACTTCTTGTGGCTCAGGATCAAGGTCAAACAATCAAAGGAGCTCCCTTTTACTCAGCACGTCCCAGCTGTGCTGTGTGTCTTAAAATCAGCAATTCCTGGGCTGGTGTTGTGGCGCAGCGGGTTGACACCCTGGTCTGAAGTGCCAGCATCCCCTATGGACGCCGGTTCTAGTCCCGGCTGCTCCTCTTCCCATCGAGCTCTCTGCTATGGCCTGGGAAAGCAGTAGAAGATGGCCCACGTCCTTGGGCCCCTGCACCCATGTGGGAGACCCAGAAGAAGCTCCTGGTTCCTGGCTTCGGATCAGCACAGCTCCGGCCAATGCAGCCAACTGGGGAGTGAACCAGCAGAAGGAAGACCTCTCTCTGCCTCTCCTCTCTTTGTGTAATTCTGACTTTCAAATAAATAAATAAATATTTTTTAAAAAATGAGCAATTCCACGGAGCACATGCGGGTGGAGCTTCGGGTGGCTACACAGGGAGTCAGTCCCCCTAGGATGCAGAAATCTTGGAGAAATATTATATGCCGTGTAGAAGCAGGAAGCATGCCTGACAACATCTTCCAAACAGGCTGGGATTAGAATTGGCCTCTTTTCAACGCTAGCACACTCTCAGGAGTGGCTCTTTGTTTGTTTTAAAGTACCTCTCCACCCCTGAATTCTGGCCCTGCAGTGACAGGATGTTATACAAATAGGCCCAGTTTTCCATGGGCTGTGGCCCTCCTTCTGTGAGGTATCAGTATGCAAAAAGCCACTTGCCCTCCCCGTTTTGTATTCTGCTGGAGTGGTTCTTTCTCCACTAAGACAGGAATTAGCCACACTCAGCTTGGGTGGGATCCACTCCAGTCCCTGTCAGCCAGGTCTGTGGGGGCCAGGGCCCTCCCTGCATGACTAAAACCCAGCTACAAGGGTACTTCAAAAAGTTCACGAAAAGATGGAACTGAAGCAGAAGTTTCTTGTGTTGAACAAACTTTTTCAACTTTGTGCACTGTTTGTTCATAACATGCATTTTTCCATGAATTTTCTGAAGACCCCTCGTATAATTAACAAATTGCCAATGAGGGAAGGGTGGTGTTTCCCCTTTAACCGAAGCTTCTGGCTAAATAGCAGCACAGATTTGATTACTGGGAGGCTCTGGTGGGGGTGGGAGGTGACATTAGTGAGAAAATAAGAGGCCGCTTTAAGGAATTTCCATGGTACCTTTGCATTGGCAGGAGTTTCATTATTCATTTGCAGCCAGCCTGATCTGAAAGGCTCCCCTGACAAAGCTTCAGCCCCTCTCTGTGCCCATTAGAGGAAGCAGTGTGAACCCTCTCGCTTGAGTAAACACACAGTGAGTATGGTCTCCTGTGTGCTGAACAGTATCAGAGCACGGGGCTCCGGGTCATTTCCTTCACCGACAGCAGAGTGACTTTTCATGAGGATAAGCTCAAACGTAAGGGCCAGAGGCCAGTCTGCAGCTGACATGGAGGGGAGGGGACAGCACCCATAGCAACAATGAGAACAGCGTCTCTAATAGCAGGGATTACGCACTGCGCCTCTGCTATATGCCAGGCCACGGTAGGCACCCTTCGTGCACCCAGAGCAACCCTTTATTATCATGGTCCCCACGGTACCTCTGAGGACACTTGGGCCAATTGAAGGAATTTGCCCCAAATCTTAATCCTACAACTGCCAAGCAGCTGAGCCAGGAAGTCAAAATGCAAATCCAGCTCCATGGACAAAACTTTATTTGCTCTCTCCTCCTGACTCTGCCCCCCCCCCAACCCAACTTTCTTCAAAACCTCTGACATTACAATTTAAAAATTCAACCAATGGGCCAGTGCCGCGGCTCGATAGGCTAATGCTCTGTCTGTGGCGCCGGCACCCCGGGTTCTAGTCCCGGTCGGGGCGCCGGATTCTTTTCCGGTTGCCCCTCTTCCATGCCAGCTCTCTGCTGTGGCAGTGGAGGATGGCCCAGGTCCCTGGGCCCTGCACCCACATGGGAGACCAGGAGAAGCACCTGGCTCCTGGCTTCGGATCAGCACGGTGTGCCAGCCGCAGCACGCTGGCCGCGGCGGCCATTGGAGGGTGAACCAACAGTAAAGGAAGACCTTTCTCTCTGTCTCTCTCTCTCACTGTCCACTCTGCCTGTCAAAAAAAAAAAAAAAATTCATCCAATGGCTGGGAAGGATGGGTGGTGAGAAATAGAGAGGATGGTTAGCAGGTACAGGGATGCAGTTGTATGCAAGAAATAATTTCTAATGTTCTATAGCACAGTAGGGTCACTATGGTTGAAAACAGTTAATTGTATATTTCAAAATAACTGGTGGAGAGCACTTTTAACGTTTCCAACACAAAGAGATAAAGTGTTTTATGTGATGGATATGCAAGTTACCATTATCTGATCATTGCACTGTGTGTGCGTGCATTGAAATACTATGCTGCTAGGGCCAGTGCTGTGGTGCAGTGGGTTAACACCCTGGCCTGAAGTGCTGGCATCCCTTACGGGTGCTGGTTCGAGACTCGGCTGCTCCACTTCCTGTCCAGCTCTCTGCTATGGCTCAGGAAAGCAGTAGAAGATGGTCCAAGTCCTTGGGCACCTGCACTCGTGTGGGAGACCTGGAAGAAGCTCCTGGCTTCGGATCAGTGCTGCTCCAGCCATTGCGGTCAACTGGGGAGTGGACCAGTGGATGGAAGACCTCTCTCTCTCTATCTCTCTCTCTCTCTGCCTCTCCTCTCTCTGTGTAACTCTTTCAGATAAATAAATAAATCTTTGAAAAAAAAATACTATACTGCATCTCATCAACAGGTGCACTTACTATATAACATTTAAAAATAATGTATTAAGGGGCCAGTGCTATGGTACAGTAGGTTAATCATCTGCTTGCAGTGCTGGCATCCCACATGGGTGCCGGTTCTAGTCCTGGCTGCTCCTCTTCAAATCCAGCTCTCTGCTATGGCCTGGGAAAGCAGCAGAAGATGGCCCAAGTCCTTGGGCCCCAGCACCCGCATGAGAGACCTGGAAGAAGCTCCTGGCTCCTGGCTTCAGATCGGCATAGCTCTGGCTGTTGTGGCCATTTGGGGAATGAACCAGCAGATGGAAGGCCTCTCTCTCTCTCTGCCTCTCCTTCTCTCTGTGTGTACCTTTCAAATAAATAAATAAATCTTAAAAAAAAAAAAAAAGAGCTTCTTTACTATAGAACCTTTCGGTAGCATCCCACTCCCCTCAACCCCATCCCACAGGGGCAGACATCACGGTGCCTTTCTTCGAAAGCTCTGAGATGCGGAATCTTCCTTTGCGGAACTCCTCTCCTGATCTCTCAATACAGATTCCTGCTCCAGCTCCAGAAACACAGCTGAGAACCAAGGACAAAGGTGGGAAAGGGAGCAGCCTCTAGCTCCCCTCTGCTCCTTAGCCAAGCAAAGTGCTCTTTGGGGATGTTCACTTGAGTCCCTGTTTATAGAGACGAGACAGAGACAGAAGGAGAGAGATTAAATCTAGACATAGATTTTAATTTTTACTTCCTGGCTCAGCTAGTTAGCAGTTGTCGTTTTAAGATTAACCATCAGAGAAAAGGTTAATGAATGCTAAATTGTCTGTTTACTGTATTTTTTTTTTATTTGACAGGTAGAGTTAGACAGTGAGAGAGAGAGAGAGACAGAGAGAAAGATCTTCCTACCCATTGGTTCACCCCCCAAATGGCTGCTACGGCCCGTGCACTGCACCAATCCGAAGCCAGGAGCCAGGTGCTTCCTCCTGGTCTCCCATGTGGGTGCAGGGGCCCAAGCCATCTTCCACTTCACTCCCAGGCCACAGCAGAGAGCTGGACTGGAAGAGGAGCAACCGGGACAGAATCCGGTGTCCCAACCAGGATTAGAACCCATGGTGCTGGCACCACAGGCGGAGGATTAGCCTGGTGAGCCACGGCGCCGGCCCCTGTTTACTGCATTTTTAAAAGAATAAACTTAGGGACCAATGTTGTGGCATAGCAGGTAAAAGACACAGCCTGAAATGCTAGCATCTTATATGGATACCGGTTCATTTCCCAGCTGCTCCACTTCAGATCCAGCTCCCTGCTAATGGCCTGGGAAAGCAGTAGAAGATAGTCCAGGTGCTTAGGCCCTGCTACCCACATGGGAGACCTGGAAGAAGCTGCTGGCTCCTGGCTTCAGCCTGGCCCAGCCCTGGCCATTGGGACCATCTAGAGAGTGAACCAGTAGACAGAAGATCTCTCACTAGTGTCTCTCCCTCTGTCTGTAACTCTGACTCTCAAATAAATAAATAATTTTAAAAAGTGAATTCGAATTATACTCCAGACCCTGCAACTTGAACCTGTGATTTGGTTTCAATTATACCAATCTCATTTTACACAACAACCATACTGCACACATGTGTTCATTGCATACAAAGTATTGGAGAGAGGAAAAGAATGACAGCAGGGTTGCTAAAGGTCAATTTGCTTTCTGTAGTGCATGAATCACAAAGTTTCCCAAGGGACAGTCATTTCACACATCTTGGTTCTTGTGCCCACCATCAGCACAGCCACAGGACCACCTCCTCAACCTGCTCCAGGGAAACCCAGCTGGCCCAGCAAAGTATTGATGAAACTGTTTGCATATATTAAGGAACAGAAGCATCAGTGCGTTAGGTGTTTGCTGGATTTCCACCGTTTACAGGATCAGAACATAGACAACATGACTCTAAGGGGTTTCTTAAAACTGGCACTGGCACAGTGGCATAGCCAGTAAAACTGCTGCCTGCAGTACTGGCATCCCATATGGGCGCCAGTTCAGGTCCAGGCTATTCCATTTCCAATCCCACTCTCTCCTATGGCCTGGGAAAGCAGAGAAGATGGCCAAGTCCTTGGGCCCCTGCACCTTTGTGGGAGAACCAGAAGCTCCTGGCTCCTTGCTTCAGATCGGCTCAGCTCCAGCTGTTGCAGCCAACTGGGGACTGAACCAGTGGATGGAAGACCTCTTTCTCCCTCTCTTTCTCTCTCTCTCTCTCTCTCTCTGCCTCTCCTTCTCTCTCTGTGTAACTCTTTCAAATAAATAAATAAATCTTAAAAAAATCTTTTAGTGTTACAACTGAAAGATTCCACCAGATGCTGGGAAGAGTAGAAGAAGGTAGGAATTTCTCACCAAATCAGGTAGGTTTTCCTTCATAAATCAGGTTATGTAATACAAGTGTACTTCAAAGCTTTCATGGGGCATGGAGTTAAAAGAAAAGTTGATTTTGGTGCAAAAAAATTGAAATCCATGTGTAAGAGGGATCTTCAAAAAGTTCATGAAAATTTGCATTATGGAAATATTATATATGGATTTCAAAATTACTTTAGCCCCAAGATAAGCTTACATTCAATACCATTTTCCATGAACTTTGTGAAGAATGCTTGTATGCCCTATCACTTTTAAGTCTCTCTGCTCTTTGCGGAACTGTGGACACAGCACCCGCGGTGCCAAGACAGAACTCCCCACCAGGTTTGCTTTAATTCCACGGTGCTTGGCTTTTGAAATCCTGTGCTGTGGCCCTGTTTGCACTGGGATGCTGCAGAACATCATGCTTGCTCATTCCCTTTAGAAGCAACTCCACGTTTGTCACCAGTCAGGGAAGCCTCCAAGGCTGATGCTAAAACCTACGAAACAGCATCCACGAACCACATGCCCAAAGCACTTGTGCAGTCCTGGGTCACAGGCCTGGGGCTTTGGAGGGACATTCACATCATCTGCCCAGCAGCCCTGTGCTGTATCACAATCAGCTTGCACCCAGCAGGTAACAGGGGGCACTCAGAGTGCAAGTGACAGGTGTTACCGTGAAGGGACAGGTGCAGCGATGAGGGTAGGGCCGAGGCACCGACAAGGGATGGTGAAGCACACAGGGAATGGCAACAGCAGAAGGCTGCACAGTCTCAGACCTGAAGGAGCAAGAAAGGAACCTTGCTGGTGATGAGGCACCGAATAAGGACCACTGGCCAAGCCCTAAAGAAACGTGGCTGTGTGCAGAGCCTGGGCCAGAGAGCAGCTGCATGAGTAGAGTTGAAGGGAGGAGAAAGGCACGAAGGTCTCTGATCTCTCCCTCTCCTGCTGCCTTGCAAACTCTGGCAAGTGGCTCCCCTCGGCCACATCCAGCTGCAAGGCGAGAGGGCCTGGGGGGTTACCACCCAGAGAGAGGCCACAGAAGAGGGACAGTGGATGGAGAAAACCCAGCAGGTTTTTGTCCCCACATGAAACACCTGTGTAAAAGATGGGACAACCAAGGCTAAATGATTTGCCTGCATTTGTAGGTGGCAAAGCTCGATTTGGAGCAGAGCCTGCTGCTGAAGGCACTCAGAGATGTGGTCTCTGCACTGCTGCTCCTTCCCCACACATCGGATCCTGGTGACCTGAGCCTTGCATGTTGTCCAAATGTATCATTTTCCTGATGATAGCACACAGTCTGGAGCCCGGAGCCTCTTTCTCAGACTCGTACTCTGTTCTAAGAAAGTCACTCAGCAAACCGCCACACACTACAGGTGACTCTGAAATCGTCAAGCCGCACACTGGATGTGAGCTTCCTCCTACACAGCCCTACCGGCTGCAGGGAGTGGTTTCTCTGTCTTCTACAAGGCTGGGTAACTCAGAGCGGGGTTACTTTGTTGGAGACTGAATCTGCTCACGGTGCCTGGCGTTGTGGTGGGAGGACACACATGAGAGAGATGACATGAGACAAGGAAGCCAGGGAGCCGCTGGGGAACCACAAGAGTCTCATCTGTCCCTTCCAAGGGCAGCACCCCCCACCCCGTGACCTAACTTCCGCCCACTTGACCCCACCTCTTAAAGGTCCCACCACCTCTTAACATCACCACCCTGGAGAGCAAGCCTCCAACACATGAACCTCCAGGGAATACATTCAGACCATGGCAATGCTTCACATGAAATCCTCTGTCACGGTCCACGCCACTTTGCTGGAGAGCTGACAGGGAATGTGAGACAGGGCACTGCCTCCAGGCAGGTTCCATGCCTCAAGCAACCCTAAAGCCTTGTGCACAGAGTGCCTCTCAGTAACTCTGACTTCTGCTGCACCAACAATCTGATTAGGCCCAAGCTCTGTTGTCAAAAGCAGAAGTACAGATACAATGATGCGGGGAAGTAACAGTTCCTATATAACTTCTGACTTACTCCTGCCAGATCTCTTCTCTGGATTGAAAAGCATGCAGCTGTCACACCTGATAACTTACACTGTCTGGACCATCCTCGTGCCTTTTATTTTCTACCTTTAAAGGGTCTTGCTTCCTTGTGTAAAGCACAGGATGTTTGGAAATATGTTGCACAGCTTTTTGTGATAAATACACCTTTAAACCTTGGCCCTTGGGTCTGTCTGCGATTTTCGGAGTGACCAAAAACCAAACAAACAAAAAAATGATGATATTGGATCATAGTCCATAGAACACAATAAACACATACATACAAGTCCATAATGACATAAATAAGTAATTGAATACATAAATACAGGAGAGGAAAAGCTTTTCGTTAAAGCACAAGCTCAGTTAATAAATATAGATGGAATGATGCGATTAGAAAATCATCATTTGGCAATAATTGTCCCAGATAAGAAACATCAGTGGAAAGTATTTGGTTGGTTAAAGTATGAAAGCAAATTATTTACATAGTCTGAAAGTATCTTAAAGTATCTTCCCATAAGGTGATTAGTAATTCCAAAGGGCAGAGGTGGTAATATTGTGGTGCTGAAACCTTACAGGCACCACCTTAAAGAAATGGTCAAAGTTAACTCCTGCAGTATTGAGATACCTTGGTGTTTTGCACCTCCTGACACCATGCACTGGGAAGGGCACAACATTATGTCTGTATCTTCTTAACAAAAATATGTGGCCAGAATGTAATCAAGAAGAAACATCAGACAGTCCCCAAATGACTGCCTAAGTTTCTGCCTAAGGGGTCGGCACTGTGGTGAGGCAGGTCAAGCAGCTACCTGCAACACTGACAGCCCACATGGGTGCTGGTTCATGTCCCGGCTGCTCTGCTTCCAATCCAGCTCCCTGCTAACAGCCTAGGAAAAGCAGCAGAAGATGGTCCAGGGACTTGGACCCCTGCTGCCCATGTGGGAGACCTGAATGGTGTCCCTGGCTTCAGCCTGGCCCTGCCCTGGCCATTGTGGTCATCTGGGGAGTAAACCAGCAGATGGAAGACCCCTCTTGGTCTCTCCCTCTCTCTTTCTCTGACTCTGACTTTCAAAATAAATCTTCAAAAATAAAAATTAAAAAAAATGAAAACTAAGTTACTGTCCAGAATATCTCACATGTGAAAGTCATGATAGATTGGCTAATCCTCTGCCTTGCGGCGCTGGCACACCGAGTTCTAGTCCCAGTCGCCCCTCTTCCAGGCCAGCTCTCTGCTGTGACCCAGGAGTGCAGTGGACGATGGCCCAAGTACTTGGGCCCTGCACCCCATGGGAGACCAGGAGAAGCACCTGGCTCCTGCCTTCAGATCAGCACAGTGCGCCAGCCACAGCGCGCTGGCCGTGGCGGCCATTGGAGGGTGAACCAACGGCAAAGGAAGACCTTTCTCTCTGTCTCTCTCTCTCACTATCCACTCTGCCTGTCAAAAAAAGAAAGAAAGAAAGAAAGAAAGAAAGAAAGAAAGAAAGAAAGAAAGAAAGAAAGAAAGAAAGAAAGAAAGAAAGAAAGAAAGAAAGAAAGAAAGTCATGATAGATAAAGACGAATGGAGGAACTGAACTGTCCCAGGTTGGAAGGGACCGAGGAGATCTGCAACCTACTGTAATGTGAAGGTGTTGACGGGCCCTGGACCAGAGTAAAAGAACATTCGTGAGATTTTTGTTAACATTTGAATAAGACCTGTAGATTAGTAAGCAGTATTGCTCAATGTTATCCTGTTTTTGATCACGATCGATGTTTATGTGTGTGAGATGTTAGCATTAAGGGAAGCTAGGTGAAGGGTTTAAGAAAAACCTCTGTACTGACTTTGTAACTCTTTTGTAATTATTTAAAAATGAAAAGCTAACAATAGCAATTAAAAATCAACTGATTCTTCCACTGAGTACTGTTTCCTTATAGATTTAAAATAAGATTAGGTTTAACAGCAGGTTTACATAGCTGAAAACACTTCCGTTGCATTTCTTTTTGCCCATTTCCTACATGTTTAGTCTCTTCATTTGAATTTGCCATATGGAAGCAGATGTCAAACTATTCACATGGTAACATTTGGAATTCTCTCCCTTTCTGCTTCTCTTTTTTTAAAAAAGTTATTTATTTATTTAAAAGTCAGAGTTACAGAGAAAGAGGGAGAAACAGAGTGAGAGAAGATCTTTCATCTGCTGGTTCAATCGCTAAACTCAATCCAAGTTTCCCACATGGCAAGGGCCCAGGCACTAAGACCATCTTTTCCAGACACATTAGCAAGGAGCTGGATCAGAAGTGGAGAGCCAGGACTGGAGCCAACACTCATATGGGATGCCAGCTGCTGGTGGTGGCTTAACCCACTGCATCACAATTCTGGCCCCTGCTTCTCAGTCTTTTTCAGAAATACAACCCTGCATTATTTTCCCTTCTGGTACCTCTCCCATTCTTTTTGCAATCAAAACAGTTGGATGAGTGGGTAGATGGACTAATGAATAAAGCTAAAGATCCCCTCTCTGGGAGCACAGAACACATGGTGAAATTCTCCCAAAGAAAACTAGGGGAACAGATCCCAAGAAAGGCATCGGGAACCTGGCCAAGATGTGGCCTATGTAGCAGGTGCACCTCAGGGGACACTAATAGACAGTACATTTCCACCCACAGCTTCCCACATCTTTGTGTCCACGGATGTTTTCTGGAGAGTTAACCAACACAGGGCAGTTTGTAAGTGCCAGGGATTTGGAATTAATGCTTATAGCACAAGCTTTAATCATTGACAAATTGGAATCGGTGGATACACATCCCAGCTTCCTTGTCCCTTGGGACAATACTAGTAATTAATGAGCCGTGTTCCATACAGTTCCTCAAGGGACTCTGGCAGGGAGAGGGGGTGGGAAGTGGGGAGAGGGCTGCACCCCTGTTGACTGCAGCGATAACCTACTCCTCCCTGTCCTAATCTTTTCCCCATTCTTTCAGTGTGCTATCTGCCATCACCAAATCAAGTATCTGTATCTAAATCCTTGTCTCGGGATCTGCCTTTAGGGAGAGCCAAGGCTAAAGTCCTCGGAGCAGGAGAACAAGCTCCAAGCACCAAGTGCACACAAGCTCTACAGGCTCTCACTGTCTATGATGGAACGGGCTACCTCCAATTCCATATTTTCTCTCTGGTTTGCACTTCCTAGCCCTTTGAGGACAAGACTTAGCACTTGATCCTGCCTGGCTCCACCACTCCCTAAACCTAAGAAACAGAGGAATCTGGATTCTCCTGCGCCTCTGCTCCTGCCTAGCTAAGCTGAACCAGATACAAACGGCTCACAGGCTAAATAAGCACTCTTGTGATGAAGTCCAGTTGAAGGAGGCCTAACGAACCACTCCAAAGAGCCTTGGCCATGATGAGCTGCTGAACTCCAGCCAGAAGACAGGGAACACAGGGACCTCGGCATACCCAGCCCAGCCTAAACCACAAGAGCCATTACCAGTAAGGAGAAGACGAATTACCCTGTTGGGTGTTAGTCACTACACCTCCTGTCAGCAGGGATTAATCTAAATCCCTAGTGTTCACCGAGCTTCTCTGTGAAGTTGCATGGAAATGTTCAGTTTTCTTTAAGGACCTGTACAGTCTTGAGAAGGAAGACGTTTTAATAAAGAAGGCAAATAACTTAGGTGAAAGTTGCCAAGATTTACCTGTGTGATTGGTTGGATTGTTTGAGAGCAAGAGCTCAACTTCTCACCTGCTTCATTTTATGCGGCTATCCAGAGTAATACACACTCATGTAATGGGTCTGGAAAGGAAACAGCCCACAAAATAAAAGTCACTGCCTGCATAAAAACCCATGAAAACTTTCCGGGGTAGTAGGTTTTTAAAACTGCATTATGTACAATTATAGATGCTCCTATGTGTGGATGAAGTTATAAAACCTGGATCATATTGTGCACATAATTTTCTATTCTTCCTTTTAAAATCTAATGTTATAAAAGTAACTTATTCCTTTGCCATGATATATTTGCAAAAATAATTTCAGCAGCTGCATGCAAGATATTCCATTGAACTATCTTATAATCCTATAATCATCTTATTTCTCCATTGTACTCTTAGGTTCATTATAATTTTTATATTATTGAACAGTGATTTGATATCTGTCCAGAAATAGTGCTGTAATGGATACTGATGCTCATATTTCAATTTTCCTACTGTTTCCTTAGGATGGTTCTTACATGGGGGATTATAGGGACAGAGAGTACAGATTTATTTAACATCAAATTTCTCATTAGAAAAGCTGTCCCAATTTGTACTCAGGCCAGTGGTACATCGGTGTCCCACTTAACTATTCAAATAAAATCCATTTTGCTAACTTGATGGGAGAGAAATAGCATCCCAATTTTGTTTAATTTATAGTTCTTTGGTTGGTAGTGAGATTAATAGTTTCTTTCATTAATTTTTACATCCTTGGTACATCTTTTTTTAATTATTTATTTGCCTACTTATTTTTAATTGACAAATAATAATTGCATATATTTGTGGGATGCAATGTGATTTTTTGACCTATGTATAAACTGTAGAGTCAAGCAAGCTAATTAACATACCTAGCACCTCACCCGCTTATCATTTTTTTGTAATGAGAACATTAAAAATCTATTCTTAGGAGGCTGGCGCCGTGGCTCACTAGGTTAATCCTCCGCCTTGCGGCGCCGGCACACCGGGTTCTAGTCCCGGTCGGGGCGCCGGATTCTGTCCCGGTTGCCCCTCTTCCAGGCCAGCTCTCTGCTGTGGCCAGGGAGTGCAGTGGAGGATGGCCCAAGTGCTTGGGCCCTGTACCCCATGGGAGACCAGGAGAAGTACCTGGCTCCTGCCATCGGATCAGCGCAGTGCACCAGCCGCGGCGGCCATTGGAGAGTGAACCAATGGCAAAGGAAGACCTTTCTCTCTGTCTCTCTCTCTCACTGTCCACTCTGCCTGTCAAAAAGAAAATCTATTCTTTTAGGAATTTTTAAATAGACTGCTAGAACTTTTGACCATTTTTATATTGGAATTTTGATGATTCTCTTATCAAGATGTATGAGGTCAACTGTGTACTAGATCCCAGTCTGCAGTGCCAGCATCCCGTATGGATGCCAGTTCTAGCTCTCTTCTATGGCCTGGGACAGCAGTAGAAGATGGCCCAAGTGCCTGGGCCCCTGTACCCATGTGGGAGACCTGGAAGAAGCTCCTGGCTCCTGGCTTTGGATCAGCTCACCTCTGGTTGTTGCAGTCATTTGGGGAGTGAACCAGCAGAATGGAATACTTCTCTCCCTCTGGCTCTACCTCTCTCTGTAACTCTGTCTTTCAAATAAATCTTACAAAAATAAAAAAAAAAATTGTGCACTAGACATAGAAACATGGTTGATCGCATATATTTCTAATATTTTCCCAGTTTGCCATCAGATTTTAAGATAATTTACTGTGCTTTGTAAAAAGTTGCCCACAAATATTTCTAGTCTTTAGAAATTATTTCAAGTTGGACATTTAATTCCTTACCATCTCCTGAATTTACTTTGATATAAATAATCTACTTCCATTTTTCTAACACTATTTTTTAACAACCATTTAGCTAAGTATTCTAGGTAAACAGTTCTACAATTTTGCTTTTGAAAACTAGTAGCTAAAATTGTGGCCGGCGCTGTGGCTCACTAGGCTAATCCTCCGCCTTGCGGCACCGGCACACTGGGGCGCCGGATTCTGTCCCGGTTGCCCTTCTTCCAGGCCAGCTCTCTGCTGTGGCCCGGGAGTGCAGTGGAGGATGGTCCAAGTCCTTGGGCCCTGCACCCGCATGGGAGACCAGGAAAAGTACCTGGCTCCTGGCTTCAGATCAGCACGATGCGCCAGCCGCAGCGGCCATTGGGGGGTGAACCAATAGAAAAAGGAAGACCTTTTTCTCTGTCTCTCTCTCTCTCACTGTCCACTCTGCCTGTCAAAAAGGAAAAAAAAAAAAAGGATAGAAAGAAAATAAAGTTGTGCTTTGTCCAAAACCGAAAAAGAATCTTCAGATGCTCTTTGCTCCCCTGATTCAGATACTGGAGTAAGAACAATCAACAAGCATTTCAGAAAGCTTCAGTGTTGGGGTCAGTATTTGGCGCAGTGGTTAAGGTATCGTTTGGAATGCTCCTATCTCATAGCGGAGTGCCTGGGTTCAAACCCAACGCTGCTTCCTGCCAATGTGCACCCTGGGAGGCAGCAGTGATGCAGTGACGACTCCAGTACTTGGGTTCCTGTTACCCAATGGGAGACCAAGATGGACTTCCAGGCTCTGGCTCTGGCCTGGCCTAGGCAAGGCATATATTTAGGGAGTGAAGTGAAGTAGTGTATGGGATAGCTCTCTGTGTGTCTGTTTCTCTTGGACTCTCCAAAATAAATAACATAAAAAATGATTTACAAAGAAAGTTCCAGTGTTTCTAAAAACCTAGCATGGAGCTCATGGAAAGGCCTCTTGGTCCCTAGGCATAACTAGAGATGAACTGAACTTTGGTCTGAAGATTGCAGGCAAATGCATGAAAACCCTTCAGCAGGCAGGCACTGAAATGACACCTCCCCAGCACCTTTCCCGTAAGTACATGCTGGGTCAGGATTCTGCAGAGAGGTTAGTGACTTGGGAAGCCCTTTTATCAGGCAGTTTTCATAACACAAAAGTGTTTGCCCTTCCTGCAACGAGGTGATGATGTATTTGTGTCAAAAAGGAAGCAGCAGGCGGATAACCTAATGTTTGCTACTAGGTTTCAAGAAGAAAATACCACAAAAACAATGCGCACACAGCAACATTGCCTAGCTCACCAACTTTAGGTTCAGTAGCTAGCTGATTTCAGAAAATCAGTTTTCTCAGCATGCAACAGAGTGAATGGTGACATTTAAGTAGTTGAGGAGTTGGACTTTTGACCATCATTTTGTTCACTTATTTTAATGGCCTTTTGCAGCTTTTTGCTCCTCTCTGGATTCATCAACTGCATTTGCTTAACAGTCCCTGATGTTCCACTGGGGACCTGTTATCCCTCATCCTGGTAGCTTGGCCTTCCTCCATCACCCACCACGGTGATTGGTGGGGGCCCAGTGAGAAGTCCATGAAGGGCTTTCTCTTGCACCCCTGAACTGCAATGGTCATGGCCAGGATGACTCGTGCAAGTCAGCCAGCCCAGAGGGAAAGCAGAAAAGAACTGAGACACACAGGGAGCACCAGCCACACCTTGACCTCAACTGAGATCTCCTTGAGACACAGGGAGCCCCAGCCACACCTTGACCTCAACCCCTGCAGCTAACTCCACTCCTAGTCTTCCCAAAATAATGCTTTGCAAGAAATAATAAATTCCCTTTTCTTCGTCTTGAGCTGGGGCATGCTCAAGGTCACATCAGACAAAGTCTTCACCATCATGCTGCTGTATTCTACGCACCCTTGGGAAAAACTAATTCCTCTTTATAACTAAAATTGTGGCTTTCTGTCATCATTTCACTCTGGGATTGTTGAGAGTGGACTTTTATAAATAACTTTATGGGGCTGGAGCTGTGGCGTAGAAGGTCAAGCCTTCCCCTTCAGTGTCAGCATCCCATGTAGATGCCAGTTCGAGTCCCAGCTGCTCCACTTCTGATGCAGCTCCCTGCTAATGTGCCTGAGAAGGCAGCAGAGGATGGCCCAAGTCTTTGGGTCCCCGCACCCATGTGGGAGACCCTGAAGAAACTCCTAGATCCTTTCTACATGGCCTAGTCCAGGCTGTTGCAGTCATTTGGGGAGTGAACCAGCAGATTGAAGATCTCTCTCGCTCTCGCTCTCACTCTCCCTCCCCTTCTCTCTGTATTTCTGACTTTCAAATAAATAAATAAAATAAAGAACTTTATTTTTGAAGTTATTTATTTGTTTGAAAGGCAGAATGACAGAGAGAGAGAAAAATATTCCATCTGCTTGTTAACTCCCCAAATGGCTGCGATGGGCAGGACTGGGCTGGGTCAAAGTCAGGAGCCTGGAACTCCATCCAGGTCTCCCATGTGGGTGGCAAGGTCCCAAGCACTTGGGTAATCTTCTGCTGCTTTCCCAGGCAGGGAGTTGGATTGGAAGCGGAGCAGCTGGGATTGGAACTGGTGCTCATATTGGATGCCGGCGTCACAAGTGGTAGCATAAGCAAGGGCACCACTGCACCAGCCCCTGGAAATAACCTCTTTTTTTCCTAGATAGGACAAAACACAGGGGTCTTAAGTATCCAGGTTGATGGCTTCTGGCAAATGCACACAACTGTGTTAAAGTCACTCAAGATGAGGAAGAGAATGTTCCATCCCCTCAGAGAATCTCGTTTCCTTTCCAGTCAATCTCTACCTCCTACATGAAGAACAGCATTTGCTTTCTGTAACCCGAGATTAGCCTTGCCTGCTGTAGACTTGGTGTATGTAGAATCATGTGTGTGTGTGTGTGTGTGTGTGTGTGTGTGTGGCTTCTTTCACTTGGCATATTTTCTAGATTCCCCCATGTTGTGTGGTCCCTTCCTCCTCATTGCTGGGTTCTCCTCAGTGATATGATGTACTGGGCCATTGTTCATCCCTTTTCCTGCTGGTGGATATTTGCATGGTTTCAGAGAAGACACACACACAGACACACACACAGACACAGACACACACACACACACACACACACACCCGGGAGCCCAGTGTGAATCCCATAACATCACAGACATGGAAACTTAGAAGCCGAGATCTGGCTTCTCCAATAGCTGCTCAGATCAATCGGACAGGTGACAGCCTTCTCTGCCTGAGGCAGGCACATGGAGTGACCACACTGACTGAGTGCCCTGGGGGTGGCAGGAGCTGCTGAGAGCAGAACTAATACCAAAGCCCCCAGGGCGTGGGGCTCACCGTTATGCAGGGAGTTTGCATCAAGTTAAACAGGAGCATTTCAGATGTTGACAAGCAACACAGGAAAAAAAAAAAAAAAAAACCAGCCAGTAAAGGCATGGAGGCGGGCTGGGCACTGCCTCCGTCTTGGAGAGGGGGGTGTCCTGGAAGAAGACCCTCGGAAGTGGACAAATTGGGATGACAAGAAGTGGGCCAGGCACAGAGCTGGGATCTGTTTCCAGCCAAGGTTAACAGCAAGTACTAAACCATGAGGCGGCCGTGTTGGAAGGACAGAGAATCAGAGTGATCAGAACAGGGTGGATGTGAGCCAGCGTGTTAAGAAAAGGGGTCTGCGAGGTTCGGAGCAGCCAGCTGCCCAGGACTCTGTGGGCCACAGGATGGTGTTGACAGCTTAGCAGGTGTCGCTGTTCTTTAGGGGGAGTTCCCCTGAGCACAGGTCCCAGGGTGTGCAGCCCAAGGCTGGGAGCTCCCTCTCTCCACATCCGGGGTGTTTTTCCTCTGGGCGGGGCCCTCCATGCAGCCCCATTCACTCTGAGCAGGAAATGCCCCAAGTGTTCTTGTGCCGATGGCTCCGCAGGGCCAGGCCCTGAGCCATCTCCAGCTCTGCTCTACCCTTGTCCTGCCCCAGGCTGAATACTTTAGGGAGGGTTCTCTTCAGCTGCATTCAAGAGTCAGGCTTGGAAAAGTTCCGATTCCTGGAAGACTGTGCAGGTCTGCACTTGCACGGCCCAAGAGTGAGCACCCCTCCCCCTCCCGTCCGCTGTCCCCTTATTAACTCTGCGGCTCTAGGTGCAGGCCCGGGCTGGCCCTGGCCCTGCCCGAGGGGAGCCAGCTTGTATCGGTAGTGGGGCGCGCTGGGGATTTGCCGAAGAGGGTTTGTTCCTCCGCTCTGAATCACACACAGTCATATCAAAGGAGACTGGGGCTTTTGCTAGACATAAATAAATAAACAAATAAAGTATCATTTTTCCGTAAGGTCTTAAGATATCTTATCTACAGCATCTACTTCACTGGTTCCTTGTCTTTCTTTCTTTCTTTTTTTTTTTTTCTTTTTGCTCTAAAGTGGTATAGCCCGAATCATTTCTAACTCCAAGTCACCCAATATCCTCTGGCAATTTTTCCTTTTTTTCTGGAGCATCCAGACATATTTTGCTTCCTTCTTGTCACCCCTTTGATCTTTGGCTAGCATTAAGGGGCAAAGTCTTTATATATATGTAACCATGCCCCATGATATTTTCCATTGGAAAGTGGTGGCTAGCACTTCCGAGGTTGGAAGAAACAGGATTCTTGCGTGAATTGGCCATAATCTAAAGAATAGTCTAGAACAAGGAATTAAAGCTTCTATTCCCCCCACCCCTGCCACCTCCCATAAGTAATAATGAACATGTCAGGCTTCACTAGAAAATGACCTTGGTTGGGCAGGCACTGTGGTGTTGAAGGTTAAGCCTCCACCTTGCAATGCCAGCATCCCATATGGGCACCAGTTCAAGTCCTGGCTGCTCCACTTCCAATCCAGCTCTCTGCTATGGCCTGGGAAAACAGCAGAAGATGGCTAAGTCCTTGGGCCCCTGCATCCATGTGGGAAACCTGGAAGAAGCTCCTGGTTCCTGGCTTTGAACCAGCCCAACCCCAGCAGCTGCGGCCATTTGGGGGTGAACCAGTGGACAGAAAATCTCTCTCTCTCTCTCTCTCTCTCTCTCTCAGTCTACCTTTAAATAAATAAATAAATCTTTAAGGAAAAAAAAAAAAAGAAAATGACTTGGGTTAAAGTCTTGGCTGAGTTGCTGTGTGACCATTTGCAGACTGCCCAGCCTCTCTGAGCCTCGGTATTGCAGAGGATCCAAGAATATAGAATAAAAAGCCAGATTGCCTGAGTTCAAATCCTGGCTCTAGTATTTCCAGGCTGTGTAACTTTAGGCAAATTATTTAACCCCTCTGTGTCTTCGTCCTCTCCTCTGTGCAGTGGGAATAGTAGTCCCTATGTTATAAAAATGCTGTGTGGATTAAAAGAGATAATGTAAGCCTCAGTAAAGTGGCTGACATACATATTGTTTGCTTTATGAATTTTTGGTATTAGTATTCTTTAAATAGTTCTCTTACGTAGTTAGGACAAATTATTGATGATTTGCTAGCATAGAAGTTGCCTAAGGGTGTCACAAACTTGCAAAAACACGCGGAGATCCAAACTAGAGGGAACTCTCAAAATGGGAAAATTTTTTATCACTCAAGGCGCTGCCTCTAAACAGCAGGGCAGTTGTTACCGCCTGGATTAGGTAATCAGTGTCCACAAAACAGCTGAATCACAGCCCCACTGCTTCCGACTGGAAACTCACATGGCCACTGTGCTCACTTGCTATTTTTGAAATATACCTTCCTGGGTGGAATTTTAGATGAGGAAGAGAAGGAAAACCGGGGCTATCTGACTCACAAACCTTGTATGCAATCACATCGATTTGGTGAATACCATTTTTTTGCACAGAGTCCAATGACTAAAGGTGCAAAAGAAACGACAACCATCTTATCTAACTTCCAGCAAGAATCAAGAGATGAGAAGGAATCCAATCAGCCAAATTAGTCTCGCATTACCTGAATCAAGTACGACAGAGCGCGCCAGATCCTGAGTCACCTTCCTGGCCAACTATTTTTATTCGAAATAACAAAGGGTGAGAGCCTGAAGTGACCCAGGTCACCGCTGAGCTTCGGTGCCCAGTGCATAAGACACACAGCCCGGAATTCCCCGCGAGGCCGGGGCTATTTACTTAAGCCCATATTTTGAAAGTGGGTGTTTTGAAAAGTTGGGGGAAGAAGAAAAAACTTCAAGTCATACAAAAACCTGATTAGCCACAGATTGGACAATTCCTTTTTTCTATTGAGAGTTTCATTAACACTGAATACAAATGATGCTCTATTTCTCTACTCCGTGTATCCCGGAGATGTCAGTCACTAGAGGATGTTTGAGAGAAACTTTGAACCAGTAAAAACAACGCAGCGAAGTTGGAAAAGCGTTGTGTCTGGATCCACGCAAAGCCAATGTATTTTGTGCATCTTAAAGTTAGGAACATTACATCTGGGATTAACACAGACATCCAGGAATGATGACATCAATACCCATTGAGCAACCAGACTCCTTTTGGGGATCCACTACAGCTGTCCCCAACACCAGAGGCCACGGCTGCTGTGGATCTGGTGGTTTCCACCCAGCAAGACCCCTCCCAGATACATACCCCCCACAGCCCAGCACACAGGGACTGGGGGGCTATGCATGGACGGGAATGTTTGGCACAGCGTGAGCTGGGATCATGAAATGTTAGAACAGCCTGAATATCCACCCACAGGAGCAGGAATCGGTCGTGTACACGGTCTCCTATGAAGCTATTGAAATTAGAATGCTCACGGTAGGCATTTGGCATAGCAGTTAAGAAGCTGTTGAAGATGCCTGTATCCCACATCAGAGCGCCTGGGTTCAGTTCTTGGCTCTATCTAGTTGGTCCCTGACTCCAGTTTTTTGCTAATGCAGACCCTGGGAGGCAGTAGGAAATGACTGAAGTAGTTGAATTTTTTCACCCATATGAGAACCTAGTTTGCTTTCCCAGATCCTGGCTTCAACTTAGTCCAGTCCAGGCTGTTGCAGCCATTAGGGAAACAAACTAGTGAATGGCAGGATTCACTCTCTCTCTCTCTCTCTCTCTCTCTTCCTCCCTCCCTCCCTCATGAATATATAAAAAATTAGAAAAAAAGTTTAGATGAAAGCAATGAGAATCGAAAAAAAACCCAATTCTAGAACATAATATTGTGCAAGAAAAGCAAGTTGCAGGAAGAATGCTGCTACTTGTATACAAGGCTACTTCAAAAAGTCTGTAGAAAAAATGGAATTAAAGGTAAGTTTAGGGGCAGGTGTTGTGGCCTAGTGGGTTAAGTCACTGTTTGGGATTCCTGTATCCCACACTGGAGCACTGTTTCAGTCTTGGCTTTTCCGCTTCCAACCCAGCTTCCTGCTAAGGCTCCTGGAAAAGCAGCAGCTGATGGCCCAAGTCCTGGATCCTTGTCGCCCAGGAGGGAGACCAGATGCAGTTCTGGGTTCTTGGCTTTCACTTATCTCAGCCCTGGCTGCTGCAGGCATTTGGGGAGTGTACCAACAGAAGAAAGATGTCTCTTTCTCTCTTCTCTCTCTCTCTCTACCCCTCTGTCTCTACTATCTGTCACTCCACCTTTCAAATAAACCTTTTGTAAGAAGAGATAGGTTTGTTTTGGTACAAAAATTTTTGCAGATCATATGTAGTTTCTTCATATTACATTTTTATGGATTTTTTAAAAATTTATTTATTTGAAAGGCAGTTACAGAGAGAGAGAGAGAGAAAGAAAGGTCATCCACTGGCTTACTCCCCAAATGGCCACAACTGGGCAGATCTGAAGCCAGAAGCTTCTTCTGGTTCTTCCACGTGGGTGCAGGGGCCCAAGCACTTGGGCCATCTTCTACTGCTTTCCCAGGCCATAGCAGAATTGGGTTGGAAGTGGAACAGCTGGGACTTGAAACAGCACCCGTATGGGATGCCGGCACTACTGGTGGTGGCTTTACCTGCAATGTCACAGCACGGGCCCCAATTTTTATGGATTAAAAAAAAAATCTCTCGTATATTTAGATTTCAGAACATTTTTGCACCAAAATGAACTTATCTTTTAATTCTGCTTTTCTGCAAACGTTTTGAAATACCCTTGTATTATATAAGACTTTCTGTATTTTCCCCGATTGAATCTATGTGGTGAGGACCATGGACTGTCTTTCTTCAAGTTTCCAGAGTTTGCATGCCTCTGGACCCCAGGTCTAGGCTGACGGACATCTTAGCCTCTATCTGTCTGTTTGCCCATCTGTCTCTGCCTGGAATCCACCAGGAGCACTGGGATTTGACTTGCTTGCATCTCACTAACTTCACTCATTTTCATTTGTCTTATGATATTGCTGTCTGCTTCGCTGAATTTGACACTGGCAAGGATACACGGTTGTTCTGACAGCATGAGCGTATGACTCCATTTCCTCTTGTGAGACTGGCTGCTGGCTTGGATTGAAACTCAGATTGGAGGGCAAATCGTTGATTTCGGAGGGAGTCCTGGGAGGCAGGGAGGTGAGGAAAGCCAGCAGCCTATTGGGGCGGGGTGGGGGGGCTCGTTATCACCCAAGCAAAGTCACCTTCTATATCTGTGGGTCCCACATCCTTGATTCAACCAACCATGGATCAGAAATTGGGGGGGGGGGATCCATCTGTACTGAACACATACAGACTTTATTTCCTTTCTCCTAGCAGCATAGTATAACATCTGCGTAAACAGTATGTCTGTTGTCTTTGGTATTATAAGTCGTCATGGGCTGACACTTGTAGGTTCTATGCAAATACTACATTATTTGATGGAAGAGACTGGAGCAGATTTTGGTACTCACCGGTATCCTAGCGATGTAGGGAAGCTTAGACAGATAATTTTAAGTTCATGAGCTGGAAGCCACACCTCCTTCGCTCTGCGCTGCTATGTTCATCTACCAATCAATCAGGGGACCCCTCCCCAGGAAGTACCTCCTCTTACCCAGGACGTGGGGGTGGTACCACGTAAGCACTTCCGGTGTTCTGAGCACTCCCTCCTCCACATGGACTCAGGATGAGCAGAGTGGGGTATGATAATTCCTTTTCTTTGGCCCATTCTCCCTTCATAAAGCCCTAATGGGCTTGTGTATTTTTCTCACTTTGTAAATAAAGTTTATCAACACTGCATGCTGCGTTTGGGTCTGAACTTAGAATTCTTCTCTAAATAAGACAAGAGTCTGGAAAATTGATTTAGGTTCAAACCTATCCCATAACAGTAGAACCAATCGTCCATGAAGACTGAGGCATGGCTGTAACCTCTGTGGGTAAACTGGAGTTCAAGACCACTGGGACCCACGCGTGGGAGCCTGCTGAGAACATTCCTTAGAGTTATTCCCCTCCACAAGTGAAGAGGCTGGGACTCTTCTCTATGAAATCCCGGTCTGGGGCCGGCACTCTGGCGTAGTGGTAAAGCCACTGCCTGCCGCGCCGGCATCCTATGTGGGCACTGGTGTGAGAACCGGCTGCCCCTCTTCCGATCCAGCTCTCTGCTATGGCCTGGGAAAGCAGTAGAAGATGGCCCAAGTGCTTGGGCCCCTGCACCCACGTGGGAGACCCAGAGGAAGCTCCTGGCTCCTTGGTTTGGATCGGCACAGCTCCGGCCATTGTGGTCATCTGGGGAGTGAACCAGCGGATGGAAGACCCCTCTTTCTTTCTCTCTCTCTCATTCTCTCTCTTTCTCTGCCTCTCTGTAACTCTGCCTTTCAAATGCATGGATAAATCAAGAAAGAAAGATAGCAAGAGGGGAGGAAGGGAGGAAGGAAGGAATCCCCGTCTGCCCTTGGTTGAGGGCTGCTTCTGAAAGCACTGACTTTCTGGCCTGTTCTGCGTGCCCTGTACATGGTCGAAGTACACTTGCACAGTGAGAATGAAGCCTCCAAGTACAGCCGCTGGCTTTTAGCGTAGATGTCTTCATCTGTAGAGGAGACTGCAGAAGGAACCGGATGGACCACCAAGGTTGTGTGCTTGGCTTCTTGAGTCAAGGTTATAAAGCAAGTTTTAAATCTGCTGTTTTCCAATTCAATTTTAACTTAATTATTTAATGCCAGCTAAATACAAGTGGCTGTGTACTAGGATTTTACTTTCCAAAGCAAGAGACATATAAATCATATAAACACTGACACATTTTTTTTAAAGATTTATTTACTTATTTGAAAGGCGGAGTTACAGAGAGAGGGATACACACACACACACACACAGAGAGAGAGAGAGAGAGAGAGAGAGAGATCTTCCTTCCACTGGTTCACTCCCCAAATGGCAGCAAGAGCCAGGGCTGGGCTGGGCTGAAGCCAGGAGCCAGGAGCTTCCTCCGGGTCTCCCATGTGGGTGCAGGGGCCCAAGCACTTGGGCCATCCTCCACTGCTTTCCCAGGCACATTAGCAGGAAGCTGGATCAGAAGTGGAGCAGCTGAGACTTGAACCAGTGCTCAGATGTCATGCCAGCATCATAGACAGTAGCTTAATCTGCCATGCCACAATGGCAGCCCCTAACACACTTTTTCATTGGAAAAATTCTTTTGTACTAAGACACTGAACACCCTTCCAGGGGTCAAGGTTTCCAGAAAGTGGGGCCTATACTGGTAGATGTGAGGTTGGGATAGCGTTTTGCAGCTAAGGTGATGCCAACCAGGGAGTGGAGTGCTGCCGGTCCAGAGTCTCTCCGATCCAAGTACTAACCAGGCCTGACTCTGCTTAGCTTTCAAGATCAGACGAGATTGGGCATGTTCAGGGTTGTGTGGCCGCAGAGCCAGAGTTTCTCAAAAGATCTGGAGCTATCAGTAGGGTCACCATGAATCTGGTATCTGGGGTTCAGTCCGACAGGTCCAGAAACTCAGTATTATCATATCTGTTTGTGGCTTCCAAGTGTGGGATAACACATGTGCCAGACAAAGCCAGGTCATGAAAGGTTTGATAAGGTCCCGCATCTTCAGAGCAGTGAGGATTGGCAGTTTTTAGATGCCACTTGTCACCTTCCTGTAGTTTTCTTCTCTAAGGAACCATCACAGCTGAGACTGACAGGTGTATTATCTCTCCTTTGGAAGTCCTGGGTGAACACTGACAATGCCTTATGATCTAGTTTGCCTTTTATCAATCATCCGGGGCATTCTTACTTTGCAATAGAACAATTATAATATGATTAAGTCTGTTGCATCATTCTCACTGCAGCAATTCTTCCTGAGAATGTACCTGGGTCTCTTAACAGAGATTTGGAAAATTCCCTAGTATTGCAATAAATGTGTTTATTCCCCATCTTTCAGTATAACTCCCTTCCTCAGGCTCGAGACTCTAAGGGTCTTACACACCTACAGAAGGGTGATGGACATTGAGGAGTAAGCCACATGAGATGGTCATGCAGATGACCACACGGATAGAGGAAGTCCCTGGCGCCAGCATCATGGGGCAGCAGGTTAAGCCACTGCCTGTGATGCTGTCATCCCATATTAGCTCTAGTCCTGGCTGCTCCACTTCTTATCCAGCTCCCTGCTAATGCACTAAGGAAATCAGCAGAAGATGGCCTAAGTGCCTGAGCCCCTGCCACCCACATGCGAAACCCAGATGGAGATCCAGGCTGCTGGCTTTGGCCTGGCCTAGCACCGACCATTGTGGCCATTTGGGGAGTGAACTAGCTGACAGAAGTTCTCTTTCTCTTTCTCTCCCTCTCTCTGTGACTCTACCTTTCAAATAAATTAATAACTCTTAAAAAAAAGAAAGGAGGTCCCTCAATGTGGATAAAGAATGGAGAACTATGCAGAACAGCAGCACTCCTTGTTTAAGGGACAAACTTCCTTTGCTTCAGGACCCCAGAGCTAATCAAGCAGGGGCTAATCAGACAGAATGTCCTCAGAGATCATTAGAAATGCTTACTTTGTCCATTTTCAAAGTTAGGTTTTATATAATAGCCTTTTTTTAAAAAAAATTTTATTTATTTATTTGAAAGGCAGAGTTACAAACAGGCAGAGGCAGAGAGAGAGAGAGAGAGAGAGAGAGAGAGAGAGAGAGGTCTTCCATCTGCTGGTTCACTCCCCAGATGGCTGCAATGGCTGAAGCCAGGAGCTTCTTCCAGGTCTCCCATGCAGTTGCAGGGGCCCAAGGACTTGGGAAATCTTCCACTGCTTTCCCAGGCCATAGCAGAGAGCTGGATCAGAAGTGCAGCAGCAGGGACTTGAACCAGTGCCCATATGGGATTCTGGCACTGCAGGTGGTGGCTTTTCCCATTACACCACAGCACCAGCCCCCTGCCTTTCAGATTAAACACACCCACACAGGTCCCCAACCAGACAGCAGTTCCAGGTGTTATAAGGCTTGCTTATAGGGAAGCTATTTATATTCAGTAAGTCTTGGAAAAATTGGGGGAAGGGTTATGCATATTCAAAAGGAATGGAAATGCACACCTCCTAAGTCATCATATATGTTTGACGAGGGCTGCAGGATGCATTTGCAAGATGGTCTCACTCTGTGGGATGGTGAGTTGGTGTGGGCCAGTGGCTTGAAGCTCCCCTGTGGCTGCTGCCCAGAGAACTTGATTCCTTTCTGTGTGGTCTCTCCCCACAGCCAGATTAGATTTATCCCAAGGTGGCAGTCTCTGGAGTCTAACTTCTTACACGCTGGCTAACTTCTTTCAGAGTGAAAAAAAAAAAATGAAAGCATCGGGTGTCTTTAAGGCTTATAATTAAAACTGACACCGTCACTTCCTCTGTGTTTTATTGGCTAAAGGAGGTCACAGGGACAGCCAGAATGGAGGAGGAGACAACAATGCAAGGGCATGTATACTGGGAAGTGTGGTTGACTGACAGCTACCATCATAAAAAAAAATCAGACCACCATCCTTCCAGCTTCTACTGGATTCTGAGGTTCTGTTAGTGCTGGCTGGATGCTGACCTAGGAGATCTGGCTTTTTTTTTTTTTAAAGGTTTGTTTTATTTATTTGAAAGACAGAGCTACAGAGAGAGGCAAAGACAGAGAGAGAGGTCTTCCATCTGCTGGTTAACTCCCCAAATGGCTGCAATGGCCAGAGCTGTGCTGATCTGAAGCCAGGAGCCAGGAGCCTCTTCCAGGTCTCCATGTGGGTGCCCATGGGCCATCTTCTACTGCTTTCCCAGGCCATAGCAGAGAGCTGGATCGGAAGTGGAGCAGCCAGGTCTCAAACCTGCGGCCACATGTGATGCTGGCGCTTCAGGCCAGGGCTTTAACCCACAGCGCCGACCCCAAACATCTGGCTTTCTGACCTGGTCTATTCGGAGAAGTTGTTTCAACCATGTAAGCTTCCTTATCTGAATGACTTTTTATGTAGCCTCTGGCTCTAAATGCAGAGTCCTAGGTCTTGGTGGCTGTTTGATTCCTCGATGAGGCTTTGTATATTCCTTCAAAACCCTTTCCTGCTGTCCGTGAAGTGGTTTATCTTGATCTCCAGCTACCTGAGGAATAACCAAATCATTTATTTATTTCCTGCCTATGCTCTGCTCTTCTAAGTCCTTCTGGTTTGTCTTGTTTGTCCTACTTCCTGTGAACTGATGACCTTGAGACAGCCGTAGGACTTCCCTGAGCTGGGTGAGATGGGTATAGCAACTCCACCTTCATAGGTTGTGGCAAGGATTCATGGGAAAGGTATGTAGAACTGTTGCCAAGTGGTCCTCCCCCATCCTAATGAGGCCTGAAGCATCATGGCAGAATTGGGCAAATGCTTCCATTCGTAGTTCGGATAACAATCAGTCACTGACATTTTTCTTCTTTATAATGAGGGATGACATCTATTAGTCACATTCTATTCTCAAAAAAAAAAATTTCGGTGGTTCCAGAATATTCTTTTTTTTAGGGATTTATTTATTTATTTATTTATTTATTTATTTGAAAGGTAGAGTTACAGAGAGGAGAGACAGAAGAGAGAGAGAGAGAGAAAGAGAGAGAGAGAGAGTCTTCTATCTGCTGGTTCACTTCTGAAATGGCTGCAATGGCCAGAGCTGCGCCTAACCGAAGCCAGGAGCCAGGAGCCTCCTCTGGGTCTCCCACGTGGGTGCAGGTGCGCAAGCACTTGGGCCATCTTCTACTGCTTTCCCAGGCCATAGCAGGGATCTGGACTGGAAGTAGAACTGTCGGGATTCAATCTGGCACTCCTGTGGGATGCTGACACTTCAGGCTGTGGCTTAACCACTGTGCCACAGCACCAGCCCCAAGAATATTCTTGATAATACTCTTGACAGTGATGTGAAGTCATTTAACCTAGGGAATATCCTGATTGCAGCTGGGCTGGGGTAGGTTAGAATTACATAAAGGCAAAGAAATGAGAACTTTTTAATACTTTCTGGAAGTTGAAAATTAAAAATGACTATTTTTCAAAGCAGCATCGTTGTGTAACCTAACCTAACAAGATAGTGAGGTCTTTGGGAACAAGGATTTGGTCATTTTTATCCCTATCTGTTCAGTGACTACAACAAATGCCTGATAGAAGGAATTCAGGGCTTGGCATAGCAGGTAAAGGTACTGCTTGCAGGGCTGGCATCCCCTATGGGCGCTGGTTCGAGTCCCGGCTGCTCCACTTCCAATCCAGCTCTCTGCTATGGCCTGGGATAGCAGTAGAAGATGACCTAAGTGCTTGGGCCCCCTGCACCCATGTGGGAGACCTAGAAGAAGCTCCTGACTCCTGACTTTGGATCAACTCAGCTCTGACCATTGTGGCCATTTGAGGAGTGAACCAACGGATGGAAGACCTCTCTCTCTCTCTCTGTCTGCCTCTCTGTAACTCTGCCTTTCAAATAAATAAATAAATAAAAAGGAACTCAGTAGATGTTTTTGGAGTGAATAAATGACCAAAAGCTAGGATTGTAAAGAGTCAAAGAAATAGACCTATTATTATGATTTTTTTAAGTGAACATATAAGTGATGGTGAAAAATGTCAATTGGCACATTTTAAATAGATTATTACACCAAACTGTTAAGTCTCTGAGGCATTATCTTGTTTTATTACTGTTAATAGTTCAAGTAATTAATCTGATTGATTATAATCTGATTTATGTACAACCTGATTTACAGTAATCTGAATTATTACTCCGGCTTTTGAAAGGACCCATAAACTACTCACGGGCTTGATAGTATGGTAACCAGGGGAGGTAAAATACAGCCTGAGCAAAATGCTGAGTCATACGTTCAGGTCCATTACTCCCCCCACCCCCCGGGTCAGCTTTCTTAATCCATGATCATTTACAGTCCAGACAGGAGCAGATATTTCAGCTGGTGGGGTGGCAGCATCAGTGGAAGTCCCCCGCCCCGCCAGGGAACACAAGAAACAAAAGTGAGACATTGAAGCTTCCGGGATATTCCATCGGCCTCTTCCACCAGTGTCCAGTGGGAACTACATAAAACCACGAGAAAGGACACACAGCTTTGTAAACCTCTCCCATTCCACACATTTAAAATTTAAAACTTAAAAGTGACAATCCTTAAAAGGACAATTATAGCAAATGGAGAATTTCTTTGTCCTTTCCTGGGTGGTAGAGAAGCAGAGAGAAACAGAATTTCGTGCACACTTTTGTGCATGCACGGGGCATTGTGCGTGAGTCTTAAAGCTCATCTCTTCCTTAGAATATGGCCATTTTGGAAAAGAGAAAAACTGAGGCTTAGAGAATGAAGTCATCAGTGTAAGACTGCAGAGTTGGTAGGAAGGCAGGCTGGGGAGACAAACTGAGTCTGATGTCATCCTGACACCTCTCCCTGCTGTGGGGAAAAAAAAAAAAACCCAACCTTGAGTAAACCGGAGTCGAGAGTGACAGGTGTTCTTGCAGGTACCCAGGAGGCAGCTGACTGGATGAACGGACAACTCAGTTCCTCACATTTCTCATTAAGAGGCTGCAAGTTCCCACCGAGCTACCGCCCATCTGAGAGGCCGTCATCACTCCCTTACCTCCGCCTTTGTGGCATACACAGCCCCAAAGCCCTCATTATAACGTTACATAGCAACCCAGCTGTACGTGGTCCACGTGGAACACACATGGTAACCTCCCCTTAACTGTGCGTAGCCCTGCCCAGAACTCCCCCACACTTGAGGGATATGTATGAGTCCCCTAAAAGTGAGCTCTACAAAGCTTGTAGCTCTCCTTTCCTCAGGGAGCCTGGCTTTTTGGTTATCTGACTTGCATAACTCAAATGAATTCCCGAGTGCTTAGAGCTCACACCATCATCTTTGTGTTTCCATCGGCACAAATGCCGGACAAGAACCCTCGGGTGCTCTGCCCAGTTGCAATCCCATCCCACCTTCCACACTCAAAGGAAGTTCCATTTGTCTCTTCCCATGTTGGCACCATCACCTTTTACAATCATTGGGCCTTGTTGTTGCTTCTGTTTTCATAAGGGTACAAAAACAAAGACATACGTGCATTTGTGCAACCCCTACAGTAAGTGGAATCAAACCCCAAGCACACACCTGGGAGGTAACCACACAAAACCAAACTGCTTCTGGTTGTCTTGGCTTGTGGGTGTTCAGGTCCTTTACCATTTCAAATGCCACCTCCTCCAGGAAGCCTTCCCTGAGCACTCCTTTTTATTTTTTTTTCCTGCTGCCCACTCCTTCCTGGTTGCTCCTATAATGCCCTGCATGTATCACTATGATTTACCACTATTATCTAGTTAGGCGTCTCTGTCCTACATTACACCGAGTTTTCTGAGGCTAGGCCAGTGTTGGTTTTTCTCATTTACACTCTGCCTTCTCTCAGAGTTGGACTGTGTTCTCATTATCTCTGCAACATCACCCCCAGGCATGAAACTGGCACAGAGTAGCGAGCTGGTGAAGACTGTTGACTGCATCTGAAAATATTACCATGAAAGACAATAAAATGTGATAAAAGTGAGTGTGGTGTGTAGAGGGACACAATTCACAGAAAGGAAGAAAATGTGATAAGGGTCATATAAAGAGAAAATTCCTGGAGCTGGCACTGTGGCTCAGCAGGTTAAAGCCATGGCCTGCAGTGCTGGCATCCCATATGAGCACTAGTTCAAAGCCTAGCTGTTCCACTTCTGATCCAGCTGCCTGCTAATGCGCCTGGGAAGGCAGTAGAAGATGGCCCAGGTGCTTGGGCCCCTGCACCCACGTGGGAGACTCAGAAGAAGCTCCTGGCTCCTGGCTTCAGCCTTGCCCAGTCCTGGTGGTTGCAGCCATTTGAGAAGTGAACCAGCAGATGGAAGGTCTCTTTCTTTCCTTCTCTCTCTCTGTAACTCTGCCTTTCAAATAGATAAATCAGAGAGAGAGAGAGAAAGGTCCTGGAGGCATTACTTACTGTGATGATTTTAATAATTACATAATTCTTATATACCCTATATATATGTGCATGTAACATAAGGGGACCCCCCCAGTTAAAATCAGGAAAAACTGTTATCTAGTTAGGTGTCTGTCTCCTACATTAGACTATGAGTTCTCCAAGGCCAGGGCTAGCCAATGTAATTGTTTCGTAAGGATTTACTAAAGGCAGGAAGCCATCTTTAAATCATCTTTTTTTTTTTTTTTTGACAGGCAGAGTGGACAGTGAGAGAGAGACAGGGAGAAAGGTGTTCCTTTGCTGTTGGTTCACCCTCCAATGGCCACTGCGGCCGGCGCGCTGTGGCCGGCGCACCGCGCTGATCCGAAGGCAGGAGCCAGGTGCTTCTCCTGGTCTCCCATGCAGGTACAGGGCCCAAGGACTTGGGCCATCCTCCACTGCACTCCCTGGCCACAGCAGAGAGCCGGCCTGGAAGAGGGGCAACCGGGACAGAATCCGGCGCCCCGACCGGGACTAGAACCCGGTGTGCCGGTGCCGCAAGGCAGAGGATTAGCCTAGTGAGCCGCGGTGCCAGCCTCAATCATCTTACTAAACTATGATACTGTGCTTATTCCAGGGTCTGTATTGATTTATGCCAAGTGAATGATAACTGTGTAGTGATGCCTCTGTTGTTGTTGCTCTGTGGAAGATGTGCTGATTTATTGTTGTTGTTATTGTAGCCAGCATCCTCTCCTCCAATCAAGTGCTCCATTGTTTCACTGGGTGGATGTCCTGATTTGTGTAGTCTTGTAGGAGGCAGTGCCTATGTCCCTCTACAAAGGAGATACACACAAAAGCAGCCAGAGGGGTGGAGGAGGCATGAGCCGGGCATCTGACCTAGACTTTGAACTTGAGGATGTGAGGGTTGGTCGGTGGTCCTTTGTCATCAGGACAACTGTCATGTGCTGGCCCTCAGGGCTCCTGCTTGACCAAAGTCCAGGACTCCTAGAGATTCCTCAGTTTTTTAATTGTTTTCTAAGCCTGGTTCTTCAACTTCCCATGGATTTGGGAAAGACATTCTTCCAATGGGTTGTATTTCACTTAAATGGCCAATTCCTGTTGCTTACATCTAAAGAGTCTATCTGGAATGCCAGGTAAAAATCATCTTGACTTAAGACATGTATATTACAATGCAGATTGGGAAAATAATTTTTATTCTTATATCATGTTTTCTGAGAATTATTGCTCCCCAATAATTCTTTTGAGATTAATTTTTTTCTAGAAACTTAATGGAATTACCAAGTAAAACAAAGTTGAGATGAATTTCTTCATTTTGAATGAATTCTGTGAACATTCTAGAAACTGCAGTCACTTTTAGAAAATCTAACACCGTGTTCTAGAAGGGATAAACATGATCTGATATTACACCTAACGGTGGCACTGAGTCTGTGGCAGGCAGATGTGAGGTAAGGAACACATGTTTGCAGGCTCTTCACCTTCTGTAACTCTGTCTCTCCCTGGCCTTTGCGTGTCGTCTTCTGTCCGAGTTTGATTTATTATTTAGATTGCTTCCATGATCCCGATGTTTCCATTATCATTCAAAGACATGGTTTTTTACATTTACAAGTTCGCATGGTATTTACTTGTGGGTGTATGCATTTCTGATGTTTATGTGTATCTATGAGTTGATGCTGAAATGTTAATTCTGTTTTGATGATTTTATATAGATATATAATATATATGTACACACATATACATATCTCCAAAGCAGATGGCATTATGGTTGACAGCACAGCTGTGAAAACATCTGCTTGAGTAAATTTAGAAAAATGATTGGGTCTCTTTCACCCTCAGGCATATCAACATGGCCAGTACGTTTCAAAAAGTTTTTCAAGTCTGTCTTTAAGTGAAATTCTCATATACCATGATTTATAGTCAAGTTTAAAGCTAAGTGCTATATCTCTTTGCCTGGCAGATATCTGGAAAGAAAAGAAACAAATAGGAAATATTTTTAGAGGAGAAAATGATAGGTATTTTTGGTATACACAGCTATATATCAACTGGAAAATAGAGGCACTGGAATTTCTTGTTTCTTAAGCACTGGGTTTTGCATTTTATTCTTGGGAAAATTCCTAAAGAGAAATTTAGGCGCAGGTTCTCAGGGGCACAATATGCATATTAAACAGCTGAGGTAAAAAATTTCAGATCAAATGCTGATTGAAAGAAAAATGCTGCATTTATTAGGCTGTAGATTGCTTTCTTTCCTTTTTTTTTTTTTTTTTTTTTTTTTTGTAAGGGTCGATAAAAACAGAGTCTATCACAGGGATTCGCCAGGGGTTGGCTCTTTGTGGCAGTAAAGGTCTCCAGGTGAGGAGCCATGGCAGGTCTGACATCTTCAGAAATCTTACTCCTGAGAACAGACACAATGGGCTTAACTGATAGGAAAAGTTATGGCTAAAAATAGAATTTTCCCACATACTCCAGTGAACATATACTCCATGACAATTAGGATTAACATGCAAGCACAAGATAGTTTAGCCAGTCTGAAACAGTAAATCTTCCCCAGCTGAAGAGTTCTCTGATACATGTTAAATCAGGAAATAAAATACGGTCACTTTTTAGGTTATCTGGAAAGTTGAGCTCTGGCCCAAGCGTCCACAAAGATTGCAGCTACTGCAGTCAAAAAGACAAATCGTCTCTGCAAATGACCACCCAGGTGCTTGGGTTCCTGACAAACACAGGACAGACCCGGATGGAGTTCCTGGCTCATGGCTTCTGGCTTTGGCCTGGCCTAGCCCTGGCTGTTGCAGGCATTTGGGTAGAAAACTAGCAGATCGAAGATATTTCTCTCTGTTTCTCCCTCTCTCTCTGTCATTCTGCCTTTCAAATTTTAACAGAAGAAGGCAGGAAGCTGGCAGGTATTGTGGCACAGCGAGTTATTCTGCTGCTTGGGATTTGCACCCACCCTGCATCAGCGTGTGTGTGGGATGGAGTCTCACCTCCGCCTTCTGATTCAGCTTTCTGCTAACGCATTGCCAGACAGCAGATAATGGTTCAAATATCTGAGTCCCCGCCCGCAATGTGGGAGGCCGGAATTGCTCTTGGCTTTGGCCTGGCCCAGTCGTGGTTGTTGCAGGCATTTGGAGAGTGAACCAGTAGATGGAAGATATCTCTCTCTCTCTCTCTCTCTCTCTCTCTCTCTTTCATTGACTCTCTGCCTTTCAAATGAACAAAAATAAATAAACATTTTTGAAACAGAGAACAAGACAGGAAGCCTGAGGTATATTTTAAAAAGAGTCCAAGAAAATAAGGTAGAATTTTAAAATATGGGTTGCAACACATTCATTAGGTTGAAGCATCATCCTGAACACATTCCAAATTAGCTGAATGAGATATTATTGAATAAATTAATTTATTAAATGAATACTGATTGAGTGCTGACCCTGGCCTTGTGATAGGCAGAAGGCTGGCAAAAATGAATTGCAGAATTATGTGGTAAATACTTAACATCAATGATTAGAGTTGTGATTTTCATATACGCTTTTCAAAGACCAATTTTCATTACAATAGCAAAGAATGAAAATGTGCACAACTATGATCATCACAATTAAGCCATAGTAGTTGTTCCATCACTCTTTGTTGATTTGAATTTAAACAAACAGTATAGGGAGCCAACAAAGTTTAAATTCAACTCCAGATAACCTATTTGTTCTTTGAGTTTTCCTCTCATTTTGCTCACTTTGCCAAGGTCACTGTCTTCCTAGACTGCCAAATTCAATTCGGTGCCATCAAAAAGCCAGATGCTTTTTGATGATGAAGACAAAGGAAAATAAAGATCCATACTTTCCCCTTGTCAGGATCTTGAATCATACACCCAGTTCATATCAAGTTTCCCATTCACTACAGAAAAAAGGCATTAGCTACTGAGGACTCACTTGTATACGTGGATTAAAGTATTTTTTATTAATTTTTTTATTTAGTAAATATAAATTTTCAAAGTACAGTTAATGGATTACAGTGGCTCCCCCCCCATAATTTCCCTCCCAGTCACACCCCTCCCATCTCCCACTCCCTCTCCCATTCCATTCACATCAAGATTCATTTTCAATTATCTTTATATACAGAAGATCAATTCAGTATATATTAAGTAAAGATTTCATCAGTTTGCACCCACACAGAAACACAAAGTGTAAAATACTGTTTCAGTACTAGTTATAGCATTACTTCACATTGGACAACACACTGAGGACAGATCCCACATGAGAAGTAAGTACACAGTGACTCCTGTTGTTGACTTAACAATTTGACACTCTTGTTTATGGCGTCAGTAATCTCCCTAGGCTCTAGTCATGAGTTGCCAAGGCTGTGGAAGCCTTTTGAGTTCGCCGACTTCGATCTTATTCCGACAGGGTCATAGTCAAAGTGGAAGTTCTCTCCTCCCTTCAGAGAAAGGTACCTCCTTCTTTGATGGCCCCATTCTTTCCACTGGGATCTCACTCTCAGAGATCTTCCATTTAGGTCTTCCTTTTTTTTTTTTTTTTCCAGGGTGTCTTGGCTTTTAACTGAAAAATGATCCCTGTTAAATATAAGAGTGGGAATAAGAGAGGGAGGAGATGTACAATTTGGGACATGCTGAATCGGACTTGCCCCAAATGGTGGAGTTAGAATCATGCCAGGGGATCCCAATACAATCCCATCAAGGTGGCATGTACCAATTTCATCTCACTAGTCCGAGTGATCAATTTCAGTTCACAATTGATCACACTGATAGGTCTAAGAGTCAAAGGGATCACACAAACAAGTCTAGTGTCTGCTAATACTAGCTGATAGACTCAAAAAGGGAGAGAACGATCCATCATGGGAAGTGAGATACACAGTAGACTCATAGAATGGCAGATGTCCCAAATAGCACTCTGGCCTCAGAATCAGCCCTTAAGGCATTCGGATATGGCAGAAGAGCCCATGAAAGTATTTTAGGCATGGATTAAAGTATTTAAATACACATCAAAGGTGCAGGAACTGCTTGCTGCTTGTAACATTCACCTAGTACCTGGAAACAAACTTATTTTTCATATCCTCATGGATTCTTGAATTTTTATTTACTCAAAGTGTTGGAATCAATCTGCCATTATTATCCTTTTTGAGGGCCAAATTATTCCCCCTCTCATCATTAGGGGCCCCTTCAGGTTGGCTTCTGTGTTTCAGAGACTTTCCCATTGCTGGAGGCAGGGCGGGGAGGGGCACAGCCTGATACTTGCTCTGTATTTCCCTTGCCACAGCCTGGGCTCAGCCATTTCTCCAAAGAACTCTGACTGCTCTGGGTGGAGGAATATTTGGAAATCAAGCTCTGGATGCTAGGTTTGCTCATGACTGCTGGGGATCAGTTTCCAGGCCCCTTTTAGAGATCAGAAGCAAAAGGAAACACGGCAGGATTTTTTTTTTTTTTTTTAGGAAAACTCAAATTGATTCTAAAATTGATAAGGGATTGGAAAGGATGCAGAGGTAGGCACCATGATCTTGAACCAGGAGATATACACCACCTAATATCAAAATTTGTAGTCAGGCAGAAAGTGAAAGAAACGACTCACCGAAACCAAACAGGAAGTCCAGAAGTAGACCCACACATCCACATATACATCTGACAACTGATCAAGGTACCAAGCTAATTCAGTATGGGAAAGGAAAGTCTTTTACATATATTACTGAAGTTGCATATATATTTTTTAAATCAGAAGTTCAAACTGGCATTTGCAAGTAAAATTAAATGCTACAGAGTTTTTTTAAAATTTTATTTATTTATTTGAAAGCCAGAGTTATGCAGAGAGAGAAGGAGAGAGGGAGAGAGAAAGAGAGAGAGGTCTTCTATCTGCTGGTTCACTCCCTAAATGGCCGCAACAGCTGGAGCTGAGCCCAACTGAAGCCAGGAGCCAGGGGCTTCTTCTGGGTCTCCCACACAGGTGCAGGGGCCCAAGGACTTGGGCCAACTTCTATTGCTTTCCCAGGCCACAGAAGACAGCTGGATCGGAAATGGAGCAGTCGGGACTTGAACCATGCGGCACTGCAGGCCATGACTTTACCCACTATGCCACAGCGCCACCCCTCCTCTATAGTTTCTTACAAGGACATTTGTCATTGGATTTAGGGCCTACCCAGACAGATAATCCAGGATGATCTTATCTTTTGATCCTTAACTTCATTCCATCTGCAAAGACCTTTTTGCAAATAAACTTTCAATCATAATTTCTGTGGAATTTTCCAGGTCAAAGGGCAAATAATATGTAACTTCACCAAATTTTCCCACACACTTGTACCACTTAACTTTCCTACCAGTTATGTTTTTCCATAGCTTTGCCACCAGTATGCTGTCAAACCTTGTGTGTTTTCTAATTCAAATGGTGTTTGAGGGTAGTTTTAATTTGCATTGCAAGTTTTAAACTCTTGATTTCATTATCCTTATTTTCTGATGGAAGTGGAACATTTATCCAATAGCACATAAGTACCCATTAATTTGCACTCTAAAACTCCAGGGATACAGAATTAGCTACATAGCAAATGAGTTCACAGTCCATGAAGAATAACTTTAGGGAGAAAAATAGAAAGTAAGAAGAACCGGGGCCTGCACTGTGGCATAGCTGATAAAGCCACCACCTGCAGTGCTGGCATCCCACATGGGCACTGGTTCGAGTCCCAGCTGCTTCACTTCTGATCCAGCTCTCTGCTACAGTCTGTGAAAGCAGTAGAAGTTGGCCCAAGTCCTTGGGCCCCTGCACCCATGTGGGAGACCCTGAAGAAGCTTCTGGCTCCTGGCTTCAGATCAGTTCAGCTCCAGCTGTTGTGGCCAATTGGGGAGTGAACCAGTGGATGGAAGACCTCTCTCTCCTTCTCTCCTCTCTCTGTGTAACTCTGACTTTCAAATACATACATACATACATAAATCTTATACAATAAAGTAAGAAGAACCTATGGAAAATGAATGTGAATGGAAAGCCTTCCAGATAATAGTAATAATTAATAATAATATATGTGTGTATATTTTTCTCTTCTTAGAGAAGATTTGGAGGCTACATTTTCATCAGTACATAAAGGTAGATAAGATGGCTGCAGTGCACAGACAGCTGCTTCTGGCACTGCCAAGGAATGACAGTGTCACATGTTCACTGTGGTTTACCTATTTGTCCTGTTGCTCAGACTCTTCAACCAGACTGGAAGCCTTGGAGGTCAGGGGACTGCATTTTTATATTTTTTTAATCTCCAAAGGTGTAGAATTGTGCCTTGTGCCTTGCAATAAATGTTTGATGATGTTGGCGATGTGTGATAAATTCCCTAAGATAAGTTGACGTCTAGTATTTGTTGGTCAGGGTAAGAAAAGGTATCTTGTTCCAAAAGTATGGCATAGTGAACATTGTGATTTATTCTCTGTTCCGGAGTACAGGCTAAGCTGCTGTAACAGAGACTCCTAAAATGTCTTGATTTAAGACTCGAGGAACACGATTTCTCCAACCCGTGGAGGTTTGCGGCCCTGACCTATGAGCCCTGCCTTGATCCTTCACGCGGGGCTTCCATCTCCATGTCTGCGGGAGTTGTCCCCGCTGCTGAACCCATCAGTCGGCTGCTCCTTTTTATTTCTGAGTCCTGTGTCTTGGCACGAATGCATCCCTGCTCCATCCATGCTATTTTGACAAATCTAAAGATAGAGGCAGGCAGTAACCACCCTGAGTTTTCTTATATTTATTTCACGCCTGGTTGAAGCGTGTAGGGCTGTTCGCTTCATTCTACTGAGCAAACCTCGGTCGAGGCCCAATACTGAGGTCAGTGGTGGACACCCGCAAGTTGTGCGGTCCCAACCCGGATGGCAAGCACGCGATCCTCAACAGGCCCCCCCTTAAGTGCTGGCAGCGGAGGCTGACGCGTGAAGACCCGCAGGATCTCCACCCCTCACGCAAACTCCCACCACCACCAGCCTTCGGCTCCACGTCTCGCCTCCGGGAACAGACGCCTGGCCTCAAAAACCATCCCAGCCTGTCAGGTCCCTCAGGTTCGGCTTCTGGTTCTGCCACTGGATTCCTATACGGCCCTTGCACAACACACAGCAATGTGCCCTTCGACAAAATCCAGGGACAAAGTCCGGAGCCGCCTCTGGGAGAGCGAACCCCCAACAACCACAAATGAGGTCTCGTCCCCCAGAACCAAGAGGCAGGGCTGGACTGCTCTACCTGCATCCCAGGCATGGCCGCCTCTGCTGCCTAAGCCGTTCATGTTAGTGTGAACATGGAGCTCCAGTTTTGGCAAGGTCAAGGAGCTTGGCTTTCCCTCCCCAGTGTGAAACCGAAGGCTAAATCTAAAAATAGTTTGGATTTTAAAAGCCTTGCAATTTTTCTGAGAGTATTTTGTGGTTCATGTTGTGCTAGAGGGAAGTAGGGGTAGGCAGGCACGCACGCGGGAAGAACTCCGGGCGTCCCAGGGCTTACAGGTCAAGGGGGCCAGCAGATGGTGCCCAGCGGCCCCCGACCCCCGCCCACAACCCAGGAAAACAGGTCTGAGTCTAGCCTCCTGCAGAACTACATTTCACAGGAGTACTTGCGACACACGGCGGGGCGGGGCGACACTCTCAGAGCGGCTCCTTGGCGCCCCTTGTGCCGAGGTACGCAGCCTGATTGGAGGGCGATCTTGCGGTGCATCCCGGGACTTGTAGTTTGGCGCGTGCATAAGAGACGGGCCTTTGTGATTCGCGGCGCGGGCTCGGTGTTCCCGGCGCGTCCCCGCGCGTGGACCGGACCCCGTTTCGCGAGGCCGGTCCGAACCGAGTGCGCGTGCGTCGAGCCCGAAAGGGGGCCGGGCCGGTACCTCCCGCGGGGCGGGGCCGTCGGTTCCGCGTCGACACCGCCTTCCTGCCCCGCCCCTCGCCGTGCCCGGCCCCTCCTTCCCGGAGCCGCCGCTGAAGCTGCAGCGGGCGGCGGCAGCGGGCTTGGCCGCGAAGGGGGGCGGCGAGTGGCCCGCGCGACGCGGCACCGGCCCCGACCCTATGCGGTGACCCGTGCGGCGCAGGCGCCTCCTGCCCCGCCGGCGGGGCCCGGGCTTCCCGCGGCGGGATGTTCTCCCGAAGGAGCCACGGGGATGTGAAGAAGTCCACTCAGAAGGTGCTGGACCCCAAGAAGGACGTGCTGACCCGCCTGAAGCACCTGCGGGCGCTGCTCGGTGAGAGGCGCGAGCGCGCGCGTGCGCGCGGGGCGCGGGGCACCTGCCGGCCAGGGCGCCTGCGGGCGCGGGCGGGGTCAAGGTCGGGGCTGGGATGCTGGGGGGAGGGGTCCGACCCTCGGTCCGGGGTCCGGGCTGGGGGACCCCCTGAGGCATTGTTTCCCCGGAAGCGGCCGCCGGGCCCTCGGGCACTGCCCCCGCCGCTCGGCTGTGTAAACTTACCTCAGATTGTTCCTGGGCGCCTGCCCTGCGGGTCACCTCGAGGCCGGGCGCAGCGGCCCCTGTCCCCCTGTCCTGCGACTGGATCGGGCCCCAGGTGGGGCACGCGTTGAACTGTCATCTCCCCCTCGCTTCCCATTTTCAAATTCTCGAGTCTGAGCCTCCGGAGACGCCGAGCGGTCCCGGCACAGACTTACTGGCACTGTCACCCTCCCGTTGTCCCCTCCTTTAAAATCGGATTTTTCCCTTGGAATGTGAGACCACTCCCCCCCATGGATTCCAAGTGGTTTTAGCGCAAATTGAACCCCTGTCTCTCTTCCCCTTGTTAAGGCTGATTTTTATTGGGGGTCTGCCCGCGCCGGGTTCTTTGTGTCCTCGGTGGGAGGGAGCGGTGGCCCTCGTGGTGTCTTTCATTATTTCCAGGCTGACGGTCGGGGTTGTTCGCTGCCTTGGAGGGAGGGGCCCTGGAGCCCAGGTGGGCCTGGGGTTGACGTCCGCTGACGCTCACTCCTGTCACCTGCTGTGTGTGATCAGCTACCTGCTGTTTTCTATTTTTTTTTTTAACTTCCTTAGTCTCCACTTTGGTTTAGGATGAAAACACTTGGCTGTCTGTGGACAGACAGCACACTTCATGTTTGTTCTGGATGCCTTTGGTCTTAATGCAAACAGAGAAGTCACCTTGTTTTAGTGTGCCCGTACCTTGAGTTGCTGTCATTCGTGAGAGTTTTAAATACAGGTCTTTTTCATGAGAATCAAGGTTGCAGGTTATTTCTGTGTATATCCTGTGAACTACCTGTAAGGGGGAGTGGGAAAGAAAATAAAGCCACAAAACCCAACACCTGCTTTTGCCAAGTGAAATTATGCACAGTCTCAGATGCCTTGGGATCACACCGACTTGTTCCCTTTGGAATGAGATGTAAATGAGGTACTGTTAGCGGATTAGTTTTCGAGACTTTTTGAAAGTGAAATGTGTTCTGGGTAAACTGAACTTTCTACTTCCTGTAGTGAAACACCACGCACACACAGGTTGCTTTGTGCGGGTGCTCAGTCTGTAGTGATTGATTAACACCTACTGCAGGGACATTTTTGATAAGGAAGAGTTGAGCTGTCTTTTAGAGGATTTGATACTTTCGGATATTTTCAGTGCTAGAAAATTAAAGCTTTTGTTCTTCCAAATCTGCACGATTAAGGTGGCTACATTTTATAAAAGCAGAATGAAGTAAACCTAGATCATTTGGGTTTCTTAGAGATAGATAATGCGTTGTGAGCATTCTGAGAAAGTGGATGCTTTTCAAGTCTCTGTAATTATGGTTTCACTTAAGGTGAACTTTCTAAGGAACTTCCTTTTATCTTTTTCTTTCTTTTTTGTTTTTAACTCATTACGGCCTCACTCTTGTAATGTGGAGGGGTTTATTGATATTTCCTTAGGTGTACGTTGGTGTCTGTTAATGCATTGATTAATGGAATGGGCCAGTTTCCTATGTATATTATTGAGATCGTTATCTGAGGGACTTGGTTCCTGTAAAATGTCGGGAATTCTGGTCATAATTTTAAATGTGAACTTTTTATTTTTTTCCTGTTAAAGATTGTTGTATTTATTTGAAAGGCAGAATTACAGAGAGACAGAGGCACAGAGAGAGGTCTTCTATCCACTGGTTCACTCCCCGAATGGCCACAACGGCTGGAGCTGGGCCAGGAGCCAGGAGCTTTTTTCTGATCTTCCCATGTGGGTGCATGGGCCCAAGTACTTGTGCCACCTTCCACTGCTTTCCCAGGCCACAGCAGAGAGCTGGATCAGATGTGGAGCAGCCAGGACTGGAACTGGCGCTCATATGGGTTGCTGTCACTGCAGGCGGAGGCTTTACCCACTATGCCACAGCAGCGGCCCCTAATGTGAACTTTCGCTCAGAACTGTTTCAGAAACTAAAAATAGTACATTAATGCCCTAGTTCTTCTTGCATCACATGCCCTATTTGATTGCTACTTGGAATACAGAAAGAAGTCAAGAAGACAAAGCTTCTTGAACTGAAAGATAGGAATTAAGCCAAGATCCAGAAAATTGAAGGAAATGAATAGTAATCACTATTTTTTTAAAAGTTTTTTTTTATTTATTTGAGAGGCAGACTTCCAGACAGAGGGAGAGACAGAGAGAAATGTTTTCTGTCAGCTGGTTCACTCCCTAAATGTCCACAATGCCTGGAGCTGGGCTGATCTGAAGCCAAGAGCCAGGAGCTTCTTCCAGGTTTCCCATGAGGATGCAGGGGCCCAAGCACTTGGGCCATCTTCCACTGCTTTCCCAGGCCATAGCAGAGAGCTGGATCAGAAGAGAAGCAGCCGGGACTCAAACTGGGGCCCATATGGCATGCCACAGGTGGAGGCTTAGCCTACTGTGCCACAGAGCTGGCCCCTACTATTGTGTTTTTATATGTATATTTGTATAACATTCTGGTTTTTCGCATATTTTATCTTCAAATGACAATAAGGATGCTATTTTTTTATGTACAAAGATGATACCACTGACATGGGTTTGCCATTTGCAGTAGCTGCTTGATGTAAGCTAGTTAGCCTGTCTGTGAACCTGTTTATTCTGTCTGTAAAATGGGTATAGTAATGTCTGCCTTGTGAAGGGTTATTATTAGTGATGTGTAAATGACTTCATCTTGGAGTAGGCATTTAACAGTTTCCTCTCCCAAGACTTATCTCCCGACCAGTATTTTGATACATAGCTGTTCCTTGTCCCTCCCCCATTCCCAGTTCTTCCTTATTTTTGATAATAGTAATGAATTTGTCCTCTTTCCATAAAAGGTAATCTGTATTTATGATAACTGACTGAGAATCATATAAGCCGTGGGTAGCTGAATAATTTTTAAAAGATTTATTTATTTATTTGAGAGGCAAAATTCACTCTCCAAATGGCTGCAGTGGCCAGAGTTGGGCTGACCTGAAGCCAGGAGCCAGGAGGAGCTTCTTCCGGGTCTCTCATGTGGGTGCAGTGGCCCAAGCACTTGGGCTGTCTTCCACTGCTTTCCCAGGCCATTAGCAGAGAGCTGGATGGGAAGTGGAACAGCGGGGACTCGTGTGGGATCATCAACATGCCTATGGGATGCTAGTGCCGCAGGTGGAGGCTTAGCCTACCAGGCCACAGCGCCGGCCGCGGTAGAGTATTTCTTAGTGTGTCATGGTAATGACTGCAAACTTGTGTAGACAATTTGTGCAGGCTCTGTATTGTAGATTGGTCTGTGAGGAACTGAGGCATAGGCAGGTTTTACAAGGTGCCAGACCATGTACTAAATGGCTTACATGTTGTGTTAATGAGAGGAAGAACAAGGTGCTATTAGGTATCTGGACTTCTGTTTCTCCCTGCACTGTTGAAATCATCACTGCAGATATAAATGAATAAACAAAGGAATACTCAACTGCCCTCCCACCCCCAGGTATTACCATATTGCTTCAGCAGATTCCCTAATTAAAAGTCGAATGAATCCCAAGTTAGAGTATGCAAATAACACCGATAAAAGAAGGATTTAAGATAATAGTAAACGTATGGTGTGATATGTAAACAGATCATTTATATGGTGGGTTCTATTGTAGGATTTCAAAGGGTGGGAAAGACAGTTAACAGTGGCACAAAACGGGAAGATGAGTTTGATGTTGTACTTGTTGAGTTTGAACAGAGGTAAGATCCAGGTAGAGTATCTGGGATGTTGTGGGACATGGGGTCTGGAGTGTGAGGAGAGCCATGGCTCTTCCCACAGCCTGTGATGAGGTGATGTTCCTAGCTCCCATCTACAGATGGGGACACTGCAACAGGGAGGTTAACTGCTTTCTCCCGGCTCCCAGCTGGGAAGCGGCAAAGCTGGGAGCCCTCATTATTAATAAAGCCCACGTTGTGCTTCTGCCGGTTATCAGACTCAAAGGAGATTTACACACCAGAAAAGGTATTCACGCACCAGGATGAACGTTAGCATGTGACATGTTTTCACGTGTCTCACAAAAATGCTGCCGTGATGTTTGGCGCCCTCTTCGTGCTTTGTTTTTCTGTAGTCTTGCATGTCTCATAGTTGATTTGATCATGGCAGAAAATAAGAATCTTCTGCATTTTAGGGTTTGTTGGCCTCTCCATGCCCGTGGTAAGGCCTGCTGAGTGGTAAGATATTTGTGTGGGCACTAATACCACCTGAGCATCTTACAAGCAGAACAGAGCTGGGAGGTATAATTTCAGGCTCTTCAATCAGTCTTTTTTTTTTTTTTTTAAGGATTTATTTATTTATTTTTAAAGTCAGAGTTACACAGAAAGAAGGAAAGGCAGAGAGAGAGAGAGAGAGAGAGAGAGAGGTCTTTTATTCTCTGGTTCACTCCCCAATTGGCTGCAACTGTGCTGATCCGAAGCCAGGAGCCAGGAGCTTCTTCTGGGTCTCCCACGTGGGTGCAGGGGCACAAGGACTTGGACCGTCTTCCACTGCTTTCCCAGGCCATAGCATAGAGTGGATCAGAATTGGAGCAGCCAAGACTTGAACCGGCACCCATATGGGTTGCTGGCACTGCAGGTGGCTTTACCCGCTGTGCCACACTCTTGTGTCTCAGTTGACCTGATTTGAAACCATAATTCTCTCTTTGCTGATTTCTTGCCAGCTACTAATATTGTATACCTATAACCTCTGGAATATAAAATGAACTTTGGACACATAAGTGTCAGATAAATATGCCATCCCTGCTTCCAGGGCCTGAGGTAGTCTTGACTTTTGATGTGGGGAAGGGGAGCCTAGGGTGTCTCAGGTGTTTTGTTGGAGATATCCGGAAAGGGTTGGCTTCCACCTTTTGCTGGGAGAAGGGATATAATTGGTAGGTCCAGAATATTTCACTGGAAATTTTTATAACTTGGGTTTTTGTTTTATTGGTAAGTACTTTATATGAGGAAAATGGCTTTTGCTTAGTGTTTAGAATACTGCTCTTTGGTCTCCAAGCTGAGTGTCATAGATAAAGCTGAAGAGATTTATTTAGAAACAAAAAAGTTAGCTTTCAACATAGCACATTGATCCAATTGGATTCTAAAATTATTTCTAAAAGAAATATGTTGCTGTGTCATAAAATAAAGAATAATTAATATGTAAATGCAGTAAGCAGACTTCTTGTACTTGGATTTGTTTTGCTTTTAAATTAAACTCATGGGGCTGGCACTGTGGCATAGCGGGTAAAGCTGCCTGCAGTGCCAGCATCCCATATGGATGCCAGTTCTAGTCCCGGCTGTTCCTCTTCTGATCCAGCTCTCTGCTGTGGCCTGAAAAAGCAGTAGAAGATGGCCCAAGTCCTTGGGCCCCTCCACCCGTGTGGGAGACCCAAAAGAAGCTCCAGGCTCCTGGCTTTGGATCCATGCAGCTCTGGCCATTTTGGCCAATTGAGGAGTGAAGCAGCTGATGGAAGACCTCTCTCTCTTTCTCTCTGCCTGTCCTTCTCTCTCTGTGTAACTCTGACTTTCAAATAAATAAATAAATAAATACATCTTTAAAAAAAAATTCAACTCAGACATTCCCTTCTGTAGTGTTCATGTGTACGTGTGGGTAAGCGTGTGTGTGCTACAGGTAGGGCTGTGTTTTCAGGGATTGATAAGGCAGAAACCCAGGACTTAGTATTTAGTAGAGAAACAGAGGGGTGAACTATGAGGCTGACCACAGAGGGTTTCCAGCTGCTACGTGGAATGGTCTGGAACAGCAGCAAGGCCCCCACTAAGGACATCTGCTGGTGCTTCCTGAGGTCGGGTGTGGGGTGGTCTTGAATAATTGATAAGCGCCTTTACCAGGTGAACGAGCTAGGGCACTGCATCAAGAGGGGCTTTGTGAAGGACCATGGAGTTGCAGGTACAGTGGCTTTCAGCTGTGGTGTAGGTAGAGGTTGGGAATCCAGGAGTCCCAGTCCCCCCGAGATTAGAAACATGGATGTTGGCAGAGAAGGAGCTCCCACTCTGTCAGATGGCAGGCTCTGAGCATGTAGCCTGGGCTGCTGGCATTTGTCTTTCCCACCATGCAGAGAGTGTCTGCTTCAAGCTGAGTGTCACACTCGGGGAAAAGCACTCAGCAGGGAGATGGAGAGTGACAGGGAGCCCATGGGTCTTGCGTGAGCCAAGGGGTTCGGCCGTGTCTGTGCGAGCTCAACTCCTGAGCTATTCAGGTGTAGGCACCCATAACCGCCTGCCATTGCCTGTGCCAGTCGAGTTGTATTTCTGTAAGAGTATTGATTGACAGCTGTAAGAGTATTGAGTAATGTGCCAGGAAGAGAGGGAGATTCCATATCAACGATGTGTGTGTGTGTATGTGTGTGTGTGTGTGGAGATACGACGTTTAAGAACTGAGGGAATTTGAGTTTACATATTAGAGAAGGAGCGAGTGAAGTCGAGAACAGAATTGAAGAAACTGTAGAGAGCGAGGGATGATCCCCACGTCTTCTCCAGCACCGTCCATGCAGAAAGGTGTGATCTGTCTGGGATCCAGAGTGTGGGCGGGAGGTCAGCCTTCCCAAGAGGCCACTTGAAAGAAGCAAGGGTGGGTGCCAGGCTCAGGAGGAGCCTCCTGCCCTGACTTCCGATCGCTGCAGGGGTGAGATCAGCTCCGAGGCAGCGTTCTAGCCGCTGTGATGACAGGCCCTGGTGTGTCTGGCTCCCTCTTCTGTGCCGTGAGCCCTTTAAAGGAAAGGAAACGACTGGGCTCTAGAAGGCTTTTGTCATTGTTCTTTCTGGAAATCATCAGTGCATTTAGCTTAAATGTTAACGTCCTGGCTGGAAGAGAGAACGAGGCCAGTTTAGGGAGTGCAGGTGTCACCTGCCCTTCCACTTGGTGACCGTCTGAGCAAAGTGGGCCTGAGGAGGGACTTGGGAGTCTGTTATGCCCTCCACGCTGTCCCCTCCCCCGCGCCTTCCCAGTCTCGCTGCTGGATGTGACTCTGGCATTGGGATCATTTTGATTTTTCTCCACTGAGTCTTTCATGAGGTTTAACCCTGTGTACGGTGGAACTTCGCTGCGTGGATATCCCCGTTTCATGTGGCACTTTACACTTTTGTGAAGTGTGTCCTCATATCATCATTTAATCAAATGACTACCTTACACAGTCAGCTATATTAATCATAAAAGGTGTTGTTCAATTTCTGTGAATGTATTTTCTGTTTTTTAAAATATTTATTTAAAAGGCAGAGTTAAGAGAGAGAGAGATAGAGATCTTTATCTGCTGGTTCATTCTCCAAATGGCCACAACAGCCAGGGCTGAGTCAGGCCGATGCCAGGAGCCAGAGCTTCTTCCAGGTCTCCCTCATATGCTCAGGGGCCTAAGCACTAAGATGTCTTCTGCTACCTTCCCAGGTGCATCAGCAGAGAGCTGGGTAGGAAGTGGAGCAGCCAGGATTCGAACCAGCACCCGTACGGGATGCCAGCACTGCAGATGGCTGCTTAACCTGCTTTGCCATAATGCCCGCCCTGTAGATGTGTTTTAGGTGACCTGCAGTGCAAGTAATTTTCTTATAGTTGCAGATTCTTGGATGTGTCAGTTTAAATAGCTTTCTTAGGTGAAGAGATCCAGAATTTATAAGCAAAACCCGGCAATTGAGAGCTTGATGAAGTTAAAGGAGGAATTTACAGAAATTACATCTTTTAAAGGATTGATCTTGCTGATTTGCAGTAGAACTGTCTTTCAGAGTTCTAAGTCCTCAACTTGGGAGTTTAGCTTTGGCTATTGGAAAAGAGATCTTTCCTAATGTTTTATACATTGTTTTAGAAACTGAAACCCCATCTGGAGTGTGCAGAACACTATTTTAGAAGTAGCTGTAATCTTGAACAGTAAATATGTAATTTGATTTTGCTATTACAGTTGTGGTTTAGTTAGAAAAACAATTCTTTGTAGATGAAACTAAGGAGCCGCTGATACCGTCTTTGTTTAAGTCACGGCACATATTCAGTGGACCTTAACCGTGCTCTCAAGGACACCTAAGGTACTACTGACATTGCTTGTGTCCAGCTGTGGGAGTCCTAGGCAGCCTGACTGATTGACAGCCCCAGCTGTTGCCCCCATGGATCTGCCAGGTTGGAGCCAAAGCTGAGTGAGCTTCCCCTGGGCGGTTCTCAGCCCCTTGCTGAGGGTAGCGGGAGTACTGACGCTGCCTTTTCCTGGGAGACCCACGTGCCTCTGAGGGGGACTTTTGCTGGAGGACTGCTGGGTGGCCTGGCCGAGACCTTCTGAGAACTGTGTTGAAGCCTGCGGTCTTCCTACTCGACTCCCCTTCCTGCCTCCTCCCTTTCCTTCACGGGGACCACACCTGCACTGTGGTCGAAGCCTCTGCATGCTGTCTCCAGCTCTGTCCGTGTTATTCTCCCCGACTGTTTTCTCCCGTAGATGGCTTTCCCGTCTGATTCTGTCTTAGTGTCTACTCTGCTTGTCAGAGAACACAAACTAATACGCCATCCCTTCCCCAAGAAAGTGTTCTCCCAGGACACAGCACCAGCGTGTTGCATCTCCCACATAGACTTTCCTGTCCCCTTGCCTTGCAGTCTGCTTTCCTCAGGATTCCCACAGCCCTTTGCAGCTCTCACTTGACATTTATGGCCTCTGGCTTGTGTTCTGCCTCACTTTCTGCCTCACTCAGTGGTAAGTACACAGAACAGCGGCAGCTTCTCGTTCCTCTTGATTCCTCTTTGAGACATTCTTTTTTGTTATGAAAAATAATATTAGCATATATTCAGCACTCTCTGTGTTCTGATGGCTGGCATACACACTTTACATGCACGAATTCATTTAATGTTCCCAAATGAGATAAGGAACATCACCCATCTTACAGATACACAGCAGATAGGAGCCTTGTGCAAGGTTATACAGTTTGTAAGTGGCAGAGCCAGGATTCGAACCCAGGCAGCTGGCTCCAGAGTTCTCGTGATTCATTTAATGGTTATATACCCAACACCCAAGCGTGTGGCAGATATTGCACCTGGCACTGGGGATGCCAGAGCTTGCAGTATGAACCTGTGTTTTTGAAAAACAGAGTTTCTAGAAACATGACTTCTGAACAGCTCTGGATGTAAGTCTGTTGGGGAGAAGCTGGCCACCCGCGTGGATGTTGTGAGAAATTCTCCAAGCCTGCCTGCCCACAGGGTTGTTTTTTTCACCAGTTAGGGAGATGGTGAAGTGAGGGCAGTGGTTTCTCCCAGAAGGACTTTCCAGCTGCCTTTTTCTGTGTTTATTCTCAGGCCAGCCTTGGACTCCAGAGGGAGCCGGCGTGAGAAAGGACTGTTTCTGTGGAGAAGGGAAGAGGGGTCGCAGTGCAGGTCTTCCATGGGGAGGTCTAGGCAAGCCCCCAGTGCAGGTCTTCCGTGGGGGGGGGGGGTCTAGGCAAGCCCCCAGTGCAGGTCTTCCATGGGGAGGTCTAGGCAAGCCCCTAGTGCAGGTCTTCATGGGGAGGTCTAGGCAAGTGCCCCAGCTACTCTTACCTGGAAACAAAATTACGGTAACTTACATTTGAACTTTACCAAAACCCAAACTAAGTCACCACTTACCCAAAAGGAACCATTATAGCTTCGAGGAAAAAAAAAATTAAGTAAGATCCTTCATGGTGTTTCCAGAACTACGTGGAAGAGGAGGGACTGAGGCATATTTCTAAGGGGTACCCTGGTTTTTCTGCGCGGCCACTTTTCTGGTTTACGGTAGAGCAGAGCTCCCAGCGCTGTGGACTGGCCGCTAAGATGAGGCTGTTCTGGGGCCAGATACACTTGATGTGACAGAGCTCGTCCTGAGCCTGGGGAGGAAGGAACGTATTCCTCTCTCTCTTGCCCAGTGTGTATATGTATCATATTGCAAATACTTGTATTTATTTTCTCTCTTCCTGCTCTTAAAATAAATGCATACACACAAAAAAAGATACATCACCTTTAACTGAAGTAAAAAAGTCTATGGTAAACTGGAAAAATAGTTGAACTTTGTAAGAGGGAAAATAATTATATACTCAATACTTAAAAACATGTGTATTGAAAAAATTATAATAAATATTCAGAGTAGATGTATTTGTGACAAATAAATGCCAAGACCTGTAAGAATTAAAAAAATTATTTTCGAAGAGAGAATGTTTTAAATATTGCTTAGCACTAATAATCTAAGATACATAAACGTAAAGATTAAAATATATTTACCCATTGCATTAGCAAAGTTAATATTTCTTTTTCCTGTTGATAACATACTGTGTAAGCTCTCTAATGCACTTTGATAGGACTATACTATGATATAGTCTTTCTGGAAAGTACCAGTGATCTTTAAAACATATGTAATTGACCAGGTGCCTTTTCTAGAAAATTATAATAGATATACTCAAAAACTAGTCTACTGGGGCAGGTGCTGTGGCATAGTGGGTAAAGCCTCCGCCTGCAGTGCTAGCATACCATATGGGCGCTGGTTCAAGTCCCGGCTGCCCCAATTCTGATCTAGCTCTCTGCTATGGCCTGGGAAAGCAGTAGAAGATGGCCCAAGTACCCATTAATTTGCACTCTAAAACTCCAGGGATACAGAATTAACTACAAAGCAAGTGAGTTCACCGTCCATCAGGAATCACTTTAGGGAGAAAAATAGAAAGTAAGAAGAAATGGGGCCTGCACCGTGGCATAGCTGATAAAGCTGCCACCTGCAGTGCCAGTATCCCATATGGGCGCTGGTTCAAGTCCTGGCCACCCCACTTCTGTTCCTGCTCTCTGCTATGGCGTGGGAAAGCAGTGGAAGATGGCCCAAGTGCTTGGGCCTCTGCACCCATGTGGGAGACCCGGAACAATTTCTTGGCTCCTGGCTTCTGACCGGTGTAGTTCCAGCCGTTGCGGGCCATCCAGGGAGTAAACCAGTGGATGGAAGACCTCTCTTTCTCTCTCTGCCTCTACCTTTCTATAACTCTGCCTTTCAAATAAATAAATACATTTTTTCTTTTTAAAAAAACTAGTCTACCAAGAACTGTATTGTAGCATTGTTTGTATATTTAAACTTTTTTATGACGATGTTCACATAATATAAAATGAGCTATTTTAAAGTGAATAATTCAGGCTGGTGCCGTGCCTTACTTGGTTAATCCTCCTCCTGTGGCGCTGGCATCCCATAGCGACGCTGGGCTCTAGTCCCGGTTGCTCCTCTTCCAGTCCAGCTCTCTGCTGTGGCCCGGGAATGCAGTGGAGGATGGCCCAAGTGCTTGGGCCTTGCACCCACATGGGAGACCGGAAGGAAGCACCTGGCTCCTGGCTTCAGATCAGCACAGCTCTGGCCGTAGCGGCCATTGGAGGGTGAACCAACGGAAGGAAGACCTTTCTCTCTGTCTCTGACTCTTCCTCTCACACACTGTCTATAACTCTACCTGTCAAACAAAAAAAATTGAATAATTCAGTGGCATTTAGTACATTCACAGTGCTTGTGCAATCACCACCTCTGAAACATTTTTATCACCCCGCAGAGAACCTTGTGCCCTTTAAGCTTCACTCCTTATGCTGCCCTCCCTGGATTCCCTAAGAACCAGCTGTGTGTACGTGTTTAGCTGGATTGGACTTTTCTCAGTTATTCTGCTGCACCAGAAGGGGAGTGTGTGTTGGGTGTGTTTGTCTTTGTCTGCACTATTGGTCACAAGTGGTAGAAGCCCAGGTCAAACTAAGTTAAGCAGAAGAGGGATTGAGGGACACTGAGGTTAAAGGAGTTAAGGGAACGTCTGGTGTTGGGTACGGCTGTCCATAGGGATGCAGGTGGTGTCTAGGGCACTCACCTATTCTGATGTCCACTCTCATCTCACCTTCCCCTTGGTGGAAAATACGTATTTATTCTTGTTTTCTGTGCTTCTGCTTCATTCTGGGGTGAACGCTGCCTGAAAGATGGTCCCTGCATTGCCAGGCTGACGTGAGCTGGCAGCTAGTGACTTTTAAGAGGATCGTGACTCCTCTCCAGGTCCCCCCAGTGCCTGACAACCTTTCTTACTGGCCATAATTGGGTCATGTGCTCATTCCTGTACCAGTCCCTGAGTGAGGGAGTTGTGGTAACCTGGTCAGCCAGAATTACTTTTTTTCTTTCTAAAAACTGAATCTCCTTCTGGCTCCTGTATTTCTTTCTTTCTTTCTTTCTTCTTCTTCTTTTTTTTTTAGTCCCGCAGTGGGACTAAGAGCAGGGCAGCGACCTGCAGTGACCCGAGGTTCACGGGCATTGCTGTGGTTCCTGCATGGAGAGTGGACCTGGCTTGGCTGGCCCACCTTGGATTGGTTTTCTGACCACAGACTTTGTAAAGAAAGCTGTCTTTATCTTAACTTTGTAAAAGATCAGATCTTGTGCTCCAACACTGAGCAGTGGCTGGAGGCAGCAAAGAGAAGAGGTAAGAGAAGGAAAGAGGTGCCAGAGGAGAGGTGGCCGTGGGAGCTGTGGCAGGCGCAGGCATGGGGGATGAGTCCCCTCCTTACTGTGGCAGAGAGTGCGATGAGAAGAGAGGGAGAGAATGCTTTGTGACCAGTGGGACGGGCAAGCTGGAGTTGAAGGCTATGGAATGTGGCCTGCGTGTGGTCTGAATGGGAAACAGTGTGGACACGGGCTTGCTGATACCCCAAACCCTGATACCAGGCAGGCGCATGAGAGAGTGCCCCGAGGTTGACGAGCAATGGCGGCCTGCCAGTGGCCGACAGAACGAGCACAGGAAGATGCTGCTGGGTCAGCATGAGAGGAATACTCCGTTACAGTAGATAATGATACTCTGTTATTATATAAATGTTCTGTGTCGGTATTTTATATAACTGATCGCAGAA